>NW_024429193.1:16808251-18069321 GCF_017639785.1 Mesocricetus auratus
CACTTGGAACCTCATCTCCTCCTGTGCTAGTTTGCTTTTCTGTTGCTGTGACAAAACATTGACCAAAAACAACTTTGGGGACTGGAGGGTTTATTTGACTCACAGGTTACAGCCCATCTCTAAGGGAAGTCAGGACAGAGACTCAAGGCTCGAACCTGGAAACATTAACTGAAGCAGAGCCCATGGAAGAATGCTACTTGCTGGCTTTCTCTCCATGGCTTGCCCAGTTTGCTTTCTTATACAAACAGGATCACCTAGACCAGGGTGGTACTGCCACAATAGCTGGATCATTAACCAGGCCAAGATGGAGGCTGTCTTACTCCTTAGGATTCTATTTCTGTGAAGAGACACCATGACCACAACAATTCTTATGAAGGAAAGCATTTAATTGGGGCTGGCTTTCAGTTCAGAGGTTCACTCCGTTATTGTCATGGAGGGAAGTATGTCAGCACCCAGACAGACACGGTGCTAGAGAAGAAGCAGAGAGTTCTACTTGTGAAGCAGAGAGTTTATACTTGTAAATCGGCAGGCAGCAGGAAGAGAGTGACACTGGCTTGAGCATTTGAAACCTGAAAGCCCACCACCTGACACACTTCCTCCGACAAAGTCCAATAACGCCACTCCGTAAGAGCCTGTGGGGTGGATTTCTCTCACACCACCACGGAGGCATTTCCTTAACTGAGGATTCCACTTCCCACTTAGTGTGTCACGTGGATTAAAAACTCACTAGCACACTTGCTCCTGGTCTCCCTGCTGCTGCAACCTATTCATTTTCCCCCTCTGAACTTGAACGAAACAGTTGCTCAAATGTTGCTCATTTTTTCATTTAATTACATGCTAGGAACAATCTGAAATATTCAGGCTAATTTCACGAGTCATTTACAAATAGAAACCTAATTAGTTAACAGTCTTACCTTGTGCTGTCAGTTCTTAAGCTAATTATCCCATGCATTTTAGCTCTCATTCTCTGTCTATAATTTGTGAAAGCAATGCCATGCTTTCTGCACTATTTGTATTTGATGACAATGTATATAGTTTTGTGTTATCCTGTAGTGGGGGAAAGACATGAAAAACTTGTGGAAAGTTGTAACTGCTAGAGCAGAGTCATTGGGAGATAAATGACTTGAGAGAGGGAAGGACAAACCATGCTTTTTTCACGTCTTACCAGCGGCTTACAGACACCAGATGAAGACTCTTGATGCTGGATTCCTACCTCCGTCCAGTAGCCTACAGAGCGTGTGCGTGTGTGTGTGTGTGTGTGTGTGTGTGTGTGTGTGTGTGTGTGTGTGTGTGTGTGTGTGTGTGAGAGTGAGAGAGAGAGATCACAATTAAAAAGAAAATTATCAGCAATTTAGCATATTGGTTTTTTATTTATTTTTTGGCTATAAATATTACATATCCACTAATTTTTAAAATGTGCTTTTAAAAAGTAGTTTCATCATAAAGTTAAAACTTGATTATCATAAATAACATTTAGAATTTAAGTAAAATTTAAAATTTAGAATAAGGAAAGAATTCTTTTTTGATAATATTATTATATAGTTGCTAATCCATATCTTGCCCAGTTTTTGGAGCATATAAGGCAAGCTCAGACTTGACTCTTGTTCTTCTTAGGTATGAATGTATAAACTTGTGAGAGATTTTCATTTCCATCACATCCTTTTCCAGAATTGGGTTATTTATTCACTTGTCTTTTGTGTGTGTAACTTAAACTGATTCCAAGAATACTACACTGGACTATGAGAAATTCTACTTAAAATTACTCAATTAGGGTAATCAGGCAAATAGAAGTGATTATTTTAAAATACCAAATCCATTTTGTTTATGATTTTTGTCTAAGTCAAAGTGGTTCATTTTTAAAATGGCATTATTTCAGTTAATGAATGAAGAAAATTATACACCATTGCTCTAAAGTAGCTACTGGCTAAATAAAGTTAGATTCTATGAGTAATACTAAACTGCTTCACATTTCAATAATTCTCCACATGGGCCATTAATAATAAACTTGCTACTACCTGTATGATTTGGGGAAGGTCACTAAACTTCTGGTGCTTTAATTTTCTTGACTATAAAATAAGATCATACATGATTTCAAAATCCCATTTTTGCAATAAAGCATCTAGGTCTTTCTCTGGTTTTCCAACTGTAAAGGGTAAGCTCCCTAGAGCTTGCCACTAGATCAAACCAACTTCGCTCGCTTATCTTGGCTGAGAGAATCAGGAAATTGGACGTTCTTCCTTGGAGCCATCTTCCACTGTGCCAGGTTAGCAAAGTGACTTGGAGGTGAAAGGCATGTCAGATAGATTTGCAGATAGCACCTCACCAGCAGAGCTTAGCATACACTTTGATCCTTGTTAGTTAGTTTTCAATTAGGCCTGTTGGGACCATGGAAAATTTATGCATGGCTTTTTTGTTCTTCCTTGTTTTTCATTAGGGGTTGCATGTCTGGGGGTTCTTTCTTTGTCTTTTGTTTTTCTTCTCCAAATTCCACTTAGTGTATTACTTGATATGATTGGAAATGAAAGGTCTAGAAGGGTTGAGTTTTGAAAAATATTGATGTACTCTTTTTCTGCCTCCTCTGTCTATATCCTTCAAAAAGCAACAACAACAAAAAAGTTGTCAGAGGTCCAGTAACTACAATTAATGAATGACAGATTGCAATAATTTAACAGGCACATTGAGTTATACAAAAAAAAGGAGAAAGTAGCCTTGAACCAGAGTGAAGCTATTAGTCATCTTCTGTTTTGTTTTACCGATTGCTTAATACCCTGTGACTGTAAGCTGTACGGGTTCAGCTCTACATTTATTTCACCACAGGCATGGAGGAAGGATTTTAGAAAGTTACAAACTGGTTTGCTTTTCAAATCAAAAGTTTTCAGTTCTGTATCTGCAGTATTTGCACTAAAACTGTTAAGCGAGGTTCTTTTCAGTAACTGGAGCTGCATATCGTAGTGAGCGTCCTGTTTCTCCTTGTGTTTTCACGTCTTTCTAATACCTGTTCTGCAACTTGACATTCGCTTGTTGGCCGTGTTTCAGAGGTACTTTATGTTTATATCCACACTTACCACCATCACTCTTTGGAAGTGCTGTGAAAGCGTGTGTGGCTGTTTGTTTTGTGAATGACTTTTCATATACATCACTTAATGATTAAAATTCAGTTCAATAAAGGCTGTGTTGGTATGCCCACTTTTCATGGTTTAGAGAGTTTATAGGATTTGCTTCACAAAGCGGTTCTTTTTAGGGCTATGCCTCAGCCCTCCCTGCCCTTTTTTGAGAGACAGGGTCTCACTGTGGAGTCTAGGCTGGGTTTCAACTCATGATCCTCCTGCCTTAGCCTGCTGGGATTGCAGGCATGTAAGACCATGCCTGGCTGTCATCTTTACTTTTCTTGGTGTAGCAAAGAGCTTGGTGACTAGATGAATTCCTCATGTATACTTTAAGAGATGGCGTAGAAGCACAATAGGAACAACTGAGTCCTTCAGTTAAAAACCCTTTCATCTCCGTGCAAGAGTAGTTTTCATTTCTCTTACTTTTCAGTATTGTACTTTCAAGAGTAGAACTCAGTTGTTTTCTTTGGACTTAAAAGGACCTTACAACTCGTAGGCTAGTGAACTCTTAGACGGAGTGCTCCCTGGTGTCTGTGTGTTCCGTTGCCCATTCCAAATTTGGATACTACGTTTCTCCTAGGTTTTCTGCTAAATTATTTTTTTCTGTATTAAAGTTTGAGCTTATTTTTATTTTTAGTAGGCTTTCTTTGCTTTTCTTTCTTTCTTTCTTTCTTTCTTTCTTTTTTTTCAGTTTTACGAGACAGGGTTTCTCTGTATTGTTTTGGAGGCTGTCGGTCCAGCCCAGCCTCAAACTCACAGAGATCCGCCTGCCTCTGCCTCCCGAGTGCTGGGATTAAAGGCGTGCGCCACCACCGCCCGGCTTTAGTAGGCCTTCTATATGTTGCTATGAGTAGAGATGTGTTCAAGAATTAAAAGTATCTTTTAAAGGATCATTTGCTTAATATGACCAGAAAAATGATTATTAGTCAGACATAGACAGAAAAGTATCCTACTTACTTATCTGTCTCTTTAATTCAGTAGGGATAAAGATTGTTGGAAATAAACATGAAAATTCAGTATAGTTCAATTGTTGAATTATTAATAGTACTTTGACCACAATCAAACCTGTTAAACATGAACTTCATGTCTTGAAAGTGTGCATTTGTTTTAAGCATGTAGTCACTTATTGTTCAGAAGGAAAATAAAAGACAATTTCAGTTTTATTATAGACCTCTGGAGGAAAACCCCTAGTAAAAAATTACATTTAGAGACTTGTTCTTCATTTGTGAATGGAACACCGCAGTGCCTGCTTTACAGAGTTATAATGAAATAATGTATGGAAAGAGCCTGTGAAAAATTTCAAGTATTTTTCCTTCCTTTTCTCTGTCTTCAGCTGAGGAGTGTTAATGTGGTATCCACTGTAAAATTACATGGAAGTCATGTTTGTTTTGTCTCTTGGAAACAGTGGGTGCGACAGAAAGAAGACAGAAAATGAAAGAGAACTCAGCTGCTGTGCACTTCTGAGAAGGAAAGATGCAAATATTAGAGATAGGGTGGTGAGGGAGGTCAGTGCAACATGGAGATGAATATGTTATTTACAGAGAAAGAACCTACACACAAGCTAGGAGATCAGAAGTGTGGCAGGCTTCCAGAGAGAGAGAGAGAGAGCCTTTGCTTTTCCTTTCCTTAAATATCTCACCTGTGCCCATCCCCCTGTCCCCGCCTTTTTGGGTGTGGACCGTATTGTGGGTTCACCCCTACAATAGGGTTCTTTAATTTTCTCACAAATGGCTTTTTTTAATTCAAACTTTTCCAAAGAGTGTATGGCTGAGAACATCTTGCTTACTGCTTATTCGCTACTGCTTTGGTTCATAATTGCTGTCTTCACCAATGATTTATGTCCCATCTGGTAGGAAACATAGTGATGCAAAGGGAAACCCGTACACACCTACTTGTTTACCCTGCTAAGTCCTCTTGTTCTCATCAGAGGAACAGTGGAGGTACAGTTCTCCTTCACTGTGGCCAAGTCACAAAGACGAGTAGAAAATGGCTTTTTGTTCTTTTCCTTTCCCATCTCTTGTATTTTTCCATGAAATACAAAATTCGTTTGTACTTCCTTAAGTAATTTCCTAGGTAACATTGAAGTCAAGCAACTTTCTAACTGGACTGCGCTTCTATGAAATGTTTAGAAATAGTTTTGTCTTAAAGTCTAGTATTTATCAACACTGCCATTAGCACTAAGATTTAGTTGGAAAATGGCAGTGTTCGTTTAAAAAAAAAATGTCCCTTCCCATCAGCTTTACCTCGTGACTAGCAGCTTGAAGGATAGATGGTGATTTTGTAATTTCTTCCTTTAGGAAGCTTAGAGTGTTCTTCACTGGGGTTAGTCATAGAATGTGTTACGTGCTCATAGGAGCACAAGATCCCATTTGGATGAAAGGCTTCCTGAGATGCTCAGACCTGGGCCAGGTTCTGAGGGATAAAGCAGTGTGGGAAATGACAAATGTCCACCAGGACAGGTGTTGGGTGCAAACTGGGACAACTAGATGCATCGATTAAAAACAAAGGGAATGCTTTGTAGATCTTAGAACTAGTAGCTATTTGGTCTACACATGACAGTATTTAGCCATAGAACTTAAGGAAGGTGAAGAGAAACTAGGGGTAGAGACAGGTTAGACAGGATGGCAGTAAATACTAATTCCATAAGCCGTAGCATAGTTTGAGTAGGAGGACTGAGACAAGAGAGTGTCTCTCGGGTATATAGCCCTAATGAGCCTTGGTGGTGAGTTCTGGCCCCTTGGACTTCCCCTTGCTCCTCTAGTCATCTTGGCATGGTCTCTGCTCTCTTGTTGACCAAAACTACCTGTCACTTGGACATAGACTGCTCTAGAGCAGTGTGGTCAGAACTGCATTCTATACCTTGCCTCAGAAATTTGCATCTCTTACTCCTCTATGCTTTAATGAAGCATCCAACAGCCATCCTATTACCAGATTTTAAAACTTTCCTTGCCGACCTATTATTCATCAGTGTGGAGAGAGGGCCGGCTCCTAGTGTGATGATCTCTGGGCATAGAAAAGCAGACCTCATATCTGCTCCCAGGAGATGCTAACTTACCTAAGAAGTTTCCTTTTTTTTTTTCTTTTTTTTTTGTATGAAACATTTCTTGGACAACTTTTTCTACTTCGTTAAGATAGTTCTAGTTTTAAGTAACATTAAATTTTAGAAATAGTGCAGTGCGGTTTTAAAAGAAGATATAAGGTATCTATACTTATTTATGTACAAGTGTCCACATTTATTTTAAAAATCCAGATATATGTATGTGATTTAAATAGACTTAAGTCATGGATCATTGGTGAAAACAAACAAAACAATTGTGGTTTAGGTTGGGATGACAGGCCAAAAATATTCCAGGCCATCAGAATGTCAGGGGAGGAAAGAAAGCTCATACAGCATTAAGGTGGGGAAGAGTGTTCCCTGAGAAAGACACAGCTCACAGGGCAGTTGGAGGAAAGTAACATGGGAATATTCTCTGGCTGGATCTGTTTTGTCAGCAGATTAATAAGGGTATTCCATAACACTGCATTGCACCAAAGTAACCTAGTCTTTATTATCATTTCAAATTGGAAAAGCTCAGTAGAGTTTTCAGGTGAAAAGAGCCATTTCTATCCTTACTGTATGTCTGGAAGAAGGTGTTCCCTGCCTGCCATCCTGGTTGAAACAAGACACTCACTACATAGTTTCTGCCTTTAGTTGTGTAGAATGCCACTATTTAAAATGCAGTAATTTTTGCTGCTATTGCCTGATAATCAAGTTAGAATTGGTTCATAGGAAGTTAGTCGTGAGACAGACTGGCCATTCTTTTAATGGCAGTATTTGAGTTTTGCCTATAGCTTAAGGAACCTTTGACAGAACTGAAATTTAAGCCATTCACAGCTGTTTCCCAGTGGCTGCTGTTGCTATTAAAGTCACAAAGACTGAAATAGCTCAGGCTTAGAGGAGGTGAAAAGTGAAAAAGGAGTGATTGGCTGTGTTAAACGCATGGGGCAGAGCATTTATACTGTCAAATTATTGTCTAAAATTGCCTCCATTTTCCAAAAAAGAAAAACAAACAAAGAAAGTCAGCATTAAGCTGCATTGCCTAAGGATTCTGGTTCTTTTTCATATTTACTTTTTCCTTCCATGATCTTATTGACAATCTTTCTCTGAAGTCAATATGAATTTTGTTTTCTTTAACAAAATTGGGGGGGGTAATTCAGTAAGGGTCTGTTTTCATATTACATTAAGCATTCAGTTGCTAATTCTAAATTAAAATCCCCCTCTTACAGCAGAGTTCCCTTTATCTTGTCTCTTTTGACTGACAATGCTAGCACTGTTTTCCTGGGAAACTCATCCTGTTACAAGGAATGCAAGGGACTTTCCAGATCCTTTTTGTTTTACTGGAATTATGTTATATACACGAGGCTTTGAAATAATAAATTACTTACTAGTCCCTTGTGCTTTTGTTACCTGAGAATATTTTTGGTTACCAAATTTATTCTAAAAACTAAGAATTTTTGTATTTGAAAGATAAAGCTAGTGTACTGCCTCGCTCAAGAATTTAAATCTCTTTGGCACACTAAAATAAAGAATAATATGTCTTTTCCAGATTTCAAATACTCTATAATGTTGATATAGGTTTCATTTTCTAATGTGAAGCCTGGTTCACCGTAGAGTGACAAAAGAATTGCTCTAAGGCATCAAAAATGAATTGTGGTATTTTGCTGTGATTTTTAAAATTTTTGCATGTAAATTCCCTTTCTGTGTGATGTTTACTATTGAAGCTATTTTAATAGTATGCAGAAACCCTTTCATTTTTGTTTATTCATTTGAGGATGCTTATATTAATTGTAACAATATTTGTGTTTCTAAGAATTTTCTTCTGAACTGTGAGGGAGAACATGTTATAGTTATTGGGAAGCTGTCTCTTTGTTGTTTTTGGTGTAGCTTAAGAAGTCACTAAGTGAGAAATATTAAAGAAGTAAGCTTTTCAAGATACTGAGTTAAGAATATGTATTCATTAGCCATCTAATCTTAGCATTAACATTTATGACAGATGCTATCTTATAATAGTTCATATATATATACATAGAATTCAACCTTTTAATGTAAATTATTTTTTCTATATTAATATTACACTGTCTTTGTTTTTCTGTTTGTTTGTTCTTAGTTTTTCCTAACTCTGTAGACCAGCTTGGTCTCACACTTACAGCTCTCCCTGCCCCTGTGTCTGCCTCCCAAGTGCAGGTATTAAAGGTGTGCTCCACCACCACCACTCAGCCCTACACTCTCTTTTTAAATCTAGAAATTGAAAAGTACGGTTTCTTTAAATGATGCTTGTTCTTCAAAATATACAATATACTAAATATATTTCAAAGGAAACAAAGTTTTGCAGTAATTTGACTTTCTCCATTTTAGTTACCTGGGTAATACTAGCAAGGAGTTAGTGCTGTTTGAAAATTTTTAATTAGAAGTTAACGAATATTCTGGCAGCACTATTCCTTCCTGCACTCAACAGCCCCAATAGATTGTTGAATGAGTTAAAGCAACTTTTTCTATGAAGTAGTTTTTCTGTTGAATGTAAAGGCATGACCACTTTCATGTATAAATATGTCATAGATTTAGAGCATTTAGAGTTAGAAGAAACAGCACCGGCCAACTTCATTGGTTTCTATTTATACTTTGAGGAAAAGTGGTCAACTTCCTCTAAGTTCTGTGACAACTCAGTTGTAGTACAAGTCCCGGGACTGAAGTTAGGCAGAGGAGTACCAACAAATAGCAGACAAGCATTAGCCTTGTGATCCTGACCTTCGCACCTCTAAGGTACCAAAATGTCCTCTCAGTACTCTATGTGTCTGAAATTTGAATAAACCAAATGTAATCGAGTTGCAGAAAGGCCGTTGGTTCAATTCCTAGTAGACAAATAAGTAAACCAAAGGTTTAGTAATGGTAATTAGTATTAGTTACTGGTAGTGCAGCAGAGCAAGTCAGAAATTCTTTTCAGTGCCTCATACATCTCTCATTTATTTTTTTCAAAAACTACTTGAGGTTCAATTGCTGTTGCTACTATTGTAGTTACTATTCACT
The DNA here is from genome assembly GCF_017639785.1 of Mesocricetus auratus. Lineage (NCBI taxonomy): Eukaryota > Metazoa > Chordata > Mammalia > Rodentia > Cricetidae > Mesocricetus > Mesocricetus auratus. The sequence goes on from NW_024429193.1 coordinate 16,817,423, forward strand.
TACCGAGCTGAGGAAAGGGAAGAGGGTGGTGACTTAAGTAATCTGCGTATGGTCACAGCCAGGATTAAAGCACAGATATTCTGTTTGCTGCAGTGAGCAGGGTGGAGAAAGAAGACTGAGAAGCCAGTTTCTCAAGAGTAGGTAGGAACTGCCAAAGGCCTGCATCAGGGTGGAGCGAGAGTTGCTGCAGATGGCAGGCAGGCTCATGGGCCCAGAACAGGTTGAGTGACTTTCTGCTGATCTTTGTCTCTCTGCCTTATCTTCCATTTGAAACTCTGCTCTTCTGTTTGGTTTTCTCCCTTTACCCCTCTTATTATTAACACTCATTTAACGATACTTGCCAAGTTGTCACTGGTGTGGCCCTGCTCTACTTGCTGTTCAGACAGAGGAAGGAAAGAGCTCTTGCTTTACAGGAGTGTGTCCTGGGGAGGGGCAAGTATGATTGCAGGCCCTGTCCCCATGTCAGTGTGAGAAGGGCTATCTAAATGATGGACTAGTAAGTACTCCAGCTGCCTGGTCTCCCTTTAATTGACTAATTAATTAGTTGTTTGATTGATTAATTTATTTTTCATTCCATCCACAGAGTCCCCCCTCCTTCCTCTCCCACCTCTTTTTTCTAGTCCATCCCCCTCCTATCTTCCTCCCCCCAACTCTTCCGTTTCCATTCAGAAAAGGGCAGGCCTCCCATGGACATTGACAAAACATCACAAGAAAACCCCCAGAATCAACTAACCTGGGCTCATAGGGGCTCATAAAGACTGAACCAACAACCAAGGAGCCTGCATGGGGCTGACCTAGGTTCTCTGCTTATATGTGACAGTCGTGTAGCTTTGTCTATCTGTGTGGACTCCTAACAGTGGGAGCCGGGCTGTCTCCAGCTGGGTTTGGGGACCCTATTCCACATACTGGGTTGCCCTGCCCAGCCTGTTAACCTGGTCCTCTTTAGTGCCACTAATCTTCTCTCTGTGCAGGTGCAGAATGCTTCCTGGCACCTAAGACACCTCCTCAGTTTTCCAGACTCTCCTCCTTAGGAGAAAAGAAAGGATCTTATCTTGAAAAACCTCATTAACACCTGCCTAGTGGCTTCATTCCTGTGGAGGCAAAGGTCATCACTATCATTTCAGTGTCTACTTGACATTCCTTACAAGCTTACTGTGTGCTGTCTGCTAAAATATCTGTTGAGCTGAGTGGAAATCTAAAAGTACTTTTTATCAGGAACTAGGGAATCAAAGAACAGAAGTGAATAAGGCCAATGAGCCTGCTTGAATTTTCAGACATGAAATTGTGGTGAGCAGTGAAAAACAACAGCTTACTTGGACATCCTCACACATGTTATTTTCGGGGTGAACAGTGACTTAAGTTCCCCATTTTTATACCTGGTTTGTGTCCTTAGTCCCTTGTTTTCATTACCCACTGAGAAGCGAGATCATTTTCCTTTCCACTCCTCCCCGTCCTGAGAACAGAACTTCTGAACCATTTCTGCCTACCCTTTGGCTGATGGAGAATGTGATTTCTGTCATCCAGATCAGCCCTTATCCTGGGAGTGTGAGGCTCACTGGTCCTTCCTTGATCCTCATAAATAGGGTCACACTTAGAACCATTGGAGAAGACTGCCACAGTGGGATGGCCTCCCTTTTCACCTTCCAGTCTCATGTGGCAGATGCCCTGGGCAGAAGGCGTAGGCGGGTCCTTTTCTTCCTCCTGTTTCCATTCCTATTTGCTATTTTCACAAGTGACTCCAGTGAGGGGAATGGGAATTTAAATGAGATTCGTCTCTTTGCTGTAATATGAATCAGAAACTCTGAAGTTGGGATTAAAGGGAGCTTGAATTTGTTAAAGGATTACATTTCTTGGCTACCAGTTTCTTTTAGGGCATAGCCCCACAGAGCCAGTCACGTGTTACCTTCTCTGTGAGGAGGGATTTGAGGTCATGATTAGTCTGTGTACGTCACATGTTGCTTGGACAGCTCATCGTTGTGGTTAGAATGCATTGTGCTTTAACGTGTGTCCATTCTCTTGGGAAATGGGGAGTTTTCTGTAGTAAAGTATTCATTTTATTTTTACCAGTTTCTATTGTTTCTCCTGACCTCTTAAATACTTATTTTATCCACTTAATGGATTGGGAAAGAATCTTTGTAAGCTTACCCTTAGCTTCAGTGACTAAAATAAATAACATCATAGAAAAGGGAATTGTTTGTCATTCCTAAAAATATAACATAACCATTACCTTTGTTAACTTAAAATGTGTTTATTGGGATATAACATATATTTTTGTAATTTATTGCATAAATAAAAAACATATTTTCCACCTCTGAGAAATACAAGAGACTATATTTGTATATAGACTGGCTGGCCTCTTACATAGGTTCATTCATTAGTAAAATGACTGCTGTTTATTATGTTGTTTTTATTAGGGCCTTTGATGCTGTTATTTCATCAAATCCTTTCAACAGTTTGGGTTACTAGAGTAGTTTTCTTGTAGCCATTGCATAAATTATCATAAGCTGAGAGGTTGAAAGTAACAGAAGTTTATCGTGTCTCGGTTGAGAGTCCAGAAATCCGAGATGAGAGCATTTGTGGGGCTGCATTTCCTATGGAAAGAGACTTCTCCCTTACCACCTCATCTTCAGGTTGATGCTGGTACCTCTCCTCCACTAAGAGAACTTTTAATGTTTCGTGGATTGCATAATTTGTGTATTACGGATTTTGAGGTATGGTGAGAGCTAGCTAGCATATGTATGACCTCATTAATTTTTTGTGGCAAGAACGTTTAAAATAGACTTTTTGGTTTGGGAGATATCTCAGTGAGTAAGTCACTTGTACAAGTCTGAGAATCAGTTTGGGTCCCTAGCACTGTATAGAAAATCAGGCATGGCAGTGAACCCGGCACTGACAGGGTGATGACAGGGCCTTACTCTCCAGTGAGTCTGTCCTTAATGGCATGCTCCAGGGTTACCGAGAGGCCATGGAGAAGGTAAGGTGGAAAGCATTAGGGGAAGACACCCGCCGTTGCCTTCTGTTCTCCATAGGCGCATGTACCCGCACACATGTGCACAATAAAATAAACAAGTGAATGATAAGCTTTGTTTTTTAAAAGCAGTTTTCAAGATTACAGTACATTATTCTTGACTATAATTACCATGTCATAAAATGCTTTACTCTTAGTAGTTTTTAGGAACATGATACACTGTTATTAGCTGTAATTACTGTCTTATACAGCAGACCTCTTGAATGTACTCCACTGAAGTTCTGTGTCCTTGTTCAGTGACTTCTACAAGACTGCATATCTTCCCTGCCCCTAACAGCCACCATTGTGCTTTCTACTTCTGCGGGCTCAGCTCTTTTGGACTGTGCCTATATGTGAGAATTTATATGTGCCGATAGTGGTATTTGTCTTTTTTAGTGTATCTAAAACGATTTACCATCTCTGTTAGTACCAATTATATTCTCTCTCTCTCTCTCTCTCTCTCTCTCTCTCTCTCTCTCTCTCTCTCTCTCTCTCTCTCTCTCTCGTCTCTGTCTTTCTCTCTTTTTAAAGGAACTTTAGTGGTGGTGTATGTGCTTACAATTATATTTTCTGTTCTTTTTTTTTAAAAGGAACTTTAGTAGTAGTGTATGTGCTTACCATACTTGAAGTCCTGGGTTCAAAGTCTAGCATCAAAATGATGTCACCTAAAGTGATGATGATGCCCTTGATCTTTTTTGTGCTACTTTTTCTTGATGCTTTCATTTACTGATTAGTTAGGTTAATTAATTTCCTAACTTGGCTTTTGTAAATAATGGTACATTGAACATGGGGGTTGAGGTATTGTTTCAGCAAATTCTAGATCATTTCCTTTGGGGATATTTACATGTGCATGCATTCACACACATAAATTTATTCACTAAAAAGTTTTAGATAAGGGAATAGTTTCATTTTAATAGAAACCACCCTTCAGGATTTAACCAATTAACATTACTATTCACAGTGTTTATTGCATCCCTTTCCTCTGTGTCCTTGCCAATGCTTTCAATGCTTGTATTCCTTGTGGTTTCCTCATTCAGTTTCTGCCTCTGAGGTCTATTTGCTGCTTCCTCTTCAGTGTCTGCACCTTGCCTTGTCCCTTTTACAAAGGTAGTTGTTCTTGAATTTAGTTAGGACCTGTGTAGATAATCCCGAGTGATCTTATTCAGAAATTTTAATTTAATTAGTCTGGAAAGACCCCTTTCCAGAAGACTAATACTTGGGTCTGTAGTAGGGTATGTATTCATTGTAGTAGAGCTGATATTCACTTTGTATAGTTAGATAGTCATGTCCTTATTTTATGGGGAGACACTGAGTGAGAAAATCTTGGCACTGGCGAGATGTGAGTAGGAGCTGTCCCTCTTCATCCCCACAATGTGATGCCCTGCTCTCTTATTCTACTCTGATTTGTACGTGCTGGGGTACGTGCTGGTAGATGAGGCATGTCCATAGAAAAAGAAGAAACTTTTTTTTTAAAAGTATTTTCCGCAAATAATCATACTCTCCCATGAAACTCCTCACTGCTGGTGAGTCTGAACCTTGGAAGCTTTATGTTGCCCAGAGTGCAAATGAAAAGCAGTTAAATTCACAGCATCCTAAACTTGATCAAGGGCAAATATGAGCATGACTGATACTTTGTACTAATATTAACTTAAAGCAATCAAGAATGTAGGAAACTAAGAGGGGTAACCTATAGGAAAAGGACAGTAAGACTGATGTTATGTAGGTACTTCGCAGCTCAGATGGACTTGTTCTGCTCATAGACATACTTCTAAGACAGTGGGAAGTTCAGGATTTACATAGTGAAGAAATTGAATCAAAACAGAGAGCATGACCGGATAAAGGGCGTCAAACTGCCATGCAAAGGAAACTGCATAGGAAAGTGGTGAGCTGAGAATGCCTGTTTATCTGTAAACTGTGCAAGGCTTACGGAAAGTGGGTGTGCCCTGAAGAAGATTAGATGGATTCCTAACATGTTTTTAAAGCAGAGGCCTGTAAGTCACTGGTAGAGTGTAAACAGGCACTTTATACTTGATGTCTCTTAGTTCACCTCTTAGTTCGTTTCTTTTACCTTCAACTTTGAAAAATGTTATAAAAACAGTCCATCTTTTTGAATCATACTGAAAATCAGAGTGTATATGATTCGTTTCTACTAGAACTACTAAAATGTAGCTAATGTCTCCTCTGTTCTCTGTATTGAGCTAGAGTGAGAGTTGATCTATTGCATTTCTATCTTCCCCGTAGTAAATAAATATGCTTAGTGTTGGAACCATGCTTCCATGTTCAGACCTTTTTATAAAAATGTCATGGCACATAGACTTAAAAAGAAAAGGATTGTCTATATATATAAAAAGATTAAGTGAGTCAGAAGAATAGTATGTACTGACTATACCCAGCACACCTATGTAAGGAAACAGTGTGACTGTCCCTAGACCTTATTGCTTCTCAGAATAACCTTAGTGAATTACCTCTAGTGCCTCTCTAGCTTAATTGATGTAATTCAAAATGTCCTTCAAAGACACACTGGGTTGATAAAGCTTTGATGACACGTAGGCCTATAATCTATTTTGAAACTCTAAAAACATCTTGAATTCTAAAAACTGTAATTGTGAAATGCAACTGTGTCCAACGGAAATGCCTGTACCCATGGTGCACAACTGATTATTTATGGCATTTACAAATTAATGATGTTTAACTATTTCTCACTAAGATTATCCATCATATCTTTGTATTATGCTGTATAAGCTAGAAAGATATTCATGAAATTAATATGTAACTTTTCTTTGGAAAGCCACCACCCAGACTGAGACTAAGTTATTTGTTAGAATAAAATTAAATATACATAGGAAGAACTTTTAAAAGAACAGGAAGTCATTAGGAGAAAGGAAAGCTTGCGTTTTACATTCTGATTAAGACTTAGGTGAACAAATACAGCCCCAAGAGCAGTTTAGAAGTGTTGAAAGACAGGAATATAAGCTAAGTGTTGTGAGAAATGTGTAACAGGCAGCCACACACATCATCTTACGTTGAACTAGATAAGATCATTCCTGTGTCAGAGGTTTCAGTAGGTAAGGGAAACATAAAGGGTTTTGTTTTTCTTTTTCAATGAAGTTATTTAACGTTTTGACATTTGAGTATGCTTGCTGTATGCCTGTTTTCTGCCAGTGAAGTCTCAACCATAGCTTCCCCATTTTGGTTAACATGCCAAAGATGAACTGTAAGAACTTATAATTTATCAGTATATCAATAGACTTTTAGCCACTCCCAAAACCAGACCCAAAAACTTGACTGAGTTTGACAAGTTTGAAATAGATGACGAGTATCCATCCCAAAGATAATGAGTCTTCTAACTCTGTAGTTTATGTGTTCTGAACTATTCAGGTCCTTGAAAAGACTCACTGCTTATTCAACCGTATGATACCTTTCTAGTGTTTATAGCAACGTTTTGACAAACAGGTGATGTTAAAATCTGCATGAACATGAGAATTTAAATCAGTGCAATGGTTATAGAATTAGTCACTTGTTCATGTATGAACTGTGACAAAAGACAGTAAGGAATGACGTCAGCTCTCTAAGGGAAGTCTTCCCTTGTTCAGAGCGGGAGTTACTCTCTGGAAAGAAATGCAGGGCTGGAAGAAGCAAACTTCCTTTTTCCTGCAGCCTCCAGAGAGGCTGATGGGTAATCTCCCCCCCCCGTATACACTGTATTCATGGTTATTTAGATGTTAAGTAGGCAAAGAGATTGCACAGTGAAGTTTTAGCTAAGAGCTTTGACACTGCCCGAAGACTCTGAAGATTAGTCATTGTTCTTAGCTGCTACCTAACCCTGACAAGAGTTTTGCAGCTGAGATGACCTGTGTATACACACACGTTTTTACTACTTTAGTTGTAAAACAGACATTTTGATGACTGTGTCTGATGTGTTGCTGCAGTTAACTGTTTTCAGAGTTGGGGGGGGTCTTCACTCCTACCCTAAGTCATATATTACATTTGGTGACATTATTTCTGGATGGTGTAGTATAATTCTACCAGTCTTCTCATTGAATGACTGAGAGATTTGTTCACAGAATTGTGGTCAGCATTCTTGTGGTTGGAAAAATGGGGGGAGACAAATGTGTTGTTTAAAAGCCTGTGTGATGAAACAGATTATATCTTAAAGTCTTTAAAATAGACTAAATTCTAGCTCTTTGTTTTTGTGTTTGAGGCACAGCCTTACTCTGTAGCCAAGAGTGGTTTGAGTTCTTAATCTTTATGTCTCAGTCACCCTCCCAAATTCCGGGATTACAGGCATTTGCCACCTCACCCAGCCAAAATATTCTATCTCACAAATGTTATCTACTCACATTTAAACTCTGAAGAGATAGTGTTGCTTTTGACTTCTGACCATGCATAATATGACTGCAGGAGAACATTTTTTGATCATCTGAATGAAAATAGATATAAAATATCTTAAATTAGCTGCCTGTTCAAGGTGAAGATATTTTAATACATAGTTTTCATATTAGCATGGAGCAATAATGTGAAATTTTTCTTAAGAGAGTGAATCGTGAAGGAAAGGACTTTTTAAAAGTTTTAACTTTTGTTTATAAAATAGTGGTATTTGAAATTGGCTAAAAATACAGAGATTTAGATACAGTAGCTGGACAGTAAAGGCACATGTATGATATAGTCACAGAATTTGGGGAGGACAGGAAACAGTCTTTTGGGAAATTCCTGTCTCAGTCAAAGTAGCTAGTGATTTCTCTTGGCATTTGTTTATGTATTTCTAAGTAAGAAACTGTTACTAACTCCCAAACAATCAATTTGATGTATTCCTGATATCCTCTGCGGATAGGTGAGGATTTCCCCTGGTCTCGGATCTACCTCCACAGTAGAGTTCCTGTATCAGCCTTGGGTTCAGTCCCCAGCAAAACAAAAGTATACTTGAGTTTTATTTCCTTTTCCTCTTCTAGGGCTATCATTTGAGGATGGTTTTTTAACTGTAATTTCCAAAACATCCTTATTAATTCTCACGGCAAATCATGAGTTATTTTGGCATATCAGTATAGGGGACCCACAGAGAGTACCTGCTGCTGTGGGTCCAAAGGCATGTGTAAGCATGTTATTTTCTGGGGGATAGCAAAATAAATAAATAAAATAAAAATGTCTTTGTAAATGGATGCTAAACTTGGCAAATAGTTGTGATTACGTGTTTTGTTTTTCTAGAGCAGTGGTTCTCAACCTTCCCAATGCTACAGCCCTTCAATACAGTTTCTCATACTGTGCTGGTTCCCAGCCATAAATTGTTCTTGTTTCTATTTCATAACTGTAATTTTGCTACTGTTGGGAATCGTAATGTAAATGGCTGTGTTTTCTGGTAGTCTCCGACAACCCCTGTGAAAGGGTTGTTCAACCCCCAAAAGGGGTCATGACTCACAGGTTGACAACTGTTGGTCTAGAACATTTTATTTGTAACTGATATTTTGAGTAAATTTGCATGCTGTATTTGTATACTAAAGAAAATAATTCATACTATAGAATTAGAATTTTAATATTATTAGGAAATTGTGATAGTTTGATATAGAATTTTCCATTTTGAAAAGTAAATAAAAATGATTTTATGACTTTAATGTTTATACTGTGTAAAGTAGGTTTGGATGGTCTGTTAGGGTCTTTGTCATTTTTTTGTTGTTGTTGTTGTTGTTGTTTTGTTTGTCTCTGTAACCATTGATGAAGAACTTTTTCAGGTTTCAGAAACTGTCATACTTGTTTACTATCTAACTTTATCAGACATAGACCACAGAATATATTGAGGGTATAAACCTTTAGGGTACTTCTGAAAATAGAATATTCTGAACCAGATCTTCTGTTACTGCTGTTGGCCCATGCTGTCTACCTCTGTGAATGTTCCTTGTAAGTAGTCACTTTTAGCCCCATTCAATAATACCCTAATACAATTAACTACTAATCTCCTTCACACAGTTCACCAAGCCTGGTGAGTCACTCACTCTACATCTTGTTTTCATAGAGACACAGAAGTATAAGCATATGCCAGTGTTTGCTTTGGGGTAGTTTTCCCTCAAAAAAGATCAGTAAGATGCTGAAGTGCATGCAATCTTATGTGACAGACAGCTGAAACTGGGCCATGGGTGAAAACAGCCAAACTCTTAGATGTTGTGCATGTCAAAACGGGAACAAAGACTATAATGCAAGTTCAGTTTTCTGCAAATATGGATCCCATCATTAATTGAGGTATGTAGCTCACCACATACTTGGGTGTGGTCCACGAACACAGCTGCTCCTTTGATCTCTAATTATTACATTTTATTCCCATGTATGACTGGGTTTTTGGGTTATAACTAGTGATGCAAATGAAAGAGAAGGACATGTTGGGTGTGCAGAAACATAGATGTTTTTGACTGTTGTTGTTTGTAACATTATTATACCTTTTTTGTTCATAAAACTTACACAGTTGGAAGCATTTTTGGAGAAAAGTTTGACATTGTGGATTTTTCCATGGGGTTTGGGAGTCACGTGTGTTTTCTCATAAGTCCTGTGACAGCTCCTTTCTATTGTTTATTTTACTTTTGAGGTGATATGTTGTATCATTTCTACTGCCCTTTCCTCTCTCCAAACTCTCCTGTATACCCTTCCTTGCTCTCTTTCAAACTCTTGGCCTCTATTTTCATTGATGGTTGCTTTCAACACACACACACACACACACACACACACTCCTAAATTCATGAATACAGCCCACCAGTCTATAGAATGTTACTTGCGTGTATGTTTTCAGGGCTGACCATTTGGTATTGAATAACCAATTGATGTGTTCTTCCCTAAGGAATAGTTTTTATCTATATGGACTCCATTTACAATCACTGAACTGCTTTTAGAGGCATCCACAGCCCACACTGCACTGAAACATTGTCTCTGATAGAAAGTGCACATCACTGCATGCCGTAGGGCTCCTAGGTGATTTCTTGTATCCAGAGTTCATGTAAAACCCAACGGAAGTACAGAAGAGGGTCACTGAATTCATAGTGTTCATAAAAACTGTTTTCTCTTATATAGCACCATAGAAACAATGAGCACAGCCACCACTGCCCTGATATTTTTGAAAATAATACTTGTGAGGTGGCTTTTACAAGATTGTATCGTTTAGTGTTAGTCTTCTGTCATAAAAGACAATTCTAGAATAAAATTCTAGCTGCTGTTTGGTATTTACCGTTTGAAATCATGGAGATTGGTAAATACAGCTTACAGTTTACTTATGTTGCAAATACTTCTCTAAGCTCATTACAGTCATTTTGTGTTTAGTTTGCTTAGGGTCTATCAAGCCAACTAGGTAAAGAAGGATAATGGAAAAAAATATTGTCTGCTTATCCTTGAGGCTAGTTTAAGTGTTAGGCTTACCTGGTAGTCTATTCCAATTCTTCCTTCTTCTGTCTGAGAAATATATAACTATAAAAATAAAACAATTAGTTAATACATACAGATTGACAGGATAAAAAGAGAGAAAGGAAAAGAAAATGTATGGCCTAGTCTATGTGATAAAGATGCTGTGCTCTCAAGAGCTTGAAGAGACGCCGAGGGCTGTTTGATCTAGTCTTCCCCGACACAAGAAGTTCTGAAGCAGCAATACTGGTGCAGGCTGGGCGTCACTACGTGAGGCTCATTTTAGTCACACAGCTCCATTCTAGAGAGCATACATAGAATCATAAACTCACTTGTAGTATTTGGAAAGGGCATTTTAGAATGTATCTATTTTATGCGCATGGGTGTTTTGCCTGTGAAACCAAAAGAGTGCTACTGATCCCCAGGAGCTGGGGTTACAGCCCCGTGTTAGTCACCTTGTACGTGCTGGGGTACAGAGCTTAGGAAGGAAGTTAGGAAGAACAGCAGTGTTCCTAACTTACGAGCCCTCTGTCTTGCCCCAAGAAGAACATTTTTAAGTGAAAAAGTTAAAAAACAAACCATTTTGAAAAAGGAATAGGTTATCTTGAGAGAAATAAGGAACTTTAAACAGACTTGGTTTGTTGTAGATGATTCTTTAGATTAGAGGATAGAGTACATTGTGTTTGCCTTGTTCGTTCTTTATCTTTTGAGAGCTCATAGAGAGGAAATGAACATGATGGGAATCTCCTATTCCCATTCTTTTGCAAATCTTTTCAGAGATTATTACTGACCTTGTTAGGAAAGCAGCAAGGCAGAGGGAATGCTTCTCTTCCGTAAAAGAATCTGTACGTAAGTTAGCCATCTAAGAGTCAATTTCACTTGTTTACATCTTCAAACAGGAAAGCTCTGTTTGCTTAGTTAGGCATTATGTGTCCCTTCTGAAGGACATCCACGTGGGAACAACACATAGACTCTGTAGTCATCATTTGTGTTCTCGGCAGTTATATGAGAAGAAAATTTGGTAAGGATGAGCTTTAAAGACACAGTTTTTAGAGACCCTTCTGTTGCTAAGGGTGTTGCCGCATCTGTTTAATTTGTGCATATGATTATATTGCTGCATGCAGTACTCTTCAAAAGTCAAAAGTAGTTTGCTGATGTTTTACATGGGTGTTATTTCAGGACAACTCCATGAACATTAGCGTGTAAACGCTATCAGCTAGAGTTCAGTTTGTTAAATGGTTGTAAAGCTGTCTCGGCTCTCTGTCTTTGAATCCAGATCAGTGCATATCATAGGCTAAAGACCAGTATTCCCACACCCTGCCCACTGCCCTTTTCTGTTTTAGAATGAAATGGATTAGAACCGAATATATTTTGATGGGTCACACATGAAAGTGTGTATTTTAATGATTCACACTTTCAGTGGATGGATCATGACATTAAATATATGTCTGACTATATATTGTGATAAAATGTTTGGAAATAATAGTTTGGGGGCAGAACTGCTCAGTTATTTGTGAGTCCTGGAAGAAGAGCACTTTGCCTTTTCTGCTGTTAGTCTCAAGGGGTAGATGGAAAAGATGGAGTAGCGTGCAGAGCTGTTCAGAGTGGTTGGACACTGCCAGGGCTTTCGGGTTTGATCAGAGGAGTCGCCACGGAGGGTTTTGAGCCTCCATGCTTTCTGTCAGCAGAGTCCTGTTGAACACTGTTCTAGATTGCTTCCTAATAATATTGGCTCAAGACAGTGATGGAGAGAGGTAGTTAATGTGGATGATGACCTTGTTGTTTATTGAAATAGGTGTCCTGTGTGGTTAATTAGCTGTTGTCAGATTTGTCTCTCTTTAATGCGGAAAAGGGATTAGAGTTGAGAAGGTAATTTATGTTTCATATGGTTGCTTTGTTAAAAAGAAAAATGTAATACTTTGCTAATATTGTCTTTGAAATTTTGATTTGTCCTAAATTTACAACAAAATCTTTAAAATTATCAGTCAGACATATAAGTGGTGCTGCATTCTTTTAAAAAAAACAGCCCAGCTTCTATAAACAGAAAGTTTCCTAAACAGTAAAAGAAACCAGAATGAGTTTGTGTTCTTTTCTTTGTGATCATAGAAATATGAATAGATCACATAGGACTTAGTAATGTTCAAAGGTATTTATAAATTCAGCTGACTATAAATTTTCTTTTATTAGTTTTAAATAGTATCACTTGGATAATTTAAAATTCAGTAATGAGGATGTTAGACAAGGTTCTATTTCTTAACCAATAAATAAGAATTATGAACTGATCTTGAAAGTTAAGCAAGTATAGGCTTCATGTGTCTGTGTCTACAAACAATATATTCAGTAATCTTAAATGCCCTGAATCTGAGTGCCTACCTGCAGATTAAAACCAAAAATCTGAATCCACCAATTATTTTTTAAATGTTAAGTCAATGGAAAAAACTAAGCTCTGAAATGCTAATAAATAAAAAGTTCCATTTTGTATGTTTATGGAGAATGTATGCCTAATAAGGCGGTGTTGAATACTGAAATGCTTATCCCTTTAAATTTTACTGAAATATCTAAAAATACCCTCTTTACAAAAATTTATATTGAATGTGTTTTGCCTAGACAGGAATAGCAAAGAGGCTGTGTCTGGACAAAGTGAACTGCAGATAGTCCTGAGCTTAGGGCCGGGCAGGATGCACAGGCACCCCAGGGGGCTTGGCCCACTTCTAGATGATTGACAGACTAACAAACAATATGGAAGACTAGAACTTTGCTGCTAACCTAGACTTGCACCTCTTGGTTAGTTATTTGTCCTGTTTCTCAAACAATTACCCTTACTGCTGAAGAGTTTGGAGGGAAGAGCAATAGTGGCTATCCCTTTGGGACTTTTCTGAGATTTTCTATGGAGAAGAACAAACTACTATTCAGGTTATGAATTGTGCCTGCCCATGCCACCTCATGACCCTCAGCTGATGGCTGATTGGTACCCAGGTTTTCCCAAGCATTTAGTTAGCTTTATCCGTCACTTGCAGTCTGTGAAAATAGTTATGACTGTTTCTTACTCATGCATCTGTTGTATGAACCAGCTCCATCTTATGAGCATTGTAGCACCATGAATAGAGAGGAAGATGGAGAAATATTAAACTTTTCCTTTGTTAACCAGGTAAGGGTGGCCCATGCCTTTAATCCAAGCACTCAGGAGACTGAGGCAGGTGGATTTCTGTGAGTTTGAGGCCATCATGGTCTACAAAGTGAGAAACCCTGTATCGAAAAACCAAAGCACAAACAATAAGCATCAACAAAGCAAACAAAATTAAGCACGTTATTTTCATGTAGGTCATAGATACTGTGAAGATAAAAATATATTTTCTCTAAGATTGGAGGAGAACATTTTTTCTCTTGTGTTTTTAATAAACTATCAAGATGTTAGCCTGTGGCTGATAAAAATATAGATTTGGTCCGCAAGCATAGGAGTTACGTTGATTAGCCATTTTCATGAAAAGACGCCAAGTATCCTTTTACTTGTTCTTTTAAAGTATTTTAAAACTGTTTCTAGTAGTTAACGTATGTGGGTGGAGAAGACAAGAGTTTTTAGTGGTGCATAAGAAATGAACTGAGGTGCAGGGTAGCGTTAATGATAGTAGGTTTGAACCAAACCTATCCTCTCACCAGTGTCTGGAATCAGTGTCTGGCCGTGTGGATTTGATTTGAATGGTAGTTTGGACATTTTGGTTTATTTGCCAGCAGTGTGAAAGTCTGATCTGGAGGTAGTAAGAGGACCACCTACAGAAGAATAATGGAGGTTTTTCATTCTCTGTACCTTTCAGTTGATGGACCTACTGAAATGATTTTATCATTTTGTAGAATGATTCTGAGCTTAGAAACCCTAACAGCCATGGTTCTACAGGATTAACTCTTAGATGGTTTGTTGAACTCAAAACTGAAGTAAGTCACCTGTGGTCACATATCTGTCATCCCAGAACTTGAGAGGATGAGGCATGAAGATCAGGGGTTCAAAGCCAGCCTGTGAAACCACCTGCAAAAACCAAACAGCACAGATCTAAACAGAAGCTGACAGACTGCCTTAAGTGTAGTTACACAAGTATAGTTACACTCTGCTTGTGTGAATAAAGTTTTATTGAAACATGGCCATCCTTGTTGGCCCAGGTTTTACTTGCATCTTTCTACAATGACAAAATGAAGTAGTCAAAATAGAGACCACAGAGCCTACAGTATTTGCTGCCTTTTCCTTGTCAATAAATTTTGTTATTTTGTAACAATTCAGTTGGACATATAATTTCCTCTTTATATAAACCTTTTATTGAAATGGTACTTTCACTATAATGAAATTTTATAATAAGACTGGCTTTTTGTGCACTTTAAAATTTCTTTTATTTAACCTTTATCACATCTATGAACAATCTATCTTATACTCCTTTAGACCTAAAAGTTTTCTAAATCATAGTCGGAGAAGTTCAGTTTTCCCCTAAGTTATCCTGAGGTTGTTTTTAGTTTGGATAAAAGACACAGCAGGCAGGTAGACCTTTTCCTTCAGAAAAGATGATTGTGGAAATAAATGTAAGGTATAACTTTCCTTCCTCTGAAATAGAGTAGAACGTTGTGAAAATTTGCACATAACTTGAAAATAGCCTTAAGATGTACAGAAATAAGTTATAGAATATAAAAATGTGCTTAAAACAAATATAAAGCATACTAATAATTTTTATGAATATATATGAGGATAAGTAATTGTTGCAACTTTATTTTAGAATGCTCTAGAACATTTAGTCTTTGACCAAGCCTATTTTTGTGAAATATCACCCTACCAATTTGTGGTGTGTCTTGACTGATTTGTTTAAACTGTTTTCTATCTTCATGTTGACTAGAATGCTATTAGAATTGATTCTTATTCTTCCACAACACTATTCTTTATAATTTGGGATTCCGTTGTTCTTAGCAATGACACGCGCTCAGATTAAAGGCACATGCTGCTATGTTTAGTTCGCTTGTTATCCCTTCTGTCAAAATCCTGGAACAATATACAGTAAATACTTGATAGGTTTGCAGATGAGTGAGAGGCATCAAGTGACAGACACAAGTTACCAAAGCCAGTTAATTTGGTCAGAAAACAGGTTTGAATTTCTCCAGATAGAGTGAACTGTGCTTCACTTATAGAAACGAAGGAAGGCTTAGGGGCCAAAGTTTGTTGTGAGATTGATATGTCAGATTGAAATATACCAGGGAAAATGAGAATATTGATGACAAAGCTATCACTGGTCCACATTATTTTGATATATCTAGGCTTTCTTTTTAAAAATTTGAGTACTATGGCGTGTAAGAAGTGCTGAATTCATTGTTGATCTCAGAGTAATACTGATCTTCGTGCTTGTATTTAAGCCTTTTAAAATTTAGCCTGATACACCAATAACCCACCCCCACCCTTTTTTTCTTGGTGAAAATAGCAGGACCATTAGATTGAAGAGCTTAGCTAAACTGCCTCCCTTCATCCTCTTCCCCTCCCTCCCATCCATCCTTCAGCTCTTGAGTTTGATGTAGTTAATTGGTCAAAATTTCTTTTCAAATCTTTATCAAATGCTGATGGCTAGCTCACAAGGAGAGTGAGGTCCAGCAGAAGCACTCCCTCTGCAGAAGCAGCTGGCAGGAGATGCCTTTCTGTCCCTGACATCTCAGGGACAACTTGATTTACAGTCCTGTGAAAGCACAAGGTCAGGGCCCTAGATGTATGGTCAAAGCGGTGCCTGTGCACCTGTTCCCATTCTCTTTATCTGTGGCTGAACAGTCCATCAGATTTGCGTTCCTTCTAGGGGCAAACAGTCTGCTTTGTTAGTTCCTGCAGATAGAAGCGGCTATGAACGGGGAGAGAAAGCATTTGTGTGGTATATGTAAGGAGAGCTTTTGGTAAAATGAATGCTTTTATGTCTGATATATAACTGTTTTGTATTTTTCTTTCTTCTTTTTCTTTGTACTTTTATTTACAAGAGATATTCTCAAGTAATTTAGAAAAGTCCAGGGAATGATTGCCACAGTGTTTGAAATACTCAGGGTCTCAATGCACTGGAGTGCAGAGGACTCTAAGAGGCCGCCGCCCTCTGCACTCTTGCATGTTTGCCTTCTTCCGCGATTGCACTTGCTTTGTTATTGTAAATTGACATCTTTGCAATTAAAGTGATGAATGGTGTGCCCTGGTGTTTATGGGTCCTAAGGTCAGGAGGTCCCAAGATGGCCATGCTGTGGGAAATTTAGAGCTCGCTCCATGGAAGATGAACCAGACCCCTCATCCTTTCTGCTTGACTATTTATGAGCTAAATGTTAGATTGGGATGAAAAAGTATCCTGGTGATCAGAAGGGACGGAAACTAATCTCCATCCACATAGTTCAGTTGCCTAATTCCTTGTATTCAAACACTATCATTAAAATTTACCGACTAATTTGTTAAATTAATAATACATGACTTTGTAATGCAATATTAGAAAATGTACTAGTTAAAAACATGTAGCTCCAGCCATTGGGTGTTCAGAATTGCAGTTTTGCCTGATTCTTTTGGATCTAATCCATGATAGAGCTATTGGTAACTTACAGTCATATATACATACATACATACATACATACATATATATATATATATATATATATATATATACATTCTAACTAGGACATCACAATTCTAGTTTTTAATAGGTTTGTTATAACTGAAGACTTGAGCTGGAAGCTCTGAAACCGGTGATACCCATTAGGAAATTTTTGTTTCAGATACTGCTTTTTAAAAACAAGCAAACAAAAAAAAGCCAAGCAATTTTGAAAAGCTTGTTCTAGCCACAGGGACAGCTTTGTTGTTTGCATTCCATATTCTGGGGCTGGTACTGAGCGCAGGCACTGGTATCTCACCATGCAGGCTTACTCTTGTCAGGGCTTCCCACGAAGGAACGGGAACAATAAGCCGATTGTTGGGCCATGGCACTGTGCCATTGCCAGGACCTCAGCACACGGGAAACTCACACTGCACAGGAGTGACTCTTGATCCCTGCTGTCTGAAGGAGGAGCAGTGTTTTGTGACTTTTTTAAAATGTCCTTATACCATAGTTTTAAAATATTCATTTGTTTAAATGTTTTCAATTCCCTCTTTTTCAGATAATCTGTGACATTGCTAAAAGAGAAAACGCTTAGTATTTGTCCCCACTTAAAGATAATTATAATAAATTAAATATGGACAAATTATTTTCCATATTTGTATGTTGATCTTTCTCCACAGAGAATACTGAATATATGTATATATATTCATATGTATATTTGATATGGGAAATAGAATTTTCTTCTTTAAACATGGTCAAATTATGCTTTATGCAAGACATTCTGAGTATCCTATTAAACACAAAATTCAAAGAGTACCAGTGAGACAAGAAAGATAATTTGTATAAGCAAAAGTTTTTAGATTAAGCATTGCAAAGATTTACGATTGTGAACTGTATTATTTCTTTCCCTTAATTTTATCTACTACTCCTGGGAAACTTGAGTAAACATTTCAGACATTGCAAAGATCTGGTAATTCTTTAAATATTTATTTTCAGTGATGTTTCCCAAGCCCCACCCTCAGCTCTGCTCTTGAGAAATATTCCTGAATAACAAACTGTCTTTCAAATATGTACAGATAACAATCCATAGTATTTTCCCTAGTATTTAAAGGCTTGTGACCCAGACAGTGTACACCTTGGACCTTCGTGTTTTCCATATAGCTTTCATAGTAGAATGCTTTGTTTAGATTTTTATAAGGTAGTTTACTGTGAAATAGGCTTTGAGGCAGTTTTCCTTATCCTAAAAAATACATACTCATTTATGGTGAGGGGAGAGGTACACAAAAGAGAAAAAAATAAGTATTTTTTAAAGAGACACTTTTCTAAAAATGTTGGTAACAATGTTGCTGTTTTTTAAGTATGTCAATAATATTGTAGAAAGCATTTTACCATACAGTGCCAAAATGAAAAATTGCTTTGAGAAGGATTTTAAAGGTTAAAAACGAAACTAACCTAGCTTGCAAATTTACTTTAAAAGGCAAAGTAAAACATATTAACATAACCATTTTAACGGAATGTTTCAAACTTTGCTGAAATTGTGAATTTCAGTAAATATTCAGAGTTGTTACATGATATTCATGGCATATAAGAAGCCTTTTCTTTCAAAACGTAATAATTCTGTGGTTCATTTGGTGGTTAGTGTTTAAAACAAGGGAGCTGATTTTTGTTGCACTTTGTGGTGTATTAGCTGTTTCATTTGACATTTAGTTATAAGCCCATCTATTTTTGCAGAGGGGTATTTGTTTAATGGTCCACACTGGGATTGGAGGGTGTGTTGCCCTCCTCCCTGAAGTGCTTATCTTGTTTCTTGTGGAACCTTGTCAGCAGGCAAATGGGGTGTGTTCAGATTTAACCTTTTTCTGTAAGTTCACTTGTTTCCCAAATACTGTGTTTGTAGAACTTTCAGTTAATAAAGTATGTTCATACTATTTCTGAACATAATAAGTTGTTGAAACAACAAAATCATTGAAAATACAGTTCTGGGCCTTTGTTGTTGCTAACACTACTTAAATTAGAGGGAACAATAGAACAAATGAAGGGATTTGTTTTCTTACATATAGGATGGTGCGCTTTTTTTTTTTTTTGCTGAGGATTGGATCCAGGACCTTGCTCATGGCAGGCAAGCCACGAGCATCTTTATCTACACATTGCATTGCTAGACATGCTCCATGTATCTTAAGACATCTGGATGAAAAGTGATACTGGCTTTTCAATCTCGACAACCTTCAGCAGTGTCTTGGGAGGTTTTAGTGAGTAGATCCTTTGCGATTAAATTGAATTGTGAAATTCCAATAAAAGGAAGATTCCACTGCTCTCCGCTTGAACCTGCCCTGTGTTGTAATAACCCTGCAAGCTAAAGAGAATTCATTTGAGAGAACAGATGGAAAGTTATGCAGCAGTACAGGGTATAACCTGTACTGTAGCAGCTGAGTGTTAGTACCCACTGTAGCCTTTCGTTAGACTAGCTGCCTGCTTGGTTGGTGCCTGTTATAGCCAAATTAGTTGTTATTGGAAAATTCAGCTGCTGCTAAAATGTTGATCAAAGTTCATTACCAGGATATGTTTATTGAGAGGCCCAATATTCTAGGTTTTCTGTGATTTGTTGACTATTTAAATAAAACAATCTCTTGCTTATATAAAAGCAAGTAATTATCAATTAATATTTACTTACTATTTTTACATTCTTGGAATTCTAACTTGGTGCTTTATCCTTGGGCTGGTATAGCATGAGAGGAATTAGATTGCTTCTGGTTATTAAAAAATAACATGCAGTAGGGAGATAGAAGGAGATAGAGTAGAGGGGGGTCAGTTTTATCAAACGCACACATGTATAAAATTCTCAAACAATTCTTAAAAAATAAAAATAACTCTTTAAAATCAAGTAAATACCCTATGCAGTATCAGTAGCTTCCTCAATTGTTAATAAATACAGCTATTGTACTGTAAAATGGAATAGCATGGGACTCAGCTCTAATCCTAAGCAATTTACTTGAACTTTGAAGCTCCTGTTTAGAAAGGTAAAGATAACGATAGTTTTATTTTATAAGAGATACTTGCTCCAAACCAATTATTGTTATTGCTTAACCTATCATACCAAAAAGACACTCGGTGCAAAATATGAACAGGTTAAAAATAGCAATCTACTTGAGCTATCACTAGCCATCACATGCCTGGAGTTTTGTCAGACTTTCTTTAGTCTTTTCCTTGCGCATTCATTGCTGGTAACATATTACCTGCCAGGGCCAGGTGCTGCACTAACATATGGATAGAAACAGGACATAGTCATTGCTTCCCTCAAAGGAACCTGATGAATAATTAAATTTAGTCTTTAATGTAATAGTTACGCTTTTCGTTCTTGTGACACATTAATCCTGGCAAAACAGCTTCAGGAAGGAAGAATTTATTTTAGCCCACAGTGTGAGGGTGTGGTCCATCAGAGTGGGAAGGTATGGTGGCAGGAGCTTGAGGCAGCTGGTCACATTGCATCTAACCAGGGGTAACACGTGACGATTTTCCTGTACTTGGGATGATGCCTCCCACAATTAAGATGTCTCTTCCCACCCTCAGTTACCCTAAGCTAGAGAATCTCTCACTGACATGTTCACAGGCATGTCTTCTAGGGGCTATGGATTCTGTCAGGTTGAAAGTTGATGTTAAGCATCACATATAGCAAACACATCAACTTGTTTAAGTGTTTGAGAACATAAAGAAAATTACTTCTTAAGGGACATAGTTCAACCTGAATATAATTGCTAACCTTTAGAAAGAGACCCAGTACCTGTAGATATACTCATTAGGAAAAAAGGCTGGAAATCAAGAACTTCCCAAGTATCAGGAAGTCATGCTTTTAATGTGGTGATTGCCTTAGCCTAAGAGTTAAAAGCATGGGCATATTAGCAAGCAGGGTTGCTGCTTTGTCTCCTTATTTGAGTTGGTAGGGCTGGAAAGACTGAAGAAAGACAGTGCATGAGAAGATTGGGTAGAAGAATTAATGAAATTGTGAATGATGAAAACTATGAATTATAATGGTATTATGATTATTTACTATCTTAAAGTATACAAATAGTAAAATTCTGTTGATGACATTACTAAATTGCCAGAGGTTCATGGTTCATGTTTCTTCCTCCCCCCACAGAGCATCTGCTACAGCCAAGCCTGAGCCCGTTGCTGTCCAGAAGGTGCGTACGTGGTTCTCCATCACTAGGCTCAGTCTGTCTTGAGCCGCTGTCCTTGCTGTTCCTGTCTCGAATCATATCGATGTTTAGTTAATAGTCTCAGCACAGGTTTACTCATTCTTTTCCTCGAAAGACAAAGAGGAAAGTTGAACCTAGAACTTACAAAGTTATCGTATTAGTCAGTGTTATCTAGAGGAGCAGAACTTAGATAGTGGATTTATTAGAATGGTTTACAGAGTGTAGTTGTAGTCCAGCTTGTCCAACAATGGCTGTCTACCAACAGTACGTCCAAGTATCCAGTAGTTGCTTAATTCATGAGGCTAGATGGCTCAGCTGGTCTTTAGTATACGCTGGTATTTGGAAGAAATAGGCTCTAATGCCAGTGCAGGAATGAACTTTCTAGCCAGGCAAGAGCAAGCAGGCAAAGAAAGAAAACTTCCTTCTTCAGTGTCCTCCATACTAGCAGAAGGCATGGCCCAGATTTAAGGTGGATCTTCCCACCTCAGAGTATTCTGGATTAAACGTGGTCTGCTCTGTTTGGATTTTAGTTAAGTCAAGTTGACAACCAAGAATAGCCTTCACAGTTACCATGTGTAATAATATTATAAAATATTGTTGCTAAGCCCCTAGAGTGTCAATAATGCATGTCCAAATTCCTTTCATATTTACTTTTAATTTTTCTATATTTACACATATATTCTCTAAAAAGCATTAATATGTAGCTACCCAAAACAAAGATCATGCCACTCTAGAGTGTTTTTGGATTAGGTGATTAGACAAAGGCCCCATTTTTTATTATACGTCTCACATTATTGCAAACCAGTGTTTTTAACCATCTGATTTATTCTCTTTGGAATTTTTCTTCCTTTTTTGTTTTTTGGCAGTATATTCAACTGTTTACTTAATTCACTTGTTTCAGCCCTAACTTATTTTCTCAGTTAATGAAAATTTGTAAGATTTGTATTGCCCTTTTTCCCCCTAATAATTACCAGTATGTATTTTCTTAAAGATCTGAATTTTTTCTGGGATGGCAGAGTGAAAGTTTTTCTTTTTTTTCAAGTGTTGCAGAAATACGATCTCATTTTAAAGGAGAAAGCTGTGTGTGTCACTCAAAGCTTTGAGTGTGGTACATAAAGGTCTACCAACATTGGTGATTTTAAGAGTTGTTGGTCTTTCTTACTAGTCTTTGGCTCCTAACAATGAGGAAAAACATAACATAACATGTTTTTCCTCATGAGACTTAAATATTTTATTTGGAAAAAGGGAAATAATTTTATTTTATCTCTGAATAATAATGCACCCAGGAAGGGAAACAGAAGCGGATCTTAGAAGAAATGAAGGATACATGTGTTTTGTTCATCTGTTTTACATTTTTCTTCCCCCAAATTCTTTATCCAGAATAGTTGTATAACACATACTTTGAATTAGGTGAATTCCTCATTCTTTTTGTAATTGAATAGTTTAAAACTTGGTGATTTTCATGAGTCAAGTAATTACACTGTGGAGAGAAAAAATGTTAGAAAGATGGAATTATAATTGAGGCTCTGAGTATGTTAGAAATAAGATGTTTCAGTTAGTGAAATAATGCTTATGTGTAATAAAATTATTCCTTTAAAGAATATCTAAGTTGACATTTGATGATGGTCTTTAGGATTTTTTTTCCTGGTTTTCCCACTCTGTTTCTTAAATATTTTGAAACTTTAACTTTTATAAATGAAAATGTGTTTACTATATGCATTATTGTTATGCATGTTAAGATCAGTTAGCATGCATGGTATGCTATATCAACTCATTGTTTTTCCTGAAAGCATATTTGAGCTGCTAACATAATTGTGTTTGTCTTTTTAAAATCAACTATGTGTTTGTTTGCACTTGGTGTATTTTGCATGCATTTGCTGTGTTTTTGTATATGTCTATTTTTATTTTGCATAGGGTGAACCTAAAGAAGTAGTTAAACCTGTGCCCATTACATCTCCTGCTGTATCCAAAGTCTCTTCCACAACCAACATGGCCTACAATAAGGCACCACGGCCCTTTGGTTCTGTGTCTTCACCAAAAGTCACATCCATCCCATCACCATCGTCTGCCTTCACCCCAGCCCATGCCACCACTTCATCCCATGCTTCCCCTTCACCTGTGGCCGCTGTCCCTCCTCCCCCATTCTCTGCATCCGGACTGCATGCTAACACCAGTCTTAGCACTGGCCAGTGTTCATCTGCACCGAACACTGGTAAACCTGCAGTTAATGTCCCACGGCAGCCCGCAGTCACCAGCGTGTGTTCCGAGCCTGCTCAGGAGCTAGCAGAGGGACAGAGAAGAGGATCCCAGGGTGACATTAAACAGCAAAATGGGTAGGTGGCCAAGGGCGGTTTCTGCTCTTCCAGATAATTTCCAGGAAACAAGCTACTTTTTCTTCAGTTGTTCTTTGAAGGAGGATGAAGTTATACTTGCTGCACTAACAGAGACCTTTTTTTTTTTACTTATTTACAAAGTACTTGTACAAAGCAGTTAGAAACTAATCAGAAATTAATTATGCATTTTGATGTGTTTTGCCAGCAACATATGCTGCAACTTTTCCCTCCAAGTTCCTGCACAGTATCGAGCAGCTGGCACTTATAATACAAGGCAAATCTAGCCTCAAATTTTCCATCCTTTTCTTGGTCTCCAAAGGTTTAAGCAGTGGGATTGTGATTGTTCTCAGTGTATGTACACATCCTTGAAGAGAGAGGACATGAGTTTGTAATGATCTTTTCTCTGGAGGATGTAGTCTAGAAAGATGAAAACAAGTCAGTTTCCAACTCACATCTCTGTATAAGTTGTTAGTCCAGAGCAGATCCCTAACATTCTGAGGTATATTTTATCAGAAATATTCTTTAAATGCAATCAGTAATTTTAAAAAGTGAGAGATGTTCAGCATGAGAAAAATATGTAGAGTTTAAGATGAATGCATTTAAACTATAGAGGATGTTAAATAATAGTAACAATTTTTGAAAATTCAGTTGCGATTTTTTTGGGGGGGATTTGGGCATTACATTTTAAACATGACTTGAACATACTAAATTACTTAAAGCCTCAAGTTTTAAGGTTGCACATATGTTTTTGTCTTCTTTATTTCTACGTAGCTAACCTGGGTCTGTTACAATTCAGTGAAGTTATTTGAAGGCAGAGTAATGTATATACAATTTTGGTTGGATTCATTGTGATAAAGCTTACTTTTTAAAGGACATACTATGCACACGCGATGCAGTCCTTCAGGAAATCTATAATTAAGATAATTGTGTGGATGGGCCCATTCTGAGAGACCTAACCCCTCTGGAATGTTAACTCACTTAATGAGGAGGATGTGCTCTCTGTAGCGTTGTTACCATGGCAGCTCCTGAGCTTTGAAAGAGGGGATGGCACAGCTCCAGGCCACTGCTGAGGGAGCAAGGAGAGCTATGTGCCTGTGCATCTATGGCTCCGTGGTTGTGGGTAGCCTTTTAAAAGTATGAATGTAGACTCTGAAGTCAATTAGTGCCCTTCACAGAAAGTTATGTCGCCCCTTATCGAAGGCAAAGAGTATGTGTGTTTGGTCATATTTTTTTCTTGTATGTCTGTTTAATGATAATAGATGCTAGAGTAATCTAACTAGATAACCACAAGAAAATGCTGCTGCCTGTCAAATGCTGAAGCAGAAGTTTACTGTGTTTATTAAATTCTAGTTTGAGTAGACACAGGAGATAGTGCCTTAACCAAAAAAGCTTTTATGCTTCTGGAAATTTTACAATAAAATCTTTTTGAGGTAGAAGGAAAGTGAAGTTATAGAAAAGTTTTGAGTTCACAAAAAGCTTCAGTTTTGTGCATGTTAAACATTCCTGTAGTAATTAGGCTTGATGATATGATACAGAGCTTATTTCAGGCCAAATGACAGAGCTGTAGTTTCAGGGCCTTAGTGGCAGCTTCCTAATGAGTTGGCAAGTATTCACCAAGCACATGCCCAGTGTTCAGCACAGTGCAAAACAGAATAAAAGGGATTATTACGTATTTTGCATCATTAACAAGCAAGCTACTGCTTTGCAGTTTCGAACTGAAAGTGTTTAAAAAGAGCTTTCAAGTGCTGTCCAGATGTTAGGACAGTGAGAACACAATTTGGTGCTTGTCAATTTCTAAGGCGAATCTGTGGTTCTTTTTGTTAATTGCATTTAGACCAGAGAAGTAAAAAAATCACATACTTGGCTAGTCAGCCATGTGTCTTTGGAATTAGTGTTTTCTGGCATTGATGTTCACTTTCTCCACATCAGGTGTCAACCTGTTTCCCTCAGACATTCGACCAGTCAGCTTCTCGGATTTCTGTGACTTCAGTAAAACAAAGCTCTCAAAGTTGAGAGTGATTGCTCTTTATTAATAAGGTTTTTGGTTTTTCGGGACAGGGTTTCTCTGTATTGTTTGGAGGCTGCCCTGGATGGATATTCATTACTTTTAAAATAGTACCCAACAATGACCAAACAATTAAAAGCTCAAAGGGATACAAAAGTAAATGGCTGAGTTCTGTTTTCCTCAAAGCATCAGGACTGTTAGTTTTTAAGCAATTTGAAATGGTTGGCTAATTTGCCAGTTTCATAGGTATCCCACTGAAATTTGTGTTGAATCAATAAACAAGAAACACAAATGGTTATTGGGTGTCAATAGGAAGATATAGCTAACTAGTTCCTTTACAGTAAGAAGTCTAACTAGTGTTCTGGTGGTTTTGAGAGTAACTGTTAGGACGATGTAAGCATTCTTTTTCTTATACCTAATAATGATTAAAGTACTTTTAAGAAATTTCGAACTCTCTTCTGCATATAAAGTATTGTTCTTGGCATGCCATTCTCTCTGCTACCTCCTTACTCTATTGAAGAACAGAACAGGGTTTTGTATTCTGACTGAAAACAAGCTGTTTTACATGAAATAGATTAACTGAGTTGCATCTCACTGTCCACATGCCCTGTATTATAATGTGCCACTGCTCTCAGGAGGTAAGTCTTTGTGTATCCTATATTTCAGTTTTCTTTGGCTGCAACTACTAACAATTTGTTATGTCGTGTTTTGAAGAATCTGGCCTTGAAAGATTCAAAAGTCAATGATATAATCAAATAATGGTTTAAAATGCTTTTCTCTTTACAGAAAACACACGTGACAAAGTTAGTATCTGCATTACTGGAGAGGAAATATGGTGATTTATATATGAGTAAACAGCATGACTGCTCGGTTTTTGCAAAATTAAGTTAAATTTTGCTAAAGAATTTTACTTTAGAAAATAAAGTTATTGTTTTCAATAAGTTTGGTTTGCATCAGTATGTTATAGTGAATGGTTTAAGTTATATCTTAAAAGATGTGTGGGGTTTGCTGTGCAGTGGCTGAAAGAGGAAATGCTTGGAGAAATTAATTCTAATTAGTTAGGAGTATTATAAGACAAAGATGAGAAGCTATATAAATTTGTACCAGTAGTAAATGATATATACAGTATTGGAGTATTTTCAAATTGTTCAAAAGCTAGTATTTCCTAGATAAAATTTTCTAAGACCTTTATGATTTTTCTGAAGAATTAAATCAGACAATGTTAGTGGCAGGTTTAGATATATTTGTGTAGTGTGTTTGTTTCTGTGTGAATAGTGAAAAGTCCATATATTTTTTAATTACTCTAAAGAAATAGTTAACAGTTTGTTAAATGTCTCAGTTAGTACACATAGACATTGAAAAACACTGGTATGTTTGTTTTGTTTATTCATACTGATATTAAATTGAATAGTAATGATGATCTTAAAAACAAGATTAAAGAAACTCATTTTAGCAACAACTTATCATTTTTGTATTAACTGAGCTGTGGTTATTCTTTTATCAGTACACCACAGTGAAGTCTCTGGAAGTAGGAGATGTCTGTTTAGGTCATATTTAAGAAAGTTAACTGTTGACTTCTTGCAACACCTTTATAATTTTCTGTAATCCGTTGATTGACTCGAGCACATTAGTAAAACAGACACTGTGAGGTATTATCTATTTAAAATTAGCTTACTATATATATATAAACACTGGCAGCCATCCAGTAGGTTCTAGTGCAGCACATAATTTTTTTGAAAAAAAGGAAAACATGCCACTTGAAAAATAAACACAATTGAAACTTTTATATTAAATAGATAGCATGAAAGCTCAAAATTCAGCTTCATTAAGTTATTGGGTATTACTCTGTATTTTAATGTGTCTCTAAATATGACAACAGCCCAATTCTCATTTATCTGAGTGACCAGGAATATACTTTCTGATCATGCTTCTTATACAGGAGCTAAGATTTGATCCTGAGGCAAATTTGGATGTGTCTTTCATTATGCCACCTGTTGTCATGTGGACATCTTTCTATCATTTTGATTTGGTATATCTACTTGTAGAGACTACAGACTCAAGTTGTGACTCTGCAAATGAATTAATGTGCATAGGCTGCACTTTGAAAGCACTGCTCTTGAGTAGTCATGGAATATTTGCCCCTACAAACTAGTATTTGAAAGTCTTAATGAAGAGAAATATGCAACCCATTTTCCCGTGGAAGAAAACACACCTCTTGTAGATGTACTTAGCCCATGACATGGGAAATGGGCATCTTAGCCAGTACAGGTTATCTGGTTACTGTGTTGATATTGCTACATTTGTTGGTATTGCTACATTCGAAGCTTGTCTATTTGAGCATTATTTTCTAAAATACCTGAAAATATTTGTTGATTTCTTTAGGTTGAAATCAACTATCTGTTTATGCCCTTCAACACAGAACACTGCCTCCACAGCTTCACGTTAACACAAAACATTTTCCCTCAACTTTAAACTACTGGAGTGTTTATCTGCAATTATATGTAAGAGATTAAGTTGCAAAGTGATATTCCTGAAAGGTCAGGTAGAAAATGCTTTATACCAGTGTTTCTCAACTTGGCAGTCAAATGACCTTTTCACAGGTCTTAGGACCCTTTCTTAATACCATTGGAAAACACAGATATTTACATTATAATTAATAACAGTAGTAAAATTGCACTTATAAAAACTACCAAAAATAATTTTATGATTGGGGGGTCACCACAGCATGAGGCACCCTGTATTAAAAGGTCACAGCGTTAGGAAGGGTGAGAACCTCTGATTCTACTGTGAAAGAGGGGTAAATACAGATGATCACCTCATTGCTGTTTCCAGCCTCTCTCTGTAGAACCATGTGCTCTGTTATGTTTATGCTGACATCAACATCTACTCTATTAATTTTTAATGTTAAAGCTGGTAGGCAGTTTTTCTCACTTTGTTAATAATGAATTTCTACTCGTAAGTTTTAATTACAGAATTGAAGAACCAACATATAGAATTTATATCTGGTTCTCTATCCATAGTGGAACACTGATGTATTTGTTTTTAATAATTGTGCCCATGTTAGGTTGTGTGAATGAATTGTGTCTTGAAGTCCCCCCTCTTCAGGTATCATTCACAGACTTCCTTTGCCATTCAAATCAGATAGACCTTTCTGAGCACTAAGTATATCCCCAGTAAACAGAGCTAGGTAGTTCCCACATAGTACTTCTAAGGCTTCTGGGGCTTCTGAATGAGGGCGTGGTCATGAGAAGGGAGGGCTGTGAACATTGCTAGAGATCTCACCATTCCTAGTCTGCTATGCTCTCTACACTTGCATCAATTACTACATTTCTAAGAAGAAAAGTCAGTGTAACATTCTCCTCTGTAGTGATTTATGGAAAGAGATTATATTTGCTCTTGATATACTCATAAAATGTGAGACTGAACAGTTTCTTTTCTGATTTTAGAATGCATTCTAAATTGATTTCTGAGGGATATATCAGATTATACTTTATCATGTGCTTCTGTAGGAAAGTAAGGGTTTGATTCGTACTAAAATAAATTTTCTAAAAACATAGGCATTAAAAAAAATACATGGCTTTTTCGGTTTTTAGGACTTAGGACTTGAGCTGACATTAATAGATAAGGATGTTGTTGGTGTTTTGTGACATAAGCCCAGCTGTTAGACTGTCGTCCTCATGGTAGCCATAGTGGTTTTGGCTAACATTGCGCTTACTCGTCTGTGCGCCTGCGACTATTTTGAAGCATGGTGTCTGTGTGCCATCTCTTAAATTGTTTTGGATTCTGCTGTTTCTCTCTTTTTCTTCTTTTTAAAATTCTTTTTTCTCCTCCTCTCTGTTTCCCCTCTCCACTGTCCCTGCTTTCCCTCGTCCTGGGGACCTCCATGTCTTCTCTACCACACCTTTCCTGTGTGCTCTGTTCCTCCTTCAGTAACCCCGGCACTGTGTAAGTACTTACCTAATGGTTTGTCTCTTACTTCCCACCATTCCGTCTCTAACTTTTCAACGCTCACCCCAGGAAGTCTTCTTAGTATCATCTCATTACAAGAATTCCCAAATACATTAAAGATTATTCTAAAAGAGGGCTTTTCACACTAGAAGCTTTCATATGAATCGGTGGGTATGCTTGGAATGCCCACATCTGCACGGTGGAAAAATCTAGTAAACGCTAACTTAAGGGGAGTGGATACTATTACAGATAGTATGCACTAGAGTTAGAGATATAATTTAGGTATCCCTCTTTTCAGTGTTGTTTTAAAAAGTAAGTGTGGATGAACTTCCTGATTTTGAATGACTATATTTTGAATTAATTGCCCTTCAGAGTTATTATTACTGTATTTTCAAAGATTCTAAAAAATCTTTAAAAATCATTGATGCTCGTTTTTAACATAATCATCATATTCAAATTTTCACAATGAGGAAGCACTACATAAATGTTCAGAAAATTCCTGTTATTTAATCTGAGACTTTTAAGCCATGGTGGTAAATGCTATCTATAAGGTCTCAGATGTACTGTGTTTTCTATAAACATGTCATTCTATCTGCTCCAGAGTAAGTATTATGTTACTATTCTTAGCTTGAAGCCATTGTCTCATGTTTTTATAGATGGAACTTGTACAGAGGCTAACACAAGTCATATGTGTTCCATCCCTATGACTGCATAAGTTGAGTATGACTGCACACACCTGTATCTAGTGCTGGGGAGAGGGAAACAGGAGGATCAGAAGCTAAAGGCCAGTCTCAGCCACATACCAAGTTTTGAGATCAGCCTGGGCTGCACCAGAACCTAATAAAAGAATATATATTTAATAAGTAGTGCTAACTGGCTAATTAAATAGAAGTTTAAAACTTAATAAGTTTGTTAGTTCCTACAAATCTTTTCAAGTACTTTCATAAAATTAAGAGCTGTTTTATATGTGTCACAGGCTATTTTTATAAATGACTTCTGTCTTTTTCTTAGTTTCTGAAATTTTTGTCTCAGTATTCATAAATGTCTGTTAGGTAGTTCACTTCCATAATCATGAATTATCACTGTAAGTTACATTTCTTGCTTTTTTCTTTTTGCACAAATACTGATTTTTCTTGTAGGTATGTCTGTGACTGACAGCTCATACATTGTAGCTAATTTTATACTGTCTGTGAAATAGCAGTATGATGATTTCTGTGGATCATGATCTGTGGAAGACTGTTTACATACAACATCTACCTTATTGGTTCCTCAGAGCCACCTTTAAGACACAAGTTCCATTTTTCAAATGGGGAATATGAGACTTAGGGCAGTTAAGTTTCTTCTGTAAAACACATTGAGTGTGGGACAAGGTCCTTCAAACTGTCCGTGTGAGTCCAAAGCCAGCGCTATTAACTTGGAAAAGCTCGGTGTGACTGCTAGAATGCTGGCAGTCCTGTAGCATGGTGAATGTCTATAGTGAGTTAGCCTAGCAGGTCTTACAGCCACATCGGCTCACATTTAGAACATTTGCTCTACTCAGGACAGCATGCTGCCAGATAAGACTTGAGCTCCTGTTTATTTTCTGAATATTTGGCATTTGTCTTATTTCAGAAGAAGTAGGAAATATTTATCTTGTTCCGTTGATCCTGAAATAATAGTGAATTTTGTGATTTCCTTAATATTTATGCTATATTAATAAAATATGAATGTGCCTGGCAGAATCAGTATTTGAATATTATACTATTGCCTTTGGCATGTATTATCAACCTTAATTCTCAGATTACTACTTTATGTTTTCTTTGTTAGTGAAAACAGTGTGGGTCAGTGAGATGGACTTGTCCAAAGTCACACTTGTGAGGAGTGATGGAGACGGGATCTCAGCCTTGGTCTCATACAGAAACCACAGAACTTCACTGTGCTCACCTGCAATGCGCTCTGTTTAGGGTTAACTATGCTGTAGACACCATTGAGAAAGTCACAGAACATAACAGAGTCCTTCCAAGATTTCCAAAGTTTTTAGAATTGCTTGCTTATCCATACAAAGAGATATGATCACTTAAGTTGTGAAAGCCAATCCATTGAAGGGTTCTAGAATAAATACTCATATTTAACTGGCTAAGTCATAGTTCATGTTGTTTTGTATGTATGGCACAATAATTTGAAATGGTTGGATTTTTTTTTTTTACTACTGTAGACTTTCCATTATCTGTTTTCCTTATTCTTCTGCCTTCCTTTTCTTCATGTTGGGAATCTTTCTTCTGCTGCCTCCTTCTGTCACTTAAAGGAAAATTCCACCTAAACGGTAATCCTGCTGTTCAGTGCAACCTTTTAGCATTGTTTACACTAACCTATAGATTTATGTCTACTACTACTACTATGTCTATTTAGAAGAGTAATTACAATTGAATGTGTTTATGCAAACTGTGTATATAAAATGAGTATTAAAAGTAAATGTATGAATTACAAATAGTTCATCAGAGACCATTTTTATCATCAATGCTATTTAAATTGTAATTATTATTTTTCCCCTTTTTCTAGCCCACCAAGAAAACACATTGTGGAGCGCAACACGGAGTTTTATCACGTCCCCACTCACAGTGACGCCAGCAAGAAGAGGCTGATTGAGGACACTGAAGACTGGCGCCCACGGACTGGAACAACTCAGTCTCGCTCCTTCCGGATCCTTGCCCAGATCACCGGGACTGAACATCGTGAGTAAACTAGATATCTTAGCAGAGGAATGCTTTTGGCTCTGATAGTAATATCTAGGCTTATCAGCAGTTACAGAAAACAGTCCTGGCAAAGACTGCATGTAAATCATGTTGTATATAGCAAGGTTTCAGTTCAGGGAGTTGCATTGAGAAGAGGGGGTGTACTAGCCTTGGTGTGTGCCAGTGTAAACATGATATGGATTTGTTTTAATTGCTCTATGTGGTTTCAACATTTGACATTGATTCATACACAAAATTATGTAAGTGATTTTGAAGTTAAACTTAAAAGTTAATTTTGGATCTTATTTACATTGCAGTGAAAGAATCTGAAAATGAGAATACAAAGAAGGCAAAGTAAGTTCTCTTTAATGAATCGAATGCTTTATTTCATGAATGGTCTCAATTTGTTGTTTTTAAGCTTCAAGTGAATTGTTACAGTTTTATTGTTTTTGTAAACAGAAACTAAGCATTTAACCCATGGTGCCATTAGTGTGATCTAAACATGCAACCTACAGATTTTGAAATTAGTTGATATTGTCTAGATTTTATATCTAAAGCATATTCTTCTTAATATTGGCATACAGGGTCTTTGGGAGCTACTTTATTAACAGTACAACTCTCAATGAATGGGTTCCTGTGTTGTCTTGAACTCCCTTTATTTGGTGCTTAAAGAATATTTCTAAGAGGACTCTGTAGACTAATTTCTGCATTTCCAAAAACTCTCTACTTTTAAGCACTGCTATTTTTAACAAAACTGCTGTCTGAAATTAAGCTTTTACAAGGCATGTTTTCTGCATGTTGGAATTAGTATAGAATCTTTTACTTTCACCTTCTTATGACTCTTCTATCACTCTTTTTTTATTTCCACAGGGAAAAGATACCCCTTCACGTCTTTAGCCCCAAATATACAAAATTACGTGACTGGCACCATGAAGTTTCAGCACGTGCTCTTAACGTACAGTGACTATGAGCCTTGCTTCCCCCACCCAAGCAGCCAGCACATAGCTTTCATTCACCTTTTCTTCTGTCAGTCTCATAGCAATATCTGTTTTACATTTGTCTCATGGAAACTAGAACATTTCTGTACTTCCCTAACGATTTCCAGTTGTGAAAACGAGAAGATAGAACATGTTTTGTCCTCATTAGTAGCTCATAAATGCAACACCAAAGAAAGAAAAGGAAGTGGCTAGGTCTCCTCAGTGTATTTCCACCTATTTTCACTGTTCTGGTCATTGACTGTGGAACAGGACGTCTTTTTGTAAGGTTGGTCTGGTTCATCGGTTGAAGCAGAAGTGGATGAGCAAATAAGGTCTTTGTCTAATTAGGACGCAATTCCCCCATGCTATTACATTTCACATTCATTAAGGAATGTTCAAAGTTGATGGTAAATTCTCCTAAGAGAGCAAATGTGAGGAGGCAGATTCAGCACAGA
Source organism: Mesocricetus auratus (assembly GCF_017639785.1). Taxonomy (NCBI): domain Eukaryota; kingdom Metazoa; phylum Chordata; class Mammalia; order Rodentia; family Cricetidae; genus Mesocricetus; species Mesocricetus auratus. The sequence goes on from NW_024429193.1 coordinate 16,850,998, forward strand.
AGACTGCTAGAGCTCATTCTGGACTTGGGTGTCTTAGAAACCTACTGCTTCGGTGGCTATAAGAAAAGATCTTTTGTCCTTGCTTGCAGTGAGGAAACATGGTATTCTTATACTTTAGTTCATTTTAAAGTCATCTATTAAAAGTGTCAACAGTAAGATATGTAGATGATAGCCTTGCTTTATCTTTATGTTGGAGGAAAATAGCGTAAAATAAATTTCAATTTAAATGTTTCTGATATAGGAGAAATATTTTAGTGTTATAAACTACTGTGTGTTGCTGCTATTCTTACAAAGCTGTATTTTAGGCAGTACAGGGAAATGCAATATCTGATTATAAACGCTTTCTGCCTTGTAATATAATATACTATATATTAGATTTAATCTCAGTGATTAATGCATTTTGAAGTTTGGAAAGAATTGTAATAAAGTTGTGTGTACCTTACCTCTGTAGTTGTTTCTTTGAGGCTAGTGACCCGCTGTCCAGAACTTGTTAAAACATTAATTCAGTAAGATGAATTTTCATTTGGAGAACGTTTTCAATTCATGAAGTTACCAAATGTGAAAGTAACACTTGGCAAAAACGCGGCCTCCCCTTTTGTCTTTCAGAGTTGTTAGCTATTTAAGAAAAATCTTACGTGAAATATATAATATATATTCAGTCTTCCTGTGACACAGCCAAGAGTCCTTCCTTGTATAACAGTGACGACTGGGGTTCTGGCCTACATTCCAAGATCAATCTTACTTTTCCCAGTGTTCTCTACTTCTGTATTACCATGGACTAGAAGTATTGTGGACAAATTGAAGCAATTTACATCAATTCACTTAGTGATTTGTTATTATGCAACAGTTGGCCTGCCAAATGCTGTGTCATTTCTCCCCCTGCCCCCATGATATGAAGGATGTCCATTTATTGAAGCATTTCCTCAGATAAGTGAAGGCTTGCCTACTTTAACTGTTTTAATGATCCTGACTTTAGTCCCAGATTTTACTGAATCTCTGTCCTATGGAAGAAAGTCTTTCTTATTACCAGGCTTTTCTGTACATAGTAATTGTTCATTATTTGAGAAGACAATATTGGAAAGAAGATTGAGTTAGAGTTGCTTAAAAATGATATATCAGAGTAAAGATAGATAGTCCCACCAAAATCCAATTTTCTTGAATAACTGTAGAGTTTGAAGAACCATTAGAAAGAATTTTAGATAAATAAAATATTTTTCTTAATATAGACATAGAGCATGTATAAAACTTTCTTTTACTTGAAATAGACGGTGCTGAAAAAAAAAAAGAGTTGAATGCCTTGCCTAATGTCAATAGTGTTTATTTAATATATCATGGAACGTGCAGATGACTGAAATGGTCTGCATGGGAGTGGGAATCAGTGTCCAGCCAGCATCAAGAAAATGTTCCATTTTGTCCTGCGAGAACTTGAATTCCTGGGCCCAGTGACTCTTCTGGGGACAGTGTATATTCCTAGCTCAAAAGTCTCGCCAGATATAAAAGTTTGTGAAACTATTTTGTAAGGATAGTTACCTGATTTATGACTTGTTTGTGCCTCTCTTATATAGACTTTGTCAAGATTTTTTTAAAATATGAAATTGGGAAGTCACTCACAAGTGATTCTCAGCATATTTTTCCCAGAATGTTTTACTAGTCAGAATATGGGTATGTCTTACACAGTCATACACTTTTTTTTTAACCTTCCAGATATATTACTTTTGTGGTCAGGGTCATACTCAGTTCATTATCATTATACCTTTTAAGAAATCTTAGATATATATGTATATATCTAAGCTTGTATAATAAAAATCATATTAGGATACAGAATAGCTAATTCATTTTTTAATTCAAAAGTACAGAATTGGGCTTTTGAAAATTATTTATTTTATTTCATGTGCATTGGTGTTTTGTATGCATATATTTCTGTGTGAGGGTATCAGGTGTTGGAAGTACAGACAGTTGTGAACTGCCATGTGGTTGCTGGGAATTGAACCCAGGTCTTCAGGAAGAGCAATTATTGCTCTTAACCACTGAACCACCTCTCTAGTTCTAGAATTGAGTTTTATCCAGACAAATAATTTTATACTTGCTTTGTTTTTGATATGATTCATGACCACTCACTCATTGACTCATTCACTGTCTTCATTCTTTCAAATGAATAATTATTTGAATGTCAGGCACCAATCTGTGTGTTGTTGATACCATAGTAAATAATGGATAAACATATAAATAGGATGACCCAAGGTAATTTTATCACCAGATCATAAAGTGGGCTGATGTAAAACAGATTCGTCTTAGGCAGGGCAGGATTGCTGTAGATTATGTGGATGCAGGTTTGGGGCGGACTCTTTGTAGAGATTGAGAACTAGGCTGTGTGATGCTCTCAGGAAGCTCTCAAGGCAAAGGAGACAGGTGGAAAACTGTGTGGCAAGTCTGTCGATCAGAGAGCACAGTGCAGCTGAAATCAATAAAAGAAACAGACACAAACAGAATTCTTAAGCATGTAAGCAAACAGTTTCTATTCCAAATGTAATCACTTGAGTATGAAGAATCAGGGTGTTGGGGGGTGGATGGGTTGCCAGCTTGTTATATAAAGTTCATACCTAGTAATCCAGCCCTGACTATTGTCAATTTATTATTTTCTTCTGTTGAGATTCAATGACGATTTAGAGGGGGAAAAAAGGCCTCCGTGTGCTGTCTTTGCGGCATGTAGGGAAGAGAATGTGCTATGGGACATAGACAACACAGCAAAATCTAAAGCCTGGCCTATAATACAGGACTCATAATTTAGTTGGCTGGCTTAATGGCTCTGTCTTCTGTGTAAAAAGCTGACTTGATTTATCCCATCCACTAAAATTCCATGATGTAATTAAGTATTTCCTTGATGATTCCTTGCAAAATAGGCGTCATAGCTTTTCTTGCTATTAGAAGCAGCAGATCAATTCTGGGTTTTATGCTCAGATTTGGAGCTTACTGAGTTTCCACTTCGGTGGAGGACCTATAGCTGCTTCTAGATGTGTGTGAGACAGGAAGCCTTAGTCTGTTGTTCACCTCAGGGCCCACATTCACTGAACTGATCCTGTTGCTATGGGGAAGAGGAAGATAAAGAGCCTGGTCATTTCAGGATAACAGAGACAGCTTGTAATGGCTGTTGCATCTCCAGGACTGCTGTGGAGGGTCAGCTGAGGCTGCCTACCTCCACACAATGGCAGTTCACCTCTGTTGAGTCCTGCTACCTGGCCCCTCTCTTTCACCGCTCTTGATTTAAGAGGCATTTCCTAGGAAACACCTTTCATGCTAAACTCTGGAAACCGGTCACCAGACTTGGTTGCACAGATTCTACAACATGGTCCTTTTACTAGTCTTCTCATCATTTTTGTCTTCAATCTCCCTTCCCTTTTTCTTGATCTTTGACACAGATCACAGCCACAAGATGAAAGGAAGTCTTTGAAGTAAAAGATTAGTTACAGTGCATGGGAAGTTAAAAGGAAGATTCATTTACTTTCTTTATTGTTTTGTTTTTTGTATTTTGTTGTTTTTGCCTTTGTTGATTACGTTATAGACCATCTTGGCTTAATGATTGGGTATTATAGTTAGAGCTATGTCAATGAAACAACGAAAGAACAGCTCTTTAAAGGAAAACAGTTGGGTGCGTGTAATGGATATCTAAAATAGTAGAGCTTGAATGTTGAAAGCATGAAATTTTAGATTCCTATGTATTTCTATTTTGATGAGCCATTTAATAAATTTTAACTGGGTACACCTGATCTCTGTACATTGTTTACTTCCTGGTCTCTCCTAAAGGTGATGCTACTGTTCTGTATCTATTGGTAATGGGTTGGGTAGTAAGTGGATACACAAGACTAGGAGGTGCTGCTAGGCGCAAAGGTTACTGAATGTCTTGTCCCACCAGCTGAAGACTTGTCCAGCCCTCCGAGCCAGTGGTGTGATACTGAGAATCCCTAGCTTGAGTGCTACTGTTCTCGACCAGAGTCTTATTCAATCTCACAACTTCACTTGCATAGTCTCTACAATTCACTCTCCCCACACCCACCCTACAGTGGAAGCAACTCATGTCTAACCTAACTCCCTATACAGATTTTAACTCTCTTGATGCCTCTTTCTGGTTTTACTTATGGGCATTTGTCTACATATCCTGATTTTCTACCCTGTTCCTGGAAGACAAGGATTTTCTTATAAAAATAAAGATTGGAAGAAAAAGCACTCTCATAGACATATAGTATTTCTTTCTGGGTGCATGCAGTAGTGAGTTTATAAGTAAAGACCTGTACACATCTATGCAAAGATGGGTTCTTCTCAGTGTACCTGCTAATCAAAAATATGCTGTATTAGGCAGCCCTGGTACAAGATGCACATGTTAAGTGACTTGGAGCCTAGAGTCCCTAGAACACCATACCAACAGGCTTGGTTTCCAGTGAAGCCTGTCTTCCAGCTTGCACATGGCCTCCTTCTCAATGATTACATCCAGCCTTCTCTCTGTGTAAACTTACAGGATAGCATAATATAAAACATGTCCGGAAGAAAGAGTTAGCTTTTTTTTTTTTCAGAAGTGTACAAGGAGTTTATTGTGGTGCATTGAAGGAAAAGGAGCCCCTTAGGTTCATATGTTTGAGTGTTCGATCCCCAGTTAGTAGAACTGTTTGAGAAGGACCAGGTATAACCTTATTGGAATACAGATGGCCTAATCGGAGGTGTGTGACTGGGTTTAGAAGTATCACACGCCCAGCCATGCCCAGTGTCTGCCTGTTGCCTACAGATCAGGATATAACCCTCAGCTATTTATCCAGCACCATGTCTGCCTGCCTGCCTGTCATCACATTCCCTGCACCATGATTATGGACTAGCCCTCTGAAGCTTGCATTTTTTTAAATTATAGATCTGCATAAAAGTCACCACTGATAAACATATCATGCAGTCAATGCTAGGCAGTCTTGAAATCTCCTCTGCCAACATCATTAATCCAAAACTCTTCAGTTTAGCCTCAGGCGGGTATTTTGAAAAAGGCAGAAGGCAGCCACATTCTTTGGCTAAATATCACAAGAACGGTCTCTGGCCCACTTCCTTATCTTCTTGTCCTCTGAAACATTTGTAACGTGTAGTCTTCCTACCAGCTACCTTGGTCTGGCTACTATCTCAGCTCCCAAATAACACACAAAGCACTATATTAATTATAAAGCTCTTGGCCATTTGCTTGGTTTCTTAATGGCTAGCTCTGACTTAATTATTAACCCATAACTACTAATCTGTGTATTTCCATGTGGTGTTCTCTTACCTGAGAAAAGGTCCGGACCTCTTATCTTACTTCTCCCGCTTCTTACATCGTGACTGCCTGTGCCTCTGTTTCCTAGAATCCTCTTTGACTCCTAGTCCCACCTATCTTGCTTCCCTATTGGCCAACAGTGCTTTATTCATTAACCAAAAAGAGACATATACACAGGACTTCCCCCAATGCTCTCAGAACCACTGTCTTTCATGCTCCTGAGTATGGCCCATGTAATCCCCAATCAAATTGTTCCATTAAGCCCCACATAAATTGTTCAACTGCTTTCTTAATCCAAGGTCCCAAAGTCCACATGCCACCAACAAGCAGGTCAGCCAAACCTCTCACAGTAATACTCTGCTCCCTTGTACCAACTTCTGTCTTAGACAGTTTTCTATGGCTGTGAAGAGACACCATGACCATGGCAACTCTTACAAAAGAAAGTGTTGAATTGAGGTTTTCTTACAGTTTTGGAGGTTTAGTCCATTATCTTCACAGCAGGGAGCATGGCAAGAGTTAGCATTTTAAGTATCCCTTATTCCTCTTCTAGAACACCAGTTATATGGAACTTGGACCCCATTTACCTTTAATTACAAATTTAAAGAACCTATATCTAAATTGAATCACACTGAAGACTTCAGTATATGAATCATGGTGGTAATACAGTTCAGTCCTGAGCTGCACGCATGGCCTTTCCTAGTGCTCATTGGACAGATAAGCTCTCAAAAAGTGAGTGTGAAGTACAGTTACTTGCTTTGAACCCATTTGTAAGCACTATACTATCTTTGGTGCTACTTTTCCTGCTTTGAACAACAAGTATTTGTCCCCACACCCTATGTCCCCCACTAGAGAATATGCTCTTAGAATATAAGCATCTTAGAATCCTCTGCTGTACTTGATATTAACAGCTCAGTTACTAATTGACTGCACTTGCCCATTTTTCTTGTCTGCTAAATAATAGGAAAATTAGTTATACAGTAGTACACCATTCCAATTAAAGAATCAGTAGTAGGTCAAATCTTGTGTTATATATTAACATATTGTTTACATTAGAAGTAAAAAATTGAATCCACCTAGGTTTCTTGAATGAAAACCTATGGTACTCCAGTTATGTATTTGCCTGTAGTTGACTCTTTCCTCCTGTTGCTGTCTGTTCATGCTTGTTTGTTTCATTAAAGCAACCATTGCTTCTTAGTCTTTCTTTTATGTTTATGGGATGCATCTATAGGATTGCCCCCTGGGTGGAGAAAATAACTCATCTTTGAAACACATAGATGAGACACTTAGTGCTGTGATTGGAAAAAGGAACCGAAGTCATTTGTCATTCATGTTTAAAGGATGTACTTTATATTGTAGACTTAAGAGAGGCAACAACAGGGCCAAGATGTAGTTAGAGCCCTTGATTTGTGTATATGGAGTCCTGGGTTTGGCCTCCAGAACTGCAAATATAGATAAACAAGCTAAGAACCATCATGTTAGTAACACAGTAGAAATAGAGATGATGATGATGGTGTTGGGTGGTATACTAGAAAGAAAATTATGGGAAGCCTTTGAAATTTTTATTTAAAAATGACTTCCTTAACAATAATTTTGTCAAATGTGATCCAACTTATTTAAAATTAAAAGATTCTCTTCTTGGCCTCATAATATTTTTTTCTACTGATATATAGGAATACTACTATTTCAATATGCAGTTTATATGTAAATAAGTATAAACCAGCATTTTACTTGAGCAAGAGAAATTGCATAACCTTGTTAGGGTCCAGCATAGTTCATCAGTTTGATTTTTATCATCTCCCTTTCATAATGAATGATGGACCTTGAGTTCTTTACAGTGAAGAATTATAATGAGGTACCGAGATGGTGGCTCAACAGGTAAGAGCATTTCTGTGTAAGCATGAGGACATGAGCTTGAGTGTCCAGCAGTCCTGTTGCAAAAAGTCAGGCATGATAGTCTGTGCCTGTAACTCCAGGACCGGGGGACAGAAAGATGGCCAGCCAGGCTAACAAAAATGATGAACTTGTGATTCAGCGAAAGGTGTTTTCTCAAGACAGTGAGAAGAGTGATAAGTGGAAGAAGACATCTAGCATCTTCCATTGGCCTCCACATGAGTGTGCATGGGCACACATACTCAACCTTACATGTTAACACACACACACACACACACACACACACACACACACACACACACACACACACGGCATTATAACCCAAGATGTGGGTTTTCAGTTTTCAAAGAATTAAAATGACTGACCGGTGTCATAACTGCTTTCCTCTTTATTGTAAAAGGCTTCAAACTGGAGTCTCCAGTTGTACCACATGAATAGTTACAGAGTAAGGAATATCCTCCTCAGGTCTGCCTGTGACACCAGGTAATGTCTGTATGATTCCTGGCTTATAACCAGGATGGGATTTTCCAGTAGAAGAACAGATCTAAGTTACTTCTGAATGGAAACGTGTCATGTTCACATACTCATCCACAATTTAGGAACAAACTGAAGGAAATTTCCCTAATTGTTTTGTAAGTTAATGGTTGTTTGTTTTTTGGTTTTTTGTTTGTTTTTTTAATTTCTTCACCGGTGAATAAATACAAGCCTATAAAAGTGGAAAAGAAATTTCTGGCAGTTTCTTGTCGTCGTTATTGTTCTATTTCAGAAACATATTTCTTATTAAACGTTAAGATATTTAAGGCACATTTAGGGATGGGGGAGATGCTTCCATCAGTAAAGTGCTTACCCTGCAAGATGAGGACCTGAGTTGAACCCCAAGCACATGTAAAAGCCTGTTGTGGTGTGCTAGTGAGGTGAAGACAGGTTTAGAGCTTGCTGACCGGCTAGTCTTGCTCAACTGGCGATTTCCAGGTTCACAGAGAGGTAAGGTGGAAAGTGATAGAACATGACACCACATCACATGTTGGCTTCTCGCTTCCATATGCACAAGTGTACATAAACACACACCTATGTACACATGTGTGCATATACAAGCACAAGACTACAAGCTAGTTAAGCATATTTGTCACCCCAGACTGCTATTCCATAAGCTTTGCAGAGGAAGTAAGAATTGTTCCCAATCCGACATTTGCATACATTTTTTATGAGATCAGTTAATAGTCACACTTAAACCCAAAGGACAGAATGTCAACACCTTTATATTGGTCTAATGTTATAAAATGATTCTGAAAACATCTAGCTGGAATTCCTCAGCTGCTATTGTCTCAAACATTCCTACGCAGTATTTATGGCAATCTAGAAAAGGATTATAGGTCAAAAATAGGAACAAAAACAAGTCGTTTTTGTGGGTTGCAAAATACAGAGTATTTGTACTCGATCTGCCTTCATGTTCTGTTGGTATATTGTTCTGTAGTATAGCAAGAGCAGGTTGCCTACTGTAATGCAGTTGTCGCCATCTGCTGAACTGAAGTGATATTACACTTAAGTTCCTTCTGAGTGCAGTCCTTTAGAAATATTTGAGACAAGACAGTTCCTAATTACTCTATTTTCATGTACAAATTGTTCTCTGTAGAGTTTTAACAACTGCCTTATGACTTTGGCAAACATTTGTGACTTGTTGCCTTTTATAAAGCTCTTTTGTTAATAAAAATCAGTATTTGTGATTTGCAGACGTGACTTGAGTATAGAGTCCAGAATACATGCCAACTGCCTTAGAGCATGGACAAGTTTATAGATCAGTAACCCTTATGTTAAGATACTTCCCAGGTTAATTTCTTTCCATTCCTATCTTCACAGAGGTAAAACACGGTGTTGTTATTGCCAGTTTAAAAATGCAATGTCAAACACGATTCATTTAGTCTTTCTAATATAAACAAACCACAACCTGGAAAATTTAGTTAGAAACATTGATGACCGACAATTTCACCATGATAGTCTTCATTTGACCTCTTTTGCTTCTAGTTAATTTCATATAGTTCAACCACACTGACATTTCAGAGTATTTATCTATTCTGCTTTTACCTTTATTATGGAGATTTGTTTGTCATGATAGTATGATTTTATAAAAGAAGTTAAGCAATACATTGCATAATAAAAAGTAAAAGATGGGGAAGGACATTTTAGCAACTTAATTTTCCTTTCCTTAAAGAACTTGATTTTCAAATTACAAGTATCTTAAAGCCAGTGTTGCTTGTTCCTTCTCTTGCTTTTTCTACTACAGTAAGTATTTAAAAAAAAAATTCAGGCACTTTGACTAAATCAAGACAAGACTAGATAGGGCAGAATTTGGTAAGAGTGAAGTAAGAAAGTAGATAATTGTTACAGAAATGATCAAAGTGCTTAGTCTGTAGGGGAAGGATAATGGCTATGATCGGGAGCAGGAGGATGATTCAAGATGCAATTTAAAGGTGGAATAATAAGGACATGGTAATAAAACATGAGGTCATGGTGGAGGCTTTGTATGGAAAAGGTTTCCTTCGAGGTTTCTGATAGTATGGCCATCAAATGTAATAACATACTTTGGGGAAAGTCTTAAGAGGTTATTTTGAAAAGAGTTAATTTAATTTTGATATGAGACATAGAAAAATAACTTAAAAGTGAACCCACAACACAGGCTACTGTTGATCACTAAGACAGAGATACTGTTACATTGCCACTCGAAGATATCGAAGAGCATGTCATTTTCCAAACTTTATTTCTGTAACAGTAACCTCCAATAGTAGGAGTAACCAGTGAGATACTGAAGTATGTAAAATAAATAATGGGTCGTGGCACTGAAAACGAGAAGAAAAGAAGTTGTCAGTTACATCAGATACTGAGACTAGGTAAATAGATGATTCCCCCATGTAAGGTGTCAACGGTGCCAAATTCATGTAAACAAAGTAGAATTGTAGAATGTATTAGCATTGCAGACTTGCAAAATGAAAATATTTTGGAGTTGTTTCATAATGTTATTTATTTAACAATACCGAAATATACATTAAAATCATGATAGCACACTCATGTTTTGTAGTTTTTAACAATAAAAACATGATAAAAATAGGGTTTTTAATTTTTTTTTTGTATTTGTTGTCTTTCCCCCCTCCCCCAGAGACAGGGTTTCTCTGTGTAGTGGTTTTGGCTGACTCTCTGAGACTAAGCTGCCCTTGAACTCACAGAGATCCAGCTGCCTCTGCCTCCCAAGTGCTGGGGTTAAAGGTGTGCACCACCACCAACCAGCCTGATAAGTAAAAATTGTTAATCCAGTTTAGTCATAAAGAAGTCCTTAGTGATCTCGGCAAGAATACGATTATATTGGGGCTGCAGTGTGACAAGTGGTTAAGTAGACAGTTATTTCAGTTTGATTGTAAAGGGGCATAGAAAATAGGTGAGGGCAGTTTGTTGTTGAAGAGGATTTCTTTAAAGGCACCGATGGCACTCTTGAAAGGAGACACGTACATAATGCCTTGTGTAGGAGTTCAGGTGAGCTGCTTGAGACAGGAAGGAGCTGGGGAGCACAGGTAAAGGATACTAGACAGCTGTGCAGGCTGGAGGCCAGAAAGTATTCTTCTCCCTTGATCCTGCAGAATGGTAAAGCTAGATGGTCAGGACTCATTTGCCTAGATAGATTATTAGCATGGGTGCACATTGAAACACTTAGGCACGGTTGCAAAGAAAAACACAGTTCACAAATAACTGTTCAGCTTTCCTGCAGAAAGCAGCCAAAGGCTGCAAGCCCGATTCTGCAGATGCTTCTGGGAAAAAAAACTGCCAGGCCCCTGTTGGAACCCAAAAACCCATTTAAGCAACAGACAAGGCAGAAAGTTTGACTGCTCTAAGTATGCTATAAATCAGAACTTCCAACCCTAAGAGGAATAAATACTAGGGAATGTAAGGGTGAGAATACATGTTGATGTCTGCTCCATATTAAGTGCACTAGTTTAAAAGTCTGTCATGAATCTTGTATTTTTAGAGACTGGCTAAATAATAGGTAATCATGCACATGGGAAATTTCCCAAGTGAATTTTTCCTAACCTCAGAAATCTGGCTCTTGAAGGTATTGTGTCAATTATATAAATTCTAATCCTCAAACATTTCATCAGTATAGCTCCCAGAAGCATAAGAAGACTTCTTCAACCCACTGTTGAAAAAAACAAACTCTTATTGTTAGTTGGCATGTAAATAACTAAAATTCTTTATAGTTCTCTTAAATTGAAGGGCTTGTTACAGTATAAAAGACATTCTATGCACATGGCTTTCAAATCCTAGTCTGTTCTTTGATCATGTGTCTTTCCCTAGGCAATAACATTTATTTATCTATCTGGATTGTGACATGTCACTAGAGGTACAGCTGTTCTAAGACAAATACTTACACATATCATGAGTTCTGTATTTGGGAACAAGAAATTTCATTAATTCGGTTGGTAAATATTTAATTATTTCTGGTAAGTACTTTATTATAGTTCATTTTGTATGCATAAATATCATGGTTTCTCAGTTCAGGAGCATTTTTGTTTATTGAAGGAGTCTGACTTTAAGCAAATTTGCCGCACAAGCAATACAACACAATAACAACACATTTCATGCAGAAAAATACAAAGTATTGTGAACACGTGTAGCAGTGACATCACAAAGGATGTCACTGAGTTGAAGGGCTGCTTAGAAACTAACCCAGTGAGGTGTGATACAGCAAGTTATCAAAAACCAGAGTAGTAGAATTTGGTCTGTTTCAAGAAGAAATGGAAAGCTAGATAGAGAGAGGAAGTGCTTGGTGAGAATGCTGGAGAACAGGTAGCACAGGCAGCTATCCTTAAGTCAGTGCTGGAAGATGTAGGCAATGTGATAAAGTTTGCAGTTTAAATGAGCAGTCTGATAGCTACATGCTATTCTCTTTCTCTGGAACAAAGCTCAGCAGCGTAGTTTTGTTTGTTTGTATGTATGGTTTTTTTTGTTTTGACTTATTAAATATCAAGATTACAAATACATTGAGGTTTTTGGGTAATATAGAATGCCATAATTTCTTAATTCTCCACATGGCATAAAAAAGCCAGACCTACATAACATACATAAGTAAATGAGCTTAATACTATCATGGTGAGACTTTACATATACATGCCAAAATATGGATGTCACATGCTTTTTATGTATGAAGCCCTGCAAAATATTCTTAATTTTGCAAAAGCCTTTTGAAAAATATGGAAACAATTCTTAGTTTGTAGCCTCACAAAAGGAAATGGTGGCTATTTTTGTCCATTGTGCTGTAATTTATCTTTATCTGTACCTCTCATAAAACTTCATTTCTATATGGCACGTTCTCAAGTTGTTTCTAATTTTTCAGTACCTTAGTAAAGAGGTAACCAATTCTAACTGAAAAATGAGAACACAAGCACTCCTTTTCTAGTTCTTTACCTTAATGTTATATTTTCCATGTAAGAATCAGTGTAATATATCTGATCCATCCCATTTTTCCATATCTGTGCTTTTATGCAATTTTGTATTTTTCTTGTTTAATTTCTTCCAGTGTTAGAGTTGGTGCTTGCTTTGAAACCAACATTTTTCTGTTTTCAACTTTAATATTGGCATCCTGTAAATATTTTTTTTTACAGCAAAAATGCATCTACAACAAAACATGAAAGTAGGAGAGTGATTTGGGAAGGAGTTTGTTGAGGCGGGATACAAACAGATAACAGATGACTTTGATCCAAGACCATCTTTGTAATATGTATTTATGTGAAACTATAATAGTTAAAAAGGGATATGTAGGAATTGAGAATATCAATATAATAACTTGTATACAAGTGTTATAAAATTTTTTAATTAAATAAAAAATCATCAAGCTTCTTGCAACTGTTAGCTGTATAATTGGATAACTACTTTCTCTATTTACATCAAGATGAATACCACCCATATGATTTCAGATCCACAAAAAAAAGTTTGACTTACTCCTACTTGCTCTCTATTACCCATGCCAGTGGAAATAGTTAGGGCAGACATAGTCCAAATTCCGTTTGACCTTTACTCTGTGTGTAGTGCTGGGCAACTTAATAAGTTCTTGGAGCTTAAGTTTTCTTAAGTAGTTCAAAACTTCATGGTCAGTGAATAGGAATTTCTACCTTTAAGTATATAATCTTTTATCACATGCCTATAGCCATGCTGAATGATTTGGGATCAGAGCAACCTGTATTTGGTGTTGGGGACAGTATTTGATTTGGTTTGTAGACACAGAGATAGATAATAAAAACCAACTAGGGCAGTGGTTCTCAACCTTCCTAATGCTGAAACCCTTTAACAAAGTTCCTCATGTATTAGTGACTCCAACCATAAAATTATTTCATTGATACTTCATAGCTATAATTTTGCTACTGTTATGGATCATAATGTAAATATCTGATATGCAGAATATCTGATATGCAATCCCAAGGAGGTCATGACCCACAGGTTAAAAACCACTGAACTAGAGTGTTCCCATACATAAGTTACTGGCACTTAAATGATGGTATACATGGTGAACATGATCTCAACTTTTCATTAATCTTTTCTTTGCCTTTTTTCTTTTTCACTTCTGAAAACTTAGGTTTGACAATTCTCTGGAAGACCTACTTAAGAGTGGACCTCACCCACCTGCAGCTCCCCAGGTGTTAAACATTCGTAGTCAAGTAGCCACACTTTCTAAAGTAGCAGCCACTTACTCTAGGTAGAGTTCTTTCCTTCTCAGTTATCTCCGTTTCAGTGCTGGTGATGAACCAAAATACTAAACTCACTGAAAATGAGAGCACCATCATGGATTAAGAGGCTGATGTCATTATGTATAAACATACTCAGCCCCAAAACACTGCTTTCCACTGCCTTTCTATTCTATGTATGCTTTGGTTTGGTTGTTACCTTCTAATATAGAATGAGGAAATGTGTGTCTTGTTTATTCACTTTGTGATTGCCTAAGTCTGCTGTTAAGTTTAATCACGTACCTCTGAAAGAAGAGAGGAGTGTTCCAAACATCCCAGGCATGTTCTCAAACTATAGAGGAGCAAGATACTACCTATAAGACATTGATAATTATTTTGTGTTATTTCTTTTACCGTTGCATTAGAGGAACTTCATTAGTTTCCTCTTCTCCCAACTACAGAATGGGTTAGCTGATGTCTTTCTAGCTGGCTATTTTATACCTTGTTTCTGTTTATTATTCACCATTGCTTTTTTCCAAAGTGATTCAGAAACCCAAACAAACATTAAATCACCAGGAAACTGTTCTTCACCTCAGCACTCACTCTTCTTCACTCTGCATCTTCATTTTCCCTCTCCTGGCCCTGTTCCTCTTTGTCTAACTATTCATAGACATTGTTAAAACTTAGCGGTGCAGTTCTGTCTCATGGAATACTTACACATGTGTACATCATCATCCTTTGTTTCTATGTTGTATGTTCAACTGACTTCCTGTAGTTTCTTCAGTTTTCTTTCCAGTGGCTTATATTAGTGGAGTTGGGAGCTTATCAAATTCTTTAGAGGAGAGAGGAGAGAGTAGACTCAGGTTCACCCTTACTATTTCATACAGCTGAGTTCTTAATAAAGTGTGTTAAATTTGGCTCATAATATGTTGGAAATGACCATTGTCACAAACGGTTAAAACAAAGTAGTTATAGTGATGTTATTAATGTCTTACAGCCAGAGAACTAGATAAGAGGCAAATCCCACACCATGCTTTTTAGACTATCCTATTTAATTTTTTAAAAAGCTCAATTAAAATTTGAAAACTGCTTTTGAGAGTACTATATTCCTATTGCTGAAATGTAAATTCCTGCCCATGCTGTTTGAAAAAAATAATTGGTTTAAGGCATAAGGACTCTTCTGAATATGAAATTTTATCTCATTTAAAAATCTTACAGAACCAGCTCAAAATAGGAATGGAGAACTTTGCAAAGAAGGTGATGTTTTGGTTATTTATATTCTTGTAATTACTGTTTATTTTTGCAAAGATTCTTACCAACCAGAACAGTTCAACTTAGATTATTTAAAGTTATATCTTGTTCATGTTAATGAATTTTGCTGCTTCTTAATGTGTAGGCAGTTCTGCTTCTAAAAACATATCTCATTAAAATGTCATGTCCTTGGTGTGTGTCTGCTCCCAGACAGCATGTCTCATCTAAAGCCTGTTTAGGAAAACTCCCTTATCTCTGCTTATGGAAACTCAGCCTTTATTTTCACATTCATTCTCTACTTAGTTACATATGTATAACTCTTCAAATATGTGATATATAATTTCGATGTCTTATAATAGCATTAGATATAACTGACATTTCACAGTGCTTGGTGAAAAGCAGACCATTTTAGGTAGGCTTACACATTAAATTTAAATGTCTGGAATTTTGGACGTGAGTTTTATCTAACACCTAAACACCTGCCATGCCTCTAATGGCTCACCTTTATATCTAATACTTCTCTAGAATGAGTGCTAACTTGTGTTTATTTTGCTGCCTTTTCTTACTTTCATTTTCTTCTCCTCTGCCTTTCTTCCCCTATCAGTGTAAGCAGCTCTACAAGGACTGTAGAAGGTTCTTTGGAAAGTTCTGGAAACTTTTCTGCCTTTTCCCCTCCGGCTAGATACAGTGCTGCAGTTGTGAGTGGTGCGGCTGCCACTGTGTCTGCTGCTCTCGCTGCAAAAACCAGGTAGAATTGTGTGCGCAGTGTCTGTCTGTGGTCCCAGCAGCCTCCCGTGTCTGACAGGTCACTTCCCTGAGAGAGAACAGACCCGGCCCGTCCAGGTGCCGGCAGAGAGCTGTAATGAGCTCCCCTTGTGTGGTGAGCCTTTCACCCAAGTTGTGGGTAAATCATGGGCTTGGAGAATGTTCTCAATGAGCACCCCTGTCTGTCTTCACAGCTACCACCCATTATTATGTGTTGTAACTTTAGACATTACAGCTTTCACTGTTACAGCTTTCACTTGCTGTAGTTGGGGCAGAATCGGGAAGAAATGACTGTCTGTGGATGCTATCTCTTCCCGCAGTCTTGGTGAACTAAAGCCTAATTGCTTTCAGAAGCAGCCCTTCTGTCTGTCAGCTTTGCTTCTATAGTATTCCTATCACATCTATGGGTCTAAATGCTTTTGGAAGCTAGTCTCACATGACTAGTAAAAAATTTCATCAATTGTTCTTTTTTTTTTTTTTTTTTTTTGAGATGAGGTCTGTCTGCATAGTCCTAGCCATCCTGGAACTCCCTCTGTAGACCGGGATGGCCTCAAACTCACAGAGATCCTCCTGGCTCTACCTCCCAGGTACTGGGATTAAAGGTGTGTGCTACGGACCGACCGCGCCCAGCCAGACTTCCTCAATTTCATATCAATGCGTAAAATAATACAATGAATTCATGGCATGTCTGTTCATCTTTTTCCACGGCTTTGCACTTCTTTTCTCGCTTCCTCCCTCACGCTCTTAAAGGAAATATTTCAGATCATTGCCTGAAAAACCACTTTCTTCTGCGGATCGCGGGAGTTTTCACTGACGTCCTTCTCTGAATGCTTGCCAGGCTCTCCGGCCCTGAAAGCCCCCAGTCCCTTCTGGATGCACTTTGCATCAGCAATGTTCCCAAGCCTCTAGCTTTTTCCTGTCTGCAGCCCTCCGAGAAGTCAAGTGGCTCATCCCATGTTAGGAAAAACAGGTATTGTGGGAAGGAACACGGCATGCCGGCCTTTGCTTCCTCTAACAACGTATTCCTGTGGTAACAGGCCAGATGGGAAAAACCACAGAGCCCACTTAGCCAATTTGAGTTAGCTGCAATTTCAGTGTAATGCTAAAGCACACGCATGCTGTTTATTTGCCTGTCAACTCACCTCTTGATCCTTTGTGATATATTTTACCAGCACACGCGATGTTTGATATGAAGTTATGAGTAATCGTGCCAATATTTGAACTATAGTGGAATCCTGACTTTTATCGCATGGCTACAGCTGTAGTAGCTATACTTCTAGAAGTAGAATTTCTAGAAGCTTGAGTGTTAAATATAAAATACTGTAGGATAGCCACTTGCCATAGGGCCCAGTGCTAGGAGGATATTAATATTCCTTCTGTTACCTAGATGGAGAATTTGGGTGCTTGCAAAAGAAGGTAGAGGGAGGGGGTACCTGCTGTACAAAGCCTGGGCGGGGAATGAAGGAAATGTAGTACGGAGAATAAGGATGTTCAGGTCCATAGTTTCTGTGACTCAGCAGCTGGGGAGCTCATTTAGGCACATAGATTACAGCTGTGTCTTACAGGCTCCAACATGCTGAAGTGGGACTCAGCTTTCCACTCTCTTAATGGCCATGCCCACTTTACCGTTTCCATCGTCTGCCTGAGTGCCTCCCATTGATACAGGACTGTCAGTTTGTAGGGCACAGATTTGTGCTTTGAGCGGTTTTCCATATTAGGATTGCTTCCTTATTGGGCTTATCCCGTCTTGCCAAAGACTGGATTTATGAGTAGTACACAACAGACAGCCACATAACCAGCCACATCGATGTGCAAGGGTTTGCCAAAACCACTCAAGGTCTTTTCATAGTTTGAGCCACCCAGGATTGCTGCTTGTGACAACCAGACTCATTAGCCTTGCCAGTGGAGTCTGTCATCCAGTTTACTGTCATAAGTTTGGCGGTATCCTAGAAGTAAATTTTAATTCCTTCAGATGATTAAATGGCAATGATTTGGATTTTAGTATTTCTGGTTTTCACTTTTGGATATTAGCTTGTTTTTAGCGTTGTAATTATCATCATTTTGTGATGTATATAAGTAATTTAATCTTAGAAAGTTCCTATTTATAGTATTTTAAAGCTAATTTATTTGTAATGAGTAAATATATTGAAGATAGCTATTTTAGTATTTGGATAGGGTTATTAGCCTTTTATATGTTAAGCTCACTTTCTATGCCATAAATAGGCTAAACAACTGATATTTACAAGTATTCTATTTCAGCTACATGGATTTTTATCACCAAAGTATTAATTCCCTTATTTAAAGTTTAGACAGTGGCTTCTAAAAGTAAAATAATGGCCTATCCCTAAAACTTTTAAAAGATATTCATTTATCCACTATTCAGTAATCTTTGAACTGCTTCCATTAATATTTTTGTGTTGCCTTTAATGTGTGTTTTACATTCCTACTAATCAGTGCATTTTTACCATTTAATTATAAAAATTACTAAACTTCTTAAAATCTTCATTGGATAGTATGTTTTAACATCGAACAGGTTTTAACTTCTCATTAAGCTAATAAGAAATAATTTAAAAATGGTGGCAGTGTTAAACTTGAGTAAACAAAAATAAGGAATGATATTTCAATAAAATTCAAGTATTCTATGATTTCTCAAAATTGTTTAAGGTCAAGTGACTACTCCTAGGCTTTATATTTCACTTTAAGAACCCATGTGATTCCTATGTAGTTATGCACATGGCTGAGATTTGTTACAGAAAAAGAAAAAAAAAAGAATGAACGAATGAATGAATAAGCAAAAAAGGGGTCCTGGGATGAAGCCTGACAGTAATAAGACTCCAGCTGGCAGGAATCCCTTACCAGTGGACACGTGTGAACAAGCTTTGTTCCTGCAGTGGGGTCATAGCACATGTGCACAGTGGTGTCTGCTACAGAAGCCCATTAGACATGGACAAAAGGTTTTATCAGGGGCATATTACATTAGGCACTCTGTGCCCCTACTCTTGAAATGAAAACAGGTGTCAGCATAAGCCATATTGCTTACACAGTTTCAGACAGTGAGCCACTCATCATTTACAGAGAGTTTTATATCATTGTAGGGGATAGTTTACCCAAACAAATTCGCACACGCTAGCCAAGGCTTTACAAATAGACCTTCCTATGGCTAGGCAGTCACATATCTATCATGCTAAAAGTTACCTGATGTTCAAGAGGCATTCGGGAAGTAGGTACCCTCAATCATTTGGTATGTAATAGGCAGTGAATCTGAAATGTAACTGAAGCACATCGTATAATGTATTTTACCGAAGCCATTAATAAAGAGTCCAATTTTTGGTAATCTCTTCCTCCAGCTGTTTATTCCAGTTATTGAAGGAATTAAATTTCTGTGCATAGAATTATTTAAGCTGTCTGTAGTGAAAAGCTTAATAGTAATAGGAAGATTATTTGTTGTTGTTGTTATTATTATCATTATCATCATCATAATTATTATACTACACTTTAGAAAAATAACCACTTTCATATTACTGTGTGATTTCAAAGCATGCATGTAATAGTTTGGGACTCCTCAAATTATTACTCTCTCCCAAGATACTTGTATGATTATAAATAGTAAATGGTTTGGTAATAAAAGCTATATGATCCTCTAAACCAAAGTGGATACAGCCCAGATAAGGTCTCTGGTAGGCAATTAACTGATGGAGAGATCACAGTGGCTGACTTCTTGTTGCTGTGAACTCAGAACACTAGATGTCCTGCAAGGCAGGAGGTACTGTCTCTTTGCTACAGCATCTGGTATATGGTAGGTGACTAAGTACTACTGAATGGCTGGGTGACTGCAGTGGAAAGGGGGGACTGGTAAGGTGTCAGGAGCAGACACAAGCAAAATGAGCAACGTTGATCCATTTCATAGACTTACCAAGGATACTGCAGAAACCAATGGTCTTGATATGCTGGTTCTTCTGAAGTGTTAAGACAGGCATAGAGGGGACTCCACCATTGCAAGGATTGCTTACAGAATTCCCAGTAGTACAATTTCTTGTTGTAGACTTGTTGCAAATAATTCCCAGCTTTCAGAACAGATGTTGCCTTCTTCTTGACACGGCGAAGTCCTTCATGATTTCAGAATTATATGTGTATTTTTGCATGTAGTGTAACGGGCTTCCTTGTGGCATTTTTCTGTAGACTCTGTTTTTGTTGATTTCCTCCCTGCTCTTTTCTGTCTCACCACTTACACTCTCCACCACCAGTGTTCCCCTTCCCACTGTCCTGTCATGTGTGTTCTACTCACTTCCAGAGTTTCCTTGTTTAAAAATAAAAATCCATCAGTGTTTTGTTTTCCTCGAAGCGGTAAGAGATTTGGAAAAGAACGAGTTGTTGTTGAATTAGTTTGTGGCCGCCTCACCACAGCTGTGTCCTTGCCTTCCTTCCAGCAGCTCTGAGGAGCCTTCTCAGCAGTCAGCGTCACCTCTGAGCAAGTCTGAGGGCCGAGAGAGCCCAGGTTCAAGCAGGCCCGGGGTGGCCGGCCTCAGGACCGCTGCTGCTTTCAAGCCTGTAGGATCCACCACCAGCGCCATCAAGCCACCAAGCTGGCAGCGTCCAGGCCAAGCAGGTATTCAAAAACCAAACCTCACTCTTGGTTTTTCTTGGGTGACATTATGAAAATGTGTTCTAGCATGTACGATGGACTTTGGCAGTAAAAACCACTCTCGGCTATTTAAGGTTTAGGAAGAACTATAAAGAATGTCAGTGGTTGCTTTGCTCTTCAGAATGCCTCGCTGTCATCCTCTGGGTCTCATACAGCTGCCGTTTGCTTGATCTGGAGAGTATAAAGAAAAGAAGGAAAGGAGGACAAAACACTAGAAACAGGGTACTTAAATACTTACGCAGAACACCTCAGGCTCAGTGATGAAAACTAATTACCAACCTTTCTGACCCTTGGTCTTCTGATGCATAAAATGCAGAAAGTCTAAACCACGGACTGTTTCTCCAACATAACTAGCGTTCATGGTTAAATGGCAGAAGTAGCTCTGCTAGGAACGAGGGGGTAGCTTAGTCAAGTCCTTACCACATCAGCCAGAACTCATGTAAAAACCCTGCATAGTTGTGTGTGTGTGTGTAGTCCCAGCATCAGGAAATCTGAAACAGGAGGATCCCAGCGCCTGCTAGTCTGCCTACCTGCCCTGTTTAACAAGTCCCAGGCCAGTGAGAGACCCTGTCCCATAAAATCAGATAGATGGCACCTGGGAACCTCAGACCTTCACAGCAGCACATGTACACACACACACACACACACACACACACACACACACACACACACACACACAAAATCTTCTGTTAAATGAAGGATGAGACTATACATAAATGTTGTCACGCCCAAGTTCAACTTCACACATTGTTGGTCTTTTCCCTTCTCCTGAATGTTGTTGTTACCTAAGTTCTTTCTACTACCTGAGCATTATTTACAGTTTTGTATCTGATGATCTCCTGTATCCTCAGGCCCATTGACATGTTTGCTGTGGGTGGTAACATTTCAAATGCAGTGTGTCTCATGTTTGGTTTTTTGAGTTGTCTTCTCTAGATACCAGTCCTCTATTATATCCTGGTAAAAGTAGTTTTCTCATTCTGTACGGGCCCTCTTACTTGACTGACCATTTCCTTTATTGTACAAAAGCTTTCTAATTTCATAGAGTGCTATTTGTCAGTTGTTGGCCTGAATAGCCAGAATCTTATTCAGGAGTCTTTACCTATCCCTATATCTCTAGTGTACTCCCTACTTTTCCCATTAACCAGGAGCAGCACCAGAGTCAAATGCACAGACTGACACTGGATTGGGCCCATCCCTGTTCCATACTGGTTTTGAAAGAGGCTTAGAGTGCTCACCCCTGCCTGGGAAGCTGGTAACATGCAGTGGGTTTCCAGGGATGGGCACACTGTTTTTGTCAATGATGTAGCCACTAATTAAGTTGACCACATTCAGTGAGTAGTCCTCCATCCACGCTCATGCTTTCAACCCTTGAAACTCAGTGAGTCCACAAAGTATACACGCACCCTTCTGCTTTAACCTGCCTGCAGATTACCTACACTGCTTAATACAATGTCAGTGATCAGTACACATGGTTAAACTGTAGCATTTAGGAAGTGTCATGCGAAAAGGAGTTTATAGATGATTACTACACACTTCTTTTTCTCCACAAATATTCTGTATCCATTGTTGGTCGAACTTGCCAATATAGAAACTTCAGCATGGAGGCCTGGCTGTGTCTGTGTTGTGATAGAAAGAGGATAGGCCATTGCATATGATATAGACTTTAAAAGCAATTAGACTGCCGTATTATTTCTTTAAAAAATGCTCAGACTACTACTGGCTTCTAATATTCGTGGGCCATTGACATAGCAAGACCTATTTCTTTGGGAGGAAAATGTGATAAAGCGTAGCCATTGTTATTTCCATTTATTTCAGACCCTTGTAGGATGACAGGGACTCGCCACAGTTATTATGCATGTGCATTTAATGCCAAAAATAATTTTAAGAAAAACATGGACTTTCTGTAATTGGAAGGTGACAGGACAATGTCTTATAAAACAAAAAAAGCACTAAATTCCAGAGGTTGAAACTGAAATGCTGACAGAAAGCAAATGATGATTAGAGCAGTTCAGTGAGAATTCCTGGAGGAAACACTACATTGAAACTACCACAAGAGGGCGACAGAATCCTTTTTCCCCGAGTCTAATCAAATCAGAAAACAGCAACTGTATTCATGACCCATAGCTTTAGCATTTAAAACATGATATTTTTGTAGAAATAATAGGTAATTTAATATGAGAAATATTATAACCTGGTAAAATATATATCGTATAACATTAAACAGTGTTACCAAACAAAAATATGTTTCTGTTGTGAAACTGTAATTGAATTACATCATGACCCTTGGCTCAAATCAGAAAATACTTTCGAGATAATTCTGTTACCTTAGTCCGAGGATCTAAAAATAAGCATTTAATGTTTTCTTACTGATGGATGCTAATGAATTTGCATTATTTTGTAGAGTTTAAAAAAATCTGATTCCCAGGCTCTCATGTTTTATTATACTGTACCTGGAAGTATGTCATTAAAAAAATGAAATAAAATGAACCCCCTTTAGAATGCACTGTTAGCATCTGTCAATTCTAAGAGATTCTTGATGAAGAATCGAAAGTCCTTTGGAATTAGGACTTGGATGGTGGCTCCTTGCGTCCCGGTTCACCCGTGGAAGCAGCAATTCAGGGCACGTGGCCTCAGAACATGGCAGTGCAGGCCCCTGAGCCATGTGAGTCACGCCGTTAGAGCTAGTGACATTGTTGCCGCCACACCAAGAGCTTCGTGTTTCTAGTTAGTTCATAGCTTTGCTCTAGTGTCCAAAACGAAAGAAAACCAGGTTTGATCTTAACCTGCTACCAGGTGAATTATTTCAAAATAATTCCAACAGTTGTGTCGGAGGCAGGATCAAAGTCACCGAGTTCCCTGTGATCAGCATAGTTGATTCTGAAATCAGTTTAATATCTTGGAGATAGCATTTGCTTTAGCTATGTTTCTCTTGGGACGTATTTGTACGTGTTTATGAGGTACATTCTGATAATTTGGCACATGTATACACTGTTTGATGATTGAATCAGTCAGAAGCACTCCCATTTCTTAAATTCATCATTTTATTGTGTTGGAATTATGTACCCTTGTGTGTAGCCAGCACGGCCCCAAAACGAATGGTGCGGAACATGCAAGAGTAGTTTGATGTGCTATTTTAAAAATACTGTGAGTAACTGTCATTTTATAAACATGCTTCTAGATCTGGATACCTATGTGAGAAAATGTGGGTATGTTCACAGGCTAGCGTATACACACAGATGTGCTTTGGGTTAAACGGTGAGGAAGTATTTTTCCCACCATGCTTTACAGTTTAAAAAATAGTTTGAGAGCCGCTGATTTTAAAAATGTATTCCAGTTGTGCTTTTTGTTTACTGAATTGGTAATGCACTTTTCAATGAAAGGCTAAAAATCAAATCAAAACAAAGAAGGACTTCATTAAAATTCCAAGACCTTCTAGTGTACTCTGAGCCTGTGCTTCACTTCTGTAAGTCTCCCGAAGTTCTGTCTTTAAATCTTAGATGCTTTTCTTGTGGTGTATAGCTTGTAGGTATCAGACACCTCTCAGAACCACAGTGACACTAGATGTGGCAGCAATACAGTTTAGATCGGACTATGCAGGTAGTTTAATATGCACCTAATCATCACTGCCGCTTCATTTAATCATTTAGCTTGCAAGTCATTCACAAAAAGCTAAATATTTTAGCATGCAAAGTGTTTTAAAAGTTCATAGTCTAGATGACAGTATTAAGGTATAACAGAAGAATCCAAATTGAGTTTTGAGTAAGTCAACAGCAGTATTACTGCCTGCATGTTTGTTTCTTTGTAAAATGGCTTTCATGAATAACATGGAATGATCTCTTTAGAAACAGTGACTTGAATCTAGAGAAGCGTATTAAAATGTGATTTTTTTCTTGTTGTCAGAATTGAGATTTCTGTGTAGAACCTATGTTGAGTTCACTTTTGTTTTGTTTGCAGAGCTGGGGGTTAAACCCAGGGTTTCTCACATGCTGAGTGTGTGCTATACCACTGAGCTACAGCCTTCAGCCACAGTATTTATATATCTATTAAATTTTTATTCATGAAAGCTTCATATTGTACATAAAGAAATGGTTAGATGAGTATTTTAAAGCTTTGTAAATTTAATAGTAAGAGCTTGAAATGTATTTCTGTGTTTTTGTAGTGACCTAATTTTCTATGTAATGCTTTTTCTAGATTCCTAGTAAGTTATGATTACCAGATTAGGTAAATTTAACATGCTAGATGCAAAACATGTATAAAAATGTTACTGTCCTACCAAATATAGTAAGACCATATTTTCATGAAGACACAAAGGGCCACTTTGTGTTGGAATACATTAATTAGCTTAATCAAACACAAAGTGAATGAACTTGCTGGAATACGAGCGATGCCCTACTAGGTCAGGCACCATTGTTCGTTGAACTCCACCGTGTGGTGTTCGTGGCTCTGGTGTGTATGATGTGTGGCTTTGGGATGTGAGTTTTAGAAGGCTTGTGTTCCTGGTTTTTCAAGCAGGGTCTCATTGTATGGCCGAGGCAGACTTCGAACTGGAGATTCCTACTTTTGCTTCCTCAGCAGCTGTGACTGTAGGTCTGTGCCACTGTGCCCAGCTCTGAGGCTAACGCTTTTGAGCCTACAGTTGTCTTTGTTAAAATAAGGATCTTAAAGGGCCTTCATGGCACTGTTAGGACCAGATGATCTGATGTATTGGTGGGCGTGGAGTGTAGACGATGGGGCAAGAAGGGTTCTGACTCTACCCTTCAATTCTTTCATAACAGTGCCGATGACTTATACTGTTATGAGCCAGCGAAACAGATGTCGCATAGCCTCCATGTCTGCAAATGTTTTGAGCCTCCTGCCACAGGTAGTGTGGCTTCTTTGAGGGCTTTCAGTGAGTGTCTGCTCGCCACCTCCGTCTTTTCCAGCCTCGTTTTGTAAGGCTGCTCCATATGTTTCTAGCTCAGTCCCGCTAAGTAAGGTTCCTAACATCCTTTATGCACATACTTTCATACCTACTGCAGGCTGCTCTTATACTACTGCCTTCCTACTACTGAAACTCTTCTATTCAACGATCATTTGCCTCTTTTATACAGTTTCATCGAGTCCTCTGGCTGGACACTTATTCTTTCTCCTATACAACTTTGGTAATGTCTTTACCATTGAATTCATCGTGTTCATTTTAATTGTTTGTATGTGTCTTCTACCACGGCTTTTGTAACCCTTGAAGAGCAAGGCCAAGGCTTACCAGCCTTTGCTTTAGTGCGCCTGCCCGATATATGGCAGTTCCTTTGCTAAATGTCAGTGAGGGAGTGCATAGACCAAATTGTCTTATTTTGGAACTCCTTATGTAATTTTTGGGATACAGCATTCATTTTTTGTGATCCTATTGAGTTCTCCTATTGGGCTTGAAATCCCTTTAAGGGTTACTGGACAAAGACAAGAGCAGTATCTGACAAAGCAACTTTTTAAAAATACCAGATTACTAAGAACAAGGGCGTGATAATTTCATGAAGCATTAAATTAAGTTAAAGGTAGCAAATACAAGCATTACTGTAATTGGTGCTGTCTTCTATGTCCAGTAATTCAAAATATTAGCAATTCTGTAACCATGACCAGATTTTCTATACCAAGCTTTTTTGTTGGATTACCTTTAGATTGCCAGCCTGCAAATAATGACCCGGAGACTTATTAATTAGGGAAGCTTGGCCTTAGCTTAGGATTTTTCACAACTAGCTTTCATAGCATAATTAACCCATATGTATTTAATCTACTTCTGCCCCATGGCTTGGCTACCTCTTCTTGATATGGCAAATCCAACTTGCTCCAAGTCTGCTGGCGAAATCACCACCTAGATTGTTCCTTCTAGTTTCTATCTGTGTGTCCAGAAATTCTGCTTATTCCTCCTGCCTAGCTACTGGCTGTTCAGTGTTTTATTACACCAATCACAGCAATACATCTTCACATAGTGTGCAAATATCTCACAACAATTTTCTTTCTCTCAAAAAAAGTAAGGAGATCCTTGCTCCTAGGAACCAGGCAACAGAGTGCAGTGGGAATGTTAGGGATGTGCACTCATCTTACTTTGGACAGTAAATATGGATGCAAATCACCACTGTATTGCATAGAAATTGGCAACAGATATACACAGAAAAGTTAAGTCTGTTATAGGGCCTAGGTCAGAAGACTTGAATAAATAATTCAGTTTGGAGGTGACCAATATATTTGTGGTGACATTGTATTTTATTCAGAAATAAGGTTTTAATGTTTGTGCATATACAGACAAAAAGTTTGATTTCTTAAAAGTTAAAATTGCTCAGGATATTTCAGTTTTAAGAGAGAAAGTAGGGTTAATGGATTAGTGGGGGGTGCCTGACCAGAAAGTGCTTGGAGATATCAGTGTGGGCTTGCTTCTAGAAGGAAGCTATTACAAGATCTGTAATCTGTGTATTAGCAGAGTCAGATATGCTCTCTATTGAAAGGTCAGTATAGCTTTAATGTGCTTAACAGACCACACTGATGTCTCCATAGTGACTGAGAAGGGAGCCCAGAACCCTGGGTTAGAGGTTACTTGGATGCTCCAGCATAGAAGTGGTTGATGATAGATATCAGTCTTCCTAGGCGCTGGTGATAGGAATGGAGAGAGTTCCAGGGTGAATAGACCTGCAACCCCCTAGCATCTTTACTTGACTCTGATGCAGCTTTAACCACTCTTTTCCCAGGGGGAAATGCTGTGATCACATCCTAAAACACTGGTAGAGTGATCACATGTAGCTTAGAGAAAGAAGACACTCAAGCTATACCCCGTCCCTCCTCTGTATCCAAGAATCTGCATCCATGGATTTAGTAAACCTAGGACTTAAAATGCTGCAGGGGAAAAAATGTACCTGAACTGAAAGTACACATTTTCCTTGTGATCATTCCCTTAACATAACAACTGTTTGCATGGCATTTGCAACACATTGGGTACTCTAAGGTTCTGAGATAGTTTAAGTATATAAGATGTGCTTAGGTTATGTTCAAGTATGATGCCTGTTACATAAGGAGCTTGTACTAGTGAAGATTTGAGATCTACAGGGGTTCTAAAGCCGATCTCCCTTGGACACACTCTTAGGGTTTCTGTTGCTGTGGAAAGACACCATGACTACAGCAACTCTTGTAAAGAAAATGTTTCATCAGGGTGGCTCACTTAGTTTCAGAGATTCAGTCCATTATCTTAACAGGAAGTATGGCATCATTCAGGGAAACATAGAACTGGAGTAGGAGCTGAGAGGCCTACATCTTGCAGGCAACGGGAAATTGGCTGAGACCCTGAATGGTACCCTAAGCTTAGGAAACGTTAACTCCACCTCCACAGTGACACACTTCCTCCAACAAGGTCACACTAACTACAGCAAAGCCACACCTTCTATTAGTGCCACTCCCTGCGAGATTATGGGGGTACTTTGATTACATTCAAACTGCTACACACTAAAGGGTTATGTTTGATGATGGCATAAATAATTGGTTGCCTGTATGGTTGGTTTTCAATGTAATGTGCCTAGTTGCAACATATAAATCTGGATTGGATGCATCTTGCATTCAGTCAAAATGAGCTGAAGGTTACTTTTATGATCTCATTTATGCCGCTTTTCTTTTCTGTTATGCATTTATTTCTCCTAATATGCATTTCTTTCTTTCTCATTTTCAAAATTTTGGTGGGATCTGTAAGTGATACTCAATAAATTTATTAACATCATCATATATTGTTGATAAATACCTTAAAATTCCTTTCCCCAAATCATTGAAATGAATATGAATTAATACCCCGTTGAGATTTTCTGTTTGGATTTTCTTTAGGTAAAAAAGGGCCATTAAAAATTAAACATTTTTGTTGTATTCCATCTTAGTTAGGGTTTCTATTGCTGCACAAAACACCATGACCAAAGCAACTTGGAGAGGAAAGGGCTTATTCAGCTTGCACTTCACAGCACAGCCTATAATTGAAAGAATTTAGGACAGGAACTTAAACAGGGCAGGCACATAGAGGCAAGAGCTGATGCAAAGTCATGAAGGAATGCTGCTTACTGGCTTGCTCCTCATGCTTGCTCAGCCTGCTTTCTTGCAGAATCCGGGACCACCAGACCAGGGATGTTATTAAATGCGTCTATGCAAATACAGCCATTTGGATGAGAGCAAAGGCATCTAACTCAAACACAATAGTCATGTGTCATTTTGTGTTCATCATTCTTAATGTCTGATGTTACATATTGAAGAAATATCAATGTCCATGCCATTTTAAATAGACCCTTGTTCTGTAGCCTTTGTTGGCCTCAAATTCACCTTATACCTACCCTTGCAGGCACTGAGATTACAGGCAGGTGCCTGTACACACAACATTCCTGTGAAGTCATCATTCTCTTTGTATCAATCAGGTGACACACGGTTTTTGCTAATATGCTTTTTAGTGAGTATATGTGTTGCACGAGTGTGTAAGCACTCATGTGGGTGTGCTTGCTTATGCACGCCGCCCCTATGGAGGGCAGAGGTTGGCGTTGGGTAGCTTCCTCTTCCCTGTTTGATGTTTTTGTGCCAGGGTCTCTCACTGAACCCGAAGCTCACGATTTTAACTACTCTGTCTCCTCACTTCTCCCCATTGCTGGGGCCATGGGAGCATGCCACATGCCTGATTTTTACGTGTGTGCCAACTTCTTCAGTGAGTACTTCACTCGCTAGCTCCCAAACCCTTGACTTGCTTTTTCTTTCTGCAATACCGAAAAGCTTTACCATGCAGTAAAAGCAGGACATCTTAATTGATGGTGATGTGAAAGTATAAGGTCAGTGCTTTCTAGAGAATGTAAGTTGTGTTTTGGTCAAGTACAATATAAATAAGCTTGTTTATATTGTGTCATATAAGAGTGTCATCAGTTAGAAACATTTTAGGGAATGGTAAATTTGGTGGGGTCAGATGTAAAAGGAAAGTGACAAAACATAGCTTACAAAGGACTTAGTTAACTCTTTACTTCTTACATACTTTGTTGAAGGAGAACTCAGTGTCCTACTTGAATGTAGCAGTAGCCTAGAAAGGAACAAATTGCATCATGTAACAGTAAAATGGTAGATATCAATGGTCATTAACAGCAATCATTTTAATGGTATTTTCTGTAAAGGGAGGCTTTTTCCATGCTAACTGCTTTGGTTTATCACCCGCCAGCCACCTGGGCTCTGCCGCGTTGTAGTCCCCAAATAACACACAAGACGCTGTATTAATTATGAAGCTGTTGGCCTCGCTTGTTTCTTACTGGCTAGCTCTGACTTAAGTAATTACCCCATAATTGTTAATCTAAGTATGTCTCTTACCGGAGAAGCTTCCGGGCTTCCTACCCCATGGCGTCACATCTTGACTCTCCTGTGTTTCTCCTTCCCAGAGTCCTCCTGGACTCCTAGTCCCTCCTATCTTGGTTCCCTATTGGCTCAATAGTGCTTTATTGGCATAAGACTTGCCCAACAATTTTCAGTTTCAAAAATTATCTTTATTAAGACTACACCTTAAGTCATTACACATACCTAGATAACAGGCTCTGAGAAAAGTAAAAGGAACTGTCCAATATATAGTACTGCGAACTATTACTTTGACCCCACGTAGCACATTTCCTATGTCGCATGATAGCATCAATTATTACATAAGGAAGACTAGATCTTGAAGAGCTGGCATAGAAGGGACTCTTTTGGGGGACAGAGAAAATTAACTATGTGCCCGGCAATCACTGAAATCTCTGTTGAGTGGCGTGGTCTTTGCATCTAAACTTCATGTTTGAAATTCAGATGATTTAGCTACAATTCTAGTTAATTGACCCCCTTTCCCATGTGATACCTGTTCTATGGGGTACATTTTAGAAGTAAAATACAGCTTTTTTAAACTTTGTTATGGATAGATAGTGCTTGGGAAAGATCTGATATGTTACTTTTTCTCTCTAAGAAAGACTCACTTATTTGTGAGATTTGATTAGATCAAAGACTGAATAATGTTCATCCCAGTTGTAAGTGGATATAAATTCTATCTTTATTTGAAAGCTAAAGTAGATAGGGGTGAGAAAGGAAATTACTGTTGCTACAACCACCCCAAATTTCATTGTAGGCTCTGTGCTATACTAATAAATCTAGATAACTAGATTTGCTTAGCTAAGATGGATGGATTTATTGGTTCTATTTTTAAATTTTTGTATGAGTAAGTAAACTGCTACCAGTTACATGAATTTCATCTCTTCTAATAATGTTTTATTGCCATCTGCTTTCTGATTGTTTACATCATGAAATAGTTCACTTGCCACAGAGGCCTGAGTGAAGTTGTCCACTGTCAGAATTGGGGTGTGATACAGAGAACATGCTTGCTATCCTCATATAGCAAAATCGTAGGAAAAAATAAACATAATACCATTGATTATCCCCTTTCTTTTCTTATGAATGTTTCCTTTGGGGGTTTTGTTTTGATTTTGGAAGCTGTCTAGTGTTGTGAAGGTACATCCTTAGAAGCCCTCCTTTCTTCCCATTTTCCTCTCATGGTAACATACTAACCTTTTTATAAAAGAAAGTACCTGGATTCAGTCTTAACTGCTTTACCTAAAGAGTTGCTACTCCGATTATTTCACACTTGCGGTTCAAGTGTCCTTGTGGATCACATCTGGCCTACTTACTATCTGCTTTTATAAATAAAGCTTTAATGAAGTGTAGCCATGCTCACCTCTTTACATATCATCCATGGATGTTTTCAGGTTTCAGTGACATAGTTGAATATTTCCTGTCCTCGTTGGGGCTTTATTTCTGTGAAGAGACAGCATGACCATGGCAACTCTTACAAAGGAAAACGTTTAACTGGGGTTGGCTTACAGTTCAGAGGTTCAGTCCACTGTGGCAGGAAACATGACCGCGGTGCAGGCAGATGGTGCTGGCTAGATAGCTGAGAGTTCTAGATCCATAGCAGCAGGCATCGGGAAGAGAGGGAGACACTGGCCCTGGCTTGAGCAACCGGAACGTCAAAGCCCAGCCCACTACTTCTTCCATCAAGGCCACACCTACAAGTGCCACTAATCGTGTCACTCCCTGTGAGCCTATGGGGTCCATTTTCATTCAGACTGCACATTTGCAAAAGAGTCAAACAGTAGCACCAAGTCTGAAATAGTAATTTCATGGTTCTTTACAGAAAAACCCCAACTCTAGACTCAAACCATATGTACAAGAAAAATGCTATGCTTCCTGATTCTGCTCAGTAGATACAGAATTTCCTGGGTACTGGGAGCACCTTTTGCAGTACTAGCTCTATTTCACCTGTGATTACTCATTTGCTCATCACTATCAACCTCCATAGGAGGTTTGGAAACACAGGCTTATCCCTGGGTATATCTTTCACATAGAGTTCTAGGCGTAGATATTGTGTCTGGCCTCTAAGTAGTGGTTGGATGAGTAGATGAGTTAATCATATAAAGACCCTTGTCAGAGTTCAGCGCCTGACATTTGGGAGGCGTTCTGTGTACGCTCTGTAATGGAATCAACACTTTTTGTATACGGGTTCGTCTTATTTTTTTTCACATTTTGTGATAGTTTTTGACTTCCAGATGAGCAAACTGAGCCCAAATGATGGTTTTCCTAATGCTTAGAAAACAGTGTCATGTAACATGACGAAATCTTGCATTTTTCTTTTCTTTCTGCATCAGTCCTTTGCTTATTTAATGAGGACTCTAACACGAGCCCAATTTCTCTTCTTTTCTATCAGATTAGGCTGCTTTTTTATTGAGAAAATGGTATAAAATTATTTTTTATCATGTCTTTAGAAATAATGAAATATTCTTAATGTATATACTTACATGTTTTCTTATCCAAATATGAGCCAAACTCTACAAATATTTTTATAGTTACTTGAAACCAAGTCTTACATTGTTCAGTCGGTCTCAAACTGACTATGTAACCAAAGTTTACCTTGAACTCATGATTCTCCTTCCTCAACCTCCCAATGGTAGGATTGTAAAAGAGAACCACCATATTTAATATTCATTGCAGTGTGTGTGTGTATATACGTGTTTGTATGTGTTGAGGTTGGAGGTCTGTGTCATGTCTTTCTCAATGGCTATCCATTTTGTTTTTTGAAACAGGGTGTATTAGTCAGGGTTCTCTAGAGGAACAGGTATGGAAATTCTTAGAATGGCTTACAGGTTGTTGTCCAACTAGTCTAACACTGGCTGTCCACAAACACAAGTTCCAAGAATCCAGTAATTGTTCTGTCCTCTAGGCGGAATGTCTCACCTGGCCTTTAGTATATTCCAGAATCCCAAATAAGTAGGCTCTAGCAATAGTGAAGGGATAGACTTGCCAGCAAGAGTGAGAGCAAGCAGGCAGAGAGAGAGAGAGAGAGAGAGAGAGAGAGAGAGAGAGAGAGAGAGAGAGAGAGAACTTCCTTCTTCCATATCCACTATAGAGGCTACCAGAAGGTGTGACCCAGATTACAAGTGGATCTTACCAGCACACAAGATCTGGATAAAGTGAGTCTTCACACTTCAAATGATCTGATTGGACTGACCAACTCAGCTGTCACCCAGGCCCAGAACCAGGGCTGAGTTGGCCCAGCCCAACATCCGCCCTGTCTGTGAACGGCTGGAGCAGGTGAAGGGGCCAGTCCTGCAGACCCAGAGCAGCAGGACCCCATGACACAGAACAACAACACAATATCCAAGAGGGTCCAGTGTCAATAGTGTAGCAGAAACCAGAGGCCTGGAACCAGACCAGTGACTCACTGCAATGAACATGTGCAAGTAAAGATGTATGGACTCGCTGTGTCACACCGCAGCTTCCACAACAAGATTTTTCTTCTTATTTTTTCTTTTCTCTTAAATTTTGTTTTGTTGTATCTCACAGCAGAGGTTGCTGGGTCAGAGGGTGGATGCAAAGGGAGGGGGAGATGAATGTGACCGAGCGAGACACGATGTCAGATCCGCAAGGAATCAATAAAAAGCTAAATTAGGGAGAACAAAAGGAAAGAAAAAGATCCCGGGCAGGTATATCTTGCCACTTGGGTTTTAGTTTATTGCAGATGTAGTCAAGTTGGTAGCCACGAGTAGCCCTAACACAGGGCCTCCTCACGGGTTCTCTAGACTGGCTAGCCAGCAAGCCCTAGGGACCGTCTTTGCTTGCCTGGGCCAGGATTATAGGTAGGCGTTTGTCACCAGGCCTGGCCTTTATGCGGGTGCAGGGCACCCCCTCAAGTCCCCATGCTTGCATGGTGGCACTTTAGCAGCTGAGCTGTCTCCCCAGCCTCCAGAGACCCCTGAGTCTATGGGCTGCACTTTCCTTCTGCTTTGTAAGGTAATGTTTGTGCTGGTGAGATGGCTGAGCAGCTGAAGATGCTGGCCATCAGCCCTTCGGAGCTCCCTTTGCTCCCCAGGACCCGCACGGTGGAAGGAGAGGGCTGACCCCTGTAGCTTTAATCTGACCTCCTCGTGCGCACTGTGGCACACACACAGACATGCAGACACATGCTAAATAAGTTGTTTAGATTTCAAAGAATAAACATTTTGCCTGGATCCTCTTTGTGTTTTTTCCTTTGCTCTTATTCTTTTTCTTTTCTTTTAATAAATAACACTGCCTTCGTAACATTAAAGTATGAAGTTGTCTTCCCACCATATGTCACATCACAGTGATAATGAAATCATTCAGAAAATGCTGGGCATATTGTGATGAGCACATCATTTGTTGACTTTAACTAATGGTATTAAAACCCTTTGTGTTAACAGCTTGTGCTTTTTTTTTATGTGCTATGTAATTGAAACTATGACCCAAAGAAAAATTTTGTATAAGCTTAATACAGAGGATAAAGCAATCCTATATAGTGACTAATATTTGGTGACATGAAGTATAAGAAAATTAAAAGAGAATGGTACCTAATCCAGGTCCCTATATTCACTTCAATTAAGACATTCTAGATCCAGTTTAATCTGTGTTCTTAGAGTTGAAAGGATGGTGCTAATGGAAGAACCTGGTCCCGTCAAGCTGCGGATATTTGATACTTAGCCTTATATGCACCTGTTTCGATTCTTCATGGCATGCATGCCAGCATTCTCCACTGCTTAGATAGATGATAATCTGTCCAATTTAGCTTTTAATCATTGAATTAGGCAAGTCCTTTATCCCGTTTAATAAAAATTGCACAAACCTCAGAATACCCTCTGATCTTAGATCTTGGCTTAACTTTTTCCATTTTTGCTGGATACGATTTTCACGCCTGGATTATGAAAAGTAGACTGTTGTTTATGCTTTCAACATAAAGAGACTGATAGAAAAAATACACAGACACTGTGCATTTTCTCTTGGCCACCATCTGTTCAAGATAGCTAGGGAAGCAGCAGAGAAGTAAGACCCGCTGTCCAGTTACATGCAAGTGTGTTGCCATACTGCTATTCAATTTTTATATGTAAAATGCCTTCTATATCTTTGAGAGCATACTCCACTGTTGAATTACAAGTTGTTATCTCCCTAAGAGAGACAGAGTGTCGTTTTAATAAGGACCAGTTATTTATAGATGCCAAGATTAGTCTCAGTGTTTCCAATAAGAACAGCCTTTGCCCTCAAACAGTTGCTTTTCACAACATAACTCATAGATGCCTTCTGACTGGAAACATTCATATTCACTAATATTTTCAATATCAGCCTCATTCTGACAATGAAAGTAAAATGTTACATGATTCTTATAAGGAATCGGTCTTATGGTTATTTCTAGGTTAATTAACATAATTTTCTTTATTGCTTATTTATCCATAAATATGCAAACAAAAATGCATACTTCTTTTAAATGATTTTTCAAAACATAGGGTATCCAGCCTTACATACATATGCCTTATTTAAAGAATTTTGCTTTAAGGACATTAAAGAATAGGTAGCCATGTTTAGAGAAAGAAAAAAATAAATATCATTGTGGAATATAAAATAGCCTGTTACAGAGTAGCCTAATATCTTAGTCCAACCTAAGCTATTAGAGGCACTAGGACAAGTTTGTTGTATTTTTGAATGATGGTTTTACAAGCAAAAGGGAAGAAATAATAGTGCTTTCATACATTATTCCTAAGTTATCCATGTGTGTGCATTTTCTGCTTTGATCTCTGTTGTTGTGATAAAGTACTCTGCTCAGAAGCAGTTTCAGGAGGAAAGGGTTTATTTGGTTTAGACTTCCAGATCACAGTTAATCATTGAGAGAAATGAGGGTAGGAACTAAAACAGAAATCGTGTGCAAAGGCTGTTTAGTGGCTTGTTCTCTTGCATTCTCTCTGGCTCTGAACCCTTATTTAGCTCAGAGCCCCCTGACTAGGTATGGCGCCACCCAGGTGGGCTGGTCCCTTCCACCTCAATCATCAATCAAAACTCCCTCATAGACATGACGACAGGTCAACTTGACCTGGGCAGTCCCTCAGTTGGGATGCCTTCAGGTGACTCTAAGGTGTCTCAGGCTGACAGCTGAAGCTAACCAGGACAACTTAGTAAGGAAATTAAAAATTAATTTGCCTTCGTGCTATAGTGAATCAAAGCAGTCACTGGCAAAGAATGTGGCATGTAATTGGTTCATAGAATGTGTTTGAATGAATGCATGCATAGAGACAAGGACTTTGGAGTCAAGTGTCATTTAAGGAGCCAAATTTTACACCTATGCCTTTATTGGCTGCTGTGGTATACTCTCCTAGATGTTCTCCTGCTAGTCTGTCTTCCTTACATTGCTTGCTTTCTGTCCAAGGAGCTTTCTGTTTTCTACTTTCACTGCACAGAGTTGAGTTCTGTAACTCAAATGTGAATATGCGGATGATTCTTTAGTCATTCTTACAGCTTTAGATATTTGTCCTGAGTTCACATCCTCAATATTCTGACTGTATTGAGATGACAGACAATAAAAGGTTTTTTTCTAAGACTGCACCCAGCTGAGGACCAAGACCAGTCATTCCCTCATCTGTTATACATTCATGTTTAGTATAATGTGTACATTAGGCTTTTTGCACATGCTTGCTGTCCTAGTTTGCTTTTTTATTGCTATGAAAAACATAACTGTAGCAACTTTGGGATAAAAGAGTTAATTTCATCTTATAGCTTATATTATATCCCACCACGAAGGGAAGTTAAGGCTGGAACTCAAGGTAGTAATCTGGTTGCAGGAACTGAAGCAAAAGCCATGGACTATACTCCATGGATTGCTCAGTTTACTTTCTTACATAACCCAGAACTACTTCCCAATGACGGCACCCCCACATCAATTACTAATCAAGGAAATGCCCCAGGTATGACAGAGGACAATCTGACGATGGCATTTCCTCAGCTGTGATTGCTGTTCCCAGCTATGTCTAGGATTGTGTCAAGTTAACAAAAGTACTCGGTGTACTTCCTGAATAAAAAAAAATAAAGTGTAAACTTACCATCTTTCCAACTCCTACCACTTACTCCATGAGTTGATCAGCTTTCTATTGTTGAAAAACTACACTAGATAATCAACATTAAAAGATTAAAGGTTTGTTTTCCATACTATTAATTATTTGACAACGTTCACAAATGTATATAATACATACTAGCTACTCTCACACACCCATAACATCTCCCATCTCCCTACTACCTCTTCCCAACAAATTCACATCTGTTTGCCTCGTTTGTGATCTACTGCGTTTAACTAGGGCTGTCCAAGTGGCCACGGGTTTGGCCCTATCCCCTGTAGCTTGTGGTAGGCTCAGCAGTAGATTTTCAGCTAGAGACAATGAGTGTTCCTTTCCTAGACACTAGAAAGAGCCAGTAGTTCAGCAGTCAAGTCCACTGCCCAGTACATAACATCTATGAGTGTATTGTGTTACAGTAAAGGAAAAATTGTGACACTTGTTGCCTATCAGTTGGAGAGCACCTTGGTGGAATTTTAAGTTGTGGATCACAAGAGTCCTGTGAGCTCCTTCCACTGCCATAACCCATTGTTGGCAGGACCTGCCTTATATAGGCCCAACGCAGATAACTACAGTTGTGTATTCATGATCACAAATGGCTATATGGAGTCTAGAGGCTGGCATTGCCCAGCCCTTCACTGTATTTCCAAGTTCTTGCATACTTCCATGGAATTCTCCAAGCCTTAGACTCTTTTTCATGTAAATGTGCAGTTTAGGGCTGAGTCCTCAATTGTCACTTATTCTTAGCTTCTTGGGCATCCACAAGGCTCTACATTTACTGCCAGTTCACTGTAAAGAGAGGCATTTCTGGTTACAGCTCAGGGTTTTTGTCTGCGGGCCCAAACATACTTAGAGGGCAGCTTAATAATGTGCATTGAGTTTTCCCATGTAGGGGTGGGCTCACCATGCTAGGTACTAGCCTTATAGTACCAGACATGCGTTCTCCATGGAGCAGTCCTCACATCCAATCAGAGGGCAGGTCCACAACCCCAGCAACAGTCACCCTGCTATTACACAGGTTTCAGTACATTGCCCTTTTCTGCTTGTGACTCTCTGACGAAGTCTCATCGTGGCAGAAGCATGTGACATAGGAAGCCCATTCACCTAACAACCAAAACCAGGAGATCATGCCTCCACCAAACTCTCACTAGACTCTACCTTATAAAGAGGTCCACCACCATCTCACAGCACCTTGGATAGGGACATACACAAAACCATGTTACCTGTACCTTTGAGAAACATTTCATACCTACACTGTGTCTTGGTGTTTACAAAATCAATTATTTACTTGTCTATAACCTTCTTTAAACTTCATGAAGGCACAGATAGTTCTTATTCATACTGGTAAGCCCAGAACAATGTTCAATGCTAAGTAGTTCATAAACAAGTTGCTTAATTTCATGTCCTTGGGCAACCACTATCCTTTTCTGCCTGTGCATTCCTGACCTGTTAAGTGCTAATAATCACATTGTTGTAATGATAAAACAATTCTGTTCTTTTCTATTTCCTTTAACTTTTCAACATACAAAAAAAGTCCATAAATGTGTGGTTGGTCTTGTGTGTAGGGTTTTGTGGATGTGTGTATGTGTGTACAAG
This sequence comes from Mesocricetus auratus, assembly GCF_017639785.1. Lineage (NCBI taxonomy): Eukaryota > Metazoa > Chordata > Mammalia > Rodentia > Cricetidae > Mesocricetus > Mesocricetus auratus. The sequence goes on from NW_024429193.1 coordinate 16,889,542, forward strand.
AGTATATATGGTAAGAAATGGAGAGATGTAAGAAGTCACAGATTAAAATAAATATATCATGACAAATATTTTTAAAACTATGGATCCAACTACGTTTCATTCTGTGTATTTTACCTGATCAGTTTAATCCTTTTTTATATGCTGAGAGCCATCTAATATACTCATAAATTACTTAATACCTGTTTAATTTATTTGGTGTTAATCTTTGTTGATGGGAGATGTTATTCTGTATATGTTTCTCTTATTGGTTGATGAATAAAACACTGATTGGCCAGGTGGGAAGATAGGCGGGGCTAGGAGACGAGGAGAATTCTGGGAAGTGTAGGCAGAGAGGAGTGACATATGACCCCAGGAAGAGAAGATGTGAGTCAGGCGTTCTCCAGTAAGATAAGACCATGTAGAAATACATAGATTAGTAGTTATGGGTTAATAATTAAAACAAAGCTAGCCAATAAGAAGCCCAAGCCACCAGCCAACTTATTAATATAAGTCAATGTTCAGGGAAATCACATAACACTCTGTAAACACCTAGTGTTGGAAAGCAAAAGGAAAGGTCAAGTATGGATCTGTGTTGTTTATAACCCCTAAAAAAACTCAATTTTATTAATGAAAGGGACAGTCTTTAGTGACTAGTTAAGAGTTTTTCTGAGTTAGGCAGTAGTGGTATCTGCCTTTAATCCCAGCACTTGGGAGGCAGAGGCCAGCTTATTTCAGTGAGTTCAAGGCCAGCCTGCATTACAAAGCAAGTTCCAGGACAGACAAGTCTATAACACAGAGAAACCCTATCTCAAAAAAATAATTGCTGAAATAAGTTTATTACAAATGGAAAATATTTCAAACAAGGTTCCACTCAGGTAGGGATCCTCCAAAAAAGACTCCAAATTTAATGAAAATTATTCAGGATTAAGGTTGAAGAAGAAATCTAATCTAAAATGGAGCTCACTTCCCAGTATTCTCTAGTAATTGACTCATGACTGACTCATGGCTTGTATTTCACATTGTGAAATGGGGGTGAGTTCATGTTCCTGTGTGGCGCTATTACTAGGAAGTAAAAGGAAAGAAAAAACGCTATAGATGAGTAAATTGTCATCAAGATCATTTTTTACAGGGGGTTCAATACCTCTGATGCAGTCTGTCTCCATGGAAGACAGTTTTTCTGAGATGGGGCAAGTAATTATCATGGGAATGGGACTCATTTAACATTGTTTCACTCATGTTCTTACACCTCATCTTGCCAAGTGAGGAGAGCCATCAGCTGTCGTAGTTGCTCAGATGTTAGCTGTTCCCGTACTGCACAAGTGTGAGACTCAGTCTGAAGAATTAGTATTTTATTCATATTGTCAATAATTGTGCCTTGGACCTGCTCAGGGCTCGGTTGTCAGCAGGAACTACATAGCTTTGTGTGGAGGCAGTTTGCTAGCACACAGCAGCAAACAGCTGTGAGAATTTCCTTCACATCCTAGGTAGTGAACATGAGACTAACAGAAAGCCTTATTTGTATGTAAGATGCAGCCACATGTTTTGTGATTTAAAATGCTTTTCTTACGAATAACTTAGTTCCTCATGTACCTTCGTGAGGCCTGTGCCAGATGGATTATGTCCCATTCTACAGTGACTTTGAGTTTTTGTACTCATTTATTGCTTTAAAATGTCCGGATGACTCAGTACTTGAGGGCTTATGCATAGATAATGGGATACGGTAGATGAAAGGGCTTCATTCTCTTTGAGGTCTGATTTCCAGATTTTCCAATTAGTAACTTTCCCATTTGAAACCCTAACCCTAATCCACATTTAAGAAATAGCATTTTGTATAGTCTAAGGGCAGAAACAACAAAGTGAACTGTGACCGTCTCTTTTCCACTTAATTGTCTTTTCACTTTCTAGCCTTACAGCAGTTTTCTAATGGCAAAAAAAGGGGGTATATATTTTGTACTCATTTTAAGAACTAATCAACTTAGAGAAGACAAGATATTAACAGGAGCTTGATAAATAGTATGTGAATTATACAGGCAAAGTGCTATAGATGTTAAAAGAGAGAGAGACAGAGAGAGAGAGAGAGAGAGAGAGAGAGAGAGAGCACTTCTCCTATAGTGGTCAGTGGAGACTTTGGGGAAGAAATAAAAATTTGTAAGTAAGAAAGCAGCACTTAGTGGACACCTCATTGGCTGAAGGTTACAGAGGTGTGGTTTTGTGAAGGGACTCTGAGCAAAGGGTGTGTGTGTGTGTGTGTGTGTGTGTGTGTGTGTGTGTGTGTATACGTATACGTATGTACATACGTACATGCTTGTAGCGCAAGCATGTGCCAGAAGAAATGGAAGAAGTCACAGATTGCAGCTGGAAGAATGGTGAAGCTGGTCTAGACTTATGGAATTCAAAACCGGAATTCAAATGATAGGTTACAGTTTAGATAAGGTGGCGGGTGGGTGTTGGATTGACTTGAAAGCATTTACTATGAAGCAGTTACTAGATTCTAGATATGAAGCGTTAGGGATATGGGAGGCAGGATGCCCGACATCTGTGCCTGCCTCCCTGGGAGATTTTTAAAAGGGAGGTTCTCAGGCAAAAGCTGTGATGTACCCAAAAGGAGACCCATTGACATGCTTTAAACATAAAGTCTTCCAGATTGAGCGTGCAAAATGCTTTCCTGTGTTTGGGAGATAGCAAACCTGTACATAGAAACTGAAGAGCTGTAGAGGCGAGGGTGCTGTGAGGATAAACCAAGTACTGAGGAAGAAGATATGCAAAGTGGATATGGCAGTAATGCCCTTTCCCATTTGTTTACGAGAACATGTAAGCCAAAGAGAGTGGAAACATGCTCCCAACCCTGTCAAGCTCCTCAGTGTTGAATGCTCCATTTCATAGAGTGAGCACCACACAAGGTACCATAGAAGTATAGGGCTTCTGGATCTATAGTTGCAAATCCTTGCCAACAGGTCTGATCCTGATGAAGGAAAAATCATCCTTACAGATATCTTAATTAATCTTATACATTTCTAACCACACCTGTAATAGATGGTGCCAACTTGTGCTGGCATAAAAGAATATATGTATCACATGCTATTGGTTTTGTCATAGGTGTATGCTTTCATTTAAGTTATTCCCTTTAAACCATTTAAATGTGTGTCTTTTCTAGTCCACTAGACTTTAATTGTGGGTAAAGTAAAGGCCTCTCTGTTGGCCTCAAACTGTTGTGTGCTTACTCAGTAATGTATTGACTGGTTTATTCATTGATTCAGAGATTGTATTTGTTGAAGAATAGGATTAAGAGTTCTTGAGAGCATGCTATGTTGAAGAAGAAAATACAAAGAATTATTAGTGGAATGATTAAGGCATTCATGGGAAATTATGGGAGTCTAGGAGGCAAACATTTGATCTCTGTTGTTTGGAAGGAACCGTGGTAGATGTGGGTCAGGGAAAGGGTCTCACAAAGTTCACTAAGGAGTTGAGTCTTAAATCATATGTAGTAGTTGCTATGCAAACAAGGGGAAAGGGCAGAAAAAAGATGGTGTTACTGGGAGCAAAGACAACCTGTGCATAGAAGATCATAGATGCAAGAAGAAGTGAGGCAGTTTAGCATTGCTATAACACTACGTGGAGGCAAAGGGCTGGAAAGTGATATTGGGGAGGATGTCCCAGGAGGATCCGTGTACTGTGTACAGACCGGAACTATACTCACTGGTCAAAGGGAGGGAGACCCTTGAAACATTTTACAGAGCTGTGGTTTGCCAACATTACATTCTTCAGTGGTCATTGGGATAATGCTTATAAAGGAGATGAGACATTTTGGCAGCCTATCCAGAAAGAAAACATTTGGGACCTCAATAGGAAGCATGTAGAAATGGATACGGGAAAGCAAAATCAACAGTTGTCTGTAGAAATCTGGATCTGTTCTTCTGAGAGGTCCTCAGGAAGGATCAGGGACGATACTTGGTAACTAGCTGACATGCCTGGTAGTTGATGATGTATTCTTCATGGGAAAAACAACCTGGAAGGGAATAGAGTGAGCTCTTTATCTTCAGCACCCTGAAGTTTCTTATATTCCTGTGATAAGTTTGATTGGTTAATGTGAGCAGAGATAACTAAATGGAAAGAAATATGTCACTTATGGTGGTCACCTAGCCATATCTCCATGTGAAAGAAGAAAGGAGTAGATTTATACTATGGCTGTCACTTGTATTATGTGCTAATCCTTAGGTTTGTATTCTCTGTTCACATGTTTAACTACAGCCCAGTGCTTGGGTCATAACTTTGCCACAATGTCAGTGAATAACCAGTAATTTTGTTATTGGGAAAAGTTCATATTTGAGTTGTTCTCATTTTGATTCTCTTGCATTTAACTCCTAGCACCTTCTACTGGACGAATCACAAATAGTGCGACTTCTTCAGGTACAAGAGTACCTGCAAACTCAGCTGTGGGGGCGCCCCAGCCAAGTGACCAAGACACACTGGTGCAGAGAGCCGAGCACATTCCAGCAGGGAAGCGAACTCCCATGTGTGCCCACTGCAACCAAGTCATCAGGTCAGTCAGTTTTGAAGTTTTCTTCAAAAGACTTAATACCAATGTGGTTATTTTTTAAAGTCCTGTGATGTGTATAATTTTATTAGTAAACATATTCATGCTACAGCTCTGCATGATAGGATTAGCATGTATAACCATATCAATTTTAATGAAAAGTTACCCCAGGTTCCCTGAAAATAAAACTAAAATACTGATTATGTCAGTTATTCATTTCTACCAGATCTAGAAAAATAGTCATTAATACAGTAGCCCCTGAGAAATATTAAAATTATAAGGCTTGAAAGGACCCTGAGATCATTTATCTCAACCTTATTATTTTACAAATTATACAAATGAAGACTTTCATTTACTTGAAAAAAGTAACTTGTAGCATAAAAGAAAGAACTTGAAGCAGTGACAGTAGACCTTTGTATCTCTTCTCAAGTGCCTTGAGATTTAGAATAGGGTTAGTGCCTGCATCTTTGGAGGATTTCCTTCCAAATCTATTTTATTGTCTCTTAAATTCCAAAAGGGGGGAAATGCCCAGAGATCTTTTAATTATATTGTACTGGAGCTTATTAAATCTCAGCATCCTTATGGGTGGCTTTTAAAATGTTATGAGGTGTGTATGTGGATGCTGGCTGCAGACATCTCATCAGAAAGACCCTATTGCCTCTTTGTGGGTTGCCTTGTAGGCAGTAAAAGTAGCTGCTTGAAATTACTGCTTACATTCTCTTCTTTTTAAACTGTCCCGTTTTTAAACAGTTGAAGCAGTGAGGCCTATAAAGGCAAGTAAGCTTAAGACTGACATTTCCCTTTTTGCTGTTACATTAATATTGTCTAGCATTTTATTTCTTGGCCACTTTTAATATGGATGATAGGATGCTCCAGTGATTTAAACACAAATTATAATAATATTCCTCTTAACCTATCAGTAATGGATACCATGTCAAGAACACAGTACATAGCACAAGATTAAAATAGATTCACACTTTTGTTTCAAAGATGTCCATTATGCACTCTAGACTGGCCTCAGACTCATGGTGATCCTTCTGCCTCGGACTCTGAAGAGGTGCAATGCTACTTGTGAACCGCCTCGCCCAGCCTAGTTTAGACGTTTTTTTAGCATGCACATGAAAAACAATAAATAGAAATGGAATAGAGTTTTGTTATTTTTCATGTAAATTGTAATTTTATCTTCTTCATGAAGAATGGCTGCCTAAACAACATTTGTACAAAGACAAAACCAGCAGACATGCTGTCGTGGAAGAGGGAAGTTTCACAAGGCCTGTCCGTAGATGAAGAATTATAGCCAACCAATGATTGCCCAAAGAGGGAATATCAGTCCTCAGAGATGAGCCCCTAATTGGTTATCCAATACTAAGTGGCCAGCCCTGAAATCACGTACATATAAATAACACTAAACAGACTCAGTGTGGTGTGTGTGTGTGTGACAATAAAAAAGAGGTCATGAATTGAGAGAAAGTGAGGGGGAACAGTACATAGGAGGAGTGAGAGGGAGGAAAGGGAAGGGGATAAATGTGTTTTAATTATTATTGTTTGTTAGTAAGAGAATTATCCAATAGCCATGGTATTAGTAAAAATGATTCTTAAGAGAAGGTCCAGAGCAGTGGAGGCCTCCAGCCTAGGGCAGTGTAAATTGAGCAGAAGTGGGACATGCCTCAGAGTTCTGTCAACCTGGTTTTGATTAGTTAGTCATTTTTCTACAAGTCTCTGTAAGGCTATTATTTTACAGAAATAATCTACATAAAATATAGTGTAGCACTGATTTATTCTAATTAGTAAAATAGTGCTTTTAATTGCTGTCTGTACATAGTTTAATTTTTAGATTTAATGGTAATAAATACAAACTCTGACATGTAACATGGTTCTACATGTTACCTTACTATGGTTGTCCATACTTGTGCTAAATGATACGGTATTCCGAATTATAACATCCTTTGTGGAAACAGTACTTTTGTGTGTTGTTGTAAGCCATTGCTTAATACACTAGAGTGTCAAAGCATGTCAGTTGCTAATTCATGTCTGATTATCAATTTCGATGCTCTCCTATAATCACAACTTTTGTTGCCTGTTTTTAATATGGCGAAAATAGGAAGCTCAAAGCAGAAGAATCACGCACTTCTCCTTGCCTTAGCCATATGTAATGGTAGACTGAGATGCTTTGATGCACAGACATTGTTTTATGAAATAAATACGTGCACAGTTAATGAGATGAGTGGCCGTCACCAACTGTCCCCTCATCTGCTGAATTTTACATTGTTCTGTATTATCCAGCTCTTGTTGTCATGTAAGCACTGAAGCTTCGATTACTAAGAAAGTTAACAGTGACGGGGATTAGCTCAGGTCAAGATCATGTAACCGTAATTAACATAGCACATTTACCTGGTGCTCAAGCACTGCAGCAGCTTGCATACCCTGCCGTCGCTCAGGGCCCTAGTCAAAGCATGAATCCGGTTCTTGCCCTCGGTGTCGGGTTTACTTACCAAAGCAAGGAGGTGCTGGATCAAATGGCATTATCTGGGACACCTGTTTTTAAAATGAGCTGCAGTTGTAGGCATACTACTTTCAACAGAATATTAAACCCTGGCAAACTGAGAAGTACAGAGTTGAGTTTATGTTGTTAGTGTTACATTAGCTAGTTTTTAGAGAGTTGGTTGTTTTCAGAAGATGTAAAAGATCTGATGTTAGCAGCTGAAGTGATTGTCTTCATAAGGCACACCTACCCACACTTGACTTGTCGTTTGGTTTCAGTATTTAAGTTTTTGTGTTTATTTGAATCTTGAGACGTTTATGGGTGCTATCCCTAACTTATTTTTAAAGGCATATACTTTGACTAGTTACAAATGCATAGGTATTATATTTAGAAGGTTTTCTGAAGCTTTCAGTTTGTGATAGAACATTTCTAATCCAACTAGGGTTGAATTAACATTTCTTCATTTCTCATGTGAATATATTGACTGAGTACAGTGTAAAAGGGATTAATGTAACCTGGGCCAGGTTCTGTTTCCTGTTGGAGCAACAAGCATATGAAGGACCTGGCTTCGTAAATGTAACATGTTGTGTCATTAAAATCGATTGCCATGCATATTGCACAGGGTTAGCTGAACTGCTCATGTTTAGTGTCTTAGGTTTTGAAAGAGGATTAGTGATGCCTGGATTTCCTCCTAGATATACAATATTAGTTTTGAGTGGTAGTCAAGCTTCTGTCATTCCATCTATGCCTGAAGCACAGTCCCAGAGCCACATTCAGGCAGCTCAGTGTTTATTTCATAGAGAAAGGGAATTTTTGTATTACTGAGATGTTTTGCTCAATATTTTTCAAGCATTTTCATAAGGAGAGTTGTCCTGGGTTACCCCTAGGAGAAGCACGCAGCGTTTTTTGCCTCCTGCACCATCCGTTTCAATCTCTGAACTCCTTTCAACTCCTTTATTTATAGGTCTTTTTTATTGTCCCTTCTGGTTCTGATTTTATTTGAAAATAAAAGGTTTCCTGGCTCATTGTATCAGCTGCTGAATTTAAGAAAACAACTGAAAACATTGGCCAGGATTTATAAGCAAGATATAAGCTGAGATTTTATTGTTCGCTATGCAGAAAAAAGAGAGAGAGAAGAACAGAAGAGTCTAGGATCTATATTTGTAATACAATGTCACCCTTATGATCCTGTTTAGAAGGCAGTGTCACAGATGTTGTGTATCTTACCCAAAGGTTTGTTAGTCTTGTGATTACACTTGCTATTGATACTGTGTTTCCCAGGTGAGGGGACTGAAGCACAGACAACTCACACATTTGTCAAAACTGCTAAGAATGTAAATAACGGTACCCAAGTTCTAGTTCAGATCTGTTTAACTCCATTTTCTTCATGTCTGTACCAACCATTGTCTAGGAGAATGCTTACTCATATTAAAATGACAAAAGAAGGATAGAACTATAAAATAAGGATCAAACAAAGTTAAGCAAAATAATAATAAAGCCAGCTGTTTAGTAAATATGATTGATACTGCCCAAGAGCCTTATTGCTATTTCTCTACTGTATCTTTAGAGTAACTCCATGAAACAGATCTGTAAGGAAACAGCCCATTCAGACACAACTGATAGCAGAATGAATGACATGTCCCCTTCCCCCAAAAAACATTACTATTATGAACAAAGTTGTTTTCCACAAAATTTACATGTTGAAGGAGTAACTCTTAGTCTCCTTAGAGTGTAACAGCCATTGGAGCACTGATCTTTAAAGAGGTAAAGTCAGTCATTAGAACAGACTTAATTCAGTATGACTAACTTCATATTGTAGCATGATAAATAAAAGACCCAGAGACAGATATTGGAGTTCAGACTTCAAGCTGAAGATCAGAAAAGCAAAGCAGCTGGTCACTAGCTCTCACTCTACCTCAGGCTGAAAGGGCTGATCTTGACTCTACATGCTCTTACCAAGCCTCAGACTGTTGCCTCTCCTAAGCATGGCTGGAGAATCCCGAGGCTGTATCCTGGAGAATGAATGCCTGATACTGACTATTGAAGACCCTGCTCTTATCCTCTATACCCCTCTAGTGCTGGGATTAAAAGCGTGTGATCCCAGGTGCTGAGATCATCTTTGTGTGAGCGGTTTCTCTTTAGGACTGGATCAATTTGTATAGATCTGGGAGATCGTCTGCCTCTTAATCCTGAGTCCTGGGATTAAAGGTGGGTACTACCACCTCCTAGCTTCTGACTGCTGGGATTAAAGGTGTTTATCATCACTGCCTGATCTCTATAGCTTGAGACTGACTTTGCTTTCTGAATCCTCTGGCAAACTTTAGTGAATCATAAATAATATGTCACCACATCATAGCCAACATAACTGGTATGAAGATACAAAAATAACCATTTACACACCAGGACCTTAGAAGGAACTGGCTCTCCTCCCTATTGAGCTTGGGACTCTAACCACTCTGGTAATATGTTAAGGCAGTACTAGTGAACTAAGTTACACTATAGTAAACAGAGAGACAGAAAGACAGACAGACAGACAGACAGACAAACAGCACACATGCAGGCTAGCCATGCCAACTAGCAAATAAACAACCAAAATAATGTTTTAGGTCCAAGTAGAGATCATCTAGGATTGTATTGATACAAAAATATGTAAAGATTATCTAATTTTAACAGACATATATTATTGGAAAAAATGGAAAGCACTAAAGTTCAATAGTATGCTTATATTAAATGTCTTATACAAAGTGATTGGTATACGGCTTTCCATCCTGACATATTAGATAAAGTGAAGACTAAACAGAAGCAAGCAGAAGAAAAAAGAAAGAAGGATTGCAGCAGAAATTAGTGAAGGGCTGGAGAAGGCTCAGCGATTAAGAGCACTCATTACTCTTGCAGAGGACCTGAGTTCGATTCCCAGCACTCATATTGCAATTCACAACTGTCCATAGTCATCCAGTTTCTAGGTATCTGCTACCCTCTTCTGACCTCCATGGGCACACCAGTCATGAACTTGGTGTACGTACATACATATAGGCAAAACATTCGTACATATAAAGTAAAAAATAAACCTATACATTTTTAAAAGAAAGTAATGAATAGAGAGTTAAAACAGAAAAAAAACAGTAAAACCAAAAGTTGATTCATTGAAAAACATCAAGAGCTCATGAACTTAGTAATTTTTTTTCAGTTCAAGATTGCTTTATGAGAAACAATAGGATTCCAAATTTAGAGAACAACCCACGCATGTGCACAGTTTCTGTAAGTCAGGAGGAGGGCTAGGTATGGGTTAGCTGAGTCTCTGCTGAGAATTCACCAGGCTGAAATCAAGGTGTGATTACCTGGTGATCTGGCTCTTCTTCCAAGCTCCTTTGAGTGTGGCTGCTTGCAAAAGTCAGTGTCTGAAGCTGGAGGGCTGAGTCGCTCACCTCCTAGAAGCTGCTCTCACCCTAGGCAGTTCAGATGACTGTTTGCTGTCTTCCTTGGCACCAACATTTCAGCTTCTGCTGCTGTTCTTTAATTTCTTAGAGTTCTCTGATTAGGTCAGGGACATCTAGGATCGTTTGTCCTTTGATTAGCTCACTGTCGACGCATAAAGGAATCCTTTGGACAGATTATGTAACCTAATGATAGAAGCAATGTGCTATTTAACATTTGATGGGAGAGTTTATTCCAGGTATATATACACCTTCTCCCCTCAGTCTTCTCCATCTTGGCTAGTAATATCTCTGATCACAGTTCCTCAGACCTCATGTGATCTGTCAACAAATTTGTTTGGTACAGATGTGTGCGTGTGTGCGTGTGTGCGTGTGTGCGTGTGTGTGTGTGTGTATTCCAGCCTGAATTCTTTTCACTATTCCTACTGCAGTTCTAATCCAAAACACTGTCATTTCTCACCAGGGCACCAGACATAATTTCTATGTAACCTTTGAGCTGTGACCTTGCCATGTAGCTGTCTTTCACCAACAACACTTTCCCAGTTCAGAACTACTTTATACATTAAGTAAATGTAATAGACAAGACTGGTTTATTTATTCAATAATAATTGCTGTAGTAATTTTTATAAACTTATTCAAACAAATGGTACTCACTCTGTTTTACAGCGCATATAAATAACTTGGTTTTAGGAAGTACCAAACCTTATTGCACATTGTCTATACCATTTGCCTTCCTGCTAGTCTGTATCAGAGTATCTACACCTCCTCTTCAGCACTTGCTCTAACAGATCATGTCAGCTCTCTGGTTTAGCATTGTGTACAAGTGAGAATCTATACGATGGATTCCCTGAAGGCTCTACTTAGTTGGCTCTGCTCCATCCCACTTCGTTATTTCTCTCTGGGGTGGGATGAAATGGACATTAGTGACATTGTCACTAGAGATAAAGAAGTGCATTTTCTAATTGTAAGATTCTAAATCCACCAAGATGGTGTAGCAGTTACATAAATATATTCAGCCACCAATAAGTCCATCTGTACCATCTGGGCTTTGCAAGATTCTCACATTGTAGTTTGTTATCTACGTGATCTTGGGAAAGCTGGCAAATCCTAACATTTTCTTCATTAGTGTAATTAAGGTAATGTCTGTTGCTGAGGCTGCTATAGGGATTAAATAGCAAGAGAAGCAAGCAGTAAGCACTGGTATGTAAACTAATCCAGATCTATTAGGTTGTGCACCTTGAAGATAAGTTTCATTTCCCTTTCTATTCATAAGTTTTTCTTTTTCTCTGAAGCTGGCTTCTCTCCTTCTTTAGGAGGCGGGAGCAGAAGGCAAGCAGAGTTAAAAAGTGTGCAGTAGTCTTCCATCTCAGTAGGTCGGAGGCCTTGGCTCTTCCCTCCCTGCCCTTTGTCAGTCTGCATGTGCTGAGTAAGGGGCTAGGGTGGAGCCCTGTAAGGAGAGATGCATGTTTAACTCCACCTTGCAGTTATCCAGGCTTGTCATCCCAATGCACAGGTGGAAACCCAATCCCTTCTGGAGCAGGAGCATCTTTAGTGCTAATCCGCGGTCAATGAACTTGTTAAATTAGTGTCTGCTGACACACAGAAGCAAGTGCTCCCTTTTACCTCAGAGGTGTGAGGTGTAATCTGCACATACCCCCAGGGGCACTGGAGGGGAGTGTTCTTTCTCTGCAGCAAGGAGGACTCTTGTGCTGGTGTAGAGGCAGGAGCTCTGACAAAAGCAAGACTTGTTTTCTCCTCACATTTTAAAGGTACAGAGTCTTCTCCTGTGCCGTCTAGGATTTCCTTCACTGGTCATGCTTGAAAAACAGAAAAGTTGTTCTATTAATAGACTAGACTCTATTTTTCATTCTTAACAATAAGCTTTGTGTCAAAAGGGTATTTTTAATTGAAGAACATATGCAATGTGGCATGGAAGAGATGACTCAGTGGACGAAGCACTTGCTGCAGAAGCCTGACGTCCTGAGTTCAGATCCCAGAGCCATGAGAAAGTGTGGATCCCCGGTTAGCACGAATGATAAAAACCCAGAGACAGACAATGGAATTCAAACTGATGATCAGAAAAGCAAAGCAGCCAAGGCAGTGAGTGAGGAGCTCTTACCCCTACCAAAGTTAAGACCAAAGTGTGTCTATCCTGTCCTCAGAATGATTGCAGACTGCAGTGCTCCCCACCAAACCTCAGACTACGTGCTGAACTCCTGTCTTATATTCCTCTCTAGTCCTGGGATTAGAGGCATGCGCCACCACCGCCCAACTTCTATGGCTAAGTAGTATAGCTGCTGGGATTAAAGTTGTGTGCCATCACAGCCTGGCCTCAGTAGCTGTGGCTAGCTTTGTATTCTGATCTTCAGGCAAGCTTTATTAGATCATAAACAAAATATCACCACACCCACCTTGGGGCAAGCTAACTACTGAGTCCAGATTCCCAGAACCATGTAAAAGGCAGGATCTCCAAGGCAAGCTAACTAGCTGGGATTGGCATACTCACAATTCAGAAAGAGATCCTATAAATAGTGGGAAGGAGCATCTGATGTAAGCTTTATGCCTCTATACCACATATAGCTGCATCAAAACACAGGTGAGCACTCGGGTACACACACACACACACACACACACACACACACACACACACACAAATACATGAAATGTCAGCCTTCTGAATTACAAAGGAGTACAAGAGTAAAAATCATGGGTAGTCCATTCAGAGTTAAGTAAGTGTTGAGATGACAGTACTCACCATAATGACCCACCCATAATCAGGCTGTCCATTTGGTTTTGGTTTGTTTGTTTATTTGTTTGTTTGTTTTGGTTGGTTTGGTTGATTTTGTTGTTGTTGTTGTTGTTTGTAATCTACTGTTCAGTGTGACTTTAAAAAGTAAAATGATTACTCAGGGAGTCTAAACTGTGCTTGTTGTAGAAGTCAGGTAGGAAAATTTTCAAGGAGCTCATGTGAACCTGACCCTGTGTGCTCCACAGGGATCTCACTTGAGCTTCCAGAAGAACAGGGGTGAATGGTATGAGACTGCTTCCTATAGTAACTGTTAATACCGACTGATGTCTCACACCAAACATGGCTCATAAAAGGAATGATTGTCTGAAGACTAGGTCTGGTTCAGTTCTGTGACTCATAAACCCCAATTCTCTTGTGTTCTGAGTTGGTCATAACACATACTTAAGAAAATCTAGGAGATGGATTATATGTTCCTTACCCAGTTTTTAGATGACCCCTCCTTTCGCTTGCAGAGGAACCTCCTCAGCTATTTGGGATTAATAGATGTGCTCCAGGGGCATAGCTTTCATTTTTAATCTAAGCCCACACCAGTGTTTACATTTCAAGAGAATGCAGAGTCTGAGGTTGAACTGACATCTTTTGAAAACTGAGTAATCAATAAAGATACTGGCCTCAAGGCCATTGAGCTTGTGACGAAGTGAGGATGCTTCCTAATGAAAAACAGCCTAGCATTGTAAAAACATTTGAATGTGTTTTAATATCCATACAGAATGTAGCATAAACTCCAAAGTCCTACTATCCCCTGCATTATAGTCACAATAAAGTTTATTCTGGAAGTTTCTTTGACCTACACATCCAGATACCTAGCAAGTGGGAAAGCTTAGAGCACTTAGAAAATTTTGTTCAGTTTTGAGAATGTAACTTCTTGATTGATGTTTGGTAAAGTATTTGTCAAATATATACTGAGAAAAATAAATGAAAGAGTTTTCGGAGTGAGAGTATTTATAAAGCTGTCACAAGTGGAGGGATGGCTTACTGGAGGTAACATGTTTATTTACAATAGGTGACACACAGCCGTTCCTTTTCTTTTAGAAATAATTAACAGATGCCTTCCTTGTTAGTCATTGCAAAGCTTTAATACCTGAAGCACTCCCCTGGTCGCCCTGAAGCTTTAATAATAGTAAACTACTTACCCTCAAACAAAGCAGAGTCCCATGTACAAAAAAACATCAAATTCTTAATAAACAGGCTAAGAAACAATAAAACAAGGAAATACTTTCTTATGCTTCACAGGAAAAAAAAGTTTAATTCACAACAATGTTTTCTGCTGCCTGACTCTTGCAGAATTGAGGGCTGGGTCTGAGTTAATGCTCGTGTTTTTGCTAAGAAAATTAGTATGTGGATTTGGACATGTTGGTACCAGATTATTGGGAGCAATGACCAAATGTTTTTTTCTTTCTCTCTCTCTGTGTGTGTGTGTGTGTGTGTGTGTGTGTGTGTGTGTGTGTGTGTGTAGTGTGCATGAGTATGTGGATACATGAAGTCATGTGTGACTATGGAGAAGTCAGAAAGACATTGGCTGTACTCAATCATTCTCTACTCTATTACCTTGAGACAAGTTCTCTCTTACTGAACCAGAACTCACCTTCCCAGCAAGGCCGACCAGCCATAGAGCTCTCAGGTCTCCCTGCCCCAAACTTTACTTAAAGGCTCATGCAGCCACACCGTGTGAGATAGCTATTAAATGCGGATTTGTGTTTTCAAGGGGTAGAAGCTGCTCTGCGTGATGTCCATTGTCATGACATCCTGTTACTTCTCTGCCTAGAAGTCCAGTGCTGCATGCTTGACAGCAGTCTCCTGCGGTTGTCCTGTGATGCGGGTTGACAGTAGTGAGATAGAAAGCAGTCTGGGTGGACTAGAGCAACACATGGGGAACTAGATGTATCAGCCCCTCGTTTTGGCTCAGTCAGTAATTGTATGACGTTTGACATGTCTTTTGAATACTCTTTGGCTGTGCCACTCCATTTGTTCAACTGAGTTCATAATAATTGCCCTGGTCTATCTCACAAGAATGTTGTATGAACAAATTAGATAAGTGTAAAAGTGCCTCGGAGGTAAAGCCATTTTATGAATAAAAATTAGTGTGATGTAGCTACTGAGAAGTGTGTTACAGAGGCTAGTCTGCTTCATCTCCAAAGGCTTCTAACTAGATAAGGATTCATAATGGCTTCCTGTTATGTGAACCAAGCACATCTTATCAGTCATGACTATAGTATTTAGGGGGGAAATCTCTATACAAACATTTGTTGCCTTGATAAAAATACACATTAAAATCAGTCTCAACTGGCCATGGTGTAGTTCATACTTATAATCCTAAGCACTTGGTAGGCCGAGGCAGGGAGGATCATGACTTTGAAACTACCCAGGACTGCAGATTCAGTTTCAGGCCAGCTTAGGCTACAAAGTAAGATCTTGTCCCTCCCTCACCCCCAAGTCTGTCAGATTTAGAGAAGAGGAAGGAGGGATTGGCAAATGTTGGATATAAAACTTCAATTAGGCAAAATGCATGATGTCTGGAGATTACTGTAGAACATCAGACTGTGTTTGGTAGCATTGTCATGCATAGTTAAATACATTTTGAGGTTAGATCTCATGTTTAATGCTCTTAATGAAATAAAATTTAAATTAGCCATATTTGAATGAAATAAAAGCCTCTCAACTATCTTCATACAACTGATAATATATGACTCAGTTTCTGGATAATTTAGAAGCTGGATTTGAAACATTTAATAAAGTTGAGAAGTAAGCATATGACATCATATGTAGGGAAGAAAGACTGAGGCTTCTCAGGAAATCATTATTCTTAAGGATCTAACCTTGCCAAATTGAGGGGTTTTTTTTTCAGCTTTGCTTCTGCCTTAAAACATGTGTTGGGCTGGTGCTTCTTCTCCATTACAGTTAGCATTCCAGCGCCCGGCTAGCATTCTCATTCTCCGTCATGATGATGTTCACAGAGTGACTGACTGTAGCTCAGTTCAGACGGGCCCTAGCTCCCAGGCAAATGGAAAAGAGGAGAAAGGGGCTCGCTACAAGGATCCAACGAGCACTATTATCTCTCTTCCCCTTTCTTCTCACACACAGTCTCTGTAAAGGTTGACAGTGCCACCGTGCCCAGTCCTGAAGAAGGGAATCATGCAGACGCTTACCTAGACAGACATGAGAAGAGGTTCTCTCTAGGACAACACTAGATGCTTCCATCTCTGAGTCAAGTTGGTCTCTTTCCTTTGGCAGGGGACCGTTCCTCGTGGCTCTGGGGAAGTCTTGGCACCCAGAAGAATTTAACTGTGCTCACTGCAAAAACACAATGGCCTACATTGGATTTGTTGAGGAGAAGGGAGCACTGTATTGTGAGCTGTGTTATGAGAAGTTCTTTGCTCCTGAATGTGGCCGGTGCCAGAGGAAGATCCTTGGCGTGAGTGTTTGAAACTACTTCTTCATGTGTAGTGCGTCCTAGAGCCGTGGAGATTTTATAATAAATCTTTTCGTTATTTTTACTTTGTATTTTCTTCTTGCTTTATCAATGCTTTCTGCTTTTGTTAGTTGTGTTTATTATAAAACAAAACTGAACAGACCTTTAAGGAAGTATATAAGACTCGTGGGGTTAGCTGCCTTTGGTTTTGTCTTACTGAGGGCTGCCATGTCTGGTGAAAGTCTAACCTCTATAGGAAAAATAATTTACTGTGGGTGTGCTACCTCAGCAGGACCCTGTTTGCTCAGGAATGAAGAGGTCGCCCAGGACCACACACACAAGCTTTCGGGACTGACACCTTTGCTGGTTTAAATTAAATTCCATAGTTTTTATAAGAGCAGCCTTTCCCTACTTGTCAGAGTTCAAACACAGGACACTGATCTAATGAAATATACAAAATTTGTAAAATGTGAAGCTTATAATATTTTTATTTGAATGAATAAATAATGTTTAAAACTGTGACTTCAGTTATAAACATGTGCATTTGATAGGAAAAACGTTTCAAGCTATACTTTTTGGCAAAAGAAAAAAACAGTGAATACATGTCTATCATGTTATAACATCCAATTTTCAATGATATTGAAGGTTCAGGTAACTACTATAGATGACCAGTAGTGGAGATAACTTTGATTTTAGATGAAACCAGTGTTCTTGACTTTAACATGTACAAGTTGGAATGCCTTTGCTTGATTCTACCTCAATTCTCAATTTGAAAATATAGAAATGAAATTGTAGAAAAATGTGAATTATGGATAACATGCTTAAGTAGGTCTGAAACATTTAAAAATAGTTTCGGTTATAAATATGCTACCTGACCAATTTCTATGTTATTAATTTGTACATTATATTGGCCATAAAGGAGTATAATGGCTAGCCTATCCATAAGTGCTGACAAATAATCAGTTAGTAGACTATATGTCAACTTAACATTTAGTGATTAAGCAGTCTGTGGACTGGAGAATAATTAATAAAAGTAAAGAATGGCAAAAGCTATAAGACTCTAGGAAGTGAGAGAATTCCCATATTATTAAATATTCTTCAGAAATTTTTTCTAATTGCTTTCCTTCTTCTTAATAGAATCCTTAGAACAATTCTTGAAAAACTAACAACCCCAAACCTCTTACTGATTAAATCTCTTCCAAGTCTTGCATCTTGGAGTATTTAACAGGACTAGGATCCTTGCTTCTGTGGTTCACACTTTACCCAGTGGAGTAAGTGCATAGTACACTCACAGCTGATTCCAAAAAGCTAAACACTCGATGAGCCGATTGGATTATACTGATTACATTATTGCCTCCATAATGCACTAGAGTTCAGGTTTGTTTTAGTTTTTAAATGCTTTCTCTTCCTTCATGACATTTTCAAGATAATGCCATGAAAGTTTTTTAGGTTAATGCATCCTGACGCCCTTTGAAAGAAAGCAGAATGTGGTGGCAAGCCTTTCTGCAACCTTTCCCTTATGCGTGCATGTATAGTTAGTAATAGCAATTACTCTTTGTTTATGGATTTGTATTTATGAAAAGCACACGTATTACAATAGCTTTTGGTGACGTGTGATCTTCCACTAAGCATCTCTTGTTTCTTAGATGAAACTTCAAAACAAAGAAGAAATACATGCGTCTACATTGAATTAGTGTGGTTCAACTATGAGAGTAGGTATTGGTGTGTTTACTGTCATCTTTGAATCCTTCTGCATTTCTGTAACAGGAAGTCATCAATGCTTTGAAACAAACCTGGCACGTGTCCTGTTTTGTGTGTGTGGCCTGTGGAAAACCTATCCGCAACAACGTTTTCCACTTGGAAGATGGAGAGCCATACTGCGAGACTGGTGAGATAATAAGCCATTTACTTAGTTAAGAATGAAGTAAAACACATTTCTGTACAATTGAAGGGAAAGTTTAGGCCAACAAGGTTTCCTTTATTATTTTAGAGGTATTGTATATTACTCTGAATATATAGCAAAACAAAAATAATAGTATCTGTTCATGACTTTGTCAAAATGAACATTTCCAACTTCATTTTATGAACATTAAAGGTTAGCATTACTTAGTAGGAAAAACATATTCAAATCTCCAATCATTTAAAGATAAATTCTACCCGATATGTACTGTAAAATCACCTATTGTGGTAAAGAATATCCAATGGTTATAAACATGAGAAATGTTCAACATTCAAATGTTACCACTTTGCTTTTTAAAGTCGCAACCCTGAAAATAAATGTGAAATTCTTTGCTATCTCTACTGAATAGGAAATCATTCCTGGCTCAGATTGCTCCCTAGTGAAGATGTTTTTAATAATTTAGGTTCCAAAAGCCTGTCTACTCCCTTTGCGTTGTTCCTGAACACCCAGCACTTCCTTTTTCTTTGCCACATCTGCACGTGAGCTTTCTTACCATTTACTCAGATACAGCTTCCACAACGGCTATTTCAAAATATCAAACACGCTTTACTTTATTCTGCCTCTACTAACTGCCGTTAACTGACTTCCCACTATTGAGTTTTACTCTTGTTTTAGATTGAAATTCAAGTGCGGTCCTAGAAGAAGGGATGTGCCCAGTGGTAAAGTTCAAGAGACCATCAGCTTTCGTCTGAAGCTGGTTCAGCATCACTTACCTCTTTGCTCACTCGGTGCTCTGATTTTCACCTTCCCCTTAACTCCTTAGTAAGAAGGGTTTGGCTCTATTCCAGATTGCTCACCAGGAAGCCCCAGAACCTCCAATAAAATGCCCCATGTGTTGTTAGCAGTGTAAGTTGGCTGTAAACTTCCTACCATCTTCAGAGTATCTCATGTTCTGCAGCTTTTTTTTTTTTTTCTGGAGAGAGACTTGGTTTTTGTTTAGTTGGTTGGCTGTTTGTGAGGTTTTTTTAGCAGCTTTGTAAGACATTCTGACTAACTATGCAAAAATATAAACATCTATCTAACCTGAGATGTTTAATGTGTTTTTAAAAAAATCATGAAATAAAAGTAATACATTGATAGTAGAGGGGAATCATGGTCTAATTTTTATTATTTTTTCCTTAACCTTCAGCCATTTGGTTTATTTTTTCAATTATTTTCAAAATTTTAATAATTTTATTACATGAAGTACATTTTATTTACATGAAGTAAATTTACATTATAGGTTAAACATAAGTCTGATCATTGCTCATAGCTTTTTTTACATTTTTTATTATATATTTAAATTAGAAACCAGCTTGCTTCCCATGTCAGTCCCAGCTCCCTCTCCCTCCCCTCCATACCCACTCCCCCCACCAGCTTCCCCAGCCCCCCACCCAATCCCCACTCCATTCTCCAGGGAGGGTAATGCCCTCCATGGGGGATCTCTAGAGTCTGTCATTTCATTCCTGGGAGGGCCCAGGCCCTCCCCAAAGTGTCCAGATTGAGAAAGCATCCCTCATTGTGGGATGGGTCCCCAAAGTCCATTTGTGTGCCAGGGATAAATACTGATCTACTACCCCAAAACCCCATAGATTACCCGAGTCTCCTCACTAACACCCACATTCAGGGGGTCTGGATCAGTCGCATGCTAGCTTCTCAGCCATCGGGCCGGGGTCCAAGATCTCCCCCTTGTTCAGGTCAGCTGTTTCTCTGGGATCCACCAGTCCAGTCTTGACCCCTTTGCTCATCACTCCTCCCTCTCAGTCACTGGGTTCCAGGAGTTCAGTTCAGTGTTTAGTTGTGGGTATCTGCCTCTGCTTCCATCTGTCACTGGATGGAGGTTCTAGGATGGTATGTAAGACAGTCGTCAAACTCATTATTAGGGAGGGACATTTAATGTAGTCTCTCCACTACTGCTTAGTTTGCCAGTTGGTGTCATCCTTATAGATCTCTAGAGATCTCACTAGTGCCAGATCTCTCCTCAAACCTAGAATGGCTCCCTCTATTAAGGTATCTCTCATCCTGCTCTCCTCTATTCTTCCCCCAACTCAACCTTCCTGCTCCCCCATGTCCTCCTCTCCCTTCCTCTTGTCTCCCTCTCTTTTTCCTGGCTCCCTTTCTCCTCCCCCACTGTGTGCTCCCGATCTGATAGTACCTCATTCCACCTTCTCTGGGGTACCTTGTATATCTCTATTAGGGTCCTTCCTGTTTCCCTGCCTCTCTGGCAGTGGGATTGTAGACTGGCACTCCCCTAATTCATGTCTAAAAACCATATCTGAGTGAGTACATACCATGTTTGTCTTTTTGTGACCGTGTTACCTCACTCAGGATGGTTTCTTCTAGTGCCATCCATTTGCCTGCAAATTTCAAGACTCCATTGTTTTTTTTTCTGCTTAATAGTATTCCATTGTGTCAATGTACCACATTTTCTCTATCCACTCTTCAGTTGAGTGGCGTCTAGGTTGCTTCCAGGTTCTGGCTATTACAAGTATTGCTGCTATAAACATAGTGGAATTGCTGGGTCTTGTGGTAGAATGATTCCCATTTTCCCAAGGAATCTCCATACTGATTTCCATAGTGCCTTCAGCCATTTCTTAGCAATGTTCCCATCTCAGTAGATGGCTGCACTGTCCACTGTCCAAACGTCCAGGATTCCTCTTTCTCGTTCTTCCAAAACAGAATTTTAACAGGTTGATTCCTAGCAATTCTACCTCCAGTGGATATTGGAAAGGCATCCCTGCCCATCTGCAGTGTGGCCACTATGCCCAGATTGTTCTCACTCTTCGCCTGGATTCCCCAATAGCAACTGCAGAGAAATCTGTACAGTGTCAACCTTGGCAGTCAGATTGTGCTCGTATTCTGCAAATGGAGTCCACTAGAATAAGAACATCCTCCTTGCCAAAACCCTCCTTGCCAGACTTATCTCCTGCCTCTTTACATTCTGACACTAGATTTAGCCCATATCTTATCCCTTTATTATGTCTAAACATGGCCAGGATTTTATTTCTGACTCCAGGGCCTTCATACTTAAAAGTTTCATCTAACTAGAATGTTCACCATGTAATTCCTCCTTGTTCTTCAAGTCTCATGATGACTGTTACATACCAGAGAAGGTTTTCCTAACCCTCCTGTAATGTAGTGTGTGTCCCTAGTTACTCCATATCACAGCACTGGTTGTGGCTTCATTGTACACAGTCTTATCCAGAGCCCCATGAGGCGAGCATCGTCACCTGTGCGTTTTCCCTGTCCACCTCCGTGCTGCCTGGAGCACTGCCTGCTAGAGTCTGTGGAGGTGTATTCAGCTAAAGAGTGTTTGCATCAAGCTGCATATTATAGACTCCCTCCCCTCCAACTATGGCTGGATTGACATTTTTAAAGGCCAAAAGTTGGCTCATAGGTCAACACAGCAGTGATAAAGTTGAATATTTTTTAATAATAGAAAAAGGACAAGGAAACTGTCATCAGAAGGGAATTTAGAGCTAATTAGTTGTCAAGTTACTTGTGTTGTCTGACTAGAAAATTTCCGTGTGAAGTCATAAAATTAGAAGCAAAATATAACAAAAGAAATGGAGGCTGGTTTTATTGGCATAATCCAGCTAGGAGCTCGGTCACAGTCCTTATTTGTGAAAGTGTCCTGAAACCTGCATTTGAAAGCTAACCAATGCCATTTGCCAAATTTGTTCTCAAATTATATTAACTAGGCTCATTGTTGCAAATGATTGAGAGTCCTCTTACCGTACCTCGACACATCCAAGTGTACTGAACACTACATACAACAGTGGTCTCCTGTTCATGCATCTGGGCATTTAAACAGAGAATGGAACACAGGGAATATAATAAAAAAATTAAATGTCATAATAATGTTTCCTGTGCTGAACATACATGCCAAACGAGGCAGTGGTTCCTTTGTGGAAATTGTCCTGTTTCCCATCCAGTCCAGTGAGGAAAGCCAACCAAGCTGCCCCACCCAGTGGATGTTGTATTCCTCACTTCCATGCCAGTCTTAAACTTTGTGTCTCATTTAACTCCCATCTTAGCACTGTTTCCTGTGAGCTGTCCTTCCAAAGCCTCACCATGTTTAAATTACATCTCTTTCCTAACCTGATGCAGATTATTATGCTCTTTTTGGAACAATATGCCGTGGATGCGAATTCCCCATAGAAGCTGGTGACATGTTCCTTGAAGCTCTGGGCTATACCTGGCATGATACTTGCTTTGTATGCTCGGTAAGTAAACTGTACTGTCCTGGTTGACGCCTAGTGCTTAATGGAAGTAACAGCATTTCGGTCTTTCCCTTCCTCAAAACCAACCAACACTGTTTTTCAATGTTCTTAAAAGTTAGATTTGACATATAATAAGGTCTTACTCCAGAGAAAATATAACTTTTAATACATCCATATCCTTAAGGAGATTTTTGCTTTTTTAAAATGAGTTCTTACATTTCTTTCTTAAACCAGTTTATTTTTGACACATTGGATATTTCTTAAATAAAAAACAAATTATAAAAACTGGGGTTCCAGAAAAATGGCTCAATTTTCTTCCAGACTGAGACATAGCTTATGAATTTTCTTTTCTTTTTGAAAATGCAAAATAACTTTACCTATTGTACTTGCTACTTTAATGCTCTTGGTTTTGGTTTTATTTATTATTGATGTATATGTGTGTGTTTCTATGTACATGTATGTGTTTATATGCTTGTGGGGACTGAAAGACAACCTCAAGTGTAACCCTCAGAACACTGGCCCCCTCCTTTGAGACAGGGTTTCTCATGAGTCTGGAGCCCGTCAACTGGGCTAGATGGGCTAGCCAGCAAGCCCCAGGGGACCTCTTGTCTTCACCTTCCCAGCCTTGGAGTGACAAGCAAGCATGTACCATGACACCCAGTGTTCGTACATGCTTCCTGGGAATCAAACTCAAGTGCTTTATTGACTGAGATACCCCAACAGCTGCTTGCAGAGACTTGATCTCACTGTTTAGCTCTGGGTGATCTGGAACTTACAATGTAGATGAGGCTGACCTTGAACTCAAAGAGATCCACCTGCCTCTGCTTCCTGAATTCTGGGACTAGAGGTGTGCATCACTGTACCTGGCCTTTTGATTTTTACTGTTAATGATTAAGATAAGTCAAAAGATTAACATTAACCTAAGATAATTTTTATAATTTAGGAAGCTAATATTCAGTAATGTTGTTCCGTCCAGTACTTGATCTCTGTTACTGCTGTTAGAGTTAATATATCCAGCACTGTTTGATGCCCATTGCATAAAAAAATAGATAATAGTGAAATCTAACGGTTTCTGCACACATTACCTTTGAGCACTTCTTTTTCTCACTTCATCTTTTAGACTTCCTAAAGTTTATAAAAGCAGCTTTTACACATTTACCTTCTTAGGAAAACCTTCCCGTGAGATTGTCATTTGCCAGGCAGCAGAAACAACAGGCAGGCAAAAGTGTGGGTGGCCTCACCACAAAACCTCTCAGCAGGCAGCTCCTGCCCAGGATGTTCACTGTAGAATCAACTTAAATCAGTTCTTTCATGAATGAATGGTTTTATCCAGGAAGTAAATTAGAATCAGCCTATTGGGACTGGAGAGATAGCTCCATGATTAAGAACACTTGCTGCTCTTGCAGAAGGCCTGAGTTTGGTTCCCAGGGCTCTCAGTGCATTTGGCCTCCCAAGGCATCTGCCCTGAAATGCACATACCATACTCAGACTCATACACTTAATAAAATATAAATTAAAAATACTAATCTGTGCCCAGTGTACAACAGGACAGAGTGACATTGGGTTTGGCCATGCTTGGCAAAGCAGCTGAGCTATTTCTTTTTGATTCTTTAATTCTTTGTAAAAGGAAACATTCAAAAGATTGACTAGAATTTGTATTTGATGTATTAAAGCTTTCATTAGAACTAAGTGCTTCCCTCTTGCTAGAGAAAAGCCATCATTGGTAATTTAAATAAATCAGACTATGTTCCAGAAAAAAGGTCATTGCTTTTCCAAGAAGTCATGAAATGTCATAGGAATCATGATGTGTCAGGGTCTCACTCAGTGGTCTAAGGAACATGTGATGTTACTCGTTCAGGACAGTCACTCCCCTTTGGGAGATCTGATGTAAATGATGACACTCTTGTAAGCAATGCTTCTCTTTTGCAGGTGTGTTGTGAAAGTTTGGAAGGGCAGACGTTTTTCTCAAAGAAGGACAAGCCGCTTTGCAAAAAGCATGCTCACTCTGTGAATTTCTGAAAAGTCAACGGTTCCAGGAAATGGGAGAAATTTGAAGAAAAGGGGGGAACTAAAATTACCGTTTAATTTTTAGTTTTAATATTTATATGGAGTTCTAAAATAATAGTAGCCCTGAATGGATAAACTCTAACATTAAAGCCAAGTCTGTGAGAAAATGTTTGGCTTCAGAAAGTCACAGACGGTTTGGGATTTATTATGACTAGCCTGTGTTTTTTGCCCATGAAGTAGCCTTTATAAGAATCAATTTCCTGACTACTAAATTCATCTTAGAATAAATTAGCAAAGGATTACATTTTTGAATTACAAATCTAGCCTCTATGCTGAAATGATTATTTCTTTCCTTTTTGGGTAGCTGTAAGAATCCACAGAAGGCAATAAAAGTGCCTTAAACTTTACAAATAAGAATAATTGTTTAATAAGCCCATTCTATCTGTATAATAATAAGTAGGAGTTTAAATAAATTTCATGAGTAGGTGGTATCTTTTTCTTTGGTCTTATCATTGGTCCTTTCAGTAACACAGTCCAAGGAAGTTTTTGATCAAAGTGTGTCATGCCCTAAGAGATGCTGTGATCTCTTATGTTCTTCCAAAGGCTGCCATGTTGCTTAAAGGTCACAAAGGCTGATCTCCCTTCGGATGGGACACTTTGTGTGCATTGTGTGTGGCTCACCTCCTGGGCCAGCCTGCCGTGCCTCTCATCTCTTATGCTGAGCTGAAGATAATTCAATAATGTTAGACTCTAATGGTTTCTCTACCCCCCCATCCCCCAGAGAGTAGGTAGAAGATAAAGGAGCTAGAAATTGGGAAATAAAGCAACTGTACCTGGAAAGTAAAAAGAATCACTTCCCCTTTCAGATAATGAACTGCTTAGTTTTTACAGTTGTGTCACTGACTGAAGATTTAAAAACTCTTTGCCCAGTAATGTTTTTTGGATTGAGGATTATGATAAGATTCAAGTTTGTGTTGTTACTGTGTTTTTTGCTTATTTGGAGTTGTTCTGGGGTTTTGTTAGTTTGCTGGGTTTTGTCTGGGATTCTTTTCTATCAGTAAGAAGTAAATCCCCTCCAATTGTGTGACCATGGAGTTAGGCAACTTTTCTTCTCTGGCCTTTGGTAATACAGGGCCAACCATAATCCATTACTCACATTGTGCTGTCATTTGCTCTCCACGATTGGGCCGAGCATTGTAGTCAGCAAAGTGACTGTTAGAAAGCCATGCAGTGTGGCTCACTGCCCAATGAGAAGACAAATCATGGCATTTACTACTTCTCTCTTTGTTTCTACAATGAAGGAAAGCCATGATCCTTCTGAGTTATAGCTATATCTGTTGGGAGCATGGTGCTCCCAAAATTCAGACAGGGTGCCCCAGTTCTTGCTGCCCCATCTGTCAAGAGCACCTGCTGTGCATCCATTTGTGTGTGTGTGTGTATTTGTTATACAGGAAGTCTTTGGCTATAGGATTTGTTTAACCTGCCTAAGAACTTTCCAGGTATCTGTCCTAAAAGCTGCTAATTTATGCTCTAGTAAATTTATGTTGTTATGCAGATAATCTCGAACTGGGGGATAAATGAACAGGAAGGGTGACACGCATCACAAACTGGAAGCTTCTCCAGCAGCATCCCAGACTACCTCCTCACCTGTGCTTGTAGGGAGGCAGAGAATGTCTTCAGAAGTCCGTGCTAGAACTTCGTGCATTAGATCTCATGGCTGTGTCAGTGACCAATAGCAGACTCGCGGACTCGGGTGCATTCCTTCTGATCTGAATGTCCAGCCTTGGCTTTGTACCACAAAATAAGCTGGTGATTTTTTTTTTTTGATGTGCAAGTTTTGGTTTGTCTTTTAGATGATATGCCATGATATAATTTGACAACTCACTGGTGTTTGCATATTCAAATAATTTTTTTGACTTGGATTTCTTATGAAGTTACCTTTCTTTAAGGATCTCATTGTTATTGAACCTTTATTTCTCTCTTCTTTGTGGAATATAATGCTGCATTTTATAATCCTGTATGTCTCTAAATTTAATTCCTAAAAGGCTAGTGTGGCTTGCTAATTTGACATTGTGTCTTTATTCTTTGCCTATCATGTTGTATGGCAAGTTGTGTATCTGTTCCTAACACAGTAGCTCCTGGGAGATGAGTTCTCCCCATAACCAGAAGTCTGTCTGCAGTGAGACTCGGCTTGCCTCGTTAACCAGCATGGAGCTTTCAGTACCTGGCACAGCACTTTACTCTTCTGGCGAGTTCCCTGAGTATTTATTATAAGTCTTCTGTGTCAGTAGCGTTTTTCTCATTATTATTGTAGAACATTGAATTTTTCTCATGCTAGATGTATATTTTGAAGACTGTACTTCATAAGCCCCATATGAAAACAATAGTATATGATTCTTAATGTGCCTTATTCGATTTCTCATTTTTGAGAGTTTGGTGGGCCCATATAGATACCATTTCTCTAATTGTTCTGGATGACTGTTACCTGTTGAGGTAGCCATCTTTGCTTAGCAACTTCATGTTTCCCATTGGTAGGGTTACCTTCACCATGTAAAGCTAAAGCCTAATTATTTGGCCCTTATTAAAACAAAAGTAATCATTTATTTTTCAAATATTGATATAAAACTGTGTTTAAAATTATCTACAACAGAATATACTCCTTTCAAGGAACCCTAGGCTAGGAGCGCTTCCATAGAAAAGTAATTGCTGCAGTGTGAATCCAGTGTTACATTAATATTTTTTGGCATTTGCAGTTCAGTCATCTTTGGAGCGGGGAAAACAGAAGGTAGTTTTACACAAATGTACGCTCATTTCAGCCTGTCCCTCACCTCCAGATGTCTAAGTTATTGGATCTAGACACTTAATATGTAATTGGCCATGCCTGCCAATTATTGTCTTTTGTTTCCTTGCATTTTTCAGTTTGTGTGTAGCTGCTCTTTTGCTTTTGGATATGTTTCCTAATTAAAAAAAAATCACACGAGAACTATAATCTGTATAGTGATACCTAATGAACTCAATAAACAACTGCAGTGATGTCAACACACATGCTTGATCTTTCTCTCTGGGTGGTATGTGGTTTCACTTAAGTGAACGTGGAGAAAAGTCACATTCCATCCTCACGGGACCAGAGGAGGTGTGTTAACCCCTCAAGAGCCTCTGCCACAGGATTGACCAACCCCAATGCCCCAGAAACAGGACATTTGAAGATACTACATTACTATTAGTTAGTTACCTTTTGTGCTTTGCATATATAACATATGTAAGACATGTTTGTAAGTTAGTAGATGAGCTGTCTTTAAATATGCTTATTGCTGACATTATTCATTGGAATGGCCTAGTTTCATGTCTTGTTATGTCACAGATCATAAGCAGAGAGCAAATTCCCTGCTCTTTTCATTTGGCATGAGCCAGGATATGTACAGCCCAGTTCAGTCTCATTAGCTGGCTGGCCATTACGAGGTAGGCTCACACACCTCTTGCTCATTTGTTTATCAGCTTGAGGGAGATTTGTTTTCTAACTGTATAATTAAAAGGGATGTCTGTGTTTCGGGCTGTACTTTGGGGATGGGAGAGAAACTCAAGTCTATTTTGCCCACAGTATATTAAACTCCAGAAGCCAAACTTTTAAGGGCATCGAGTCTGCATCTGACATTTTAATAGCTGCTGTTTGGTTTCTGTCAATCACGTCATTGCACGTTAAAATGCACCGACAGAATAAGAGATCTGTCATTCCTTCGTTAAGAAACAGTAATCCAGTACAAGATTTATAGGCTCACGTCTCAACTGTGTGTTCACAATAAACCCCCCTTGAGTGCTGAAACCAGAGCAAGCTTCCTGCCAGTCAGTGTTTTTGACTCACATGTCCCCAATAGAAGATTATCAAAGGTTTTGTAACTCAACTACATATAAAAATCCTTTGGCCAGCAAAAGCTTAATTTAGGTTGGCAGTTTCCCTTTCTGAGTACTCTCAGACAAGATCTTGGTTATATCAGAAACACATAGGCACTGATGTATTATTAGCAGGCCTGGTGTTAATTAGGGAGAATTACCAGAAATAGTTTGCCTTGTGGAAATTTATTACAGAATCACACTTGACTGATGGCAGAATAGGAGTTGCTGAGAGAGAGCAGCTCCCACTCATAACCACTAATTAATAGGGTGCCAAAATTCCGCAGAGAAGGTTTCATCCCAAGTGTGGGAGCCTCACAGGGAAAATGGTTCCTGTGCAGTACTTAAAATTTAACAGAGGAAAGGAACCGGACACATGGCTACCTAACAGAATAGCAGGCTGTGGGGGCATGGGCTGTGTGAACGAGAGGGCTTAACTCAGTGAGTGCCGAGCTCCAGAGTGGCCTGTGAATACGAAAGGGTTATACATTGTGTTTTGTTTCCTGACTGGATCTCACGATGTAGTCCAGGCTGACTTGAGACTTGAAATTCTCCTTCTCCCTCAGTCTCCTGAGTCCTGGGATGTCATGCTTACACCATAATGCCAAACTCATGCATACTGTTATTTTTAATATGGCAAGTATCTGCTTCCTACGTTCATTTTATGATGAGAACTTGGTGCTCACCATGTTGTCTGTGGGATGTCATTGAGTTCCTATTCTTCATTCCATAATTTACAGGCTGTCTATATAGGTGGCGGGATCACACAGTGCTTAATAAGAAAGGTGTGGCTCCTACCCTTGAGTGTGGAGTAGGAGGGGAACAAGGTGCATCTGATGACTGGCTAATGGTGGAGCGCTGGGGGAGCCCTCCTAAATTACAGCTTGCCAAGAAATCAATTTTTTTTCCTGTCTGTAACTGCATGTAATTATACACAATAAAGCTTGGAGCCGTTGTTGAGTGTAGAAGGATAAAACATTTCCATGTCAGAAAACCACTGATCACTGACCTCAGGGAGAAAAAATAAAATGATTTACAATTCACAGAGGGGGCTAATTCTTCAATTTCTCAATTATGGTAAATGCAGTTCCCAAGGAAAACAACTTCTGTGCCAGGCCCAGATATGATTGACAGTCTCTTAGGCGTTCATGTTTCAAAAGACAGTTTCTGTCTGTGTCCAAAGTGTTCTAATTTGATTCCAAGATAGTTTTTCAATTTCATATTCTAAACTCATATTTTCCCCTAATTCAAATACAACTTTTTTTTTCTTCTCTTCCCCTCCCCCACCTTTTTGTCTTTACTTGTCCCCACACACACAGCTGGTGCCCTTGTAATTGACACAAAAGTCTCTCTGTGTCCGGTATTGAGATCAGCTCTGATACCTTACAGTGTCCCTTGTGCTGACGCTAGCGTATCACTAATAACCTAACTTTTCTCTAGGTCAGTGGCAAAGTGGATGGCGCTCCAGTGACGTCATAGCTCATTGGTTTTGACATAAATAAAACTCTTCTTTTGTGAAGCCCTATGTTGACGTCATCCTGACTCCGGACACATTGAGCATGTTTGCTTGAGAGTGCTTTCAATTTCCACCCTGAAAGAAGTAGAGACCCAACATGGAGCTTTGTAACTGTAAACTTGACTGTCAAATTGATTCTGTTTCAGCACTTGACACTTGTCATTCATTCTGCTCTGTTAAATTATTATGCTACTCCTGAAAGGTTTTTTTTTAATTTTTAATTTTTTGGTACCATTTTAAGTGTTTTGAATTAAAAAGATTTTAACCAACAGTTTTGGAGGCACTTCATTCTTAAGGAAGGAATCTAACCCATGTACATCTAACTTGGCCTGCTTGTTCCTGATCTTACAAACTTTGATGCCTTTTAACAAAGCCAACATAGATTATAATAGTATAAATTAAAGCCAAAGGCAACATGTGTCTGTGTCTCTCTGTTACATTAGTCTGGGTCCAATCAGAACAGGAACCACATAGCAATTTCATAGAAGTTAAGGAACTTGGTTTAATTAATTATTAAACAGATACAAGATAGCAAAATAATGTTGCAAATACACAGACAAGTCTAGAGGGCTCAGTAAGTACTTGACACAGAAAGGAAAACCCAAGTACAGAACCATGTAGAAAAGTGTAGAGCAGGTTCAAAACTGTAACTCCACACTGAGGAGAAAGGTAGATTTCTGAGGCATGCTGGCCAGCCAGCTTGGCCTCATCTACAGTGGGAGACCCTGTCTCAGATCATGTACCCAGGACTGTAACAGACATATACAAAAATAAATTAAAAAGTTGATAGCTGGAGACTGAGATGAAGGGCAGCTGGAGGAGACCCTGTCCCTATGGGGAGGGCTCATACCTTGTTGGAGACAGTGGTTTCAGTCCACCAAATGACAGATGTTCTCTGGGTTGCTGAAGCCAGAGCTCAACCTCAATTGGAAGCACCAAGTTGGGTGGATGCTCAAGGGGCTGGGGTGCTACTTGGGGCACAGGCCTGGAATAGGGAGTAGTGTGGCAAGAGGCCACTGCAGGCTGTAACGGAGCCCAAGTCGGGGACGTGACCTCCTCAAGGGTGTGCACTCCAGATGCAAGGTTGGGCAGTGCACCATCGCATATTCCCCTCACACATGCAGCACATTGGACCACGCAGAAAAGCAAAATGCAGCATCCGAAACCAGAACTGCTCCTTGCTGCCTCAGCATGCTTCTTAGCACGACAAAGCTTGATGCCATGACTGCACCAAAGGAGAACTGTTTTGAGTCCAGTCCAGTGTCCTAGAGCAAACACTGAAAGGGAAATTTGGAACTGGAAGTCGATAAAGTTAGTAACTGACACTGGATTCAAAGGAAAACAAAACTCTCCACTAAACTGACTTCCATAACACGGAACATTGTGCAAACTGAGGCTGGAGCTCAGTAGTTAAACACTTAACCTAGCATACCAAAGACCTGGGCTTAACATTGTCGCAGAAACACAGCTGAACAAGGAATTCTAGCCTGGTGTAGGAGTTCACAACTGGAATCCTGGCACTCAGGAGACTGAGGGAGAATTGCCATGATTTTAAGAACAGCCTATAATAGTGTAACCTTATTCTAGGCCAACCAGGCTGCCATAGAGTAAGACCTTATTTAAAATGAATAAATATAATACATAATAATAATAATAATAAAGAGGGATGGAGATGTGGCTCAATTCCCAGAATACTTGTCTAGCCTAGAATTTCACAAAGCCCCAGATTGAAACTCCAGCACAGTGGTCCCTGCCTATAACCCAGCACTGGGGAGGTAGAATCGGGAGCTCAGGGGCTGAAGGTGTCTTTTTTCTCACATAGAGAACCAAGACCACCCTGGGTTACATGAAGAAAAGGAAGGGGAGGGAAGGGAAGAGATGGGGAGAAGGAAAGGGAAAAGTAAACAGCAAAACCTACCTTGTTCTTTATTGCCAAAAATCCTTTGATGATGCTTTCAGTGTTCAGTAATTTCCACATTGCATTAATGTGTTTTTCAGTCTATCCTTCAAATGGCAGTTCTGATTATTTAAGAAACTATGTGTGCACTAGGACTTGACCAAAGAAGGTTTTACATGCATTCATACTCTAACATAATGCTTTTCATGTATGGAAAGGGTTGAAACATTTGTTACTTATTTGTGACTTCAGTGTACTAGAGTTCTTCTGTGTGAACCTCAGTTGGTATTACATACACACATTAATCACTTTCATAGTCCTGACCCAGAAGGAAGATCCACAGCTCCCCCTCTGCAGTAAGGGATGAGAAGATAGATGAAGTCTTGTCTAGGCAGGAGTCAGATTTGTTGTAAACACATTGCAATTTGTGCAGTGTCCTATCTGTTACCTGAGGACACACTAGTGTAGTGGTTCAAAGCACTCACTACCTGTAATGAAGTTTGCTTTTTTTTAACCACCCAATTCTATCCTCATATCAATATTATGGTGAACCAACAGAATATAATCAAAATATGGTGTCTCTGAAGGCCATCTTAAGTTATTGTCACAAACAATGGTAGTCATGTATTTTTAATCCACATTAGAAATTAAAAATAGCTCTGAGACGTTCTTTTCTAAAAGTACACACCTACAGCCTGGAGAACTTGAAAGTCGGGTTTTTTACTAGACTAAGAAAATGCATTTACTTTGAGTTGCTCTTACTTTTAGAGCTATGTCCACAGTAATAGTAACGCCAGTGTCAAGAAAGATATGGCTTTGATGGAGCACACAGCACTGAGTGCTGTATCTGCCCGACGTGCAGTTGCCTGTTGCACAGATGTCAATATTTGGGAGTCTTGCACTGGACCATCTGTTCTTCAAGGGTATTTGTGAAGTGATAGTCCTCTCTGCAATGTGCCATTTGCTGTCCTTTCTGCTTCCGCCACATTTCACAGTCCGCACGCTGCGGTGCTAAAAAGCCACAGGACTCAGGAGAGAGAACCGTCCTGAAGTGTACATAGCACCAAATGTGATTATCAACTAATTAGAAAACTGCAGGAAATGCAATGAGTGTTGCTTCCTCGCAGCAGAGTCCATGATGCTGTGTATGAGACGGTAGAAAATGAGCCAGCATGGCCGGCACCCAGTAATGCTCCCTTATCTGTGTGATGGATTTAGATCCCAGTGTGACACTGAAGACTGAACGGTGGCAACAGTAGAGGGAGCAAAACTGCAGAGTACACCGACAAGGTTGCATAGATCCTAGTTTTATTCGATCAAGATGAAACCTCTGCTGTTTCATAATAGCTCACACCGGCGCTAAGTCCACCAAAGCAAAGCTGGAAAATCCAGTTGCCCACACATCTGTTTTGCATAAGCCTTCAGTCATATGCTGACACTTCTGCCATAGAAGTGTATGTCTGGATAGGATATGGCTATGTGACTTTCTAAGCGATCACTCTGGAAGACATTGGAACAAAATTCACGCATGCCAAGTCCTGTGCCCAGAAATTATAGACTTGTCTGGGTGGTGTTAAGGATTTGACCTATTGAGTGTTCTCACACCTGCTTCTTACATTCAACTTGTTAATCCTTTGTTCAGAAAATGAGACATTGTGAAATATGTGGACGGGCTGCTATGACTTAAATCCTAAGTGTTTAGGCTCTTAATCTGGCTGAAGCTAAAATAACACTGATGGAATAAAGTGTGGTTTGGACTGCTATTGCATGCATTATGCTTTAGAAACCTTAACTGCTCACACTGAGCTCTACAGCTTGGTTAGAGTGTCTGCTTGAGCTCCAAGGGATGAACATTCTGTTTAGCTACTTACTCCAAAATAATGTTTTTCAGTTTGATTTTTGAGACAGGGACTTGTGTGACTCCACCTAGCCTCAGACTTGCTATGTAGCCAAAGATGGTCTTGAATTTCTGATTCTCTTGCCTGTATGTCCTAAGCTCTGTGATTATAGGTATGCCACCCATGCCCTGATGAGATGTTTTGAGTTATTTTCTCACATTTTCATACACACACACACACACACACACACACACACACTGTACTTTGTTAATATCTCCCAGTATCTTCTCATTCCTTTGCCTTCCTTCCCACCATGACTCCCTCCTACTTTAATGTCATGTATGTGTGTGTTCATGGCCTACTGCACTTAGTTCAGGCTGCTACATGATCTTGGGTGGGTTTATTCACTTGAACAAGGACAACTCGGTAGCTACACTACTGTTCACTGTCACCCCCTCTTCCCTTTTTATATGAAAAAAAATCATTACTTGAAAGGATTGTAATAAAATTTACTCATTCACCTAATGAGTCTTATACAGAAGTATGATGAGGAATCACTGGAATATGATCAAGACCAGCTTAAACTATTGTCAAAGTGAAACCAGTAACCAGTGATAATGGAATATGGCAATTATGCCTAAATATATAAGTCAGATGCTTAGTGGGAGAAGATCTTATTAGAAGAACACAACTCTGGAACTTGAGAGGCCTGGGCATTGTGAATGTTGACTACACTCAGGTGGAACTTATGCATAAGTCTTCCATAGGCTGGTCAGCAATTTGGTTCTTATCCAAACCAATACTATTGCTTTTTATTATCAGCCAAGTTGTACATGCCAGAGATGCTGAGCACGTTGGGAGTGGAGGGGAAGGAGAAAGGACACAGTAGAAGGTAACTGCCTGCAGAGGTGGGACTCTCCAGATACTCTTGTCCCCTGACCTTTTTCTACCCTCTACACAGCCCTTGGGTCAACACTGCCTGCTGGTCTTCCCAGTCTCCCTTGGAATGGCATCCCCAACCAAACTGTCTCCAGTTCAAACCCATAAAATCCTCAACCTCGACACGTCTAGTGACTAATCATTATTTCTGCTCCATAACATTTCCAGAGTGATGCTTGAGACTTCCCAAGGACTGTGCCAGTCGACTGAGGTGTTTTCTGTTGTTGTTTCCTTTTTTTTAAGTTGATATTATCTTGTTTAGGGAATTTGGGACCTTGGGAAAGTGACAGAGCTGGTTGAGCCTGCATTCTCTCACTGATGTCCCCTGACCCTCTTGGAGGAGAGATTGTCAGTGTTCAACAAAGGTTATGACATTTAAGTGAGGTAGTATGTCTCTAAAATACAAAGAAGTCCACACAGCCCTGTGTACTGGGACACAAAGAGGCATTATACACAAAAGATCTAATCCTGTGTTTAGGAAATACTCTTATGGAATATGTGAAAAGACTGTAACTGAGTTTAGTGATCCCTGCATAGGTTTCAGGTTACCATCAACTGTCTACCTTGGAGGTTCATAATGTGCACTTTAGCTGTGTAGTTTTGCCACTAACTTAAAATTATTAATAGTTGTAATATAGATTTTTCAAAGACATTTGACCATGCATTACTTTACTTGATGGACACCTTTTCTTCTTGCTCACTAATTAGTTAAGGGTGTTGTATGTGCGCGTGCCTGCCCACACGCACAGACATGCACGAGCGCACACCACGGTCAAAGTAGAACTCTTGGGAGTCCTTTCTCTGCTGCCACCTTGTCGATATGAGAATCTGCATCTCACTCAGGTCGTCTGCCGAGCCGAACACTGGTCTTTCCTGCCTGATCCACCACACCACCTCAAGGATGCCTGTTCTACAGAAAGCAGTTCGGGAAAGTTTGTCCTTCCTCTCTTGTAGGTTGTCTGTCCTTTGCTGAGCTGATCGTCATGTTCTAGACCAGTGGTTCTCAAGAGTGCTCTCAAAGCTTCTGGAGGGCTTTGCCTTGCCCTGCATCTCTGGCCTCTACCCCGGGGCTTTCTGAAATAGCAGGTGTGTACCAAGTAGGTCTGCCTCTTTACTGGGGACGCATGCCCTGTCACTCAGCAGCCGGAAGCAGCTCCTGGAGAAGCCCTCCAGCAAGTGCATACAGACCATCCCTTCTCACCACAGTGAGCTCTTTCTCCATGAGAGTCTGCAGCACTCTCCAAACAGCCTGATTCAGTAGGTGTGGGGACGGGGAGCAGGGCGCACATAATTGCATTTCTAACAAGGCCCAGGTGACCTGCTCTGACACCACAGAGGGCCCAGGCATCATGAAACAACACAACGACCCCTTCCTAGCCTGCTGGTGGTGACTAATATCTCTCTCCTTTGTGTCTACTAAAATCAGAGCATTCACACTTAGACTTCTGAAAGTTAGATGCTTAGAAAAATACAATCTACATTGGGAATTTAACAAGTTTTTTTTTCCCCATGATTTTCCTTGAAGAGTTTTATGGCAGGAGTTGAGAGACCAGATTTGTTTGAACCAGAACTCCAAATGCCTGCAATGACCATGAACCAAAATGAGAGTTTGCAATTTGGTTGCATCACAAATGGCGTTATTTTCCCCACCATTTTTTTTCAAGGAATGTTAACCTCCCCAACCTTTTACAACTGTCCCTATGGTTAAACTTCATGGACCAGTACATGGGCATCTCTAGTGAAAACCAAAGCGATGAATTCTGCAGGCTGCCAGGTATTTCTCTTGCTCTGGACGTGACTCTTCACCAGTTCTGACCAGTGCTTTCTTCTTGTGCTGCCTAGTTTTAACTTAACCTAAGCCAGAGTCATTTTGGAGGAGGGAATCTCAATTGAGATTACCCCCACCTGAGCCACTAGATTGGCTTGCAAGCAAACCTGTAATGAATTTCCTTGATTGATGACTGATGTGGGAGGGTCCAGCTCATTGTGGGCGGTGCCATCCCTGGGCTAGTATACCTGGGCATTATGGGAAAGACTGAGCAAGCCAGGAGAAGCAAGAGTAAGTAGCTTCCCACCATGGTCTCTATGACAGTTCCTACATGCTGGTATCTGCCCTGATCCCTCAGTGGTGGACTGTGATTTGAAACTGTAAGCTAAAACAGCAACTTCCTTCTGCAAGTTGCTTTTGGTCGTGGTATTTTATTACAGAAATAGATACTCTAACAACGGCACTTCTTTATACTCCCTCAGTGGTCTCCACACTGATTGGTAACTCAGCTCGTGACATGCCCTTCCCAGAGACGAGTGTCTGAGCAAGCAGCTGAGAGAACCTGTCATAGGCTTTTAGGTGAAGGTAGTTGTCACTTGGAAAGCCATGGAAGGAATGCCAAATTAGGTCACCCACTTTGCTGGAAGGCCTCGTGAGTGACTCCTAAGGTGAAAAGCCCTGTGGGCCCATGCTGTATAATACACTGTCATTCAAACCCCCACGGTGTCACTGGCTTCTCTTTAAGAACAGGTTCTTTTGGGTTTTGAATTATCTGTATCTTTGGCCTTTCCCTGCCTTAACACTAACAAGCTGATTTCCCCCACTTTCGCCTCCAAACTATTGAAACTTGCTTTATTCCTGGTAAAAGGAAAGGCTGACCACAGCCATTGTGTGTATGTGAGTGTGTGTGTGCGAGAGAGAGGGGGGAAGTGTGTGTGTGTGTGGTGGGGATGGGGGCAGAGGGGGATGTATTGGGGAGGTCCTGGGAGTTGTTTTGTTTTCTTAGCTGTCTTGTGCAAATGAACTGAAGGTTTAACACTTAGGTACTGTTTGAAGATGTAATGCAACAGAGCTCAGAGTGGGGTGTCCGGGAGCCCCCTTACTCAAGGCCCCTTCAGTGCAGCTGTTCTGAGAGCTACAACGCTAAAACCTTGTTGCTATGGGCTTAGGCCCAAACAAACCCGTGCCTGTTCTGGTATGTAGATTATGTTCTCCAAGGACAGCCCTCTCACTTACTCCATGTCCATCTGTGGGACCTTTGGGTTTCAATCATTCCTGCACCATGTCCATTCTAAAGCTGCAGCTTGTTATATGATATAGTGCCTTGTCACTTAACAGCAAGCTCTGGCAAGTCTGAACCAACCCTGTTCCTCCTGCAGTCCCTAGCTATACTGGAGTCTCTGTCCTCGGGGACCTTGCTGTGGGACCACCTTGCAGGCGTTAATACTTTTCCCACTAAACCTGCTTGGATGGAAGCCAGCTTGAATGTTGCATTCAACCGGGTGATGGAGATTCCAGGATGCCGTTTAGTTCTGAGCCGCAGAGTACAAAATTGTGTCTCCCTGGAATCTATGCTTGTCCTTTCCCACTTCCCTCTCTGACTGCCCACATTCTGGGAGGTGACTGTCCATTTGGTTTCTTCCAGGGCAAATGATGCCTGCACCTGTTTTGGCATTCCCTTCATTCTTAAGGGTTTAAAGCAGTTTTTAAGCCTGAAAGGTCTTGTACAAAATGGGTAATAGAATCACCTGTAATTCACACAGCCTGTTAAAGAGGTGGAGATTGCAGCGGCACTGCTGAATCAAAGTGTAATTAGCAAGTTTAACACAGATAATTTTCACCAGAACCCTCCCACATTGGCCCACATGGACTCCCTTGCCGTGGTTAGGGAACTAGAGTGGTATTATTTTCCAGGCAGCTGAGAGAAAAGCGTTCCGTGTCTTGCAGTCAACTTAAGACATGGTGTATAATTGTTCCTCTAGAGAAATCCCCATGCCCTGAGTTCCTATAAGAATTGCAGTGATCCTATATGAGTATCTAGCCATGAAACTAGCCAATTGATCTCACACCCGGAATGTGTAGGAAAGGCCATCATTTACATAGAGTCACCAGTTCTTATCCCAGAATGCATTTCTGCAAGGGGAAGAGAAAGGATGTGATTCGCCCAGACTGCTGCTTCGTTACAAGTTCCTCTATTAAACGCCTGAATCTTACACAGTGAAACAATCATACTTCACTTCAGTCACCCAGAGCGCAACAGCAGACGGCAGCCCTCTCTGAGTTCCTGAGGCTTGCGTTCCCATGAAAGGAAACACAATACCCAAAAGCCCCTGAATCCAAAGAACAGCAGGTGTAAGAGGCAGCATGTAGTTAGGAAGGGTGTGGGGCAGAGGCTGCAACCCTGGGAGAGCCAGAGGAAGGGAGCCACAAGGAGTTTTGGGAGAAGGTTGTTCCAGGCAAAAAAAAAAAAAAAAAAAGAAAGCTTGGCATGTTCAAGAAACAGCTAAAGCCAGGGTAGCTGGAGGCAGCAAGAGGAAGAGAGTTGGGGCAGGGAGGGACTAGGGAGGCCACTGAATTACAGTCACAGACTTTGGCTTTGACTCTGATGCTTAACAGTAAGGTCGGTATATGTTGTTCACACTGCCTGTTTCTCCCCTTCTCTCTGAGGCAGGTCTTTGGCTACTGCCAACCACATTCCCATGTCTGAATGAAAGAAGGCCTGAGTGTTGCTAGCACTTTTAACCATCTCTGCCTTTTACTGTGATTTCCTCACAGGGCAGGGCTTCCTGAACACTCTATTTTTGGCTTGTAAGAAAAATTATGTAGTTCTCCTCTTGATGAAATTTCACAAGTCTGGACTCTCTATAATTTCCGTAATATAAATTTTAGTAGTCTTTAATTTTCCTTCCCTTGTTTCTTGCTGTTTCTCTGCTGGGAGGAAGCTGTTTCTCCCAAGGAGGGCAGTGCTGCTACGGGTCTTGGGTGACCCCTTACTGAAGTCAGCTCTTAGGCAGTGGGAAGGGGCTCCTCCTGGGTGAAGAGGGAAAGGCTGGAAGGTAAGGAAACGGATGAAGTGACCCGTTAGGAAGAACACAGGAGATCATATAGGCAAAAGGCCTGCAGGAGAAGGGAATGACCTTGGCCTTCCTCTACCTACCAGCTGCCTACCAGAAAACCATTGTGAATTTGAAGTTAAATCGTGTGCTCTCTTTGACTGGTTTGTTTTGCTATTTTAAA
The DNA here is from genome assembly GCF_017639785.1 of Mesocricetus auratus. Taxonomy (NCBI): domain Eukaryota; kingdom Metazoa; phylum Chordata; class Mammalia; order Rodentia; family Cricetidae; genus Mesocricetus; species Mesocricetus auratus. Next base: position 16,929,441 of record NW_024429193.1, read on the forward strand.
GACAGCCTCATCTGTTTCAGAGATCTACATAGCTTTGGGGAAATCATAATTCCCATCTCAACCATCCTACCTTAGAGGGAAAAAACTCCAAAAGCAGTTTCAAGGCAAAAGTGTGTCCCAGAAGGTGTCTTGACTATGTCTGAGATAAGAGTAAACACTTGGAAAGTTCCTCTTTGGCTTCGCTATCATACCTGAGGGAGACGAAGACTGTGAATGGCTGGGACTCTTGGGTCTTTTTTAATCAACACACAAAATGGCTTCCTTTGTGCATCTCCTGTGTCCTGCCCTTTGCTTGTCTTCTTGAGTTACTGTCCAGCCAGACAACCCCGGTGTTGTTCTTCAAACTATTTTCTGGCCACATAACAAAGTTTTCAAATCTTTACAGATAGTGCTCTTTAAGCACACACAAAGACATTTTATACTCAGGATAATGTTTGTTCCTTTTGGACTCCAGGTACATCAGGTACATTTGTGCCTCTGTGTGGCTGGTTTTTATGAACCCTGAAAGGTTATAAGCAATTGGTGATAGGTCATATATCCCATGCAAGAAAGGATGGCCAGAGCTGTGTCCCGCAGATAGCACCCCCACAACTTGGTCAATCATTTGTCAGGCTAATTCCCCCAAACACTTCTCTCCAATTTTCTTTCCAGATCACCACCTTTAAGTGACATCATGGGAACTCAATGCTAATAAATCTCAGGAGAAGCCCATGCTGGACAGATATTGAAATGGATTACCTCAGGAGGGCATCCCTTATCTCCCCCAAGAGCTGGCTTTATCACTCAAGCGGGCTTTGACAAGAAACACTCCTGGGCCTTCCGTGTACCTTAGTGAATCCATGGGCCTGCAAATCGGGTCTAGATGTCGCCCCAAGCAGAGTTAGAGTGGAATCTAATTAGCAGCTGGACCTAGGGCCCTGCTTTGGGTACAAAAGGAAGCAGCAGTGATATGACATGCTAGCCGTGTCTTAATTATTGAAGCTGTCATTATTTAGACAGAAGAGTAGAAGAGATTCCTGGTTGTGATGTTGAAATTGGTGACCATCAAATGTATATTCTCTTCTAGATTGGATTATTTTGCATGGACATTTGAGCTCACTGCAGGGAGATGGTATGGTTTTATATATCGGACGATCTGGGACTCAAGCAGAACTAGAAATGCAAACAACTTCTCAGAAAGTTCTCTTTGAATAATTTCCCTCCTTCTAACTCAACTTGCAGAATGACAGGGGAGCAGTAGACGGAAAGGAGTTTGGGTGATGACAAAAATGAAAGCTGCAGGGAAACAGTAAGCTGAAGAGGTGGCCTCTGATGGCAAATGTCTGGAAGGGCCATAGGCAGGAGTGGGGTATGGCTATGGGGAAGATGCTAGAAGGCTGCACAGAGGGGACAGAGCATAGTGAAGGTAAGGGTGAGCATGCAGCCTCCAACCTGGGAAGGGGAAGAAGCCATTGATTGCACAGTAGGTGAGAATTATTATTTTCAGACTGGAAAGATGGATGTCCCAAACTGTCAAAGTAGCAAACCGTATAACTGGGGCCCATCAAGATCTGTCTTCCAAACCCATGTGAGCATTGCTGACTCTGCTGCTGACTCCAGGAAAGTAATGAAACAGAATGTGCGATTTGGGACTCCAAGTAAGTTAGGTCTCTGCATAGTGCCTTGTTTTCTAGAATGTTAGTATATCACCTCAGAAATGACAACCAGCCAAATGTTCACCTGTCTGTTGCCAGTTCCTGTGACTCCTGCATTGAAACTGCTTAAACTGGAATACTAGCAGCTAAAGATTAAATACTCCAAAGATCAGGGTTCAGTCTTGTCTGAGGAAAGACAGACTTGACAACAACTTTGAACTATTGTGCTTGCCTTGGGGGATGGGGGGAGGGAGACACAAAGACAGAGTCCCTACTCTGCCTATTTGTAGGTAAGAACTAATGGTCTAGTTGTTCTGGGTCCCTAGAATTTCCACTCTTGGCTTCAGTCACCTGCCTGTTCTCATTTCAAGGTAAATGTTAGAATGCCGAGACCTTGGTTTAATCATGAAAAGGTGTGTGTATGCCTGTATATTGAGTGTATATGCCTGTGTGTTGTGTGAGTGGATATGTGTATATGTATACCTGTGTGTTGTGTGTTTGTGCTTGTGTGTAGTGTGTATGTGGGGGGGGGGGTACTGAGGAGTGCCAGAAAGGAATGGAGTGAAATGTGTTTTAAGAAGCACGAGAAAGACAAGCAATATTAGAAACAGACCTCACACCTGGTACATATGACTCCTCAGACGACTGCTGGAGATCCTTAGTGTCCACCAACTTCCATGCACGTTTTCTCACTTATGAAACTGTCCCAGGGAGCAAAAGTATTCCTTGTAAGCCAAGCAGCCAGTCAGTGTGTAATGTTAGTGTTGGGAGGTACTTCAGCAGCTCAGTCCAACACTTGTTTTCATAGTTGAAGACGGAAAACCTGTCTAGGAAAAGTGTTTTCACCAAGGTTGCATGGCTGGAGGTATGTTCTCTGTTACAATGTGTGTAGAAATTACCTGTCTGTGATGGTACCCAAGAATTAATGGCAACGGGACTTGGGATAAAGGTCTTAGCAGAACTATGGACTGCATGAAGAACCTGATGGTCTCTGTCTCTCTCAGCATCTCTCTGCTTGTCTGTCTCTCCCTCCCTCCTTCCTACCCTCCCTCCCTCCCTAGCTCTTTTTTTCCCATGATTCTTGCTTGAGCTGACAATAACCTTTATGTGGCAGTCTGAAGTTCTGTTTGCACTGGCTGAGCTTTGTAGCTAGGAGCAAACATGTCTGAGTTTTCTCCTCCCTGCATTGCCTTCCCTGCTCCTTGGAAGGTTAGTAGATCCGAGGACAGGTCAGTGACCTAGAACATACAACCAGTTTTTTGTTTAGAAGTTTACCACATTTTTTGTAGTATTGAGGCTCAAACCCAAGACTTCATACATCTACCCTCAAAGGTTGAGCAATTTCAAGTATCGCACAGTTTAATAGCTGTCATTTCTTTGGGAATCATTACATAAAGAAAAGAAAGACATGCTGGGTCTGGGGAGAAGGCTTAGGTATAAGAGTGCTTGCTGGGCAGGCATGAGGTTGCATCCTGAGTACACATGTTAAAAGCTACATGTGGCTGTGTGTTCCTTTAACCCCAGGATGTTGTAGGAGGCAGAGACAAGAGTTTGCTGGATACCGCCTGCTCCAGGTTCAGTGTCTCAAGGAAATTAGATGGAGAGTGATAAAGCAAGACACACAGCATCCTCCTCTGGCTTCTGAACACACGAATGGATACAGGTACCTCCAACTAAGTGCATATATCATCACACTCGTGCACACAGGGAAAGGCATGTTGACTTGAAGGCATCTGGAAATGCATCATCCCAGAATAACAATAATGTTTCCTAAGTAGAGATTGTTGGAGGCTTAGCCAGGGCATGCATGCATTTGTTTGTTCCTGTATAAACTCTAGATGGGTCTGACTTTGCACTGACTGGGAGAGCATTTTAACAATGGAGCATTGGGCTGCCTGTGCTCTACACAGCCCCTAAATGCAAAGGGGTGTACTTTTTGTTATTACCTTGATCCTGGTTTCATTGCTGCTTCGTTTTCATGTTAAACTTTGTACCAAGTCTTTCCAAATCTGTAGGAGATTTTGAAGGCCATTCTCACAACATTTTTCTATGCTTGCACAAACCAACTTGAGATATTTATAATATGATGTGTCCATGTTTAAGCCCATTCCCAAAGTCTTGTAGAAAGGAGCCTGCCTGCCCTGAGCTTTGCGTTCATAGTCCTGCCTGTGGCCACTGGGGATTCTGTTTAGCATGAGTGGAGGTGACTTGTGCCTATAATCATGGGAAAGGCAATTATGAAGTCTGACATTATTCTTGGAAGGATTTTAAGTAAAATATCATAGTTCACCAAAACCTGTCTGCAAAATGCCAACAAGTTAATAGTCATTTATGTACAGAAGGAAAAAATTATGCCTGCCAGACCACCTTCATGTGGGAGATTTGGCCATAAATTTTAAATATCCATTGTGAGAATTATATTATGTGCAAGGAAATCAGCATCCTGCAGTTTTACAGGCCTGCCTTAGAAGGGCATAATGAACAAAGGCCCAGTATGAGCAGAGAGACCTAGCATGGATGCAAAACAGGCATCTCTGGGACTCCTGGCACCTCCTGGGAGGCTCAGACATGGTTCCTAAGGCAGATTGTTTTCGGAGAGACAAAATGGTGTTGTGTGGTCCTGGTGCTTTAGGCTTGGAACTCCTTCTGAGTCTGGGTGTTTCCCATGTGAAGTCTGTGTGGATCATCTAATGTGTGAGCTCCAGAAGGTCCCTGTGAGATGAAGATACTGGCTAGAAAAGTCCTCATCCAGTGAGAGAGAGCTAGGACACTCCTCACCCAGTGAGAGAGAGCTAGGAAACTCCTTACCCAGTGAGAGAAAGGAAACTCCTCACCCAGTGAGAGCTAGGAAACTCCTCACCCAGTGAGAGAAAGGAAACTCCTCACCCAGTGAGAGAAAGGAAACTCCTCACCCAGTGAGAGCTAGGAAACTCCTCACCCAGTGAGAGCTAGGAAACTCCTCACCCAGTGAGAGAAAGGAAACTCCTCACCCAGTGAGAGCTAGGAAACTCCTCACCCAGTGAGAGAAAGGAAACTCCTCACCCAGTGAGAGAAAGGAAACTCCTCACCCAGTGAGAGCTAGGAAACTCCTCACCCAGTGAGAGAAAGGAAACTCCTTACCCAGTGAGAGAAAGGAAACTCCTCACCCAGTGAGAGCTAGGAAACTCCTCACCCAGTGAGAGAAAGGAAACTCCTCACCCAGTGAGAGAAAGGAAACTCCTCACCCAGTGAGAGCTAGGAAACTCCTCACCCAGTGAGAGAAAGGAAACTCCTCACCCAGTAAGAGAAAGGAAACTCCTCACCCAGTGAGAGAGAGCTAGGAAACTAAACCAGTGAGAGAGAACTAGGAAACTCCTCACCCAGTGAGAGAGAGAGAGCTAGGAAACTCCTCACCCAGTGAGAGTTAGGTGATTCACAGAGAGGCCCAGTTTCAGGATGAACAATGACAATACCAGTTGACAAGCCAAAGTGGATAGGGAAAGTTTCATGGTTCATTCCCCTAGATAAAGAGCTACAGGCAGTCGACAACTGCAAGAGGAGGAAAAATCAGTCTTCGTCAGGGATGAGTTCCCTGCATGGTTATCCAATTCCCGAGCAGTCAGCCCTAAACACACATGATATAAGCAATACTAAAAAAACCCAGGAGACAGCAGTTATATATTTATTTGCACATGTATACATATATGTATACACATAATGCACATATATATGCATACACATATATGCGCATATGTGTATGCATACATATACATATATAATTAAAGAAAAAGAGGCCATGAGGTGGGGAAGAAAAGAGGAATGGTATAGTTATATTTTAATTGAAAAAAAAAGGTACTCCCTACTAAGAGTAGACAAATTACAGAAGTTACCCTCTGGTCACAATGCTTATAAAGGTGAAGACCCCTCTGTGTATACAGTCAGGGGTGGTGTTGATGACATCTTTGTGGGTACAAAGAAAAATGTACAGTAAGAAAAGTTACCTCAGGGGACCAGGTCACATGCACCAAGACTGATGACTAAGTTCAATCCTGGGGCTCAGCTCACATGGTAGAAGAAGGAACACATTCCTACAACTCCGTCCTCTGACCGCCACATTCATCTTGTGGCATGTATGCATGCATGTACACACAAACACACACACACACACACACACACACACACACACACACACACACAGACAAACAGACCACATACACCAAAGGTGCTAAGAAAAGAATAGAGATAAAAAGCCGGGTGTTGGTGGCGCACACTTTTAATCCCAGCACTCGGGAGGCAGAGGCAGGCAAATCTCTGTGAGTTCAAAGCCAGCCTGGTCTGCAGAGCAAGTTCCAGGACAGGCTCCAAAGCAACAAAGAGAAACCCTGTCTGGAAAAAAAAAAGACTAGAGAGAAAGTGCCCTTCCCTTCCCTCAAGGCAGATGTGAGCCATCCTGAGAAGCCAGGAATCTTCCTCTGTCACAAGAGCCTTCATGTAGTCAGGCACGGTCTGGAGGTCTGCAATCCCAGCACTGCAGAACTGTAAACAAGATCAGTAGCTCAAGGTCATCCTTGGTTGCATAGCAAGTTTGAGACTAGCTGAGAAACACGAAACCCAGACACAAAAAAACCAAACAAACCAACCTAGAACTTAAAAAGATCTGCACTGAGATCACATCGTTGAAGTCCATATTTTAGGTCAGTATCATATTCAAGATTGTGGTTGTCTGGAAACCGACATTGTGAAAGTCTCAGCTCCTGCCCCAGCTACCTTATGGGCTGTATGCAGCATTTATTTCTTAAAAATAGTGTGACCTTTGGAGTCAATTTAGAACCAATTCTTGTTCCATATGCACTTACTGAAAAGACAGCCTTAGCAAAGTTGATGTATTGAAGCCTCAGTTTTATGATCTGTTGAAGGGCAAAAGTACTGTTACACGTGTCATGGTGTTTTGAAGTTTATAGACAGCAATATGTCACTGCTTGTACCTAGTAAAACATTTCAGATGTTAGATGTTATCATTGTTCATGCCTTCACCTTGAGCAGGAAGCCCTGATAAAGGCTTGAGATCTTTGGGGTCAAGGAAGTTTTCAGAGGTTTCCTGCATCTTTTTTTCTTTACAAAGATTTTGATGTTGACTTGAAAGTTGAAGTTTTCATAAAAGGAAGTTACAGAATGCTCAGGGTCCAAGCTATTCATGGACAGCCACACGGATTTTCAAAACCAGCCCTTATTTTCAAGAACTTTATTTAATTTAGGGAGAGTGAGCTCTTAGAAATGCTTCAAAGTACATTTCCAGTTCTGTGGGTTTGGGATCCCATCAATCTCAGGGCTTTTGATAGGAGTCTCTATTGGATTCTATTTCTCTTTCCCTTTTGAACATTGGCAAAAATGGTTTCTAGACTCTCACCCTGAGATAACCCTGGAATACTTAGGGATGGCATTACGAGTTGGACTCCCTGTCCCATATAGAGCTGTATCAAGCTGAGTTCCCACGCAAGAATAATTTCCTGCTTCTGGGCTTTGATGCGATCAAGCTCCTAAATATTAAAAAGATTGAATTCAAAATTCAAGATGGAACTTGCCATAAAAATTTGTCTACAGCCCTCAGCAGCAGCCTAAACTTGCAGCAAGAGAAGGGATTCCAGGCTATCCTTTCTCCTCCCTTATCAGGGTCTGGCAGCCAGCCCACCTGCCACAGGAAACCCAGTGCACCACTGCTAAGAAGAGGTATCAAGTCTCATGAGATCCATTCATCCTGTCTTTGTGTGTATTCTGAACAACTAGAAGAGTGGCATAATCTAAAGATGGTAACTGTGTTTGCCTCTTTTCCTGTTCCTCCATTGTATACATATTTATATATGTACACATTTGCATATGTACATGAAGACTCTCATGGATGCAGCATAAGAATCCCTTGAAGCCGCCACCTGAGTTGTTATAGAATGATGCCATCAGTAAGGCCATTGCTAGCTGCTCTGAACTTCCACAGGGACTGTTCTCAGTCCACACAGTGTTTGTCTTGACTATCAAGAGTCTAAGGTCTTGGTTTCTTTTCCTGTTGCTGTTATACAATACCTTGACAGAAGCGTCTCAAGGGAGAAACTGTTTATTCTGGCTGACAGTTCAAGATGCCTTTTATTATGCCAGGCAAGCAAACACAGCAAGCAGTACTCAGAACAACTGTTCATATGGCATCAGCAGTCAAGAAACAGAGAGCAGTGAATGCTTCTTTGCTATTTTCCAAGCTTGCTCTCTCTGTCCTACAGAGTCCAGGATGCCCAAGGGATGATCCTACTCACACTTAAGATTTTTCTTATATCAATTTCACCAATCAAAATAATCCCCCATAGACAAGCCTAGATGGCCCATCTGTCAGGCGGTTCTAGACTCTGTTAAACTGGCAACACAGACCATCATAATAGTAAAGACCAGGAAATCTATACTCAGTGATGACATGTCTGTTAATTGATCAGAATGGCCATCTGTGAGTCAGCTCTAAGCTTATATCATTGTATGGTAAATGTAACTTTATGATTCTACAGGGCAGGAAATTCCTGGAGTATTATTGGTTATATGCTAGCCTCCTCGAGTGAGATATTTTTCTGTAACGCAGATGTTTTAAAGCAGAAATACAGGAAGTTGTTGACATAGAATTAGACAAACTGACAAGTGGAGACAAATAGGAGGTCCAGATTAAAATACATGAAGACACATACATGCACTCACATGTACTCACACACATAGACACACAAACATTCACGCACTCACTTGTATGTACTCACATATACACACAGACACTTGTGCTCATGTAGTCACATACATATGTATTCGCATATGCTCACACATATGCACACAGACATGTGCACATGCACGCATTTATACACACATGCGTGCACATACATAAAAGCGCACACAGGCACATGTGCACATGCCCTCACACACAAAAGTAAAATAGAAAAAAAGCTTCATGGACTTTTCAGGCAGTGCTGTAGTCATTGGATGACACAGAAAATTTTGATTTGTAATTTGAGTCATACATAGAAATTTGGGGGTTGTAAAATGTAAATGTATAAAGCACACTATAAAAAAGCATGGGAAAATTTTCTACTTTGAGATAAGCATAAGAACTTTTCAGTGCCTCTCTCACACACAAAGGAAGATGTATATGGGTCAAGTCATTGTTGTTCAATTTAAGTGAAAGGATTCACCATTTTTTAAACAGTGAAAAGCCACTGTCTAGAGAATATATAAAATATAAATCAACAAATCCACCGAAAAGCTTATGTAGATAAAGTTATATAATAGAAGAGACTATGTCTGTGATGTGTATAAATGCAATTTTCAGGGGAAAACATTTTTAAGAGGAGCTATGGATTTGTAATTGATTTTAAATTTTTCTGAAAACGCATGCGAGTTAAGTGAAAGTTAAATCCTGCCTCATTTTTATTAGTGTGTTTCACTTCACATGACGCAAATGCATTTAAAGTATGAGAAGCATTTTAAATGGGGCTGTAGCTCAGATTCTATAGCAGGCAACCATCACAAAGGAACTTGACAATTCTTGTTTGCCCATGTGGACACAGATTTCTGTTCTTTATACCAGCCATCCCCTGTGGACGGCTGAGAACACAGTTGAATAACACTGACACGGGGCTCTCAAAACTAAAACTTACAATTAATTTTAATTAACAATAATTGACTTCAACAGCAACTTAAATTACTTCCTGTGCCCTTGGCATTGTGCTCATACTTCATGTTGATTCTTTCTCTTACCACCTAGTGAGTGTCATTCTAGAGAGGAGTTTTGGTTCAGGAAACACAGACACTATCATTTCCCTTCTCTCTGGCATCTTTAATGTAACTAAAAGTAATAGGTAAATCATGATGCTGTCTAAAGTGCATTTATTTGGCTAACTTGACATCTCCCTTTCATAGCTCTGGGTGGATCCTAAAATTCATTGAATTATTCCCAATTTAAAAGGAAAAGAAAAGCCTGCAGCAACCACACTTTCTGACTTAGATAATAGCTGAAGTTCCTGCTTCAATCTACTTCTCTAAATTATTCTCGGGGATTAGATCAAAGGCTACTAGATTCTCCTCCTACATTTTTCCAGGTGTCCCACTGAGCTCTTTGTGACCCTGGGCATTGAAAGAGGCTCATTTTCAAGGTGCACTAGGTAAAACATGAAGAAGTTGCCATGTCTCGCCCTCCAAGGTTAATTCTGGACCAGAGGTTAATCTGGCCACCTCCATGTCATATCAGGGCGCACCTGTTACTACACTACTGAAATTATTCCATATTAGGTGACAATGGCCACTACCCTCAGGCCTACTTCACCCAGCAGTCTTAGATGTTCCCAAATAGCCATAGACCACTCCTACTAAGTCTTCTGACATGTGGAGACATGAGAATTGTCCTATGGAGACATGACCCAATTTAAGGCTCATGCCCCGTTATCTGTACTGCACAAACATCTAATCTAATTTAATCTGTGGGCATCCACGGGCACCAGCTGTTTACATGGTAGTAATTACCACTTTTTCTTGCATTCTTTATTCTAAGTCCCCGTCTCTGGTGGGGCAAACTATGTATTCAAATTAGGAATTAATGAGTAGCAGAATAAACAAAATGTGCATAGCCCAGCCCTCATAATCCACTAAGAATGTCTTCCTCTCTAAACCTACAGTTCTCTGATGACCTCATTTCTTTTTCTAATGAATTGCCAAAGTGGAGCTCTCTGTACTGCCTCATCCATCCACGTTGAGGGCTAAGTGTAGATCAGTGTTGGAATGCATGTTGACTAGCATAAGGCCTTGGGTTTGATCCTGCTGTCATGGGGGCAAGGGGAGATAACAGTGAGGTTCTTGATGACTGAAATATGGAAAGCATAATTATTGTGATGCATAAGTTTTAATAGTAACATGATTAAAGCTGACTTTCCCTCTTTTCAAATGTCTAGTACCATACCTATGAGCATCAACAGTAGAAACCGTAAGCTCTGTCTTGCTTTGGGAGGCCCCAGCCAACATTTGACTGCAAGAATAGTTGGTATTCTCTGCTATCATAATGAACTCACGGTGTTTGCGCCATCTCTTCTGCTCTGGCTCCCAGATGCATATCACCTGTGGGCATTTGGGAATTGTCTGGATTCCAGGTTATAGAACTAGAAGGAATATAAAAGATGTTTGTGACAGCACTGTAAGCTCCAAGGATTAAGCTTTCATTCTTCCCTTACTAGGTCTTAGGAATATATGTGGAGAACAAACTTCGGTCCTGAGTGGCTTTCTTGTCACTTGCTTTCCCAAGGGCCAGCGCCTAAGGGAACACAGCCCCGCCTGTGAACACAGTATGCTCCTTCATTTATTTAGATCCCTTTAAAAGTCTTTCAGTAAAGTTTTACAGCTTTCTACATAAAATCTCTATGTAACTTTTGTTGCTTTTATTTTTAGGACATATTTTTATAACTATTTTATAACTTCAAGTTACATTTTACAACTACTGCTTTGCTAGTGAAAATGAATTAAGAAATAGCTTCTCTTTTTCTATGCTTATAATGTTTGAATACAATAGGATTTTGTGCTTTTTATTAAATGTTTGCTAGATGCTTCCGGTGAAGCCTTTGGAGCCCAGACATTTTGGTTAGCTATTGTTTTAGTGACAAGTTTTCACAGTCAAAACTTTTCAACTCTTTGCAATGTTTCAGGTAACTTAATTTCTGAGTAATCTTTGACAGGCTAAATGATTTTGATAATTGTATTATGTCATTTTTATTTTTAAGTCATTGGTAAGAAGTTGCTTATAATGTCGTAATTCTTCATGTTGGTTTCACATGCAATACTGTTCCCGCTTCCATTTCTCAGTCTGAAAATTATATTGTATCTCTATCACTGGTGAAAATCTCATCAAATGTCCACCAATACCATTCTTCTAGGCGGCAGCCAGCTTTCATGTGTATTTAACCTGTATCACACACTTGTTCTAATTCATTCATTTTTGCTCTTCCATTTTTTTTTGTTTTTTCGAGACAGAGTTTCTCTGTATTGTTTTGGAGACTGTCCTGGAACTCTCTCTGTAGACCAGGCTAGCCTCGGACTCACAGAGATCCACCTGCCTCTGCCTCCTGAGTGCTGAGATTAAAGGTGTGCGCCACCAACGCCCGGCTCTAATTTTCTTTTGCTACCATGTTTGGATTTATTTTTCAATACTTTGACATTCAGTCTTGAGATTAATAGTAAGCTATTTAGTTTTTAGCTTTTACTTTTTGTGTGTGTATATGTGACATTGAGGTCCTAGATTATTTTTGTTTTGCCTACCTGTTTTCATACAACTTGTTTAAACTATTTTTCCATTCAAAACATGTCATGTGTTCTCAAGAAAAGATCTGGAGTTGTTTCATTTTCATAGTTATTTATCTGTATGAACATGTGTATTTGTATATCTACCAATTAATATTTGTATGTATGTATCCTTCATTTCAAGTTTGTTGCATATTTTTCAAAGCTATCAGTTACTCATAAAACTCTCTTTTTATATCTACTGTTTCTTTAATTTTGTAATTTTGTCTTATTTCCTTGAAACTACATTTTAAGTGCATAAAAATTTAAAGTTCCTATATATTTTGATGAGTTAAATATGTATGCTTTACCATAATTAAGTTACTGCCTATACTTAACACTGTTTTTTGTCTTCATGTGAAATTATTTTAATCGCTTGGTAAACTGCTAATATAATTTCCCCATATAGCCAAGGTGACCTGAACAAATCTAGTGCAGCCCTGGTTGGCATCTCACCTTATTGTGAATGGAGATACCTCTGGGATATGTGCATGCGTGCGTGTGTGTGTGTGTGTGTGTGTGAGTGTGTGTGTGTGTATTTGTGAGTATACGTGCATATATATGTGTGTTTGTATTTGTGTATGTTTGTGTGTGCATGTATTACTCATGCATGTGTGTATACAGTGAACATGTTTGTGAGACATTTCATCCTGTATGCCTCCAGGCCTCTGAATTCCTCCCCTTTGCTCAGCAAAGCCATTCAGGAAAACATTTCCTCTTTTTTTGCTGTGAAATATTCCTTTACACTGTGTGAATATATGTTGCTGTGATTGGTTTAATAAACAAGCTGACTGGTCTATAGCTGAACAGGATGCAGTTATGCAGGAAAGAAACTGAGAATGATGGGATGGGAAGGGCGGAGTCAGAGGAGCTCCCAGGCAGATACAGAGGGAGCAGGAGATAAACGTGCCATGTTAATAAAGGTACCGACACATGGCAGAGCATAAATGAGGAAGATGAGTTATCTTAAAAGGTAATAGCTAGTTAGTAACACGCTTAAGCTATTGGCTGAGCATTTATAATTCATATTCAGTCCCTAAGTGGTTATTTGAAAACTAGTGGGCCGGAGAGAAATGTCCGACTACACTTTTTTGTTTTTGTTTTTTGAGACAGGGTTTCTGTGTATAATAGCTTGGCTGTCCTGGAACTCATTCTTTAGACCAGGATAGCTTGGAACTCAGAGATCTGCCTGCTGCTTCTCTCTCCCAAGTACTGGAATTAAAGGCCTGTGCCACCATACCCAAGAAAAGTAGAAAGCTCTTAAGGGAGGAAGCATCTACCATATTACTCATAAACGTGTAGAAGTTGAGGCAATTTTATTTGATTGTGAGCCTAGCCTTTAACGGCTGAGCCATGTCTGCAGCCCAGAGGCAATTTTATTTGATAGTTAAATAAATTATAAATTTGATTTGAAAGCAGTTACAAGAATAGTAGACAAAACAATGAATATGCCTAAATGTTATATTTTCCAAATATTTCAGTTAAAAATAATACACGACTAACATGATAAACTCAGCAATACCCTGCGTAAGTGCAGGGGATGCAGAGAAAAGTTGACGACAGAAAGGCCTTCCTCTCCATATCCTAGGCCTACGCTCCTATACACTGTGTCGCGTCTGGAACCTGTTAGAACACTGAAATTCCACTTTTCCTACTGGGAAAGGCCTCTTAGAGTAATCGTTGAAATCCTGCTGTTCTTTCTGAACAATTCATATACTGAAGACACCCTTCACACTCCCAGTCAATAATAAAAGAAAGCCATAGTGTGGGTTTCCACACCAACACCGATGCTCTTCCTAATGTACAGACCACATCTGTCTTGTACACTGCAGGCTGCATTGACAAATCATCTAATTTTATTTTTCGAATTGCTGCCCTTCATCAAGAAGCTGCAGTGGTGACACGCCCCACTAAGAACACAGTATGTGCTCTCCAGGCTTACACCTTCTTCAGCTTCTTGTAAGGAAGGAATCCGAAGACTTTCCATTCATATTACTTACATTCATATTAACCAACTCAACTTTTATCTTCTCAAGGGACTCGTTTTCCTTATGACATACAATAATACAAATTGGTATAGTGCTTAGGATATTAAATAGATTTATTTCCATCCATTTTTCAATAATTCTGTCCTTTAGAGTTCTTCCTCTCCTCTTCTCACTCCCTCTGTAATTGGGGGACCTTTGGAACTTTGGCTGTGGATCTAATACTTTCAAGAGAATAGTTAATGAGTTGGTGGCAGTTTTATTGTCCCTTAAACATTTAATGGGCTTTCTGCATAATTTCTTAATGTGTTCTTATTTGTTTACTTTTTATATTTTTAGTATAAAACTGAAAACTTGTGGGGTTGAGTTTTATGGGCCTGGCACTATCCCTCGGCTGGGGTTGGAGTGTGTGCTACCCATCCACAGAACTCTACTTTCCAGGAGTTAAGTGGGAGTTTCTTGGCAGCCTGGCATCATTCCCACAGGTCATGTTTGCATCAGAATTACAAGTCAGACTGTGTTCTCTCCATTGACCAAGTAAGATTGTAGATATTGCGGTCTTCTTTTATGTTGTTCCTTATTGTAATATACTAGAGGTGGTCAACTATGTATTATTATAACATTGTAAGGGTCAACATCTATACATCTATCCAGTCGTTTTTGTTGTTGTTTAGTTTGGGTTTGTTTGTTTGTTTGTTTGTTTTCTTGCCCAAGCTTGTTCTGATGGAACTGTAACTGGAGGGAGAGGGTGAAAGTTGGGAAATTGTCATCTAAATCTGCTGTGGTCCTGGGTTAGGTCAGAACTTTCCAGAATATTTAACACTAAACATCTATGTTTAAACAAAATATGAGAAGGTGAAAGTCAGAACACATTCACAGAAATGGTTATTTCTGTTAAGTTGGTGATTATTCTCAGCTAGTATGGTTCATTTGATGAAGCAAATGAGTAGCTATGGGGGTCTGGAGAGGTGTCTTCATTTGATATAACTGTTTTGCCCATCCTCATATTTGGTTTACAACATAAGAAAACAACTTGTAAACAATATTTGCAGATAGAATGTTTTAAACTTTTCATTCTGTACACAACCATACCTTCTTTCGGTATGTATGTTAACAATTTACTTTTTTAAAAAAATAGAAAATTTAAAGAGGACTTTTTCAAAATCTGTTCTTTTTAAGTGGGAATAGTCCTCCAAGATAAACTTGTAAGAGTTTTTAATCCAGTATTTAGACTTTGTGGAAAGTGAACAAACACATTGGTGAGTGGGTACCTTGGAGAGGTGGTTTACTTTCTTTTGGGCTTCAGATGCTGTCTGATGACATTCTTAGCTTTAGCTTAAGTACAAGTCAGCTAAATGAATAGGTTTTTTTTCTATTAGTTACAGGGTGGTTTTTCCGAGACAGAAACGGACAAGGAACGGCTGTTGGGGAGGGTGGGGAAGTTAGCCCACAAGAAGGTAATTAGCCTCTGGACCTGTAAGGTTCCAACGTCCCCACAGTACTAAACTTCTAATCAGCCAGTCTCTGCAGACACAGCTGCTTCTCAGCAGTTTCCATGCACAGGTGCACAATTCAGAACCCACTGTCAGTAGAACGGACAAACAATTTCTTGTCCTCGCTCTCTGGAGCTCTAGCCAATGCTCACTCGTGTTCCCTGGCATTTCTTTTGGGGACATTTCTCACACCTTCCCCCAAGGACCACACCACAGTCATTCCCAGCCCTTAGACCTGCTCTCCACCCATTCCACACTGCTTGGGATCTTCTGTGCCCCTTCTCCTGACCTCCCTGTCTTAGGAAACTTTGGTACTTCCCTGGCACTGGAGGAGGAACCTCGCCCTCTACACTGTGATATTCAACAGGTGAACCTATTCCAACCTTGCTGACACCCAGGCTCTAGGCTGCCTTGTGTTCCTTGACCAGCCCTAGCTGCTCCCTTTGTAGGAAGGGAGTCCTTGCTAAGTCACATTCACTAATTACTGCCTTTCCTTTTCTTTTTAGTGGATTCCTACATGAAAGTTGGAATTTGCATTCTAAAGTTAATTTATATTGTTCTAGGCATGGAGACAGAACCACCACCAAACTCAGTTCCTCTTTCTCCAGGCTGGTATGCTAATAAGCTCCAAACTTCTAAAAGAGTCCCTTTTCTCTGGCTGTTTTGGTGCAAACCTTCCCAGGAAGAATTTAACCGGTACTTAAATAACAGTTTGGGGTTCTAGTTCATGTACATACTGAATTAATTAGCATGTAATAATTTTGCTATTGATGATTAATGTATAATTTACCCACAGTTGACAAGTTGAAAGGAGTTTGGTTCATGGAGGTGGGCAAACATGTGAACACCCTGAGTGTCTCCTTAATTCTTACATTGTTTGATGAAGCATTTATTATTTACTCTACGGGGAAACATTTCCAATCTAAGGAAGGGGTCAAAACAATAAAAAAATCTCCTACAAATATGTACTTTCCCCTCCTCTCATGGTTGTCATACATGCTTTGGTTTGTCTTCTTGCAGAGGGGAAAAGATTCACTTTGAGATACACTGTTTCCACTAAAACCCCAAATGTGTTTTATGGCATAACTCCGCATAAAAGCTTCAGTTCTTGCACTGTAAAATATAGTATTATACCTTAAGTCCTAAACATTCTTGCTTGGGAGCTGGAAATTAAGGCCTGAGACCCAGTCAAGCCCTTCCCATGGCTTTTGGACAGGTGCTGGGGTGGAGCTGTGAAAACAGCTGAGCGCCAAGAATTCCCAGGGCCCTCAAGAATGGAACAGACAAAGCCTAAGGGTGGTCTGGAGGCCCTGCCAAGCACCACAGCTCAGTCTAACCACTGTGTGTTTTGAAAGCAAATGCATTGGAATAACAGAAACCTTTTCCTTTATTTTTATATTTTGAAAAAAATTGAGTCTCTGATACTTGTGAGGTTTTCTGTGTTGGAAAGAAAAGGTCTTTTGAGAAAGGCACTGAAGCTGTATTTCTCCATTAGGAATGCAAAAACATGGGTACCCATTTCTGTGACCCACAATACTAGGTTTCCTCACAGGAAACTTGAGTGCCTCACGGGACTCACCGGATCTGGGAGAAGCCAGGTCGGTATGTCTTCATCTGGCCCTCCTCACATCTGTATCCTACGCTGGCATCACACGGAGTGTATTGGTATCACACAGGGCACTGTGTACTCCGTGGTACTCATGACAATTGGGGCACTGCCTCCCTGTGGAGCTTTTAGGTTCTCCCAGCAGGGTCTCGGCACTCAGGGGCCCCCAATTCTGTTTTGCTTCTTTGCCCCATCAATCAACATCCCAGGAACTTGATTTTCTTGTTTGAATACAGGGCCTGCCTACTTCACAATGAAAAGCAAAAACACCTTCAAGCATGCCTCTTTGCTTTTGTCTCTTCAGACCTAAGGATCCAACCAAGAGTCGTGTGCATACTAGAAAGAGCTCTAATTCTCTCTACTCAGCGCTTCTTTTAGAGGCAGAAGTTGGCCCAGTGTGATAGCACACGTCCTCAGTCTCAGGTCTCGGGAGGCTGAGAATGCTAGTGAGTTGTGGGCTCGCCCTGCAAGACCCTATCAAAAGAACATCGAGCGAGCGAAAGACAAACAAGGAGACATTTCAATTGGAATAATGAACTGTCAGCTGATATAACTGGATGTAATTAGGAATTTAAGAGAGACACAGGAAGAGAACAGTTAGAGATTCAGTGTTCTTCATCTAGTGTGCGTGGGACTAGAAATCTTTCTAATTTCAGACGATTTTGGAATATGTATAAACGAGATGTCTTAGAGGTGGGACACGGGTCTAAACACAGAATCCGCATATATTTCCTTAAGTTCCTTATACACATAGCCCGAAGATAGTTTTGTGTCTGCATTTCACTGTGACATGCCACATAAGGCCAGTTGAGGTGTTCAATGTGTTTTGTAACTTGGAGCTTTTTATTTTATTTGAAGCATTGTCTCACTAACAACTAAGCATTGGCAAACTAACTCACTACATGCCCAATCCTCCTCATGAGTGCGTGCCACCTTGTTAGGCTTGTGGGGGTGTTGGGGGACAAAACCGGGGCTTTGACCAGGCAAGCAGTTTACCAACTGAGGCTCCAAATTTTGGATTTTTAGATTAGGGAGTTTCAACCTGAATCATGACTATATATAAAAAGTTTTAAGAAGACTAAAAAGAGATTAAGACTGAAAAGGAAATGAAAGAAAAAGATGAATGTTCGGAACTATGATGTTAGCTAGGAACACTGTTTATCCTATGCACTGGCTACCTGGTTACACCAAAAATCAAACTCTTAGGCTGGTGAGGTAAGTGGACAGGACTGAGTGCCGAGTAGATGAGGGCACGGGCAGGAGCTGTGAGCATCTGAGCAGGTGGCAAAGACTAAGCTGTGACCAATCAAGGCAGGAGTAGACAAAGTTGTTGCGCGTCTCTTCCCCTACCTGCAAGGAAAATCAGCATCTTGTGTAGCCATATGGCTCTTGCAAGAGCTAAGAGACTTCTGGTGACACAGTGCCTCTGGCGACATGCTTGCTCACAAAAGTGCTGCACTCATCCGGACTCCACTGCGGGTTTCCATATTGCATGAACTGTTAGGAATGTTTGGTCTCCTCTACTCTGCCATGGTCCCTTCCTGACCTTTACCGTCTTGAAGAGTTGGTAATTTGATAATCTGCCAACGGACTCACCTGACCCTGTGTGGGTCAGACTGAAATATGGGATTTTGGTGAGAGTATCCAGGAAGGGATTCTGTGTCCTTCACAATGCATCAGAATTCAGAAAACATGTGCAGCTTTCCTTTTTCCTGTTACTAACTTTGCTCATTTGGTTAATGTGATTTATTGTCAGACTTCTTTATTGTAAACTCATGATTTTTACCTTTTTTTAAAATAGCATTTGGAAAGGAGAAGCTACCAAAATAATATAGATCTGTTGTTTCTCTTTGTATTTTTGCCCTTTTATTTTGATATCTATTAATGCTTCTTAAAACAATATTTGACCAATGGTGATTTCATAGTTTTTTCTTATTTCTTTTGTATTTATTAAGAATTTCAAGGTTTTTCTCATTTCTTGGCCTCTTGGCTATGATCAAGTGAAGAATTCCATTATTTCTTAATAATGATAATCATGTTACAGAAAGCAAAACCTGCTAAAACAACAAAAGTTCAATTACTGAAGTTCAATTTGAATTGCTAAGGCTTTCTGTACCTAATGTCTCCCAATGGCTGCCTAATTCAATAATCCTTAATGTTTCTAACTCTTTTAGCCTTATGAGATTCCATTAAAAAATCATATAGAGTCTTGGGAAATGAGAAGCTATTTTGTAACAATTAAAAGACCTGGAAGTCAGGATAATTGGTATAATTAGGGGGAGAAAAGCCTCCCAATAGAAAACCATTATGACCAAAGGCATCTTGAATCTCATCAAATGGTGCTTGCTTAAGTCAATTTTCTAATCCTGATTGAAATGATGTGGGAAGAGATATATGTCTGAAGGGGCATGGGTTCTTTAGTAAATGGGTGTGGCAAAATAGGGATTTTTTTTTCTTTCCCGAAGAGGCCACTCTCAGAGATGGGGCAACCTTACAGAATGATTTGCCCCATTGACAAAAGCAAAAAGTACTCTGAGGTCCAGCCCTCACTCAGGAACTGCCCCAGGGGGAACAAATTAAGAGCCTAGAAAACCAGAAGGTGTTAAGGAGGCAATAAAATCTTTTCCCCTGCATGGCAGCCAGGATATGGCTGAAGGAGAAGGTGTCAGGGGCCATGAAAAGGTCCAAATAACTTGAACCTCGAGCATCATTTAAGATCCCGGGCTTTGGTTGGGATAAATGATAAAACACTGTATAAAATGAAGCAAAGTGTCAATCTAAGAATTCATGGGAGAAATGAGACAATTGTGTAACATTTAACTAACATTTGGTAAGAAATGAATAAATCAGTATTGATTTCCATAAAGAACTTTGAGTTGAGTTTTCATGTAGTTTTACACTTAACCATTTTAGTCCTTATTTTCTTATACTCATAAAAGCAATTGTACTATTGAATTCTAAAGTGCCTTTTTAACTCTGAAATGTTTTGGCCATGTTGATATATGTGGTGAATTTAAAGAGAAAGAGAAAGAGAAAAATTTTAAAGACTGACTCAACTGCCTTTATGTAATATTTATATAATAATTGAATATTTATTTATTAAACACTAGTTTTGTAGCAGACCCTATGGAAGAATCTAGAAATGTTAAGACTAAGTAAATAATGCTCATATCCCAAATTCATTGAGGCTAATTTTGACAGATGACCATGAAAACAAGATATTAATATTTAATAGCTAAAATTGGATTATTATTCCCTAAATGAAGAAGGCTGAGTCTTAGGGAAGATTGTAGACCTGGCTCATGCAGAATAATAAAAGGCTAATCAAGCTGAGAGCAATCTATAGCAAGGGAAAAGTTTTAGCAAAAGCACAGAGGTAAGGAATGAAAACAAACAGGAGCTTAATGCTTAGTGATGAATTTTTCACTCCAGCACATGAAGACAATGAAACATGAGTCCTTGTGGTATTTTGAATGTAATTGGCCCTCAAAAGCTTATAGGGAGTAACACTGTTAGAGGTGTGGCCTTGTTGAAGTAGATGTTGCCTTGTTAGAGTAAGTATGGCACTGTGGTGTCAGACTTTGAGGTCTCCTATGCTCAAGCTACACATAGAGCAGCACACTTCCTGTTGTCTGTGGGATCAAGAATTCTCAGCTCCTTCTCCATCAGCTCCATGTCTGCCAGCATGCCACCATGTGCCACCAAGATGATAATGGACTGAGCCTCTGAACTGTATGTAAACCACCCCATTAAATGTTTTCCTTTGTAAGAGTTGCTGTGGGCTTGGTGACTCTTCACATTTCTTTAGATAGAAACCCTAACTAAAACAGGGGTTAATGTATTTGTTCCCATTTGATGGCGGTTGAGTAAGACACTGCTCTATGAGTATAGCAGAATGTCATTGGGAGTGATTTTTATTGTGGTGTTACTTTAGCAGATTATTAGTATTGGTTTTCCAGGGTTCATGGCCGATCTAGCCTCAGTTTCTTGGTCATCCAAGCACTGTTGGGCGTGGGTTACATCTCATGGAGGGGGCCTTAAATACAATCAGATAGTGATTTGTTGCTCCCACAGCTTTTGTGCCACTATTTTTACTGGTATATAATTCAGGCAGATCACCATTGTAGATGAAGTGTTTATATCTGGTTTCCTGTCTATCTTTCTCTTCCAGTACCATGAATATTAGTCATTAGGGGTGAAGTCTCCAGGTAGGCACCAGTTTTGCTTATCAGTGTTCAATGAATTGTGTGTTCTCTTCAGCGATAGGATCTTGCCATCAGTTTGTGGAAAACAACATATAGCCTTGGCCTTGGGTTATTTGGGGTTCCCAAGGGGTCCCTTTGGCAAGCAACTTGATTAGATGCAACTCACTACTGGCATTAGAGGCTTCATTTGGTTGTGAGAGATGTCTAGTTGGGGCTTCGTCTTCCTGTTACTTAGTAATTCCATTTAGATATCATATATATATATATATTGTGAAACTTTGTAGTTGGAGGTTTCTTGTCTCACCTGC
The DNA here is from genome assembly GCF_017639785.1 of Mesocricetus auratus. Classification (NCBI taxonomy): domain Eukaryota; kingdom Metazoa; phylum Chordata; class Mammalia; order Rodentia; family Cricetidae; genus Mesocricetus; species Mesocricetus auratus. The sequence goes on from NW_024429193.1 coordinate 16,950,986, forward strand.
CAGTCCCCAAATAACCACTCTAAGGCTTAATATTAATTATAATTGTTTGGGCAATGGCTCAGTCATATTACTGATTAGCTCTCACAATTAAATTAATCCATTTCTATTAGTCTGTGTATCACCATTTGGCCATGACTTACTTTAGTAATGTTCTTGTATCTTACCCTTTTGTAAGCTACATGGCATCTTCCTGACTCTGTCTTCTTTCTCTCCTTAACTCTGTTTGGATTTCTCACCTAATTATATTCTGCCTGGCCATGGGCCAAAACAGATTTATTCATCAGCCAATAAAAGCAACACATATTCGCAGTGTACAGAAGGACATCTCACATCAAAACTTCTACTGTATTATGTTTCCGTTCAGCCCATCAAAGGTGTAGGACCTTTTCTTGATTGATGATTGATATATACCATATGAACCCATTGTGAGTGGTGTCACCACTGGAAGGTGATCCTGGACCAGCGAACTGAGCAAGCCATGAGGAGCAAGCCAGTAAACAGTGATCCACTTCCTTCCCTGACTTCCCTCAGTGATAGGCTTACCTGTGAGTAGAAAGATGAAATAAATCATTTCCTCCACAAATTGCTTTTGGTTATGGTGTTTTATCGCAGCAATGGTAACCTTAACTAAGACAGCCTACATGTATTATGTGTACCATATGGATAACTGGTACTCTCAGAGGCTAGAAAAAGACATCATATCCCCTGGAACTATAGTGACAGGTGATTATAAGCTACCCTGTGGGTGCTGGAAGCTGAACCCAGGTCCTCTGTAAGAGCCACAAATGCACTTAATGTCTGAAACATCTCTCCAGCAACCTTCTATTCTTAACAAGAAGCTTAGGATTTCTACTGATGCAGAGTAGCTCCTAAAAGAAATAAAATAGTGTGTGAAGTAAACCAGCAGCAGCATATAATGCAGCATAGAGGATTCTTGGAAGTACAGAAATTTTTAAAAAGCAAACATCACCCATAAATAGGACAAAATAGACCTTGGCTAGAGGGAAAGAAGCAGTACTTCATCCACAGGAGGAGATAGAAAACTAAAAATAAGGCTGCAGCATAAAATTGTTTGAAGAGGTCATGAGGGAACTCCAGTTATATGATTTCAATGTGCGAAGGGAGGACAATTCAGCCAACACAGAAACCCAGGAATATACAGGGTACCAAGCAATGGAAGAATAGAGAAGAGGCAAGTTTTTTTTGTCTGTATGTTTGTTTGCTTGCTTGTTTTAGCAGTTTTATTTCAGGAAAAAGGGAAAAATTGAAATCCAAGGAGTAGAATTGTCTTTGCTGGGAAGAACATGGGGATGGAGAGCGGACTAGAGGGTACTGACCCCGGTCTTGAGAGGATGGGCTCAGTTGGTGCTCAGTTTGTTTAAGTTCTGATGGTCCCCTTCACATCTGGGTTGATGGGAAACGGGCAACTGATTTGCAGTGCCTAGAAAGTTGCTGATGTAAGAACAAGAACCAGAGGACTACTGCTTCACCGAGCCCATCCTCACCTGGGAGAGAGGGAGTCGCTTTATGTATTCAGGGACTGCAAGTCACATGACTTTCCAGCTCGTTCCTCCCCTCTGCCTTCTCTGTGTTGTGAACATGTGATATGTGTGAGCATTTTGTTCTGGGAGTTAAACGCGCGCACACACACACACACACACACACACACACACACACAAGTAAGTCCTGTTATGCCACTGTCCTATCTCTTGTAATTTCTTTGAGCAGCTACCCAGTGCTGAGGTTAAGCCCTCAGCAGGCTTGTGGGAATGCCAGAGAACAGCTTGACTGGCATTAAGAAAGAAGTTAATATCCGGAAACTAGTAAATATCCTTTCACTCAATCTGTATTCTGATTGTGGTATTAATCACTTGCTTTGACATTTTTACTCTGTCTGCTGGCTTTTTGCAAGCGCCTCCTAAAGGCATGAAAATAATCATTTCACACCAGCACTCTACATGATACTCCAGGAAGGGAGAATGCAAGAAAGCACATGACCTGCTCAATACAGCCAGCCTATGACTTCCAATTCTAGCCAGACAGGGGAAAGAGAGATACCCCTGAGACTCCCATTCCTGTTTGGTTAGCTGACTTACACGCTGGTCGTTAATACATGAATTGAAACATGTTCTTGCTAGTTTTCATTGCCCTGTCAACTCAGCACAAATCACAAGGGAACCCAGGATTCCATTGTCTTATTTCATTCTGGGTATTCTTGAAGGGAAGAATTCTTTAGGCTCAAATTTCAGAACTTTTTAGCAGTACCTATAAAAGTTGTAGAAGTGTAGGGTAGTAGGAGAAGCAGACATTATAATTTATGTACAATAAGACTGCATGGGACGGAGGAAGGGGATTTAGTTAAGAGGTCTGAAGCCCTTGACATTCTCAAATATTACAGATCATTCCGGTCGTGTGAAGGTTTACACATTACCCTGATTTTATGAGGAAAAGGATTTCAGTTATATTTATAGTTTGCTATCCCTTTCTCAATTTTTATAGAATGGGCCTTTAAGTGGACAACAGAACACTGAAAAGTAATGAGAGATAAATCCTGAGATGTCCTAAGTCTAATTATAAGAACCAGAGGATGGAGGAGGGACTCGATAAGAGAGTCCAACTAACTTCATTGGCAAAACCAAAATCATTCAGTCTTCCTAAATGCATGTTAAAACTGCCTCAAGCTGGGAATTATGGTGGCACATTTCTGCAATCCCAGCACCTAGGAAGCTGAGACAGGTAGGCAGCGAGTTCAAAACCAGTCTGGGCTATACAGTGAGACGCTGTCACCAAAAGGTAAAAGCCCACCAATCAAACAACAACCTAGAGCCTCAGACTGGAAGCCCAGTGATGGCTCACCAGGGGTCATTGCACACCGCTTCCACCCCAGCTGATGGACCACTCTCCTACTCCTGGATCCCTCAGCTCTGCCCTATCCCACCCTTCTTACTACAGCCAATGAGGTCTCCCTGTAAGCAGCTCTCTCTACCTCTCTTCCCAGAATCTTCATTATAAAAATGCACTCAGTCCAGTTCTACTGGATCTTTTTCCAGCTGCTGTCTAGCCCTGCTGGCTGGTAGCTGTGGGAACTTGTCCCAGGACTTGGTCATTTTCTGGCTAGCATCTGTCATGGCTCAGTAAATCCCACATTTCAACAATCCTTTCGACTCAAGTCTTCCTTTAACAGAAGAGCGTGTTGTTTCGCATTTCTCCTACTAGCAACAGCCAACCTTAACGCCTATTCTCCGTCTTTGGTTCCTGCCGCCCACGCTGCTTTCCTCCTTTTCCTTTTCCCTGCCCTTCAGTTAATCACACCCCCTCTCCCCTCCCCCCCCCTTTTTAAAATGATGTACATTGAACCTGGAAATATTCCTCAGCAGTTAATCTCACTGGCAGCTCTTTCAGAGGACCTGAGTGAGGTTCTAAACACCCACATGGTGGTCCCCAGATACCTGCAACTCCAATTTTAGTAGTTCTGATGCCCTCTTGTGGCCTCTGAGAACCAAGCAGGAATATGGTCCACGTAAATACATGCACTCAAACCGCTCACACACGTTAAAATAAATAAGTCTAAACATGATGCGTGTTTATTTCCTTTGGTTACAAATCAATGCAGAGAATATGGATATAAATAAAATAAAACCTCAGTTGTTAGCTTGGGATTAGCTGAAATGTACAAATACCTGGAAACAAGTGGACAAGCAGAAATGGAAGAAGACAGCTGAACATACATACATACATACATACTTATACATATTTATAGTTCAGGTCTGTATCTCAGGAAATACTGCGTCTTAAAACTTTCATAAATACTCAGCAGTTGTTTTGTTTTATACAGAATGGCACTATTTTATTTCAACATGTAGGGAAACTTAATATTTTTCCTTTTTAATTTTAATTAGAAACAAGCTTACATGTCAATCACAGTTCCCTCTCCCTCCCCTCCTCCCCTACCCCCCCACCAACCCCCTGTCCCATTCCCTTTCTGCTCCCCAGGAAGGGTGAGGCCTTTCATGGGCGATCTTTAAAGCCTGTCATATTATTTGGTGCAGGGCTTAGGCCCTCCCCTGTATGTCTAGGTTGAGAGAGTATCTCTCTATGTGGAGTGGGCTCCCAAAGTCTATTTGTGTATTAGGAATAAATACTGATCCACTGCCAAGAGGCCCCATAGATTGCCTAGGCCTCCTAACTGACACCTACTTTCGGAGGTTCTGGATCAGTCCTATGTTTGTTTCCCAGCTATCAGTCTGGGGTCCATGAGTTTCTCCTTGTTCAGTTTAGCTATTTCTTTGGGTTTCTCAGCCTGGTCTTGACACCTTTGCTCATCACTCCTCTCTCTCTACAACTGGATTCCAGGAGTTTGGGTCAGTGTTTAGCTTTGGGTGTCTGCTTCTGCTTCCATCAGCCACTGGATGAAGGCTCTATGAAGGTGTATAAGGTAGTCATCAGCCTCATTACCAGAGAAGGGCATTTAAGGTAGCCTCTCCACTGTTGCTTAGATTGTTAGTTGGGGTCAACCTTGGAGATCTCTGGACATTTCCCTAGTGCCAGATTTCTCTCTAAACCTATAATGGCTCCCTCATTTGGTATCTCTTTTCTTGCTCTCCTCTATTCTTCCCCAGACTCAACCTTCCTGCTCCTTCATGTCCTCCTCTCCCCTCCTCTTCTCCCCTTCTCTTTCTCCTAACTCCCTCTCCCCTGCCATGCTCCCAATTTGCTCAGAATATCTTGTCCCTTTCCCCTTCTCCAGGGGACCATGTATGTCTCTCTTGAGGCCCTCCTTGTTTCCTGTGTGGATTGTAGGCTGGTAATATTTTGCTCTATGTCTAAAATCCATATATGAGTGAGTACATACCATGTTCATGTTTTTGTAACTGGGTTACTTCACTCAGGATGGTTTCTTCTAGTTCCATCCACTTGCCTGCAAATTTCAAGATTCCATTGTTTTTTTTTTTATCGAGTAGTACTCCATTGTGTAAATATACAACATTTTCTCCATCCATTCTTCAGTTGAGGGGCATCTAGGTTGCCCCCAAGTTCTGGCTATTACAAATAATGCTGTTGTGAGCATAGTTGAACAGATGTCCTTGTTGTATGAATGTGCATCATTTGGGATATGCCTAAGAGTGGATTTCCTGGATCTTGTGGTAAACTGATTCCCATTTTCCTGAGGAACCATCATACTGATTTCCAAAGTGGCTATACGAGTTTGCACTCCCACCAGCAGTGGAGGAGTTTTCCCCTTTCTCCACATCCTCTCCAGCATAAATTGCCCTTGGTGTTTTTTATTTTAGCCATTCTGACAGGATCAAGATGGTTTCTCAGAGTTATTTTGAAAAGATATTTACCAACCCCACATCTGACAGAGGGCTGATCTCCAAAATTTACAAAGTACTCAAGAAGCAAGTCTCCAAAGCACCAAAAGATCCAGTTAAAAAGTGGGGTACAGAACTAAATAGAGAATCCTCAATAGAGGAGTCTAAAATGGCTGAGAGGCACTTGAGAAAGTGCTTAACGTCCTTAGCCATCAGGGAAATGCAACTCAAAGCAACCCAACATTTTTTTAAAATAGCTTTAAAACACACACCGGGTCCTGTGAGATAGTTCAGTGTCGAGGGGTATTTGTTGCCCAGCTTGCAGACCTGAGCTGTGCCTTTGGTCCACACGTGGTAGGAGGAGAGAGCAACTGCAGCAAGTTGTCCTTTGACCTCTGTGTGCGCTGCACAGGAGAGAGCACATGACACACACATACACACATTGAACAAATATAACGAATAATTTTGTGTTAAAAGTTGTCAGAGCCATGAGATTCTTTTTTAAACCCTTGCTAACAGTGGACTTGATCCTTTGTTATAGAAAACAGGACAGGGTACTTTCCTTCACAACACCACTTTCTCTCCTTATATCCTGACTTTGTTATTGATCTCACTGCTTTAATGTTTTCACTGTGTTTGTGTGGTTATGTGCACGTGTGTGTGTGTGCGCGCAGGTGTGTGAGTACACATGTGTGTGTGGAGACCAACGGTTGATGTCTGCTGTCTTCCTCACTCTCCCTTCACCTCTTTGAGACAGGGTCTCTCATTAGTCATGAACTCATTGACTTTGATAGGCCGGCCGGCCAGTGTGTCCCCAGTTATGAAATTGCAAGCTTTTGTGCCTGCCTTTTACATGGGTGCTGGGGATCTGAACACGGGTCCTTACGCTTGCACAGCAGGCATTTTACTAACTGAGCCACGCTCCAATCACTGTGCCACGGTTCGAATCCTCAACAAGGCCTGCATTCTGCTTACTTGCTGTTCTCTTCATGATGCTGGGGTCAACCCGGGACCTCTCAGTCCATTCTAGCCCTATAGAAGACATCTTTGTTCTTAGTAAATCTGAATAGAGTGCTCAGCGTTGCCTCTGTCTTTTCTCAGTTCCGGTTGGTTTCCACTCTCTGAGTCTGGATTGTACTCTTAAGCACTCACCGTGCTGCAGAGTGAGTGCCCTTGGTCTTGGCATTTTTCTCAGATCTGCCCACTTCTTCTATTGATCCCTTTCACTGTTTTTCTGTCAGAAGATGACTAGGGAATAAAGCCGACTGCTTCCTTTCTCCTGTATTGAGAGTTTTTATGAGACGTCTCAGATTTTTTGTTAGCCCACTACCATGGTTTCTGGGAGAGCTGACAGCTGGGTACTGAGCCAAACTCCACTCCAGAGTCAACTACATTTCCTGGTGGCAGATGCCATCTTTCTTTATTTAGTGTTCCATGATGTTCTTTATAGTTTGGTTTTTATAGTTTTAGCATTTCTGATGGGTCACTATAGAGGACCGGATAACAAATCATGCTTGCTGGCCTCAAGCCCCCTCCAACTCCACAGGAGACCAGCAGTAACATATTTAACACCTATGATGTTAACTCTCCAGTCTGCCAAGTACCTTAATGAGAGGGTCATTATTCAATTTAAATCATGTAATTCACATAATGCTTTTGAACATGCCTTCCTAAGGTAAGCAGTAGGAAATTCTTTTCAACCTCACACCTTAAACCAGAAACTTCTTATTCTGTCTTTACGGTAATGCTTCCTAATCTTTTTTAATCCATGATTCATCTATAGTCAGACCAAAAAGCAATATGAGGTTCCTCTGAGATACTATTGTTGGCTCAAACTATTTACAAGCTCTTTCAATAGCATGCAAATGTACTCATGGTTCTCATGTTAGCCTGTCAAATTCTAAAAAGCAAAACAAATTAGAAACAGTGGAAAAGCCCATGCCTTAGAGGAGTTTACTGAACAGTGAACCATATATGTTACATAGAAGGCACTGGTGAATGTTAACTAATTTACTAGATACTCTTCTAAGAAATGTTTGATAGCCCATTCTTTTTTATGTATTGAATATCCCCAAATAGCTTAAGTAGTTAACTAGACAACATATGTATCAGGTAGTATGTATGTGTTCATGTACATATGATTTTTTATGTGCTAGAGCATGTGTATGAAAGCTATATATCAATAGCTGGTAGCTTCCTCAATCTCTACATGTAAGGCAGAGTCTTTAACTGAACATGGCATTTGATGATTGACTAGACTGGTTGCACTGACTTGGGATAGATTGGAAAGAACAGGATGAAAGGAGGCATGGGGCTTATGATGCAATTGCATGGGAATGCCAACGTAGACCTTCATGAACCCATTGGCCTGGAGACCAGATGATGGGCAAATCCTTAAAAGTTCGTGGATAACTTTTACATTTCAAAAGCAGTGTTTTTTTTTTACAGTTTAGCATTAGGCCCATAATCATTTGAAAATAAAATTTAAACATACAGGTTCTGAAGCCCAGCTTTTGGAATAGTAAATATTTTTAAATAACTAAAGTTAAACTCTTTGTTTGCATATAATTTTTAAAAGTTATTATATAAATGTTGATAATTATAACTATTAAGTTGCAGTTGAGGGTTGCTTTAGGGTAAAAATAAGAAAAAGGGTGATTTGTATTTAACAAGGCACTGCATTTATGGGTAATATAACATACCCACTGAAAGTCAGGATTGTGTGCTCCATAGAAAGGAGTTTTTTTTTTCTATAAAATACAGAGATGAAACTTTCCTTGGGACCTTCGTATGTTACTTCTTATAAAGCATTTCCCCTCTCAGAAACACCCAATGGAACTGTAGGAAAAGAAATTCCAGCTCATGCAAGGAACAACTTTCAAAGATTGAATGAGGTCATTTGTGGGAACAGTAAGCCTCCAGCTCACTAGGGGGCACTAGACATGAGAAAGAAAGCCCAGCATCAGAGAATACCTCCACTATCCCAACGGCTGAACTTTCCACTCTCAGTTTTCCATCTTGACAACTTTTTAAATCTTGATCCAAGGATATTATTGTACAAGATTGGGGAACTACAGTACAGTGCTGAAAATTTAAAGTGCCATGCCATCCACAGAAAGAAAACAACGCCTACATTTTATTCTCTTTTATGGACATACAGATCTTAGACATATTTTTGTAGGATTGTTACTCCTAACTATTCTCTCATTTAATACCATCAGTTCCTCTGTTACTGAATCCTATTTAGTACATGATTTTACCTCTTACTCTTCATCTTATAAATAGCCGTATGTCAATACTTCAATCAGTTTTTGGTATTGGATGTTTAAGGTTTTTACTCTGGTATTGTGGACAAGATTGCAGTAGTGTCCCTAACCCAGCTTTATATGTATCTGAATTCCCTGTCCTTTTTTTTTCTTAACAAAATGCTCCATATTTAATGACTTCCTCTATTTTCTGAGGTAGAGATGAGAGGGAGGTACAGTCCCCTGTAAACCTATAGTCCACAAACTGGCAGCGGCAGGGGTAGGGTGGGGTGGGAGGTGTTGGGGGTTGAGGGGCATGTGTCAACTGAAGTCTTTTCAGGCAAACTGCTTGGCTCTCCTGCCTCGCATTCTCGCAGGGGCTTTAGCTCCTGTCATGTGCCCCATCCACAGGCCACTCTGGCTATCTCAAGGGTGGCAGCAGACTTCCCTCAGACAATGTCAAGGGGAAGCTGCCTCTGGAATTTAGCCCTGGTCGTCATAAATTGACATTTTCATACCATGTCGGTCAGCTGAACCTGTATTGAGTCTGCTCCAAGTTCAAGATGAAGGGGATAGAAGAAGGAGCTCTGAAAATACTGGAGACAACTTTTGAAACCAGCAGAAAAAGCAGTCCTAGTATTGTCTCCTGATGACGAGACTCCAGCATGCAAGCATGGCCTGTGAAGGAGTCTCTCCATGTTTCTGCCCTCCCGAGGAGACTCACATCACCTCACTCTTTGTGTTGGTTTTATTTCCTAGAGACCCCCAGGCAGTCTTTTCAGAGGAGGTCCTTTGTGAGAATTCGAGGATGGGGTCCTCTTCTCCATGCAGATACAGACCCCAGCAAGGAACTGAGAGGTAAGAGGAATGCTTCTGGATGTTAGTACCCCACTCCAGCTTCCTAGGCCTGGGAACCCATGCTATAGGCTACATCCCAACAACCTCACTGTCCTTTGTGCTTGGTGGCCATCTCAGAAGAGTTGGTTTTGTTGTTGTTGTTCTTTTTTTATTTTAACCCCTTAAAGGAAATTTGATTTCCTTTCCTTATTCATCACTAGAGAACTACCCTGCCTAGTTTTCAGTTTTAAACTTGGGATTATGAATGCCTGACAAAAATAAAAATAAGCTTGCCTGGGTTCTGAATCCCCATTTGTCTTGACTCTAGCCACTTCCTACATAAGGATAAGGCCACGTTATTAAATTATGACAAAATTATCTGTCAAGTGCGTCTTCCGTTTGTTACGATACAAGCAAGATTGTGTGACACTGGCCAGGAACATCAGGTCTATACTGAGAAGCATTGGTGGCCTGGATCATATTAATAGCTTCAGCCTTCCTTAGTTGTTATGCTTTCATTTCCTGTAAGGGAAGGTGGCATAACTACAAAACTGACTGCGACTCTTCAACTGCTAAAACTTGCAATCTATATTTCATAAAATACAAGTATATTTATGCTAGTTAACATAAGAATATAGCAGCCTATTTGTGTGTTTTCTGCTAAAATAAATATTTAGATTATATTTTACATGTTATTATCTATACATAGCAATTATATAAAATTACTTGATGTTAAGATCATATATAAATTATTATTTTAATGAATTTTTTATTTTATTATGTGTATGTGTGTTTTGCCTTCATGTATCTAAATGCACCATATGCATACAGTCCCTGAAGATGCCAGAAGAGGGTATTGGAGTCCCTGGAACTGGAGTTACAGATGGTTGGGAGCCACCATGTGTGTACTGGAAATTGCACCTGGGTCCTCTGGAAGAGTATGCAGTGCTCTTAGCCATTGAGATATCTCTCCAGCTCCTCTAAAGTGCTTCTATGTTGTCTAAATCAAATTGTAATTAATATCCATGTGACTTAAGCCTGTCTGTTCCTATACACCAAGCACCAATTTCTTGATTGGTTTCACTGCTCAAAATGAGGACTTACAGGAATATAAAGAGCAACAAAGAAAAATAGAAAGGACAGGAAATTGGGAGAGGGACATGCTAGTAGGGACTCCTTGGGGGAGGGGAGTTGAAAGTCTGGGGGAGGGCAGTGGATATCATCAATATGCAATGTCTAAATGCAAAATCTTTTCTTTGATCAATTTTGTTGAAATAAAGCAAAAAGAACAAAACAGCTCAATTATCACAGGTTCAGTATCCTTTTAAGGTTGACCCATGGTGATTAATTGGTAAAAGAATTATTTTATAATTAAAGTTTTGGGATCCTTCACTGATAAAAACATGCTTGATAATAATGAAGGGATTGGACTGTTTTAGCTTCTGGGTCCACAGTGGATGTTTTGTCTGTGGAACTGATCAATTCAATCATAAACAGCAAGATGATGTGACAGATGGAGTAGAAGCCAGACACCCGGTGCTGTTTCCCAGCTGCTAACATCTGGGTGTGATGCTCTCACCCTCAGTTCTTATGCCTTTGCAGGGGGTGTTCAGCAACTGAAGCTCGACTTTCACAAAGCTTGTCGAGATAATTGAAACAGTGTTTAAAATATAATTGTTTTTCTATCAGAAAATTTAAGGTAGGGAGATGACTCTTCAGGTATCAAGGAAATTGAGTTTAGGAACAGGCCTATGATCCTAGCACTTAAGAGGCAGAGGTAAGTAGATCTCTTGTGAGTTTGAGGCCAGCCTGGTCTACTTAGTGAATTCCAGACCAGGCCAACCAGTCAGGGATTCATGGTGATAGACTGCCTCAAAACAAAATAAAACAAAACAAATGAAACAAAATGAATGAATGAATAAACACTGAGTTTAAGAAGAAAAAAAAAGTAGTGCCAGTAATTCATCAAAATATATTCTTTTGAAGAATTAAAAGATAAACTCCCTTTCCTCAAAAGCATACTTCTCTTGTTAAAAATGAATAAGTGTCCCCTAAATACACAAGTTAAATAACTTCCATAAAATTGAACAAACTCTGATACAACTCAAATATAAAGCCTAGCATGGCTCAGAGCCCATTCTGAAATAGTCCCGTGTGACTTCATCGAGGGAAACTCATCCTACGTAGGTTAAGGACAGGGTACACTCAGATGCGTGCCCTACTGAGCCATTTGGCCATGACGTGGCCAACCTGTGTGAACTTATGAAGCTCCGATGCCGTAGGCTACAGCGCTTCTGCACTGTACATGTGTACATGTGACTCACTGTCAAAACAAACGTGTGGCGGTGTTTTGATTTGAATGGAAATATCCATCTCCAAATCATATTTTATTATCGTCTATGAAAGGATTTTGGCTTCTGAAATAGGACTGTATTTCTTATTTGTCAACCTGGACTTTACATCAGTCCAGAAAATGATGCTAGGGAAAACGTTACCCCGAGCCAAGAGTTCTGCAGCAATCAGCCGCTGCTGAAGTGCTTACTGGCCTCTCGCCTCCAAAGAGAGGCTGATCAAAGGCCGGCTGCTGTGACTTTTGTCTGAGCACCAGATAAACTCCTGCACCCTAAACTTTAGTTTGAGGAGGGTTGGGGGAGAAGGCTGGGGAGGAGGGAGGGCCAGTCTTCCATCTTTAATCTATTTGAGGAAATGGACGTCTCTTATGAAAGAATAAGCTTTTCTTAACCTAAAAAGCTGTCGCACCTGGAGCTTAACGGTTGCATATCTGTGGTGGGTGAGGGGGCAGCCATGACTCCAGGATATTCAGATATTTGCACGCTGAAACAAGAAAGAGGGACCACTGGAAGCAACTTTCCCAATGCAATGCAATAACAAGTTTATGTGCACTGGGAACCTGGAATATTCGGATCCTGACCCAAGAAGTGGATTTTGCTGGCCGTTTTCTGATTTTTCTTCTTCCTTGTTTGTATGCTGTTATTGGTTTGTGGGACTGAAACTGTTTGCTCTTCAAAAGGAAGTGGTGATCTTTACAGATGTGGAAACTAATGTCTAGGCCTTTCCAGAGGTTTGGGTACTACCAAGAGGAAGATCTGAGTCCTAGGGCAAAGGAGCCCTGGATGAGGTACACCCCTCAAGTAGTTTTGGGACAGACTGTGTGTGGACACACCCTGAACTTCTCTGTTTTGTGGCAGTGACATTCAGTGGGCAGAGGACATGACAGGTAGGTAACATACTGGAATGCAGCAGGAAAGATTGTATTGCTATGAAAAGTGGCCACACCACCAATTTTATTGCAACCTTTTCTTTTTTAATACTACTTGGAATTTGGAACAACATGAGAAGTGCTTTTCTGTTTTATCACTTATGCTGGACGCAGAGTCAGGGGAAAACAGCACCCATGGGCATTTTAGCATTTACTTCTGTGCAAAAGGCATTATGATCAGAGCAAGGAAAATCCAGTGTGTCTCTGTGTCCCCAGAAATGGCTGTTCATAAGGAAAAAAGCATAGGCTAACACCATCAGAGGCAAGATCATGTTTATAGGCAAAGCTTCCAGGACAAAAGTCTTTTGGATATTCTGTCTATTTCTCTAAAATGCCTTAAAATGCATACATTATTCTCTGACACACTCAATATTCAATAAATTTATTTGAATAGATTACAGTAGAAATTGCTCTAAGCACCCCAGCCGCCACACTAACAGCAATAACCCTGACTAAGTTCTGCTCCTGTGAGACCTTCAGGCCCCTGTAATGTCTTACATAGTTACCTCCAGGCTTTTGAAAGGAAGAGTCCTAACTCCAAAGTCTCTTAGGACTTTCTGGTCATCTGGATACTGTTTGAGGGGTGTAGCGCAGCTATGTTAAGGTTTTTCCTAGTCATGCACCCTTCTGCTCATCCACAGCAGGAGGTCAGCAGCGCTGTGAATAAGGCTAATGCTATGTGTGCTAGTACGTACAATGGATGCGCCCTTTCCATCTCCATTGGGGTTTGCTTTGAGTTTTCTCCCCCCTGAAACCTCAACTTGAAGCTCTGGATACAGCCTGCAGATAAGGTCACAACTGGAGTGGGACCGAGATCCAGAAAGGGTCGAGTGCTGTCCTCTGCCTTGTTCTAACCCAAATTCCATACACTCGAAAAATGTTAGAGGTTTTCTTGGAACATTTGGTTTGTGCATTGAGGTCCACTGAGAAACTTTTCCAACATTGAGTGGATGAATAAGTGTGTGAGGAAATGGATTTGGGTATCCATGTGTATATATTTATATATCATTTGGCTTATAATAGAAGATGACAAAGTGTCTGGAGTTTGTAATTCAGATCCCTCATTCGTATTTGTTGGAATTATGTTTGTAGGCATTTTGGGCGGATCGGGTGGGACAGGTATTCTGGCACTCGGGAGTCACAGAATACTGAGTGTTACACAGCTCAGATGGAAAGGCATCCCGGAGCTTACAACTTACAGCCCTGCCTCAGGGAAAAGCTTCCCCAGTGTATGGGCTCTGCATTAGCAGGAGAGAGGGTCTTCCAGCTGGGGATGTTTGCCCAGTGTAGCAGTTTTGCTCAGGCAGAAGGTTTCCAGGGCAAAGTTGCCACTGTTCAGCTCTGCTCCCAAGAGAGTGGAGAGCCGAGTGTAACAACTCCTCTCTGCCAGGGGAAAGTTTCCCCAGAAAAAGTGTTATGGTCCTGCTTGTGCTGCTCTGCCCAGGGTCATCTCTGCTCCGCAGCAAAAGAAGATCTTCACCCAAAGCTCATCCAAGGGGTTTATTGGGAGGGAAGAATCCAGGAGAGTGGCTGCCCTCTGCCAGAGTGGCAGAGGACAACTGGGTAGCACAAACAGCCACATGTTGAACAGACACAGGGTTTATATAGGGCTTCCAGGGTGGGTATTGGTCATATTTCAATGCTGAGCTCCCATTGGCTAGAGCTCCTGCTTGAGGATTGGTTAGTTTTCTGCACAGGGTTAAGGTCAGATTTGGCTCTGGTTTCAGGGCCAAAGTGTGTTTCTTTCTCTGGCCCTTTTTAGCCTTTTGGTTTCAATTTTAGGGCCAGGGTGCATCTGTTTCACTTACTCTGATTCCAGGGACGTTCCTTTGGCACTGGTTTCAGGGTCAGGGTACATTTCTTTGGTTCTGGTTGCAGGGCCAAAGTGTGTTTCTTTGGCTCTGCTCAGGGTGTGTTTCTTTTCCCTGCAATATTAATTATTGCTATGTTTTCTATTTTTATGCCTCTACTCTTTCTGATCATTAGAGAATAGAGAAAGCCTTGACTTTGCAATGTGAGTTTCACAAAAGTTGCTAATAAGCTAGACATTGAATGGACAATAGGAGATGGCCCAACAAATTCTCCAGGGGAATTCTAATAATCTTTGGTTCTACTTGGTTCACTTTAAAATAATAATGGGATAATGGGATATCTAATGGTCCCTAGAGTACCTTTAACATAAGTAATTTGCTTTTAATTTGAACACAAATCTCCTGTCGCCCTCAAGCCAAAGAGAAAATCGTGGTACTTTTCTAGTCAGGGTGAAAGAGCTCTAGGCTTCTTACTATTTCCATGGGCTGTAACTTCTCAGTGCCTCCAGTCAGTACAATCTATATTCTCACACCTGTTCGGCTCACAGTCCTGCCCCTAGGAAGTGTGAGGCTCTGTTGAAAGGTTGAAGCTGGGCTTTCTGTTACTGATAGAGTCTAAACTCCAGCTTGCTAAGGACGTTCTACCAGTGTAGCTACACTCTGCTTTCCCAAGTGTTTTCTTTTTTCTTTTTTTGGTTATTACGAGACAGGGTTTCTCTGTATGGTTTTGGAGGCTATCGGTCCAGCCCGGCCTCGAACTCACAGAGATCTGCCTCTGCCTCCCGAATGCTGGGATTAAAGGCGTGCGCCACCACCGCCTGGCTTCCCAAGTGTTTTCTAATGTTCAGGGCTCATCATCATATGTCCCAATCTGGTGTGTATGTCACTGCACATGTCCATCAAATGTGACTGTGAAGTGACACTGTCTACTCATCTTTCCGTGTAGAATATTCTCCCTTCCCTTTATGGAGCATGGTTTCTTGCATCCTTAGTAACTGGAGATGCTCAGGGCTACTCACAAGTGATCATTTTATCCTACCGTCAGGTACTTGGTAGGCTGTTTCTCTAACAACCCATTTTAAATTAGATGGTTATGTGACTCACAATTTCCAAGATGTTGTAAGCAGATGTGCAATGCATCAGGCAGACATTTTCTGGCAGAAGTTTCCAGAGGAGCAAGAATTGACAAGCTCCTCCCTGGTGTCAGTTATCCTGATAGTTCCCGTGGAGACAGAGTCTGCCACCCGTGTTTTCAGTGGCCACACTGAGCGGTAGTTCTTTGTCAACTAGAATTAGATGTAGAGTGTAAAAGAGGAATAAACTTCTGTGCATGTTCTAAATCAACAGAGCTCTGATGTGTTTGCTGCTGTGGTATAAGTTTATTAACACTGATGGAGATGCTCAAACTGATTCAAGTGTCACTTTAAGAGTCCTGGTCCATGCCTCCCTAAAAGGCATATTCTTCAGAGCCCTCACAGTGCACCTGATGCTCTGTGTATAGCTGCATAGTTGCACTTGTTACAGTGCACGGGGACTGTTGTTTACATGGCTCCCCCTCATGTGTTAGAGTTTACACATGCGCTTTCCATTTTCTAGAACACTCTCTGTGGTTGATAGTTTATGATTATTTTCAAATAAACGACAGAAAGGCTGTCAGGCAGCCTCCTTCAGATTATGATTACAGGAAGTATTACTTTTTTAAGTTTTATTTTATATCTGTTTCTTTTTTCAAATGAGAAGTAGAAAATTAGCACATTAGATTGTCAGACCAGCTTTCTAACATTGTTGTTTATTAAAAATTAGGACCGTATTAACTTTACTTAGTTGTTTTATCCTGAAATAATTTCAAAGAATGAGAGTCAATAATTTTATTACTACTACATAGATCAGTATCTGGGTCTATACCTGACTCCTCTTCTATGTAGCTTTACCTCTGATCTCAGTTACATATGGCCAAATGTAGTTACAAACATTAAATTACAGAAGCAAATATTTCATAATTCTAAAATACCTTTAATTATGACATATTGTTATAATTGCTTCATTTTATTATTAATCTGTTACTGTATCTCATTAGTAATTTAATAATTCAAACTTTACCACAGAAAAAATATCATATATACAAAGTTAGGTTCTGTGATCTGAGGTATCCATACAATGAGCATCTCAGAACACTTCTCCTGGTGGACCAGAAATTGAAATTGAATTATTCTTACTATACTCATCTAATTATATGCCAATGCCATTGTTTCCTGTGGGTATTTGATTTATTATTCAAATACTTATTGACAGGTCCATGTTGTGCCCAGGTTGTCCCATGTGCTGACGATACAGAAATCTAAAGCAAACTCCTTATACCAGGGAGCTTATAGTGTTGTGATTACAGTACATGATGGCATATTGGTGATGACCGGTATATATATATATTCATGTGTGTGTGTGTGATACATTGTGTGGTTAGAGCAAGACTTCTTCCTTCTGTCATTGCTTGCCCTATTGCCTTCATACAGTGTCACTCATGAAACTAGAAGCTTGCCATTTGGCCTAGGCCAGCTAATCAGCAAACTCTTGGGATCCACCTATGTCTGCCCTTCAATGCTATAATTATAAGCAAGCACAGCCAATGCTGCCTTTTTACGTGGAACTGGGGATTTGAACTCAGGTCCTCATACTTGCAAAGCAGATGCTTGTACTCACTGAGCCAACTGCCCAGCTCAGCACCTTGGTATTTTTGATTTTTGTGAGCAGAGAAAGAGTATATGTTTATGTAAACAGGAAAAACACACCTAAATGCATATGTTTTGCTTCAGTTTCTAGATAAGCATTGTTTCTATGATAAGGGCCTGACTTTGGATAATGGTTATAGAATATAGATATGGGTAATCCCTGAGAAAAATAGAGCAATAGCAGAAACTGCTGTGTCTCTGAACTGCTCCTCCAGAGACTCAAGGACAAGAAACAATGGAAATGGGCTGGTGGGTCAAAACAAGACTGTCCAGGTAAGATTAAGACCTGACTGTACACACTCCCATTATTCATGGAGAGAACCTGCCCCTCTGCATATGGGCGGAGGAAACCGTTCCTTGGAATTCTTGTCATACAAGACAAAGCAAGTTAGCAAGCCGCTGATGTCACCAGGTATATGGCGCAGTTTGTAATGTGTCTCTGTGAGGTTAAAGAATGCTGTTCAGAGGACAGAGGCTCTTGTCCTAGCCTGCAATGACTGGACCTCAGGCAAGTATCTTGTCCTGTCTGTCACCACTGGTGTTTATCAGCAATTCAGAGAGAACACCCATGACTCAAGCTTTTGGCTCTGAGGAGAGGATGTATCTCCTAGTTCGGTGGAGACCCACCAGCAACACCTTCCCTTAACTTTCCTAGCAACTCTGTGTCCCAGACGTACCCCTTAAGGACTCATTCTGTTAAAAGGTCTGTCTTTTCTTTTAGCATCTCTGTTAAAAAGCTGAAATAAACTTTATATCCCACTTGCCATTGTCCTAACCTGTTGATGCTACAGGGCAATATCAAAGGCCTTAGCGATTGAGTTGATATGAGAGGGAGACCCAGAATGTTAGCCCATAGGCATGAGCATACAGTAGCTCTACAGATAAAGGCAATGGAAATAATTATACTTAAATGTTAACAAAGTCACTTGGAGCAGTAGCATTGGAGACATGGTGGAACTTTCAGGCTCTATGTCCCTCATAAAATTGAAGGTGTATCTCTAAAGTATAAGAAGGTGTATACTCTACAGATAGGGATGTGGGGTTCTGGCTGGCAGCAGGACTCCTGGGGAGCTAGCATGGATGAACAGCAGAGGAAACGAGAAATACAGACATGGTAGAGCTGAGGGTCTCGTCCTCAGAGGCTGGCCTCAAATGACTTTTTTCTACTGTGATGATTGAAATGCTATTGGAATTTAGTACCCTGTAATGAAAGGACATTTATGTTTTAAATTAAAAGTGTGCTATGTACACATGCAGAGGCCAGAAGTCAACAGCAGGTGTATTCCTCCATTACTCTCTGCATTATTTTATGAGACCGTGTTCCTCACTGAAAGTGGTGCTCATCTATCTTGCTAGGCTAGCGGATCAGTGAGTCTTTGGGGTCCTCCTACTTCTACCTCCCAGAGCTGGGGGTATAGGTATGTGTTGCCATGTTTTACCTTTTACATGGGTGCTGAGGATCTGAACTCCCCAGCTCCAATAGCTCAATGATAAATTATCTCACATTGCATGTGACTTTCAAGTGTTTGAATGAAAACTGATATAGGGAAGAACTTGTTTATAGTTGTCCCAATTTAGAGTTTAATTCAAGTCCTTTTGTAAGCAAAGTATTTTCTTCACAGTTTCAATATTTGTTGATTTTTCTAGTAATGTAGGCACCTGGCAAATAATTGGCATTTTTCATTTTTGGACCTTTACTGAGAGTTATTCATTCCTCCAGAAAAATATAATTGATAATACAATCCATTTTAGCAGGGTAATATCAATCTATCAATCTACACTGTGGTGGTGGCACTGATAACTTGAGCTATGGATTCATGATTCTGGTTCCTTAGAGACTGTGACTGTTAGCTTCATCAACTCAGTTCAACTGAGAGTGTCTGGAAAGTGTCTCAGTGGGGGACAGTCTACATTGAGGTGCCCTGCAGGGGACTGTCTTAATAAAGCTAATCGATGTGAGAAGACCTAGCCTACTGCAAGGGGCACCATTCCCTAGGCAGGGTGTTTGAACGGTAAAGAAGTGGTGGAAATAAACTGAGAACAAGCAAGCGTGTGAGCAGGCAAGCATGCATTCATTTCTCTCTGCTCTGTACTGTAGATGAGATGCGATGAGCTGTTTGCTGCTGCCCTGGCTTCCCTGCAATAACAAACTACATAACCTAGAACTGTGAGATAAAATAAGCCCCTTTCCACTAAATATCTTTCTCTCAGTGTATTTTATCTCAGCAATGGAAATGAAGCTACAACAGTGATGTCCTTAAACTTAGTTGAACCATGTGTTAAATATATACTAATTTTCATATAAATTATATTTTTTACATTAGAACATTTTCAAAAATATTGTGAAACATGTATGGAAAAGATATGATATCACAATATTTATTTAATTCAGGGTTTAACATGGGGAACCATAGTGTGTGCAATTTGTATTGCATGTTATAATATATATTATAATAGGATATAAAATTATAGATGTAAGTGGTATTGTGGCTGGCGTGTTGGCAAGCTGTCTCCAGACTCTAAAAAGGTCTATAAAGCATTGTCTCTCTTTCTTAGTGGCGGAAGTTATGAGGGACATCCAGCTGTCCATTATGCTAGAGAGAAGATCATTACTTGCATGCAAAATTGCCATTGATGCTGCAGACTCTGGACCTTGGCAGGCATCACCACTCATCCAAGGCTGTGTAAACCTCTTGCAAGTTTTCATTATCAAGAAAAGTTAGGAGACTTTCTTCCTACTGGCCTTTAACCAAGTGCCATGGGTCCCTTCTGCAGGGTTAGGGTTCATCAGCGTCTGAGTCTTCCTTGTGACTGTCCTACTCACGTGTCTTTCCCATTCATGGTCCTAGAATCAAGCAGATGTGTCGAACTTGGGCACAGGCTTTAGACATCATTTGTTTTCTTACTCTAGTGCGTGATTTTCAGCTTTATTTTTTCTACCTCCTACCTGCAGATGAAGATATTTGTGTACTGCCAAGGGCAGACTCTGACTTGTACTTTTAAGTCTGGTGATTAATCACCGCTATCTTCATAGTCTTTTTTAATGCACCAGTAATACCTAGCAGCAAACCATTTAATTCTATGGCCTTTGTAACTGCTTCCTCTACACTTCACAAACATCTCTTCATGGTCCCTTGCATCAGTAACCCAGAATCCATCATTAGTTCCGGTAAACAGTTGCCCTGTTCCAGCCTGCCCGCTATTGTCAGTACTACCCCTAGCTAAGCGCCTTCCAAAGGCCCACTGTAGAGGGCTCCCAGGACATTTCTCAGTACCACATCCTGGGCTGAGATTCCTGGAGGCAGATCCCTCCATGGAGACTGCATGTAGCCAGTTCATTTGGGTGCATTCCCAGAGTAGCACCTATCCGGAAATGAGAACAGAACATTAGGAGGAGAAATTGGCTTGCAGAAGAGATCATGGCGGATCCCATACTGGTGACTCTTCAAGTGGTTATCTCTTCACCGGTGTTCATTCAAAGTAAGGACTCTGGAGACGTGCAGCTGCATGGTAACTGGCGAGTAAATAGAAGCAGCCCTTGAAGATGGGACATGACCTGGGATGATGTTCTACCTTGGGCCCAAAATAGTTCCCATAGAAGGCTGTAGTTGAGAGCTGGAAACAGCCAAGCTGTCATTAGTAATGTCTTCTAGGGAGAAGGAGAGAGCTACTGTTCCTAAGAGGTGACTTGGTGGCGGCCTCCGACATCATTGTTTACAGGTGCTGGTAAGGGAAGGGACACCAAGAAGGTTTTAAGGGAGAAGAAAGTATGTGTAGATTCATGCTGCCCATGCTTTCCCCATCTCACTGTTATTTTCCAATCCAACCATAATACAGAAGGAACTTTGGATTCCGGCTTTCAGATTAGAGTCTGAAACATGCTAGCTGTTTGACCTTAGACAAGGTCTTCGAACCCGTCCTTTGTGTACAGCTTGTGACGTGAGGCTGGGGAGTGTTCACTTGGGGTGACTGTGACTAGAGAGCAGCTGTAGACAACACTGAGTTCCCACACATACTAGGGGCTTTTCTTGTACAAACTCACTCATGTGCACTAGCTTTGCAAGAGGGGGATTCTTGCTAGGTACATCAAACCAGGCACAGAGTTGAGGGATACTTTGCTCAAGATCTCAAAAATCACTGTTACAGGGTTAGGGATTTGGGATTCCATACTCATCTTTGTGATTTTAGGCTTCAGTTTCTTTAAATAAAACATTTTATTAAAGGAGCTCGTGTATATAGAATAACACACAGTAAGTATTCAGTAGATGTAATTGTCCTGGTTTCCTTTTGGGCAGCTTTCTAGAACTGTCTAGAGAGCAGCCTTCTGTCTCCAGGACTTACTGAATGTCCTATCTCCTCTCCCACAGTACTTCTTAAGAGCCTTGACACCTGTGATAAGGTAACCATGAGCATGTAAGGCTGAGCCCATGCGTTTTATTCATGAGTTATATTCAGACATTGCAAAAATATTCTCAACATCTTCATGAAGTAAATAAAAAGGTATAACGGACACATCATTTGTCAAAATGCACTTGTTTTTATGCATTTCAATGATAATCAGTTCTCAATAAAGTTGGTTAAAAGTTTCAACTTAGAGAAATAAAAAAATAAATAAGACTTTACAGCATATTGAATCTCTATTAAGCAGAGAAATATTTTCTATCACTAGAAAGGGGCTTTGGTTACTAATTAGGTTATTCTTTGCTGAAAGATTAAGTTTCTGGTGCAAACAAGATAATGTAACAGCTCAGGCTAGATGTTTCTTTAATTGGTTTATTGGTTCCTCTCAGCTGCTTCAATTACTCGGAGGATACTTTGAGTTATGTTTAATTTTAATATTAAACATAACATTAAATTTTCTAGGAAATTGAGCCTTGATAGCAAAGGCATATTGATCATATCCATGAAAATTAGAGGACAGGACTTAAGCATCCTGCTCTGCAGTTCCAAAAGGGGACAGAGAACAAACTGTCAGCCATGCTAACACAGACGTCATTATTATATGAAGTGTGGAGTAAAGAAGCAGCCTTTTGATAACTCTGATTTTCTGGGGATTGAAAATAATGTGATTTTAATAAGTAAATTGGGATGTTTATTTGCTTAGATTGTCAGACCCTAAAATTTACTGTATGTTATATTTACACATATTCAGTTTGAGAATACAAAATTATATCTAGTTAAAAATCAATGATGAAACCAGGCCTGGTGGTTTATACGTATAACTCTAGCTATTTGGGAGCCTGAGGCAAGGGAATTTTTTGAGCCTAGGAGTTCTTTAAGCAACAGCAGTGACAACATCAACCATTAGAATAAATGTTAAAAGTATTCCACAAGTGGACTTGAGTTGGTTTTCTTTTGCTAAATGTATTTTATTTATATTTTAATTATGTATGTATACATGTGAGTGTGGGTGCTCATGGGAGTCATAATTAGACTGGATATTTTTCCTCTCAAAAAGGGTTATTTTCCTCAGAACATTATGTATGTCACTACGAAAAGATTTATTATTCCTTTGAAATTAATTAACAGATTATTAATCTGCCAATTTAAACTCATATAGTAAATGTACACGAACAAAATATTTGTAGGGCTCTAAATTTTTGTAAAGCAAGTTTTCCTGAGACCAGAAAGTTTTAGAAATGCTGGGGCGGGTCAAAAAATCAATACATAAATTTTTTAATAACAAAAGAAATGGAAAAAAAGAGATACTATCACAGACTTCACTTCTTGGCATGTTAGTAATGTGTAGTTTCAGTTACTGAACCTGGGTTTTTGTTCTGGGCATCAAACTCTGGTTCTCACATGGTCCCATGAAGAAGGGGAGGGGGACACGGAACCTGGGAGCAAATTGGGAGCAGGGGGGGAGAAGGGAGGTGGAAGGGGTGAGGGGAAGAAGGGGAAGGGGGAAGAGAACAGGACTGAGACAGGGGAGGAATAGAGGAGGGCAAGAAAGGAGATACCTTGGTAAAGGGAGCCAGCACAGCTTTGGAGAGAGATCTGGCACAGAGGAAATGGTAGGGGATCCACAGGGATAACCCCAACTAAGAATCTAGGCAGTGGTACAGGGGCTGCCTTTCATGCCCTTCCCCTATAATGAGGTTGATGACTACCTTGGTTGCCATTCCTAGAGCCTTCATCCAGTAGCTGATCAAAGCAGAAGCAGGCACCCACAGCTAAACACTGAGCCATGCTCCTGGAATTCAGTTGCTGAGGAGGACAGATGAGCAAAGTAGCCAAGACTGTCCTAGAGAAACCCGAAAAATCAGTTGACCTGACCTAGTGAGAGCACAGAGGAGCTAGTCATAAAGCTGGGAACCAGTTTTGGATCTAACCAAGCCCTCTGAATGTGGGTGCCAGCTAGGAGGCCAGGGCAGTCTATGGGACCTCTAACAGTGGAGCCATCATTTATTCCTAGAGCACAATGGACTTTGGGAGCCCATCCCTATGGAGGGATACTATTACAGCGCAGATACAGGAAGCAGGGCCTGTGCCCTCCTCCAAATGATGTGACAGACCTTGATGGTCTTCTGTGGAGGGCCTCACTATCCTTGGGGAGTGGGCTGGGGGGGTGGTCGGTGGGGAAAATGGGAGGGCAAGGGAATGGGGGGATTGATATGCAAATAAGAGTGTTTCTAAAAATAATAATAATAAAATAAATTTTCAAAAAAGTAAATTCTGGTTCTCAGGTTCACATGGCAAGTGCTTTACTGACTCAGCTATATCACCAGATTCTATGAAGACAAACCAAGACACAGGAAGGTTAGGCAGTGTGTCTGATTTGTCTGTCAAAACGATAGAACCACATTATACAATAAAGGATCAATTACTGTGTGCACACATATAGAATTGGGAACTTCCAGGGAAGGAGGGGTCTGAAAGGGTAAAGTGAAAGATGGGGTGGGGGAGTTCCCAGTTACTGTGGAAGTACCAAGCACACATGGACCCCACCTGCACTGTGAAGTATTGTCTGGGATGTCTGGGATGTCTGGGAAGCTTTGTTGTGGGTGGCTCTGCATCAGCTGTCTGGTGATGGCTACAGGCTAGAGAAACCTGAGCTGGGAAGAGGAGAAGTTGGGGACCTCCAGTGCCCCTGACTGTCCTCCACTATTCTCAGCCCTGAGGATTTCAGAGGTTAAGGGCTGCTGTTTCCCTTCCGTGTCTTAAGTTTGGAACAGTTCCTTATTTGGCCGATGCTAACATCTCTTCAAGGAAAGGGAATGTGAAATCTGACTCCCAGGTTAGCCAGGTTAGGAATGAATCAGCACTCCTCAAGACTTCAAGACACAGCTTGTGAGGAGTCTGGCCAGGACTTGAACCCAGGCAGTCTGGCCCTGATGACTCCATCATTGCCTAACACTTGTGGCTTCAAATTCTGCAGCTGGAGGACTTGGCCTACCTGAGTCTCCACAGATTCGTGTAGTCCATCCTCAAGCTACTGTGGGGATTTGACTCTGGGCCTCCCTCCTGATGTTCAGTCTGTACCGTTCCTGTGTCAGATGCTCTCTTATGTACACGCCAGTGCTGTTTACTGTTTTGTTCTTAGCTGTTTGGTTTAAATGCTTCTCATGTGATAACATGCAATGCGTTTGGCTTCTTGAGATTCAGCACACTGCCCATTTGAGGACAGAGGCCTGTCTGTCTGTTCGCTGTACATATATGTCACCTATGTGTATCTATACTTGTAAATTAAATTACAAGGGTCACATCTTTTAGCGATTATGAATTCACGGAACTGGCTTTCTGGACTGTACCCTCGAGAGTAGAATTTTTTTGTCTTGTTTACTTATCTTCGGTATCTAGTGGGTATAACATTTGTTGAATTAATGAGGTCCAAAGTCCAGATAACTGAACATGCTTTTTATGTGGTTGACAAAGGACAAGGAGAAGATACTCATGTAAATTGATGATCATGAGTTCAGTGTTCCTAAGCTTAGGTGACTAGAGTCATCGCCATGTTTATTCTTCTTTTCAGGCACTTACTAGGGTAACATCGTGTGATGAAGTTCTATGTTTGGTTTTTCTGTCTCTGATTTTTGTGACATCACAGTAAAGCTGGTTTCCTAAAGGATTCAATGATACCCTGCAATAAAGATGCGAGTAAACAGTAGATGCTATTGGGGGCTGGGCAGAGTGCAGACTCCTGCAATGTTTGCTGGTCATCCTGCTAGACCTGGCTGCTGGGAGAGTGTCTTCACCAGTTGTATGGTATGTAAGATCAGGCAAAGCACAGGGATGAATTCTCAACGGTGTTCACTCACAAGGAGACTGCAGCCCGGGGTTAACATAGAGATGGCGCATTGAATGTTTTCTCTGAAAACACACTAGTTTCAATGGGAAATCTGTGAAAAGTGAAAGAATATGCCAAACATTAAAGTGAATCCTAAATCTTCTAAATCTATCCACGGGTAAAAATAGTGAAGGATGACATGGCACACGCTGGATTGTGATCTAGGAAATGCCTTGTAAGTATGTACGATGGCTGTTTTGTGCTACAGGTGAGGAAAATAAACTGTCATGAAAGATAGAATCAGTGTTGGCCACCTAAAGCAAACATTATGAGGGTTAAGTCTTTGAGAAATAGAGGAGGAGGTGTTAATTGGAAAGTCTGTGAATCTGGGCTCTGTTTGTGTTTGCTTATGAAGGATAATTACAATGTAAGATTTTATACCCTGAGTAGGTGTGTCAGTCCAAACAAGTGTTGGCCAGGCTGGCATGAAACCTAAGATGCTTATGATATGCACGCAACTGTGGAAATTCAAATGAAGAGTTGCTTTGTTAAGCAAACAGTTATGGTTAAAGTAAAAGTGTAAACAGGGTTGTAATGCACAACTCATCCAGCTGTTTGCCTACAACTGTTATTTTTCCACCATCACTGTAAAACCCATGTGGACATCCACCAACGAGCTCTGAGCTCTAGGATGTTGTAAGGCCATGCTTAAAAAGCAAAGGGTGTGTGTGTGCCTGTCTGCTTGGGGAAGAGGGAGAAGTAAGACAGAGTCACATGACTTGTGTTCACAGAACCCTCCTCACCTCCACAACTACACAGATGGCTATGGGGGAATGCAACTGTCCTAGTCTTCTTCCGTTTCTGTCTCAAAGAGAAAACATATTTAGAATGTGATTTGCTCCTAACCCTCCTTCATTTCTGTGGGGCTTGTTTGTTTGTTCATTCGTTCTGTTTATTTATTTTTTTGTTTTTGTTTAGTTTCATGGAAAATGTCGTTTCTCCTTTGGTGCTTTTCCCCTCTGACTTTGGTTCTTTAATATTCATTTTCATGGGAGAAGCACAAAGCTTCTAGAACTCATGGGGTCCTTACACTTTCTTCTGCATTATGCACTGAATGTCATCACATTCGTGCTTCTGACATATCGGCACTGGCAAGTGGTATTTCAATGCATAGAATCAGCATAGGGTTGGATGTGCTCAGGGTTAGCCTCAGTTGTCAGCCTCACACATCTGGAAAGAGGGAACTTCAACTAAGGAATTTCCTCCATTGAACTGGCCCATGGACATATCTGTGGGGGCATTTTCTTTTTGCTAATTGATGTAGGTGGGTGCAGCCCCCTGTGGGGAACATGAGCCTGAAGGGACTCAGTGAAGCTGTGCTCTGTGGTCTCTGCTTTGGTCTCAGCCTCCAGGTTACTGCTTTAGCGACTCTCCCTGTAAGCCAAACAGGCTCTTTCATCTCCAAGGTGCCTTTCCAGTCATGACTTTATCACAGGAGCAAATGTCAACAGCATTCCTAACATGTCTTCCTTCCACTGACATGGTTATATTCATTATCATTTGTAGCGAGTCATTCTCTGTCCTGCCAGCCAGCTCGAGACTTATTAATTATGAAAGCACAGTGGATAGCTTAGGTCAGTTTCTAACTATCTCTAATAAATTAACCTGTTTCTATTAATTTACGCACTGCCACATGGCTCATGGCTTGTTACCTCATCTCTTACATGTTCTGCTTCCGCTGCATCTCCTTGTGACTCTGCCCTTCTTCCCAGCGTCCTTTGTACCTGGAAATCCTGCCTAGCTATTGGTCATTCAGATTTTTTTATTAACCCAACCAGAGTGACACATCTTTACAGTGTACAAAAAGATTATTCCACAACAATCATTCTCTAGGGCTGGCGCTGTGTTAAAGTCCTTTAATATCAGGGCTTGAAAGCAGGGTCTTGTAACATGTTAGGCCAGGGATCTAACCTGTACTGAGTTTTGACCCAAGCCTTTCCAGTTTTCCTCCTTTGATACTGGTTATCATTATGTTGCCCAGGCTGGCTTTGAACCTTTGATTCTCTCACCTTAGGCTTTGGGGTAGCTAGGATTACAGGCTCATGGCACCAGGTCCAGCTCTTAAAGCATTTTGAATTTATTCCTCTGTCTCAGAGGTTGAATCCCCCAACTTTCAAACACTTCCATTAATTTGGAAATACTTGGCAGAAAGAACGGGTTTTAGTTAGTAAGACTCAAAACCCCATCCTTTTCAAGTGGCATAAGCAGAGGACTGCTGTCCCTGTGTATCTGTTGCTTCTTGGCTTCCATTTTTCCAGCTCAGGAGGAAACTGCTCTGTATACTTCTTCCCTAGGAGCACATTGTAAATATACTGTGAGTCAGGGAGAACGTGGACACATTCCAAACTGGCAATCACCAGAGAAGGAAAAAGTCATCAGGGACAAGAGATTCAAAAGAAACAGATGTAAGAATTACTTTTTATTAGTTTTGTTACAGACTTTTTCCCTAATTCTCCACTTTTAGGAATTATGTAGGTGTAGGGATCATCATGGTCCAGGAAAAAAAAAAAACCAACAACCTGGCTTTTAGAAATTGAAAAAGACGAAAGGGCTGGGCGTGGTGGTAAATGCCTGCAATCCCAGGAGGCAGAGCTGGAAGAAGGTGGGTTCAAGCTCAGTCTGGGCAACCCCACCTCAGGCTGAAAAACAGAAAAGAAACGGAGGAAGGGTGCTTTAAAAATAGCACTACCAAAATGACATTTTATCCAAATGCAATTTCAAAGAAAACAGAATTACTTTTGTATTTCTATTTCACATTTTTTCCCATAGGTCATGGTTTACTTCTATTTCAAATGCAGAATTCTAGTTTTCTTTAAGACAGACTAATTTGTCATAGGACTATAAATTCTATGCTATTTATTAGTGTGTAATTGAGGTTACTTTATATGAAATCAAATGATATCAGAAGAAAATAGCAAAGATTTTTAGAATGCAACAGTAATTGGATGACGGTTTTAAGTACTTATTTATTTCAGTAGTGATTTTATAGAAATGAGGGGAAATACAGAATGCGCACCAGAGCACAAGAGCATATTGGATGAGTATTTTAAGACTGTCACTGATACATTTTTCAGAGTGAATTATAATACACCAATTCAAATTACTATATATCAGATAAACAATCGCCATTTATAATTAATATTAATCTTTTACATATTACATATAAAATAGCAGATTTAGTTTAATTGATGTTCTTGCTTAAAATATTTCATACTATTTATGTGGGGATACATAACCATAAAATACCAGTGGGACTTGGAGTCCTTTTGAATTGTCTCTCCCTACTGAAGTTCTCTCTCACATAACTCATCAATGGTTCTGAGCATGAACTCCCTCTGCCTTATCATGAAATCTGTTATAATACATAAAAACAGAATCAAATTTTGAGCTAAAAATACCTATTTTGGGGAGTCACAAAGAGATTTTGAATGAAACACCAGAAGAGAGCGGTGTAAAGCAGGAAGAGAATTCTCAGGAAGGGCAGAGGACCCACCGGAGCCGCTCCAGTGCATCCCAGAGGGGACCCTGAAGCTGCTCGTGCCTTTCCCTGCATCCCTGGCCACTACCCTAGACTGCTGCCACTGAGAAGCCAGGGAAGGCCTGTGACTGGATGACATGCACCTCAGTGTCCTTGTTTTCCACCCTTGTATTCCCTCCTTCATCAGATCAAACTCATACGCTGTCTTAGTTTCACAATCTTAGGCTTTTCCTGTTCATGTCTGGCCACTGGATACTTGAAAAATGTCCCCTCTGTTCTGGAGGCAGTCGGAGCATTGATTGAGACTAAGGTGCTGTAGCCAGACTGTCTGGTCTCCAACTCTCCCTCTCCTACACTCTAGCCTGGCCTTGGGGATGGCATCAAGCGTCTGTCTGCCTTGCTTTCCTCTTTTGTAAAGTGGCAGGAAAATAACGCTGACTTGCCACGAGGCTTCCGTTGACTGATGAATCTGATCTACTTAGCAGTGTGCCTGGAATGAGCTATAACCTTTGCTTCAGTTATAGAAGCTACCTATACATTGCACAGTCACACACTCTCCTATGAATGAACGAGCAAGGACTTAAGTACTACAGCCATTGCGAGGCTTACCTTTCTATGTTGCACACATGAAGGCAATGTACTGTAGCAGGACTGATAGGCTATCCTAGAAGAAAGGAGGAGCCAGGAAAAAGGTTCTTCCTTCTGTCGAAATATTTCCTGCATCTGGTTCCTAAAACAAGATTCACACTTTCATTTCATGGTTAGAAATATAATAGTTCAAAAGCGCAGGGGTAGGAGAGAGGGCTGGATGGTTAAGAAGGCATCCTGCTCTTTCAGAGGACCTGAGTTGGACTTCCAGCATCCACATTAGGCATTATCCACTCAAGAATGGGATAATCTAAGCACCTCTGCAGGCACCTTCACTCATGTGCATATGCCCACACACAGACACACAGGCATACGAATAATTAAAGACAAAAATAAATCTCGAGAAAGGATGCGCTTTAGGATGTTACTCACACACTATGGCTTGGATTTATATTAATTGTGGAAGGCATTTATAATCTCGAAAGGGAAGGTTATAGGACACAGGGGAGCTGAAAGTATGGAAGCTTATGTTATCCCGCCTTAGGTCTGTTCAGTTTTTCCTGTATGAGATTTCTTAGTTAATTCCAGTGTTCCTGGACAAATGTCTTCCTTAGTAAGAAGTGCATCTGCAAATAGTTTAACAGCCAGTGGTGGTGATGTCCTGCTGTCTTTTTATAACTAGAGGCAAAAGGAAATCTTCACTTGGCTCAAATTTGTCCTGTCACCAATAAAGACCCTCTCTCCTCTCCTCAGTGCTCTCTATTGCTTTGAGAGCATTGTAGAGGGTCACTACCTCTTGTTGGATGCATCCTTCAAGGTCTCTAGTGATCTTGCAGACAGCTATTGTCCTGGTCCAGATCTTCATTCTTGATACAACTGTCTTGATAAATTATGCCCTCTTGCTCCTGCCTGTTCAGGTATCTCCAAATGATTGCCTGAAAAAGTTCCATTAACAACACTCCCATTCTGCATCTTCATCTAGAAAGCAAAGCTGTATCTCATTAGCCTATCCAAGGTCATTCCTTTTCCTACACACACCCTGAGAATCTCTGCACACTAAAAGCTATGTGTTCTTTCACTAAATGATATATTTCTAATGTTCAGTTTTTAGAAGGGATTATCTTTATTATGAGTTTGAAGAAGGAAGGATGTACCTGGCTTGCCACGGTTCTTTGAAGCTGATCACGAATGGCTTGCTCTGTGGACACTGTTGCTGCCCCTCGAAGTACTGTTTTTCTAGGGTCCTCCCTAAACATGGCTAATGGAGCTCTCTCCTTCTTTTCTTCCAGTCAGAGACTTTTTTAAAGGACTCCTTCTTGATCAGAAGACCCACAGAGGGCTTTCCTTCTGATTTGGAGTTGTCAAGTACCTTTCCCTATAATGTCCAACTTATTTAACTACAGCTTATAAGGACAGAATTTCTAAGGGAGAATCTTATGCACCTATCAAGTAAAGGTTTCTAGTAATTCCTATATCACAGAGAGTAGATCTAGTTAAGTTTCTTTCCTCTTTAAAACTAAGGTCAAGAGTTGGAAATGATGAAAAAGACAAGTACGATGGTTAGATACTTACAGCTTGGAAAGAAGACAGAGAAGACATAGCAGGGGAAGGAATGAAGCTATGTTGGAGGACTCCGAATGAGTTCCACCTTGAAGCCTCTCAGCTGTAAATACTGGCACCTGGGACCAGAGCAGTGGCCCAGTAAGGAAAGGAGACATCAACAAGCAAATCCCCCATGTAGAAAACTTCCTACACAACTTGCCTCTTGCAGTATGACTTCAGGAAGGTTACCACAGATAAACAATGGGGCAGGCAGATTCCCTGGGCCCCTGATACTGTCATTCCAGGAGAAATGTGCTCACAATATACCAGCTCATTATTTAACACCAGGAGCCTCACTTGCTCCTAAGAGCGACCTGTATGAAGTAAATATGTAATAGCCACCTGGATTTGTTCTCTTATTTATAGACAAAAATATTTTTTTATTTAATGCCTGATTCAGTGGGAACAACTTCAGAACAAAAGGGGTGAAGTCAAATGGTAAGAATTAAGTAGATAATAATAAGAAAATTGTAAGAAAAGGACTACAGAGGGACATAATGTAATACTTAAATCACACTGCTAACAAAGGCTAGTGAGGCTGCTCAATATATTTGGAATAAAAATATTACAAAATGAGGAAACAAATTATGGTGGGAAAAATGGGCACCCGAAAGACATCAGGAAGAAAGGATACTTGGAATCCATGAACTATCACCCTGGGAAACAGTTGGCAAATGGCTGACTTGAAAGACATTAGCTATGCTCCCCAAATCTTCGGAGAATCTGAATCACCTCGCTTTGTATTTATTTCTCGAAGTGTCGAAACACTTGTAGACTTATCCAGGAGACCACAAAGAAAAGATGTTAAATACTTTCCCAAGCCAAACTGTAAAATATCATCAAAGGCAAATGGAATTTCTGGGTCATTTTTTTTCATTGTTTACAGTTCCAAAATATCTGTGCAAGGAAAATTTTCAATTTCCTAGGAAGCCCAACTGTATGCCTCCAGATTTCTAAGGCCTCACCCGAGACTGCAAATCTAATTTGATGTTGCTCCCCCCCCACCCGCGCCTTTATGAGGTGTGTGACCAATGTTTCCATAACTTCTCCAAAGTGTCGCTGGCCCCGAAGAAGTTGAAGTTCACCGCACTCTGCCTCCTGGAGTCCTTCCCAGCTCGTCCGGTTCAGCGCTGCTCGCAAGCGCTTTGTTTCTGGAAGCTGAAGGGGGCGTGTGGCGGAGGCTTTTGGACCAGCCGGGGACGCTTGTCCGCTGCACCGCCTGGGATGCTCTGAGAAGGACGGGTCTGGAGGTGGCTGGGGCCGCTCCAGGCGCCGGGCCGCGTAATCCCTGCGCTAAGTGCTTGGCTCGCAGTCTGCAGTCACTAGTGGGAGCTGCAGAGGGAGAGTGAGAAAAATTCCAGCGGCGGCGGCGGCGGCGGCGGCGGCGGAGCGGGAGGAGGGAAAGGAACTGCGGCGGCGGCGGCAGCAGAAGTTGCCGGCGTGGTGCGCGGAGTGCTGGCGCGGAGGACGCGGGCCCCGGGCGCGGCGGCGGGTAAGGTGCGCTCCGGGGGTGCTGAGGGCGAGCTGGGGGTCCCCCCCCCGGGGCAGCCCGCGCTTTGTGCGGCGATCGGGGCGGGACACGTGCTCCTCCCGGAGCGGGGCAACCGGGACAGCGGGGCGCGCCGGGGCCGCGAGCGCTGGGGACACAGCAGGGCGCCCAGCTCGAGACCAGCCACCTGCCTCACTCGCTCCCGGGACCCGCTCGGAGAGCCACCGCGCTCAGGGGACAGCCACAGCCTCCAGTCCCCATCGCGTTCTCCCCAGCCCGCCGTCACTCCATCCCCTGCGTCCTCTCCTCTCCTGCGGGTGTCCCCAGCGCGGTCCCTCACTTAACGGCTGACTTTGCTCCCTCGCCCCGGCACCCCTTTCCTCCCGTCCCGGAGTGGCTCCACGCTGTGCCCATCCGTCCCCTGCAGGGCGAGGGCTTCTGACATTGGAGAAAGACCCTCCGGAAGTTGTGCGGGGCGGCAGGTATCTTGTTTCTTTGAGCCTCTCCAAGGAGACTGTGTGCTCGCTGTTCTGAATGGGGACCTTGCGGCTTCCTCGAGTTATTAAGGACTGCTCTTTTCTTAGTCACCTTCCACCAAGGTGAGGTCAGTGGCTGTGAGCGGCCACAAAGGTGCCAGTGAAACAAAACACAAGGAGAGAGCCCAGGAACAGAAGGTTCCAGACGTATCTGCAGGGACGCGGAACCACCTGAGAGAAGGTCCCTGAGTTCTGGAAAAACAAAAGGCTGCACCAGTTAGGAGGGAGTTCAGCTGAAGAGCATTTGAAAATAATTTGAAAGAAGCCCTTGGTGTGGAAACCTCTTGCTGTCTTAACTTGAGGCCAAGTCTCTAGTTTTCTTACGTATAGTTTTGGGATCTTGGTCGCAACTTCTCCAATTATTGTTTTGAGGAAGTTAAGGGAAATGTTCTCTGTCTACGGGGACATTGGTATTTTAAGAAAAAGCAATTTCATGTTGGTACTTTTTTGCTTTTTACACTCGACTGATCAAGGAAAATTATGTCTAACTGCAAAGAAAATAGGAAGGATTTGTCAGTAATTTAAAAAACACGAGACATTCCAGGGATCAATAAAAATTTCTTAGGCGAATTCTCATTACGAGAATGTTGTCAAGGATATTACATGTTAGTGAAATATGTGAGTTGTGACACACTTGGATCATTGTGTGACACCCCAAAAAAGTTTGTGTGTTACAAGCAAATCATAGCAGTGAAAACCTTAGCTTGAAACTAATTGCTCCTGTTCTCAGTTTTCTTTAGTCCTGCATAGTGTACCTTTGTTTTTACCAAAAATATGGCCCGGGGCTACAGAGCTGGGTACAGTGTGTTATTTGTCCAATCTGAATTACCGTTTAGAAAAAAAACCACCCTTTCCTTTTGGTCACGGGAGGCAAGTTGATGTGATCTCATTGCACACGTGTGAGGGGCTGCTGAAGTTTGGTAGCACCGATTTGCGAATTGAAACTCAAATGCTGGTCTTTGGCGAGTTAAAAATCCTGACTTATGCCATGCTCGTGAGTCACACTGTTTATCGAACCCTTGCCACCTTGCTCCAGGTGCTGTCAGTGTGTCGTTGGGCAGGGTAGTCTGATTATTATTGTCCCCGAGGAACTTTTTTTAAATCACCATTGGAGCAACTCATGGTCTGTTTAAAAGTCTCCCGAAAGGTTTCAGATGTTGCACATTATTTATTAAAAGGTATTAGCTTAAAGTTTTCCTCATAAACTTTGAAAACTATGAGACAATCCAGTAAAGTATTTTCATTATAGCAAATGTTGGTTTTGCTATTCCTTTGAAAACACGGGGCAGTTTAAAATCATGCTCATCTCTTGGTATGCATAGGAACCCCGACAATACTCTTCTTAAGCACTTGATTAATATTTATCATCCAAATTTTGTGTTACCCACTCAAACCCATCAGGAGCTTTCTTTCTTTTCTTCTCTGTCTATCAAGTTTCTTGTTGCATCTCTCGTAATACCCACCTCTCTGCTGCAACTGTGTGCTTAGCTTTCTCTTGCTATGCAGTTATTTCATTGTAGTGGGCCTTTCTGGGTTTTAGATGCCAGCTACAGTGCCTGCTATCTGATGGATACTCAAACACTTCACGAAGAACAATTAGTTCTCTTTCACTTTGACTCTTGGTAGATTCAGTAGATCAGGGAAAACAGGTAAGTGTAGAAGAAGAGCAGGTCATTGATTCATAAATAAGTGTGTCTGGAGACTCTCATCATCATAAATTAGTATTAAGAAATGAAGAAGATGAGGCCTGAGGAGCTTGACAAGCAGGTAGTGAAGCCATTTGTCTGGGGAGGGCACTCATCTTGATTCCTTCCATAGACATGGATAAATCTACCTGTAATTCTAAGGGTTTCTTTTCATGTCAACTAATTAAAGACATACATGAAACTTAATGACTTGTAATAACTGAGGATCACTTGTACTATAGAACATTGACTTCTCAGTTGATTTTATGTGGTAGGCATCGTTCTGCATGCGGCTCACAGTGCCATATTGGGCAGGAGATTTTTTTCCCCCTGCAAAGATTATTTAAGCTTGCAGCATGTGCATTTTTTTCTCCCATGACTGCAATTTTGCTTTGTATATGTGTTTAAAGTGGATAGGGCAACGGAGGGAAAAGAAGGGTTGGGTCATATTATTGGCTACTTTTGAGGTTTGTTGTTTTCAACCAGGGGGCCTTCAGTTTAATTCCCAGAAAATCCATCTGTTTCACCTGTAACTTACCTGGAACATTATGGTTGAAAAACATGTGGTGGTACATGCCTATAATCCTAGCACTCAGGATGCAGAGGCAGGAGGATTTGAGACCATCCTGGTCTAAGTAGTGAGTTTCAGACTACCCAGGGTTGCACAGCAAGGTCCTGTTTCAACAACATCAAACTCAAACAAACCTCCAAAAAATTGGAAAGAAGTGTATGGAGACTTAGGAATGGATAGAGGGATATTTATGATGTTACTTTTGAGTATTTTTCATGTTCATCTATGGTAAGATGAAAATGATGGTGTATAATTTATACCAGGCAGTTTTTTCACATTTCTATGGTATCTTTTCACTTTATATGCTCATATCCTTTTTCATATATATATGTCTTGGTTACCTTTGTTTTCACTTAAAGATCTATGTGCCTGCTCTGGGCGTCTCACTGTTACACACTTCAGAGACATCGTAGGCATAAGAGAAACATGATCCTTGTCATTGAACTTGGGCTCTAGAGAAGGAAGAGAATGGGTTACATAAACACAAGTCATTTCCGGTAATGAAAGTTGCCACTGGGAAAGTCAGGGTCATGTGACAGGAATGAGGGCACAGCCTAGAATCAGGTGGTCCAAGTACATTTCTGGTCACAAGAAAGCCAACCCCAAGGATTCAGGAGAGAAAAGTACACACTGGCCAGAAACTATGGGAAAGAAAGGGGATGAATTCAGATGGAATGCACGAAGCATTTGATTCAGAGTACATTTTCTTGAGCACTGTGGAGGTTGCTGGAGAACTGGACAGATATGACATAGCACATCTGTCTAGTGAGGAAAAGAGTGTCTGCTGTGAGATGATGTGGGAGGATCTGTGGTGAGATTGCTGAGAGGCTGGCAAAGGATGGAGCCAGGAGTCACTGATGAAGCATCCTTGTCACTGAATAGGAGGATCATTGCGTTAATTCATCATGGTCCCTCCATTTTTCTTCTAGTGTTGGGGAATGAATCTATTACCCGGAGTACATTAGGCAAGTGCTTAGTACTAAGCCCCACTCCCAACCAGACATGTCTTTCAAATGTCAGACTTCAGTCCCTTCTCACAACTTCCAGATGTAACCCTGTTATCGTCATCCGATAGCTCTTGGTTGCATGCTTGGTGTTTGCGGAAACACGGTGCATCCTGGGAAATATGGCATGTGCTCAGCGCTATGGATGATGCTGGAACAGTCGTCAGGACATGTGACTCTTTTTGGAAGGGATACAGGAGAGGAAACCTTTGCATCCTCACTTTGTTTGTGGTAAGGTAGGCTGCAGAGGAAGGAAAGCAAGGCAGAAGTCCTCCAGTAGGGTGTGAGAGGCATTGTTTTCTGCCAACTTTGAAAATTTAGGAAGCTTCTTGAAGGACTGCCTGAACTGTGAGATATGGACTTCACCATCAAATCTCAGCCCTTTGCAGAGCACTGATTGTGAGTAGGCAGGCAGAGACAGTTAATAATGCTGGGTACTTAATTCATCTGATTTTACTGTCCCTCCTTTTTCAATAAATGTTTGTATGTAGCTACAGCTTTAGTAGATACAAAGTCGCCTTGGGATTGTTTTCCCCCTGAAGTTGTATTTGCTTGTTGGCTAAAGGAAAAGAAAGGTACAATTCAATGTATGTATGTCTGTAACATTTCTTGCCTGGCTATATTGAGATAAACATTTGAGTCATTTTTATAACGTTTAGATAGATAGGGATTTAAATAAGTACAGAAACATCTGTCACTAGTTAACTTGATGATTAATGACTCTACAGTGATTCCAAGGAAGCCAGTAATGATCATGGCTTTGTCCAGATTAATCTCTGAGTAGGAATCGGTGTGTTTTATCTAACTAATATACTTTACAGCCACCTATAAAAGGCACTAAATTGTCAGCTCTTTAGAAGAAGCTGCTCCTCTGCCATTGCCCAACACTGTAGCCACCACACAGCTGGCTTACCCTGGAGCTATTTCTCTCGTTACAGACTGCAGTGAAGGACTCAATGGCAATCCTAAGCAATGTGGTTTTCACCTCATTCTTTTGCATATGAAGCTCTTCTGCCACTGCTTTGGATAATTTCCAGTTGGCCGTATGTCCCTTCCGTACCTGTCTGGTATCCTTTCTGTCTTCCTCAGCTTTGTCAAAAGTGTGTGGACATTCCCACTGGCTTTTATGTCAGGGGTCCATCCTCTCTGCCTGCCTGGCCGCAACCACGCTCAGTCCTTCTACTTCAGGCTCTTGGCTCAAGAAGATAACCTGGAGCACCCTGATTTCAGGGGACAAGGATTGCCGGGAAGCTCAGCTGGAGCCCCCAGGGCCAGGGAGGGTGCAGAGTGAAGTCACCTGTTCTCTTGGTTCCTTCCCTGCTCCGTTATCTTGGGCTGCCTGCACCGGAGGTCACTGTTCTCCTTGGGGTTTGGATTCTGGTCTCCTCGAGCGCTTGGACTGCCTGTACCGGAGGTCACTGTTCTCCTTGGGGTTTGGATTCTGGTCTCCTTGAGCGCTTGGATTGCCTGTACCGGAGGTCACTGTTCTCCTTGGGGTTTAGATTCTGGTCTCCTTGAGTGCTTTGCTTTGCTCTACTGTCCTTGGCGTCGCCACGCCCAGCTTGTTAGGTTGTAGTTTATAAGCACAGCCTTCTCCGTTTCTGAGAGAGAAGCTGTGTGAAGGAAGATCCTGTTTTCTGTTTACGTGGTTTCTGCAGGTCTCTTTCTCTAGGAATCTGCTTGGATTGAGTAGAGCGGTTGCCCTGCCCCCCTTACCTCAAGTGGACAGCTGCTTTCTCTCCCACATGATAGTGTTATCCTTGCCACACCGGCTCATGAGCCTGTTATTATATAGATACTTCACTGCCAACCTTTCTACTGCTTTAAACTTGGTAGTTAATAGACTCTTCTTTTTATGTATGTATGTTGCTTCTCACTTTTCATCCAGGAATACAGTGCATATTTATAGTCATTGCTTAGGGCTGGGTTAAGCAGTATGGATACACAAAAGCTAGTCTTTGACTCTTGTTTGGAATGTGCACTAGGGAAGGGGCTGGAAACACTGAATACAAGGTTTCCTAGTAGGGTGAATGAAATATGCTATGATGGAAGAGAGAAGCAGGGTGGGTGGTACATTTGTGTGAGCACAGGAGGAACTCAAGATCAGGGGCATGTGTAAGCAGCTGTCAGGAACTTGCATCTGTGATGCAGCCTGGAAGTGTATTGATGTTAGAAGCTTTTCCTAATGACACATCTGATAAATCTTCTATGCAGGAAAATTCGAAGTTGCAGATTAGCGTTAAGAAAATGAATTTCTTGCCTGGTATGGTGGCTCACAGTTTTAATCCCGACAATGAGGAAGCAGAGGAAGGCAAATCTCTGAGTTCTGGGCCAGTCATGGCTACTATGTGAGATCCTGTCTTAAGAAAAGACAAAAAGAGGGGCCTGGAGAGATGGCTCAGAGGTTAAGAGCACTGACTGCTCTTCCAGAGGTCTTGAGTTCAATTCCCAGCAACGACATGGTGGCTCACAACCATCTACAATTCAATCTGGTGTATATGTAATAAATAAATAAATCTTTAAAAAAAAGAAAAGACAAAAAGAATAAAGAAAAAAGGAAAGAAAGAAAAATCATTTTCTTCATATTAAGTACATAAAATTTAAAGTTTTATGTTTGTGTGTCCCTTAAAGTTTTTTAATGCCTAATGCATCTTCAAACGAAGATTATGTACACTTTGTTGATTATATTTCCTCCCCTCCCGCTCATCCTCTTCTGTTTTTGTTTTTCGAGAAAAGGTTTCTCCATGTAGTCCTGGCTGTCCTGGAGCTCATTCTGTGGACCACTCTGGCCTCAAACACACCTGCCTCGGCTTCCCCAGTGCTGGGATTAAAGGCATGTGCCACCATGCCTGACTATGTTGCTTGTTTTTTCAGTTAAGTGTACATTGGCAACAGCATTCTCTATCAGTGTAGGTGTTTTTGAAACACACTTAATATATAATATGAAAATTAAGTCATATTTTTCATCTACTGCGTGTTTTTTTAAAATGAGGATATTTTGAAAAGCTTAATAGGCATGGAGAAGAAAATTAAAGTAGACAATAACTCCACTGCATAAGTAACTCATGAAAATGCAGAGATTCTTGCATGCTGCGAGAGTGCAGGAATTAATTACCTAAATCATGTAGATCTTTTATTTTATCAAAGTCCCTTTGAATCATGTCTTTTTCTGTACAGAAGGAGACACTGTTAACATTTTGGGTCTTTACAGAATAGGGAGTCTAATGTACTTTTGTTTCCTTTGCATCTTTTTTAAACTTGAATCTGTTTATACATTTCCAACTCAAGATGAGGGCTTTCTGGACTTGATGTGACTGGGAATCTACATTTCAAAAGAGCTTCCTTCCTTCCTTCCTTCCTTGGTCAGTTCTGAAACTAGAGACAATATGGATTGTGACGGTGAATCTAGAGTAAGTTTCTCCCTCATTTTAAGTGTTCTCAGAAATTGGAACCACCCCGTGAGAAGTTGGCTGCTCTGTTTAAAGGACCTGGAGTAGGTGACCTCAGGTTGCTTCATTTTTTTGTGAGTCATTTTGCTGTTGAAGCCAACAGCCAGATGGATTAGAAAGAACCCACAGCCAGACTGCTATGAAGGCATTACTTACTCATCCTGAGTGTCTGCTAGTCAACTTGTATAGGGAGATTAGCTAAGAAAAGTTAGTAGGGAAACTCATATTATTCCAAAATAAAAGTAACTACTACTGTGTGTGTGTGTGTGTGTTTGTGTGTGTGCCCGTGGAGTTCACGTATGTATGAACACATAGTGTAGAGGTCAGAGGTGGACATCAAATATTTTCCTTGATTGTTCTACACATTGTTGTTGTTGTTATTATTATTATGAGACACGGTCTTTTACAAAACTTGGGAGCTGGCTTGTTAGACTAGACTGGCTGGTCAGCAAGCCCCATCATTCCTTCTGTCTCTGCCAGCACTGAAATTACAGGCATGAAGTGCCACACCCCAGCATTTTTTTTTCCATTTTACATGGGTTTCTGAGGATCCAGCTCAGGTCCTTGGCTTGTACCTAATTTTTAGATGGTAAATCTGTTCTCTTCACTGCATATTTGAGGGAGACTTCTAATAATATAAACTTTCTGCCTTATCTATAATCTTAGGAAATAATACTGGATTTTAAATAATACAGAGTTTGTTTATATGACAGTTCATAATAACAACCCTCCATATATGAAACAATATGAGTTTTACTTTGTATATTTAACAAATGATGGATGCTGTAACAGCTGAAACATACCTGCTTACAAAACCATTTTCAGTCCAGTCCTCAGCGAACAGCTTTGAGCTTTCGTTTCTCTTGATCAAATCAATCACTCCTTTAAATACTTATCTTTAACATCTGTACTAAATAAAAATATTTTAGCTCTCTGTGCAGAGGAAAACCGTGCTCCGTTGTTTAATTGAATTAAATTAGCTTTTTAGGGACATTTACCTAGGAGCTGTTTCTGGAATCAATTTGGAAAATGATCTTTATTCTGTAGCATTTAAGTTTGATTATGTTTTTCTTAGTAATTCTCCATGGGCCTGATACACTCCTTGTCTTAGTCATCAAACCCTAGAGATTTTTGTAGGCAAATTAGGCATTTCCTACATCACAATTATGCATATTTATGAAATAATTCATCCTCCTTCAATTTAGAGGTTTAAGGCATTCTTAATTCTAAAACATAGACTCAATTTTATCTTGTGAACATTCTCTGTTAGAGCTGAGAGGACCATATATCCAACTTAACTTCTCCCAAACCTGCTTTATAGATGTAAGTTTTGGTGAAAAGCAAGGGATTTTTATTGGTACAAATGGCAACTAATCTAAAACTTCCTGTACTATATTGCCTTGATACATTGTATATTTTAGGTTCATCAAATATTGGGTGTGTTACATTTCTTTTATACTCTTTTAATTACTGTTTTACAAAACCATGAAAAGAAAATTCAAAATTGCTTTTAAACCCCAGATTTCCAGTTTTTCTTATTTTGTTTCTCCTCAGTGATAATTGTGCAGTATATGTTTTGTATGCCTGGCATGAAGACTCTAACAATGTCTTCCTCTTTCGACTACTTCAGATTTAGCCGTTTAAGGATAAAACCAGCCTTTAAAAAACAGAGTATTAGCCGGGCGGTGGTGGCGCACGCCTTTAATCCCAGCACTCGGGAGGCAGAGGCAGAGGCAGGCGGATCTCTGTGAGTTCGAGGCCAGGTTGGACCAACAGCCTCCAAAACAATACAGAGAAACCCTGTCTCGTAAAACCAAAAAACCAAAAAAACAAAAACAAAAACAAAAAACAAAAAACAAAACCAAAAAAAAAAAAAACAAAAAACCAAAAAGCAGAGTATTGATTTTATGTGCCACTGTTGGGATTTTGGAGTTACAGTATTTTTCCTAAATCCTAGAATGTATGAGCAATATTTTTTTTTTCTGTGCACATCCCCACCTTGATTCTTTCCCTTCCTTTCCCCTCTCTGTCTTTGTCTTGCTTTTGTGTTTAACCAGGGAGCCCAATTCTCCATTAATACCCTTTCCCCTAGTCATAGAAAATTAAAACATTAACTTTTACCCAGAATACTCAGTTTTTCCCCTTGTCATACTCCTCTTTAACTGATTGGTGTTTTGATATTTAGTAGGCACATTCTTAATTCCCTAAGGATATGAGGTAATAGTGGAGGATGTACATCCTTTTGTTATAAACTCACTTGATTATATAATTTTATTCAGAATTTTCAAATGAAATATCTGTATTTTAAATGTTCACAGGAACTTGTTCTCAGGTCAAAGAGGCCAGCAATGACAAATGCATTCATTGTATTTTGTAAATACCTAAATATATTCTTCTCATTGTTGCCTGGTCTATAAAAAGCTACATAAATGATGCCATACAGACTTCATAAAAACTTCTTGATCTCTCATTTATTTGAAACTTCAAGCATTTAAGCTTGTGATTTGAAAGTTATGATTATGCATTCATAATCATTTTTCTTCAAATTTCCTAGCATGTATCTTGGCTTAGCATGAGTCTCTAGCCCCTCCCCCCCCGCTTTGGCTTACTTCTTCAAAACCTGGAAGGTATAATGTAGTTTAACAATAATATTTTATATCTGGAGCTTGTGAATAATGCCTTCATCACAAATGGAGTTAAATATTTATGCCATATGAATGAGCCTGATGTTATGTATTGTAAATCAAAGAGTGTGGAAGAGATAATTGAGCCTTGCTTTGAAGAAAAGATATGTTTAGATTTGCAGATTATAGACTACCAAGAAATTATGCAGAACATAAATAGACTGTATATGGAAGGCAAAATGAGACATTGTTGAGAACCTCGATGAAGTGTGAAATTGATTTAGTTCGTTGCTCCATCTTTAGGTGATGTCATCAGGGGATATGTTAGGGAAGGCTAGGATTGGTGTTTGCAGATGTGCGTGTATGTGTGTGTGGTGTACCATGATGCACATATGTAAGTCAATAGACAACCTGAATGTCATCACTTTTCACTTTGTTTGAGACAGGGTCCTTTATTTGAAGCGGTGTATGCCAAGCTAGCTGGCTCTTGCGATTCTGTGGACTGTCCCATCCTGACCTCCCATCTCACCATGGAGTTTTGGGACTATAGACTTGTGTTAACACATCAGACTTTATGAGGACTCTGGGCATCCAATCTCAGAGCCTCGTGTGTGTGATAAACACTGCCCACCAAGTCATCTTAATTCTATTTCAATTTTATTTGAAATGGGGCTTCATGTAACCCAGGTGGTCTTGAACTCCTGATCCTCTTGTATCCATTTCCCTGTTTTATAGTTACAGGTGTGTGTCAGTATGCCTGGCTTCCATGATTTCACTTATAAAAATTAATATTGTCTACAAATGTCTTAGTTTCCCTCAGTCTAAAAGAAGGTGGTCTAGTGTTACTGAAACCATGTGTGTATTCTTGGAACTGGTTAGTACTGTTTAGCTTATCTCATTTCTTAGCTTTGCATTTTAGTCTTCAATTAAAGTAGACAGTCTGATAAATCCACTGAAGGGAGCAACGATTCCTTAGCTCTGACTTTGCCTGTTCTGACTTTGCTCATTCTTCAGTGTGTAGTTTTGCATCTGCTGTGTTACCTTGCAGCCTTTACCTCTCTAGATGTAAAGATCTTTCTTGTTTTACTTCTTGTGGTCCAGTGGATCATTTCATTCATCTGCTTTGCTTTTTCCTGTTTCTGGTTACTTTTTTTTCTTCATTCAGCTAAGTTTGGAGTAAGAGGCTGTGCTGGAATAGAGCTGCAGTCAGCATTGCAACCTGACACAATTTCCATCTTGCTGACTGCTTGGTTTCCCTAGGTTATGACTGGTTGTGCTTGGAGGGGGATGCGAAATGCAGAGTCTGTGCTAGGCAAGTCCTCTACCATCGCGCTATCACTTGGGCTCGAACTCTGGATTTAAACAAGAGGAGAACCATGTTTGTGCTGTGAAGTGATGTCCATGTGCTTTGGGGGATATAAGAACATAGTAATGCAACATCTCAGAGGTTAGTTTTATGCTTCTCTTTTATGATAACCAAGGCTTATTATCCTGAAAAGTACAATCACACTATAGCGTTCCAGTTTGAGCCTTGGCGTCTTCCGCTAATAGGCTGTAAAGGTTTGGAACTCTTACTGGTTGTCCCGCTGACTTGGCGTTCCACCTAGTGGAAAACCTTAGTATCTTTTGCAGAGCTGGAAAATTGAATCTATATTTCCTCTTCTCCAGCATTTGTAAAGACCACTTCCAGCCCCGCCCTCCTTGCAGTTTTCTTGTCAGGGTATTACATTTTGTTTTTGGACTTTGCTTCTTCAGTGAGTGTTCATTAAAAACTGATGACTAACTTCTCTTTAATAACTTTTGTGGTAGAACTTTGGGATTTCAAAAACTATTGAGTGGGTTATATCGATTCATTTTTCCATCTGCGTACTACATGATTTTTAATTTACTATAAATGATTACTCCATAACAAAATCAAAGCCAGTTTCGCCCCATCATGCTTGCCCAATTCTTCAGCGACCTTATGCATTAGCATGAATAATCTCAGAGAACTGCCAGATTGGCAAGGAGTAATTACAACACGGAGCAGTAAAACATGGAGAACTATGGTAGAGAGAGGGAAAAGAGATGCCATTGTAGCCATTGTGCAACAATTCCACTGAAGACGGGTTACTGTCTTCTCAGGCAACGGAGGAACTGATCTCTGCACAGTTACTTTCAGCAGGTGGAGATCATGGATTCTGACGTCAGAGTCTCTGCTGCTAAAGCTAGGCTCACATGGAGCCCACATGTTACTTAGTTTGACGGCACAAAGACTACTGGCACCAGGCCCTGTGGCCTTGGGAGTTTAATCTTAGGAAGGCCCCGGAGGTGAGTTGGAGATTT
Source organism: Mesocricetus auratus (assembly GCF_017639785.1). Taxonomy (NCBI): domain Eukaryota; kingdom Metazoa; phylum Chordata; class Mammalia; order Rodentia; family Cricetidae; genus Mesocricetus; species Mesocricetus auratus. The sequence goes on from NW_024429193.1 coordinate 16,995,835, forward strand.
TGTTTCACAGTGTTTGGAGTGGTGGCAGCCTGTGGAAGGTGCTGGGACAGTACAATGACACGTGAATAATTAAAGAGTGTTTAAGAAGAGTTTGGATAATCGTATTCTGAGACTAGTGGAGAAGGAGAGAAGGACCAGGCTGTTGACTGGGCTCAGTAGCAGGATTCCTGCCTTGTTTGTGGATTGTGGGAAGCCCAGGATTTGATCCCGAGTACCACGAATAGTCAAAGAAGATGTTGGAAGTGTTTGAAGAAATGGTTTTGAAATTACATGGTGCCGCCCCTTTTACTTTTGTAACATTTCTCTACAGAAAGAAGCATCAGTGGTTGTTTTCTAGAGTGAGGGCATCACTTCTTTAGTACAATTCACTTTTTTATTTCACCCATGTGTTGTGTGAGATTCAGTATAATAAAGTTTGGAAGTCTGACAATTCAGGTAACTTGCTTACAATAGAACACTGCAGAAAGGGACAGCCATTTAAAAGTGACCAGTTTATATGAAATGCCATTTTGAACTTTAATTTGAAGGAGATACTCCACATATACCTTGAAAAGAGCTCTTGCCTTGAAAAAGAGCTCACATTGAGTTTTGAGAAATAGAAAGTGTGTACTAAAAGCTCAGTAAAGATCTATAAAAAGTTTTTCACCCCAAATATTGTAAATACCTTTTCTCTCTTTGCAGATAATGCTGGCTGGCCATTTATGACCTGCTCCCAGCATGCCTCAGGGCATGGAATTAAAGAAGACCCACATGCTAGGCTGGTTGTACACTGCCTGAGCTATCGTCAGCTCTTCCCCTTTGCTTCATATCTCCACAGGACTTTTCCAGAAAGAAACCCCCTCTTTGATTTAAGCACTATACCGTTATTTTTTGTAAAATATATTAGAATATGGCTTATTGACTATGATAGTAGAGTCCAATTTTTTAAAAAAAATCCTTAGATTCCAAAATAACCAGATTAAATGTGTAGTCTTGCTATATGAAAAGCAAGTTTAAAAATGAATTCCAGGCTTAAAAGAAAGCTGTTAATGTTTCTTTTTAATGCTTAATATTTACAATCTTAAAGGAACCCTGCCAAATCAGAGCATTTTTCTGGTTAAGTTTTCACCATTTGTCTTTCTAAAGAAGTATAGATATTGTAAAAAATGTATGAAGTTACGAGGTAATTTCCAACAGATAGGGAGCTTCCTTACTGACTCCTTAGATTCCAAAATAGAATTTTTCCATTATGGAAAATCACTTTATGTTGAGCATAAATAATCTGATATTTGCTTTGCTAATGATCCAGCTTATGCTAAAATCACGTTACTGGATTTAACGATGTAACCTCTGCTCTGCGACCCTGTGTATTCTGGAGGCTTGTAATGCTTGTCAAGGGCATTTCCTTTTATTTATTTTAATTTTACCTGCCATTTAAAGCATCGAGTGACCCTTCATAATTTGATTATGTAACCATAAAATGAGGAAGGACTAGTTGATTATTTTTTACTTTAACTTTTGTAATCTCATATAATTCAGGTCTTCTTTGTATTCTCATTTTTCAGGTCAAATAATGATGCTTTTGTAATTTCTCATCACAGTAACAGATGAGGTAGCATCATACGTTTTGCTATTTATTGCTCTTATTTGAGCCTTTTACTTCTCTCTTTCAGGGAGGACGCCAAGCAGCACGTTGCAAGGGAACTTGACTGGGAGGCGGGTGGAGTGGGGATTGGCTCTGGGTTCTCAGATTGATGGACTAAAATGAAAGTGGCTGCTCACTGGGTCTGAAATGCTCTTGTTCTGTCACCTGACTTAACAGTTAGAGAGCAACAGCTTCTTTAGAGAAAGCCCATAAGGGCTGGAGAGATGGCTCAGCCGTTAAAGACTAGGCTCACAACCAAAAATATAAGAGAAAGCCCGTGTTAGCCGCTTTATCTTGTCTTTGTCTTTCTGCAGTGTTTTGCAATTTCCAGGGACCAAAGTGAGTGCATGCTATTGTCTAAGTTCTTCTATCAGTGCTAAGATTTTTCCACTTCTTATATGAGAAACTTATTATGTTGTCATTTCCAATCATGTTCTTATGTACATTTTATTTGAGGGTAGCAAATGATTTACTTGAGGAGGCAATAATTTTGCCATAATTAATTTTATAATTCTTTCTTGGAATTTTTTTAAAAAGAACTTTAAAGCAGTTGCTCAAAAGGTTTGATTAGATCCAGATTTGTCTTTGTGTTTGATTATAATATCCATATTATAATAGCTCATTTTAATTTCACAAGGCAAAATACAAAGAACTTGTCAGGATATACAATAAATTAATTTCTTTGATGGTTAATTTAATCACTAATAGGTAATTTCCCACAGCCTTCTTGACTTCTTATGGCTTTCAATAATGTTTTCTCTTTTAAAACTTTAAAAAAGAACTATGAAGATTTAACTGAATTTGTTCGTTGTGTAGCTAAATTGTTTTCTGATTTAAAAGCTAGCATGCATTATAGTATTTTCCTAAATTCTAAGTGTCTGTATTGTTCTGGGATTGATATGAATAGACTTCTTTAAAATTTCCAGGAAACTTGATATATTTTGTTACCTACAAGTTGATCAGCAATTTCCTTTTGAGAGACTATTTTTTTTTATTTAGCAAACCCTATTTTATATGGGTTACATTTCAGTGGTATTTTCTAAATTAGCCATACTAAATTTTTAATCCCAGCATGCTTCTATGTTTTTTAGAATGTCAGCAAGTGCTAACAGGAAAATTACACTTATCAGTTTAACTGAAATGTAATTGAGGAGACAAATTGCCAAAGTCCCTTGCAAGTTCATCACAAGTATTTGCTGTTAATAAGAAAAAGGGAGTTTCCACCCAATCCTATGGACTTATTTGCGTTGCGTGATTTTTTTCGTCTTAATAAGATAAGGGGAGGAATTAGAGTTCTAAAGAAATGGTAAGAATGTTTGTTTTTTCTTCCCACCATGGCAAATGGATTAGGGTTGATGAAACTAAAACCCTTGAATCAGAAATGAGAAAGAATGTGAAACAAGTAAGCTAATTCCCTCTGTATGTTCATTCATTTCTTAGAAGCTGGAGTGCAAATGAAGAAAATCATCCCCATGTGTATGCCCATATGGATAGCTTCATTCATGAATCTCCCTAATGCTACTATTCTTGCCTGAGTCATAATTCACTCTAGAATTATCAGCACTGTAACCCTTGCCGAGGGATGGGTGTTACAGAGACATTTTTATTCAAGTATGCCATGTACTGTCCATATTCACCCTCTGCCTCTGTCCTGTCCCCTCACTTTCCCTCCGCTTGTCTCTTTCATATTGTCATGCTTTCTGGAATCCCCATATGAGAGAAAATGTGATATTTATCTGTGGGCCTGGCTTATTCCACTTAATAACTTTCAGTTCCATCCGTTTTCCTACAAGTGACATAATTTGAGTCTTCATGGCTGAGACTCTGCTGTACGAGCATGTATGTACACACCATGTTTGCCTCATCGTAATACAGTTTCAGCACTCAGCTCAGCATCAGCATCTTTATTTTTTTGTAGCTTGCCTTCTTTAGTTTTTATTACTTGAATTGTACTAATTTGCACTTTCTAATTTATGGAATTGATAATGTATCTCTAGACTTACAGTTTTTGGAAGTGGGTCTCTGGGTTGGTAGTCTGGTTCTTTCCCCTCTGCGTCCTATCTTATAAAATGGGAATAAGAATATCAGTCCAGACAGAATCTCAGCGTAGAGAAAGGCAAGTAGACATAGTCCCAGCCCTAACCAAGAAGCTATTTGTAATTGATTCCTGCAGAGGCAGAGAATGTCAGTTTCCTCCTGTGGCGCACCACTGTGTGTATGGACCTTGCTGCAAGGCAGGTCACATGCCCAGAGCAGTCTGCAATGCAAAACAGACTCCCTAGTGCTTTTGAGTGTGCTTTTTGTTTTGTTATTTTTTGTCTTTTGTTTGTTTTGATTTTCCTGTTTTGTTTGTTGTTGTTGGGGAGGTTGGAGGACAGGGTGGGGTTTGGGGGGGTTGGGGGGTGGGGAGGTGGTGGGGTGGGGTGGTGTGTGAAGTTGGGTGGTTAGGAAGTGGGGAAGATCTGGGAGGGGGAAGAATCTGATCAAAATGTATTGTTATGAAAAAAACATAAATGCACAATTTTAAAGAAAAAATCACTTTCGTTTATGTTAACATACTTCAGAATCTTGAGGAAACATATTTCTAATAAAATAAATATTGACTTAAAAAATAAAAACAATATTTGTTGAATGAGGGTGCCAAGGAAGTTAGGTGCTGCACAGCTTTTCCCTAGGATTTAACGAGTGTCTAAAAAGTGTGCGCCCTTGCCTTCTATTGTTCTTTGTCGGGGCATTCGATAGCTTGCCTTACTGGTGAGTGTGTGTCATTGCCTTTGCAAAGCAGAATTAGGTAAATTTGCAAAGCTAGTATTAATTGAGAAAGCATTTTATTATAAAATGTTTCCAGCTGTAGATATGCTTAGGTCAAAATTAAAAATATAAGAGTAGAGACAGACTTACATTCTTCTCTTACTCAGTTTGGGACCCTTCCATTTTAATTTCAAATGCTTGCTTCTAAACAATAAGATCAATTGTATATTTTTAGTGTGAATGACATTTTCTCTTGGATGAGTTATGGAAAGTCTGGTTAACTTTCGCATTACTGGAGCTTGAAGAGACATTAATATTAAACAAGTGTTTAGTTGCAGGACATGATCAAGTTTACATTGTTGCAGATCCTTAATTAAACTTTTATTAAACTGTGTACACTGTGATCCAGTTTGGAAGTAGATAGACATCTGTTTCAAATATTATTACTACAGCTAGAAATTAATAGCCCTTTTGAGTCTGGACTTTTCCCATTGGAAGCCTTCATTTGCCTTTTCTTATGGTTTCCCCCTCTCTTTAAGTAACTTTGAGGCATAGATTATTAAAAAAATAATTTTTTGCAATTTACATAATTATATGAAATAAAAGCAGGGTATGTTTTGGGAGTATATTATTAATAAATCAAGACTCCTTTGTTTCATGTTCAAACCAAGTTTATAGCAATATTCCAGAATTCTTGTGGCTGTTTCATAACTGGTGGTCCTTGTGCCTTCTGCCCTCACACTCACTGCCTTCTTGGCTTTTCCTCCTTTTGCTTTGTGACTGATGACAAACTAGGTAAATGTTTGCATCGTTCTGTTCGCAAACACGGTCACATTGTTTTGCTTTCTACTAGGGATACCAAAAAAATTCCCCAGGGAGCATAGCTTTCTATGTAAATTTCTGCTTATTCCTCATTCTGAAAAGAAAACTCATACTTCACTCAGAATTATTTATGCTGTCTAGATGACAAAATATCAGCATTGGCATTTGTATGAGACCGTGCTTATGAAAATGGTTGAAAACACACACCTTGATGTTGCACAATGTAGAATATATGTTTATACTATGTTGTTACATCTTGGTTCTTTAACACCTCATTATTAGATAATGTATGATCATGGAAACAGTATAGAAAAGCAGGGAAGAGACTCATTTTCTTACAGTTTGTGTTCTTGTGCCTTCTCTAAGTCATCTTTGCCCACACTATAATAAAATTTTCTAATGTACTAAACCCATTTGTGATTGAATTTTGGTTGTGAGGTGTGAGAAATAGTTCATTCCCTATTTCGTTACATAACCTACTCTCCAAATGAAAAATTAGAATATGTCTGTTCCCAAATGATTATTCCTTCATTACTGCTCAGTATATTCTTTCTTTCTTCTCTACACATGAGACACTCATTGGTTTGCTTTCTATCCTTGCAATATTTCACTGTCTTCATAAAATTTTATTTGGAATTCTGCTACTTGGTTGGGCAGGTCCCTTCATTTCTACATCTTTTTGTTTTGTTTTGAAATCTGGGCTATTGATCCTTTCTTCTTTCCAGTAAGTTCCATCATAAGCTTTTCAAGTTTTTGTTGTTGAAACTACATTGAACTTAAATGTGACTTTTGGGGCATTTATCATCTTTATGGTGTCATTCTTTTTGTGGCATATTTTGTTACTTCTGATATTGTCATAAAATTTGACTTCTTATGAAATATTCTTCAAAGAAACTTGACAATGCAGTGTTGTAATTGTGCCTCGATATTTTTTATCTTTTTGTTCTTGTGAATGATAGCATAATACAACTTTAAATCATTTCTATTTTTTTAAATAAAAGTTCATTTGTCCCCTATGTGCTGATCCTTTGTCCTGCCTCTGGCAGGACTTTGGTTACAGGTTTTCAGCTTCAGAGAGACTTTCTATGAAAGCGTTTGTTATTTTTTGAATCACAGTTTTACGTCTTTTTGAGTCCTTAAAATTTCCTTGCCTTACCCTAGTGTGTAGGCTAGGAACCGTAGGCTAATGCAGGATAGAAATAGATGTGCTCATAGTTTTCATTTTCTTATAGAGACAAATTTTAATGTGTGAGTAAAAGAACATTTGTTGCAGATTTTGAGATTTCTCTGATGTCTATTTTACACATTTATGATGTATTCTTTCTATTTATAATATACTGTTTTATTTTGGATTCATCATAAGTGGGTGTTTTACTCAATTAGTGTTGGTGTATTTGAGATCATCAAAGTTTGCCCTATAATCTCATTTTGGGGTAGGATTATTTGTTTTCTGTGTTAAACTGATGCAGCATTCCTGGAGAAGTTTCATTTAATCATGATCTGTAGTTAACTATCTATTGCTAAGATTTGGTTCATTAATCTCATTTAGGACTTTTACCTGTAAAAGATTAGTGCTTTTACTAATCTTATTTTTGGACATGCATATAAAACTCTTTTTTTTTGTTTTTTCGAGACAGGGTTTCTCTGTGGCTATGGAGGCTGTCCTGGAACTAACTCTGTAGACCAGGCTGGCCTTGAACTCACAGAGATCCACCTGCCTCTGCCTCCCAAGTGCTGGGATTAAAGGCGTGCGCCACCAACGCCCGGCTCATATAGAACTCTTGCTTTAAAAAATCATTTTTATTATTTACAACCACTAGCCACCAATCTAAATTCTATATTTGTTTGTCTTAGGTGGTCTGTATAAATGCAATCAGGCAATGCATTATCTCTTGTGACGGGCTCTTTTCACTTAGTTTAATGTTTGCAAGCTCCATTTGTATTATAGCATGGGCTAGTACTTAATTATTTTCAATTTTGTAATTCCATTACACATATATACAACATGTTTACTCATTCAGTAGTAGGTGGACATTTGGGTTGTTTATACTTAGGATGATGGTGGTGTTATTGATGTGTATGCCCAGAGGGTTATGTGCACATGTGCTTTCCTGTTTCTTGGGAGAATACTTAGAAGTGACCCTTCTGAGTTATGTGGTAACTTTGTGTTTAATATTTGAAGAACAATTGCAGTATTTGCCAAATTGGTTACAGCCGTTTACGTTTCCACTAACAATGCACAAGGTTTCCAGTTATTCCATCCCTTACCTACTCTTTCTTAGGACAATTGGCCCCTTGTGCTTGCATTTTCCACTTCATCAGAATCAGCCAACAAAAGATCAAAAAATTTTTTAAAAATTGCCTATATTGTGTATGTAACACCCTTTTCTTGTCATTCCCTATCTGTAAGGAAGTAACAATACATATACCACTTATAGTCTGCGAGGGACTAAGTTAATCTAGAATTCATTGAAAGTATACAGAAATACAAACACTTAGCCATTTTATAAAATCACCTGAGTGCTGGCTCATTTGGGAGTACAGAGAATATCCTGGAACCAATTCCTTGCAGATACAGTGGGACAGCTGTGTTTTGTTGGCAGCCATGCTAGTAAATGTAAAGTGATTTCTTCTGATAATTGATTTATGTCTTCCTTATGAATAATTATGTCAGGTGTCTTATTATGTGCTATTGGTCATTAAAAATGACCTGTGCATCTGAATCAGAGGAATACCTATTCAGATCCTCCTGCCTATAAAAAGTGTGTTATTTTTGCTTGGGAATTGTGTATGTCATGAATTCTGAATACAAGCCTATATGAAACACATGAGTTGCAAATATTTTTTCCTATATTGGAAGGCGCTCTTACTCATTCTCTCTCTCTCTCTCTCTCTCTCTCTCTCTCTCTCTCTCTCTCTGTCTCTCTCTCCCTCCCTCCCTCTTTCCCCCTCTCCTCTCCTCTCTCCTCCTCCTCCTCCTCCTCCTCCTCCTCCTCCTCCTCCTCCTCCTCCTCCTCCTCCTTCTTTTTCCTTCATTCTCCTTGAGATCAGCTCTCACTCTTTGACTTCGGATGCCCTGGAGCTCACTGTATAGCTCATGGTTGCTGCAAACACTTGACAACACTCCTGGCTTTGCCTCCCAAGTGCTGGCATTGCAGATGTAAACCAGAGACAGACACATTTTCAATTCCCTTGGGGTTCAACTTGTTTATTTTTATGATACGCATTGATATTATGATACACATGGCTAATATATTTCTCTAGAGAGAGAACTACTAGAAAATATACATGGGGATTTATTAGACTGGCTCACAGGATCAGGGACGGAATGGCTTTCCAATAGACACCCGTAGGTTGGAGTGCTGAGGAAACTCAATACAGAAAAGCTGCAGGCCTCATTATCAGTGGCAGTGCCAGATCAAGGCTGACGGTCTGCAAGCCTTCTAGAGAGCTGCTGGCACCAGTGCAGCTTGCAAGGATGAATCTGGAGTCTAATGTCCATGGCCAGTTGCAGTAGCTAAAAATGCAATCACTCATGAAGGGTCATGAGCTTCCTGCTTCTTTTACTTTAGTTGTGTTGGGGTCTCTAGCCTTTTGGATAGTGTCGCTCGTGTTCATGACGGGTCTTTTTCACTCAATCCACTGACTCATACCGTTCATCCTGAAACACCGCCACAAACACATCTAGAAGTGTGTTTTCTGATTTTTTAGATAACTCTCTGTTCAGTCAAATTGACAACCAAATTTAACCTCACATAGCGCACTAACAATCCATTGATTCATATATGTCAATAAACATTTATACCAATATTTTTCTCTCATTTTTTAAAAATATATCTGTGATGGACTTGAGATTTATGATTGAAAGTTTATTTTTCTTTTAGCCCTTTGTAAACGCAATGCCTTCTAGCCTGAATTATTTCTGATGAGAAGTTCACTGTTAATGATGTTTCCTTGTATGTGACAAGTCATTCTTGTTTTTCCACTTTCAAAATACTCTCTTTCTTGTCTTCCAGTATTTTTAGTGGGATGTGTCTGGGTGTGTATCCTCTCTTTGTTTATTTTGCTTGGAGTTTGCTGAGCGTCCTGGATTACTGCTTTTAAATTCGTATTTCATCAAGTTGGACAAGTGTCAGTTCTTTCTTTCTCCATACACAGTTCTTTCTCCTTTGCTTTCCCTGTTCTGGTAGTCCCATTTGGTATGTGTTCTCATTGGCATGCTCCTCCAAAGCCCTGCCTATTTTCTTCGTGTATTATAACTTACATTTTTGATTATGTAATTTGTATTGACCCCATTTATTCATCCTTCTGCCAGTTCACAAGCGTAGGTCATGCCCTCCATTCAGTTTTTCTGTGCTGCCTTCTGTAGCGAGGATTTCTAACAAGAATAATTTCTCTGTCTGTCTTTGTTGATCCTACCTGTGTGATGAAACATTGTTATCATGACACTCTCTGTTTATTTGAGCATGGCTTCCCTTAGTTCTTTGAGCATATTTATAGGTGTTTGCTTTGTGGGATCTAGCCCTGTCAGTTCATTCTGGGTTCCTTGTATGTAGGACATTTCTTACTCAGCATTTCTTGAAAATGTTGAAAACTAGACCTTCTGGGTAACAGCAATTCTGGAATCAGATTTTTCCTGCTTTCTGATAAACATTTTTTGTTGTTTGTTTCTTTAGTTACTTGGTGGTACTATCTTAATTATTTTCCTTCTGTAACTACTGTCTGTTATTTCTCAGAGATGTGGGCATTCCCCTGGTTACATTGGCATGGCATGGCTCTGGTTCTCTGGTACCACAATAGTTATCAGGCTCTACTAATTGTTAAACTGATTATACTTTGGGGTAGATATTGCTTCACAGTCTGGTTGAATTAGTTTCAGGCCACTGTGTAAGCATAGCCTTGAGGCCAGTGTTTGAGGTTTGGCCCCAGGAGGGCTGTCAACAACTCTTTTCCTTGTTATCTTTGGTAAACTATCTGGTCTGTAGCGTGGTTGACTGGTCTCTGGTGCTGCCCATTTCATTTTCACTTCCATCAACATTCCTCTGCCTCTAGGTTGCTCTTCGGGTTGGGTTGAACGTCTCTGTGCTCTGTTACTCCATGTTAGTCCTTTTGGTTATGACACACTCATATTCTCATGGCATGCCTCTCCCCATCTCCACCACTCAGCATAATCTCTGATCAGGAGCCAGATTTGGTATAGTGACTTACTTCTCTTAGAGTATGACCATTGCTCTGTGAGCAGGGAGTTGTTGAGGTGATAGTCATGGGCTCTCTCCCTTAGTGTGGTATAGCTTCATGAGTAATCTGTGCTTAGGACCGTCTGGGTGCTGGTGTTCTGTGACTGCTCTGCTAGTGGAGAGCCTGGGCCCTTGGCATGGGACTCAGGGAAGAAGAAGGCACAGTTGTTCTAGTCATGCTTACTGGGAATTTGGCCAATGGCATTTGGAACCAGGGAATTGAGACGTGCCAGAGACTCCCTTCTCCTGGTAAGAGTGTATTTCTTGACTGGAAGAACTGAAAAAAGAGGGAGCCTCACTTTCTTGACCACCTCAGTCTTAGCTTGTCATATGGAAAGCACATCTGGGCTGTGTGTCAAAGCCATGTGCTCTCATCTGCCTGTCAATGCTGATGTATTTTCACTAATGGATGCTTCTTGACTTGCTTTCTTCTATTGATGAGGATCTTTGAGAGTGATGGGACCTTTCACACGACTCAACGACTCAGATGATGGACACTGGCTGTTGAGCTCATTGTTGCATGTTGATGATGATTAGAGATGTGGACACGCAGTTGTAAACAAAGCAAAGGCATCAAAATATAGTGAAAAAGAACAGGAAAGACTAAGAAGATTCTTGCAGTGGGAGGGGACCCAAGGACATCACCACTGAGCTTTTCATCTAGAGATTCTTACAGGGCTTAGTGGAGAAACTGGACAAAGTGATTTTGTTGAGGCCAGTTATCTCTGGGCATATCGTAAGCTGATCATTCAGGCATGCACACCCTTCCCCAGCCCAATTGGCATGATCACATGCTGTTCATGTGCTCCCTGTTCTCTTCTGGGGATGGTCACGTACTGAAGCCTGTGCCTGTCCAGCTTTTGACTTTTCCTTTGTTAGCTGCTGAACCTTGCTTGTATGCTGGCTGCTGGCAATGCCTGGTGATGCGCTTCAGTGTTGTAAGTGTTTCTGGTCTCCAACCATGGCTGTTAACTAAACTGGGCTTTCTTTGTTCATGTATATGTGCCCCCTTGGTAGTTTCAGCATGGACGTTCTTCCCCTTACTGCCTAGGGACATTTCACTCCTACCTTGTTGGGTTCACAGCCACACTCTTTAAAGTTTTCAACTTTTAATTCAGACCGTTATGGTGGTTTGGTTGTTGATCTGTAGTGCTTTTCTCCTTTGTGGAAACACTATGAGATCAGCTTCCAATTCTCTCATTTCTTATCATCTCTGAGAATTAGGGACCAAGACAAACAAACCTAGTGGGATATATAGAAATGGAACACACTTTTCAGTGTTTTGGGTGTACTTCTTTAAGATTAGAATTTATATCCTTGGACAGTTTGGTAGAACTATGTAAAATTAGCCGAGCCTCTGGGATTAATTTTAAACTGTTGATTGGATCTATTACTGTGGTTTTCAGACTATCTTTCTCTTAGTCTGTTTTTCAAATTTGCTTCCCCCCAAAAAACGAAATTATTCTTATCAGGCATACACTTACACTGGACCCACTTACCTCCCTCCCATGATGCATTTGGCTTTATGCTCAGCCCTTGGTGGCGTACTTGTAGCTTTTAGAGCGCCTTAGGACCTTGTGGTACTTAAGCTCCGTGCATTCTCATTTTTAGTGCTGTAAGTCACCTTAATCTCCTCATGCTTATTTTGGAGCAGCCTTCATGTGATCTCTGGTGCAGAAGCCACAACAAATCCATGGGAATGTTTTGTTCCACTAAACTTTTCCATGCCTTAACTTTCCCGAACAACTGCGTATGGAGGTCACGTAGTGTATCCTCAGGAGACCACAGGTATTCTCACCAGTGGGTTTGGAGACAGGAAGGAGCAGGGAGACAATCGCTTCCATTTAGCCTCTGTTGAGCTATTTATTCCAGGGACTTGTAACCAACCAACGTTCTGTGTGAGGAGGAGGCAGTTTGGTTTTTTTTCCCCATCCTGGCACCCTCTCTCTTTACCCTCCCTCTTGCTTACTGGTAGTTGTACCTCCTTCTTTCTTTCCTTTTTGTTTTTTGTTTTTTGTTTTTTTTGTTTTTACAAGACAGGGTTTCTCTGTATTGTTTTGGAGGCTGTCGGTCCACCCTGGCCTCGAACTCACAGAGATCCGCCTGCCTCTGCCTCCCGAGTGCTGGGATTAAAGGCGTGTGCCACCGCCCGGCACCTCCTCCTTTCTAATCATTAGTGTGTCAGACAACAGCTGTGGTATATACTGATATCATAGTGATTGCAGCTTTGATCGTCGGTGACATGGTGTGGCATTTATGTGAAGGGCAAGGTGTGTGGCTGCTACACCTGCATGATTAATACAGCAGAGGTAACTAAAGATTTTTGTGTTTGGCAGCATCTTGGCCTGTAAAGTGAAAAAGGATAGTACTCCCAGGGCAGCTACTAGACAACTTAAGGCATGCTGTGAAAGTTGGGGGGTGTCTCTGTACTTGTTTTCAGAGAAGCTTCATTTCTGTATCCACAGAGAAGTTAGGATAAGGATAAAATCAGCAGTCATGAAATTAAAAAAATTAGATTCAGATTTTTGCAAGCCATTTATGTCAAAGACAGAACTTGATCGAATAGGGGTAGGACTCTGAGACCCGGCCACTTCTTTGGATGTACTTGAAGTACCAAGCCTCCAAATCTCTTTATTTATCTTAGGGAGACAGCAAACAAACAAACAAACAAACAGAATCCAAAACCCTTTTTTCTTTGGATTCTATGCAGTGACTTCATCTGGACTCTATGCTTTGTAGGATGATGATGCTTCTATTTGTGGTCTCTCTGCCTTGCTTCCCATTATTTACATGGTGATTAAACAGAATAGGGTTCTAGCATGGACCAACTAGTAATATATAGTCCCCATTATAAGAAGAAATAGATTTCATACTGTGATGTCTCGTGTGTGTGTGTGTGTGTGTGTGTGTGTGTGTGTGTGTGTGTGCATGCTTTCTTTTTGATTGAAGGGAAGGTGATGTGACATTTGGTATGTGTCATGGTGAACAAGGGAGAGATGGTATCATTATAGCATAGTTGGGTTAATATGATTAGATACTTTTCTGTTAAGTGTTCAGTTCTGCTCAGTGCTGAGTAGGCTTTTGGATTCCTGGAAGTAGAAGATTAATCAAACGTCTGACTTTTAATGCCATGCAATCTTTAGTGTGTTCTCTGACTTTCTCTGTGTTTCCAGGCCCGGGACTTTCTGCAGAGGGGCTTATAAGGGAGGTCTGGGCAGAGTGTGGTTTTCTGCTTTCCTCGTGCAGGTACTCTGCCTTCTGTTATTAGCTAGAGTTTGTGGTCTGTCTTCCTACAATTTGCTAAGGAAGAAGACATTGTTTTTCATTTCCCCCAATTATGTATTACCACATTCATTTTGTTTGGGCTAAATCTAAGGTCTGAGATGGCTACTACCTCCTGTGCTGGCAGCATGTTTTTATTTTCTACAAATAGACTCAAAATATATCTCAGTAGTTAGATATGTAAAAAAGAGTTCTGTTTCTTGGGAAGTTGTAATATCTTTTTATGAATGCTTTGATTCTTCTGACATGCAAAAGTGCTTCCTACTTTAAATTTTTATTTATTTCACTCAAAATGTTCAGTGATGTACAGTCAAGTAAATGAAAATTAAATGGACTCAATTATGACCATGTTTTTAAATGTAAGGTAGAGAGCAATAGAAGACACTCAACAATGACCTCTGTCCTCTATATGTACACTCATGTCTATACAAAAGCATATATGTGTGTACATGAGTGTTGTATGTATTTCTGATTTGTGTGTTCTACAAACTGTTGTGATAGTAGATGTGTTGTATTAAAGAAACAATTTCACTAAACATTCAAAAGATATTTGGATACTGAGTTACAAACCATGATAAGATTTGGGCTTGACAATTAAGAGTGCAATGGATTCACTGTCTGGGACTGGGACTATGTGGTCCTTTTCTGAATTTGCCCAATAACAATGTCTCTAAGGAGTGGCATATGCCTGTGCCCATAGGAGTCCTTAAGTTACATTTCTAGGTCTTTTCTAGAGAACTTCTGAGTGAGTAGGACTGTGTGGAGCTCACACATTTATATTTGTCATACACACTGTGAATGATGCTTATTAAAAGGTGTGTTTGGCCAACATTCACAAAAGTTAGTCTGATTGACAAATGGCATCAGATACCAACAATATCAACTGCCTCTATCAAAGAGTACTTGTGACATTGGATGCAGACCATTTGCCATTGCAATTACCTTGGTTTGTAATAATGATGCCAGGAAATAGCTCATTATGCTACGGCATGGTGTCTTCATTGCAATACTTAGCATTTAGTGTTGAAGATATGCCAGGCCTTGTGCTTATCACATATAACATTGCAACTATTGCTTTATAGATGTCACCCAATTTTAATGGTTTGTAGAGATGGGGAAAGCCAGTTGTGATTTAAGGATCAAATTCCATGAATGGTCGGAGTCATACTTAAATCTAGGCATTCTTTTGTAGAGTAAGTGTGTGCGTGCGTGCGTGCGTTAGTGCGTGCGTTAGTGCGTGCGTGAGTGCGTGTGTGCGTGTGTGTGTGTGTGTGTGTGTGTGTGTGTGTGTGTGTGTGTGTGAAGGTAGTATACCAGGAGCTTATGTCAGATTTCTTCCCCTATCATTCTCTACCTTATTATTTCTAACACTGGATTTCTCATGAAATGTGGAACTTTCCATTTTGGCTATACAGGCTGGCAAGTAAGCAAGCTTTGGGATCTGCTTGTCTTTGTCCCCCAGTCCAGTGCTGGGGCTACAGAGGCATGCTGCTGATCCTAGCTTTCAAGTGGGCTGTGTTCATCTAAACTCAGATTCTCATGCTTGCGTTGCAAACACTTGACCTGTTGAATTATCTTCCTACCCCGAGTAAGTTTTACCAACGAAAATATGTATGCTTTGGTTCAACTTCTTTGGTAAGAGTTTATAATCCCAAGGTATTTGTTATTGATATCCCTGCTGTTACTGTTTTAATTATTTCTCAGTAAAACGCAATTCTGGTAAAAGGGTGTTTGTAGGTTTATGAAGGAATTGCTACCATTTCAAACTAAGTGGCTCCCATAGCTCTCAAAGAATGTTAGTCTAGCAAATGGAGTCTGAACTGTCTCTTTTAGTTACAGATCTCCAGAAATACAGTTAGCAGTTACATTCGAATTACCACCCAACACATCCAATTGTATTCCCTCCCCGGCCTTTTCTTGTTGCCTCATCCATTTGCTTTGAAGACATGAAGCAGCATGCCTGCCACGTCTTTACTCACTGACAGACCTTTGGCAGGTTCTGATGCCTCTGTCCTAAGTGATAACGTTTGTGGTGACGTGTGTCAGTCAGTCAAGGCCTCTGAGTGTTTAGTTGAGGAGCTGATAACCTAAGGTGTTGACTCTGGGAGAGTTTGAGAGCTTCAGAGTATGATCTACTCTCGAGTCCTTGTGACTGAAGAGACCAATGCAAATCCATTCACACCATGTTTGAAAATAGACTAATGAATCTCACTCTTGAGAACTGTCAACCACATTACTCCCTAGAAAGCACCATACAGGGGGCAAGACAGAGGAGCTGTGTCTCACGCAGATACTTGGCACATGTGAGACCTCATGGTACTTCAGTGACAACACTTAAGCACTGGGGGTGTTTCATGTGTTTCTCTGACAACCTAAAGTTTTTCTTTCCAAGTCTGAAGTAGAAGAAACCCTGTGACTAGCACTCCCAGTCCATATGAAGAGTGCCGTTTTGTGGTGTGGTTCACACAGGGGAGGGTTGATCACTCACTTCTCCTGATGACTGAAAGATCTGATCTTCCATTTGATCTGCAGAGCTGACTAGATGGACAGTGATTGTTGAATATCAAGGCCAACTCATGCCTCAGCCTCTGGAGGAGAAAACCAAGACATTCCAAAAGAAAACATGAACATCAGAATCTTTAAAAGAATTTCTTGAAAAAAAATGATTTTTCCTGCAAGTGAAACTGATTCCCCTTCTTGTGCGCATTTCATTAACTTCAGTATTGCATTCGAAAGTGGAATTTGGTTCGACTGAACTGAGTTAGGTGGAGCAGCAGGATGGCCGTGGAATTTTCTTCCAGTCTTCAATGCTGTCTCCTGTAGAAGCCTTTCAGGGCTGTGTCTACTAGAAGTTCCAGACTGTTGGCAGGGCCTCCTTGGCTAGACTAAGCCAGTAATTGCTCTATTGGTAGATCCACTGATTTATAGTCAGAAATCATCTTGCAGGCAGAACTTTTTGATTCAGACATGAAGTTTTGTTTTAGTGTTGAGCTGGTTTGGAAGAGTATACAGGAGATAATTTATGCTGTTTCAGGACTGGTAAATAATCCAATCACAGAAGTTTACTTCAAGGATTATTTAGATATTTACTTGTGGTGGGAACCAAATCTATTCTAAGGCCTTTCCCTTGTTTTATTATTTTCTTTGGTTAGCAAGTGGCTGTTTAGTGAATACGACAGTCTATTAAGCAATTAAATTGAGCCAACTACCCTTGTAGAGTAAGTGGGCAATCCAGAAGACAGGAGTCGGATGCCAGCACTGTCTGGCTTGCCTCTCCATTTATTATTGCTGTGACTTCATGCTGGTCCTTCATCATCTTTGGCCTTGAGCACACTTCTCTGTAAAAGGAAGATCTCTTATGTGTTACCTTTAACGGGTGGTTTTGAGATTGAAAAGCCTAGAGTGAGCTGATTGCGGTTTTCCCATTTTCTGATGATAATCCCCGTCCTTCAAGAATTTGCACTTTATGAATTGAAAAGGCTTTATATGAAAACATTCAATGAGCAGTGAAAACTAGGATATGCAAAACCATGACAGTTCTTCTTCAAATGTCACTGACTGGAGCCCAGGAAAAGGAGAGGTGGAGATGGGCACCTTTTCAGGGGCACCTGTGGAGTCTTCAGGATTTGAGCTAGAACTTCAAGTGTGTATGGGAGAGAGGATGTGAAGAGACCTGCACCTAGAGCAGACAGTGACCCTGGTTGTATGAGAGGCCAGGGAATCTGAGCAACCTGACTTCGCCTAAGTGCCCAGGAGTCCAAGTTTGCCTGCCTGCTCCATCAAGTGCCCTGTGGCTCCAGAAATTGAGGGAATTCTCTATCCTCCTCCTTTTCCCTCTCAACCCAGGATCATTATAGGGTATCACCATCACCCTGGTGCCCTCACTGTGCAATTAAACCTACATTCCTCTTTCTACAGTGCCTTTGCTTATTGCACTTAGCATTAGCAACTGCTAGAGATGGTGTTAGGTGATTTTAATTTTTTAAACATTTATGTATGCATGTTGTGTGTATGTGAGGGCATGTGGATATGCACATGTGCTCAAGTACACCTTACAGAGCATAGATGGAGGTCAGAGGCTAGCTTTTGGGTGTGGTCATTTCCCTCCTTCCACCATGTGGATCACACATGGTGGGTATCAGTTGAGTCATCTGCAAGGCCTCTGTGTCGTTTCTTTTTATGATTGTAACAGCTTCATGAATTAGACCCTCCCTTTTTCATAGGCAATGCTTCTCTCTTTCCTGAGACATTGAAAATTTAATTTGCTCAAGGTCTGCTAGCCTTAATTAGTGTTTGGATTTGAACCTCAGGTTTTGCAATTGCTTTTCTAAATGATAGCGATGTGGAAGATAAAATTTAAATTATTGATTTTTAGAAGTTTTGATCTTCATATAAATATGAAAAGAGAAAATAAAAAATATTCTGGAAGCTTCCACTATCCCTCTGCTTGTATTGTGCTAGAGTTTGTGAGTAAATAAAAGTAATTATGTTGGAGGGAGCTATGGGCTGAATGACAAAGAGGTAAGGTTACCAAGCATTTTTGTTTTACTATTAGATTTTGTACTAAGTCAAAGATTTTCATTTTCATTATATGACTCTATGACTTCATTTGGTGTTTGTTAAAAGTGAATTACATAAGTTACTATAAAATTGTTATTTTTGTTTGAGAGGAATACTTTCCTAATAGGCATAGTATTCGCGTACCATGAAAGTGGCTGCCAATGTTGAGTTTACTGGATGTTTGGCTTGTTGCTTCCTTAGGTCATTGCTTCTCCCTTAACCCCAAGCGTTTGTGGCCTAAGGCTGTGACCACAGCAAGCACTGAGAGGCAGCCTGTTGCTGAGAGGTCCCGGGTGATTGGCTCTATTTCAGCATCAAGTAAAACTGTTGAATCTCTTCGAAACTTGATGGTAGCTGCATCTTGTTTTCATCTCTAGTAGTTTAGTTTAGCCTAAAGTTATCTTTGTCCAAGGAGCTCAGTGAAGACAGAGGTGAGTGAAAATAGATCTGGGATTGTGCTGAATTGTGAGAACCAGCAGGGTTTGCCCAAATATTTTCAACAGAGGAGCGGAGAAAGACAGAGAACTGATACCGTATGGAGGGGCTTAGTGGAACATAGGAACGAAGAAAGACAGAGAACTGATACCGTATGGAGGGGCTTAGAGGAAGTTTGGGTAGGACTAGAGGAGGAGGTTTTGTGGGATCACAAAATTCACTTATGTTCTAATTGGACACTTGGAGAAATGCATACTGGATTTTATGTATAATTGATCTGATGTTTCTAAATCAATGTCTTGTTGGATTGTTTTTTGAAACCTGATCTTGGAATGTAGTTCTGGCTGGCTTTGCCTCTGGACTTAACCACCTGTATTTGATTACAGGTGTGCAGGACCATGCCCAGCTCCCTGGGCTGTCTAATAAGGCTTCATTACTCATTGCTTACCAAAGAAAAGAGTATTTCACCAGTAAGACAACTCAGATTGAGAGGTCATTGAGTCTCACCTAGGTCTTGCACTACACCACGATAGGGAGAGATATGGGGCTGCGATGGAGGAGGCAGCCCTGTGTCCCTTGTCTTTGGCACTGGGGCATTCTCTAGTTGCTGTCTGCCCTGCTGAGCTTCAGTGCTTTTGTTGGCCACTGATAAACTCAACAGCCTTTTTTTTTTTTTTCAGTTCACTCACTGAGTACCTCTTGGGTACCTGTAGGCTCCTCTTTGACTCTTGCTTGATCCTTGGACTCTTGGACATTTGGCTGTGAACCACCATGTAGACCTCAATGTTGAGTCACTTAATATTATGATCTACCTCAAAGAAGCCTTCTTGGTAACTCTAAATTCAGTTTGTCCTATCAAATTCACTAACACAGAAAAGCTGGACTTCAGTTTCTCCATTACTTTGAGATGACTTTGAGGCTGACTGAAGTAGAGTCTTTCTGGGGACTGAAGCTTGTGAACAGAGTGGGGGTCAGTGGAGGATGGTAGTACGTTTATCTATCCTACCCTCTTCCTGTCCGTCTGTCTGTTTCTTTTTTTTCTTTTCTTTTCCTTTCTTTCCCTATAGCTCCTGCACTATTGAACATGGACAGAATTCCTTCTTTTATTTTTATAAATACAATTTTAGCATTACATTCATGCATATAAAGTATTTCAATTCTATCCATTGCTGCCCCTCCCCCCCACACCTTTTCTCCTAATTCCTCCCAGATCCACATCCTGTTTTCCCTCGCCTCTCAACTTAATGCCTTCTTTTCCCCTAGGAATGGAGTCCTTTTACAAAACAGGACTCCAAAGTTTAGCTCAGGCAGGAGAATAAGGAAAATAGGGCCTTATGTAATCAGAAGATAAAAATTTGATTTACAAACTGTTGCCTTGATATAGAATCTCATTTTCCAAATGTCAGAAGTTGAATATTTATTTTTTCTTGCTTAATGTTTCTTCTCTGATAAATATTAATTGTTCCAAGATGGAAGCTTGGGCCACGTTTGGGAAAGGCCACGTGCTTAATAAGTCATGATACCTTCTGAGTAGTAAAGATGTGACTCTTACAATTGGCTGGTCCTTTCTAGACTGTTTTCTGTAAGTGTAGCTGAGGGGAATTTCAAATCAGTTCCTTCCAAATGAATTTATGGCTAAATAGTTGATCTGACTTGGGAGAGTCACAGCAATATTGATTAGCCAAAGGTCCGAAAAGCCCTTCAGTAAAATACAAAAGTGCTAAATCTTGACCACACAGTCTTCCTTAAAGACAAAAATTAAGTGTCTATGGATTATGTCTGGAAAATACTTTTGTAGCTTTAACCATACTTAACATCCATGGTAGGGTCATGGCTGGGCCAGTTATAGCTTAAAGCTAAAGAGAAATGAAGGATTTGAAAGATTGCTTAATACATATTATATATGTCTGTATGTATATGTATACTGTGTGTGTGTGTCTCCAAGGAATGTTACCAGACTGTATGAAATTATTTTCAAAGTATAGTTCAAATCTGCTGACTGATGTTTACTTTGAACTGAACTCAAGACAGAAATCATTTTCTTTGGGAACTACTTTTTGGTAATGTGGTTTATGTGATGTGGAAAGTATTTGTGGAACACACACCTAAGCAGTTAGCCTTTTGTTAGATCCAGCTAACATTTTCTCTTCCGATTAAATGTGAGAAGAAAATGTTTCCTTTGGCTTCAGGCAAATGGATTTATTTAGGTCCTCTTTTGTGTCAGCTCTCTGCAGATGGAGAGTAAAATATTAATAATATTTATATTTGCATAATTATGAATTTCATTATGGACAGAAAGAGACAGAATGTGTACTTGTCTCAATAAATTTATTATTAGTACTGGTTTATGAATTCTTCTATGATTTAGAAAATGAAATGTATTGTGTCTATAAAAGGAATATAGGAAGACTTAGAAGTCTGTAATTAAATAGAGAATATTATTCCTAGAAGAGACTGAGACTCGGCCTCTATATGTCATAAATGGGAGCAAAAGTATGACCAAAGAAATTAAATAATAATTTTAGTATTCCTTAATGAGCATTAAAATAAATATCATCTAGCCTTTGTTGGTAAACTGAACAATAACGTTTAGGTAACTTTTCTTTTTGAATAAAATGTAATACTGATTGATAATGTAACATTTTAATAAAAATTTCTTAAGTTAAACATCATTTTTGTCAAATTGCTCATTGCTTCTATGAGATACATTTTGGGCACTGAAAGAAAGTGCAAATATATGAGGGAGGAAAAGCCTTGCCTTTTCATTTGCTGTGAAATAAGAGCTCTTTTTAAAAATTGAAAATACCTGAGAGCTGGAGCTTGGCTGTGGGAGACCCTTCCTCCCAGTAGCAGGGGTTGGAGTCAACCAGCCATAGTGAAACAAGTCTATACTGTAGTCAGCATTCAGACTATACTGCTGTTCACCAAGGTTGATATGGGCTATAGGTATGACAGTCAGTTCTCACTGGCCCTGGAGAATAGCTCAAGGAAAACAGTATGCATATAGCTGAAGAGTGTGGAAAATCCTGGCTTGTAACCCAGGCATGGGTTACTCGTTTCTCTCTTGTCCTAGACATTTTAGGTTTTGAAATGTCCATATTCTCACACATACTAGCCATAAGAGTTGATATATAGAATGAAGAAAATGAATAGATAAATACATATCTAAAAAACTTTAGCTGTAATTATAGTGGGGCATAATAATTTTTTTCTATATGAATAGAACCTCCCATTCCTTATATAGTAAAATTTTTCTGATAGTCTCATTGCCTAGATATCAATAATTGGTCCTCTATTTTGGAAACTATTTCAAGTCAACAAATAATTTTCCAAACAGTGCATGTTGTGAAATGACTTGTATAGTTTGATTGAAGAAATCTGAACTCTTTGTCTTAAATCTAACTTCATTACTGTGCCAAGTTGACCATGAAAGCATTTGTGCTAATGTTAGATTGAGATGGATGGAGGCAGAGCCTGTGTAATATTCAGTGGATTCTGGTAGTATTGGCAGTAAGTTTCTCTGTGGTGGGCCCAGAACATGGGGCTTGCATTCTGTTTGCTGGGTGGCTTCTTTAGTGTCAGGCACAAAGTAAGGAATTAATTGATTAGTTGGATTAATTTGGTATGTCTCACTTTTGTTTGTTGATTGCTTTTGTGTATGTAGGTGTGGTAGTCAGGTATATATACATGCATGTTTGTGGGTGAATGTGTATATATCTGTGCATGTGTGTGTCAAGGCCAATAGTTGATACTGCGTTGCTCTCTATCTTATATATTGACACAAGTTCTCTTGCTGAAGCTGGAATTTACTGATTTGGCTAGTCTTGCTAGGCAGTTTGTCCTAGGGATTCCTGATGCCTGCTTACCTGAACTCTGGGATTGAGGGTCTACCTGGATTTTGTGTGGGTGCTGGGTATCAAGTTCAGTTCTTCATACATGCACAGAAAAAACAGTTTACCCATGGAGCTATTACCTTAGACCCTTAGTTTGGGATGATTATTTAAAGCTGTTGTCAGTAATCTTCAGTGTTTTATATAATGTTCATATGCCCACATATTTTGTATATGTATTATATTCTAATAAAGTGTTAGCTTGGATAGAAAAGTTCCTGGTTATAAGGAAAATTTCAGTTCCTATGAAATATAATGGAGAAGAGCATAGCTCAAACATACAAACGTTAGTGCAACTAAAAACAAGAATTCTTGCTACTACCTTTCAGAATCATTGAGTGTGTTTAGTCATGATGCAACCTGTTGCAGAAAAAGTCTCAAAATCATGTCAAGCTTGAACCCCTAGGCAAAAGAAGAAAGTTAATTCTGCTTCACATAAATCACAGAGCATGTTTTCAGCGGCTGGTCCTCCCTTTTAGTGTGAGTCAGGCCCCGTTTAGTGGGTGTAGGCCAATCACCTATCAAGACCCTATTGTCCTTGGTGTATATCTGTAGTAGTTAGGATGTGCATTCAGCTTCTTGAAGGACAAGGGGAAGGCAGGGACACAGGGTACTTCTTGCGTTCATAGTCTTAAGCCTGAAGATGCTTTGTACATCCCATGGGCTGGAACACAGACAGAGGTCCTTGATGAACTCCAAAGAATGAGAACTGCATGTTTCCTGAATGGCAGACTGTAGATAACCAGTGGTCTTTGAGTTAGCGGTCACTCTATGTGTATAAAACAGTCTTACTATGTGTCCTAGTTAGCTTTAAATATCAACTTGACACAGCATAGAGTCATCCGAGAAGGGAGTCTCGATTGCAGGACTGTACAGCTCAGGTTGTCCTGGGAGCATGTCTGTGGAGGATTTCTTGATAGTTATCCAGTAGGGCCCAGCCCACAGTAGGCTTACTTTTCTCTGGGAAGGTGGGCCCAGGCTGTATGATAAAACTAGGCAAGAGCGAGCCTGTGAGGGAGCCAGAGAGCAGGCTTCCTCTGTGATTTCTTCTTCAAGTTCTGTTTGAGTTCCTGCCTAGATTTCTCTCAGTGGTGGACCTTGACCTCAAATGAAGCCAAATAAATCCTTGCTTCTCCTTAGTTGCTTTTGGTCATGACATTTGTCACAGCAATAGACTGAAAACTACAAGAGAATGGTTATGACACTGGGATCTAAGATGGATACTAGAATTAATGCCTCTTTTTAAAAAATTAGGCTTATACTGAATGCTTGATGTAAATCTCCAAGTTTGAAACTGCTAGCTTCTTGGTCATGACATGTGGCTAGGAGGGAAGCTTTGAACCAAATATTTTCTCTGTATAAAGGCCCACACACAACATTCATCTGTAGAAGGAAATGATTTATTACTCCCTGTGAACAAGTGCCAAAGAGAGTTTTCTCCTAAATTGCGGTGCCAGTGTTTCCATATAAACATAATTTTGCCATATTCAGAAGCGTGAACACTTATTTTTTCATAGAATTTATAGGTTCTGAGATGTAAAAGATCCTCATAAAGTCTTTGTTCTTTTTAAAAACTTGAAAATATTTAACTTTTATAGTTCAAAGATGTATGATGTGGAGGTGATAGAAATTGTGTCTAAGTGACTTCCCAGCTTTTCCTTTTCTGGGTTATAAGGCGTGTCTAAAGACACTGCTCTATTTTCTCATTCTTGGGCATCCATTATCTACTGTGTGATGTGCTCATCCTCTGTCCCAGCTCCCCCAGAACATCAGCCAGTGAGGTCTCAGAAACTCCTGGACTGAGACTGGAACACTTAGCTGGTGCTCAGAGTGCGGAAGCAGTAAAAGGAGAGAGACCAAGCCTTGGAAGCTGTGAAGGTCTCAGGAAGAAGGGTGGAGCCTCTGCGCCAATAGGAATTTGCTCTCAGTGTGAACTGATGAGAATACCCAAAGGAACTAACAGAGGAACACCCGGATAGCAATCATGGTGGGACTGGAGCCATGGGATTTTATAAAGGGGGAGTTTCTCTGGTGGACTAGGGAGGAAGCAGCATGGGATATGTTTATGTTCCAATAAGTTGGGCTAGTTTTACAGAGTGATTCTTTTCTCCTGGTGGAACTGTAAAACTGAGAGGGTTTCGTTTGTGTGATGAGATAAGAGGATCTGTAATTTGGAAGCAGAACACTTTTAGGTGTTTAGCAGGCATATTATGAGAGGCGGGGTAGGGCTGGAGAGATGGCTCAGCCGTTAAAAGCTAGGCTCACCACCAAAAACATAGGAGAGGCATGGTAGAGAGGCCAAGGCGGTCACCGAGAGGACAATAGCAAAATGAACAGGAGAGGGTCACTGATAGGTGGGATTGCTGAACTTTTATGGTTGATCAATTTATTTTTAAAGTGTTTCTTTGGTTTTTTGTTTTTGTACTTTTTTTCATGAGAATTGAAAAGATAGCGAGATACACAGCTGGGTAATGTAATTTACCCAAGGTATAATTTTATTTTAAATATAATCTAAATGTTGCATCATTCACTAAATCAAGGAGATAAAGTAAATTAAAATATATAAGGATACTAAGAAAATATTTGCTATTTTTTTTACACTGAGAGCATTTGGTATTTAACTTTCAAGGATTTATTTCATATAACAGTTATATCCACTATTCTAATTCTATTAATTAAATTGGCAATGGAAATATTTATAAGGCATGAGCATATGTTTAAAGAGGATCTAGGTTATAAAGCTAGAGTATTAAATCATGGTTAGCCATGGAGTTGCTGCTGTGTCGAGGATGGTGGACCATGTATCCGATAACTGAAATGTAAAAAGTGACAGGATATTATATGAGTTATGCAGAAATGCATGGAAAAGGACATGTGCTAGATGAGGAGTTCGCTGTTTTAGAGAGAGTGATGGAAGTATGTCACTCCGAAAAGGTGACCTCTGAAGAGAGACCTGATAAGGTCTCTCTTTTGCAATAAGGCAAAAGCTGTGTGAATTTGTTTCAGAGGTAAGGAACACCAACGGCCAAGACTAATGTGTACTGGCCGGCAGTCATGGTGGTGTGCCTGGACAGGAATGACAAGGGGGTTGTGAAAGGAGATAACACCCTTGGGGGAGACGGAGAACACATCAACGGAGTCGGAGTCTTGCTACTGTCGAGGTCTTGGCTTTTTCTGTGGATTAAATGGGATGGAGAGTTTTAAGTAGAGCTGTAGCATCATCTTGGCTTAAGAGTGATAGTTTTAGCCCGCATGTCTTTAAAAGTAGTCTGCAGTGTCCTGAGGTGGGAGAATGAAGAGGCTACCTTTGCAGCGCAGTTAAGAGAGAGAATGGTGGGGAAGACGGGCTGATAGGGGAGGTGATGAGCAGCTCCTACCCTCCATGTGACAGGTCTGACGTGGTGTGAGGGACTGGAGATGACACCCGGCCGGCCTCTTGTTTTCTAGACAAAAGAGTGGCCTTAACAGTGTCACGATGGGGAGTACAAGAATGTGTTTGAAAGCGTAGGGGGTCAGTTCTAGCAATTTTAAGTTGCCATGTCTGTAAGGGATGTGACGGAATTGCCAAGCCGGCCACTGTATGTACACATCTGAAGGGCAAGGGAGAAATTTGAATATGTTGTGGTTATATATATATATATATATATATATATATATATATATAGAATAGAGCTACTATAAAGCTGATAGAATGAAATTTAAATGACTCATACATATTTAAAATAATTATAACATTTAAACACAGATTAAGATACAAGGAAAAGAAAAAGTTGGTTTCTTCTATTGTGTGTTTCTCAGAGATGTCCATGTTTTATTCATATTCTCTTAAAATTGTTTACAGACTGCTATTTTTATAAATGGCAAGGAGTATTTAAGGGATGGCTCCTGTTTAATTTGAGTTTAGGAAGTAAGCTTTCCTAAATCCATGGTGTGTTACTGTCATAATAAACATCACACTTACGGTGTTTACTGCTAAGCCTGAGTTTTTGACAGGGTCACATATGAATGCCAAAGAGCTGAATTGCTTAGTTGTTAGTGGAGACTGTGGAATGCATAACAGACAACCCCTCAGTTTATCAGTTGGATGAACTTTTGTATACAATTTCCTATTCCTGTGTTTTGTCTTCCTATTGGTAAACCAGAGACAATGCTAAGTACACGAAAGTTGTAATAATTAAACAAGTTAAAGGATTTAAAATGCCTAGTGTCGTGCCAGGTACAAAGTAAGCTACTGTTGACAGTATGTCAAAATAGTCAAGGTACTTTGCCGATGTTATTGTACTGTATGATTTTAAACTTCATTGTCAGTGTAAAATATATTTGCCACATAAAATAATGGCCCAGATGGGAAACTGAATTTAATAGTCAGTCATTTGAACTCAGCCACCTCAAATTAATGAGTCTTTCTCTTTTATTCCTGCACCCCAACCAGTCCTGCCAACCCGAATAGTCATTACATCCTGTGTCACCCATCCTACTGTATGGTAATAATGATTATGTATTTCTTTTTAAAGTGACAACAATGACTTGGTCATATGGTCATATGTCTATTCATGGATCTTGGAATTATTGTAACTGTCAGTGGTGCTGTCGTGAATTATGCATGTTTTACAGTGAGTAGCTTTCCCTTTGTACTTATATTCTTTCTTTCTTTTTTTTTTTTTTTTTTTTTGGTTTTTTTAAGACAGGGTTTCTCTGTATTGTCTTGGAGGCTGTCCTGGAACTCGCTCTGTAGACCAGGCTGGCCTCGAACTCACAGAGATCTGCCTGCATCTGTCTCCCGAGTACTTATTTTCTTATGTCATAAGAAATAGTTCCACTTCCAGGGTGGGGCGGCCAGGCAAGCTATATGAGCTTCTTTACCGTTATCACAGTTCTTTGCAAAGAGCAGCATACCCTCAGTGTTAGTGATATTTTAATTTTGCTGACTTTGGGAGTGCTGGGGGCCATCAATAATCAAACTAATTTTTCTTTCACTGATGTGAGGGAGACAGTATGAGGAATGCGGATGTTAGAATTTAGCTGGCTGAATCATACCCACTGGCAATTGATGCTAGCATCTTGGGAAATTTCTTGGTTACTCTAAGCATTGACTTCTTCATCTGGTCCAGAGAATGTGAGTCATCACAGCCTGGCTAGTGCGGTTGTAAGGAAAAAGTGAGGGCTAGGACTATGGCTCTGTTACAGAGTGCTAGTCTAGGACTATAACTCACTTAGAGAGCTAGCCTAGGACAGGCTTTCTTACAGGGTGCTAGCCTAGCACTATAACTCACTTATAGAAAGCTCGCCTAGGACTATAGCTTGCTTACAGGGTGCTAACCCAGGACGACGGCTTGCTTATAGAGTGCTAGCCTCACATTGTAACACCCTGGGTTGTTTCCCCCAGGACTGAAACTGGAAAAACTAAAATACAAGGAGAAAAGAGACGTGTAAAAATAGCACCGTTCCTCATTACATCCGACAGCCTCCATCTGTACCTCAGGGTCTTAGCAGGCTGGGAGTTATTTTTATCAAGTTTGGTGCTTTCTTGTGTTTTTATTTCTTCTGTTTGAGCCACTTATCACCTCTTCATATATCCAAGCAAACATTCTGTTAGTATGTATATGGTTGTTGTTGTAATTCAAAATATAAATTGAGAATGCATTTGAAGCTCTTACCTGGAAACCCCATACTTTAAAGCTAGTATTGTGGATAGATTGTTGAGTCTGAATTGTTCGAAGCTGTGGCTGACCGGAAGCTGTGGTGCACTGCTGCTCCCTAGGATTATAAGAGCATCCCCTGTACATTGCTAGCTTGGGGAAAGATGGCAGTATGGCGTATACCTAGTTCTTTATCACACTATCATTTTTCAATGATAATGCATGAGAGAATTGTATGGCAGAGAATGTATTTTTAAATGCTTCAGCATTCTTTTTTTTTTTTTTTTTTTTTTTGGTTTTTCGAGACAGGGTTTCTCTGTGGCTTTGGAGGCTGTCCTGGAACTCGCTCGGTAGACCAGGCTGGTCTCGAACTCACAGTGATCCGCCTGCCTCTGCCTCCCAAGTGCTGGGATTAAAGGCGTGCGCCACCAACGCCCGGCTTGCTTCAGCATTCTTTACCCCACTGATTGTTTTTAGTACCCATGGAAAGCAAAGTTAACACATATTTATGACATTTTTTTGAGACAGGATCCAGGCTGGCTTTGAACGTGCTATGTAGCCAAGGCTGGCCTTGAATTCCTGCTCCACTTGGTCTTTCCCTTCTGAGTACAAGGACTGCAGGGATGTACTATCATGTCCATGAGATAGTTGTAGGCATTGCATTGTTGCCACTCTTTTCATTTTCTAAAATGTTAATTGTGTAGAAGTTATGCAATGTAGTATGGTTAATATTATGAAGACAAGTAATTCAGCTCTTAGTGTCTTTAGCCGAAGAACAAAAAAGGCAAAGGTTTGAACATGGAGCTATGGTTTGACTCTGTGCCCTCAGATTTGTAAGTTCAGACTAAATGGCCAATGGGATAGCATTGAGAGGTGGTTAAGTCACGAGGGCAAGAGGCACTTCAAGCAGTCCAGAGTGCTACTGCTTCCTGCTCTCCTGCTCTAGTGTCCTTTTCATTTGGTAAGTCACCAACAAGACGCTAGAAGGGGAGAGTAGCCTTTCCTAGACACGGCCTTGCTGTTCCCTTCATCTTGGATCCCTCAGCACTTAGAACTGAGTGAAACAAATCTCCATCGGTGTAGTAGTTACTTTTGCATGGCTGTCACCCTAATACCTGGCAGAGACGAGGAAGGAAAGACATATTCCAGAAGTTCTAGAACTTATCAGTTTACTATTTTGGGAACTTATGGTAGAACAGCTTCATTCCTATTGGGGTTTGGGAGATGTGTTTGGCATCATGAAGACAAGCATGCATTGCACCACATAGAAAACAGGCAAGGACAATACACTGGCAGTGACCCCAAATGGTACTTTAACACTATGCTTTAGTCTTTTGAGGACAGCTTCTTACTTAGTTTTTGTAATAACTACATGGTGTAGGTATTGTCATCACCCTGCTGTACACATAAGGAAACTGAGATCCTCTTGCTGCGGGCTAGACAGGGATATGGGGGGAGCTATGCCTTGCTGGTGTACTCTCAGCTTTTAGCTTCCAGGTTATAGTGCTGCGCAGATGAGCGCCCGCTGTGCCAGAGGCTGTTCTGGGTACCAGCAATAAGGAAGTGACCAGAGGGGCGAGGAGGAAGGAGGGCTGTCTTGCAGGTTGTACATCCTCACACACACTCTTTAAAATGCTCTTGGATCTTAGTGAAGATCACGCGTCTCAGTAAATATTTTACCATTTTGCTGTTGTTCATCCTGGGTCGCAACTTAGAACTGCGAACAAGTAAAACAGGTGGCATCCTTCCTTGAGAAAATGCTCATCTACCGATTGTGTGGGAAGTTAAATGAGTGGGTCTTTACAGAAAAGAGTCCTATATTCATTATCTAGACTTTCTCAAACCTGTTTAGTCCTATAGGTTTAGCCTTGCGTCAGGCTACGGTTTTATAGTCAGAACTTCTTAGTCATACGGTGACAGAGTCAAAGGCATTTTTTCTCCTTTTCTTTCCTAAAGTGGAAAAACTCAAGTTCTCAGATGCTTCTGCTCCTCACCCACATTTGCAGGTAGGGTTGTGGCCTCCTATTCTGAGAGACTTGCTAAGCTGCACAAACAGCCAGTGAACTACGTTATTGTGATTGGAGCTTAAGCTATTCCTAATAGCATAGCTGGCTACCTACTCGGATGCCAGGTGTGTTTCAGCCGGGATCTTAGTGTGCACGCCACAGGAATCTTCGGATGTTTCAGGCTCCAGGTCACAGCCAGCAGAGGTATTTTTAGCCTCCGGTCCTTTCAGCACCCTTTGCAGTCCCGCCACTTGAGCAGCTGTTTACTCTGACTGTGTGTAAACAAGTTTTGCCCCCTCCTCCCTGAGGGCTTGCATTGGAGACCCTTATTCAACCCTTCACAAATATAGCTCTGGCTGTGACCTTTCACTCCGATCTGGCCCCTCTTGAGATTCTCAAGTACACGCTGACAGGGGTTGTGTGAGAATGTGTAAGCATCTGCTTAAAGGCAAGGGGCAAACCTTTCAGCGAGTGCTGCTCGCCAGGGCTCTTGGACACAGTTGGTAGAGCCTTCAGCGTGGAAGAAATTCGCCTAACACATAAACACAAATGCCGGTCTGTCTGAGAACATTTTACTCAGTTCTACTTAGAAGAGAGAGTCCCTGCCAAAATGAACAGTTCCTAAAACACTCTGCCATTCTGCACTTAACCATTCTCTTTAGCCCCTGACACCCTGATTAGGGAATAGCTCTGTGCATCGAATTACCCGGATTTATTATCAGTTTTAGGAAGAAAAGTAAGATCCTGGAGGCTTGGTTAGTGTGTTCTTCTGAAAGTCCCCTCCACGAGGGTCATGAAAACTGCCATCTTACAGCATCATACACTGTGGACAGGACATCATGCTTCTCCTCAGGTACTACATCTTGTCCGTGGGAATGAGGAATTTGGATTCTGTGGTCAGATTCCAAAGATTGTGGTTCATCTCCACCCCAATCAGTTGCTATTAGATATATTTTAAAAGTCACAACAAGTCATCCACAAAATCCCCATTGTTTCCTTGAAAACTTTGCACAGATCCAAATTCCCAGAAGTTGAGCGCTCGGATGACCGGCCACCTGCTTATGCGTCTCCTTGGATCCCACACACCCCATGGTTCTAAGATCACTAAGGGAGAAAGTGGGCTTCATTTATTGTTTACTCTCAGGACCATGTAGTGTGTTCCATGAGAAAGTGTTTTTAAACACTCAGTGCCTTATAACTAAACACTTTTTTTCTCATAGAAATATGGTAGTGATTTATAACAGAAGCCCGTTAGACGAGGACTTAATGAGTTGATAACTCTTAAGGTCACTTGTCTTAAAGGGAAATTGTACTTCAGGTTATAGAATAATGATGTGGGCTATGTAGACATGTTTTCAATTCTCCTGTGTAGGTGTTAGCTGGATCACACAGATAGCAAATCTACTGGATATTCAGAGACTCGAGAATTAAAATTCATTTTAGTTTTTGCACTAGCATCAACCAAATAACATGTGTTGCTATAATTAAGCTTCACAAAAGTATAGAATTCACAATAATTAGAATAATAGATTCTAAGAGAGGTCATTAGTGCTCACAATGTGTCTTAACTCTTACCAGCTGTGACAGGGCACACCACAATGGTGCCCTCCATTTCCCAGAAGCTTTCATGGCGTCTGTCTATAAACTGGAGCCCATACTTATGTGCTTCTGGATTAGCACTTGAGAATTTCATGTTTACACATATATTTCACAACTCTCTTTAATATACTCTAAAGCTGCCTCAGACTTATTTATGTGTCACACAGTTGTACCCAAGTCCATAATCTATGCTGACTTTCTTTTGAAATTAAATTTATTGCCACTGAAAATTGTGGTGAAAACAGAGCCAAAAGGCGTTACAACTTACTAATTGAAAACATGTATTCTGAAACTCATACATATTAGTAAATACTTCAGAGGTAGGTTTTATTTAGCTTTTTTTCAAGATTAGTAAAAAGATTTAATAATAGCAAACTTGTCTCAGAAAGCAATTTTAGATAAAATTAGCTAATACATATGTCTATGTATCTCATATAAATTATTAATTTTTAAAATTTAAACCTTGTTTCTAATATAAAACATGATACGTACGAACAAGTTAAACTTTGACTTGAGATAATGTTCCAAGTGGTTACTCTGGTTAGAAGATCTTAAAAAGATGACTAGGAGTGGTGAGTCTTCCATACTCTTCCTCGATAATGAGATTAGTCTGTGTTTTGGCCTGTAGCTGTTGCCTCACATGTACTATGGGATCATTGTGTATTGTCTTAACTCTGATTATGCCATAGGAGCCAACTGGATAATTTATGAAGAACATGGACTTAATGGCCTACAGTATTGGAGGTTGGGAAGTGCCCACAGCTCTTGGGGGCTTTCTGGCTTTGTCATCACATAGCAGAAGGTGAAATTTATATGAGACAAAGGTTGCTGAGTCACCCTTTTGTAATAGCATTAAGCAACTTCCAAATGCCCCACCTTCCAACATCACCATCATGGCAGCCAAATTTAAACATGAATGTTGGAGGGGAAAGATAGTTAACACAATAACACTTTTTAAACTAATATTTTACTTGGACCAAGAGCTTCTAGAAAGCAGAGAGAACTTCAATTTTTGCAATACAAAGTTCCCAACACATCAGACGTAGGTAACTGGGGTTGGATAGCCACAGGCTGATGCATTGTAGGAAAAGAGTCATTTGGAAATTAGAGAAGAAAGAATGAGGGGGAAGATAGGTTGAAGAGAACGGATGGAGAGGAGAGCACCAGCCATCCCACTTTCCACTCTTCATATGAGATAGGACACTGAGTCCCTTGGGCTGTGGGGATGTCAACTTTCACTCTCATCTGCATATATCTAGAATGATATTAGTGCCAGTGATGGCTTTGGCTTGAAATGGATGGGTTTTCAAGACTAGTCACACATCACCCGACATGGACTCAGTTCCTTGGCAACCAACCTCCCTAAGATTCTGGGGAACCTTCATGTTTGACTGGTCTTCAGAGAGGTATCCTTGCCTCATGGCTGCCGAGTGCAAAGGTCACAGAGTGGGAAGTTTTTTCAGTAGTAATCCTGCTGCTCTTCCATGGTGTTCCACTTTCATTGACTAAGCTATAAATGGTGACTATGTTTGAATGGCAAATGACGTTTCTAAAGCATGCTTTCAATAGAATTATAGGCTTGATTCATGGTCACAAACTAATTTTTGGTATCAGTGCTAGGCAAACATTTCCACAGGCAACCATTGTTTATGCCACAGTGTAAGTCTTCCTCTTAAGCAGAAACTTCTTAAAATGCTTTGTTGAAATATTTTTGAAATAATTTATTATTGAGAGTATGGTGTTCTTTCTCAGCTCCCATCCCAAATTAGCAACCCCAAAGAACAGCAGAAATACTTAAGGAATTCTGAGATGCAGCTGGTTGGTTTTGAAAGTTTACTTAACCCTGTGGTTGACAAGGCCAAGGGAAGGGGTCCTTTGCTGTTGGGAGATTAGTGGAAGAACTGACTTAATGGAAAATCAGCTTTGCTTCCCTTCTCACACCCACTCCTCTCCTGGTGGGCTTTCAAATGCCATTCATAGGTGGGTGTGAGTTGGAGGAAAGTCTGGTGTTTGGAACTGTGTTTTGGGGAGGCCCTCACCCCAACTTGGACAACTATTGACTAGGTAGTGTTTCTCAGAGACAAGTAACCAAGGAAAAGGAACTTATGACCAGAGTTTATGAATTAAAATAAGAGTGTACAGGAGTGTACACTGCAGGGCACCTACTCTTTCTGACAAAGCACCTATGTTGTATTCACTTCCCAGGTCTGTTTATTTTGTTATCCAAGATGTAATAGAATAAAGATTACATGTGTCTATCTGAGCAGCCCATAGGTTGAGAATAGTTTAGCTCAACTCTGTAGTTCTTGCATTTAAACATTCGTCAGGGTCATGGCCCAGTTGGTAGAGTGCTTGTCTAACATGCAGGAAGGCTTTGATCCTCCTCACCATGTGCAACCAAGTATTCAAACACACTCCTGTAGAGCCAGCACTCAAGAGGTGGAGGCAGGAGGACCAGAAGTTCAGGGTTGGTCTCTGCAACATAGCAGGCTTAAGACTAGCGTGGCCTGTGAGGTTCTGACTCTAAAGAAAACCAAAGCCAGAGACTGGCAAGTTGGCTCAATGGGTAAAGGTGCTTGCGATTAAGCTCAATGACCCAAATTCAACCTCTGGTGAAAAGAGAAAAGTTGTCCTGTGATCTTCAAATTGATATCTTGCTGTGCTTTTGTGTACACACACACACACACACACACACACACACACACACACACACACACACACACACACGCTCTCACATTCACAAACCCTGCCTCATTTGGTGTTTAAATTTCCTTCAGAGTTGCAGTGCTGTAGTCTCTCAGGGGTTTAATTTGGCTGCTCATTCAGCAATCAGAAGCTTCAGCTGATTGGTTCACATTTTGCTATTTTATTTTTGTTCCCATTACGGCAAACACTTTCCGTAGACCTTAGAGAGAGCCGAGGACACTGCCCTAGCCATGGCTTTCCTTAGACCTTAGAGAGAGCCGAGGACACTGCCCTAGCCATGGCTTTCCTTAGACCTTAGAGAGAGCCGAGGACACTGCCCTAGCCATGGCTTTCCTTCCCCATACACTCTCTGGCACCCAGACCCTCGTCTTGTATTAATGCGTCGTTGGCCCTCTGATTTCTTCACTGAACCTTGTTAGCTGACTATGAGGTTCTAAAACTCTAACCCCCTCACTGTTTAGCCTAAAAGGTACACAATGCAGTAGTACATCCTCCAAAACTATTCAAACTGATACGTTTTAAAACAGCTAAGTTATAAAATAATTTTACTGGATGTATGGCATGTGACAATTTGTTTTGATTTATAAATTGAGAACCTTTAATTGTGAAATGAGACAAAACCATAATTAGAATGTTGGACTTACACACACACACACACACACACACACACACACGTCTTACAAACTGAAAAGAAAAGAGAAAATGACAAGCAAACAAAAAACTCAAAACCATTTTATTTTGTTAGATGTGGAAGTTGGCATAATTTTCAGTAAATTCATTTTTGTTAGTACCTTTTTTACTTTGGTCTGTGGATATAATAAACTACACATGACATTCATACTATTTTCCAGTTTCTATTTTCTATAAGATTAAGTGATTAAAAGTCATACTTCTGGATGTGAAGTGTTTTACATTCTACCAGGTAGGGCGATTTGGACACAAGGGGTGCAGAAGTTCCCTTGAGGGGCTGTCCAACTTGTGTGGGCACCAGAGAGGCTCAGAATATCATTGCAGACTCTGGAACTATGCCCATCCCAAAGTAGCAACCCCAAACAAGCTTTGGAGAGGGAAGGGAACAGTCCATATCTAATCTCCGACATTCTCTGTTGACTCCATCTCTTGGTGTCAGTGCCAGACATACACACTGTCTGAGTCTGAGAAGTTTCCAGAGAAGCTATGTGTTGCCCTCTCCCCCAGGGACAACACAGTGGAGTTACCTTTCCTTTGATAAGATCTGAGCCATTTTTTCTCAACACATCATTGAGAAGGAAGAAGGAGAATGGCTGGCTTAGGCTTTCTTTGGTCTTGAAATCGTAAGCAAGGGATGCCAGCAGATCAGGCAAAGGCTGCATCATGGTTGTTAAGGTGCGGTGACAAAATGAGTATTATTGCATATGAATCAAAACACTTTTACAAGAAAGTAAAAAAAAAACACTACAAATACCCTTTACAATTTTAAAGAATCTATTTTCTCAAGGTTTCTAGTGTTGGACCCATGCACACAATACTTTTTGCTAGGTTTTTGTATTAAGTATAGTAATTCTTTCCTCATGGTATTGGATACTGGAACAGGATCTGGAAGTTTGTTTTACTTGTAGAAAAAAATAATTTTACAGGAAGAACATGAATTTGCCTTTTTCTTTCTTTAATAATTTTTAGCCAAAAGAAAAATGAATTGATGAAACATTACCAAATGTAGGATTTTGATCTTTGAAGGCATATTTGTTAAGCATAAATGAGTCATTAGCTCCTTAAATATATCCTCATGTGATGCTTGGACTGTAATGCATTGGGGGAGAGCTGCTATTCCCCTCATGCTCAGGTTCAGTGAGGCCTGAAGGGACACTGCTGAAGTCTTTTTCCCGTCTGATGCAGTCTTTGCAACCACAACCATGGGATTATCTTTCCATTTGTGCGATGGGGACTGGGTACCAGATCTTCACACAGGAAAGATAGATATATACTTATAATGTTAAATATAAGTATCAGTAGTGAAATCAGTAGTTTCCCTCTGGTCATGATGATTTAAAAATCTTACATTTCCAAGAGTAACAACTTTGCCCATAAAATATAGGAATTAAAGTCATCACCAAGAAGATGTAAATTTCTTGGTTAAAATTGTAGCATACTATTACTTTAAAAATGATTCAATAACAACAATAAACTCCCAAATGCTGAATTATAAAACAAACAGTAAGCAAAACAAACCCCCTATAAGTTAACAGGAAATCTTTTTTTTTCCCAATATGAAATGTGACTTAACTTGGCTCCCTTAACTGTTCCTAAAATGGCGCTGTGATACAGGTGTCCCCTCTGCATTCCTCACAATCACCGTAGCTCTCTGGTTTAATTAGCTGAGGCGTGGCCAGCAAAGCACCTTCCTTTTAGGGTGTGAGTTCAAGTTGGTCATTTCTCTGTCTGGACATTAGTTATGGTTAGAAAAAAAAAGAGGCAGGTTGCTCTTTAGATATCTAAAAAATCTCTTAAAAATAAAGTACACATAAAGGACAAAACTCTCCTTTTCATATGTGTCTGAATTTCTGTGTTTTCAAATTATTGCCTTTTATTCCTCCTTGCCAGATCCAACAAATAAGAGACTAGTTAGGGTGAGCCAGGCCCAGGGTTGGGCACATGGACTTAGAAATCTTTCCTCAGAGAGTCACTCTGACTAAGGCCCGCTAACTACTTCCTAGCATCTTTCCTCACACTCACCTCGCCTTTTATCCCCTCTGTCCCATCGTTACGGAAGCGCGCAACACAGCTTCTGATGGAGCAGTACAGGAAGTATTTTGCTGTGAGAGAGTCTTGCCCAAAACTTGTGCTTGTGGAAAAGAGGAAGAAAAGTCTTGCTAGAATGAACAGCATCAGGATGGAGTTATGATCCAGGCAGACCTTGACATGGAGGCCAGAAGGTGAGTGGAGAGACATGCTGCCTCTTAGTTCCAGGTAGCTGGTGACTCAGTGTGCAGTTAGAGAAATGCCTGCCCCCTCGGCTTCAGAGCAGGTGTTTGGAGAGCTCAGATAAGCTCTTTTGTGAGAAAATGCTTGGCCTGAGCACACTTGAAGTATTTCATTCCATCGCCTCCAGGGCTTTATTAGTAGATGTCAGCAAATAAAAGGAATTTGTAGCTCCCAGGAGCAGAAGAAAATGGTGTAAAATTAGGCTCCAATTCTAATTAATTGTATCACTGATTGGAATCTTGAGTGACCTTGGTATTTCCTTTGTACCCAGACATACACACACACACACACACACACACACACACACGAGAGAGAGAGAGAGAGAGAGAGAGAGAGAGAGAGAGGGAGGGAGGGAGGGAGGGAGGGAGGGAGGGAGGGAGAGAGAGGGAGAGAGAGAGAGAGGGAGAGGGAGAGGGAGAGGGAGGGAGAGATTTAATGTATTGTAATTATTATACACGATTAGACAAACTGCCTGATCTGAAGTTGAAGGTCTGTTGTTTTCGCTTGGACAGGAGTCATATGCGGTCAGAAGTCGAATTTATTTCCAATAATGGAATCCCTTTCTCCACCTTTCTCCAGAAATATATTTTAAAGAAAACAATGTTAAACAAATACATTCTCTTCCCCCCCTCCCCCAGAGTGTATTCTGCAGGGCATGATTAGAAGGTACTTGAGGCTCTTTGATCTGCGTGTTCCAGGGTCAAGTAATTTTGGCCAATAAACAGTGTAAAACGTGTCAGTTCACTGCAGAACTTTGCAAAGTTTACAATAAGCTAACGAGCATAGTAAAATGGCAAGAGGACAGGCAGAACATGCGGTCTTTCCAAACACTGTTTGACAGCGGGTTTCTCTTCTCTCCCACCTACGACCAGACAGCATCTGCTCCCATCAGAGGAGGGACTTGTTTTGTAGGTATGTGCCCTCTGGAGCAAAGCCACCCCTGGGCCCTGCCCCACATACTGAATTAGAACCTCCGAAAGTTGAGCCCCTAGTCTGTGTTTGAACAAGCCTCCAGGTGAGTGACTCCGATATGTGTGGGAATGACTACACCAGGGTTTCCTGGAACACAGTTCGGAAAATGAAGATATAATAGGTTTAAAATAGACACCTCTAAGGAAAGTCACTCTGTCTGAATAGTGATATATAAGTACAGTTTTTATGCTGGGCTGTGGGGTGTGTGCAATCTGTCAAAGAACAAGAAAATGCACCTTGCCAAGCAGAGTAGGTGTGGGAGGATGCAAAAGGTGTTGAAAGCCTATGATTCAGGATTTATAAAAGGAGAGTTGCATTAGGTTGCAATTATATATCTGACCGCATATACCACATCCTGACTGAACTTCCATACCTTAAAGAAGTGATACTTGCCAATGATGGATTTTAGATAGTAAAATTCCTCAGGATATATGTTTTCACAGAAATACACACGTGTGTCTTTGAAGAGTCCTGACATTCTGAATTTATTCCTTTACACTGCTCTTACTTGGTGGCCCTAATCAGGGGTGTTCTAGGTCCTGGTAGGGCCCGAACACATAGTGGTCAATGCAAGAGCATGGTGCTGACCATCACAGTGGGCTGGAAAATAGAGACCAGGAAATAGACGTTCCCTGAAGAGGACACGAGGGAAGCAAACCTCGGCATCTAGGGTTTTGAAAAGGACTACACATAATGTAGACCTTGGATTCTGGAAAACTTCTTGTAGGAAATCTAGAGTAAAAGAGAGACATTTATGTGTAAGATTCTTATAATATATTTGCATATTGGAGGAAGAAAACTAGTGCTTAGTTGGAAAGCAACTCTTGTTCATCATGGAGGGTGTGGGGTTTACTACATCTCTTAAAGACAGGGTTTAAGAAAAATTGAACAACAGTCCTGAATTTGAAAAATTTGAAATATAATTTAATAAATAAATACATGAAACTAGAGCTAGCCATTCAGTTAAATTCTGATAATGTATGCATTTGGGCCATTGTTTGAAGGAATGATAATACTGAATAACTGATCATATTTGTCATAGTGACTATCAGCAGAATCTTTTTTATTTGGACACTTCCAAAAATTTTCAAATAGAAATAAATAATAGAAGTTGTTAGTGTTAAACTTTCTAATTTCAAAACTGTCAGTATGTGAAATTACAGAG
The DNA here is from genome assembly GCF_017639785.1 of Mesocricetus auratus. Taxonomy (NCBI): domain Eukaryota; kingdom Metazoa; phylum Chordata; class Mammalia; order Rodentia; family Cricetidae; genus Mesocricetus; species Mesocricetus auratus. The sequence goes on from NW_024429193.1 coordinate 17,035,484, forward strand.
TTCTGTCCGTATATGTTTACACTGAAGTACTTTCATATTTTTATACTTTTAAGTATAATTCTATGACATACATACATCATTTTTAAAATTTACTCTTCTCTCATACAATATACTCTTCTGCAGTTTCCCGTCCCTCTACTCTTCCCAATAACCTTTCTCCCCCAGACCCATTCCTCCCGTTTCCCTTCAGAACAGAGCATGCCTCCCAGGGATATCAACTGAATATGCTATAACAAGTTACAATAAGATTAACCCCCAACTCTCCTATCAGGGCTTGGTGAGGGAACCCAACAGGAGGAAAAGGGTCCCAAGGACAGGTGAAGGAGGCAAGAGATAACCCCACCTCCACTCCCACTTTAGAAGTCCCACAAAACTCCTAGGCTAACAACCATAATATATATTCAGACCTGGCCCAAACCCATGCAGACTCTGTGTCCTCAACCCCTCTGATCCTATAATAAAGGTGTCATTTCTATTGTACCAGTAAAATTCATCTTTATTTTTTTACTTTCAATGCTTAAGGTGTTTTTGAATAACTACCTTCCATTAATTACCTGTTAGTTACCAGCATTATAAGTAGAATAATTTTAGTGAATAAGCAGGCTCTTCTTTCCTCCACCCGTTTTAGGTCTTTAAGGCATTGATTGTATTACCAGGGTTGCCTTTGAGAAAACTTCCTACTATGTGTTTCTGTAGTATCTAAAATAGAGGTGTCTATAAGTAAAATATGTGAAACAGTTATACATCCATTAGTTGTAATGGATGTAGTGAAGGTGTATTATGCAGTAGTAGAACTATTACTACTGGTTTACCTGGAGTCCCCAGTGTTGATATTTGTACCATGGAATACCTCATTTGCTTGGGCTGCCATGTTGGTCTCTGAGAGAAGGTTAGTTTATGAAGGGATGCTAAAAGCCATACTGTTTGGGGGGGAAATCATGAGCATTGGTAAACTGAACAGGTCTTTGAACTTTTCTATACAATTTAGTTTCATCTGTAAAATGGAATTTTATTCTATTTTATTTTTAATTTTTTATTTAAATTAGCAACAAGTTTGCTTCACATGCCAATCCCAGCTCCCTCTCCCTTCCCCTCTTCCCCCGCCTCCCCCAGACTCCCTAGCCCTCCACCCAATCCCCACTTTGTTCTCCAGGGAGGATGAGGCCTTCCATGGGGGATCTCCAGGGTCTATCATTTTGTTCAGGGCAGGGTCTAGGCCCTCACCCAAGAGTCCAGGCTGAGAAAGCATCCCTCATCGTGGGGTGGGCACCCAAAGTCCATTTGTATGCCAGAGATAATAAATACTGATTGACTACCAAAGGCCCCATAGATTGCCTAGGCTTCCTCACTGACACACACATTCAGGGGGGTCAGGATCAGTCCTATGCTGGCCTCCCAGCCATCAGTCTGGGGTCTAAGAGCTCCCCCTTGTTCAGGTTGGCTGTTTCTGGGGGTTAAATCAGCCCAGTCTTGACCCCTTTGCTCATCAGTCCTCCCTCTCTGTACAGTAGCTCAGTTTTGGAAACTGTTAGACTGAAAATGCAATTTTAAATATTACCTACGTTGTAAAGCTGTTGTAAGGATTAAGAGGACCAGGTTTTACAAATTGCCTAGCATAATCTTTGGCATGTAACAGATGCTGTGTAAATATTAGTAATTGTTTTTCATTTGACCATCCAATAGCCTTTCATTATTCTTAAGGTAAAGGTGATCCCCTCATCTGGCCAGTACTTAGTCTTTACATGTCTCTTTCCTCCCAAACTTCAGGATGCCTCATTGGGGACCTTAACCCCCTCCTGACCATCTCCCCTCATTTTTTACTGGCTGATCATTCTTTTCAGGGTTCACATTCAAGCTGAACTTCACATCCTTAGTCTAACCTTTCCTGCTCCTCTCATCAGCTCTTACAGACTCCACCCTACCATCCTACCCTGAATGTTGCCCCCCTGTCATCGACTCTGTTCCTTGCAGAAGTTGCAATGCAATTATTTGATCGCTTGTCTTTGACATTAGGATGGTTTATGGACCAAGACTTTACTTAGCTCATAGTAGGTACAGAAGAAATGTCTGAGGTGTAAAGAAAAGGGAGAATTATGAATGAGCAAGTACCCTATGTACACCTGGCTATTATTCATATTTAGGAATTTGAAACACAGGTGCCAGATAATCCTGACATACAAGATTAGACATTTTTGTTGTTGTTCTTGAAAGCTGAGAAGGTAAATGCCCCGGTGTATTCGGGAGTGCTGGACAACTACTCAGAGTGTAATGTTTAGTTTTGTTGATTCAATGATCTATTTTCTTTGTATTTGTAAATAGCGCTAAACAGATTAGCAGACTTATTGTGCTTGAAGTATGCTAACCACATTGTGAACATTACCAGTCCTTTCTCATTGTGCCTGAGGATTTACATAGCTTCGGCATGAACAGCTTTCCCAGGCTGCTTTGGGGTTCTAGGCGGCCCGGTTGTGCTCCAAGAGCACACCAGCAAGTGGACAACACCCTGAGGCTGTTTTCTGTAGCAAGTCACAGATTAGTTCCAGAAGGTTCTATTTTCACGATGTACTTGCAGTCGTTTCTTTTTTCTCATGTGTACTTTCTTGTATTTATTCCACTTTTCAAATCTCCGCCCTGCTCTTCCAGATTTCCACACTGGGAATATTTTGATTATTCCCTTATAATTCCTGTTTGGTTTTAAAAGCATGAGGAGGTATATTTTTAATATAAACTATAATAGTTTTTGTTTGTTTGTTTGTTTGAAGACTTCCATATCTTCGACATAGGGAGTAAAAGCCAAATTAAAACCCGGAAGCATGTTTATAGGCATTAAGCTCTGTTCCAATAGAACATTAAGGCTTGGCATAGAAAATAAAACTCTATAGTTAGACTCTTATGAAGCAGAACCAATAAAATGCTTCACCAGAATGGGCATGTTTTACATGTTCTGGATGACTGGTTGTCCCCCAGAGCAGGTTCTGTGTTACCAACCCATACAGTAGCAATTCACTGGTATCTTACTGAGGGAAACAGCACCCATGTCCCCAACCCATACACATTCATTTCTTACATAGCTCGACATTTTCTGAAAAGATTTTCTCATAATGTGAATTCAGGTGTGTATGTGTTTGCATGGGCAGATGCATGTGTGTAGTTCAGAGGACAACTTCAGGCATTGTCCCTCGGGTTTTTTTTGTCATTTGTTTGAGACAGACAGGGTGTCTCATTAGTCTGGGACTTCATCAGTTAGGCAGCCATCTAGTGGGTTCCGGGGATCTGCCGCCACCTTGTCATCACTGGGATTGCAGGACTCTGGGCATCAGGACTTAGTTCCCCATGCCTTTGTTAAGCAAGTACTAGATAGAGTGGACCATTTCCAGCCTTTAAAACCTCTTTCTTAAGGGAATTTTGTTTTAATTGACCCTATATAAGATTAACAAGCGTTTGGTATTATTATAGATTATCCTAGTTGGCAAAACAATTTCACACGATCAAGATGACAGTCTCTTGGACAATAGACAAATGTTGCTTGAACCATTCAGTAATGCATTTTTAGTTAAAGTCAGGATATGGTTCTCAGTGGTAGAGTTTTTTAAATAGAAGTTTACAGAATGTATGCCAAGGAATAGTCAAAAATCTGTATCAATGAGGACGAGCCTTTGCTGGCATGCATCCAAGTGTACCACCTCTTTGCAGTAGCTGTGGGGGCTGTGAGAGGGCATCAAATCCCATGCCCAGAGTAATGGATAGCTGTGAGGTGTCATGTGGTAGCCATTGAACACTACACTCCTATGGCAGCCAGTGCTCTCAATAACTGAGTACCTCTACAGCCCCCATAGCTTAGTTTTTATTTACAAATCGAGTTTTCTAATGGCAATGAGGGAACTATCTGTAAATGGCAGTTTTCAGTAATATTTTTGACATATATTCTAATCTTTATGGAAAGACTTCCCTTATGACTACTTAAAGAAAGAAAATGACTGCTGGGCAAACCAAGGCACCTTATTTTAATAACTCACCTTCATTGGTCTCTTACGTGTGAAACATGCTGTGTGAAGGTCTCTATGCAACCGAATAAAAAGTGGTTAGGTTTTTAAAAATCAAATTAGTTTCCCGAGTAAATAGGTTCATAGGGTACATGGTACAAAACTGACAACCTGTGGCGATAGCACTTCTCCTGCCCTTGGAGAAAATTACTGGGAAAATTTTGGTACAGACATAGACGAGATGTGTCAAAATACAGTTTTAAGCACAAACCATTCTTAGCCACTCCCCCCTGATACACTCAAAGCTGCATCCATCTTTTAAGATAGCATGCAGCTGCAGTGAGGATACAGGGCCATGAACTTGGCATCTCCAGTCCTTTGGTGTTTGTGGATGTGTTTGTGGCTGTTTGCACGAAGTTCCCCAGTGCATAAGCTGTGGTGGATATCACTGGCCTGTACATTCTCATGGCCGCATACACAGGGAGGCTATGACTGGTTCGCCACACCCACCATGCTTACCACTGCATGTCAGTCAGTGTCACAAGCTGCTCCAGGGTGTCAGAGAGAGGATCCTATCACCTTATGGAGATTTTACTCTGTTTTTCTGATAAAAAAAAAAGGTTCAGTATTGGCTCATTTACCTCAAACTATCTATGCATTTTCTTGTGAAGCGTTTCTTCCTGTTGATTGTTTCTTGTAAATTGTTGATTCCTTGTCGTCCTCTTAGAAGCTTATGTACTAGGGAAAATATCTACTTGTGATAATTTGGGACTATTTCAGTCAGCTCTTGTCTTGCCTTGCTTTATGACTTTGTTTCAGTGGTATTTTACCATCTAGTTCATGCTAAGGATTCTTTGAGACACTTTATCATCATGATTTATTTAATGCTTAAAATTGCCCAGGGATGACCGTTATCCCCGAAGTCGGGAGGCAGAGACAAGAGGATCCTTAGTTGGAGGCCAGCTTGGACTATGTAGTGAGTTCAAAACTAGCCTGGGCTCTGTGTCAAAACCCTGTTTTCCTCCTTGGCCTCTTCACTCAAAAGGGGCAGGGGAACTAGGAAGACAGAGGTAACCTGCCCGCAGTTTCAAAGCTGGATGGGTTACTAGTAGACCCTTAACTACTGTGCTCTGTTACCTCGTGAATTTCCCTTAAAAAAGACAATCTAGTATACCTACTTTGAATTTTAATTCTGATACGTGGGATATTTTCTCCCTGGCATGGACAACATGATAACGAGATTAGCAGAATGACATTTTAATTTTCGTTGTTAAATAAAGAAATGGACTAAGCACTCACTTCAGCGGAAACCTGAACACCATTCATTCTCTGGATAGAAAAGCACTTTATATTCCAGTTTTTCTACTGGGGGCAAGGCACAGTGGGCACAGAGGAGCTGAAGGTTTATAAACAGAAGTGCAACACATCGTGGGTTATCACTTTCTGTCTGAAAAATGGTTGGACTTTAAGTGCAGTTTAAGAGTCAGACTATTTTAAGGATGTTAGGGGCACGAAATACTCTAAGGCTGGCCACAACACATGAACATCTTGGTCTTGGAAAGTTGGGAAAATGGCACTGTCTGTGCAATTGCTAGGGGCTCTATTCTGGGTGGGCCTTTATTGGCAAAGACCTTTTGTGAATACATGTATTCTTTCTTACATGTAAAAAATATTATTACAAAATTGTTATTACAAAATACTGTTCACTTACAAATTTGCAATTTTTTAAAAAAAGTTATTCTTTTAATGTAATCTAAATGCTTGTCTGCTCTCAAGTTTTATGAGTGCTATAAGAAAAATCCACAGATTGTACAATGTCTCGAAGATGAAGGACTGTATGGAAAAGCTGATGGCCTACAGTGTCTGTATGAGATATCACCCAAACTAAAGTGTCTGTATGACTTGTCACCCGAACTAAGGCTAGGGATAAAGGGAAGAAGCAGCCATTATGACAATGGCACTGGAGATATACTGCAGGTCTGAGTGTGTGCATGGGGTCCAAAGTAGAACATACTGCCCATGTAATGGTGTAGTGAATGTATATTAGAAACCATAGTTGCAATTAAAAGTTTCTAGCAGCCACACTATAGAAAGTAAAAGCAAAAGAAATGATGTTCATTTTAACAATTTATTTTATCCAAGCAGAAAATTTGAACAGCTGGTAATAAAGTAAAGGCGATGGCTTGGTGTAGGCTTGGGAAGTCTAGGGAAAGTGAAAAATGCATTCTGATGTGTAGCTTTTCATGAAGAAACATGAAACTTCTTAGGAATCTTGGTTGTTCATGAAACCATAGTCCTCTATTATGTGAGTTCAGCTTTCTCTATTGATGGGAACACTGGTTCTTATTAAAGGGTCATAGGGAATAGATGACAAAATGTATCACCAAGGAATTTTGTTGAGATTTTGGTAGAAGGATTCAAGGTTGACTTTACCATGGGGGAAAAAACTTAGAAGTTGTATACTAATTCCTAAAGAGATCCACGGTGATGGGTGGTGATGTGAGGGTGAGGTGTGGGGGGAGAAAGATGCTTCCCTGGGAGTCAGTAGATAAGACATCCTGCTCCTTTACTCCAAGTCAAGCATCTTATCGTGCTTTATCTCAAAATGCTCTGTTACACATTACAGAAAATGCCCCTCAAACTTCCCTGAACAGAAGTATCGTTGCTCACAAAAGTTACAGTTCAGGGATATTTGTCGAGAGAAGGCCTGGTCCAGAGGCTCAGGCTGCTCTCAGGGTTTCTGTGGTCCCAGGTTTGTGCCTCTTTCTGGTAGGAGATCCTGGTTGCCTTAGCTGCGTGCTGTGTCACTCAGAGCAAGCACCAAGTGCACTTGCCCGCGCTTGTAGTGAGGGTCCTGATTTGACTTGGAGCTGGATTGTGGACTCCTTGTTGAGCCTGGGATGGAGTAAGGATCCCAGGAAAACATGGGTAACTAGCTGAGAGAGGAGGGCAATAGCAAGATGGAGATGGGACACAGAGAATTCTTCTAAGACCAACAGGATGGGGTGGAGAGCAGACTCCTAACAGGGCCTTGAAGAAATAGCATGAGGAAGCCCTCTTTGGTTTCTTGCATTCTCTGTTTGATTTTTAATGTTTACTATCATTTCATATGATATTCTAGAAAAGGTCATAAATTAAGAATTCCTTTCAAATGTTTGAAACACGTGAATGATTCAAGTGTTTACTCCAGGATGCATGACATCCCTTGGTGTACCAAGAGAAAAAAGAGATGTTAAGCTACCTTCATCTAGTTGATCCTTTAATACATTCAGATTTTTGATGTGTAAAGTAAATAGGACATAGCCACCTGTAGTGTGATGTGTCTGAACTTCTCTGTTCTTCTGGCACCTGGGAGGCAGAGGCTGGAGACTGCTGCAAGGTGGAAATAGCCTGGTCAATACAATTAGTTCTAGGCAAATGAGAGCTACATGCTAAGACAGACTTTATCTCAAAATGACAATTCCCCAAAAGTAAATAGAAATAGAAAAATATTTTATGAATACAACGTCTTAGTTCTAGTTTCTTGAGAAGTCATGATTTTTGTAAAAGAGCATCCATTTTAGGATAAGTTATCCACGATTTATTTTTATTCACAGTAATATAATGCTACCTTTACAGTTAGCCAGTTCTTAGATATTAATAGCCATAGTAAAAACATCAGAGGATACTTTTTTAAAAAATGCTTTGTACCAAGGTCATTAAGTTTGGTCTGCAAATATGTTTAGCAGCCATAATTGTGCTGCAGGATAATTTAAAATCTAGAATTGAACTCTTAACCCCAAGTTTCCTCTGAGATAATTATAGGATGAAAAATAGCTAAGAGAAAGTAAATCAATTTATCTTCATTGGCAAATACTTTTCACAGTCATGTTTAGTCCCTTTTCAATCTAGTGGTCTATCTCACATAGTACATGTATGCATGTGTATTTCTTTTTAGGAAATAGCGTCTCCATATTTGTCTCCATATTCAGTGGTCATGTGACCCGTCAGTTTTAAATAAACAGTTGTTTTCAAGTAGAGACTGGGAATACTATCTACCATGTATTGTTTTAGCATTCAAGAATAATCACATTTATATGCTAACCCTAAGAAAAAGAAATCAAGATCCAGAATGGTTAAGTGACGTTTACAAAGCCATATGAACGAGAAGCCTGCTGGAGGACTGGAGCCACCTGACTCCAATCCCTGTGGCTTTCAAATCATACCGTGGGGACCACAGTCATCAGATTAGCAAAATGAAACATTGCCAGGTGAGTCTGGATGTGCACTATTGGCAGACCTTATGGTGACACTGCACATGGACCTTCCAGAGGGAAGTTGGCTGGTCAGGCCACCACAGGTGAGGCTGGCATCTGCAGACTGCTTCCCAGAAGCCACCATTATGCTGTACCTTTTGAAGTCATGCTTCACTGGCTGGGCCTTTGATGTGCTGCTTCTGCCCAGGTTCCTTTCAGGTGTCCAACTTCAAATGAATGGTAATGGCTCCATTCCTCAGCAGTCACATAATGCTATTGTGCTCTTTTATCCTTGTTAGGTGGGCCACGAAGAGCTAGTTTTTAGAGTAGTGAAATTTTAGCTCATCGGGATGGTGGATTTTTAAGATTGACTTTTGGTTATTTCATATGTTAATATGCAATGCCTGCCTAAATGAACAGATCTGAGAAATGTTCCTGAGACACAACTGCCCTTTCAGGTAGAGGTGTGGCCAGCAGATTTGTTCTCATCTCAGTGAGCAGCAGCATGTGGAACTAACATACAAGTTGATTTCACCTGTGCTCAGTGTACTCACACCATGGGGATGAATGAAACGTATCGATGGCCACAGCCATAAGCCAGAAACTTGGAAGAGATGTTTAGTGTAAACTTAACTTTTTGAAATGAACCTTAGAGAAATAACGAACCCTAAGTTTTCATCAGGACTCAGAATGTAAGACAATTGGGTAGTTGCTGGTCAAAGGGAACAAGCTTAACTAAATTCTACAGATCTAATGAATAGAGTGACTACTATAGTTAATCTATACATTTGAAATTTATTGAATAAATATTAAGAGTTCTTGTTATCCTTGCTCCCATTAAACAACCCAAACATAACCTTTTTAATTTTGAGTCATGCTTTGATCATCTACTTGGGCTATTTAGTTGTGGCTTGCTCTTTCTTGCCGGTCCATGGCCTCCCCACCCCCCAGTTCACTTTGAACAAAAACTAGTCTTGAGGAAAGTGGACTCCTTAAGAGCATCCAGTGTTTCAAAGGGAGAGTTGACTAGGACTATGGCCAATTGCCTGCCCAGCTGGGTGCCACAGCCTGCAGGTAGATGCCCTTCTCTTCCCTTCCACTGTCCCTTCTCTCTTCTCGCTCCTCCACTGTCCTCCTCATCTCTGGATTGTGTGGTCTTGTCTGGGGAATGTGTGGGAGAGCTGTTGTCAGTGTCCACCAGACCTGTCTCTTCGGCGTGCTGGAGGATGGAGTTCAGAAGAGGTAAGCAGCAGGCTTCCCTCTCTTGTTCTGTTTCTTCCTCTGCATTTCACATACAGTTTGGGACATGGGTGATCTAATTCTACATAGGAGTTTCCTCTGGGAAAGAAAGATAGGCTTTAAAAAAAAAGAAAAAGCAGTGGTGGTTTGTTTCGGCGCAGGTTCATAGTGATCTCTGGCTAACGCTCACGAGCCTGCTTCTCACTAAGCACTAGTGTGAGTTGATGAGTCTGACTGACTATCCGGGTGATGCTGAGTCTGACTGACTGTCAGGGTGATGCTGAGTCTGACTGACTATCCGGATGATGCTGAGTCTGAGCACAGCTGCCTTGAGTTCCCACCTGTGCCTTTCAGGGAAGCTCCAAGAACCAAGAGAAAGCGTGGGTGAGTGAGTCCTGGTGGGGGATGGCCTGGGTCAGCTTCTCCTGAGAGGTGTCTGTTGTCACCCAGAGTGGAGGAAAACAGAATGGGAGCACAATGATGAAGTGAGACTCACAGGATGCGGGTAATTGGAATTTTATGAAGGAATAAACAACAGATTACATATTCTGTCATGAATTTGACTTAGACTCTAAAGAGTAATTGGGAAAGACATGAGAGGACTTTTTTTTCTTGGTTAAGTTTGTATTACTTCAATTAATTTCGTTTCATTTTATGAGTTGTTGAATTTTTAGACAGTTAAGAATAAATGGTTAGCTTGGGGAAGGTGAGATGAAAGAAATTCCTAAGAAAGTTCACATGCCAGGAGTGGTGGTGCCAGCTACAATCCCAGGACTCAGGATTGAAGCAGGAGGATTGACTGGATAAGCCCAAGTAAGCAAAACTAAAATACAGATAAAAACTCCTTCCCATTCAAACAAACACCACCACTCTGGCTCCAAAACCATACCAAAGAACAAGTCACGTTATATTTTTCTTTAAACTGTAATGGGGGTGGGATATCAAGAACTCAATATTTATTCAAAAGATTTCTGGTTCATACATGAGTATAGCCATCATGCTGCTCTTTAATGACGTTGGGTTTATCTTTCTTCTCTCAAGTTCTAGCCCCTGAAAACTACTTGTCTGTTGCCACTGGGGTTTCTCGATTATCTCTCAGTCACAACAGGAAGTTTTCTACTGAGGTTTTCTCCCCACTGAAACTTTGCAAAAGTCTTTTGAATGATGTATTTATTTTTTGTGTGTGAGTGTTTTGTCATGAGGAATGTATGTGTGCTGTATATCCACCTGTTCCTGTGGATGTCAGAGGAAGATGTCAGGTCCTCTGTAAGTGGAGTAACAGACAATTGTGAACCTCCATGCGGGTGCTGAGAATTGAATCTGGGTTCTCTGGAAGAGTAGCTGCTGTTCTTAACTGCTGAGGCAACTTTCCAGCCCTGAAAAAGAAGTTTTCTAACTAAAGTTCTGATATTAGTATATGGGCTTTTTTAATCCCTTAGAACAAACACAAAGTAAGTGACTGTTTTGAAGGTCAGGATACATGAAGGGGACATTCAGAAGAATCCCCATCCGAGGATATTGCATTAATCTTGAAGCGTCTTGCAAAGGACTGGAGAGATTGCTCAGTGCCCAGCAATGAAAATGCTTGCTGCCAGGTGTGAGAACTGGTGTGTGAATTCCCAGAACCTCTGTTAGTAGTGGGTGTGTATGCTGGGTAGCCTATAACTCTAGCCTTAGATAAAAGAGACAGGGGATCCCCAGAGCAAGCTGGCAAGCAACACTAGCTGTATCTATACACGCCTCAGAGAATAAGATGAATCTATGCATGTGTGTCCATATGGATGCGTGTGCATGCCATAAACAGAAAAAGAAGACAATAATACATTGTAAAAGTGTTTTGTAACTGAAGTAAGCATTAAAAGTACTTTGTTTTGCCGAGGTGAAGTGTTGATGAGCGAATGCAAGTCCAGATTGTTAAACTCTTGGATGAAAGTTGAAGGAGGAACCACATTTTAGTTATACTTTTTCATGGGCTCTAAAGGTCACGTTTAGGTGGAGAATGAACATTCATAGAGCTCTCATATGTGGCAGCTCTTTCTATTTCCTACCCCCATGTGTTCAACTGGGATCTTTTCTTTCACAGAACAGAGAAAAGGAAGACGATCACTTGAAAGAATTCATTATGATAGTGATTATCATGGAATAGGAATGAGGCACAGTTCATTTCATATTTTGGGAGACTTTCCCGGGAGATTAAACACAAGCAGATGACGGGAGTAGCCTGTGGCTGATGTGCTTGAGCTGAATCAAGGAGGCCGCTATTCCTGGAGATGTATGATTCAGTATGAAAGCACAAAGAATCCCGAGAGGCAAAAGGTACCTAGATCATGCTTGGTCTTGCAGGCAGTCTGGAGTCCAGTTTTATTTTTAGTGATATGGAAAGTTATTGGAATGTTTCCATCAAATGTGTAACATGAGCTGTCTCCAGCTTCATAGAGCGGCATGCTAGGAGAGATCTGCTGAAGACGATTGGAGAAAATACAGGTGGGACAGGGTGTGGGCACAGAGCTGATGAGAAAAGGTAAAATTAAAGATGTATTTTAAGACAAAGATTTAACTTGGATGTGGGGAGTGTATGGCAGGCGGGGAGGCATCAAGACAAACGGTGCAAGGAGTTTCTCAGGTCAAAGGATGCAGTTACTATTTATGGGACTCAAGAGAATGAGATAGTTACAAAAGTGTGGGTTCATTTTGCACACATTGAGATGTCTGTTTGCTAGGGGAATCTGTTTGCTAGAGTTCCGAGGAGACTAAAAATGTGGGCTGTGCTAGCGTTCAGTTTATCTAAAGTTATTAGACTAAACAAAACCATGCAGAGACTCCCAAGGTCTGGATATGAAATGTTCCTCAGAGGTTTATGTTTTGAATACTTGGTCCACAGCTGGTGGCACTCTTTTGCCTAGAAACTTTGTGAAGTAGACGTTGGCTGGCAGAGGTGGGTCACTGGAACTGAGCCTTCAAATTTACACCTGGTGCCTGCTTCTTGTTCTCTACTTGTTGATCCCCTGTGAGGTGAACAGCTTCTACCACCCGCTGGCATTGCCATAGCTTGATCTGTTCCTTTGTGTCTTTCCTGCCACGGTGGACTGAGACCCTTTGAAACTGTGAGCCAAGATAAATCTTCCCTAGGTTGATTTTTTTTCACTGTCAAGTCTTTTGCTACAGTAGTACAGGAATAATGGAGGAGTAATAGAGGAGTAATATAGGCACAGAGTCCAGATAGATAAGAAATACAAAGACTGAACCCAGAGTACTCTATGGCTTGGACTTAGAAACTGGAAAAAGAAGGAGGAGTCACTTGAGGAGGAGGATGGAGAGTGAGATAAGAAGGAAATGAGGCGTGTGTTGGCCTGTTCCTACACATACCTGCATACCTCCTAGTATCCATGGATGACATTGTTTCAAGGAGAATATTTGATAATCTTGGTTAGTTTTTGTTTAAAGTGCAGCAATGGTGGCTCACGGAAGACTTTTACCCAAACAGGCAGGAGTAGTTGTGTTGAAGCCTGATTGATTTCTAGAGAGGGAGCGGAGGACTGTCCTCTGAACAATTGCTTTCTTCATTGGATCAGCTGGGCCTGGTGAAAAGAGAACAATGTGACTGGGCTTGTTGATCTTGGCCTTCCTTCATAGAGGGAGGGAGTAGAGAGGGTCCTAGATCCTCACTGGAGAGTCAGTCACTCCTCCCAGCCATTTGAAATCCATTCTGCTGTAATTGCATGTGGCATCAGGGCCTCTGAAAATCAAGAATAAAGTCTTGGGGAATCTCACTGAAAGGTGACTCCATCTGTGTGGCTATGGGGATGTTACCATCCAAGCTGCATGAAGCAGCTTCTCTGGGCTTCCCCATGATTCTGTAAGAAGTCCTCCACCCATGTTGTGTAAGCAGGCCGATAAACTCGTTGGTTCCCTCAGTTATACTCTGGTGGTGGAATCATACTTTAGTTCATAGCTGGAGCCATAGAAGCATGTAGATGTATGTATCAACAGGGGAAGAGATTCTTGCAACAGTGTGTGGTTCTGTTTGCGCACTGACGCTAGACAGAAGAGAGAAGGTATGGGAATGATCTGAATGGGGACCTGGGGGGATAAGGTGCTCTTCCAAATAAAGTGGAAGGCTAGTGGCCAGTGGATTTTAGACAGCTGCTGTCTGTTCTCAGACTTACTGTCTTCTTGATTCGTTCCAACCCTTCAGTCCAGACCAACAGCACCCAGGGAATCACCCCACAGATGGCTTTCCTCCCTCCATCTTGATCCTTGCTGATGCTGTTGCTCTAGTCCACTACAGTGTGTGAACAAAGGGCTCCTGTGCAGTTGACTCTGATAAAGATGGAGACAGTGGAAGGAGATTAAAACATAATCCTTGCTCCCTTAGCCTTTCCCACCCATCTCTTACACTTCAGGGCATGCAGTCTTCTTTTGTGTATCCCCCTGGCAGCTGAAGGAGTTCCAGGGGGATACTTCTGTAAGATTAGTTTTAAGTAAAAATTAAAAAAATACTTGTCACCAAAGAAACCAGTCAATGAAATAAAGCTTTTAAAAACAAGAAGCACAATTGTTATGCCCTGATCATGTGTGAATCTTTGGTATGTTTTTAAAAATAAATGGGTCATATGAATACCTTGGGTTTAAAGTACTAATGTAAACAAGATATCTAGCAGCTGAGAGGAAATATGGGAATGTTGCTCATAGCTCTGTGTCTTGTCTCTATATTCATAAAGAAATTGCTAATTGTATAAATATATTTGTCAACACAGAGACAAATCTTGTCTTTGTCTAACGTCTGTTCTTCGTTTTGTAAAATAATATATTGGACAACTGTAACCCTTGGTTACTGACCCCTTTCAGAGATACTGCTGGTGTGCAGAGCTGTCCATGACTGATCTGATCTCTACCCCACTTCTAAGCCACTTACTCAAAACAAATAGCCAAGAGGGCTTGGATACTTTAAATCTCTCCGGGAACCCATTCCTTTCTTTCTTGTACTATGCCTGCATTGACCCCATGTTACATATATATTCCCCCCCCACAAAGTAGAGTAAATAGTCTTATTGTCTGTGTGGCCACTAGAATGACTGTCAATGCTCTGCAATGCTCTGTAATTGTGTCTTGCTGGCAGAAGGTGCTCACTACATGTTTATTAGATACACAGATGCTTCTGTTTCCATGGAATGTTTATAGACTTTAGTGTAGCTTACAGGATGTTATGAATGTATTCCTGCTGGTAAAGGCAAGATCCTCATAGAATTAAGGAGCACATGTAAGCCCCGTTTAAACCAGCAAAGCATATATAAGTTTTCTCAGTGAGTCCGTGGAGGCTAACATTCTCATGAAGCCAAATTTCTAAATTTAAGTAACTTGGATTGGAAAAGTTAAAGTTGACTCCGTCAAACCAATAACGGAGACACTAATTTCAAATGATTTATAACTTGTTGAAATTCATAATTCAAAATATGATTGATCTCAAATTTCTTGGTCAGATATCTAGATCCATACTTCTGATTTAAATGCTGTAGCACATTAATGCTGACATGGCATGTGTTAAAGTAGAAGTCCTATGCTGGCATGTAGAAGACTGCAGATAGATCCATGTCTATCCCCATGCACAAAACTTAAGTCCAAATGGATCTCAACATAAATGCAACCACGCTGAACCTCTTAGAAGAAAAAGTGGGAGGTATCCTTGAAAGAATTTGTACAGGAGACCGCTTTCTGAATATAACACCAGTAGCACAGACACTGAGAACAACAATTAATAAATGGGACCTCCTGAAACTGAGAAGCTTCTATAAGGCAAAGGACACAGTCAACAAGACAAAAAAGCAGCCCACAGAGTGGGAAAAGATATTCACAAACCCCACATCTGACAGAGCTGATCTCCAAAATTTACAAAGAAGCAAGTCTCAAGAAGCAAGTCTCCAAAACACCAAAGGATCCAATTACAAAGTAGGTATAGGCTGGGCATTGGTGACTTATGATTTTAATCCCAGCACTCACGAGGCAGAGACAGGCAGATCTCTGTGAGTCCGAGGCCAGCATGGTCTACAGAGCAAGTTCCAGGACAGCCTCCAAAGCAATACAGAGACACCCTGTCTCAAAACCTCCCCAAAAAAGTGGGTTACAGAACTAAACAGAATTCTCAGTAGAGGAGTCTAAAATGGCTGAGAGACACTTAAGAAAGTGCTCAACATCCTTAGCCATTAGGGAAATGAAAATCCAAACAACTCTGAGATATCATCTTACTCCTGTCAAAATGGCTAAAATCAAAAACACCAATGACAGTTTATGCTGGAGACGATGTGGAGAAAGGGGAGCACTCCTCCACTGCTAGTGGGAGTGACAACTCGTACAGCCACTTTGGAAATCAGTATGGTAGTTCCTCAGGAAAATGGGAATCAGTCTACCACAAGACCCAGAAATTCCACTCTTAGGCATATATCCAAAAGATGCACATTCATACAACAAGGACATCTGTTCCACTGTGTTCATAGCAGCATTATTTGTAATAGCCAGAATCTGGAAGCAACTTAGATTCCCCACAGCTAAGAGTGGATAGATAAAATGTAGTACATTTACACAATGGAGTACTAAGCAGGAAAAAACAATGGAATCTTGAAATTTGCAGGCAAATGGACAGAACTAGAAGAAACCATCCCGAGTGAGGTAACCTAGTCACAAAAAGAAAAACATGGTATGTACTCACTCATATATCAGTTTTAGACATGGATCAGGGCAGTGCCAGCCTACAATCCCACTGCCAAACCTTCATCCAACGACTGATGGAAGCAGAGGTAGATACCCACAGCTAAACACTGAACTGAACTCCTGAAACCCAGGGACAGAGAGGCATGAGTGTTGAACAGGGGAAAGGGGTCAAGACCACACTGTAGAAACCCACAGAGACAGCTGACTTGACAAGGGGGAGCTCTTGGACCCCAGACTGAATGCCAAGAGTCCAGCATGGGACTCATCCAGACGTCCTGAATGTGGTGTCAGTGAGGAAGCCTCAGCAATCTCTGGGGCCTTGGGTAGTAGATCAATATTTACCATGGCGTATGAATGAACTTTGGGAGCACATTCCAGATGGAGGGATGCTCTCTCAGCCTGGACACATGGGGAAGGGCCTAGGTCCTACCCTGGATGAAATGACAGACTCTGGAGATCCCCATGGAGGGCCTCACCCTCCCTGGGGAATGATGTGGGGATTGGGTGGGGGGCTGAGGGGGCTGGTGGAGGAGCAAGGGAGGAGGGGTGGGAGAGGGCGCTGGGATTGACATGTGAAGCATTCATGTTTCTAATTTAAATAAAAAAAGACAAAAAAAAATAGAAGTTCTATGACAATAGCACTGAGCTTGGGGAAGCATACTCCTGGATGATGTTGTTGGAAGCTGTCTTCCCAGGAGAGCAACCATTACTATTTTCATCATCAGAAAAGCTATGGCTACTCACAGATGTTTGTATATGGGTATGGTGTATGTGTGAGACAGAGAGAGACAGATATAGACAGGTAGACAGACAGACAGACAGAGCAATGGTATATGTGTGGAAATCAGAGAACAACCTCTTCCATTGGTCCTAAACTTCTGTTATGTTTGAAACAGGAGTTTTTGTCTGATGTTTGGTACTATATCAGCTAGGCTAGCTGACCCACCAGTGACTGGGGATTGTCCTGTCCCTCCCATCTCCTGGTAGGAACAGTAGCATCCTCGTAGCATCCTTGTAGGATGCACCCAGTTTTGCATAGATTCTGAAGAGTCAAACTCAGTTTCTTTTGTTTGTCTTGTTGTATTTTTAAATTTAAATTAGAAACAAGGTTGCTTCACATGTCAATCCCAGCTCCCTCTCCTTCTCCCTCCCCTCTTCCCATACCCTCCCACCAACCCTCTTTCCCCCTCCCCCAATCTGCACTCCTTTCTCCAGGGAGGGTGAGTTCTTCCATGGGGGGGTGTCCATAGTCTGCCATTTCATCCAGGGCAGGGCCTAGGTCTTCACCCAAGAGTCCAGGCTGAGAGAGCATCTCTCATTGTGGGATGGGCACCCAAAGTCTATTTGTATTGCCAGGGGTAAATATCGTGCTACTGCCCAAGACCCCATAGATTGCCTAGGCCTCCTCACTGACACACTCAGTTTCTCATGCTTGCAGCAAGTACTTTACATACTACATTTTCTCTTCTGGTCAACAATAATGCTTCTTAATGACAGAAGTTGTAGCACACACTCAGCAAATGTCATTTATGGATCATAAATCTTAAAGACAGTGATGATCTTATTTTCATATTTCTAAAAATAATATTTGAATTATTACCCTTTTGTTTGTTTTGAGGCAGGGTCTTACTTCGTAGCCCTGGCCTCACTAGGTAGAGTAGGCTGGGCCTGAACTCACACGTAGCTGCTTGCCTGTGCCTCCCAAGTGGTAGGACTCAAGGTATGTGCCACTACGCCCAGTGTTGCAGTATGGCAATGAAAGTACTTGATTTTTTACATTCGTATACTTGCTGGTTTGAGAGGGGGATTTAGGTATTTTACAGGGTCATGAAAACTAATGAGTAGCGTTTTCCTGTTTGAATGGCAAGCACCCACATTAGGACGATCACATTTCACATACCTTATTTTCTGATTATCATTGTCTTCTCCTGTGCAAGAAGAGGCAGAGTAATTACCAGACTATATATAAAGTAATCTTATACTTGCCAATTGATCTTCCCTTGAGGGCTACTGGAGATGTTATAAATAGCTTGCTGACTTCGAAGAAACATGGTTCTGTTCTCAGGAACTCATCTGGAAAGGGCATTTCTTTAGGGGATATGGAGACCATGTGTGGAATTTCAGCTACAGGAAAAAATTCTGGGATTTAGACAAAGAAATATTAGGTGGTTTAAAATTGAAAGCTCATTTGCAAAGAACTGGTTTCCTCTTAATGGGCTTGTTTTATGTTTTCAGAAGCTAATACAGTGTAGATTTATAGTCCTTGCTTTGGAGGTTCCAGACTCTCAGGGACCTGTAGACCCAGGTTGCTATCACTGGTTACACAATGCTGGCCAGAAGTCATGACTTTAAGTAGTGTGGTTTTGATTACTGCAAATGAACTTTTTTCTTTTTAAATTAAAAAAGGGACCTTTTTTTGTTTCCTAAATTTTCATAACGGTTTGAAGTCTGGACTGCAGCCTTCAGATTTGAGAGTCTACTGCTTTTGGAGGTCTGTATTACTGAACTACTGTTCTCACACGTAAAGCCAAGAATACAAACTACTGACCCAGAGTTCACTTCACAGAGGTTTGAGCTTCCTATTCATATTAAATTATTATTATATTTTACATATTGATAAATATGTTTGCACATGTTATATTTATATACAATATTGTTATATTGTATGTTAAATTTTTTGATGAGAAATGGTTTTATGACATTCTGTGAAACAGAACTGCATTTGTGGTGATATTGCCTATATTCTGACTCAATCTTTAATGGGTTATGCTGAATTTACGCTTTACAAACAAGGCCTCAATCATATTAGACCTAGAGACATCGGAAGTGTGTATATATTTACATTGTGTGTGGTACTGGGGATCAATTTAGGAAGTCTCATATGCAGTGGAAGTGCTCCATCACTGAGATGGACCCTTCTCTCTAGAGCCTCACCCTGCCCTGACACATGGTCCCCTTTTTACTGGCTCACTGTGGTTACTTCAGGTTATATACAAAATCATTTCCTTTTTTATAAAAAAACATTAGTACAGTTTCAAAACTAAAACTGAAAATGGAGATGTGTAGCCAAGAATACTGTGGTTTGATTCTTGGTCTTACATATGTTGTGACTGTAGCCAGTACAGATACAAAGGCAGACTCAAAAAGATGGACTGTGCTTGTGACTCAGAGACAGGCCAAACTAGGGTTGTGGAGGAGAGCACTTGACATGCTGACAAAACAAACTCCTCCTGGACTCATAATAGTTGTTGCCTTGGAGTATTTAATGTGATCTGAAAGTCTTTGATAATGATGATGTGTGTATATGTAAAATGGAGTTGAAGTTTGGACCTAGATAATTATAAACATTGTCACCTTTGTAAGTGTCTCATGGAGAGCTTTTTCTCTGGGGTAAGCTTTCCAACATAGGACACCCCACCCTACCTCTTTTACCCATATTTCCCTATATCAAATTTAAATACGACTGGGAAAAATGAGTCACATTTCCTTATTCTTAAAATGCGCCTACCACATATTGTCTGTTGCAATGGCAATGGAGATGGAAGTGTGAATTTGTAAGTAAATTATCACTTACGTACCAACCATGGTGGGCAACTTACGAAGGGCTGCTTGGGCTTCTCGGGGAATTCTAGCTCATAATGAGATAGGTGTTTTTTTGTAAGATGTGTGGAGAAATGAGAACAAGGCAGTCACAGAACATATGTTTGACACCGTGTTGGTTGTCTGACCTCTCAGTTTCCAGGTGTGATAGCTATTCGGATGGAACAGGCATTGCTAATTTTCAAAGGAACATGGGAGGCTAATTTCCTTACTCGAGATTTACGCATAGCGTTGGTGACAGCTCCAGTGGCTCTGGATTATGGTGGCTTTCTAGAGACTCTGGAAAGGTGCATGGACACTGTGAAACATGTCTCAGGGCAAGCTTTCACAAGGGCAAGCCTTCAGAAGATCTGCCTGCGCCTTTCCTGACAGATAGCATGCTCTTCCACAATTAATCTCTATTTTCCTCTTCTGAGTCAGTCTGCTGAGGAGTATTGGGCGATTTATACACAGAGATTCTGCCTGGAGTTATGGAAGAGACATTGGTGGACCTGGGTACTGTGACCTTGCCCAGTGTTGTAAAGCTCATCAGTGATAGGCAAGTGGACTGAGTCAGCCTGTGTGGTCTAGGAGTCTAGGGAGTAAGAAAACATCGCCATGTTCTTCACAAACACTGTGTGACTAACAAAACTGGGAAGGCAGACACTAGTGCTTAATTTCTGCTTACTTGCTTCCTGCATTAACTGAGGACTTCGACACCTCATTTCTAATGCTACCTGTCACCAGAGAAAAGGAGTTTGCTCTTCTAGTACTGATATTTGTGACTGGGAAAGGGGGACTCCTGTGTGTGCTCTGCACAGCACCAGAAGACTTGTTCTTAAAAATGGGGGTGACCCACAGTTAAACAGTGAACTCCTGGAAAACTGAATTCCTGGAACCCAGTTGCAGAAAGGGAGGAGTGATGAGCAAAGGGGTCAAGAACACGCTGGTGAAACCCACAGATCTCAACAAGGGGGAGCTCTTTATTCCCAGACTGATGGCTGAGAGGCCAGCATGGGACTGGTCCAGACCCCCTGAATGTGTATGTCAGTGAGGAGGCCTTGGCAATCTATGGGGCTTTGGGTAGTAGATCAGTATTTATCCCTGGTATACAAATGGACTTTGGGAGCCCATTCCACAAGGAGGGATGTTCTCTCAGCCTGGACATATGGGGGAGGCCCTAGGCCCCACCCTGGATGAAAGGACAGACTCAAACCCTCCCTGGGGAGCAGAGTGGGGATTGCATGGGGGTTGGGGAGGGTTGAGGGGGCCAGGGGAGGAGGGGAGGGAGAGGGAGCTGGGATTAACATGTGAAACAAACTTGTTTCTAATTTAAATAAAAAAATGGGGGTGGCAATCCTGTTGGCAGAGATGCAGGTGAGTCATCCCTGAAGTTGTGAGCATGGAAAACTGTCCTCGTTACTTCTCTGTCGTGCGGTTCCCTGGGTGGAGGAGGACATCTCTCACCAGCACCCCAAACCCTCAGTGTCTAAGGCTAGTGGGAGAGCTGGCCCTGAGGTTCTATTATCAGAAGAGCTGTCCTAGCAGCCTCAGGGGAGTGGCCCCCATACTGCACCTGGGTAACCCAGTAGAGCTGGATCTGAAGGTGTGGATGCAGGAGAGTCAGCCCCAGCCCCAAGGACAGAAAAGCAGGAGATGGGCCCTGCTCCTAGCTCATCAAGGTCAACTAGCCAGGACGAAGCAGAAGCGCCAACCCTGGGGATGAGGACAGGAGAGAACTGGCAGGCTGACCAACCCTGCAACTACCTAGGCCTTGAACCACCATGGTTATGAGTTGGTCCACCCCAATATCCACCCATCTGTGATCTGCTGGAGCACGTGAAGGGACCAGTCCTGCAGACCCAATGCTACAGGATCTCCACAACACAGGGCAATAGGATATCCAAGAGGAGGTCTCATGAGGGTCTAATATCTGTAGCTCGGCAGAACTAGAGGCCTTGACTCAGACACTGTGCAATGTACACTTGCAAGCAAAGATACAGGGATAAAAGCATTTACTGTGTGACTCCCTGTGTCACCCTACAGCTTCCATGATGAGATTGGTTTTTTCCTTTTCGTTTCTTTTTCTTTTCTTCTTTTCTCTTAAGTTTTGTTTTATTTTATTTTATTTTGGGGGATGGGAGTTTTTAAGACAAAGGTCAGTGTCGAAGGGACTGGATGTCCGGAAATGAGTGGGATGGAGATGCATGATTTGTAAGACAAAGGAATATGTAAATAGAAAGTTAAAAAATGTGGCTGGAAAACTAGAACTTGCTAGGAAGCATGAGGACCTGGTTTTGATCCTGGAAACAGTCATGAAACACCAGGCATAATGGCACATGTTTGTAGTCCTGCTGCTGGGGAAGCTGGAGTTTGTGGACCCTTTGGCTTGCTGTCCTAGCAACTCAGTGACTCAAAGTTCAGTGAGAAACCTTGTCTCACACACAGGATACTAAATAAGCTACATGATTGGAGTAGATAAGTATCTGTGCTTAACAATGAAATAATCAGAGAAAACTTACATGTAAATGCAGAGAGACCCTAACTGATTATTCTATATTGTATGTGTGTATTGAAATATAATATTATACCCTATAGATAGTTGTCATTTTCCAACTAAATTACAATAAAATGGGATTTTGTTAGCATTACTGACATGACTGCTAATGACTTTATGCCAAAATATTCACTGACCATGAAGAAAACCAAACCAAATCACTCACACTCAGATCATAGGGGATAAAGACCAACACTTAGCTAATGCAAACTTTGATACCTTACTCTGCCTCTAAGGAGCTGGACTGGGGAAAAAATGAATTGTCTAAATCGGTGGTTTTCAGTCTGTGGGTTGTGACCCTTTCACAGGAGGTGCATGTTAGATACCCCACATATCTCTATCTTTACACTCCAATTCACAACAGTAGCAAAATTACAGTTAGGAAGTAGCAACAAAATAATTTTATGGTTGGGGAATCACAGCAGATACTTAGATTAAAATTCATAATTAGCAAAATGACAGTTATGAAGCAGCAATGAAATATTTTTGTGGTTGGGGGTGTCACCACAACATGAGGAACTGTGTTAAAGGATCGCAGCATTGGGAATGCTGAGGACCACTGAGAAGTGGACAGACTGAGAGCCTTACCTCAGGAGGTTCCGTGAAGGAAATGAAATTTTCTTTACTATATGGAGACTGTGGATCTTTAAGTAGCTAGAAGCCAAGCAGCCTTGTGTCTGTCACAGAGGTCTGTCTTTCTGAGGAAAATCATAGGCCCTGTTCTCAGCTCACCTCTCTCGGTTGCATGCCTCTAGAAGCTGCCCTTTCTAGAAAGAAGCCCATGTCTGGCTGGCCGTATGGTTGGAACAACTGGTTTCTGTGTCCTGACACAAAAAGGTCTGAGCAGGTATAGGGCTCCAGGTAGGGCAGATGACAGAGTAGAGGGCATTTTAGATTTTGTTATCTTTTTTTTAAATTTGAGAGTAGTTTGGTAAGGAGAAGCTCCCTTTGCAGTCTAGAAGAAAAGCAAACTCTGTTACCTCCCAGACACTGAGACCCTGACTTCATACTAGATTACATTCCTGCTACAGTGTTGAAAAGGGGATTTCTCTATCCGGGGCCTAGTGAGCCAGGCTAAATCTTCTGTACGATGGTGGACAGAAAGTCTCCAAACAAACTCGAGAACTGTTAAAAGCTATTTCAGAGTGAGGGCCTGTCAGCCTGGACATGTAAGAAATGGTTTTTTTTTAATATCAGCACATACCTAGTATTTCTTTGAAAAGCAGTTGGGCACAGCAGAAGGGAGAAGGTGTGGGGTCTGGGCAGCTGGAGCAGGAGCCCTGAATGGGAGAGAACAAACTCTCTTTCATTGAAGGTCAGAGACCACCAGCCACATTGAGGCCATGGCTTTCAGTCTTGCAGAGGCGGGCAAGAAAGAATTCACATTTCAGAAAACCAAGCCAGTGGCAGAAGCACACTTGAGATGTAGGTTTCCAAGAGGACACAGCGGCTGAGAAGGATAAGCTGAATTACTTAATATGAAAGGGATAGAATGGTAATCTATTCTTTGAAAATACAGCTTTATCCCTCCCTATAAATAAACTCTTTTAAAACAGAGGCATTTGCACATAATTGTGGCTTTGAAAATACTTTCCAAAAGGAAATGGCCTATGAATATATATATATATATTTAGTTTCTGTGAGGAGAATTAATAGTAAGCAAATGACAACATACTTTTATTGAGAAGTACTGTCTTTTAGGTAATTGGGTGACACTTTCTTTAAAAAGACAATACTGTACCCTAAATGACAATATGACATGTTAAATTCTAAGACCTTTTAAATGGTTTTGCTGATAATGATAGATGGAAAATATCTTCCCAATATAGGTGGCTTCTGTGTATTTCACACTGGATGCTAAAGGCTGAGAAGGAAAACATTAAGGAGAAAATAATTTGGGAGCCTGTTTGCTACCAGACTTACTATAACTTGCTCTCCCGGGTATTTATTTTTTAAAAACATTATAAAATGGCAGTACAGTAAGGACTCTGGTAAACTCTCAAAATGACAGATTATCTCCTTGATTAAACCTCGTTTTATACCTTTTCATATTCTAGAACACAGTTTTTAGTAGAACAGATGGTTAATATGTTATTAATATCTCCCAGATTTGACCAGTTAGGAAAATAATATGTTAACTGAAAAATATAGATAAAAATTTAAGTACATACACTAGGCAATTTAGACACTAAACAATTTAGACTTGTCTCTAGATCGTGTTGATTACAGTGTATAACAAGTTTTCCCATGGAGAATTTATTTATTTATTTTTTTTAGCAAGAATGCAATGTTTTATCAAAGTATTGTAGATGTGTGTATGGTTTGGAGAACTGTTGAAATCCCAGTTCTTTTAGACGATGTAAAAACGAAAAACAAAACAAAACAAAACAAACAAACAAAAAAAAACGAGTGTCCTGTCTGTTGAACTCCACATCACCAAGGAGTGCTGCTGCAGAATTGTGGATGAGCTATTAGTTTTAAGACAGGCTAAGTATTATTTAGATGAAATCTTTGATGATAACACATACAGTTAGTTCTGCTCAACTTCTTGTGGCAAACTCAAACTCATGAGCTGGAAAATGACTTATCATGAATTGCAGTTGACTGGAAACAGTTTTTGTTTATTTTGCTTTCGTCAAAGAATCACAGGGAGCCTTACTTACGTGTATGGTCCCTAGCCATCAGAACAGGGCTCTTGGGTCTGGTCCTGTTGAGGGCTGTGGGTGTGTGTACATGTTTAACAGGGCTTTGGGGCATCATTTTCTTCACTTTTACTATATCAAAGTGAAAGATGTAACCCTATCTCAGGTTTTCTCCACGCCTCCCAGATCAATTTAAATTCTTCTAATTATTCACAGATGAGATTCAGGACAAAAGAGGGTTTCGTTCACGTTGTCCTTCGATTTTCTCTTTCTTTGGAGGTGGCTCCCTACTTTTTTGCAGCCATGTTAATAGATAAGCATACCAGCACGGTTTGCTGTTGCCGCAATCGCCTTGTTAATAAAAGAATTTTAGGCTACCAGGCAGATCTGGAAGTAATTTAGATCCTTGCCTTTGAGAAGAATTTGAACTATGGTCCCATCAGACTAAGAGGAACTGAGATTGGAAGGTCAGGGTTGAGTTTCCAGAGGCTACTGATGCTGGAAAGGATTGACTGATTTGCATATTGAAATAGGGATGTGCATTGTAATCAGTAATTCCTTTACAAACAGCTTTCTAGTTTTAGAAAAAAATAAAAATTATTTATTTTTAATTTTTCTAATTTAAATGGAAGACAACAAGCTCACATCATCAATACTCTTCCCTCAAGGGCTTATGTATAGTTGAAGAAACTGCGGTGTTGCATTTGTTAATGTTTCTAGATATCCACTTTTGTTTTGCAATTTTGCAACATCTGAGATCCTATTTTTTGGCTTTAGTTTTCGTCTTATTAAGAGTCTGGGAAGAGACAAACAGTTTTTGTTAGCTTAAAAATATCTGCACACAAAATAAAGTAGCAACCCTGTAATTAAAGCTCTTTTCACTGTTGATTTTGGGGAAGTGTTAAGGAGTCAACTCCTTGGGTGAATGTGGCAGAAACATTTGCTTCTCTTATTCCAATGAGTGGGTCTCACTGGGAGGTGGAATTTCAAATCGGACAACTGAGTTTTAATTAGTTACAGATGAAATTCCCCAAAATGATTCTGATCACTTTGAGAACGATTAACCAGGGTCCTGGAGACATAGGGGGAGGCAGGTTTCTCATTGAAGTGACAACGTTTTATCTTTGAAATCCTAACTTCATTGCCATTGATACACAATTAAGCAATTTGCTCACAATCATGCCAAATTAAGGAATATTTTATTTCTTACCTTCCTGCATTTCTCAAGCCTACACTGAGTTATAAGTGCATGTGAACTCCTTTACGGGCTGCTTTGTCCGTGTACCCTCTTGCTTTAAGAAATGCCCATCATCTTTGTACCACCTGCTTGGAGATCTGGCTTCAGAGCTGCCACAGGGCACTGATCAAAGCACACAATCCATCAAGAATTCAGGAGTTGACCATGTGAGGATTCCAGCACTTTCTGTCTTGACTGTTCTGAAAATAAGTAACTGGCAAGGAACTGATTGATGTCGTACCTCGTAAGTAATGTCAGGGGAAGTTGTGTTACTCTGCTCTACGCTTTGGGACGTAAGGTAAGGCAAGCTCGTTTCTTCAGCATCAAAGGTTTTCTCTCCCAGTCTCTAGAGCTAGGAACATTCTTTTATTATCCTTTAAGACCCAATTGCTAATTACAAATACACTTTTAAAAAAGGTTCTTAGAAATTGCTTTACTCTGTTAATTAGTATTGAGGTTATAGTACTGAAAACACTGGTTTGTAAATGTTTAGTTTACTTGTCTTCTTTTTGTGCACGCCTGTGTGTGGTGTGGTGTGTGTGTGTGTGTGTGTGTGTGTGTGTGTGTGTGCACGTGCATGCATGTTTGCATGTGTATGAAGGCATCAGCTGTGTATTCTCTTTGATCACTTTTCTGCATTATTCTTTGAAGCAAGGTCTCTGATTTGAACTCAGATCTCATCAACATGTTAGTTTGTTTAGATAGCCTACTCCAGTTAAGACCTCCTGTCTTCCCCTTCAGAGGCTAGAATTACAGGTAAGGCACCGTAGCCACCCAGTGTGAGTTCTCACAGGTCCTGGAGATCTGCAGTCTGGTCTTCTTCATTGTGTATTAAGTGCTGTAGTCACTGCTTGGGTCTACCCTGCTCTCAATCCTGCTTTATAGTATAGATAGAATCAAACTGTGGCAGAACAGACCTGGGCTATCTCGATTCCAGGCATTGCTGCTGCCATCTATCCTTCAAGGAGTTCCTGGGCTGACTTAAAAGTGGGCATATGCACTCCACAGAATCTCGTTTCGTTCAGTTCCATTCTTTATTCCTTTAGAGATAAGTCCATGCATCTTGCAGTCTTTTGTTAGATAGTGATGTGCAACCATGTTGCATCTATGCAGGATTCAGCATGCAGTTCTGTTCACCCAACCTGAGTTAGTGCAAATGATTAAATCCTGCTGTATATCTGTTTCTTGAAGTGCGTGATTGGGATGATTGCATGGTTTACTTTGCAGGGTGTTGGGAGCATTACATGTAGCAGTAAGCTCGAGGTGCTTAGAGCAGTGTCTGGTGCATATGTAAACTCCCCTGTGAGCTTGCAGGCTGTTTAGGCTTGACATTGCCTGTGAGCTTGCAGGCTGTGTAGGCTTGACACTGCCTGTTTTCCCCGAGGGGTCTGCTGATCTGGTAGATGTTTGTGTTTCTGTTTGGCCTAGGATAGACTGTCCCTTGGTATACATTCCTGCACTCTGTGAGTTCCTAGAACACACTGTACTCAGCTTCAGCTGCCACACTATGAGAGTCCAGGTTGAGTCTCCTCACTCACCCTCTTCTTCTTACCAAAATAAAGACATGGTGTTTAGTGAACCCATCCTGTCACACTCGTTTGCGACCTTTTTGAGAGTAGAGAGAGAAGTTGTGCTTTCCACCACCTAGCTAACCATTCTTTATCACAGGGGGGAAAACCGTGCAAGAAACATGCTGATAGTAAAGTTACACTTGCTGCTAATTCATCTTCTCCAGAGGAGAAATTTGTGAATGATAGGATACATGTCAGAATAGAATTGTTCCAACTGTAATCAACAGATTACAAACTATCAGAGGTAATTTCATATTGGGTAATCCCTGAACATTGAGTAGATGTGGAATCAGTCTAAAGCTAAACTGTATCTAGGTGGCAAATGATATGTACTTACTTGTTTTTAAAGTTTATTCATCAGGAAATTGTTCTTTTCATTGGGAATGATAGTTACTGGCTATGTACTGACTATGCTCCAAGTTGGAACTACTTACGAATACCTAATCCTGATTGGAAAGCCTTAAATAATAGAGTGGGGGAAGGGGACTGTAAGAGTTTGAGATGCTCAAACATAATTTTGGAAGTATTATTCTTGATTAATGATATTAATTTTGAGAGATTGTACTTAACATGTAATAGTGCCTCTGCAGTGTTCTGCTGACCCTGTGTGGGTCCTGAGGACACTAGTTAGGGGTGGTCACATAAGGACTAAAGTAAGGTAGTAGACTCGATCCATGGCAGTTCAGAGAGGTTAGAAACAGAAACAGAAGCTTGTTCTAGGCTAAAGGTCTCTGTGAGACCTCCAGACTGTTCAGAGTAAAAGGTGGACGAAATCATGGCTCTGTGTTTAGCTGGCAGTTGCTCTTGGGTTTCTAATTTTGGTTGCATATTTTTCTCTAATGTTTCATTTTGACACCGTATGTTTTAAAAAGGACTTTTCTTCTGGATAACATTTTATGATATGCCTTTTTCCTAAGTTCTAGGCGACAATGTGGCTGCGTTTTATTTACTTGAATCATTTGTGATGGGAACCAGACTCAAAACTATTCAGAAATAGTGTTAATTATACAAATGAAAGAGGTGCATATTTTCTTGATTCATCTACATGCTTCAAGAGTTGCTTCTGGGTTTATTCCTCAAACCATATATAAATAAACATATCATCTTCTATTGCAGTAGATTTTTTTTATTTAATTAAATATGACTCCCTACAGGTTGGTATGGCTTCCTACTAAAGCCACAGGAGGAACTAGTGTCTGGTCATGAGATTACAGGCAATGGAAGCTGCAAGAAACATGGTAATATGAATAATTAGCTTTTGTAGGCTTTAGTGGTTTCTCATTGTTCTTATAGAACAAAATAGAAAAAAGAAGGGTGACCCACAAGGCTGTAATCTCAGTCATCAGGATTTTTAATAGAAAGGATTTGGGGTGTATGAATGTAAAGGATGGTGTGGTGTATAGCTTGAGCACCCGCCAGTGTGAACTGTTGCAATCTAGTCTTCAGAATATACAGCCTATGGTGGAGGATCTTAACCACTCAGATTTCGTATATCCTCCATGGAAAATGGGGTTATTGGTGGCAGGAGGAAGGAAGGCAGGTTAAAGACCAGGGTAAGAACTTCCACTCCAAGTATTAAACAGTACGCATTTGATATCTATAGGACTGGGGGTGGGGGTGGCCAGAGACAACAAAGGACCTTGATCATCAAGGTGACCTGAATCCCATGGTTAAGATGTTTGCTGTTTTTCTGTTTCTTTTATAAATATCTCCTTTGATAAGGCTCAGTGTTATATTAAGGGACTTGGAGTTTGTATTCAAGGAGGTCATTTTCTAGGACTTCATGAGTGTAGATTAGAAATGTGACTTAACATAGGTCATCACCTTTGATGAAGGGTTCAGCTCCAGTTGCCTGCTGGGTGTGGAACTATCAGGTTTAGAGGCTGAAAGTCAACAGAGTTTCAGACTCATGTTTGCCTTTCAGTTAGGTTTAATCAGATTTCAGAGGGCAAATAAGACCTGTATGGAGGATATCTTCAACTCGTTCTTTTCTACTAAGAGATAGCTTTGTAATACACATGGGGAAAAGGTTTTAGTGTTTAGAGGTAGATAGCTTGTTTTATACTTTCAAATGTCCATTAAAATGCAGTAGTTTATGGGTTTTTAATCACTTTCAAATTTTATGGACTTCCTCTAGATTAACTAAGAAAAATACAGATTTAGCCATTTGTTAAAAGGAATGCAAGACTATATATAGTACCCAACACTTAATGTAAATTTGTTCCTTGCATTTTCTGTTTAAGAGACTTCAGTTACCTGCAGAGAGGTGAATATCCCCAGTGTAGCTGCCTCGTCTGTTTCACTTATTCACATGCTGAGAATATGCTTTGTAGGACAGACTACTGCAACTTTTAGGGGAAGTCACAGAGTAGGGTAAGCATGTAATTTTTGTTTTCTGATTTCTGTTAGGAGTTTTGAAACACTTACCATGATTTTAAAAGACTATTTGTTGGAAGCATCACATTGTCACCCATATTCTCAATGTCTTCACACTAACAATACCATGTCTGTATTCAGAGGGTGCACATTTTCTTCTCTAAGCAGACATAGGCCATGTGCCTTCTACAGTATGGAGGGCTTCCCTGCAGACCCTGTATTCCCCACTGCCTTCCTGCCTTCCAAGGTTGGGTTAGGACAACTTCCTCCAATGATGCTCTCATTTAATCATATCTCTTTTCACCTTTCTGCAGAATTCCTCACCCCTCCCTTGTTTTTTGCTGACTTCTTGGAAAATATCTCTGTTAGCAAAACTGTTTCCTGGCCCAATGTCAGCCTTTAGACCTGCTCCAAGGTCTTCTGGAAAACAAACAAATAAACAAAAAACAAACCACCATATGTAGTGTTCCTCACCACCCATTGTTTTTTGTCACTGCGGGTATGACGGAAAATGCTTTCATCATGTAGCAGTGACATTCGACTTGCCCATTTTTTTGGACACTTGATTCAGTCTCCACGTCACTGTATGCGGGAGGGCCCCA
Source organism: Mesocricetus auratus (assembly GCF_017639785.1). Taxonomy (NCBI): domain Eukaryota; kingdom Metazoa; phylum Chordata; class Mammalia; order Rodentia; family Cricetidae; genus Mesocricetus; species Mesocricetus auratus. Next base: position 17,066,210 of record NW_024429193.1, read on the forward strand.
TAGTGAATACAGAATAAATGTTATTTAAATGAATGACATTTTCCACTTGCATGTTTTTCTTATTTTTATGGTTTTTCCTTTCCCTTCTCTCTTTAGTTGGCTTTTATAAAGTTCTTAACTGTTTATGCTATCTGAGGTTCTGAGGATCTCCTTTGGCATGCTAACAGGATTGACTGGGCTCTGGGTAGACACAAACCGTTTATAAGCTTGACACTAAAAGACACGTATGTAGCAGGTTTCTCATCTAAATTCTTGATGCTTATTAAAAGTTGTAAGCATTCTTGTGTGCCCCCTGCCTGTTTGTATCCAATTTTAAATTTCACATCACTCTCATAAAACTTGGTCCTTTTACCTATTACTTTTGAGTGACATCACATTTGACATCACAAGGTACAGAGATATTTAATTAAAATAGAAATCTCAGATGGGTGTCTGGTTCTAAATTCTCCATTTATTTTTATTATTATATCTAAGAGATTCAGTTTCATACTACTTCATTTTTTTATCTGAAATAGCCTTAGTTTACTCTCTCTGCCTCCCTAATTTTTCCTGTCTTTGCTTTTTTTTTTGTTTGTTTGTTTTTACGAGACAGGGTTTCTCTGTATTGTTTTGGAGGCTATCGGTCCAGCCCGGCCTCGAACTCACAGAGATACTCCTGCCTCTGCCTCCCGAGTGCTGGGATTAAAGGCGTGCGCCACCACCGCACGGCTCCTGTCTTTGCTTTTTAATTTTTCCATTTACCCCACTTCATTTTATTCAACCCAGTAGAAGCATATTTATCTTCAGTGGGATAAAAGGTTATTTCTTCCTGAAAGCAGTGGTTTGTAAACCCTTGAGGGAATGTAAATATTTCAAATATTCACACCATAATCAGGGCATTGTTCAGTAAGTGTTTACAGTTTAAGTCTGATCGTATTATTGAATATTATGTTTAGCTGCATATAAGGGTTAAAGCTCATCCCCTTACTCAATAGGAAGGGGTATTGTTGTAGTTGGGTATGGGAGAATAAGTGGAATCACATATCCTTGGTTGGGGTCAAGAAATGTCCTCTGTCTCCAAAGCGGAGGAATGAGAATGGCTTGGGCAGTGGAAAGAGCCAGGGAAAGCAGAAAGGGTGAAGCCAGTGCTGGGCACGGTGAGATGAAGCAGTGTGAAGTAGGCTCATGGAACTAAATGTTGACATCTTCATGAGCATCTGTTTGACTCTCTGCTCTTCAAAGGTGTTTCATCGGTGGATGACGTTATGCTTGTGAATCATGTCATGGTGGGTATTGGGTGGACTGTGTGAGAACTTTATAGATAGCTGGATTTTAGCTCTCCTGTTCACGATTATGGAGGTGTCTTCTATGTAGATCCAGCATTCAGAAGGGGAGTCTTAGACATCCAGGGCAATGCAAAGACTGTCTCATAACTTCTCTAAGATGCCTTCTGCGTAATAAAACCCCTACAGTCTTTCCAATTTCTCATTATCTTCCACCCATGCCAGAAATATCACTGATAATTTGGATTCTCTTGCTAGATAATTTGAAAGTTTCATTTACTCTTTCAGGTACAAGATGAAATCTCTATAGTGTTTTTAACTGTTGGAATCCTTATTCACATATATTATATGAAAATACTTTTATGCTTGTTGTCCAATCACTTTTAAAATTTAGATTACTAAATACAAGACGAAAGTCAGATTTCTTTTCCTGTTATGCTAAAACTTCTCAGACCAGACATTGGACTTTTATCCTCTTTTCTTGGAGGTCCTTCTCAGACAGTGAAATATAGACCCTCAAGTGCACATAGCCTGGGCTTTAATCTGGGCTGTTTTGTCTAAATGTGACTATTTGGATGACATGAATCTTCAACCTTCAGTTTCCTTGTGGACTTTAGGTTTTATTTGTTTTTCCTGAGTTTGGTGGAATTAGAAGTATGTGTCCCCCTATGAGTTAAAGTGTGCTTGTGTGTACATAGGCTTTTCATGGGTATGTTTTAATTTGTTACTTTCCCTGAGATCATGCAGATGCTTAAGGACTATCCAGATTGATGTGGCCTTTGTCTTTTCTATGGGTATGCAACCAAGCAGCTGTAAGAAATAGAATCACTGTTTTCTCCTATGAGGCCTGATTAATAAAGTACCTTTTGGATTTAGTGAGTCAATAGTTCTTTCAAGGGCTATTTAACAAGGTTTATGGAGCTGAAAATGTATGTAATCTATAGGTTTAAAAGCTTATATTAGAGAAGTGATAAAGAAATGTAGGCTTAAAGGAAAATAAATTTATCTTGGTGTCTTAAACTGCATTTGAAATTCTGTTTTTATAAATTATGATCAATCTGAACCAAACTTTGCTTTTAAACTAATTTGGGTGACACTTCACATCACAGGGGCTGTAGCAATGAGAGCTTAGTGTTTTATTCGGTTTGTTTTGTGATATTTTCCAGCACCCAATTGCAATGTGGTCTCGAGAAGCCACTCTTGGCTCACTCTCAGGCCATTCCAGCCACACAGTAGGTCTTCACCTCTGTGTCTGTGGGGTGTCTTGCTGAAGGATTACTCCCTATGTTCCCTTTCTCTCTATTTCAGGCCAAGAATTCTTGCAACACGTTAATAAAAAGGAGTCTGTATTTTGAGTGCTTACAGAGAGTGCACTGTATCAGCTAAGCTCTTGTGTGATTGTGAGAGGACTGATTATTGCCACCATAGATACTGTCAGCTTGGAGCTCCCTGTTCAGGTTTCAGATGGGTGCTTCCCAGTCAAAGTGCTATTTATTTTCTGAGTCCTTCTAGCTCCTTTCATCATACCTTGGGGAACCGAGGATTAGGAATAATGGATATGGGGTAGTATTCCATCCAATCATTTGACTTTGCTTGAGTGTGGTGGAGTCAGAAGAGCTTGGTTACTATGAGGCTTTTCCAGTTTTCTTCATGTGGTAGATGCTCAGCATAGTGGCTTCTATTAGCAGCACCAAGTACCAGTTGAAAGTCTCACTATGGCTTCTGGCCTTGATTTATTTGCTGAAATTATATGAAGAAAGACAATACCAGATGATGTTTGGGATTTCCAACAACTCCAACAGGTGTGTCGTAAACTCTTGAGAGCCATTCTGTAGCTCTGATGTTTCAGGCAGCCCCAGATGAGAAGCTGGACCACCTGAGCTCTCAAGCTCTGTCTGTAAGTGTGGGCTTCAGATGATTCCCTTTACTTTTTGTGAGAGGAATTCTGTTATATGTTCCATGCATATTGCCTTATAGTAAATGTACATTACGCATCATCCCATTTATAGAAGATGAGCCCAAGGCTGAGATCAGTCCAATATCTTACTGAAGATCTCCCAAACAGTAGTTGCCACTACAATTGTACCCAGAGATCTGTGGGCTCAAAGATTTGGCTCTTCACTGCTCTAGGCTTTTGCTAAATGTAAAGTGGTATGTTAATGACAGAACTGAAGAAACAAATGTGTACATCTTTTGTATAGTGGACTATTATTACTCTTCTTATGGTAAAGACATATTTTGGAGCTTGGAACGATTATTAATCCTTTATCTTACGTTACGATAGACATTTACTTCATTATATATATATTTGGAATATTTGGTTTTTTCAAGACAGGGTTTCTCTGTGGCTTTGGAGGCTCTCCTGTAACTAACTCTTGTAGACCAGGCTGGTCTCAAGCTAAGAGAGATCCACCTGCCTCTGCCTCCCGAGTGCTTGTCTTAAAGACTTGGGCCACCACCTCCTGACTTACTTCATAATTTTTATATAAATACTTTGATACATTCAAGATTGTTAGTATTTCATCAAAGTCAGGTTTCTGGATTTACAAATGCTCATGTTATTTTAATTTTTAAATTTTTATACAGAGGGAAGGTAATCTACATTCTGCCCTCCCCTGTATGTCATGAATTTTTGTTTTGAAAAAAAAAAACTTAGTAACTTGACCAGGATCTCTTTGCAGGTTTTCTGGACCCTAGAATTTAGTAATTATAATTGTATAGAAGAGAGCAGGGTCTTTGAGATGCTGTTAGTTTAAAGGGTTAATAGAACTTTGACACACACAGAAGAGGATTGATTACTTCAATGAGGCTGTTGAATGGAGCTGGCAATGGTGATGGATGCCTCTAATTCCAGCGTTTAGGAGACAGGCAGGAAAGTGGGGATTCCATGTTGTTCGTGGCTATAGAGGAAGTTCTAGGATAGCCTGGGCGAGGGAGGCCCTGCCACAGGAAGAAGATATTCAGAACTATTTAAAAAATCATAAGCTTAGTTAACCTCTGATGTGTGATGGTTATTTTAGAAGTTAGCATATTTCTGAAATACTTAAACAGCTTGCTTAGTTTGCATGCATTGCTGAAATACCCCAAAGCCTGATGTAAAAATGCTTGGGAAATTTTTAAATTGCAAGAGGAAAATAAATGAGCACTTACTCATGTTGTAACACTTTTCTGTTATTTATCTCAATTTCAGAGGTGGTCCTCTGGTAATTTTTTTTTTATTTTGAGTTAGAAAGAGATTTTAAGGACTCATGATCCCAAGCAATTTGTTTAATTGTCTTAATGCTGTCTTTATAATGATTTTAAGCTGTGGCTTTCTGTGAGCCAGTGCCCAGGGCTGGGTAATTGACATCCTGGCAGTGAGGTCTGTTTTCTTTTACTGGCTGGTGGCAGTCTCTGTGACCTCACAGGGCATTTTTTAATATTTCAGCTTCTCATAGTGTTGTCGGCGAAGGCCTATAATATGGCTTGGGGTTTCAGAGGTGCTAATTTAAGTATAAAAGAGAGTGTGGACCTTTGTAGATATCGCTCTGAAATATAAACATTAATTTAGGAACAATAGTTTGAAATTTTCCTATTCATAAAATCGAGTTAGTGGCTGTTATTTGCTTGAAATACAAAGTTTCAAATTCTGTCTTCATTTTAAAATTGTGTGAACATCTTAATTTTTGTAGATGAGAAATTTGAATATTTCCTCCATATTTCATAAGTGGCATATGTAAGTTAAATCTCTTTTGGGTGATACTTAATATATGTGCTGCTGGCCGGGCGTTGGTGGCGCATGCCTTTAATCCCAGCACTCGGGAGGCAGAGGCAGGCGGATCTCTGTGAGTTCGAGGCCAGCCTGGTCTACAAAGCGAGTTCCAGGACAGCCTCCAAGACAATACAGAGAAACCCTGTCTCGAAAAACCAATATATATATGTATGTATATATATGTGCTGCTGAATCGAGCATGGGGGGAGGGGAGAGGGTGGGGAGGTGGGGGAAGGATACTTTAGAAAAGCTGACTCAATGAAAGGTAACCATTGGCCACGAAAAAAACGGCTACGTGTCCAGTGCAGCCTGTGAGTCTTAATGTGAGCCTCAGATGTCAAAACTGGAAAATGCGCTTGGGTGCAGTGCACATGTAGCACAGGTTCATACCGGGTTTGGAAAGGTCTCCGTTTAAGGATCCGGATCATGGGGTTGTCTGTACGGTATGGTCCTCCAGACCACATCATTTGTACCTGGTGCATTGAGAAACACTCCACCTGAATTCTTTTCGCACTGGTTCTGATTTCCAGGGTCTGGTAGCAGATACCCCAGTCTCTTTCCTCACTCCTCACCGTGTGGTCAGAGCTTTGTGTGTTAGTTAGACCGTTTGGAGACTCTCCCGTGAGGACTGGCTGACCGCCGTATGCCGTGAAGGTCCACACACCGCTCTGGCTCCACATGGGTCCTTCAGTTCCCTGACAGTTGCAGGTTTGTCCTTGTGTGCAGTTGACTTTTTTTTTGTTGAATTTTCTACTTAGATTCTCCACCCTTCTTTGTCTAAATCTCATCCACATGCCCAAGGTTATACATGCTTGTGTTGTAGCTGTCTGTAGATAGTCCATTACTTGTACCTTGTTGAGTACAATAATATGGAAAGAGCCATCGACTGAAAGTTACCCATCATAGCCACTTTTACTAATGAGCGTCAGAGTATTAGCAGTATTCACACCCCTGAGCAATGGCTCGGCAGAGCGTGTCATCTTGCACACTTGAAACTATATCCATCATACTGTTTCTCCCAATCTTTGCCCCATCATTCTGGCAATCACTTTGCAGCTTTCTGTTCTTATACATTTGATTACTTTAGATACCCACTATTTATCTTTTGTGGGTTGGCTTATTTTACCAGCATCATGTTCTCAAGGTCCCATGTGGTACCATGAAATAGGCTGAATAGTATTCCATTCTTTGTATATACCACAATTAGTTTATTTGTGCATACTTCAGTGGATGTTTGTGTTGCTTCCATGTCTTGACTATTTTGGATGGGATTGCTATGATCAGGTATTGTATGAACTTCTTTTTGTGATACTTCTTTACATTCTTGGATATTGTTTTTTTATGTCTGTGATAAATATTCAAAAGTAAGATTTCTAGACCCACTGGTAATTCTATTATTGGCTTCTTGACATCTTCTTTTATATACTGTCTGTATAATCTTAAATTTCTCCCAATATTAATTTTTCCATATTCCCCATTTCTTCCCAGAAATCAAAGTAAGAGACTTGGAATGTTAAATACACTATCTTTCCCTGAACTATACCTCAGTATCCCAGAATTTTGATAGTGGACATTATAACTAGATGTGAGGTGATATCTCATAGCTTTGTATTACTCTTATATTAGCATTTTCCATCATTATGATAAAATTTCATCACTTATTAGCTTATAAAGAGAAATGTCAGTCTCACAGTCTTGCACACTTGTGCACATGATCATTACTTTTGGTTTTTGGCAATGCCGCTCATTATGGTGGAGTACATGGTAGAAGCAAACCCCAAGTACCATAAGCTGGGGGAGAAGAGAGGACCGGGGTCTCCCACTCCCATTTAGGGGCACTTGCTCAGTGACCAATTGGTTAGGACCCACCTGTAAGGTTCCAAGACCTTAGAATAATATCACCATTAAACCAAAGCTGGACTTATGTGCATTTGGGGAACCTTAGTGGTTCAGCTTTCACCACTTAGAGACACGGATTCACAATACTGTTGGCCATTTTTTACTTCATCTTTGCAGCAATAGATATTGGTGTTCTCTACCCTTTTTTAAATCAAGTGTTTTGTTACTTTAACAGGCTCATTTCCCTGTTTTTGCTTTTCTGTTTTTTAAGCCATTGCCAAATCTAGTATGATAACTCCTCTTCCCTAAGCCTTTTCTTGGCTTCTTAGAGCCTTAGGTATGGAGTTAGATCTTCTGTTCAGTGCTGTTTATTTTTGTAGATGGTGTTAGGCAAGAGTCTAACCGTCTCTGACATGTGCATGTCTGCTTTTCCCAGAATCCATTGTTGAAATATCTTCTCTTTCTGCTTCAAATGTTCTTGTTCCCCTTGTCAGACTAGTTTTTACCACATATTAGACTTTTCTTTCTATAGTCTATTCTGCCTCAGTTACATGTATGTCTATCTTCATGATGCCAAGACACTGTTTTGATTATTATATCTTTTGAAATCCAGTGGTATAATTCGTCTAGCTTTATTGTTCTTTCAGAATTATTTTCACTGGAACATTGTCTCTAAAGTAGATATCGTGTATAGCTTATTTATGTTTGTCTTTCCTGAGTTATTGTGGTGTCTAGCTCATGATAATTACTTCAAAAATACTAGATGGATTAACATTTTAGCCTACATTTGTACTGAGTTTCCTTTCTGGATAAAGGTTGATAGGAGTATGAAAGAGAATTAAATTATACAAAGCCTTTTGTTTGTGATGGAGTATAACCTTGTAGTGAGAATGAGCCTTTACTAAATGATAAGCAAGTGCCAACCACGATACATATTTTACAAGATGAAAAATAGAATTCTTGTACATTTTTTTGTGAGGGTATAAGTAAGTTTCTTGAAGTAAGAATATAGAAAATATTCTTCTGGAAGCTTATGTGGTTAGGCTCTGTAACTACTTATTTTAAACATCACCCCCCCCCATTTTGGTGGGTGTTTTTTTGAAATTTTTAAAAAAAATCTTGCTAGTTGGTGGCAGTACATGACTTTAAGCACTAGGGAGGTAGAGGTAAGGGGATTTTGAGTTTGAGGCCTGGTCTATAGAGCAAGTTCCAGGACACCCAGAACTACACAGAATCCCTCCCCCCCTTTTTTGTTTGTTTCAAGAAAATCTATAATGTAACTTTCTGAAAAAAGAAGGGCAGCACATTCAAAAGCCTTGCTGCATTTACCAAAGACCTGTTCAGGACAAGAAAGCATGCGTGTGCCACGGGTTTCACCTCAGGAGGGTTTTTCATATTCAAGCATAATTTAACATACGAGTTTCTGATGAGGGAACCACGTGTGCATTTGATCTTCAAAGTCTTTGCACATGGTGCAGCTCGTCAAGAAGTTGTCTAAATTCTTTTGTAAAGTTCCTGAAATTGCATCAGCATGCTTCCCACTAGATATTTCCTTCTACAGTGTGACCTATAGATCCATCAACTTTCTCTACCTTGTCATACAGTTAGTCCTTAAGTTATGAGATATTCTCTTTCTTGGTGTCAAGGAAAATTTGGGAGTAAGTTTTCACCTCTGAAACCTAAGAGTTGTCATGGCAGCAGGTTGGTCACCTAAAAAGATTTCTGGGGTCAAGTACTCAGCCTTCACCCTAACAGTACCATTTTATTAGCTGCTGCCCTTAATTTTACTTTAGATTTCTTTTCCAGAATATAAAACTTCTGTTCTGTAGTGAGTTTAAGTTCTTGAGACAGTGTGTGAAGGAGACCCACGGCCCTATTCTAAGCCAGTTCTCACTTCTTTTCAATTAGAGGACTCACTTTTTGTGTTTTTGAGAAGTGGGTATAAAAACCCATGTTGCTATAGATGTCATATTTGTGATGGTTCGATGGTTTGCACACAATATATATACATTTGTGTTCTTTGGAATTCGTGTATTATTGGATAAAAGGTTTTGAGAGGATAGTAAGTAAAAACATCTTGCTTTAAAAAATACACACACACACACACACACACACACATACACACATGAATGTGGTCACACAAATACATATATGTGTAATGAGAGGTTTTTTTGTCCTGGAAGCCTGGTCCCGTGGCCACTTTAACCCCAAGTAAACACACAGACGCTACATTAATTCTATAACTGTTGATGGGTGGTTTGAGCTTCTTATTGGCTAGCTCTGTTTTAATTATTAACCCATTTCTGTTACTTTCCATGTGGTCTCGTCTTACCAGAGAATGCCTTGCAGGGCTTCTCTTCTTGGGCTCTACATGACAACTCCATCTTCCTACGTTTCTCAGAATGCTCATCTCCTAGCCCTACTTCCTACCTGGACAATCATTGTTTTATTCATCAACCAATAAGAGAAACATATAAACAGAAGGACATCTCCCATCATACATGTGTGTGTATGTGCATGGGAAAGTTGGATACAGCTTGAGGGAACCAGTTCTCTTTTATCATGTGGGATCCAGGGTTCAAACTCTGATTGCCAGTCATGGCAGCAAGCCCCTTTCCACACTGAGCTACCTCCCTGGTCCCCTATTCTGCTTCTTGAAAGGTGTACCTTTCTACTTACCCATTTACAGGACTGGATATTCTGTTCAGAATGAAAAGTTTTCACATAGAGTGGATACTCAGCATTTATATTTTCTGCAAGGAAATAAATTTTGCTTAGAGATCATTCTTTAATGTTATTTAGTACACTGCACTATCATACTGCCTGTAACATCAAGGTCTCACTGAACGTTAGAGCCACATGGCATCAAAATCTAGACCATTTATTTTCTAAGCTATGGAAATGCTTTATTTTGTGAATCAAAGTTCTTCCCTGATTTTGGTTAAAGACATTTGTATGTGACAAAATCTTAGGGTCAGTTTTGAAGTATGATATAGATTTTAGTTTGTTTTGGATTTATGTGAGTTGTATTTCAGTAATGTGGGAGTTATGTCCTTTGGCAGTATAATCCAGATAATCCCTTGACTACTTGATCTGTCAACAATAAAGTAGTGAGAAGTGTCGTAATCTTGTTTTTGTTTTTGTTTTGTTTCAACCTTATTTTGAGACACAGTTATACTGCATCAGGCTTCTTTATTCAGTGTTCATTATATTTTTCTGTTTATTATATATTTTTATTGCTCAGTTTATTATGTTTATTCACTTTATTCTCTTAATTTTTGAAAGCATATAGAAAATAAGAGTTCTTATCCAATTAATATCTAATTGGGGTTTATATAGTTTATTAGAAAAACTATTAATTTGATGAATACTCAAAGGCTATGAAAATATGATACATACACAACCACATATATACATAAGTACATATACCCATACATGCCCATATATATTTGCCTAATATATTTAATATATATACTTATATAATTTAATATATGTATTTAAACATGTATATATATTTAAGCTTAAGCAAATACACACACACACACACACACACACACACACACACACTTAAGCTTAAAGCATCCAGAAATTGCAATTCCTCTGAGACTTTATGCTGTTTTTCAGAAAGACTTGCTGCGGTGTCTGTTGTGCTGTGCTGATAACGTATGCCCTCCTTACAAAAGGAGTGGGAAGGACTTCAAGGAGCTCAGTGTGTGTCTACTCTCTGTTTCTTCTGCAGAGGAGTTGGCACATGACTTTCTGCAAGTCAACAGAGTAAAGCAAATAGAAACTCACTTTTTTAATCCTTTGTTGACAGGCTGGAGTTCAAGGCACTCATTAGATGTGAAAGGAAGTGAAGATCATTCGATGCCTTGCTGACACAGGTAAAATCGTGGTAATTATTAAAAGGGTTTTGGACACTTGACAGGTGACATTATTGCTTTTTGATATTGACTTTATGGTCTGCTGAAATGAATAGAAAGATATAATTTATACAATGAGTGGAATGTGTGATTGTTCCTGTAATTATCACCAAAAGTACACAAGATAAGGGAAACTGGTGTAAATCAGCATGACAGAGTGGATGTGGGTTTGTTCTGGAAGGAGCAAGAAGCTCATTTCTTCCACTTGTGATGTTGGCTTACATACTTAGTCTGTTCCTCAAACATTTACACACTCAGGGATAACCTTTTCTCCAATATTGATGACTTCATTATGATAACATTTTTCAAGTTAGTTCAAACTAGATTACAAGGCTATTCTGCTTTCAAGCAAACTTATCCCACCGCTCTTTTAGGGCTGATGGTTCCGATGGCTTCACTGACTTTTAGAGTAGTACATACTAGTGAAGTAGGCTAAGAAAACCCACTAACGCCCCGATACAGAGTAACATTTATTTGGGAATAGTCACACAAGGAAGGTAAATAGCTGCAGTGTTGTGACCCTGGAGAGAGACAGTGTGTGAGGCCCCTCCTTTTCCTTATAAGGTGTCATGTCTGAACACTGAAGCCACACCCTCAAATCTATTGGCTGAAGAAGATGTCACTATGTACTCCAGTAGGATTTGCTGAAGAGGTGGAGGCAGGAGGAGCGTGAATTTGAGGTCAGCTTGGCTGACACATTTCAAAGGGGCTCAAGAGAAGGCTTAGTGATTGAGCATACCTGCTGCTCCACGAGAGGACTTGGGTTCAACTCCCAGCACCCACATGATACCTCATGACTGTCTAACTCCAGTTCCAGGGGAGCTGACTCCCTTCTCTGGGTATCAAGCACACACACAGGTAAAATATCCATACATATGAAATAATATAGAATAAAATAATTAAAATTAAATAGAGTTGACTATGGTAAACCTTGTCCCTTGCATTTGTTCCTTTTTTTGTAACAAAAAGGGCAGCAACTGCCTAAGTCATAGCCCTAGTAGAGAAAGGAAATAAACGCTCTAAAATGCTTCAGACGCAATTCTCACAGTTTTCAAGCAACAGTACAACAAGTGAACAAGTGTTACAATGCAATATAGAAGAACACTACATATAAACTCAAAATGTTTAAGAATTGGGATGCCCGATTTTTATGAGTCATCTTATTTTAGAGGGGTTGCTTGTTTGTTTTCCCCAGGGGCAGAGGAAAAGGGAATATGTGAAATCTAAACATGATCAGAAACCAGTAGGAAAACTACTAGATGCTTCAGTGAGACTAACCCAGTTTACATTTCATTAAGAGGAATGTAAGCAAGGAAAAGAGACAGCAGCATGCCACTTGACTTGAGCGATGCCTGTTTTGTGTGATTGTTGCAGCACCGGTGAGCTGGCTCAGAATAAAGACATCAAAACGTACTTTTAAAATATCTGCTCCAATAAGAGATGAGGAAGAACAAGAATTAAATCTATGCATTTTTAATTTTTATTATCTATTTGTCTGTCTGTCTGCCTGCTTGCCTGCCTGCCTGCCTGCCTGTCTGTCAGGGTTTCTCTATGTAGCCATGGCTGTCCTGGATCAGTCTGGCCTCAAACTCAGAGAGAATCACCTGTCTGTTTCTCCAAGTGCTGGGATTAAAGGTGTTAGCCATCATGACTGGCAAATCTATTCATTTAATGTACCTTTTCTCAATGGATCTATCTATCTATCTATCTATCTATCTATCTATCTATCTATCTATCTTTTGTGTGCACTGGTGTTTCGTCTGTGTGAGGGCAGTGAATCCTGGAGTTACAGACAGTTGTAAGCTTCCATGTGGGTGCTGAGAATTGAACCTGGGTCCTCTGGAAGAGCTCTTAGCCACAGAGTCATTCCAGCCCCTGAATTGATTTTTTAAGCCCTTAAATCATAATAAATGTCCTCAGTAAAGCTTTTGAGTGATACTTGTACATATTTATGACAGCTTTTATTTTTTCAAATGTCTGCAAGAAATGTTAGTTACATATATTAAAAATAAATATTTATTTCTTCACTTATGTATGTATGTGGTGGTCCTTGTTTGTATACCATGTGTGTGCAGTGCCCATGGAGTCTAGGAGAGGGTCGTGGGTCCTCTAGACCTGGAGTTACAGACAGCTGCTATATGGGTGCTAGGAATCAAACTTGGATCTTCTGGAAGAGTAAACAGTGCTCTTAATTGCTAAGCCATCTTACAGCCCCCTGCTTATATACTTTTTAAATAAAAACGATTGAATTGTGTTTTATGTGTATGAGTATTATTCTACATGTACACATGTGCACCATCTACATACCTGTGGTGTGCTGCCCTCACCAGAGGTTCACAAACATACCTGGTGCCTATGAAGCCCAGAAGAGGACATTGGATTCTGGAGTTAACACATGGTAGTGATTTTCCCTGTGGATGCTAGGGGATGAACCCATGTCCTCTACAGGAGGAGCTGATCCATGTCCTGGGTACATACTTTCAAGTAAGAATATAGAAATAATTCAGTTTACAGGTCCTACTGTTATCCTTTGGGGCTATAAATGGGATCCAACTTAATTCTCTGAATTAAGCATTTTGTAGTTAAATTTACCTTTGGCTTTTAAACATATTTTAAAATAATGCAATTTAGATTATGGTAAACTAACGCTCCCTTCATCTCAACCATTGTTTCAAAATCGAAGTTTTCAGTATTGAGAATTTTATTTGGGAGACTATGTTATATTCCTTTGGCGCTGTGTTTGTGTGGTTGCATTACAAACATCTCTGAGGTAAAAGTTTGGTATCTATCATTAACCTGTGGAAAGGGATGTGGACCTGTGTAAGGTGGCAACCGTACAGGTTGTGGATGAAAAGGCTGGGAATCGTGTGTAAGGGCCTTGAAAGGGATTGTGGGATCTCAGTGGGCCTCTCTTCTTGCATGCTGGCTCACAGTGTAAGTGACTTCTTCTACTTCATGCGCTTGGCTGTGGTGCGCTGCCCTCAGGAGAGCCTCAGAGTTCATGCTGCCACACAGCTTTGTACTGGAACCTCTGTGAACTAAAATCATCCCTCCCTTCTAAATTAACCTCTCTTTTTGTAAAACAATAAAGGCATGGATGTTATTATTGTTGTATAAACAGTTGACTTCCATACTTGCTTATCAGAAACATGATGTTTCTCTATGGGGGGAAATGGCTGGAGAGATAGTAGAAATCAATAGCTTGTGATCCAGTTGCTGTCTCGCCCCAAACATTAACACTTTAGGTATGGGGCAGAGCTTGGCTAGCCTTCTGAGGACCAGGGTGAAATGTTTGGAAAAAGCCTTTGTCCAATTTGGAGACATGCTTCCAATTGTTGATGGTTGACTCGATTGATGGATGCCTAGGGAATTAGTAAAGTATTCCTCTAGCCGTGCCTATGAGGACATTTACAGGGAGGACTGATGTGTGAGAGAGTAACAAGGGGTAGATCTGCCTGGAATGTGGCTAGTTCATCCAATATGCTGGGAGCCTGGATGGAAGAAAAGCAGAAAAAGATAAAGGGCAGAATTTAAGAACCTTTCCTATTGAAGGCTTCTACTGCCTACCAAGCTATACCTTCTTCAGCAGTTCAATAGGACTTTGAGCCGGGATGCTGGAGGGTGCTTCTAGGTCTTTCAATTTATACTTATTTGGCATCATGGGGCCATCAGCTTCCCAGTTCTCAGCCTTTGTGATGTGTACATGGTAATTGTGGACTATCCAGCCTGTGATCATGTGATCAGACCTAACAACTCTCCTTTTGGAATTGTTTGTTTATTCTATTCTGTTCTTCTGGAGAATTGCAACTGAATCACAGCTGTTTATGTGGTCCTAGTTCATGCCCACAGGAAGATAGCCTTTTACCAGATGTGGGGTGTCTCTAGAGGTGAAGGTACGTGGGCTACGTCTCTGTTTGCTTTAATTTCCTATTCGATTCTGAAAAACTAGTCTTTCTCTAATTGGGCTTGATCATGTGACACCTATGACTGGTTCCTCCATTCCTGTTTGATCTGACCTACTGTGTTAATGGCAGAGCTTAGATACTCAGAAAATGGGCTCCAAAAATTTGATTTAAGGTGGCCTTTTTGTTGCTGTTGTTTTGTTTTACTTCTGGCATGATTTCTAAACATTTGTGTTTAATGTGTAAATTTCCCACCATGTATTTCTCAGTTTATCTATTAGAGATTAGCCTGTTAGCAGTTTGCATGAAGTCCTTATGGAGTTAAAACTACCGACTCTTTGACTGTCAGTTGGATATTTTCATACTGCCTTGTTGATTCTGTTTTAATGACTTTATTAAAGCACAGAACTTCCAAGTTATATCTTTAGATCTCATCAGATTTCCCTATAATTTCTAATGATTTTTAAAAGTGCTGGTTATAATCTTGATGGTAATTATGGATAACAGATGCATGTAGTTTGCTTGTAGATCTATCTTGTCATTTGCAATTTCTAGCACTTTAGTGAGTGGTTGCTACTCCCAGTTTGTTTTGCAGATGAGGAAACCATGGCACAGAGAAGTTAGGAGGCTTAGGTAAGGTATAAAATAAGAGCTGGCATTTGAACCATATGAACCACGCCCATGCTACTCACCACTCTTATATTGCCTCATACTTCCTCAGAGTATAGAATTTAAAAGATGGCTTAAACACAAATGTTATCAATAGAAAGTATCATGACAAGCATCAGATGCATTCAATGATTTTAAAATTTAGTTTAATAAATAATATTGATTCCCCTCTCTATTACTTATCAATTATGTTTATCTGATTATTGGTTAGATGAACTGTGGTTGGATTGTTCTATTATTACAGGTTTGGGCCAACATTTTGGGAAAGTATTCTTGCCTAACCTTAGCTCAAAAATCTATTTTAAAGCCTGCACCTATGGGAAAGGCTATGTTAAATAGTGAAAAGTTAGTTTTAAATATCAGGTTTGATAGTGTTGTAATTCTTGTTGTCAAGATTGTCTTGGTTAGGGTTTCTACTGTTGTAATAAAACACTGTAACCAAAGTCAGCTTGTGGGTGAAGGAATGGGTTTGTTTCATCTTGCTGCTTATAGTCCATCATTCAGGGAAGTCAGGGTAGAAACTCAAAGGAGGAACCAATGCAGAGGTCATGGAGAAATGCCTCTTAACTGGCTTGTTCTCATGCTGTGTTCAACCTTCTTCCCTCCCACAGGACCACCAGCCAGGTGTGGCGCCACTCACCGTAGGTTGGACTCTCTTACATTAATCACTAATTAAGAATATGCACCACAGGCTTGCCCACAGTTCCATCTGATGAGGGCATTTTCTCAGCTGAGGTTCCCTCTTCCCAAATGACTTTAGCCTGTGTCAAGTTAACATAAAAGTAGCCAGTACAAGGATTATTTAGACTTTATAAACTAAGGTTAATTGATTGCAGATTTATGTTTTTGGTATTTACTGTTTATGGCGTTCATATGAGAAGCGAATGTAACTGGAAGATAATTACCTTACTATTTAATGTTGCAAAACAGTAAGTAATATGATTGTGTCCATATACTTGGACTTTTCGAGAAACATTTAAGTTCTACTTAAGTTATGTGCATTTCTCATTTACTAAAACAGAACTTCCTGAACAGGAGAGATGCTTCTAGAGTTAGCTGCACATCACATACCTTTTATTTATTTTTATTCAAGAGCTACCAGAATATCAGAATACTTTCAAATGCATGGCTGCTGTGAAAACTCAAGGCGGAACAGTTTACCTTCAAAAGAAAGAATTAAAATGATATTGTAACAAACTCCTAGAAACAACAGAATCACATGTTAGTGGTTCAAAGACGGAAAGAACCGCACATGAGCGTTTGGTATTGAGAAAAGTCGGTGCGGTGTCCAGGCAAGTTTTGAAACTCCCTTCAAGAGTAAGTGTGGCTGTGGCTGATACTGTGAACGCTGACTTCAGGAGATTCCATCTCTAATAGTAATCTGTGGGAAACAGGCTGATGTACGACGTGCACTAAGTAAGTGAGAGGAAAATAAATGTCTCACTCTAAAGGATGTCAGTGGCGTAAGCCTGGCTGTTCATCTGACTGAATTTGTGAGGCTTTGAAAAGCGTATTTCCTTCTCTAGACGGTGGCTCAGCTCCAGCTGTATATTGCCAAGAAGCTGTGTAGTGAATTTAATGGCTGTTCAGGTTTGGATTCTGGCATTAAAAAAGGCCCCTGTGTTGTTGTTGTCTATTAGTTTCTCCCCAAGGAAGATCTGGAGAAATAGTATTTTTTTCCATCAGTTAAATTTCAAAATGGCTTTGTCTCCCTTTCCATAAAAGAAGATATGTTTAATAGCATGTGTATGGAAACATGGTAGCATTCTGTAGTTCTTGTTAACTTCAGGATGTATAGACTGTTCTTTCACCAAATATATCTTAGGTTTCCATGTGGAAACAGATGTATGCCTGCTTTCAACAAAGAGCCTTACCTTCTTCATCAGAGAATTGGCAATAGAAATGAAGAAAATGTAAATACTTAGCTGGCAAATTGCCCTTGGCCTTGCCATGCTGGCATTATTGTTGCTTGTTTCTGCAGCCTTGTACTTGTCTGGTGCTGTAGTAAACACTCAACACACTGTTTTATCCATCTTCTAGAATGCTTGACAGGAAGTTGGTTTCATAGCCCTGATTGTATAGATTAGGGAAGTGAGAATATCAGATTTGTATACCTGGTCCAGAATACTTAAGTCTAGGCAAGGCAGCGTAGAAATTTTAACTGGTGTTAAACAACTGACTCAAGAGTGGTTTTAAAAGCTGCATCATTGTCTTAGCTGCAGCTGTCAACTTGGTTGGAGTCTTTTGAGCAAGCATAATTGGGCGATCACTCACATCAGATTAGTTTATGGTCCTGCCTATGTGGGGTTGTCTTGATTAATGACTTTGTAGGAGGACTTAGGCCACTGTGGGCAGTACTGTCCCTATGGAGTGATCCTGGGCTGTATAAAATGCTAGGTGATGAGAGAACCAGATAGTGAGCCAGTAGGCAGTGCTCTTCTGGTGGTTTCTGCTGTACTTCCTGTTTGAGCTTGACTGGCTTCCCTTGACGATGGACCATAGCCTGTAAGCTGAAATGGACCTTTACCTCTCTAACTGCCTTTGGTCATGATGTATATCCAGCAACAGAAAAGTAAGCTAGCACAACTGTATCGAACTTTCACATGGGATTCTTCAGACCTCCTTTACGATCTTGAGGTAAAGGTAAAAATAATTGGGTTTCTAAAGAGCTTTTACCAGGTATTGTGGTGATAAATATAAGACTGTGGTTACCAATATTATCTTCCTTTTATTTTGGTGTCCAGTACAAATTAATTGGATAATGTTCCTTCAGATACACTTATAGCTAAGGTGTGAACTTTCTGTTGGCAGTGTTATGGAAATGAGTGGGATTGATCCCTACTGCAGTCTCTGGGTCACACTGTATTTTTAGGATGTCTCCAGTGCTGCTGATTTTCCTTCTCTTTCCTTTTTGGTGAAGAACTGCAGAGTCATTGAAGGTATCTTCCCCAACTAAGGGGACATCCTCAGCTGGACTTCAATCCAAAACTCCTTGTTTTAAAAGATGATTGTGCATCTTTGGTGGCTTTTTTAGAACAGGGTGGTAGTAGGCCATGAAATCACATATCATATTTGTACATGTGTGAATTTTCTGGTCCCTGACATTGTCAGAGTTTGTAAGGAGTCTATTAAAGCTTGATTGGACAGAGTGTTTGGCACCTCATCACACCTCTTGGTGTTTTCGTCTTTTATTTTCTGTCTTTGCTGCCATCAACTCATTCCCCAGGGGCCTCTTACAAATTATTGACATAATGCTAATTTGTCTCTTGCTCACATTACTCCTTTGTTTTCACAAAGATTGTCCATGCAGAATGATCAGCTTATTAATGAGTTAGCTTTTTCCATAGCTAATATATTTCATAATACACATACTAATTAATGTTTAATATACATCTGTTACTGTAATGGTTATTGTGTTATTTAGTGTATTTCTTAATATATATGTCATAATATTATGAGATGTAACATAATTATGTAACTACATTATAGGTAGGCGATTCTTATACTTTATATGATATTTTTGTATTTCATAAGCATATTATATGACTGGAAGGTAGATGGAAGATAGGTACAAAATTCTTGGTTAGGTTTGCTCAATACACAGAAATGTCAGGTGCAGAATATAGGATGTGTATTTTCATGCATTTTTTCTGTATAAAATATTTTTTCATCATTGTCATGATTGTAACAAGTTTGTTTTTGATTGCTTCTCAAATTTAGTGATTGAAAATTTACATTTGCAAATTTATAAGTTATACTGATGTAATAGGGCACTTAGGGTAAGATAGTAGGAATTATTAGTTGGAATTATTTTAAAATAAAGAATAATTACACACACATTGTAATGTAACAAACATGAGTAAGGACAAATACATACCTATGTTCCTTGTTTTGGCCTAAAGATAATGTCAACACATTGGCTGCATTTGAAATGAAGCTATTTAGTTAAAGGCCTTGATAGACTGACTTACACTTGGGAACAAGTCCTGACTAACTACTTAAAGTTTTTTGTTCGTATAAGAAATTGACTTCTAGTTACTTCACTGTAGCATCTCCTTCAGTTGGATAAGATTACCATCATTCTAGTGGAGTTTCAGATATACCACTTAACATTATTTAGGTGTTACAGAGTTTTCAAATATAAAGACAATAACATTTTGTCAAACAACACTGCAAATATAAGTTTCATACATGCATCTTATGGCACTGGAAAAACTGCTTTGCCCTTCAATGTAGCATTTCTTTTATCTCCATTAGGGTATGGGCTGTGTTTCCCAACACTTGAATGCATGTTGGACCTGCAGAAGTGATGTTGTCTAGTTTCTAGGCATCTACAGATTCCGCTGCTTCTGCTCCCTCTTGGAACTGTCTACTGTCTTGTGTAGAGCAGAGGCAGGCTAGCCTGATATCAGGTGAACAGCCCGGTGGAGCAGAGTCAAGTTCACCCATTCGAGGTCAGCTTTAACAGAGGAGCCACCAGCCAGCTGATCCCAAATCATCTAAGAGGCCCGGGTGCAGATGGGCTGACTCAGCAGCCTGCACTGCCTCGTGCATGCTTGAGTGAATCCAGCTGAGAACTGAGATGACACCCAGCTGTTGTGGCTTTTTCCATTGAATATCTAAAAGAACCCTGTAAAACCATCAAATTGAAGTTATTACTTTATTTTGGAAGTCATAATTATTGATGTTTACAGCCATTTAACTAGTTTTTCATTCCCAACAGCTACATAAAATAGGAGAGACTGAATATTTTCGACTCTAAACTGTTTCAAGTATCATAATGAAAGAAGGCAGTATGTGTTTGCTTTTAGATAGAGATAACACTTATGACTAGGGAAAGAGCTTGACTGTTTCATAGCATTTGTGGAAATTGTTCAATTTGTATGTATATATGTATATAAAAGAACAAAGTTTAAAATTTTGACTTTATATAGAATGAGTTGCAAAAATGTTTTCTAGGATTGAAAACATATAAAAGGCCAAATTAATATTAAATGCAATTTTAAATGTATTATTGAGCTGAAAAGACAGCTAGGGAAATCTTTAGAAGCCAAATTAAAAAAAAAAGACCAGTTCAGAAAAAACCCCAGAGAATCCTGTATTGACTGAACTTTGGTGACACAGCTCCAGAAATGTATTCAAAGGCAAAGGTTATACATGAGATAGTGCTTTCTGTGCAGAAGAGGCTAAGTTTAAGGAACAGAGCAGAAAACAAGATGCTGTAAATGGATTTAAATATACCTATAATCACAATAAACATACATACTCAGTACTTTGTGGTGCAAAGACAAATATTGTTGTACCTCATAAGAAAAAATCACTGTTATATGATATTCATAAGTTCAGTGCCTAAAATGTAAGTCCTCAAGTGGCTAAAAGGAAAAAGGAAAATATCATCCTATTTGTCAAAGATAAAAAAAGAATCTAGAGACTTTAAAAAGGTCACTTCAATCCTGTAATGGGTTTAAATATTCTAAATTTTATGTCCTCCAAAGCCTAGTTTAAAATTTTAAAATAAAGTTAAAATTAATTGAATTAGAAGGTTAAAGTTAACAAATGGAGCTTACAGTGGATTTGAACATGATTGTCTTTTTTATTGATTGACTAATATTGTAAGGATTCAGGCATTATTCTGGCCTGTCCCTGTCACCTGACAGAATGCTCTAAGGCAGTACTCTGGTCAGCCCATGTGCAAAGGGCCCCTTTAAAAGAAAGACCTCTGCCTACTTACACTCTTTTTTTATTTTTTATGGTTTCTTTTTTTTATTAAAAAATTTTATTTTTAAATTTAAATTCAAATTAGAAACAAGGTTTCTTCACATATCAATCTCACATCCCTCTCCCTTTCCCTCCCCTCCTCCCACCCCTGCCACCATCCATCCAATACCCCCTCCTTTCCCCAGGGAGGGTGAGTTCTTCCATGGGGGTGTCCATAGTCTGTCATTTCATCCAGGACAGGGCCTAGAACCTCCCCCAAGAGTCCAGGGTGAGAGAGCATCTCTCATTGTGGGATGGGCACCCAATGTCCATTGGTATGCCAGGAATAAACACTGGTCAACTACCAAAGACCACATGGATTGCCTAGGCCTCCTCACTGACACCCCCATTCAGGGGGTCTGGATCAGTCCCTCGTTTTCCTCTCACTTTTCCTCTGTTCCCCTGGGACAGACAGGACTTTTCCTGTCTCCCTCTTCTCTTCTGTCCTCTGTGTGTGTGTGTGTGTGTGTGTGTGTGTGTGTGTGTGTGTGTGTGTCTGTGTCTGTCTCTGTGTCTCTTTACCTCTTTTCTCTTTTCTTCCCCCCTTTCTCTTTCTAATAAAACTTCTCACTTGAGCTCTGTCTGCCTGCATGTTTGTCCCTTCACCTCGGTCACCCTTGCCTGCCATGAAATCCGCCAAGTTTCCCCAGGCTTTATACCTAACAAATATCAGCGAGCATGTAGGAGATTTGAGCCACAGCCATGAGATGTAATGGCTTTGTATTTTATTTCATACAACTACCTTGTTGAGTGCACAAAGTTAGGGTTATTGTTTTTAAAAACTAAGTACATACTTTCCACAAAGATAAGTAACTTTTTTTTGAAAATTATATGATAGAAAATTACATTGGAAACATTTAAGTGTAAAAACTCCCTTTCCATCACAGTGACCCAGACTGCCATCATCACAATACCCCGAGCCCTCTGTTGCCTCCCAGCATGCTGACAGAGTGCGACAGTGGATACATAGACTGGAAAATGGTGATGAGGAGAGACAGGCCAGAATATACCGAAGTGCTGTAGTGATCACAACATTGGTCATGTGACCAAACTCAGAAAACACAGAAAGGAAACTTGGCAGATGGGGATCAGAGTATGGGGAAAGAGAAAGAATGAAGGGAAGGAGAACTCTTGACACTGGGACAGCGTTGATCTAGAATGTTCTACTGTGAGTTAAAGGCTTACTACCAAGATTAGTGCCATGTGGAGTAGCAGGACCTAGTGAGAGTCTGTAGGTCTTGGGGCCCTTCCTACAAAGAGAACCTCTCCTTTGTCTTTTTTGTTTTTTGAGTGCCAGGAGGCAGGCAGCTTGTTATCTACATACTTTGCAAATTATCTTCTTCATCCTTATCCCTGCAGGTCATGGGAGCAAACCTTTTCAACTTTTTCCCTCTGTTAAGTGAATCATCTCAGATACTTGAGTATCAGAAACCAGACTAATGGACAGAAAAGGAGAAGGGAGTGGGTTTCATAGGATTCTATAAAACACAAGACAGCCACACATTTCCTTGTAGTTAAGCTGGTAGACCTGTGCACCCATCAGCTTTGGGGATCAGTTTTCTCCATCCCCCTTTTTTGGATTTGGGGGATCAAATTCAGATGTCCGGTCCCTTCAGTGTCCTCAGTGACTGAATTGTACTGCTGCCTCTACCTTCTTTATAATTGTTTTCTCTTTTCCTTTTTGGAGGAATGCCCTTTAAAAAGAATCAAGTTTTAGCAGTCTTTCCTTTCTTGTTGTTGGTGTACATCAGATCATTGAAAAAGATGTATAATATTAATCTTTTTGTATGATAATACCGGAAATCTCTTGCATGGGATCTGAGAGAAATCGAACAAGACATCTTTAATGTAAATAGCACAGTGCTTGTATTGAAATGTATTATGCTAAAAGGGACTCAGTAGAGTTTTAATAAAGATACGTTACCCCTTTCCTTTTATATTCATTGTAATTTACTTGTGTTTAAAATATCCTTTATTTAGGTCAGTATATCATAATCTAAGATACCTAAAATTAATTCTTTTACCTTCTCCAGGCATTTCCTAGATAAAGAATAGAATCTCTGATTAGCCAAATAAAAACAAGATTGAAATGAAGCTTTGTGTAGCATCAAGCCAACCCCCCCGCAACAGGGCTATTGTTCCGATTATTTTCACTAGCAATGATCACTGGAAAGACTAAAAGGTTTGGTTCTCTGCTGTGGCATGAAGAGAGGAAGCTCTTATTAATTCTGTGCAGAGCCTGTTTCCCACACAGCTACCACAATGCACCACAGCCTTCGTGTTCCAAAGCTGGAAACCTGAGAAGGAGCCATAGTCCTCCTGCCAGCAACAGATGGTTACTGTTTAAATGAGGGTAAACGCTGCCTCTCATCTGTGCAGTGCCTGTAGGTTCTGGGTGGGGGTGAGGGAGTGGGTCTGAAGGGTTAGAGCCAGAGAATGAGCTAGTAGCGAGATTCAGCAGAGGGGAAGAAGGAAGCCAAGGGTCTTGCTTTGTTTGTTCTTGTGTGCTCTTTAATCACAGGCACATGGCAGGTTGTATTTTTCTGTCTCCTTCTCCACCTCACATGGAGGGGGAGGTATGAATCGAGGAGGGCAAGGCAAACTGTTGAACTGCGTTGTGCGTTGGCATCCAGCAAGTGCATTTTGCTGTGGGATACGTCTGTGGCTTGTTTTCTGCTTGCTTGAATAAGGCCTTTCCGAGTTTGCCAAGCCTACAGTTAATGTGGTCAAGGGATTTATTATGAAATGTACTAAGTCTTGGCACGGAGCTAATTGCATATAACAAGAAGCGTGCTAGAGGCCGAGAAGTGACACATGCAGAAGGCATTCTTTTTCTGATGCTGCTGAAAGAGGTTTTGTGTGGGGAATGTCTGCATGTCTGCACTTATTGCTAATGAGGTAGCCCCTGGCCCAAAGTGCATTTCTGAGGTACTTGTTAAAATCATTGTGGAGTTTTTCACTCTTTCCCTTTTGTGTTTTTGTCAACAACTAGCAGTTGAAGAATGGATATTTACCAACTACTTCTAGCCCTCTTGCTGTATCATAAAATCATTTATGGTAGCTTAAACTATATGAACATATTATGATCTAGAATAATTCTTATATAAATATAATGACAGCAATCAGAGAAGTTGTGTTAGGTAGCTATACTAAAATAGATGGGATAGTTTAAAGGATAGACATTTATTTTCTCATGATTCTGGAAGCTGGAAGTCCAAGATCAGTATTCCAGACTGGCTGGGTTGTGGTGAGGCTGTCTTAGTAGTTTGTAGATGGCCACTAATTCTGTGTACTCACATAGCAGAGAGAGGCAGAGGATATTCTGTAGTGTTTATTCTGAGAAGGGCACTAACTCTTTCCCAAGGGCCCCACTCTCAGGATCTCAACTAAACCTGAAAGGCTCCTCCTGCAAGTACTATCATATGGTGGGTAAAATTCTAATTCATGCTATAGCCAGAGGTATTGAAAGGACCACTGTTGCATCTTTTTAAATGTATGCTCCTAGATCTTTCTGATTATTTTAAAGTTAAGGTTAAAGGTCAAATACTTGTTTTCTTTTCTGTACTAACATTTTATTATGAGTTTTCTTTCAAGTTTACTAGTATATTCGATACATTGTTGTTTGTTGGTGCTTACTAGTTGGTCTGCTCATCAACTGTGTATTCATTGAGTGTTTGGTACCTTAGAATGCTTTCAGACTTTCCCAATCTATATGCAGAGAATAGGCTGTCACTGACATGTGCAGGGATATAGCACAAATGTTTGACTCAATGCAACAGTTAGATTCTTGTTTGGTATGCACTTTTCTGCTGATAGCATGCTGAGGTTCTAGTAACACCTTGTTACCAAGATTCACTTATGAAATAAAGGCAGAGTTTCAGTGATATCTGGAGAGTTCAGTCATTTTCCTGTTAAAGAAAGATTATTTTTCTGTGTACTTAAATAATAACTGGGAAGGGAGAATTATTAAAGTGCCTGCCATCATTTGGTCAACACAAGTATTTCTGTTACTCGTGGTTTTGCAGTGGCAATATTCCTGTACTTAAGACTGAACAGTAGGAGCCACAAATTTCATTTCTGGCACAGCACAAAGTAAATGTCAGCATGAAAGTATTCAGTATTCGAGAGGAGAAAAAGGTAACATTCAAAAATAGAGTGGCTAAGCTGTCACTCACTTCTGTGTCCTCTACACCATTGCAGCTTCATTAATATCTGCAGGGCTCATCAGATCTGGTAGAATTCTTATCATAAGCCAGAAACTGGACTAGTCAGGGTGGTCAGAGACCTGATGCTATTAGAAGAATAATTTGCTTGCTTGCTTCTTCATTCAGTTTTTATTTACTCTAGCTTTCCTGTGTTGGGGGTGCTATGTCAAGTGGTAATCACTAGGGCTGGCACTTAATCTTTGATTTACTTGATATTAAAATGAGTCTTCCCCTCCTACTTTTCTTGCCCCTTAGTACTGAAGATACTAACTTTAAAGTGATTCTTTATTGAAACAACACTAATATTGGGAAAATCACTATATATATATACATATATGTGTATATATATATATTCATATATTCTAAGCAGTCATAAGACTTCTCGTGTCCCTGCAGATTGTCAAGGCCAGTGGGAAGGTAGTTTGGGAACCAATGCCTATGTAATTAGAGTCTCAGTTCCCACCCCAAGGTAACAGAATTTATATGACTTTTTTTACCTGATTTAGATACATGTTAAGGTTCGAGATGCCTAATTATTAGACTTGGATTGTATTCATAATTGTATGGTGTGAGGTTTTATCTGCTGTCACAGTTGAAATGTTTTATTTGCGTGTGTATTCTTTTAACAAGCATTTACTGAACATAAGGATTTATCAATTATTTAACAGGAACCACCCTGGAAGCAGAGTATAAAGAAATGTAATCTTTAGTCACAAGTCGTATTTCAGCAAATTCTACAACCCAGCGAAGCAGAATTTATATCACTGGGAAAAGAAGACATTTGTTTTCAAGTAGACCATGAAATGCTCACAGGGGTTTAATCAGAGGTAGAGGAGTAAATATCCTAGATAATCTCAGTTTTATATTTTGGCCAAATTTTGAGTAGATAAATTACTAGAGATAGTTTGTTACAGGTCAAAATGATTAGGTAAATCTCTAATTGAAGGTGTGGATACTTGGGCTCATTCTGTTGATAGTTGTAAGTATACTATCTCTTAAGTGCGAAACTCAGTATGTTGGTTTTCTGTTCTAAGCCTTGGTTTGTTCATCTGAAAAGTGGGACCATTAGTCTTGCAAAGCAAGATGACGTGAACACTGACGTCAGCCCAATGATCTCGAAAAGGTTTATTTTTAGTGATTATAAGAACAAATCAATTTTTCTTGATGTATTATAGCTAATTTAGTAAAAGGAAAATATAGCAATGTGACTCGTGCTTAAAACAAAAATCTTTCTCTTTAATAAAACTAAAGCTTGAAGGGCTAAAAAAGAAAAAGTAATGTCATCATGTTGAGACTAAAAATTATTTTTAGTTTCTTAAAGGGGGAAAATTTGCAACTGGATCATTCTTTTTGGCTCTAGACTTTGCACTGAGTTTACATCAATCCCAAGGCAGGCTCTCTCTGTCTGAAGTAACGGTCCATTTCAGTTTTAATGAGACTTCAGGCCAATGCCCTTTAAATGTTTGAGTAGGAAACTTGGGAGAAGTAGAGTCTTCGCCATGTTGTGTGTGGGCTTCCTACCAAGAAATCAGTGCACATGCTACTTGAGAAAACATGGCATCTTACTTTGGTTGTTGTTATTTCCTAAGTTCAAAAACTATATTTCAGAATGATGCTAATAAAGAGTGCCGAGTCTTGAAAAACAAAAACAAAACAAAACAAACAGAAAAACAGACATTGAAATTGAATTTCTCTAATCAGTGAGAAAGAAATGTTCTTTATTCGGGTCTCAGGAAATTGGTTCACTTGTTTTATAGCTGGAGTCTCACTTCAAGGAAAATTCCTTGGTGCATTTCCATTCTTGTAAAATGGCACGATGAGGAACAGCAGTAACGGTGGAGGCTACATGGGAGGAACTAATGGGAATAGAATGGTGGCAGGAGCCCACCATCGTGTAGCCCTCTGAACGGGGTGACAGAAATGTGCCACTCAAGGTAAACCGTTCACATTTGTTGTCTTTGGCAATCCCTGGGAACCTTGTGATAATGTAGTTATTGAAATTGAATTTGGAAATGGTAATGTGGTTCTCAAATTTCACCTAAAGACAGTGCTTCCAGGTTCCACCTAGGAGGGATCACATACGTTCAGAAGCAGGGCACCGCTAGCATTTTAGTAGCCCATGAAAAGGATCATGAAATGAAGTGTAAAAGAAAAAAAACAAAACAGCCTACTCTGGATTTTCTTTTCCTGATTCTCAGTGAGAGAAGTAGCCCTCCCCACACATTGCCTTCACAAATACTCATGTGGCACTCATGTGTGGCCTCACCCTGGACTCTGTGACCTTGGCAACATATCAGTGGTTAACACTTTCACATAGACTGTTATGAAACAGTTTTCCAATGTACTGGCACACAGCAGCTTTTCTTCAATTGCAAGCATTTATAATCTGTTTCCCCACCCTATTTTCCCTCAACAAACATCCATTATGGTAGACAGTGCCACCAGGAAGTGAGGGTGAGGAGTGAGGGAGCCCTGGTACAATTGTATCTGGAATTTTCCATAGTCTCAAGAAATGTGGTCCTGGTCCTGGTCACCTTGGTCCCTTCCTTTGTTTTTTAAGTATTGATTCTCCTAAGAGTTTCCTTTTGACAGTACTTGTTTTACATATTGACCCTAGTCTAAAAGTATTCATAACAATAAACATGCTTTTTTTTCCATACCTTTAAATTCTTATTCTAATCTTTAGCTATCTTTAATCCAACATGGCAATCTTGATCATCAGATTCTGAAAGAACCAACACTTTACACTAATGAGTTTTTTCTTATTTTTGTCCTTTCTACATTTGCTTGCCCTTAAAGTAGTTGTATAGACTAAATATACTCCTTTGGTAATAACTGGATTTTCTTTAACTCACAATGAAACTAATTTCTTCCTCCACCTTCTCCAAGTATTAGGCAGAAAAGTTATTGGGCGAGTTTCATGATACAGAGTAATAAGAGCAGAAAAGAAAACAGTTAAAATGACTATTCCAAGTTCTTAAAGGCGTCTTCTCCTTGGAAAAGTTTGGTAGTATCATGTTCAACATTTAACATAAACCTATATCAACGATTCCCTTTTCTGCTTGGTTTTACAGTTGTACATCTAATCCAAAATTGAAAACGTCTTTGTTCTTGAGAGAAAAATGCCCCACATTGCTTAGATTGATGGTGCTTTAAGACATGTTTATTCAAAGGTGGCAGCTGAGAGGTGAACAGGGTAAATGCCCCACATTAGAGACCACTGTGTCTATACAGCAGATGCAGGCAGAGATCTGTTTATATAGCTGCCTTCAATTTCCTTTGATTTATAATCTATGGGAGAATTTAAATGCGTGGTCTGTAGGTTTTAAACAAATACGAAGATTTTAGACAAACATACCCATTCTAAAAATCAATTGGTGAAGAAGATTTAGTCTCTACCAAGTCAGCTGCTGTTAAATTACATGATCATGTTCTTTCATGAGTTCATCCTTGGGGTGTTGGATCAAGTAAAATTACTTCAAGTTTTGAGATCTTAGACACAATTTGAACGAGTGCCACTTCAAAGCAATCTTTAAGCCATTCTGTGAGCATTCTAAAATACACAAAATTGATTGCACTATGTGCTTTAATGTTAAAATGTTATACCAGCATGCAAATCATATAAGGTTAGGAAATGCATTGTGGCTATTTCTGGGCTATCCCTAAATGCTACTTGTTGGCACTTGAATTGCATCTTTTGATGGCCCATGTATATTTGTCACAATTGCTTTTTTGACCATGTTTACCAGTGTAAGTTCTCAGATAGGACCTGGAATTCTCTATCAGGGACAACAGTTACAGACACTCTTCATCTAGAGTTTTCTTTACATTCAGTTGTGCAGTCATAGGTACAGCTCTTTGGGGATTTATAAAAACATCTTTGTTATTTCCAACTTTGTGGATAAACGTGACTAGTCCTTTTTTCTTGGTGTTTGTAAAATGTCTATAAATGTTAATTCTCTTACTGCTTTTATTGAAGTTGATGTAGTATACCAAATTAGTAAGACTAAACTTTGCATGCGTAGCCAATGAGTTCTCACTATTTTGGGCAATTAAATCAAGACTTGGCTATGAGACTATCTGGTACAGAAAGTATCTGTTCTGGAACAGAGGAATATTTTGGGAATGGGGATTTTTCTTCTCACACTTGAGAGATGATTTCATGTATCTAATCCTTTGATGCCCTTAATTTGTTCTGTTCAAATGTAAAAGCTAAAAGTTAGTCCTAATTTGGCCATAACTTCTCTTCATGAAATACTTGTATACTTTGATTATACTCACACTAGAAACTTCTCAAGTGCCAAATTGCTTCATGGGGTAAATTTGCACACATAGGCAGCTCATGAATTGATGTTACAATCCTAAGTGGAGAAAATGTTTTTGTGGATTTTAAATTGCTAGAGATTTGCAGGAGTCATTCTTTTTGTCCTTATAAGGGAAATTACAGCCATGTGTTTGCAGAAAATTGCTGGCTTTTAGAATATTCTGTGAAACAATTAGTTTCCCAAGCTAAAACCAGATTGTTAAATTGTTTAGTATAAGTTAGCCTCAAGGTGAGATAAACTGGGGGCACTGAGTTTAAAGATGATCTTGACTATGTTTATATAGGAGGCTGTGGTGATATATTTTTTTGCAATTTAATGGAGGTTGCCTGGGATCCAAATGCAAAGCCACCCATACTAGTTAGCCATAGAAGCTGGGCATTGGTGGTACTCACCTTTAATACCAGGACTCAGGAGACAGGCCATTGGATCTCTGTGAGTTCAAGGCCACCTAGGGCTACATAAGAGTGAATCAGTCTAAAAGAGTAACAGAGCTCACACCTTTAATCCCAGCACTAGAGAGGTGTATGAGGAGGAAGCTAAAGGTCTCAAGAGAGATTCAGTTTACAGTCACAGGAAAGACAGGATCTCCATTTCAGCCTAGGTAGAGGTAACAGCTACTGACTTGCTGTTTTGCTTCTCTGATCTTCATGGCAAGCTTTATTAAATCATAAGCAATATACCACCACCATAGGCTGTATTTATGAATGCCTAATTTATTCAGTACCTTGGTCTAGTCATGAATCTTGAAGTATTAAAGGGAAACCTGAGGCATTTAACACAATGGGCTGTGCAGACTTAAATACTAGCCAGTTATAGTGGGTTTCAGCCCTTACCATTGCTCTCTAAATCTCAGAGATAGGAAGCAGCACCTGTGGTCCATGGTTCCTTTGGGCTCTGTGGTTACGTCATCACCATTGAGGTTCCAGAGTGGAATCATTTATCTTGAATTAGGTCCCTATGCTTCTCTAAGTCTTTTGGGTGCTTCCAGCTGTAAATTGATGATACTAATATCTGTTTCTGTGTGGTCCATTGACATTTAAAGTCACTGTAGATAATGTGGTACATTTAAAGACAACTGGAAGTTCTGGACAGTAAGATTGTTGGGGAATATTACTTTCAGGTGTGTTACTTTTGTTTATGCTGCATTTGTTTAACACTGTGCAGCTGTGTTACTGTGCCTGTCTAAAACACCTGATGGTCTAATAAAGCGCTGGCAGGAGAGAGGAGTAGGTGGGGCAGGCAGGCAGAGAGGATAAATTTAGGATCTGGGAACCAGAGAGGAAGGAGGAGGACTTCAGCGCTCAGCCATCCAGACACCCAGCTAGACATGAAGAAAAAAGGAAAGAAAATGTATCCGGAAATGAGAAAGATAAAAGGCCTGAAGCAGAAGATAGATGGAATAATTTAAGTTAAGAAGAGCTGGTAAGAAACAAGTCAAGCTGGGGACGGGCATTCATAACTAAGAATAAGCCTCCGCTTGTGATTTATTGGGAGCTGGGTGGTGCCCCCCCAAAAAAGCCAAAAAAGCAAAACCAACCAACTACATAAGATGTTGTTCTTATGTTTTCCAGACACTGAGAAAACTTTTTTAGCATTCTCTCACTCCTACCCAAAGTCTCTGGTAAATCTAGAAAACTTCTCAAAAGAATTGCAAGAAAATGCCAGCGATAATGGTTCATGTGTTTATCTTTGCCTTTTCATTTTAAATGGGAATTAAAGACATTAAAATATAAGTTTCTTATATGATGCTGTTACAAAGCACTACTTTTTTGGTTAAAGTTTTTGGAAATTTTCACTAGACATTCAAGACAAAGCTAAAGAAACACATGGTTTATTTTCCTCTTCTTTATTTGATAGTTTGATTATTTCTGGATTTTTATCTGATTATGACAAGTCCTGGTGTTAAGCCTTAGTGAAGGAATTAAGCATTTCTCTTTCTTATACATAATACCATGGACAATTCCTGGCAAACTATTTCTTGGATCTATGGTACTTCAAACTTGCCCTTTGGACTAGACATTTTCACACTTTAAACATTTTTCTACATAGAAATCTTTCAAAACTACTTCCCATGCTTCTCAACATACTCAAGTGGAATCCTTCATTTTTCTCCAGACCCTGCCTCTCGCAAATTTGTTAATTTGAAATTTCACTGTGGTATTCTGAAATGGCAACAGCTGCGCTTGTATTAGTTTCCCCAGGCAGCTGGGAGGATTTACTATCTCACACTCCCAGTGTGACAGATGATTAAAACTCATGCTGAGTCAAAATCAAAGTATTATAAAAACTGTACTTTCCATGTTCCGTGAGGTGGTTCATCTCTCTCCTGACCTCCCGTGTTCCCTAAGGTAGTTCATCCCTCTCCTGGCTTCTAGAGGCTGCTGGCATTCCTTGAGTTAAGATTCCTGTTCTGTGTATCCAATCCTTCTCTGCCCTCCCTTTCCTGAGACACATGGGCGGTATTTAGGGTCTACCTAGAAAATCTAATAAAAATGTTTGTCACTACATCCTTAATCGGATCACACCAGTGACTTATATCTTAAAGATAAGGTTAAATTTACAGAATCCAGGATTATGATCTTTGAAGGCAGGTTGCTGTAACAGTTTGTTCATGATATTAGTTAAATTACTTAAATATCATTTGAGTTTTCTTTAAATCTTATCTATTACATTAAAATAACTAATGAAGATGTAATGATAGGAACACAAAGACCTCTGATCTCATTAATTCTTATGGATGTTATATGATATATTTTAAACGTTGAGTATATAGAATCTTGAGGTATAGCTTAGTGGTAAACCATGCCCCTAGCATGCGAAGAGCCAAGAACTTGATTAAAATAAAAAGGTAGTATGTTGGAGATACAACTAACGGAGTTTGTCATGAGTGTTTACAAACATTTTCCCTTAGAAATGTGAAATTTTCTAACTTAGACTCAAATAGAAGAGAGAATCATAGTTTTTGTACCATTAAGTGACATGTCACTTTTGCCCTTCACCATTGTGGATTCCTGACTGTAACTAAAATGAGCACGTGTTTCCCTGCTTTCCCACATGTAGCACAGGCAGAGATTCAGGAATATTTTCCTCATGGTCTCTATCAGGCCCATATTTGACTCTTGGACTTGTTACTGTGTAGTTGGAGATAATAGCAAGTTGTCACTTCTGGACTCCCATGTGAAGAGAAACTCGGGAAAAGGGGAGAAAGGTAAGGACGAGAAACATCGTGAAGTCTCCAACCTCCAGAAACGTTACATAAACAAGATTGGAATGAAAACTGTGTTACTTTTTTAATTTAGAAACCTGTAAAGCATCCAATCATAACATTCCATGCTGAGTGCTGCACACTTTAGAAAGACACCACAGTGTAGTGCTCCAGGTCCCCAAATCTACTTCAGTGCTGGCTTTGTGTCTAACTTGAACTTAAGACGTCAATTGGCTGGCTTGTATGTTTTTATATTGGACCCAGTAAAATGGAAAGAAAGGACAAAACAACTAGTGAAAAATAGAAGGGCAGAATGCCATGGAACCCGGGCACATAGCAAGTAGGATGCTCAGTTCTTTGTTTATAAATGCAAAATTATGGAGGTTTAACTTTTCATACATATATCTGGTTATGATGACATTACATACTTTCAATGGTTGGGGCCAACTAAATATAATGGAAATGTGATAAAAGCAAGAGTAGAAGTCTCAGAAGAGAAAAATGAACAAAAACAACTTAAAATGAGCAAATACCCTAAGCCTGTCTGTATGAGTTACTACAATATTTGGAATGCATTGAAACCACGAGATCTGAATAACGGGAACATCAAGCAATGTGCTATTTTATTACTTTTCAGGAGAATTTAAATGTTGTTACAGAAACATTTGGGAACTCAAATACCTTACAAAACAGGGTATGCTTCTTGGGTGATTAAAAATATGCCCCTGGCCCATTCCCCCTCTGGGATAGAATTGTATTTTCCATCAACAGAGCTAAAAAAAGTAATGATAAAAACTTCCAAAGACCTAAGACAACCCTTAAGAATACTCAGAGAATTTTAGTTTTCTATGAAACTTTGTTTTGTGTATTCCAGTGAAAAGCAGGATGAGAGCCCCAAGGCCATAAGCCGATGACCGCCATCAGTGCTCTAGGTAGGGATCTCAGCAATGGAGTGATTCTCAACAGAGTGCTCTCCTTCCTCATCATTGAGCCTAAGGCAAAACCAGTGTTTCAGCGTTGGAAGGAGACTCGTTACTTGTACCTTAGCATTCATCTAATGGCTTTCATTTAGCAATGACATGAAAACAAAATGAAATAGACACACACATTTGGGGATCAGTTGTCTTACTTTTTCATTTAAATTAGAAACAAGATTGCTTCACATGTCAATCATAGCTCCCTCTCCCTCCCCTCCTCCCCTGTCCCTTGTCCCCCCAAAAGGCGCCCCAGTCCCCACCCAATCCCAACTCCAATACCCAGGGAGGGTGAGATCCTCCATGGGGGATATCCAGAGTCTGTCATTTCATTCAGGGCAGGGCCTAGGCCTTCCCCCAAGAATCTTGGCTGAGAGAGCATCTCTCGTTGTGGGATGGGTACCCTAAGTCTATTTGTATGTCAGGGATAAATACTAATCTACTACCCAATGCCCCATAGATTGCCTAGGCCTCCTCACTGACACCCACATTCACGGGGTCTGGATCAATCCCATACTGGCCTCCCAGCTATCAGTCTGGGGTCCAAGAGCCTCCCCCTTGTTCAGGTCAGCTGTTTATGTGGGTTTCAGCAGCCCAGTCTTGACCCTTTTGATTATCAAACCTCCCTCTCTGTGACTGGATTACAGGAGTTCCATTCAGTGTTTAGCTGTGGTTATCTGCCTCTGCTTCCATTAGTCACTAGGTGAAGGTTCTGTTTCCCAGACTCTGGCAGTGGGATTATCGGCTGGCACTCTCCTGATCCATGACTAAAATCCATATATGAGTGAGAGCATACTATGTTTGTCGTTTTGTGACTGTGTTATCTCACTCAGGATGGTATCTTCTAGTGCCATCCATTTGCCTGCAAATTTCAAGATTCCATTGTTTTTTTCTGCTGAGTAATACTCTTGTGTAAATGTACCACATTTTCTCTATCCACTTTTCAGTTGAGGGGCATCTAGGTTGCTTCCAGGTTCTGGCCATTACAAATAATGCTGATATGAATATAGTGGAACAGATGTCCTTGTTGTATGAATGCGCACCTTTTGGTTATATGCCTAAGAGTGGAATTGCTGGGTCTTCTGGTAAACTGATTCCCATTTTTCGGTGGAATCTCCATACTGATTTCCAAAGTAGCTGTACGAGTTGGCACTCCTACCAGCAATGGAAGAGTGTTCTCCTGTATCCACATCCTCTCCAGCATAAACTGTCATTGGTGTTTTTGATTTTAGCCCTTCTGACAGGAGTAAGATGGTATCTCAAAGTTGTTTTGATTTGCATTTCCCTGATGGCTAGGGAAGTTGAGCACTTTCTTAAGTGTCTCTCAGCCATTTTATACTCCTATTGAGAATTCTCCATTTATTTCTGTACCCTACTTTTTAATTGGATCCTTTGGTGTTTTTGGAGACTTGCTTCTTGAGTTCTTTGTAAATTTTGGAGATCAGCCCTCTGTCAGATGTGGGGATAGTAAATATCTTTTCCCATTCTGTGGGTTCCCTTTTTGTCTTGTTTACTGTGTCCTTTGCCCTACAGAAGCTCCTCAGTTTCAGGAGGTCCCATTTATTAATTGTCAATCTTAAGGTCTGTGCTAGTGGAGTTCTGTTCAGGAAGCGGTCTCCTGTACCAATTCTTTCAAGCGTGCCTCCTACTTTCTCTTCTAAGAGGTTCAATGTAGCTGGATTTAAGTTGAGGTCTTTGATCCATTTGAACTTAAGTTTTGTGCATGGCAATAGACATGGATCTATCTGTAATCTCTTCTACATGCCAGCCTCCAGTTATGGCAGCATCATTTGTTGAAGACACTTTCTTTTTTTCATTGTATAATTTTAGCTTCATTGTCAAAGAACAGGTGTTCATACGTGTATGTGTTAATATCAGGGTATTCAGTTCGTTTCCATTAGTTTACCTGTCTATTTTTGTGCCAATAACAAGCTTTTTTTTTTTTAGTACTATAGCTCTGTAATAGAGTTTGAAGTCAGGCATGTTGATACCTCTGGATGTTCCTTATTGTACAGGGTTGTTTTGACTATCCTGGGTCTTTTGTTTTTCCATATAAAGTTGAGAATTGTTCTTTCAAGATCTGTGAAGAATTGTGCTGGGATTTTTATGGGGATTGCTCTGAATTTGTAGATAGCTTTTGGCAAGATTGCCAATTTTCTCTGTTGATCCTACCTATCCAAGATCATGGGATCTTTCCATTTTCTGGTGTCTAATTTCTTTCTTTAAAGACTCAAAGTTCTTGTGATACAGGTCTTTCATTTGTTTGGTTAGCATTACCCCATAGTATTTTATGTTGTTTGTGGCAATTGTAATGGGTGATGTTTCTCTGATTTCTTTCTCAGCCCTTTTGTTGCCTGTATATAGTAGGGCTACTGATTTTCTTGAGTTGATCTTGAATCCTGCCACTTTGCTGAATGTATTTATCAGCTGTAGGAGTTCCCTGGTAGAGTTTTTTGGTTCCCTTATGTAAACTATTATATCATCTGCAAATAGTGAACATTTGACCTCTTCCTTTTCAATTTGTATTCCGTTGATCTCCTTTTGTTGTCAAATTGCTCTAGCTAGAACTTCAAATACAGTATTGAAAACGTATGGAGAGAGGTGACAGCCTTTTCTTGTTCCTGATTTTAGAGGAATCGTGTTGAGTTTTTGTCCATTTAGTTTGATGGTGGCTGCTGGTTTGCTGTATATAGCTTTTATTATGTTTAGGTATGTTCCTGTTATTCTGGATCTCTCCAAGACCTTTATCATGAAGGGGTGTTGGATTTTGTCAAAGGCTTTTTCTGCATCTAGTGAAATGATTATGTCTTTTTTGCTTCTCAGCTTGTTTATATGGTGGATTACATTGATGGATTTTTGTATGTTGAACCATCCCTGCATCCCTGGGATGAAATCTACTTGATCATGGTAGATAATTGTTTTGATGTGTTCGTGGATCCGATTTGCCAGTATTTTCTTGAGTATTTTTGCATCAATGTTCATGAGGGATGCATTGGTCTGATGTTCTCTTTCTTAGTTGTGTCTTTGTGTGGCTTGGTTATCAAGGTTATTGAAGCCTTATAAAAAGAGTTTGGCAAAGACCTTTATATTTCTATTGCGTGGAAAACTTTGAGGAGAACCGGTATAAGCTGTTCTATGAATTTGTGGTATAATTCTGTACTGAGACCATCTGGACCTGGCTGTTTTTGGTTGGGAGACTTTTGATGACTACTTCTATTTATTTAGGAGTTATGGGTCTATTTAAATTGCTTATCTGTTTTTTATTTAATTTTGGCAAGTGGTATCTATCCAGAAAATTGTCCATTTCCTTTAAATTTTTGAATTATGTGGAGTACAGGTTTTCTTCTTTTGGTTTTTCGAGACAGGGTTTCTCTGTATTGTTTTGGAGGCTGTCCTGGAACTCATTCTGTAGATCAGATTGGCCTTGAACTCACAGAGATCTGCCTGCCTCTGCCTCCCTTGTGCTGGGATTAAAGGTGTGTACCACCAACGCCCG
Source organism: Mesocricetus auratus (assembly GCF_017639785.1). Taxonomy (NCBI): domain Eukaryota; kingdom Metazoa; phylum Chordata; class Mammalia; order Rodentia; family Cricetidae; genus Mesocricetus; species Mesocricetus auratus. The sequence goes on from NW_024429193.1 coordinate 17,103,518, forward strand.
GCTTGTAGTACAGGTTTTCAAAGTATGCCCTGATGATTCTCTGGATTTACTCAGAGTCTGTTGTTATGTCCCCTTTTCCTTTCTGATTTTGTTAATTTGCATGTTCACACTCTGTCATTTGGTAAGTTTGGATAAAAGTTTGTCTATCTTGTTGATTTTTCTCAAAGAACCAACTCATTACATTGATTATTTGTATTGTTTTCCTAGTTTCTACTTTATTGATTTCAGACCTCAATTTGATTATTTCCTGCCATTTACTCCTCGGGGTGAGTTTGCTTCTTTGTGTTCTAGAGCTTTCAGTTGTGCTGTTAATTCTCTAGTGTGACTATTTTCCAGTTTCTTCATGTGGACACTTAGTGCTATGAACTTTCCTCTTAGCACTGCTTTCAAAGTGTCCCGTAAGTTTGGGTATGTTGTGTCTTCATTCTCATTGAATTCTAGGAAGTGTTTAATTTCTTTTTTTATTTCGTTTGACCCAGGAAAGGTGCAGTTGTGCATTATTCTATTTCCATGAATTTGTAGGGTTTCTGCCATCTGTGTTGTTGAGATTCTTCTATTGAGAGTTTTCTGTTTAGATCTGTAGCCCGTTTTTTTATTGGATTATTTGGACCTTTGATGTCTAGCTTCTTGAGTTCTTCGTATATTTTGGAGATCAGTCTTCTGTCAGATGTGGGGTTGGTAAAGATCTTTTCCAATTCTGTAGGCTACTGTTTTGTCTTGTGGACTGTGCCCTTGGCTATAATTATAAAATGGAAAAAAGAAAGTATCTTCAACAAATGGTGCTGGCATAACTGGATGTCAACATGTAGAAGAATGCAAATGAATTGATATCTATCACCATGTAGAAAATGCAAGTCCAAATGGATCAAAGATCTCAACATAAATCCAGCCACACTGAATCTCATAGAGGAGAAGGCATAGGCACAGGAGCCACTTCCTAAATAGAACACCAGTAGCACAGACACCAAAAGCAACAATGAATAAATGGTACCTCCTGAAACTGTGAAGCTTCTGTAAAACAAAAAGGGAGTTGTTTTTAAAGATCATTTATATTATGAATTCTACTTTAAAATCTTTTTAAAACTGGCTCATTAGTCTGGACATAGTGCCTCATGTTTACAGGTCTTTATGTTTGGATCTTTGAAGGCATGAAGCTACCACGTGGTTGTTTTTCTTACTATGAATGCATATACTAGCAGCATGTAGAGAAAGACTTGAAGCCTGAGAACACATTCATCAAGACTGAGAGATGCCCTTTTATTCTTGACCAACTATTCAATTCCATGAAAATTATAATCAGCTGGCTACAAAAGTTGTCCATAATACCACAAATAGAAACTAAAACAGCATTTATCCTATCTATTAAGTATATCTTATCTATAGTTGGGTCCAGACTATGTAAGAAAAGAAGCATTTTCCTCTTAGAAAACATTTTGAAAGTTTCTGGAAAAGTAGACCTAGGATGTCCATGACTTTGTCTTGTTTTGTCATGGGGGATCTTTCCTGCTTGTACTGAAGCGTGCTTGGACAGGGGTGTTCAACTTTCCCTTCCTTTATATGTGTTATATGTAAAATAGAACATAGTAGCCCTGGAGTATATAAAAATCCATGTATAAATGTTTGAGCTTTGTCTTTTTTCCTCCTTTGACAGTAGAATGTTGGAGGGCTTTACAGATTGTGTGTGTTTTCAGGAGGCAGTTGATATTGAGAAATGAAAAACCCTTGTACATTTTTGTCACATAGTGACATCAGATATATTACTTACTGATATTATATGGTGATTCATGTCATATAGTGCTATTTTTAAAGAATTTTCGTTTGAAACATTAATGAATTTAAAATATGGTCAATTCTATTTGCGGAAAAGCAGACACATTTAATCATCAAGTCACAATCATCACCTTTGTTGTAACTTGTATATATCTCTTTGGATACATTTGAGTTACTTGAGTTAGTATTTAATATCAGGGGAAGGAATGAACTTTGTTAATTGTGATAATCATATTTGCAGATATCTTTTGTAAATTGATGTATTTCAGTGGTGGAATGGTTAAAGAGTAACTTGAGGCTGTTTGGTATTTTTTTTTCTTTTTAGAATATCAGTCAGCAGACTACTGAATCTACTTTCTGTAGTTTCAAAGTATGATTGAGGCTCCCCGAAGGCAGGTTATTGATCTTTTTATATCAAGAATGTGTAGAATAATAAACTCCTGGCACACAGTAGAGTTCAGACGTGTTGAAAGGATAAATAAATAAAAGGATATAGGATCAAGCCTTTAGTAGTATGCTTTCTCATAGCCTGTTAGTAATCCTATAGCATTACTGGGTTATATTGTTTGCAAAATCAGATAACATATTAGAAATTAGGAGAGGCTGCTGTATTATTCTGTTCCTACCTACTACCTAGAATGCCACTGGGACATAGTACTGTGGATTAATTTGCTGGCTCCCTGGATTTTAAATTTTGGAGCTCCATTTGCCCCATCACCCCCTTCCTTTGCAATATCTCAGTTGTCATTGGATTCCTAGCTAAATTTAGGAACCATTTGCATGCAGTGGAGTGGGTTGTATACACCTGTCTCTATGTTGTCTGGGCCTTAACTTTTTATTTGTTTTTGCTATTTTTTAATCACTACATTTCATAATCTTGCAAACTGTCTTGAAAGTCTTTATGAAAATATTAGGAGGGCAAATCATTTTCTCCAAATGTGTTTGTTTTATACAACTCTTAACTGAATTCTGTTAAAACTATTGGGTTTATGGGTCACCATAAGTGATTTTGTGTGTGTGTGTGTGTGTGTGTGCGTGTATTTTAAGAAAAATAGACAACTTGGCAGAAACATTATCTTCTATGAAAAAGTCCTACTAATGTGTTAGAAACCTTAATATATAGTAACCTGTCATTTATATCTCATGGAAATATAGACTGCACATAAAGGAAATGCAGAGGTTGTAGATGTATATTCTGTCTACTAATCCTTTATATTTGTGAATCCCCTATGTCTTGCGAAATCATCAGGTATCATGTATCATAACAATCTGACAGTGTTGATTTGCATGAAAATGGCTGCAGATCATGGGAACTTCCAGAATATGTAGCCACATAGCTCATGACAATGCGGTTTCATAGCAGTTGTGCCTATGCTGAAGATTTGATTCATCCCTTTATGCCAGCACCTTGTCCCTTCAGTTGAATGTAATTCCTTAAGTAGAGAAGAGTATATATTAAATAATAGCAGTGATTTAGAAAAATAAAACTGGTTCCGTTTCTGTCTTTGCTTAAGTTGCTATTCTAATTCACTGCGTTGTTCCTGTAGCGAGTTTCTAGGGAAAAACATCAGTCTATAAAAATGGGGTGTTATAAAATTTACTTTAGCTTATTTCAAAATGCAACACATTGCAAGACCTTTCCTCTGGCAGTGAATTCAGAGATGGTGATTGATGTTTTAAAGTACTTAGATTTTGAAAACGTAAGCATGTAAAATGTTGGTTTTGAAATGACATTTTAGCATTGATTGTTTTATTCCTTTACATAGAAAATGTCAAGAAAATGGTACTTCTATTACATTCTTTTACATGATCCATCCCCCCCAATTCTATAGGATGCATAGGAAATGGCTCAGTGGTAAGACAGCTGCAAGCAGAAGAACCTGAGTTTGAATCCCTGGGATCACTCTAAAAACTGGGCATGGCATTAGATGTCTACAAACTGAGTGTTGGAAGGTAGAGACAGGAGGATCCTGGAAGCTTGCTAGACAGGCACCGCAGGCAATACAGATGTTAAGCTTCTGGGTGAGTAAGGTACCCTGCTTCACAGCAGTAAGATGGACAAAGATGGAGGCAGCCACCCACTATCCTGATCTAGCCTCCATGTAGCATACATACATACTCATATGCACACATCACAGAGAGAGAGCAATGGGGAGGAAGAGGGCGGGAGAGGGAGAGAGAACATAAATAATTTTATGGGTCATCTCTAAAAGAGAAATAACAGCAGTATTTTGCATGACAAATTCTACTCTAAGTTTAAAATAGTTTATTTTGAATAGCTCTCAGGTTTAAAAGCCTTGGAATTTTTAGTTCATATTTTGGCAGGCATCATATGAATTAATTTGATTAAATTATTTTAGGTCAGATTTCTTCATTTGAGTCATGTGATGTTTGTGAATCACTTTACATATATTGTTCAAAGATGGTGTCATTGTCTTTAGTCTAAGGTGAGCGTATCTGTCACTATGAATTCCTTATCTGAGATAGCACAGGATAAAATAAATGACCTTTTTCTTTCTTTATTTATTAAATAGCAAAGGATCCTTACTTTTTCACTGTGCTTCTTTGGATGGAGAGCAACTTGCTAATATTTAATTGTATTTAAAATCTGTAGACTTTCACTGACTGCTGCTTCTGCAGTAAAGACAAATGGCTCCCAATGTAGAGTAGGTTATGATAGTTTTGAAAGTAGTTTTATGCTTGTAGTCTAAATTTCGTGGAAAACTGTCCATGTTATTTCACTCCTGGTTAGCAAACACTTGCCTCTATTGTCTATTGACTTGGGTTTTATGAAACCACTCTCCGTTGACTGGTTAAATCCTATATCTGTATCGTCTTTCCTTGAGTTTCCCCTGTGTTCATATCTTATCCTACAGGTAGCCACTGTGGTAGAGTTGGGAACTCCACAGTCTTTTACCCTCCTGTGTACTGCTGAAGGCTTTTTTAAAAATTTAAACTAGAAACAATGTTGCTTCACATGTCAATCACAGCTCCCTCTCCCTCCCCTCCTCCTTCGCCCTTCCAGCAACCCCTTCATCCCCCTACCCAATCCCCACTCAGATACCCAGGAAGCATGAGGCCCTCCATGGGGGATCTCCAGAGTCTGTCATTTCATTCAGGGCAGGGCCTAGGCCCTCCCCCAAGAGTCCAGGCTGAGAGAGCATCCCTCATTGTGGGATGGGCACCCAAAGTCCATTTGTATGTCAGGGATAAATACTGATCTACTACCCAAGGCTCCATAAGTTGCCCAGGCCTCTTCACTGACACCTAAATTCAGGGGATCTGGATCAATCCCATGCTGGTCTGCCAGCCATCAGTCCAAGATACTGTCCTTCTGGGCATCCATACCTTACTGCTCACTGAGTTATCACCAGTAGGTTGAACACACCAGTCCTATTCCTCATATTGATATATTCTTTGTGTTTTGATAAATCAGCCACTTCATGGCAAAGTGTGGTTGACTTAAGAGCTCATATGCCTTGTCAAAGTTTTACAATACTCTTGAACAAATTAAAATGAAAGTCTTTGTCTTTTTTGGTATTCATTAAATCAAATAGGCCATTCCAAATGCTGATACATTTTGGACCAGACATTTGTCTGTCTTATGCGGTGAAAACTTGCATAAATAGGCAACAGACACATGGCAAAAGTATTTCATGACCACATACCTTATAATTTTAAAAAAGAAAGATGCCTCCTTTCATCTCACATCTCTCTGGACTGATAACTGCTATGAAGTCATATAACCTTCCTTGTCTCCTCACTTACAAAAGATCATTTGTATTGTCTGCTGTAACCTGGTCAGTTTGTGGGTTTTACAAAGCAGCTCTTAGATTTTTCATCTCTGCCAGGCTTCTTCTTTTCATCTCCAAGTAGATAGATAGCTCAGACTGTTTCATAGCTGTCACATTTGAGAACTTCTGGGAGCAGGGTTTATACTTCAGTTGCTCATTGCTGACTCTGGGGTGTGTAGTCTGTCATCCAGGAAGACTTTCCTGAATGCACATGCCTGTGGTTCTGTCTACATGGATTACTTGAAAGCTGAGTTGGCTTGGAAAGTTCAGCATCTTTCTTCATATACCTTTATAAAATGGGCACTAACTATACTTCTTTAATATACCATAATCCAACAGATGTCATTGGCAATACATGCATTCTAAATGATAGGAAAGCCTTTTTAGTGGTTTCTGACTCTAAATGACATTGCACAGGGTGGTGAAAGGGAATTATACTATGTCAACAGAAAATTTATTTGTCAGTCATTCTCTTACTCAGGAGAGTGCCAGTTATGTGTTAGGAGCCACTTCCAAGGGGATTCCGGTGCATATGCTTTTACTCCCTTCTCCCTCTATCTCCGTCCCACTCCTTCCTCTCTTCTTTCTCTCCCATACCTTCTTTTCCTATCTCAACTATTAAGATGTAAGTTAGATAGTGACATCTGTCCCAGTGACATCGTAGTACAACATCTACATCAAATTAGAGGTTGTTTCTACATACTCTGAATCCCTAGCTTTTTGTTGTCATCTGTATGTATATTTACTTGTGTTGGCTTATGCCCTTGGCTCTCATTAATCTTATGAACTCATTTCGAGAAGAGCTACTGACTTACCTCCTAGTCTGGGTCATTGTTATCCTCATCACCTGTGCATTGGAACCTTTCTAATTATACATAATGGGAAAGTGTGTCTGAGTCATCACAAGGTAAAAGGTAAAGAGGTTTGTGGAAGTGTCCTCTTGGAATAAGTCACAGAAATCCCAGTTGCTCTTTAACAATAAACAAGATGCTTTCATAAGAATTACATTTTCTCAACTGAAGTAGTTTGTTCAGATCCATTAGAATGACGTTACCATTTCCTACCGCGTGTATGGTATTTTACACATTGCATTTGAAGTCCCTTACCAAGCCCATTGGTGAACATTGTCGTATTTTCTCTGCTTTTGTTCAAACAGCTAGGACTTTCTTCTCTTCTAGATAGCTGACATCCAGCCCCTCCCTCATTTGTGTATTCCCTTTCGCTATGGTAGAGTTCCTTAGGTTTTTATTAAATCAACCTCTCCGCTTTTTCTGTACCGTTTTTAATATCATCACCCTTTCCCAGGGCCTCTGTGCCATCCACATGTTGTGATGCCAGCCAGTGTTTCATCTTCAGCTCTATCTTCTGATTACAGGTATGATCCTTTTCAAATAGCTCGCTCATGAGAGAAGGTGACCGATGGGACTCCGTGGCTGAATGCAGGACTTTTCATCACTTCCAGTGGTGCCTCATTAATACATTCCTGTCAGGAATCTCTAAAAACTACTATGAAAGCCTCGTATTCTTTGCTTTCTCAGCTGAGCACGGTTCATAGCTCTTATCTGCGCTTCGTGATCGGACTCTGTATTAATCTCATAGATTTCACTGTGAAATTACCATATCATGGGGGCTTATGACAGACATTTCTTACAGCCTTGGAGTCTGAAAGGATGAAGCCCAGGCATCATCAGGGCCACACTTCCTGTGAAGACCCAAGGTAGACCACCTTTCCTACCTTCGGTGGCTCTCAGCTTCTTGGGTTTTCTTGCATTGTGTCTGAAGCTTTGAGTCTGCCTCAGAAGAAACTTTGAATTATGCCATATGACCTCATATGTGATAACTGTATCTGCAGACCTATATTTCCATTGTCCTGGGTGGACTCAACCTTTGGGGAGGGATATTAATCTATTATACTTTCTAAGTTAATACTTCCCAAGGTGCCCTGCATGTGCATGGGAAACAGATGTGGTGGGTAACCAGCGTAAAATCTGTAAGGAACAATTGCCAGATTGCCAGATTCTGGTTTTTTTTTTTTTTTGGTGTGTATGTGTATGTAACCTTGGGTGAGTTACTTATCAGTCTTTTCAGTCTATGCTGCAGCTTTCTCTAGTTAAGGATACTCATCTATTAAAGTCAGTGTCACAATGAAAATAATTTCATGTGGGTTTTGTGCATAGCATGATGACTCCAAAGAGGCATCTTCTAGATGCTGTCTATATTTGGAGTCCTAAATTGGTCTAGATTATAAGAGGTCAGAGACAGATACAGAGGTAAATGCTGAGAGGTCAGAGAAAAGGAGGAAGCCACAGCACACCTTAACGTCCTAAGTGTCTCAGCAGACAAGAGAATGATTTCCTGTTTGTTCTTGCTTATATACTGTTACTACCCAGCTATGTCCCTTCCTGCCTGTCTGTCCAGACCTCCAGACCTCTATGGTTAGCTAGTGGCAAGCTCCATTCTCTGACCCCCAGACAGGCTTTATTTGTGCACCATGTCACCACAGATATCTGCTGTCACACACCCCGTTTGCTTACTAGGCTCCTGAGGTTGTTTGAAAACGTCGTCCGTATTCATCTCATCTTGTTCCTCCTGTTGACTTTGCATTCCGTATTTGGATCCTCCTTTTTCTCACCATGTTCATGACTGAGAGCTGCAAGGAGCATGTGTAGTGGCAGAGCGGACGCCCTGCATACACTGTCAGGTTTTGTGCTGACCCACTCAGAAATCTGGCAGAAAGGAATGGCTGTAGAGTGTTGGTTCCCTTATGGCTCCTGATGACTATGGGTACCTGAGAATCTTGGAATCTTCATTAATTTTCATATTTTCCTTCAAGCTACTTCTGTGGCTTGAAAAATGAATTTCCAACCTAAGCCCTCGAGCTATATTCTTATGCGCCAATGCCTTGCACTTAAAGCGTAATTTTTAGAAACCTTTACAATGATGCCTATGCTTTTAAACCTTTTCTTAAAATAAACTTCTGGGTCTTAGCATTGGAGCCTTTGGTGATATCTTTATACTAAGCTTTTTGGAACTTCTTTTAGGTTGTATGCCTCACAAACATGGAATTGAGTATATTTCAAGGAAGCCTGAGGTAAGCAAAAACACAGACTTGTCTATCCCCTAAGAGCCTTCTGGCCTCATTTAGTTTTTTTTTTTTTGCTTCAAAATATGCCTCATTTTATATTATTATCTGTAGTGTTTTCCCCTGCAGTAAAACTACAGTATGTATCTCAGGTGATAGTACTATTTAGTCCTTGTTTTGAAACTCATATGCACCAGGAAGGAATGGAAGTCTGCTGAGTACTTTCCTGTTCTTTAATAATCAATCCTGGTCTTTGATTTGTGGTAGTCTTCTGTCTCAGTCCCCGAGTGCTAGGATTACAGGCATGAGCCACAATACTCAACTGTCTTACTTATTTTAATTTGAATAGCTATATGTCGTTGGTGCAAATCTTACGAGGTAGTGCTGATCTAGTAGGAAAATAATTCCCTTATAGAAATTTAAAGTTTCAAGTGTTATGACGGGGTTATATATGGTTTTTCTTTTGTACCTGTAGGGTTTTATTGGGTTTGATGGGTAGGATACCATTAAAGACTTAGAATGATAGAGATGGAAATAAATTGCTCTTTAGAGGATAAAGGGGCCATCATTGAACCTATGACTTAGGTCTTGTAACTTTGGAGACAGGTCTTGGCCAGGCATAGGCCCTGGCTAACAAACTGTTAGCAGTGATATGCTTACTTAGCTTAGCTGATCAGAGTTCCTGGTAATGAGATAAATAATGCTAGTACTTAATGGTTTGTAAGTCCACAAGAAAGGAGAAAGATTATGGGTGCAGTGAGAGTTAAGAAAGATTAAATCTAAGATTCTGATATGGGCAATGGATAGGCTTAGTGGATACATTTGGATGAGTGGGCTGTGGTGAGAGGTTTCTCTAATACATTTGAATAAGTTAATTTTGTCTCATACAAATGATGAAACATTAGGGTTGATGATAAGATTTAGAACAGATTATGAGAATGACTGACCAAATAAAGTTGAGAGCATAGTATGAGATTAGGGACTGTGATAACATAGAATAATTAAAATGAAAACATATTTAGGAAAGGGGTAATTGAAAAAAAGTCTATATGTCCTATGTATAAGTGTGAAGTGTTAAATGACATTGAGCACATACATTTATTGTTATACTACATTGTGTGAAACTCTATGGTATATACTAAAACTCAACGATCACATGGTATCTCTTAGTAAGATTTTGATTATTCAAAACTGGAAGTTTTACTGTAGAGACTCATTTAAAGATGATTGATGATAATAAACCCATTTAGAAATGTATATAACCTCTTGATCTTGGCAAGTTTCTGTAGGGAAATGTCTTGACTTTTGTGTTAGTAGCTTCAAAGGCATCATTGGAAATTAAATCATCTGCCATGCTTTGATATCTTTAAAACTGTATTTGATCATCCATCTTTCATGATCATTGACTTTTTCTAGTTGCCATTACTCCTTCTTTATTTTATAATTAACTAAAACCATAATCTGGAAAGAACATGAGTTATTTGACTCTTGTTCTGAAAAAGCCACTTAAAATTTAATACCTGAGAGAAATAGATAGGTATCACAATCATTTTGAGACACTGTTAACTAATTCTTCTCCATTCTTCCATGGTGCATAAACATACACCCAGACTGACCTTCAATTTATTAAGAAGAAGTTTCAAATTTATTCGAAAATTGAATATAGTTACTCAGCTTGACAAATGTTATATCCTCTCTTTAAAGGCTACTTATAAAATTAAGACGTTTACTTGACAGCATGAAGACAATGAAAGTGATGATACAAATTAAAAACCTGGTTCCCAGGTATGATTGATTAGAAATTCTAGTACTTCTCAGCTGCCTTTTGTTTGTGTCTTTGTGTAATCATAACTGATTATTTTTTTAGTAACCCACAAATAGCAGTAGCAAAAGGGTTTTCAAGTAAATTATTGTGGAATGTCAGTTCCTCTTGTCTGGTAAAGTCTTGAAGTAGTTTTATGAAAACTGTAGACATGGACTCACATCACAGTAGCAATAAGAAGTCAATTTCTTTAGTCTCACTTACAGACACATTTTAAGTGACAATTGTCACAGAGTGGTTTCCTTCATTATTTCATGCAAGGAACTGAGACTTCTATATTAATGGATTTATCTTCCCCCAAGATCACTTTGCTGAACAGTTAGTTATAAAAGTAATAACTTTAAGGGTTAGGTAGCTTAGTCTTTTTAGGGTTAAGCCATTTTTGTGTAGCTAAATTTTCTTAGGTGAACAATGTTCATTCTGTATTTTCTTTCAGTATTTCTCATGTTACTTTTTACTTTGGCATCCGTAAGTGTCATAGGGAATTCATGATGCAGTGAGTCCCTTCAGTGTTCATTCCACTGTGGTTCCTTGCTGCTGGGAACCTGTTTTGATGGGAGCTTAGGTATGTCTGCTGGTCCTTCCTGGTCTTTGGGATCATCATAAAGGAACACAATACTAAAGTTCATGATCTTAGCTCTTTGTGTTTAGTTTGAAAACCTGAAAAAATGCAGTCATTCTCTGGCTCTTCGGCTTCTGGGACCTGATAGCTTTCACATGGTTTTATATTCCAGGAGGCCACAAGAGATTTGTGAACCCCTTATAGCCACACCCAAGTCATGCCTTCTGATGTACTGTATGTGATACTCCCCTTTTCCAAGCAAAATTAATATTCCCTGTCCTAAAGGGAAGGGACTGTGCTGACACTCAATCGTTTCTTAGGGTAATTATTTTCAGAAATTATTCTAAATGGTAAAACACTTCCAGTTGCAATACGGCATGTTTAGCCTTGTACACAAATCTAACAGAAATAAATTATTCAAAGACTCACCTTGCTCCTTCAGCATAACTTTATATGTTCTATTCTAATACATTTTTGTTTGTTTTTCAAGACAGGGTTTCTCTGTATTACTTTGGAGCCTGTCCCCTGGAACTCACTCTGTAGAGCAGGCTGGCTGTAATACATTTTTGAAAAGCTAGATATTTTTTCCGAGATAGTCTTCTGGCCTCTACAAAGGTGCAATTTGACAGGAGGGTTTTTTGGGTCACTTAAATTTGATCTCCTTTTCTATGTTCCTTGTTAGATTCCCATGGCCACATCCAGCCTTCCTTTCTCCACAAGGACGAATAGTGTTTAATAGACCATCTTTTCTATCAGTCAATTGTGTGATGTAGACATCAAGTCCTTGGCATGGGAATGCGGGTTGAGAGCACAAGACATAAAACTATTAAAACTTCTAAAAATGCTACCTGAGGAAGGTTAAGGTTGTGTGAAAACTGTTTCACACATTTCTGTAGTACTGTGGTGGATTATGGTGCCCCTAGTGGAGAAGATATGCTCTTTCATGTTTTCACTGTTTGTAATGGGCAGATTATTCACTTACAGTCTAATACGAAGGCTAAAACAGATGTGATGGTTATATGTGACTTTATGGCATTCTGACATATCTAAATAGAACAAAACACAACCCTACTTCTGAGTAATATATAAGGAAGCCTTCATTTTACAATGAGCAGTTATTCATTGTCTTTTATAAACAAAGTTATTACCTAGAGTTTTTAAGGGGTTTATTGCTTTCTGATTATTTTTAAATGCTTATTGTTTCTTCTTAACTAGCCACAGTAATTGTCAAACTAGTGCCTGTTTTCTCAGCCTTTTCCAGGAGAAGCCTTGGGTTTCCATTAAAATTTTACAGGGGCTCCCCACATGTCACATTTCACACAGTGCGCTATGCCATTTTATGAAGATCTTTGAATGCAGTGCCAAGGCCTCCCACTCATTGTTTTATGGGCTCCATGTGGGATCGGCATCCCTTGAGAGGGAAGCCCCATGTCAGAGCCTGGGGGAGTGAGAGAGAAAGTTCTAGAGAATCCTAGGGTGCTCTAGTGTTGTTGCCAAGAGTGAAAGCAGAGCCACAAAACATGCCAGATGGCACCTGATTTTAAGCAGCGACTTCACTTTCAGAGAAGACTCTCTGGACAACACTTTTGGGAAAATCAGAAATTGTGCTATAATTTGTGCACTGGTGAGTTACCACTTAACAAGAGGATGGAAACATGCAACTAACCAAATATTTTTATGTGTTCCTTCAAGGAGGGAGAACTCATTGTGGTTATCTGCGAGCATTTAGTCTTGGAACAATGTGTTCAAATTTGAGGGCTTTCCTTATCTTTTTCTTCAGTGAAAGTTAACAAAGCATGTTTTTGAGTTCTTATTAACTATTCCATTCCACAATCTACTCTAAAAGTAACTTTCTTGAACTTTTAAGACACAGTTTTGGTGGTCAAATTAAAGTGTATACTCCTTGACCCAGCTGAACATTGCTTTTTTCAGGTTATCGCGGTATCTAGTTGGAATTTTGGAAGTGTCCATCCTCTGTCGTCTGAGGAGAGGTATTCTCAAGGTCATGGATGATGTCACAAAGTGTTGTTGGCCTGGTTAATGTTGAAATGTGAGCAGAATTTGAATGCTATAGCTCAGAAGGCCTGAAATAGTGATGCTGTATCCTCAGGGGAAGGAATACACCCAGTCTCCTCATAGAATGCTGGCATTCAAGCAGAATTACACATTGATGGGTTTTTGCAAAGTCTGACGTATACGTGAGGAAATTGGTAAAGGAGAGAAACAGTTTTTGAAGTAGGTGAATAAGGCCAATCTTTAAAAATATTCTAATATTTCAAATAAATCTTGGATTACCAGCTATTTATGAAAAACACTTCTCAATAACATTTTGTTGCCATCTCTCTGATAAATGTATATAACAATCCTCTTTCTGGGATATGTGCAGAGTGTGTTGGAGATTGGCTTGTCAACTGTTCTGTTACACACATGACTCAACAGCAATGAGTGATGTGTAAAACATGCAGGATGTGAAGGGCTAACAAATGGGTTTGATTTCTCAGACCACAGCATGCACATAAATGGTTTGTTAATGTTTTATTAGCCTAAGTGTATGACTTTTGTCCTTCCAAAGTTGGTTATAAGATTGCAGAATCTGAGCCGGGCGTTGGTGGCGCACAACTTTAATCCCAGCACTTGGGAGGCAGAGACAGGCGGATCTTTGTGAGTTCGAGACCAGCCTGGTCTACAAGAGCTAGTTCCAGGACAGCCTCCAAAGCCACAGAGAAACCCTGTCTCGAAAAACAACAACAACAAAAAAAAAGATTGCAGAATCTGAGCTAGGAGTTTTGGTGGTGTGAAGATGGCAATACTCTTTGGGCGTGGACAATATTGTGGGCTCACTCCTACATTGGTGATTCATGCATCACTGTGCTGTTGGAAAACTTTTATCTCAATTATATCATGCAGGGTAAACTCTGATGCTCTTCTTCACTGTATAGTAAATGAGTTCTGGAAGCCAGCCCTTTATCTCTGCATGGTTCCTTGATATATCTTTATTTAAATAAGAAGTAACTTTAAAGTCTGGCCCATGAAACTAAGCTTAATAGTTTGTATTAGGATAAACATTAACTACCTTTGTGACTTCAGTGAGCTTAAATCACTAAATACTCAAGCCCAACTTATGAGTTATTCTATGCATTGCCAATGTGTTTTCTTTAGGCTGTGCTAAAATTTCCCCTCTGGTTTGGATTCTGAAGGATAAATTGAAGAGCACACTCAATGCTGCACCAGTGTTGCTGTTTGGTCCCTATATCCCAGTGAAATCTAGTCATTGGGTCATTGATCTATTTCCTGCTATGGGTCTCTAGGGGGCTCTAGTCATGTAAGTTAGCTTTCTCTACAACTTATATCTATTCACTTTGATTTATAATTTTTGGCTGAAGTTTTGTGCATTTTATAGACATAATGGTGAAATTTTCAGAAGAATACAAAATTTTGCATTTCCAGTATCTGAATGCGTTAAAATGATCAATTAGTAGATAATATGATTCCAGCAATGTATATACATGTCTGTACATATATAGTAACATCATGAATTTATTTTATGTGCTCTTATCTCTTATTAAAATTCTAGGAGCAGCATATGGTATTCCTATTTGTAGATGAGAAATCTGAGTTTTAAGAGTTGGATACCTATGTTACGATCACATGTCAAGTCAGGAGAGTTAGCCCGTGAGTGCTGGACACAGAACCTGCCTCCTGCGCAAGCGCAGTGTGTGCTCTTTACTATTGAGACTCCTCCAGGAGATATTTAAATTGAAGACATTATTTAGATGATGAGCTTGCAGGTAATTTGTGTCTTTAGAGCCCACTCTAGGTGGTACCTGCTAATACTAGGTGGTCAATAATTGTTGAAGGAACTACATGGCCTTGAGTTCAAGTTCTGGGGTTCCACTGGATGAATGCACCTTCTTGACTTGTTCCCAAAGGACTACACATGACTTTAGTTTAATTATTTTTTAGCCACAAAACTGTTCAGATGAAGTCATTTCTAGAAGCTATGCCTACATAATAGATAAAATCAAATATTTTCTCCTTGGAACTGGGGTAGTAGGAGAGGGTGACTCAAGTTACCACCCGCTAGGCACGGTCTGGAATGTACTCCATTAGATTATCACTTAGCTCAACGATAACTCATGTTGTAGATTTTAGTTATCTCAGAAAGGTCTGCCTCATGTTCAGACTTGTTCTTGGGAAAGTCTATAGTATAGGAGTTCACATAAGAATGAGTAAACTGCTCTGGAGATCTGCCTTTGGCACTGAGTTGCTTCCGATTATGGGATTTGACTTAAAATGGTTATGTCTTGACTAGCACATGTTGTTTTTGGGATCTGGAAGAAATCCCTGGCCTTTAAGAGAATGATTTTTCTCTTTCTCTCTGCCCTTAGGCACTCAAAGTATTTCTTTCACATATATGGATCACCTCTGTTTGGCGACTGTAATTGTTTTATTTCAGTTTTCATGAGAGACACGAGGTCAATTAGAACTTTGACTGAACTGTGCCTTATATAGTGACTTCCTCCACCCAGAATCCTGAGCAGATCTTACACTTACATTGGAGAAAAATAGTATTAATAACAAGGTGTTTGTATTAGAATTATTTTTTCAGCATTAACATCTCTAAGACTGTAAGGAGTTGAGAACGTAAAGGAAGTCTTAGGGTCTAACTGCCTTACCCTTGGATGAACAGTTTACTCTTTTTCACTATGATTCCAAGAACTGTGAGCCCATCACATCGATTAGATCAGAAATGTACTGTACTTTTTCCTCCTAAGAACACTGCCATCAGTCAGACACTGCTGATCTTAGGGCTGACTGTCCCTCCTGTACCAACAGCACAGGAGTCAGATACACTTAGAATGGTTCAGAGTCTGTGTCTATCTTTTCCTTTTCACTTTGCTCTAGAAATATAATTGGCACATGATTGTATGTGTGCACATGTGCATATACCTCGTGTGTGGGTGTAGGTATGTTCACTACCATGGCCCTGTGCAGAGGCCAGAGGTTGATGGTTGGGATGTCTTCCTCAGTTAGCCAACTTTTCTACTCTACTTTTTAAGACAAAACCTCTCACTGAATTTGGGACCACTGTTTCAGTTAGATTGAATAGTTATAGAGCTATGGGGCCAGCCTGTCTTTGTCCCCATAGTCCTGTGATTTCAAGTGCATGCTATCACACCTGATTTTTATATGAGAGTTGTTATCTGAACTCAGGTCCACATTCCTGTACAGCAAGCACTTCATCAACTGAGACATATCTCCAGCCCTGAGAAAAATGATTTTTAATGATAGACATGTTGGAGAAAAGGGGGATGCAGGGGAGTGAAGATTAGTCATTCTTTTGTTGGCCTATAACCAGAAATAAGGCACAAAGATAAATGATATTAAAGACAGGTATTTATCTTCGTGAATCGCCACCCCACCCTAGCAATTTTCTTTTCTTTTTCTTTTTCGCCATAGCTTGCATGTGTATGCCAGAAGACAACCCAAGGGAAGTCTGTTCTCTACTTCCACCATGGGAGTTCCAGAGAGTGAACTCGGATCAGGCAGCAGGTGCCTTTACACACTGAGCCACTATGCTAGGCTTCACTGTTGTTTCTGTTGGTCGTGTACTGGTTTCCTAACATTAGTCAGTCATATCCTGTGCTTTGTATTTAATAACATTATTTGAGAATAGTTTCACATACCAACCCAATCTTTCACCCAGTTTTAGAACAAGTCAGAACCGATGCTTTAAAAACTTTAAGTCCATATCAAATTCAAATGTAAAGAAAATCACAGAAGTGCTTTGCAACTTGATCATGGTACTAGTGATGTCTTAATGGGAGTTAGGGTGTTTATAAGGACTCTCTCCATCTGTTCACAAAGATACAGAAAAAGAACACCAAGATTTTAAAAGGTGAATGTATGTGATCGTGATGGATGTTGGTGGAAAAAAACTTTTCTCAGTTGATTCTAGATGTTGATTGGCAGTATTTAGGACTTCACAATGATTCAGTGAATGTAGCTGACGGCGGTTTGATTTCATGCAGCAGGCATTACCTGCTAGGCACAAAGTCCTCCCTTCCCCCTTTCTGTGTTTCTGAAAATTACATCTTAGATAAGTATGGCCCTATGATGAATGTGTGGGAAATACTATTGATGAAAGGTAAGTGTGGTCCTCCAGGTTCATCGTATGATATTTAGTGGTTTTTAAATCTACATAGATTTTATAGGCTTACAAATTTCATATTATACTTTCTCTTATGCATCGAAATTGTATTATCATCTCTAGGCATTAGATTCCTATAATTTTTTCTTTTATGTTTGAGGCCTAGCACATTGAGAAGTGCTTTTCTACATTCTAGAGTTTTACTTACATAAGATATTTAAATGTCACAATTTTTATTTAATGCCAAGCACAATATTAGCCTAGAGGAGTAGTTTGCCCTTGAGTTCAGTTGCATCTGCCATCTTGAATGGATGCCCCAGGGACCTGCCTTATTTTGTTTCTCTCAAGAACACCTTGTTAAATTTGGTGATCATGTCCAAAGTCAGCAATGCATGCTGAGTTTTGTGAGTTATTTGGCTATATATTAGGTTGCATATTTTAAACCTGTCACTGTGTTCATTGAATCTTTTGGTGTTATATTGATTTATTGTGTTTCTTTGTTTATGTATGCATGTGAATTATAAATGGCTACCTTTGCTTTTGGAGTTTTAAAAACATAGTGAAAAATAGTACCTTTGAATGGTGTGCCTAGGTGAAAATCCAGTAGATAACATAGAGAAGAAAGATTATCTAATTAACTTATGTTCTGATCCTTCATTGCTTATTTATTTTTAAAGTGCAATTCAAGTCATTTCATATTACTCTGAAAGTTAAAGGATATTTTTTGCCCTTGATAAGTTTGGAAGAGTTAATATAAAAAATGTATTTTTCCCAAGACAAAAGACTATTTTATATATGTAGTCCATTTTCCCTTAATTCTTAAGTTATATCAACAATAATTCATGTGCTTAATGATCTAGATACAAGTACACATCACAGACTTGCAGTACTGAGGGGACAGTCACAGCTCTTGTGTATAGATCAGTTTGTTCATTCCTAGTGAGTCACTGATGAATTGATTTGACTGTAAAACTGTATGTACACATTAACACTTTAGTTAAATCCAACAAACACTGAGTGTTTGCTATGATCCAATCCTTGGGTACCTCTAGATGAGAAATAACCGTGGCACATTTTCTCTCCTGGTGCAGCTACCAGATCACTCATATCCTAAGACCCCATGTTTGTAGCCGGGCGGTCGTGGCACACGCCTTTAATCCCAGCACTCGGGAGGCAGAGGCAGGCAGATCTCTGTGAGTTCGAGGCCAGCCTGGTCTACAGAGTGAGTTCCAGGACAGCCTCCAAAACAGTACAGAGAAACCCTGTCTCGAAAAACCAAAAAAAAGTAGGTAATGTTCGAGACATCGCACAGATATACAGGTGCAGAGCCGGAGATAGATGAGGACAATAAAATCACAAAGGAATCAATGTCTGAGATTATGAAGGAACCCAAGTTAGAGGTTATTATTGAGAGATCAGGCAGCCTGTGAGAGAGGGAGGATAGAGAAAGGGCAGACATGGGATGGATGCTGTTAAGGAGGTCAGAGGCTAGGAGGTGGTAGAGATAGGCCCTCGCCTTGTAGTGGCATATAAAGATACTGCCATGTCATGGGTCTTAACTATACTGAGGCTATTCCCTCAGTCTGCCAGGAGGCTTTAAGAGCAGGTGCTGGGTTTTGTGGGGAACCTTTGATACTACGCTCTGGCGGTCCTGGCATGAAAAATATACAGAGCATGTAACACAGAGGTCCGGAAAGAAGAGGACTGAAGTGTGGCTCATTTGGTGTGTAGAATCAATCCATTACCTTTGGTAGCTCATGGGATATAGAGCGTCAGGAAGACTGGACTTAAACAATAATTTGGGATTTGGAGGCTGAATATCTCTGAAATTTCAATAGGAATTAAGAAGTCAGAGGGAGTAGTTGTTATGGAGAGGACCATGTAGGTAGGTCCTGGTGAAAAAGGCATTATAGGTGCTATTTTACCCAGGGCCCTCGTACGTACAAGTCTAACTTGATGACTAAGCATATGTTTAATAATAGTGTCTGCAAGTCTTTCTAATGGCGATGGCAAGTTTTCACAAATTTCTTAGAGTTCTGTGCAGCACCTGTGTTTTTATTATATGCAAAGGCAGATTTTTAAATTGTGTTGAACTAAGCAACTCTGAACAAAAACTGCTTAAATTTCTGACTGGCTATTTGTAGGAGTAAAAGTGTCCTGTGGCAAGTCCTGTGGCTCCTAGTTTGGTATGCATTGTATCCTGAAGTAGATGTGTTTTCCTTTTCCCATCGGATCTCCTTCCCTTCCTGTGTTGCCTGATATCTAAGCAGCACCAGTGTTTTGATACCTTTCGTGATGCCAGAAGAAGGAGCCTAGGCATACCCACAATTCTTTGATGGCTTTCTTTCTCCTCACTTAGGGTTTGAGTACTTTGTATTCCATCTCCACTGTATTTAACAGGCATGGTTCCTGTATTTTTTCTTCCCAGCTAAGGTTATTTCAGGCTCCATCATTCTCACCAGAATCACCATAGTGTCTTCTTAGTTGTTTTCTGTTGTTCCCGTTTTACTCTTTTATTCCATTCTGTTTCATAGTTCAAAATAAGCTTTGCAAACCTTGTTTTGGAATTGGTTACTCAGAATAAAATTCTGTATTCTGTGTGAAGTGTGAGTGACTCTTAAACCTGTTGTCCCGCTGGAATCTGCTGTGTAGTCTATCACATATTCCAGGGTTAACTATTAGCATCTTAAGATGCCAGCTACAGCTTCCACCTTAGCAAGAACCCTTTGCATTGCCTGCTGGCACAGATGAGGAAGCTCTCACCTCTTGGTGCTCCTGGTGGTTTGTTCTGTTGAACTCTGAGACCCTCTATTGCAACAGTCCTTCTTGTTGTTTGTAATGCAGAATGGCTAGGGACTGTGGCCCCCCTCCCCTTTTTGTCACATGGGTATTTAGCATAAATCAGGTGAGCAAGCTCTTACCTCTTGGTGCTCCTGGTGGTTTGTTCTGTTGAACTCTGAGACCCTCTATTGCAACAGTCCTTCTTGTTGTTTGTAATGCAGAATGGCTAGGGACTGTGGCCCCCCTCCCCTTTTTGTCACATGGGTATTTAGCATAAATCAGGTGAGCAAGCTCTTACCTCTTGGTGCTCCTGGTGGTTTGTTCTGTTGAACTCTGAGACCCTCTATTGCAACAGTCCTTCTTGTTGTTTGTAATGCAGAATGGCTAGGGACTGTGGCCCCCCTCCCCTTTTTGTCACATGGGTATTTAGCATAAATCAGGTGAGCAAGCTCTTACCTCTTGGTGCTCCTGGTGGTTTGTTCTGTTGAACTCTGAGACCCTCTATTGCAACAGTCCTTCTTGTTGTTTGTAATGCAGAATGGCTAGGGACTGTGGCCCCCCTCCCCTTTTTGTCACATGGGTATTTAGCATAAATCAGGTGAGCAAGCTCTTACCTCTTGGTGCTCCTGGTGGTTTGTTCTGTTGAACTCTGAGACCCTCTATTGCAACAGTCCTTCTTGTTGTTTGTAATGCAGAATGGCTAGGGACTGTGGCCCCCCTCCCCTTTTTGTCACATGGGTATTTAGCATAAATCAGGTGAGCAAGCTCTTACCTCTTGGTGCTCCTGGTGGTTTGTTCTGTTGAACTCTAAGAATCTATTGCAACAGTCTTTCTTCTTGTTGTTTGTAATGCAGAGTGGCTAGGGACTGAGATCCTTTTCTTTTGTCATATGGGTATTTAGCATGAATCTAGGTGTCATTCTGTGGGAATGTTAAATGGATCAGTAAAGCCTGAATCTTATTCTCAGAAAAAAAGCAAATTCATTGCCTAGTAAGAAGTTTACCAAGTGAGGTTAATTTTAAAGAGCCACCAACTGATAAATGCAACACAGAGTATATGAGCTGCTAAGACTCGAGTTGTAACCAAAAGTGACTGAATGCTAATATCTCAAAGCCTGACCCTTGACCCTCTTGAGCGCCATTTTTGTTAGTTTTATAGGAACCTAAAACAAAAGTCAGGTGTGATCCAGTATGTTTCTGAACATCCATCTATCAGGTTATGAAATTTGGGTTCTTTATTTTTTCTTTTCAGTTATGAAATTCTCAAGACAATTTCTAGCCTAATAGTTTCAAGTAATTCTCACCTTTGGCTTCCTCTTTAATAACTAATTCACTAAGAGCTACTCACAAAATTATATTTTCTTTACCCTTTACAGCAGTTTAGGAGGAAAACTTCATTTTAAGAACTTGGGCCTATAACTTCACAGGATCTCTACTATTAAACACTATTGTGGTGTACATTTTCTTTATAATCTGGAATTAAAGCAATGTGGAAAATAATTAGTGAATGCTAACCAAAGTTATAAATGAGAGTGTGGTGTGGCTGAGCCCTCACCCTGCCTTGAAGGACAGCCTCTATTTAATGTTTCACTCTTTGTTTTTTGAGATTAATATGGTTACCACATTTCTCCCTTTCTTTTCTTCCTTCTAAACCTTCCCATAAACCCCTCCCACTCGCCTTTAAATACATGGTCTCATTTTTCTTGTTATTGCATGTATATAAGTATATATATGTACATACATACATATTTATAAATATAGCCTCAGTCTACATAAAGTTACTTGTATGTGTGTTTTCAGGGCAGATGGTCGGTGTCCACCAGGGCACTGGGGAGCTTTGTGTGGAGGCTGAGGAGCAGGTAGGTAGCCTCTAGCCAAAGCTAGAGAAATATCTACTGCTTTATTCCCACCTAGAGGACATAGTTAAATTTTTTTCTTATTTTACAAGAGTGATTTTAAAAATTGTTGGTCTACTAGATGCAGATATTCAAGGAAGTTACTTGTAGACAATGAAGAAGACCCACAGAGATAGAAAGAATGTGTTTCTTTTGCCATTGCTACTCTACTTACCTCCACATGGAGTTAACTCAAGGACACATGGGAGCTGGGGGATGTATGTCTTTGGCAAGCTCCATGTCCTGTGTCTGATCTCCCTTGTTTTCCATCAAATGCCAGCATCTACAGAAAGGTGCATGTCTGCACACAGAATCTAGGTACCATATCTGATGAGGAAATGTGAGGTAGTGACGTGGGTGGGAGGCGCTGGTGAGAAGCAGAAATTTAACACTTCATTGAGTCAGGGTGAGGTTGGGGTGTTGCCAGTGTCATGGGGTTTACATTAAAATTCCAGTGGCTGGAATGCTAGGAAGCCAGAGTCAGGTCAGAGTTTTGGAGATTTTGGCCAAAATACTGTTTCAGTGGAGAAATAAACATTTAAAGGTCTGATATTGCCCTAACATCCTCTTGCATTTTTTAGGGTCTTAACTTCTCTCTCACACCCTCAACTTTAGAGTTAGCCCAGGGGCGAAATTAGGGTCACTAAAGCAGTACCCACAGAAATGGAGCACAAAGAAGAGCTGTTTGCCCTGATTTCATCAAGATGGAAAAAACCGGGGAAACAGACAGGCAGCAGACAGTGGTTCAGAAGTGTGTCTTTGAGGAATAAAAAGGATGGCCTCGATCAAGAAACACTTTGCGAGGTAAAAGCAGCTGTAGCCACGCCCCTTGATCTTGGGCGTGTAATGCATCTTTTGAAACAGTTTAGAAAGTTGGCGATGTTGATTCAAAATTCTATTTAAAAACTGACTTTTAAAATGTCATTTTTAGGGAAGCTATAACTGTCAATTTGAAGGATGGGATTCTGTCCAACAGAGATCGTAAAAACACCCATGGCCATATGTGAACCAGGTTTAGAGCAATTTGTCATAAATAAATGAGGTTGTCAAACACACATGCATGCGTGTGTTAACACACACATACATATTTTTGGACTCAGGAAAAAAATCTAGATTCTTAGTGAAATATTGACATCTTGATATCATATTTTCATATAAGAAGACGATGCATTAATATGTATGTTATTAAGAAAGTGTAGTTTTAGGACAGATACTAATCATACCAGGAGGGAGGTACATTTGTTTACAAGGGGGTTATGAAGACTTTCTGGATTTGGTTAAAGTTAAGAGTCTTAGGTAGCAGATGTTGAAAAAGGTACCCTTTATCCTGTCACTGAAAACATGAGAGACCCTATCTTCAGTAATGGCAGCCTCTTTTGGTTCAAACTGGTGCACATGTTGGCTTTATTACAAAAATAAGCCATTGCTTTATTTTTGTTCTAATGAAGATAACATTTGTGGAAACTTGGGATAGATTTTTCTCTCTCTTTTTTATATGAGTGTTCATGTTATATACAAAAAGTTTTCTATATAATGTTTACATATACACTAAAATTAGAATCAAACTATGTGTATAGTTTATATTTTTATTTCTTCCATTTAGCATTTCTTGGTGTGCCTGGCATAATCTCTGTTTTTTAAAAAATGTCTTTTATCTATTTCTCAAATGAATGATAAATGGTTAATTAAATCGTGAACTGGAATATTAAAGCAGTCAAACGCCATGTTTTTGAGAAGGGTCTGCAAGTCATTTACTTGGCATTTGCTGTTCCTCTTTCTTAAATGCCATTTCTATCACTTCATTGTTTCCCTGGCAAAAACTGATTTATTTTTCTCCATTATTGTGTTTACAGGAACATGCCTCTTCCTCTGTCATATCTTCCCTGGCAAAATTAGGCACTTTTTCTGTCTTCCTATAACTCTTGTACAGCTTTACTTTCTCAATAAATGCCTTAATGTATTTGCTACAATGCTCTTGTAGTGTTTTTCAAACCCTTCATGGACAGACATTGCTTTCTGTTTTTCTCTCTAACCCCCGCCCCCACAGCTCTCAGCATATTAACTGATAGTGAATCATGATTGAATGATGGAACTGTCTGCTTTGTATGTTCAGCATCATGCAGTGTATATTGCAAAGAACAACTAGAATCTGAGCTTTAATGATTGTGGCACTTCAAGTGCTAAATGTCTTTGAAATTCTACTTTTTACTTTTGTAATTCTTATGGTTTTTATGAAAAAACCTCAAGAAATTATGCTTTAACAATCTTCAAGAAAATAGACCTAAATTTATGGAACATTAGATAAACTCAAGGTTTTGGGCACCAAATAGGTGACTTGTAATTTTTGCAACTGACTTTTAGCATCCCCAAATGTTGGGTGGATTTCAAGTGCTTTAGACTCTGGGATTACTTTATAGTTTGTGTTCATATTGTGTGACCACTCTATTGTGTAATAGATGTTTGCAATAGAGAGAGAGAATGCCATTGTAAACCGTGTTACTCTTTAGTCTGTTATTTATTTCTCACTGATGCTTTCCGAGGTATTCAAGAATCTTTTAACACCCAGTTTTCATATGTGTAATCTGACTTTGAGCACCTGATCTCTTGTTTACTTCTGGGTCAGTGATACGGGGAAAACACTTCACTGTAACATAACCCCACTCAACAAAAGAGAGGGAAATATTTAAGAGAAAACAACTGCTGTTGCAAAGGTGTTGTGTGTTATTTTAGTCAACAAATATAGCATTTTTTGACTTTTGAACTATGTATGGTATGTGGTTCTTTAGATACACCATGTAGTAAGTAGCTAGTGACTGGGTAGGATATGTGATAACTGAGTTTCTTCCCTCCCTGATTTATTTTTGTGGTGTGTGTTTGTGTAGGTTTATGTGTATATGACTGTTTTATAAACATGTGATTTGGCTCAGTTTAGACACTTGTAGCATCCACAAGTATTTTAGTCAAGTGTATAATCTTCCCACGAAAGGCTTCAGAGTTTGCCATATGAAATCATTCATTCCCTTTAGTGCTAATTCACAGCAAATTATATCATCTTTTTCAGGTTGATTTCATAGAGTGTTAAGTGCTATTTAAATCTTTCTTAGATACGAAGCCATTTATTTCCCCCTAATCACTTAAAATAGCACCAACTTATCAATTGGAGTTTTTCTCCATTTTATGCACACACCAATCTGCTTCTGACTCACACGCATGTTTCTGCCTTTAGGTCAGTGGGAACTTGTCCCAGTCATGTTTTCTTTTTCCCTTCATTCCTAATTTCTCTCAGGAACAAATGGCAGCACAGTTAAGCATTAGAAACGTGTAGCTGAAGGTGCTAACCTAAACATCAGTGCCAGGATATGAACGAGACTTAATAGACTAATTAATTTGTCTACTGCACCCTGACCTGGGAATTGCACACAACAGGCTATACTTATGGAACTCAGAGCCCAGGATCTAGAGTAGGGAAAATGCAACTTTTGTGTTCTTTCTCTACCAACATACAGTGAATACTGGATTCTTTATAGAAAATAGGTTTTTAAGGAACCTCATTCCATTCCATACTTTTGAAAGCATAGTGCTGTAAGATGCTGTGTGATGTTTTTGTTTCAGTTCTCTTAGTTTACAGGTTACAGTATTGACAAATAAAACCCTCATGTTTATGATCCAAATCTGGATAATGTGCTGACCTCCAGGGAGAATACAATTATCAGAATAGTATTGTGTCTGTACATCGATTCTGATATGGTATGTTCTCATAACTACCAGTGTAACTCAGAAAAATGAACATGAGGTTTGATTGACACTTCTGAAATGTTTGTGTTATGATTTTCTCACTTTGGCATCATGGAATTCAAGTTTCTCTTAGAAAGGAGATTAGTTTTGTTTCCTTTCATGCTCTTCCCCCCATTTCTCCATCTTAGAAATACGTTACAGTTCAAGGCAGTTGACATTTCATTGCCATAGGATTCATATTGCTGGATGGCAGCTAAATCGAACAAATCTATTCAAATCAGTCTACCATCTTATGGACCGTGTATCTCCCTGTGTCGACTAAATCCTTTCATCTTCCAATTTTATTTAGAACAGGACCTTAACATTTCAGTAGCGTTTGGGTTTAGAATGCTCACTAATCCACAAATGTTTGCTGATTGCATGCCAGACACTCTTCCTGTACAGTTGATACAGTGGTGAAGATTGACATTTCCTGATCTGCTGAGACTTGCCAAGCAGAAATCACACACAAAGCAGATACATAATAATGAAGCATAAGATGCAAACAATGAAACCGAGAAAAGGTGTAGAGTAACTGGTGTGTGAGGGTGTTAGAGGTTTCAAACTAGGTGGCCAAATATACCTGAGCTCTCAGTTTCGCGATGGGTACATGTTGATCTCGGGCAGTTCTTGTTGTTAACTTTACCTGAAGAAATATGCAAGACTTCACATGCTTCTCATTATAAGATGAACATAGTAAATGAATGTCGGCATCTGATTTAAAGAGAAAACACTGAAAGATATGGGCTTCACATACACTTCTCTTTGTTGTTTTAAAATGTAATATAGGTATCATGTTTAACTCCCCCTACCACCCAGCATTTATTATTTAATTTATAAGGACCCAAAGTGTAGAGGAGTATGGTTTTTTTCCTAGTGTCGTTGTCAATTGAATACACTAAGAAAAGACTGAGGATTGTTTTTCCTACAGTGTATTATACTGCAGGTATCAGAGTATTTGGTTGATAATCTAAATCATTACTGTGAGAGTGTACCTCAGATATTGACTCATTGAGATGAATAGAAGACCCCATTTGGCATGTTAAGTTATATGTGGCAATTTGCTCATAAAAATTAGGTAAGGTGTCAAAATAGCAATTTGAACACTGGGGTCAAGGGATTCCGAGAGAAGGCAAGAAGTTTAAATGCCATAGAAACAGAAGGACTAAGCTAGATTTCTGCTTTCAGATGAGTGGGTTTGTTGAATTGTGAATGATTTGTTTCTCAGGTCTTACTTTTTTTGTTTTAAAGACTTATGTACTTTATGAGTACTTTGTCTGCATGTATACCTCCACACCAGAAGAGAGGGTACCACGTCCTATTATAGATGGTTGTGAGCCACCATGTGATTGCTGGGAATTGAACTCAGGATC
Source organism: Mesocricetus auratus (assembly GCF_017639785.1). Classification (NCBI taxonomy): domain Eukaryota; kingdom Metazoa; phylum Chordata; class Mammalia; order Rodentia; family Cricetidae; genus Mesocricetus; species Mesocricetus auratus. The sequence goes on from NW_024429193.1 coordinate 17,130,521, forward strand.
TTTAGAAGAGCAGAGAGCCACTGCGATTAACCACTGAGTCATCCCTTCAGCCTCTCAGATCTTATTTTTATTTTTATTTTTTTGGTTTTTCGAGAAAGGGTTTCTCTATAACTTTGGAGGCTGTCCTGGAACTTGCTTAGTAGACTAGGCTGGCCTTGAGCTCACAGAGGTCTGTGTCTCTCCCTCCTAAAGTGCTAGGATTAAAGGCATGCATCGATGGTTTTGAGTTTTCAAGAAGAAAAATAAAATTTGAACCTAACTAATTCTAATCTATTTTTAATTAGTCATTTAAATAAAAGTTTTCAACCTTGGAAGTGCACTGAAAGTTGTGTTCACATGCCCATCTAGAGCTTTGTGTCATAGTCACCGTATGTCTTTGTAAATGCCTCACTGCCAGCCATATCTAATATTCCCAGTGTTTTGCAGTCTATTTCATACTTACCTGTTGTTGTAGTTGTGTATGGCCGAGTTCTCTGATCACAGAGCTCTTACACACAAGGCAAAGGCCCCAAGGGCAGGAGTGAGTCCAACTCGAGCTTCATTTGAGTGTTTTCCGTGCTTCTGCAGAAGCAGGAAGCAGAGGCGCCGAGATCGTTTTGTGTGCCATGCTGGTCCTGATAAATGGATTTAAAAAATTGTGTATTCTGGCAGCAGTGTTTATGCTGTGTCAGGGATTAATTGAAATGGAGTCAGAATAATTTTATTTTCACAGCTGCATGAAGACACAATGAAAGACAGCTTGAATTCTCAGAAGTTTCAGAGGTATATATGGTCTGTTAAAATGGACTAAAAATTTCTTCTGCTTTCGGTCTTTGAAATAAACAGGCAATGCATTTTCTGTCTGCAAAGTTATATAAATGGTTTATTGTTGTGAATGATTGGGAGAAAGTAGGACATTTTATGAATGTATCATTCTTTTGTTACAGTTTTAAAGCAGATGTCAGAACTTGTGGCTGTTTATGCTTCATGATGCTGAGATAAAACTTTGTTGTTTGCTTGTAATTAATCAACAGAACCAATTCTCAGTTGGAACCAAATGAAAGTTGTTTCTCATGCTGGTAAAAAGGGTTTGCCTTCAGCTATAAATAAACATACTTAAAACATTTCATTTTTAAATTGTATTTATGTAGTCAAACATGGTAAGAGATACCATGTTTAAATATTATTTTACAGTGGGTTAACTGTCACTGTTACCTTGTGATATAACTTGACTTGGACAGAATTCAGATTTTATAATTCCAAGTGATAATCACATATTAAACAATATGGTGTTAGAGTTGCATGCAAAACCTAGAATATAACCAGTTAGATAATTACGGTCTGATTTGAAAGTCACAAAGATATTTGCATTTTATGGGTAGAATATAGCAGTTTAGGATTTCGGGAACTATCTCAAATCTTCTCTGCATGTGGTGTGTGTGCATGCATGTGTATGTGTGTCTTTTTGCAGAATTGCTTTTTCACATTAGTGGTCCCAAGGTACTACATTATCCTCAATAGTCAAATTTCCACTATTAGATTTTGGCCTTTGCTTTAAAATAGAAAATTGATGCTAATATATTTCTCTATTCCACATATAGCCTTGGTATGAGGTAATCATCTCTAAATCATCTGTAATATGAAAATATAAAATCTGAAGCTACTTTTTTTTGGCGTGGCTCTAGGAATGAACCCTGTGCTTTGCACATCTACACTCTCTAGGCAGATGTTCTGCTGATGAGTCACACCCCTAGATTGTAAATGTCAGTACCCATACCATTGTCTTTGTTAGTGTTTCTATTGCTGTGAAGAGACAGCATGATCACTCCTATTCTTATAAAGGGCAGCATTTAATTTGGGCTGGTGTAGAATTCAGTGGTTTAAGCCATTATCATCACGGTGGAAAGCATGCACACAGACATGGTGCACACAGACATGGTGCACACAGACATGGTGCACACAGACATGGTGCACACAGACATGGTGTTGGAGAGGTAGGTGAGAGTTCTCCGTCTGGATCAGCACCTCCTCCAACATAGCCACACCTCCTAAGAGTGCCATTCCCTGTGGGCCTATGGGAGCCATTTTTCATTCGAACAACTACAACTATGACTCAGTAAAATCTATGCAAATATTCCAAAATCTGAAAACCTTCAAATTCTGAACTAATTCTGACCCAAGCCTTTTGGGTTACAGGTATGTAACCAGAAAGTGCGCAGTCTAGTATAGTGTCCTGTTAGTAGGTGCTGGAATCTGTTGCTTACTTGTGGTGTCTTACTCTTCTGTTTTCTACATGTTGTGGGTCAATTGAAGAGCTCTGGCTACGGGGACAATATTGGCAGCGAGTGTATATGTTTGCTGGGAGATGAAGTGGATTGGCATGCTTACCTTGCTCAGAGCGTTGTCCCACTTTGGTGGCATCCTCCCAGTGCTTGGTCCTCCCATGCTCAGGTACCAGTTGTAATTAATTACTTTCATGGGACAGGGAGGCTCTATAGCTTTTAAAAGATGCTCTTCATTTGAAAGTTATATGGAAATGGAATCCTATAGTTAATCTAATTTTGATTCTCAATATTGCACAACTAGTTTTTAATCAAAGGACACCAAAGATTAGCCCATTTTATATCTGTTAGATCTTTATTACAGTAATACCCCCATAGTTCTAACAGTTAAAATTTATATATTTGGCTATCGGAATTTCTTTTCTGATTTGTGTAGCTAAGATTCTTCAAATTTGCATATAATAAAATAATTAGGGGCTAGAGATGGCTCAGCTGTTAAGAGTGTAGACTGCAGGGTACCTGAGTGAGTTTCCCAGCACCCATATCAGGTTTACAAACTGTCTCTATCTATAGCCTCAAGGTAATCTTTTCATGCCATCTTCTGCTGTCCATAGGCCCTTGTGCTCGTGTGAACATATCTACTCACACACTTATACATATAATTAGAAATGAATTAAATCAAGAATATTTAATAGTTGTATTTTTAAAGCTGTTTAAGAACTCAGACTATAGTTTGTTATGGAAGAATCTATAATGAGGAAACTAGACTCCTCTTCTACATCAGTGCCTGATGTAGTATTAAATCTAGTGGGTTTTTAATATGTAGATGTACACTCTTGAAAGTAATCATGCATAATTACCTTATGTTCCTTTGAAGACCATGATTCAATTCATTGTGTTATGTAGATATGTAATGGAATAATATATTCATGTTTATAGGTGATGTATCTAGATGACCTTAAACATTTGTCTTTCAAAAGCTTAAGGATTTATATATCAGCTTGGCATATCTGGTCACAGTAGGCTATCAGGCAATGGGAAGTGACGTTCTCACTTAGAGGCATTAGTAGTATCCAGGAAGGCTGATAAAGGCAGAGTTATTAAGAGGACCCAATCACTTGCCTACAGTGATTGTTTACATGAACTTATTAACTTATTGTATTCCTGCCATAATGTTTATGGTGCAACTTATGTACTTCCATGACTGGAGGGATTGAATGGCTTGACTGTCTGGGACATGCAGACTGGAGCTTTGTTCCATGACATCATTGTTATAACAGACAGCTGCCACTTGAGTGGATTTTACACTTTGAACTATAGCAACAGCTTAGCTCCGTGTAAGTGGTGGGGTAGCTTGATGCTTAACAAATGAAGCCAGATTCTGAGCTGTGCAAACACTAACATATCTAGTAATGATTTGACCCCATGAACGGAACATGTCACAGTGTACCAGTTGAAGCGGGATGTGATTATTTAGTCCATTGATGAACAGGTTTTTCTTTCCCTCTTGTTCAGTATACCTTCTTAAAAGAATACCGGGTTACAATTTTTACCAACGTCCTGATACACATATCTGAATGACTTTTATCTTCATCTGAATCTTATTTAGAAAATTTGACCAGGTTTTCTACATATTAATGCTCATTTGTCTTCCTTTAAGCAGAATAACAAGGATTGTGCCTCCTCCTGTGTTGGAGAAGGCATACTTATCTTTACCACAAAGATAATAATTTATTCTTATGATGGGGAAAATAATCTTTTGGTTCAACATCTATGGATTGTTTAGATGAAGAATATCGAACATTCCTGTTTCTGTTTTGAATTATATTGAAACAAGAATATTTTATTCAAGAGCTTTGTTTAGCTGTTACATATCTGCCTAGAAATTTCTTTACATACTAGGTCTGTCTCATCAAGTTTTTTCTTTTTAACAATACTGTGATTTGTGGTATAAACTGCATGCCACCCCCGTGGAAAAGTTCAAATAGAATTTTATATCAATGTCTTTTCCTGGGGTGTTTAAAATTATATTGAAAATTTTAAACAGATCACAGTTTCTAAGATGGGAAAGTCTTTAGGAGAACCCTTTTTATAATTCCCAATTGAATTATAAATTTAGACTCTTGGAGTAAGTGAGTCCTTGGTGAAGGTAGTTGAGTGTTGCTATGGTAAGTTAGCTGAGTATGCTCATTGGCGCTTATCAGTCTTTCACAATGAATTCTGGTTGACTATTGCCACTGCTTTTGTTAGGTGGGGATTACTTTTTATTTGACAAAGTTCAAGAAGATAAAATGTTTATTTTTATTTTTCATATTTCCATTGTAGACAAAGAGAAAATTTTAATTAAAATGCATCAAATATTAATCCAGGCCAGATGGTGCACTTGGTAGGATCATAAGTTTGAGGCCAGCAAATCTCAAGTGTGTTAGAGAAGAGTGCGTCAAAACTTTTATCAGTTGTCTGTTGTTTTTGTATGTTGCTTACTTTGAAGTAAGGATATTACAGATGAGACATCTAAAATAGGGAAAAATTACTCCAGAAATAGTGTCTTATTAAAATAAGAAGGTGCTATTTCATATTGTAAATAAGCCACCCAGAATTGATTTGTTTAGAATCTAACTTAAGATTTTAATTCAGTTTTACTTTTTAAAATTTTTAGTATCGTAATTCTTTTTATTGATTCCTTGGGAATTTCACCCAATCATGTATCTTAATCCCACTTACTTCACAGCCCATCCATGTCCACCGTTCACCCTTGTAGACTACCCAGAAAAAAGAAAGTAAAAAAGGAAACACGTTTTTCCCCTCTAACCTTCCTGCGTCTCTATCACATACTCATTTGTTGTTGTGGCCTTAGGAGCTGCAGTACGTCAGGCAGTCTACCCTTTTGCCCAAACAGCTTTACCTACAAAATGTTCATTGCAGTGAGTCATCGTTCCGATTCAAGGCGTCTGGCTTCTGGTACGCCATCAATACTGGACCTTCACTGAAACTTCTCTCTGATATACTGTTGTTGGCCCAGTCATGGAAATCCTGCATGGTCTCTTCATGGGCCCAGCAGGTCATAGATGGGATAAATGTTGGGGTACGGCAACTCAAAGCCCAGGATGTAGGCCTGGGTGATAGCTGAGTTGATCCGTCTAGGCCTCCAGTGGGAATGCTTGCCTTAGGCATGTACAGGGAAAGCTCTCCTGAGCTTAAGCCATCCCAGCCAGCTCTGTTATGCACATAGTAATGAGTGGTAGCAACTCTCTCATTGTGGCAGCCAAAGATAAGATCATTCTCTCAGAGCTGTCAAAGGACTAGGACAGCTCCTCCATGTTCACACCATTGGGGTCAGTTTTCCCAGGAATGGAAGAGCAGCTTTCCCTTTTGTGCTGCCAGTGAGGGGGCAATGACCAGTTCTCAGGTGCCTAGGCCACCAGGGTCAGCTCTTCCATGCACTCGGGTGATAACATGGGTCATGGACCTAGACACAGACTCTGACTTTAGTAGGAACTCAGACCCTGGGTGGTAGTATAGACCACTCAGATTGGTATGTCATCAGTGACTGTGACCCTTAGACACTATCATGTGGTCTCAGGTGGCACTCCAGATCCCAGGTGTCTGCATGGCCGTTGGTGTTATCACAGGCCATGGATATCCACACCTACCCCAGCTGAGGTATTGTCACATGCTGAGACCTGGCTCCCAAGGCAGCACAGGCCTAGACATCACATGGCCCAAAGTGGCTGCGTAGGCCACCCATAGCCTGTTCTTACCACCTTTGCACCCTTTCTTCTACTTCTCCTCAAATTGCATGAACCACTCTGCTTATCCTTGTCTTCCATTTCTCTAACACATACCTGTTCTCCACAGTGGTGCCCACCCGCCCAGGGCACCGGGCAGGCCTTAACTCGGTAGCATAATTTTCAGCAACATTAGGAAACAAATGATCATTTTCAAATAATTTATTTTGAAATTAGCATTTATAGTTTTGACAGTATATTCAAAGGGACAGATTCAGGGAAAAATGCCTAACATTAGATAACAAGGTACAAAGTCACGACTTATGTTCCTTTGTGATTAAAATGTCGGTGATCTTCAATGTAAATTAGAGACTTAATGAGATCTACTGTGGTAGTTTGAATGTAATGCGCCCCCATAATCTCATAGGGAGTGGTACTATTAGGAGTTGTGACTTTGTGGGAGGAGGTGTGGTCTTTTTGAAGGAAGTGTACCACTGTGGGGGTGGGTGATCTTTGAAGTTTCATATGCTGAAGATACTGCCCAATGTCTGAGACCATTTTCTTGTTGACATGTCTGCCTGTAAGCCACCATGCTCTGAAGCTGAAAGTAAACCACCCCAGTAAAATGTTTTCCTTATGAGAGTTGTAATAATATTACACATTTGATTCTAACAGCAAGTCTATGAGGTGGTATTTGCTATGCTCTCCATTTTATGAATGAAGATATCTAATCTTTCTGATATCAGTTAACCTTATATAATCTCACAATTATACGAAAACCTTTTAATTCCTTGACATTCATTAAATCATATTCCACTCTACATTTACTAATCCTGCCTTGTAATTTTTCATATTTAATTTGTAGACTGTCTTATGAATTCCTTTTAAAACAAGGTTTTAATGCTAAATTTTCCCCATAAATGTATAATGTGATTATCTAGCACTAAAACATAAAAGGCTCACAGGATTTAGAATGTGGGGTTGCTTTTTCTTTGGTATAAGCTAGGTCAGTGTGTTAGAGTTTAATGGTTTCTTATTTGTATGACTAAAAACAACTGGTAAAATTTATCTCCTGATTCAAAATGACAAAATACTCAGTTAATAAAATGTTTACATGATAGAATTAGAGAATTCCTCTCTATGTCTTTGGGTTACAGTGACAGATCAGAATTTGCTTTGTGATTACTGATAATGTGATCCTGTCAAACATTTTACATATCAACTGTAGGTTTTTGGCATATCTGAATATTTTTGGGACAGCCATTTGATGGAAATACATGTTTTGTGTGTGTGTGTGCATATGCATTTCATAGAAATAATATATGGAATTGGAAGGATTGCTTGGAGATAAATGAAAGGACATGGGCAGAGGTAGGATATAGTAGGGGATTGAAGATAATCAAAGTGTGTTGTATACATGTGTGAACTGTGATAATGAAACGCATTTTCTCTAACCATACTTGCTACTGAAATGAGAAAAATGTGTAACAACTACAAAATATTTTTTTTTTACACTTCAAAGGGTTTATGTCAGTTTCAATTGGATTTGTACGAAGGAAAATCTTTTTTCTAATTTATTTTTATTTTATGTACAGTGGTGTTTTTACCTGCTTATATGTCTCCGTGAGGGTGTTAGATCCCCTGGTACTGGAGTTACAGACAGTTGTCTCCAGGTGGGTGCTGAGAATTATACCTGGGTCCTCTGGAAGAGGAGCCAGCGCTCTTAACTACTAAGCCATCTCTACAGACCCCTGGGAAATCTTTTTCTCATGAGATATAGGGTGTACTTCTTATGGAATCAAGGAAAATCACCATTTCTGCTAGAAATAAAAATTATGTAAGAAATAACTAAAGATGAATATTGACACTCATGATTGGAGTTGGTAGATAGGCTTTTTTAAGTTATGGGTTTCTGTGTTCATGCACACGAAATTCTCTGATCTTTACTGTAATATTCATTTTACAACACACCAGATAATCCATGGGACAAGTGTGAGTACTCTAATTGGGGGCATACTGTGTGAGAGTATTTGCCTATCATTTTCCCCGCTCATTCACAGATCTTTGTGTGGCTTAGTCTTAACAATCTTGTATTTGAGTGTGGCTGTGAAACGTGATGCCTTGCCTAGGAGGCCTGCCTTCCAGGGTGGTATATGAGGTGTGATTGTGAAGTGTGAGACTGATTCCACTTTATGGACACACTGTATGACGTCTGTCTCCAGAGAGGTGCGATCCTATTTCGCCATTCATGTGCAAGAGTGTGTAGAAGAATTCCTTGTGGCTCTTTCTTCTTGTCTGCTTTCTTAAGAGGGCTTTGGGATCCAGCTCCTCACGAAGACTGAACTTTTCCTTGTGCCTCTCCATTTGGTTTTGCTCTTTGATTTTCCTGTCTTGCCCTTCTATGCCGTATTCTTTCATTCATCACATGTGTGCTTCATAGATGAGCTTGTGATCACTCATGCTTGCTTCAATCAAAAAGGTGACCTGTAACTTAAATTAGTGATTTAAACTTCCATAGACTCCACTGAAGATGTCTTGTAGATTTCCTAAGATAATGGCCAGTGTTACTAACTTTAAGGTACACTTGTCAAAAGATGATAAAATGTACAAAAGTGAAGTTTTTTTTCATTAGCAAATTCTGGACACTTACCCAAATTTAACTAGATTGGAAACTGTGTGGTCATATTGATATTTGAGATGCAGTATAAAGTATAGTATGTATGGGGCCAAGATCAACACACAAATGTCAATATCCAGGAATAGTTTTTTATGTGGCTACTACCTGTTCATACACATATATGAATATATGGTGGTATATACTAGTTTGTTGAGACTCCCATACTGTCATAAGAAAATGTTACAAGTAGATGTCAATTGGAGATACCTTTTTAGTTAGGGTGATCGCCCTTGCCTACTTCCCCGTTTCAGCACTGAGACACTGATTTGAAGCCCTGTAGGCTCTCTGCATGCTGCCACAGTCTCTGAGAGTGCATGTGGATGTCAGTCCTCTCGTCTCCATGTCCTCTGGCTCTTAAAATCTTTCTGCCTCCTCCTCTTCTTAGCTCCCGGAGCCGTGATGGAGGTGTTTGATAAAGACATCCTATTTAGGACTGAATGTTCTCATATTTTTCACTCTCTGCACAATGTTCAGTTGTGGGTGGTTGAGTTCAGACATTTGGGGGACTTCGGGGGATGGGAAATCATGTTCAGAATATATTGCATGAAAAAACTTTCAATTAAAAAATCCAATAGTCATGATTTTAAAAAGAAAAACAGAAAACACTACAGAGCATGTAGTTTTAAACATATTTTTTCACATTTGTGGTAGTTGGATGGGAATCCACTATTACAATGTCAGTAGGGGCATAGACTTGTCCTGAAAAAGGAAGCTCCATTGGGGCCTTTTCAGATGAATGGTCCTTTATGAGCTTTGCATCTTATTTCTCTGGCATCCCTACAGTCATTGACAGGAGCCCCACTGACATCTTAACTGAATACCTTTAAAACATTCTTCCTCTCAACCCAATTACAGTCCAAGCCATTGTGAATTTCAATATAAGAATTTTAGGGAATTTAGCTCATACCATCAGGTCCAAAGGGTTAGGTATCTTTACAAAGTGCTTTTTGCCTTTTTGCTTAGTATGAAGGCACTATAGTGCTTTTGGTGTCCAAGCAAGTAATGTATGTAACAAACACCACTTTTTCTTGTATAAAAGGCTGGTGCTACGAGGTCGCTTGGCTGCATGAGAGGAACTCACTTAAGTAGTAGAGTATTGCTTAGAAAAGGAATGCTTAGAAAAATGTATGGATGAGAGTAAGCTGGCTGAAAAAAATATGAGGGATCTGATTTGGCTGGAGAAAAGCTGCAAATTATTCATGTCTTGAGTGGCTAAGTACCTATAAGATAGAGGACATATATATTAAAATGTTTTATAACCTAGGCTTGGGTTCTCATCATTGGAATCACCCATTGACAGTTATTGAACTAGCAAAAATTTTGTGGAAATCACAGTTCCTTAGTCTACAGGCTTTTGTATGGTTGCCATACACATTCTGCATGCATCCATTACTCACATGATTAAAACCAGTGTCTGTCACCACATTTGAAGTAATCTTGTTGATGATCCATGCTAATAGGTATTTATGGTATTAGGAGGCTCTGAAATCATCACTCAGCTCAGTTGTACATTCAGTGGCAACATAGGATCTGAGGACTGTTCCAGACCCTGTCATGTTGCGCCCCAGTAACTCCTGAGAGAATCTGCAAACATTTTACAGAACCTCCTGAAATTGTGATGTGGCATATTAAACCATTTCTTACCTCTCACATTTCTCTTAAATATTTTTGTCATTATTATTGTCTGAGCCACGTTGGCTATCTTTATAAGGGGCAACATTCTTTCTTGAAATGTAATATAAAATTTCATTAGAAAATATGTAGTTGGGTTCCATCTCATAAAGTTAATTTACTTCACAGAGTTTTGGAAAGTTTTGGCCAGTGAAGTTTTTGATCTTTGATTAAAATGTCAGGTAATAAAAATACTATGTGAGTGGAGACCTATCTGAAATAAAAACTAGTGTAGAGAGTATGTGGGTTTAGCTGTAACTTGGAAAAGTTTTGTGAATTTATTATTTTTGAAGTCTCCTTAAAAGTAAAACAAGTGAAAAGGTCAAAGTGAGAGATAATTTCAAAATTAATTTTCAAAGATTTAAATGTTAATTAAATTGTCTACATGCTTTCCCTGTCAAAAGCTTAATAGTCTTTGAAGTAGTGTTAACTGGTGGGTTAATGTCTACACGTTGAATTATTTCATGGTTATAAAACCCAATAACCTCTTTTACCTCATTAAAATTGTCTGGAATGCTAAATTTGTATTTTCTTTTGCAAATATGAAGGGTTAGAAAAGAGGCAAATCTTTAAGATGTCAGTTTTAGATTTTGTGAGGCTGAGACAAGGGGATTGTAAGTCTACCTCACACACAGTTCAACCTCATACAACCCAACACAACAGCACTAACAAATGTAATAGCAGTTTTAGTCATGTAACTAAACACTGCTACTATCACTGTTACTGTTGTGTTTCTGTGTGAGTATGTATGCATGTGTGTCGGTGTGCATACCTGTGTATATATATGCACACTGAAGGCAAAAGAGGTGTCGGGGGACCACTTTTATTAGCCTCTGCTTATTCATTTTGAGGCAAGTTCTATTCCTGAACCATGGGTTTTCTCCCCGATTAGGCCACACATAATTATGCCCCAGCAGTCCCCAGGGGTTACAGAAATATACTGAATGCCTGTCTTGTTTTGTAGGTGCTGGGGTATATAATTCTCATCTTCATGATGGCATATCATAGTCTCTTAACCAGCTGGCTGTCTCTCTAGCCTTTTATGTCATTTTCTTTTTTGAAAGTCAAATTATGACTCAACAGAAGTAAACATTATGTGGGCATACTAGTTCCAAGTGAAATGTCTCCTCATTTTAGCTAAAGTACATTAACTCTAGCTTTAATAGATACTACTTTGTCGCATATTTAGCCTCTGGGACTGGACTTTACTTTTAAAGTCTTTATCAATGTGTGTAATAGTTTGTCTTACTCTTTAACAAGGCACAATTTCTAGCTAAGAGATGCTGCAGTGAATGTCTTATGCAGCCACACATTTTTGGAATAAGAGAATGTTAGAGAATAATAAGAGAAAATACTTGGCATTTTGAAATCAATTAGGCTTCAGGGTCTGCTCTAATAAAAAAAAAACACAAAAAAACAAAAGTTCTACTGTTGGTAGCCAGAAAACCACATATCTTGGAGTTAAACATGGAAAATGTTTATAGTGTTGTATAGTTTTATTACTACAGACAGAGTTTCTGAAGGACCTTTCAGTCAGTGAGAAACTTTATACAGGCCAACAATAAAGAGGTGTATGGAAATGTTTCTTTCTGTAGTTAGAATGGGTGATAAAACCTTAGGATACTGAGGCATTCATTTTTTAACAAGTGTGGTCTTTTTCTGGGTTTTATGTGGCAGCAGATAGCTAAGCAAGTAGGAAGGCTTTGTGAGTTGGACTTGTCCTTGAAGAGAGGGCTGACCTTATTTCTTACCGATCTTCCTGGTGTGTTGGGAGTCTACGAGACACTTTACTAAAGCTGCCAGAAGTCTCACAAATCAATGGTGACAGAGTGCTGTGAGACTTTTTAGGGTTGAGGAGATGCTGAAGCAAACCAGTGTGTTACCTGTGGCTTTTTAGAAGGATAGAGAAATGAACTGTCTTGTCACCACTAAAGACTCAATGCAAATTTGTCTTTATCCCTGGGGTGGTCACCTGAGGGGTTTCATTTCTTTTCCTCAAAAATGCCTTTTAAAATCTTGCCTTTTGTATCTGTGATGTTTTTTAGCACCATTTTTTCCCCACATCACACACAAGCTGCTTCAGTTGCTTTATTGAAGGCTTTCTAAATAATTCATAATGTTATCACTATTGGATCTAAAAAACTATAATATGTCAAACTCTCTCAAGCAGTGTTCACAGGACATCACTCCTAAGTTAAAGACTCAAGTGACTTCCTTGTTCCTACATCATTGGGTCATAGTATGTTTTTGCTTGCCTTTATAATTCTCAGTTTAATGCTGCTAAAATTAACCTTGAGTAATCATTGTGTGTTCATGTGTGTGTGCACACGCTCATGTGCTTTCATGTGCATGACTGTTATATCATGATGGAGACAGCAGAGGACCACTTTGTGGGATCCGGTTTTCCCACCTTCCTTTGGCTTCATAGCACAGAACTCAGCTCAGCAGGCTGACACGGACAGTGCCTGTTTGCTGGGCTGGCTGTTTCATAAATTCTTAGTGTGTCTGTCCTATACTAGCATGCCAATGTGATTCCCTTTTAGTCTTATAAACTTATTTAATGCACTTTTAAATGCCTGTATGTTAGAAAATATAGTACTTTTGTCTGCAAACTAGTAGCTTCCGGTGGGTCACTTTGGGACCTGTCTTCCCATTCCTGAGCTCTGAAGGAAAGTCCATGCCACTCCCAACTGTAGCCTTCAGTGACTCCCAGTCTTCAACCCTACAGGTCATGTGGACTGATAGCCGTTTATTGGGACACCATATATAAAGGCATTGTGTGATGTGGCAAAGCCCTGAAACACTATTTCTTTTGTGAAGCAGACACTTTTTACTTCTCACTTTGTCCTTGAGTAGACCTCACCATTTCTTTCTACCCAGAATTTTTCCTTTTGCTGACACTTCTTACCTGAAATAGCCTTCTCCCCTTCCCCCACTGTTCCTGCGACACTTCTGCCATAATAATGTGTCTTAGGAAGCCTTTCTAGATAGATTCACATGCTACTTTTACTGTGGCGTGGCCCTGCCTCCTCTCACTTCGTGTTCATGGGCTCTGCTGTGTGACCTCAGCTTTGTTGCAGGGCACTTATATTTTTAATTACGGTGGGGTTTTGCTTCATGCTGTCACTTTAGCTCTATTGGGCTGTCATCCTCACATCATGCATTTTCTTGGTTTTGTAACTGCCCCTCATGCCAGTCATTGTGTGTGTGTGTATATATGTGTGTGTGTATGTGTGAGTGTGTGTGTGTGTGTATGTGTGAGTATGTATGTGTATGTTAATAGCTGACTAATGGTTTCTATTTTCTAATTCACCTCCATCCTACCCTGGAAGAGACTGACTTTTTTACTCACCCAGTGCAAAGCTGGGTTTTTGACATGTACTATTTATGCTGAACATGTGTTACTTAATAGTTGAATTAGTTCATTAATTAATTGAGGGATAAAGGGTTTCTTCTTTTCTGTTGTCAGTGATTTTGATCATAATTAATGCAGCCAGGAAATGATTATTTTTAATATGAAAATATTCCTTTCTTTAATAGTGCTGTCAGAAGTTCAGTGAATAAAGTGACCAGAACAGAAATGCTATAGCTGAACGTCTATGTCCCGGCTGCCCACATTGGTCTTAAGATGACTTATAAAAGCCCTGACATCTTGTGACTAGGTGTATGGAAAATCATAGTATAAACAATGTATTGCAATGGCAAGTATCGTGTGCCCTAATTTTGCTGTTTGAGTTTGGGCAAACTTAAGCAGTAAACACTTTATTAAGCAAATGGGAAGACCTCATACAATACTATTTTGAATACTGTGTAGTCTCCTAATATTATTTCAAAATATTAAGGTATGTTTTCTCTCTGACTATTAAGGCCCTTCTGATTGTTATTTGTGTTTTATTGTAATATCGTGTTAAGTTCTTTTAGTGATGGTTTTGATGGTTTTATCTGCTTAACTCCAGAGACCTCTTTCTGTATTTTCCTTTACCGCCTCTCATTGACTGTTCACTTGTTGATTTATTAGTTGAAAGTTAAACACCATTTTAGTTGTTCAAGTTATGGAAAGGAAAGGAAAGTGGGCTTTTAACATTTGTGACAAGATAGCAATTCGGTTTACACAAGGCAAACAATCCATTAGACCTTTCTTTGTCCACCTTTTGTTGGAGCGGAAGAGAGGCATGCTTTGGGAGTCAGGTATCTGAATGTAAAAATGTGAATCAGAAGGAGGTCTGCATACCTTTAGTCTCATCTGCCCCCCCCCACTCATTTGTCTTGTAACAGGGTTTACTATGTAACTGCACTCACGTTCTTCTTTTTGTGCCTGGCATTGAGGATGTAAACCATGTGCAGGTTTAGACTCCTTGTTTCTGTTTCATTTATTTTTCAGGCAAGTTATTGCTTGTAGTTTTGGCTAGCTTTTAACTTGTGATCCTTCTGCCTCAGTCTCCCAAGAAATGCTTCCCTTTAAAACTGGGATAGCGCCCCCTTTCTCAGGATTATTGTGAAGATCAGTTGAGCTAACATGTATTAGATAAAACTCCACCCAAGTGAATTGTTTCATGTTATGTCTTAAAACACAAGAAATCTGTGATGCATTCCCTAAGCTTGAGTGGTGATGAGCACTATCTAATGTCAATGTGCAGGGTCTGTATGAATCCATTTATTTTTTGATCTGAGTAATATAAGGTATTTTGAATTGAATTTACAGAAGTTACCGTATATTCATTTCTAATTCTACAAATTTTCTTCTGGCTCTAATCATCAGAAGACAATGAAAAAAATGAAAGAAAGCTATAGTAACTTGTTTTAAGTTGGTCCAGTTTTGCAAGGCTGTCTTTTCTGATTTACCCGGTGGCACACTGGAAGAAGTGTTCTTCTTGCTGAATGTGCTTCAAAGAAAACATTCTGATTTAACCTTTAGACTGAAAGAACAAATTATGCATGTCTGTTTTCATGTTTACACGTACTCACCGGAGGATTGATGTGGCAAACACATCTTATAGCACTCAACAGCTCTGATCAGTACCTAAAGCTATGTGATCCAACAATGGAGTGTCTGTGGATCTGGGGAGCACAAAGGAACATTGGGAAGCCAGTTCCTTGGCACTTCGGAAAGCATCAGCCAGGAGAGCACTTAGAGAATGACATGCGACCACACAGCTGCATGAAAAAAAAAAACAAACCAAAACAGTCTCTCAACACAAAATCTTGGCTTTGGGCTTCTTTAGTTTAAATATTGACTTTTGAAATGGGATGAAATTTGATCTGTGCCATATTACAGTATCTTTCTTACCACATGTTAAGTGACAACACCACCACCTTTTTGGACAACTAGTACCATGCTTTTCCTGATTTACAACCCTGGTTACTTTTCTTGTTCGGGTCATACATTACATATGATGACGCATGTTGGAGCTAACGTTAGCTTCAAGCTTACCTAATACATCTGATATTTCTGACTTATACTTGTTTGGGTTTTAAAATTGCATTTAAATGTAGAGATTTGTGGGGCGTTTTTGTCTTCTAAGAAAAACTGTAATCATAAGAAAAAATAATACCAGGAGTAATCGTAACAAATGACAGTTAAGTTTTATAAGAAAATTCAATACCTAAGTGCTCATAAAACACCCCCCACAGCATGAAAACAAACATGTTATAATAGTTGAATTTTAGGTAAAAGTCAGTGTTAAATTGGTCATAATGTTATGTTTTCAATGGGTAAATCACCATTTATACAGGTTTTTTTTGAGTAGTAAACTCTACATGGGATGAGGTGGAAAATCTCCCAGAACCTAGGTAGTTTCAGAGCCTTCACTTGCTCTGTATAGGAGGAATAGGTATATTCAGTAGAATTTATGACTTGACTTTCATGCATGAAAAGTATTGCATTTTATTAGTTAAAGTGGACATAAAAGTTGAAAACCTGAAAGTCTGACGACTTTGTTATTTCCAGTTGCTGCAACTCTTTGAAATGGCAGATTTATATTGAAAAATTTTCATGAACTGACTGAACCAGCTGTTCCTAAAAAGAGATAGTATAGTGGAGTTAAAGAGCCAGTTGTTGGAGTTCCATGGAGAGAGAGAGGGATCTTGGAAAAGTGTTAGCTTCTAATGAAAACATTTATTTTATCTGGGAAGGTGACAAGAGGAGGCAGAGGCTTGAGTATGTCTGTACTGTATTTATGTGTCTACATCAGAGGGAGCTAGGGATCCATGACAGACTATCTCAAAGTTGTGTTATATGCATGCCCTGTAAGCTTCTCAGTGGGTGGGGTACACTGAATTAAAGGAAGTCCCTGCTATGCTTTTCACCAACACTAAGCCTTGTAAGACACATCATGTACTCTTGAACTCTACTGAAGAGAAATAGAAGCACTGTTGATCTCTTCTTGGAATAATGAGAAAAAAATTAATGGGGAAGACTGCAGAGAAGAGTACAGAAAGCAGAGATTGCTGCAAACTAAGCTCTCTTGTTACAGACTAATGTCCATTTGCAGAAAGTTACCCTTGGTAATTGCAGTGTATTTTTATATTGCAAGGGATTTTTCTATTAACTAGCTCTTAAATCAGAATTATAAACTGTTGTGAGCATAGCTTAGAGTACATGCGGTCACACACGTTCTTAAGCAATGATTTTGTGTGTGTGTGTGTGTGTGTGTTACGTGAAGGTATCAACCAAAGGTGATGGTGATGGTGTGCCGATAGTTGCTTCATCATTAGTAGTTATATAAGCCACACGTGTGGCCTTTCATTCAGGGAGCCTTCTTTTTTTCTTCAGACCTTTTGGAATCTTTCCAGTCATCCACTTAATTATATTTCTGTGGTTTATTTTGCTTTCTTTGCTCAGACAGTGAATAAACTAACAGCGGAAATGGTGAGAAGCTGCTGCCAATGGTGACAACTCCCTGTCCCGGGCCCTCCTTCCTTTCCTTGACCAGGCCTGGATGACACTGAGTGGAGAGTTGGAGAAGATTGTAAGGCTCTGTCTCAAGATCCAGAGTGCAGTAGTGTTTGCTTTTTAAATAAAATGCCACGTTAAGAATGATAATAATATCTTGAGTTCTGGGCAATATTTTGATTGTTGTTTAAAAATTACAGATTCTTCTTCTTCATCAGGCATGTGAGTTTCAGTGAGAATATGTGTACTTTTTTTTGCACAGAATCATTAGCAAGGGGCAACGACATGCCTTTTGTCCTCTTCTGTCAAGTGGGTCAAGTTGTGGCTAGGGTCATTGTGTTGGAACTTGACAGTGGTTCCTGCAGTGGGTAGCGGGTTGCCCACAATCTGTGGGTTGCTGATGTTTGAGAACTCAGTTAATTCTGGGCTACAGCAATGAAAAGTACACAGTGTTGGTCTATTATCAGCTACAGGCAGAGGCACTATCCTATCTGCTTTGTTCCTGGTTTCAGTGAGTGTAATGACACAAGAATCAGATCCAGTGCTGTTCACAGCTTGTTACGGCACATTGATTACTTTCAACATTTAGTGCTATTAGGACACTATGAATTGTCTAGTGACAAAATTCAAGAGTTTAAAGCCTTTGAACTATTCATGTAATTTAGTTTTGTTTTTTTTTTTTGAAAAATGGTTTCATTCTGTATCCCATGCTGTCCAGGAATGCTTACAGACACATACAGTTAATGATGAGAATAAAAACATACTGGACAGGGGGGAAACATTGGAGTCAGACATATGCGCGATTCCATCCTGGGATATATTTTGGGGGGATTTACTAGTTTATAATTTCTCTATTTAAAAAATAGAGAAGGTAGTAACTTTGAAGTGTTTATACATTACATCTTAGAATAACTTAGTAAATTCTAAATAAAAGTTAGTGTCATGATAGTAATTGGTTATCTGTACTCTTTGCTTATGTGTAACTTAGGGGTTCACACTTTGAAATTGTGACTCTTGATCATGATATACTTTCACAAATGTAATCACTGAGAAAAAGGTCTTCAGGTTACTGACATCATAAATGTTCCAGTCACACACCCAAGTCATTAGCCAGAACTCCTGTGTCAGTCCAAACTTCTAGTATCTGGGTAAAATGAGCATTTCTTTCCCATCCCTTCACAGAACTGGACACCATTAAAACTAATATTCTCTCAACTCAAACTCGTGTGACCTTTAGTTTGTCATTTTCTCACCTTCACTGAAATTAAGATTGTCATAGGTGCTCATTGTGTTGTGTATTTCATGCTTATTTTTTCTCACCAATTTCTATATTTACTCACTATATTCAACCTGATAATACTTTCATATTTCTACAAATATATTCATAGTTTTGAATTAACTTAATTATTAAAAAGACTTATAGAAGAATGAAGAATTCTTTTAAAACTTTTCTTTTTTCACTTTTTATTCACTGCCAGCATTTTTAGACTTAGACTACAAGGTTTCCCATTCCTGGTCTTATGCATCCATTATGTTGATAGTTTGGAACAAATATTATGGGTTTTATTACATTATTGTCATTTGTCCATCCATTTTGGGGATTTTCACAGTGAGTTTCCCAGATTGCATAGAACTTACTATTCTCTTGCGTTAGTTACCTGTCTTCTGGAATTATTGGCCTTACAACTGTGCTGATTCTTCATTTTGTTTTTCTAGTTGTACTTTAAATTAAAAAAAATTCCCCTAAATGCTAAAATAATGCCTGGGAGATCACAATTGAAGCCCTCTAGTTGACTTTTCTGGTAGAAATATTATTGATGGTAAAAGTGCATAAAAGCTATTAAGCAATGCAGTCCCATTTTTCTCTAATACCACTTGATTTCAGTACATGACCTCATTTTTGTATTATTTAATGGCTTAACTTAAATACAGATAAATAGTTGTATTAATCGCGTTGTTGCTATGACAAAAGTAACTTAAAGAAGGAAGAGTCTGCTGTGACTTACAGGTCATGCAGCCAAGGTTCTCCCTTACTTTGTTCATCTATTGTTGTAGCTATGTACCAGATCATTACAGTCTATAAGTGTCATAGAAATACAGCTGTTTGGTGGTCTTTCAGTTTCTGTGGCTTACGAATTGATGGAGAATTGGGCTGTTGCATCTGGTCAGGTTTTCCTTTGCATTTGATTAGCACTGGAATGAAGCAAATGAGGCTCTCTCTCTCTCTCTCTCTCTCTCTCTCTCTCTCTCTCTGTCTCTCTGTCTCTCTCTCTGTCTCTCTCTCTGTCTCTCTCTCTCTCTCTCTCTCTGTGTGTGTGTGTGTGTGTGTGTGTGTGTGTGTGTGTGTGTGTGTGTGTGTCAGGAGGCGGTTGGTAATTTGGAATCTCTTTCCTTGTAGACCCTGGGCTTGTCTACTGTGTTAACTTGGGTTTCTTCATAGTGTGGGAGCCAGCAGCTAGAGCAGTAGCTGATTGTTTCAGGGAGAACATTACAATGGACAAGGTGAGAACTCCTTGCCTTTTATGTTGTGTTTATGAAATAAGAGACCTTTACCCACACTATGGTCAAGAACTCCAGGTTGAGGATGCATATGATAAAGGAGTGTATTATAAGGCAGGGGTGGGGGGAGGAATTACTGTGGCCATCTTTGGAAAGCATGGTGGTCTGTCCTCTGATCACAGCTACTTACAGTTGTCCTGTAGACAAAGCATCATTGTTTCTGCTTTCACATTCCCAGTCTCATGCTCTGATTAGATAACATTTGCAGTCCAGGGTCTTTGGCTGTAAGGCAAATGAAGGTGCAATCAGGGATAGATGTCCTGAGCACTGAAGAATTGTGAGCTGAGGGCCTTGTGAGCACCTTAACTGACAAGGAAAGTTTCCTGCCTTACACATAACTATGTAGATGTTCAATGCTGGACAACTGTGGGTGATCCCAGCTGTTTTCTCTGTTCACAGGAGAAAGGAGCCATAGCCGTTTTCTTGGACATACTGCCATTTGCTTAATGAGGCTCTGCCCTTCCCTGGAAATTGTTCTTGGTGACTCTTGACTCTTACCTCTGTGCTCTGGATTCCATCCTTTGGGTTATCAGTTTTTTTCCCAGAAGGTGTGGCCTGTGTTTAGCTCTGATGACTCCATTTCTTCTTTTGTCTTTTACTTCCAAACAATATGATTCTGTAACAATCTTTAGGGTTTCTTATATATCAATTTTAAAAAACCACCATATTAACAACCCAGTGTATTAGCAGAAACTACAACCCCCCCAACTGAGAGGTAATTACTTCTTTATCAGAGATTATTTGCTGGGAGGATGCTGAATTAGCAGCGCCTTAGGATTCTGAGTATCACTGTTTAGTAGAGAGAGTCAGCTCTAGTGTGTTTTAAGAACCATAGGAAACCCTTTTAACTTCATTTCAGCACCTGGGTCTCAGCTCTCATATTCCAAAGTGTAATAAGCACTATTTTAGTTACCGTCTCACCTTTGAATTCTGTCAGTGTCTAGCTCCGTCTAGTCTTGGTACGTGCTGTCATTTTCATCTCTGGTACGATAGAGGATGCAGATAGACACTATCTTCATTTTAAATAGTTCCTCTAAGTTTTGCTGAAAACTCCACTGCTTGTTTTTTATTTTCTATAAACTTACCCAGATCTATCCACAACCTAACTGAAAGAAGCCAGGCCCTCTCAGATTCTGCCTGGACGTCTCCTCAGCTGACCACCTAGAGGCCACCAGGTCCACATTCTGTTTCACATGTCACTGGGGTGCACTTATAACTATATTTTCTTCCACTCGAAAAACTACTTCACCTTCTAGTGACATAGTTTGGAGGCAGAAGCAGGCCTTGGAGCAGCAGGGAGCTGTCCAGTCATGCTGTGACTCTTGGTAGTTACTGTGTTCTGTACTTTGGTAGTTGGGTCTTTGTAATGGCATCGCATCCTTTGGGGTGGGGTGCTGTTCAGATGGTAGCTAAGACTTTCCAGAGCTGCATTCTGTTGAGTAAGGTGTGACATCAATCAACTTTTATGTTCTAGCCCTGGAAGTCATCATCGAATGTCACACTTGCCATGGTAATAAATTCCCAGATTGAATGAGAAGGAACTGACTGCCCCCTCATCACCAGCTGTGGGAGGAGCCTGTAAGACATGCTGTAAGAATGTTCTTCGTGGAGAGATCATTTCAGTTATCTTTTAAAGAATCTGCCACAGTGAAATAGGCTTAAAAATGAGAAATAAAGTTGGGTGGTTATGAAAGGTAGGGGTTGATCTGGAAGGAATTAGGAGAGAGGAATAGATATGATCAAAATACATTAAATGAAATTCACAAAGAATAGTAATATAAAAAAAACTGCCATGCTTCTTTATATCCACTGTAGAAATTAGCTAAAGTTGGTAGAATGATGATTTAATTTTGTGTTAAGAGAAAAACTCTTGAATATTTGCTTTTCACAATCGAGTCTTGTTTACACATTCAATTTCTATTTATAGCATCAAATGTTATCCTAAACTTCTATGTTTTTCTTTTGCCAAAGCCAAACTAATGCTTGTGTGTGGCACATGTTTTAAGTTATATTGAGTTCTTAGCCACACAGCATTTATGAATGGTAATAATTTTATTTGGCTAGCTACTCAAAAATAACTTAGAAAGAGGGGAAATGTCACTCACAATAAGAGAAATCATTTCTCTTCCTAAAAATCTACATATGCATTGCTATTTTGTGGTAGGTCCTAGTGATTCCTAAAATTAATCTTGTAAAGTATCAATAGGCATGTGGCTGAATTTCATGAATACAAGTCACAAAAACTTCATTTAGTTGATGGGGTTGTAACTGCCTGCCTTTCTTTATTCTTGGCCACGCCAGCCTAGCTGGTTTTCTATCCCTAGGGGTCTGTGGGCTACGTGTGCTTTGGCAAATTTGGGGCCATTTTAGATGTTTAGTCTGCACAGGCTGGGCCCTTTCAATGAATCTTATTGCCCTGGATCCCTCTCCAGTTTCTGCAATAGCATCACCCAGCTTGCTTCTGAGAGAGAGCCAGAAACACAACAGCATTTAAGATCCAAGATCCAGAAAATGGCTACACTTGTGAAATGTGCACAAATAGCTTCTCTGAGCTTCTAAGGGACCATGTCCTGTGCAGCCCTTTAAATCGAATTAAAAGTGACAAAAAATATCAGAAAGCCGGGTAAATCATCTGAGTTCACAGTAATTATTATACCAAAGAAGTTGGTATAATAATATATCTTGGCTATTGGTACGGCTATTGGTATGGCTACTGACAATGAGAATTCAGCCATCACAGAAATGAATCAGTGTCTCTAATGAAACCAAGGTTATCAGTTATATCTTTTTATACATTCTAAACTAGGAGTGATGGATGATCTAGTGCAGTAAGTTAGTATTTAGCTTAATTGTTTAGTGCAGGTCATGGATCCAGCTTGCCTCAATAGTTCGTGCACCGTGACCTAATGTGAAAAGTAGGAATTAGTGAATGTAACATGAATACTAGTGAATCATTGGTATGGTTTGTTTATTAATTACAAACTGATTTTTAAGATTTTTGAATTATCTTCAAGCTTATAGGTAATTTGAATAAAAAGTGTTTTAGGTGGGTAACTTAAGGAGTATCATAGTCTTGCATTGGGTGTGTGAATTTTTTATTAAGTTCCCTTAAGTAGTTATGTATTTTATCATAATTATAGGAGATCTAGGAGTTGTAGCACTGAAAACTTGCAGTAGTGAAAGCAGGTTTTTTTCTTGGAATGTGACCTGTACTTGATATACCTGACCCACAGTGGCAGATTCACCCTTGCAGTTATGTGTAGGGGCACAGATTAAGATAATGGCACTTGGCTAAATACCGGTGAATTTTATTCGGGGAGAAGTCATTTACATAAGAAGCCAATGACCTGCAAGTTCCAGCTCCAAGGATCCATACCCAGACCCAGCAAGACAACTTGCTCATTGTCATTTTCTGAGGTCTTAAAGGGAAGCCTGTTGCCAATAATACTTCTGAAATGGTGAATATAAGTGCCATATAGAAGCAATAGTGGTAACCTGCATAATTATATTTTCACTCCTCCCAAAAGCTGTAATGATCATACTGTTAATGTCACAGATCTAGAATATAAAACGAATGGAAATGTGCACAGGCAAAGAGGAATAAAATCTGGAATATATGGTTACTCCATTACTGGAAGCCTGAGGGCGATGATCACGCCTGCAATAATTACTACCTCCAGAGTTTTTTTCTCTCCAGTGGCCACATCTGAGCCTTCCCATCACCAGCAACATGTTTAATATTTGAAAGTTTCCCCGGATTTCTGGTTAACTGACACTATTTTCAGAACCCAGATAATCAGTTTCTCTTCCAAAAACTCACCCCTGAGCTCTGTCTCCAGCACTTGGATCTTTTCTGTGCTACCTTTGCTTGTATTATAGTGGTTGTTGGGCTTAGCTTATTGCCTGACTTCCTCACTAAATTCACTGAAGTCAGAAGAACATATCTGTGTGGCCCCGCCACCAGTACCCAGCCCGGAATGAATGAAAGCATCCAGTAAATACAAACGTTTTCTTAGGGCCTATCACTTGACTACACGCCAGCTAAGGCCTTACTTCCAGGAATATGTGCTGAACACAACTTATCCTTGATGGCTCTAAAGAAAATAAGAGAGGACACACATCTCAGGGTTGGAAGGCTTGGGAGGAGTTGGGGGAGGTTGACTAAGATTAAAATACAATGTAAGAGTTCTCAGGGCACTAATAAAAAATTAAAAAAGAAGCATTAGAAGTGGTAATTAAGATTGCAAAAATGTTTTTGTTGGGAGTATAAGTAAGTCAAAGTAGTCTTTAGTTGTAGAGTGTAATAAACAGGGTTTCCTAAGCCAAAGAGTGAAGTGTGATGTTATGTCCTCTTAGGAAATTATGAAAACAGTATTGGAGACAATGAGTCTGAGTGCTGGCCTCTGACTGATAGGCAACTTGTCATCTGAATACAGTTTTCATTACTCCCTTGGGACTTTTTATGCATTATTTACTGATTTTGATAAACTTTTCAATAACTGCTATTCAGACAAATGACTTTTCCGGTAACACCTGAGATGTGTTCTAAAATGCAGCTTTTAATTGTTATTGATTGCTCATACGCCTCATGATGACTGTCAACATTGTTCCTTGAACTTTGTTATTCTATCGTCTTCTCTCCAAAAGGGCAGCCTTCTTTGGGCACGTAAATACTTAAACTTCTCTATAAAGATGCTTTGTCAGTTTCATAGGTAGAGTTGTATTGCTTTGGACATTTACATACCTGTTAGAACTACCTTAGCAGTTGGTTTCCTGCTTCAAAACTTAGAAGTGTTGTATGCATAACTTTATACGATGTGTAACATGGGATTTTAGTGTGGAGTGCCGGGGTGTAACATGGGATTTTAGTGTGGGCGCACAGGAAAAGAAGCAGAGAGTGTAGAGCCCATGTGAGATCACATTTCCTGCCGAGAAGTCTGACCCTTTGTCAGCAAGAGGAGGCTTAGTGACAGATCGGGAGACCAATGAAGGGAAACGTCCAGTGGTGACAGGGGGACTGGACCGGAGGCATTCCTGTTGTTAAGATTTCATGAAAGTGAAGCCTGACTTTTGCCTATATGGTTTCTCATTGAAAACGGGGGATGGTGAATATATGATCCCGTGTGTTGTCAATTTCAAACTCAGTGTGCTCCAAAGTGGAAGAATTTGTTTTGCCCCCCAATAATTAATATCACAGGAAAAAACATTTTCCTACACTAGAAGATACATACGGGCCATAAGTTTTGTGAGATGGCTTGAGTTGAGATTGTCTTAGTCTTTGACAACATGATTTATTGGCTTGCCTCAATCTTTGAACTTCAGTGTCTTTGTATGGTGTATATATACATGCATCTATGATTGTTCTGAACACAAAGTGAAGTGATATAGGGGGACTACACCTCTTAAACACATAAACAGCTATGTAGTTGTGAGTTAATAGAATTTTACACCACTTGGGGCTCCAGTAACCGAAAAGTTATTATTCCTTAGCCAAAATCACGTTATGAGGTTGCTGTACTTGGAAATATTCTCTCATATAAAATGTCAAGTCTGAGAAGCAGTTTGTTTGCTTTCCTAAATATAAGCATTTATACAAAATAACTATTTTATTCAGTTATGGAACATAAAAGGCCTTTACTATCAAACAAAATGTGAACGGGCTAAATAATTGTAAGATGTGCTATTAATTAGCATGATTTTTGTTGCTGGTTGGGGCCGTGGAAAAGTAAGTATAATCATGATCTTCATTCTCATATGTGTTACTGTAGCCATCTGCCTTCAGCCAAGTGTCAGCACTGTTCTTGTTGAATAAGGCTGGTCCTCATGATTAAACAAACCAGATCAGGGAAAAGGCTGGAGTGTATTTCTCCATCATATAACTGTACTTCTATGACATCATTATCACTTCCAAAATTATCTCAGAATGCCTTGAAAACTGAAAGGACCACTTTGACTTGCCTCATAACCTTATTGGTTCTTGCGAATGCATTATACACAACAGTATTATACAAGTCTCCAGCTCTAATGTAGCAGAGATCTATATATGACACATGGCCTCCATCTCTAGTCTTTTCATTATTTGTCCATCACTCCCAACTACACACAAGACAGTTTCAGCTTCTCTCCACTAGGACCCCTAATTAAAAAAAAAAAACTACCTTTGTATATGAACCAAAAAGAGTAAAGGGTGGCTCATTCTTTTCCTATTAAAATTGGTTTTCTCTCTTGTTTTCCCTGACTTTTCATTTTCTTGAAATGTATTTTTGAATAGAGAAAGCTGATTCTCAGTTTTGCAGTTTTCAATCTCCCAAAATGGAAGCATAGTTATTATGAAGTAGTAAAACAAACAAGCACTGTTTTTTTTTTGTTTTATTTTGTTCATAAATTACTAGGCTTAATTTACACTGTTATTTTCACTGCCGAGTTGAACTTAATCATCCAGTGATATTTTTATGTGGTACTGCCAGATGATTAATAAATATATTTTTAAAAATCAGCATAAACTTGGTTAGATGGGCCTTATCCTCTGAGCTGCTGTCTTTGCTCCCTCCTGTCTGGAGGAAGAAGGGCCAGCTGGGCTTAGGGAAGACCTCAGCATTGTTGCTCACCTTGAACTGTTAGGGATCCTTTTCTGTGGGTGGCTTCAGGGTGACCTCTGTGACATTCCATTCCTGCTGTAGAAAAGGATACCTGTGCTTCCCCTGCATTTGGTTGCAGTTCCATACAAAGTGCATGGTTTTATTTTCTACAAATAAATACTCCATTAAGGCAATGGACATTAAGGAGGTGAAAAATATCTGGAAGTAGTTGGGGGAGGGGAAAGAACATAATCAAAAATTTTAAATAAAAAATACAGACAAAACAGATTAATGGTGTATTTCTAACGATGAGTATGTATGGATACATGAAAGGATAAATAAAGACAAAAGAGATTAATGCAACAGTTCTAATGATGAGCATGTGTAGATATATGAGAGGATCTCCGAATGAGTCATTTCTAAAGAAACAGACAGCAGGTTTGGAAGGATGGCTCGGTGGTTAAGAATGCATCCTGCTTCGGTAGAGGACCTGAGCTCAGTTTCCTGCATCCATGTAGGGTAACTCACAACCACCCAAAGTTCAAGTTTTAGGGGGTCTAATGCTTTTGTTTCCACTGGCATGCACACACACACACACACACACACACACATATACTTTTCTCTCTCTCACACATACTCTCACATACACACAAAGTTAAAAATAATAGAAATAAATATTGAAGACAGAAATACCAAGAGTTGAGCTGTACCTTTATTACAAAAAGAATCAGCTTCCCAACAGTCCAGGTTACAATCACCATCTGGACCCTTAAAGGCCTCCTACAGCCTTATTGTCACATGGGCCTAATTTCTACTCTGCAGTGGTTGTAGACAATGGTAAATTAGTGTAGAATAATCTTAATAATTTGCTATGAAATGCCTACTTTATGTTATTAGCTTAATAAATTACAAATCTTTAGAATAGGAACTGCTTGAAATTATATAATCAGGCCAGGCAGTGGTGGCGCACGCCTTTAATCCCAGCACTCAGGAGGCAGAGGCAGGTGGATCTCTGTGATTTCGAGGCCAGGCTGGACCGACAGACTCCAAAACAATACAGAGAAACCCTGTCTCGTAAAACTAAAAAAAATTATATAATCAGATAAATATTTGTGATGTTAAACAATACTTTTTTGAGATTATCCTCCTTAATAGTCCTTTTTATTCTGTAAATTCATGTATGAAATCCAGAAGATTATGTCAGCTTGACACTTAGGTATGATTAATAAGCAAGAAAATAAATTGGCACCGTAGTCGAGTAGCAACAAGTCTAACTTGACAATAGCAAAGTTCCTGATTCCTTTATTGCTACAGATTTGCTGAACTCAGTGCAGTTGAGCAAATGTTTTGGTTCTGGCTAAGTTTCTTCTCTTCACTGTAGAATTTAGAACATTTTCTACTTTTTGATGGCAAGGTGCTTTATTTTGGTTTGGCATTAGTTTGGTCCACTGTCAAATGAAAGTTAAAAAGGGCACACATTCTTTGCTATGGCTTGCATATTTGGGATATCCTTTCATTTCCTTTTATGTATGACATCGTTCCAGTTGAAAAGAACAAATGACCTATTTACAAATCGGGCAGACAATATTTCTAAAACCCATAATGGATAAGTGCTCAAATAAAGGGCATCAGCAAAGGTTAGGAGACTTACGTGTGATTTTCCTGTGGGGTCCTGGGAGCATGAAGTATTCATTACTTGAGAACAAAGAACCTTAGAGTTAAAGGTAAGTCACTGTGTATATGATATGACTAATAATAGGTCCCCCAAGGAAAGAAAAGGGAGAACACAGTCCATAGCTTACTTTTAACTAGGTGTATTGTGCGTTTTCTTCTTCCTGTCATTTATATTGAAAGTCACAAACTCCCTCAGGTGTAAAATGAGTACAGGCTTAGATTATTGATGTTCTGTTTGCCCCTGAGATATGTTTCATTCCCATACAGGGTAGAAAACTTTGTATTGTTCGTATCTCATTAAGTTTGGCAACATTATGCACAGTTTAGCTTTTTTATTTTTTAGCCTCTACCTTCAAGGAAACATTACATTTAAGCTTTAGTATAATAAGAGTATGGTACCTGTTTCCTAACATTACCTTTATTGTAAAAGAAATAACTTGCAAATAAAGAAAAAACATCTTTATCACAGATTTTTCTATTAAAATTTTTTAGTAGCATATGACATTTTTGAGTAAGATTAGATTCCCTTTTGTTTTTATAAAATAGTACATTGCAACTGTGGATGAATTTAAATTTAGTTTAAAAATGCACAGTGATACATAAATAAAATTCTAATTATTGAATCTCTGATGTGTCTTATTTAGTTAACAAGTTGAGTGGTAATATCTATGCAAGGTCAGATTTGTTGAGCAACAAAAATACACTTGTTTGGTCTTTATTTCCTGAAATGTGTGGATTTCTAGCGTAAAAAGATGCTCAGTTATCATTCCACTATAGAAATGACAATGAGATTGGACTTCAAATGTAACAGTTTCACTATGAAAACTGAGATAATTACAGATGTTTGTAGGGGGTAGAGAAATTCAAACTTCTATATATTTGCTGGTCATGCTGTAAAATGATACAGCCTATTCAGAAAACAAATTGATGTATTTTTTTGAATGTTAGAACATAAAATGATTTTTTCCCAAGCATTTTCATGTTGGGGGATATTTGATCACACTGTGAATCTGGAGTTTGTATTTGCATTAATTAAATATGATTAGGCTTGGCTTACGAGACTGAGTTAGCAACTAGTTAACAGAAAATCATAGAGCATCAGAGGGCACCTAGAAAGGATAAACACCAGAAGGAGAATGGAGGAATTTGAGCTGGCACAGATTTTGTTGTTGTTGCTGTTTGGTGGAACAGGGAGACTTGCTTTTTGGGAGATGCCAGCAAGGAGAGAAGGTTCAATCTCTGTGAGCCAGCAGGTTTTCACCCCAGCCTTTGACTCTCGAGTTTTATTTATAAATAGAATCATAAGGATTTAGTTAAAGCTGCCTTAAGCAGTAGCAACAGAGCCAATGCCTGTGAGGACAGAGTTCCCACCAGGCCATGGACAGAGCCAATGCCTGTGAGGACAGAATTCCCACCAGGCCATGGACAGAGCCAATGCCTGTGAGGACAGAATTCCCACCAGGCCATGGACAGAGCCAATGCCTGTGAGGACAGAATTCCCACCAGGCCATGGACAGAGCCAATGCCTGTGAGGACAGAATTCCCACCAGGCCATGGACAGAGCCAATGCCTGTGAGGACAGAGTTCCCACCAGGCCATGGACAGAGCCAATGCCTGTGAGGACAGAATTCCCACCAGGCCATGGACAGAGCCAATGCCTGTGAGGACAGAATTCCCACCAGGCCATGGACAGAGCCAATGCCTGTGAGGACAGAATTCCCACCAGGCCATGGACAGAGCCAATGCCTGTGAGGACAGAATTCCCACCAGGCCATGGACAGAGCCAATGCCTGTGAGGACAGAATTCCCACCAGGCCATGGACAGAGCCAATGCCTGTGAGGACAGAATTCCCACCAGGCCATGGACAGAGCCAATGCCTGTGAGGACAGAGTTCCCACCAGGCCATGGACAGAGCCAATGCCTGTGAGGACAGAGTTCCCACCAGGCCATGGACAGAGCCAATGCCTGTGAGGACAGAATTCCCACCAGGCCATGGACAGAGCCAATGCCTGTGAGGACAGAATTCCCACCAGGCCATGGACAGAGCCAATGCCTGTGAGGACAGAATTCCCACCAGGCCATGGACAGAGCCAATGCCTGTGAGGACAGAATTCCCACCAGGCCATGGACTGAGTGGTCGGACCATTGCCAGAGAAGCAGGCTGGTAATTGTGGACTGGCTGAAAAAGCAGTGGATTAAGGTGTAGCCTCTGGGCCAATGTTAAAACATTTTCACTCATTGTTATTTACCAAGTATTAATGAAAAATTCATTTCGAGAAAAAATGAACCTGAATCCTTTTTCATAATTGTGCCCAAATGGAATCCCGCTCAAAAGTCCATTAGCTAAGGAGTGGGTATATAAACTTTGGCATATCTGTATAATGAGACACTATTCTAAAATTATCTCAAAGACTCTCACACTATGGCAATCACAGTTTAATAATGAAGGAGCAAAGGCATGTATGTGTGCAGCTCACCATCCACCTTGAGAAGCCACCACAGACTTGACACCTCCCCTGTAGGAAGTTCTGCTTGTTTGCTGTATTAAAACATCGCCCAGTCTTTCTCCTTCTTCATGTGGGGAAGGCCACATGATTTTTCTCTTGTCTAATTTTGCATGCTGACCTCCCATCCCTGGGAAAACTTGAGCTCCAATGATTTCTCTTTTATGAGTTCTTCACAAAAATAAGTTCATGTAGCATGCTGATGCTTTTACGTTGCACATACTAGTGACTTCAGTGCTGTGAACCTCTCAGCTTCCTGTGATGAGCTCTCTTCAGTTCCTGCCATGCTGGATTTTTTTCAGAGTACTTGGTATTGCTGGCCTTATCCTCCTTATTACTCTAATCATGTGCCCCTTCCTCATTCTTGGGTTTTTAATGTGTATAGATGTCCCTCTCTTGGCAGATTCTTAAGATACCAATTTTGGCTGACTCTCATTATACTTGGTGACACAGAGAGATCTCATGACTGTTTGCATGCAGCTGGCTGCTGTCTTTTTCAGCCATGTGTTCAACAAATCCTATGCATTTATTATATTCAGGACTCAGTTTACAAACTTGAAACCTATGCTGTTATTGGAGTTGCTTTTTACTGGGTAGAGAAGGAAGTTTCCTGTTTTAGGGAGTATTGCAGCAATGGACTTTTCAGAGAAGGTGCCCCTAGGAACAATACACAAAAAGGTGAATGCAAATAGAAGCTTATCAATGGGCATTGAATCAAGGGAAATGTGTGTAAAGAGAACCAGAGGGTAAGTAAGTTGCAGCAAAGATAGATGTTGTAGTTGCTACTGTCTAAGGCACACTGACGGAGAGAACAGATTTATAGACCATTGTTTCTCCTGAGTAAAATGAGGAAACAGTCAGGTATTCATCAGACGATGAATATATGATCTGGGTGGCCTTTTAAGTAAGTTACATTGCTTCTGATGGATACTGTATGCAAAATGTGCTTGCATTGCACAAGAGCAGATGTTTGCCTATCGTAGACCAGCGTACTTGAACATCTACTAAACATGTTCACTAGGATTCAACACATGTCAAGTTCATTGTGTTTAAAACTACATCTAGCCTCTTTTCCCAGAACCCTCGTGTGGACTTGCTCCTTTTCCTGTAACCTAGCTTGGCAGAGACCTAGATGTCCAAAGAAGAGCCAGCCTTGACTTTTCAGAGGCTCTTTACCCATTTGCCAAGTGGGAGAGAAGGCATTTGTGTTCTTCCGTGCCACCCTCTAATTTGCTAGTCCCTTCTTCGTGCCACCTTTCAGTACTCAATATTAAAATTGAGTTTTCTGAGAGAAGTTCATTAGGCTCATTTGGTGCTTCCTGGCAGGTCCCTTGCTTCTTCTATCCAGCGTGGCATCTATTCTTAAACAAGTGATATCAAGGTGGTATGTACTACTGTAGTCCAGTAATAGGCTGAGGTTCAATCCCTTATAATTGATTTGTTATGTGACTTCTCCCACTTAATAACTTAGCTTTATTTTGTTTATCATAAATACACCAAAATCATTCAGGTCTGCTTTCAATGTTAGGTTACTTCCAAATCCCCTGGTAGACAAAGATTACTCACTAAACAATATCACCTCTAGGCCACATACTTCAAGAAGACAGGGAAGAGGTTTCTGCCTGTTTGTATTTACATAATTAATTGAAAAACACTTAAAATTATATGTATGTATCTATATGTGGGTATGTGCACATGAGTCCTAATAATTCCAGAGGCCATCAGTGCTGGGTCCCTCTGGAGCTAGAGTCAGAGGTGATTGTAAGCTAACAGAAATGGGTTTTGTGAACCAAAGTCTGGTCATCTGCAAGAATAGCAAGGGCCGAGGCATCTCTCCAGCCCAGGGCTTCATCGTTTGTGTTGAAAAATTCTGCATATTTGTCACATGCATGACATCATGCTGCCATTATATCACTCCAAGTGCTCATGCTTCCTTGGTGCCTTTTGTCCCTCCACCCCTAAAGCCTGTAACTCGAGGAACTGTTTCCTGTTCCCAAATGTCATGCAGCTGCAATCACATGCTGAAGAGCCTTTTAACACTAGTTCTTTTTAGCAGCTGAATGGCGAGTTTCACTGGAGTGTCCACCTTCTCAACATCTACTTCTACCCTGGCAGCATTGATCTTGCTAAGAGCAATGCTTTATTAATGGCACCATTTCTTTTGCAAAGGAAACACAGACCCTCAACTATCCTAAATCACACTATGGTGTCATGGTGTATGCACCACAGTCATGGGATATTTAATAACTAAGAATGTTATACATTAAATTTTATTGAAGAGATCTATGAAATTAAAAAATGTTTTGTTATGTGTATTTTGCAAAATTCTATGAATAATTGAGATGGTTAGAGGTCAATAAAATATAAAACAAAAATTTTTCTTGTTAAATGGATGTCTATCTTTTTATTTCTACATAGATAATGGTTGGTTTCAACTACAATGGATTGAGTATGTATTGTTGCTGAATTTTATTTTTAAAACGTCATTGTTTCTTGAGGAGTAGAAAATCAGTTCTTGGCAAGTACTCATATTTTTACTGGTAAAAAATTAAAGATAAAAGGTTGTTGATTACATTAGGATTACATAATTTTCAAAATTCGTGTGTGTGTGTGTGCACACATGCACGTGTGTAGAACATCTGAAGTAATAGCCTACCCTAAACAGAAGTCCCAAGTTTGTTAACATGACTTTCGGAGCTCACACTTTCCTCTACTGCATTTGCCCCTAAACACTGTGTCTTACCTGCTTGTACCCCAGCCAGAAAGTGCTGTGTGCAGGTGCACGTGTGTGCTGTCCCTTCTTGACTCTCTTTACCTTGTCCTGTCTGTGCCTCAGTCGCTTTGTCCGGAGTATCACATGACAAGCTCTTGTAGGGAATGCTAACAGGGATTCTGCTTGTTCCTGTTTCCTCAGTGTCCTCCTCCTGTCTTCACTGTCAAGCTAATGCACCATTAAACAAGTAACCACTCCTCAAATTTAGATTATAAAGTCTTTGAGAGTAGGGCTGTTGCCTCTTCAGTATCTAGCTATGTGCCTCTCCCAGCAATGACTTAACTTAGTGAAAATATTAATTAACGAATTAAGCATGGGAGATTTGATTTCAGTTGTTTGAAACTTAATTGTATGTAACAATTTTAGGGATTCTACTCATAACAGATTTTCTTTTTCACACTAATTTTGTGCCTATGAATTTTGATCTCAGTTGGTAGCTCTAGCTGTCCCAGAACTCACTGTGTAGTCCAGGCTGGCCTCAGACTTAGAGGGATCTGCCTTCCTCTGCCTACTGAGTGCTGGCATTAAAGGGGTGTGCCAGCATGCCTGACTGTGAGCATATTTTTCTGTGGGTAAGACTTTCAGGAAGTTTTCACATGGAGGTGAAGCTGAGGATGAGTTTTGAGGATCAGTGTCCTGATAGAAGCTGCCTAGCATCTGAGTAGGAAGGAAAGGCTGTGGCTTTGGTTTTGGCTCTGCTACTATATTACTACATCACCCGGAGTAAACTAACCGCAGAGACAGGGTGGATCTCCAGCATCTTGGACTAGATTATTTCCAAAGATTCCTTAATATGTAATTCAAGTAAGAGATACAATTTAATAAAACTAGTGATTGCCATTGGCAAAGAATCATATATTTTCTAATCATTTAGAATGTGAATATTATGTAATGCAGATAATAAGAAATTTATGTTGCCTACAATCTACATGTTGGGATGGCATAGCTTATCCTTAATCTAAGAGGTCACAGAAAAATAATTCAAGTTGTCAGGACTGTAAATCTACACGCTAACATGTAGCATGTTGATTCACATAATGTTTAGATTACACTTTAGTTTCTTTCACCAAATACGTAATTTATCTGTTTAATATTATACATTCCAATGTATTTCTATCATTCTGCAAGTGAACATATGTCAAAAAAATCTCTCTGTGGCCAATTACTCATTCCCTGCAGCCTTTTTTTTTTAAATAAGAGGCAATATTAAAACAATTATAAAACCGCATTTCTATAATTTAGGTCATAATATGTATATAGCCAAGTTTTGCAAAGCTTAAGTGAATGGCATTTAGGTGGGAATTTTATAAAGGTTTGAGATGGCGTTGTTGGGACAGAACAAAAACTGTTTCCTTTGTCTTCCCCTCCTCCTGTCCTTCTTCTCTCCACCTGCTTGAGGCAAGCTGTATTTCTTCAGAGAAGCCTCATAATTGCCCCTCTGTGCCTGATTTGGGGCTCAGGAAAGGCCCGTAGCATCTGTAAAGCTGGCAGCGAAATGGTATTTCCAGGCAAGCGCAGGGCTGCTGGGTAGTGAGCCAACCCACCGCTTTGTCCTAGCAGCTGAGAACCTCGCCGGAGTATTAACCGCGGTGTTCAGTAACACAGACCTGTGCCATGAGCAAGGAGAGCTCTGAGCAAGTGTGAGGGTCAATATTTATAGACCACTACGTAGCCGCCTTGCAGAGGGACAAGGAGAAACACGCACACACCCAGAGCCAGGCAGGGAAAGACAACAGTGGAGGCAACCTTAATTTGTAATGTTTGTTCTGAAAAAATTTTTCTTTCTGTCAGGTTCAAACTTCTGCTGAATCACAACCATTCAGCGCCGAGCTATGACAAGAGAGGAAACAAGAAGTTAAAGGAGCAACAGGGCCATACGTGAAGAGGTAAGTAATTAACCAGTTTAGGCTGGTTTAAAACCCGTCTCCCAGTCGGCTGCGTTGCATCAGTGGGCAAAGGGCTGTGGGGCTTGTGACAGCCTGCGAGGAGGGGCTGCCTGCTTTAATGAATGTTCTTGGAGGAAGTGTAGGCTTGTGTACTCCTGTTGAGAATGCCTGGACCTTCTTAATGTGGGTGGTGGCAGCCACGCTTGAACATTGATTTCATGCTCTCCCGTGTCTATCAGACTGAAGTCTGCCAGTTGGTAACTTCCTATTTAACTTTATATACTATGAGGCATTATTAGTCTTAGTTAAGATTTGTGGTCTAAAGATGGAATATAGAGAATGCATGCCAACTTGCAGAGGTGTGTACTTACTAGACAGTATCAGAATGTGGAAACCTGGAATGTGGGCAACCCAGGGTCTCTTTGTCAAAGCAAAACTTCCCTGGGCAGTATACTGAAACAGTGCTTACTATTGGAATGGACTAACCTGGAGTGACAAGAATAGTCTTTGTTACACAAAGTGTCAAAGACAAACATCTAGGAGAAGGTCCCTGCCTGTCCAGATGACTTGCTGTTGGATTTTCACGAAGTGTGTTCTCCTTCTTCATATTAAACCAGACAGCATCTCTGGCTATGCATTCCATTGGTGTTTTCCTGTTACTGCAGGTAGCGGGTTCAACGCTTCCCTGTGTGTACATATTGCTGTGGTTGGTCACGCTTATCTCCGATCATACTAAAAGCAACAATGCCAAAGAGCACAGAAACCACTTCTCTGTGAACTTTCCTGCTGAGAACTCTGTTGGAGTGTGTATACTTACATTTTATCTACTGTATGTGGCTTAGAGTCAGCATTAGGTACATGAAAGTTGCCTAGCAATGTAGTGGATACAGTGGGAGGTTACTGGTCTGTTCTATTACATTGTGGAACTGCTGATACCTGCATGATATTTAGGTTACAGGTGATGACTTGAGTTCCAGCGAGTTTTCTGTACTGTTGCTATATATATTTATCTCGAAAACAAAATTTGTACTGCTATAGGATTTAAATGATGTGCAGTCGAGATACAAGGAAGAGCTAATATGTGGCACAGATTTACATAGCACTATCAAACAGAAAGCAACTCATATTGAAATGTGATGGACCATATCAAAACAGCAGCCAGAATAGCTCTAATTGAAATGGAAACATCTTCACATGAGGCCAAAATTAATCACTTTGATTGACGTAATTTGGGGGGAGTGTTATTGAGACTGGGTCTTTGTATGTAGCCGTGACTGGCCTGCTACTTGCTATCCATGCTACACCGGTCTCCATTTCAGCTTCCTGGGGGAGATTGTAGGTGTTAGTCACCATGCCTTAAAACGCATGCATAATTTGGGCTTTGTTTGTCCAGACAGGGTATCTCTGTATATCCCTGGCTATATTGGAACTTGCTCTGCAGATCAGGCAGGCCTACAAATCAGAGATCAGCCTGCCTCTGCTTCTCAAGTGAGTTGTAGGATTAAAGGCATATGCTACCACCACCTGTTTGCATGCATAATTTTTAAAAAGTTTCAGAATCATCAGTTTTTGACATGCATGCTGTTTCTACATTCTGCCTGCTGTGACTAAAGCATCCTGCACATCGGTCGGCAGAAATCTCTATCGCAGGTTACAAAGTCTGTTGGGAACACACCAGGAGGGGTGAGTCTGAAGCATGTGACAGATGTCTTCCTCACTTTTTGAGGAATCTCTGCCCTGTACTAGTTTGTTTTGACACCAAGAGTGATTATGAGTTTCCCATTTCCTGCTTCCACCTAGTGGTTTTTTTTTTAGCCATTCATACTGGAGGAAGGTGAAATCTCAAATTGTTTTATTTTGTATTTCCCTGATTGGTTAGGATGACGAATCTTTAAAGTAGTTCTCAGTTGTTTGTGTTTATTATTTTGAGAACTCTCTGCGTTTTAATTGGTTTGTCTATTATCATGGTGTTTAGCTTTTTTTTTTTTTTTGTATAATTTACGCACTGGCCCTCTGTCAGAGATATAGCTGGTAAACAATTTTTCCCATTCTCTAGGCTGCCTCTGTGCTTTAATTATGGTGTCCTTTGTCCCACAGAAGCCTTTTAGCTTCTTGAGGTGTCATTTGTCAATTGCTGGTCTTAATGTCTGCACTATCGGGACCCGGTTTACTAGTACTTTCTTAATTTTAAGACAGAACTAATCCATATGCGATCTCAAAGTTCACGTTAACATGCAATTCTTGTTATATACCTAAAGTCCAGTTTTATTTTATTTGCTTGAACATTTGCCCTATAGCCTGTAAATAGGTTTCACTCATATTTTTAACATTATTTTATAAATGCATTGTGGTTGATCTAGAGTAGGCAAATTGAAACTCAAAAGTCTGTCAATGTATTTTTCTTTGTTATATGGTGAAGATTGTAATTTCTTTTTCACAGTATCCTGCTTTTTTCATATTGCATGAATGCATCATTGTTTTGTCTTTTTATTCTTTCTTAGAGCTTTGTTTCTGAAGTACCACATCAAATCTTTACTGAGAGAAAATAGGACAAATAGGTCACTGCGGCCAAAATAAGGCAGAGAGGTTTTTTTTTCCTTCAGTTTAGGTGAAAAGAATAGGAATTATGATACTCGTTGATAATGTCAAAATGGGTTCTATTTGTGTTGAAAACTAGTTGGGTATTTTAAAATGTGAGCATTCTCAATATTATTTTTGGCATTTTACCAATTGTGCTATTGGTTGCTTATCATGTTTCTAAGAACCATTTTTATATAGGCATGTTACAAAAAATGAAAAAATATAACTCTGGAGCATTTTGCATCACGTAGTAAGCATCTACTAGAGCAATAATAGAGTAAGCACAGAATGTTAACAGACACTTGTTAACGGACCTAACTTTCCCAGCCTTGTTTCACTGTATTGCACATCTATCTCCATACTGCCCTTGAATGGGTTAGTCCACACTCTGATCATCATAGCACAATCCAGCAAGACTCCTCCCATCCTGGTTTTTCATTGCCCTAGGAATTCTTGAATTGTGTTTTTTTTCTGACCTCGCTGACACTTGGTTCTATGCTCACCTTTTGCCATTCCTCTGGAATGTTACCTACACCTCTGGCTATCCAGGAGACTATCTCTCCTTTCCTGATCTTGTTCTAGCAATGAGTCTTGTATTTTTTTAATTGTCTACCCTGTGTGGTATCTCTCAAGAATTGCTTGGGCTGCTACTCCATCTTAAAAGTCCTTTCCTAGGGCTTTCTATCATTGGCAACATCCCTTTCTAGGGATTCCAGATCAACCTTGGTCCTAACACTTGCAGAACCTCAGATTAATATGTTTGTATCTTCCATGACACTAAAGGAGTTGTGGCTGGGATTTAAGATTTGTCCTGGTAAAACAAGCTATTTAAAATTAAAATAAAAATGATAAAATAAAAACAAACAAACAAAAAAAAGATTTGTCCTTATGTACCTTTCCGATGCCTATAATATAACAAATATTCCATAAGAAGAGGAAATAAAATTTATTATGCACATCCATTTTTAAATAGCCCTCACTTTGACCAAATCTGTCAATATAATCAATAAAATGCTCTTGTAGCATTGAATGCTGTGATACAGTAAATGATTCTCCCCATGAACAGTGTCTCATTTCTCAAAGGCCCAGTGAAGGCTTCAGGGAGAGTATGCCTGTTCTCAGGAGTCAGAAAATTAAGATTGCAGCTTGGAGTTGTTTCCAGTGATCCCAGTAAAGGCATTCCTTGAGTTGTATTTACTCTTGCAGAGACAGGGACTTAAGGAAATAACACACATGCATAGCTGAAGAATTCTCAAACACGAAAGGTGATACTCTATTTAAGTCCAAAGAAGAATTCACTTCTCAAAATAGAAATGTCGAAAGGAAAGGAAGTCAGTCTTTCAAAAAGTCAAGAAACAGCAGCTGCTTCTTTAAGCTCTGAAATTCAATAAAAATAAAATTTATCTCATTTCTTAATTGTTTTGTTTACCCAGAATACATAAAGTACTTGTTGTCTGAGCTACTTCATATACCACTGACAAACAAAGCTTCATGGACAATTTAGAACATTGCGTTTTCCCCGTTCTCGGTGCTTTTACCCCTTGGCGTGTTCTCCCACCATTTTCACTACTATTTAAGGCTTAGAAACCTCTTCCAGAAATTGAATATGACCCTTGTTTACTTAACCTTAACTTGTATCTGTCTGAGGAATGAAAACAATATTGGTATTTTCATAAGAAAATGTAGTGACTTTTTAATTGCTTAAAATAGACCATAGCCAGCTTGAAATTTTCTTTTAAATGTGTTTTGTTCATGTAACTGTCCTGTGGTAAGTTTGAATTACAACAGGCGCCATTTCAGAAAGTTTAATGGTGTAAAGTTTGTAGATCTTTCTGGCATATTGAATGATACGAGATGAAGAGTAGAAGTTTCTTTGATCATGGGGTAGACATGTGTCTACTTCCCCTTATCCAGTAAAGACAGAAATGCAAGCTTGTTTCATTATAATCTCAAAGATTATCGCAAGACCAAATCACAGAACTCCACCATTGTCACTGAGAAAAGGTCAAAGAACTCTGTGGTTAAAATGAGGCACAAAGGTTTTTTTTTCCTAAATTAGTTGTCTTACTTTATTATCTTAGCAGTTTGCCTCGCCAGTCAATAGTTTTCTATAACTATACATGGCATGCAATTCATAAAAGAAAAGTATAATATATTAATTTTTAAATTGGAACTCTTTTGTGTTAAAGATGGGGAAACATAATAAATGAGTAACAACTAGAAGAACATCATTTATAGTATATAATTAAAAACTAAATCACAAAGCAAAGAAATGCTTAAGATTAAAGAAACTATACGACCTTTGTTGTATGATTTACTTGTTCCATATTCTACATGTTATATTTTAAAATTAATTTGTTTAATTCTGTGTTTTATACTGTATTATACTCCTTTATATTATTTTTTTAATTTCTGAATGTCAAATATTGCAGTACTGTCCTCACATGAGCTAACGTATTTTTCTACTCCTTAGTATACTTAAAATACTTTGAGTGGCATTCCCTTACTTTCTTTTTTTAAGATTTTACTTTATTATTATTTTTAATTTAAATATAAATTAGAAACAAGGTTGCTTCACATGTCAATTCTAGGTCCCTCTCTGTTTCCCTCCCCTCCTCCCACCAATCCCTCCAATATCCCCTCATTTCCCCAGGGAGGGTGAGGCCCTCCATGGGGATGTCCATAGTCTGTCATTTCATCCAGGGCAGGGCCTAGACCCTCCCCCAAGAGTTCAGGGTGAGAGTGCATCTCATATTGTTGGATGGGAGTCCAAAGTCCATGTGCATACCCGGGATAAATACTGATCTACTACCCAAGGCCCAATAGATTACCTAGGCCTCCTCACTGACACCCACATTCAGGGGGTCTTGATCATTCCCATGCTGGATTCCCAGGCATCAGCTTGGGATTCAAGAGCTAACCCTTGTCAGGTCAGCTGTTTCTGGGGGTTAAACCAGCCCAGTCTTAATCCCTTTGGTCATCAGTTCTCCCTCTCTGTTACTGGCTTTCTTGAGTTCAGCTCAGTGCTTAGCCGTGGGAGTCTGCCTCTTCTTCCATCAGCCACTGAATGAAGGTTCTGTTTCCCAGACTCTCTGGCCATGGGATTGTAGGCTGGCACTCCCCAGAGCTATGTCTAAAAGCCATATATGAGAAAGTACATGCCATGTTTATCTTTTTGTGACTGGGTTACCTCGCTCAGGATGGTTGCTTCTAGTGCCATCCATTTGCCTGCAAATTTCAGGATTCCATTGTTTTTTCTGCTGAATAGTACTCCATTGTGTAAATGTACCGTATTTTCTCTATCCACTCTTCGGTTGAGGGGCATCTAGGTTGCTTCCAAGTTCTGGCCATTACAAATAATGGGCATTCCCTTACTTTTTCTTCTGCTTTCCCTATTTTTCTTGTTAGTGAAGCATTATTTATACCATACTTTTTTCTTACAACATGAAAATATGACAAGTAAACCTAAAACAAAACTAATGAATATTATATACTTGGTTGTAGCTTAGGAAATCTAATAGGGAGTGCATTACTGTATTATTTATAATTTTGTTTTGAAGTTGATTTTGTTTATTTTCAGCAGGTAGATGCTTTGAATAAAATAAAGATAAATATGTTTTCTGGATCAAACTGAATTCTATCTAAAATTTGAAAGAAAAATAATTCTCAACAAATTTCTGCCTTCATCAATGAGTTAACTAGCATTCCTTTTCTATTTTATGAAATATTTGAGAATTACTGTGTTAATTCTTTATAAGGGACTGGTAGACTCAGAAGTGAATCCATGTGGACCTGTACTTTTAACTAAGATATTTTGAAAAATATATTGCTTTAATCTTAATTGGTTGTTAAAGATCTGTTTAAAAGTTCTCATCTTGGCTTAATGTCATGAGGTTATATGAAATTAGATATTCATCCATTTCATTTTCTCTTTTCAAGTTTGTGGAATATAAGTTTGAAATGTATATCCTTAAGATTTTGCAAATTATGTTGGTATATGTTTTAATTCCTTTTTATTTCTAATTGTATTACCTTGGGTTGTCTCTTTGATTAGTTTGGCTAAGGATTTGGCACAAAAGCAACAATAACAAAAAAGAAACTTAAGGTGCAGCTCTATGACAAACATACATGAAAAATCCTTGTGAAACAATTGAAAACAGAATTCGAGAACTCATCAACAAATCATTCTGTATGGTTAAGCTGGCTTCC
The DNA here is from genome assembly GCF_017639785.1 of Mesocricetus auratus. Classification (NCBI taxonomy): domain Eukaryota; kingdom Metazoa; phylum Chordata; class Mammalia; order Rodentia; family Cricetidae; genus Mesocricetus; species Mesocricetus auratus. Next base: position 17,172,514 of record NW_024429193.1, read on the forward strand.
TCCCAACAATGAAAGGATGGTTTAACATACATACATCAGCAAATGCAACATTTCCCTTAAGTGAACTCAAGGATAGACAGCATTTATATTAATAAATCCAAAAAGTCTTTTGACATAGTCCCATGTCCTTTCATAGGAGAAAGCCCTGAAGAGAATGAACGGAACCCATCTCAACATATTAACAGCTATATAATAAAAACCTGTTGTCAACATTATTCTAAATGGTGAAAAATTGAGAATTTCCAATAGAGTAAGGAACAAGTCAAAGATGTCTAATTTTTTGTTTGTTTTTCAATTTAATGTCTGGAGTCGCAGTTAGAATAGTAATATAAAAAGGATATAAATAGGAAAGGAAGAAGTCACTATACTCATATTTGCAGATGATGCAGTTCTGTAAATAAGAGACCTTGAAGTCTTTTCCAGAAAAGTCTCAATTTTATTAACACCTTCAAGAAAATGGCAAGACAGAAAATTAGCATGCAAAGGTCAGTATGCTTCCTATAACCTGTAACAAACATTCTGAGAAATAAACCAGAAAATCAATAATATTCACAGTTGCCTCAATAAAATAAAATACCATAGATTAAACCTAACCAAAAGATGTAAACTTCCTGTACAATGAAAACTCTAAAACACTAATGAATTTCAAGAAGATAATAGAAGATGGAAAGACCTCTCATGCTTATGGATTCTATTTTAAAATGACTATTTCCCTAAAGCAATTTATAGATTAAATATAATTTTCATGAAAATCTCAATGATGTTCTTCACATAAATAGAAAACAAACAGATCCATAAACTTTTTTCCAAAGCAAGAAGACCCTGGATCAGCAAAGCAATCCTGAGCAAAAATAGTAATGCTGGAGATATCACCATATTGGATTTCAAGTTATACAATAGGGCCTTAGTAACAAAATCAACATGTCACTGGCCCAAAGAAACCAACATGCAGACCAATAGGATACAAAAACCAGATAAAAAAGAAATCAGCAAAGGTCACACTATTTTTCACAAACATGTCAAAAATATACAGTGGAGGGAAGATGGTCTCTTTAGTAAATGGTACAATCGAGTCTGGTTACCCATATACAGAAACTAAAACTAGATCCCCATCCCTCTTCCTTCACAGAAATCAGTTCAAAGGGATCAAATGACTTCATGTGTCCTGAAACTCTGAAAACAATAGGGAAACACTTTACAATACAACCATAAGAAAGTGGTTTTCTTCAGTCCCTTAAGAGACGAAGTCGACTTATTATGAGAATAGGTAACTGGGAATGCCCACCTACAGATGGATTATCTGTGCCAACTTCCCCCATCCGAGGCTCAAGGGACAGTGTTGAAGAGTAGGGAGGAAGAATGTAAGATTTGGAGGATAGGGCGCAAGGCTTTGACATGGCACATAATAACCCACTGCACCTGTGGTTGTTGCACAAGACCTGTACAAGACTAACCAATCAAAAATTCCAGCTTGGATGACAGAGGTGAGCTTGAGTCTCTATTCCTAAATGAGGGTATTTAGGTAGTTGATTGGAGCTAAGGGAGGGAGAAACAACTTTCTTTGGGACCATGGTCACCAGTAGGTTACCCTTGACTTGTAGATGGCTCAAGATCCATATTACTTATGGCCAGCATTGATTGAATGCTACCATTTGGAAACTACTACTACTACTAGTACAATAATGACTACTAAATGATGATATGAGAGTGTCTCAGAAGGTATTAGAAGGAAGTAGTAGGAGGTAGATATTATCAATAATAATAACAGGAGTAGTACTAAAAGTGAATTTTTCTTCTTCTTTAAATTAGTTATTTGAGAGTTTATTCAATATGCTTTGATCATATTTACCTGTTTCCCAAACTCTTCCCCAACTCACAGCTCTTCCCTACCTACTCAACCTTGTGTTTTTAAGACCACTGTGTTGTTGAAAATATTCTTGGCAATGTGATCTTTTGCTGTAGAGAGGTTGATGTACCAACCACTCATTTTTAAGCTTTACATTTAAAAAATGGTCAAAGGGAATATAAAATACTAAGCTTGTGACTAAATAGCATATCTAGACATACTTATACAAGGGGCAATGCTAAATTTAGGTTTTGAGGTTATTTTTGGAAAGGAGTAACTTTGGGAATTGACCCTTTCCTTTTAACAGATAAAGGAAGACAATTGACACCAAAGTAAACATAATTAAAAGAGTCCTAGCAGAAAATAGAACAAAGTATAGTTTGGTTATCATGAGAAGTTTAAACATTTTAAATGGCAGGGAGTTAAGAATTGTTTATGTCAATAATAGTATGTTTGTAAATATGGTTTTTGAATATGAGACTATAGTGAAACATTATTTGAATATTTTAGAATAATATTTATATTTAATTTAGTAGTTCATAATTAAAGTAAATTGTATAGCTTATATTTAAGTAAATTTATTTTTAAGTTTATTTTATCTAAATTGTATTACATATTTATATATTATACATATTGTATATTATGTAATGTATATTAGCATGAGACTCTTAATCTCAGGGTTTAGGTTCCGGCCCTACATTGGGCACCATTTGAAGATGGAGTTTTGGCTCTGTCTGGTCCTGTAGCCATTTGGACCCAAATAAACACATAGAGGCTTATATTAATTATAAACTTTGTGGTCAAAGTGTCAGGCTTCTTATTTGGCTAGCTCTTTTAATTATTAGCCCATTTCTATTAAACTGTGTATTGTCAGGAAGCTGTGACTTACCTGTGGTGCTACAGCATGTTACTCCTTCGGTGGCTACGAGGCATCTCTCTGGCAGGGGGCTCTTTTTTTCCTCTCCCCAGCATTCCTAGTCTGGTAGCCCCGCCTATTCTTCCTGTATAGCTAATGGCCAATCAGCATGTATTCCTGAAACAATAAGAGAAACATATCCGCAGCATAAAGAAGGACCTCCCCCATCATTACACTCTTAGAGAAAACTCATATCTCCCTCTCCCAGAAGCTAATGACTGCCAGTAAATCAAATTTTGGGTGGAATTGTGTGCCCAGCTCCTCTGTCTATGATAGGGTTTGTTCTGGCTTAGGCTTGCACAGGTTTTGTGCATTCTGCCACAATTTCGGTGAGTTCATATGTGCAGCTGCCCTACTGTGTCCAGAAGATCATATTTCTTTGTAGTTATCCACAGCTTCAGGCTCTTACACTCTTTCTGCTTTCTCTTCAGCAGTGGCTTTGGAGTCTCTGGAGAAGAGGTGGCATCTATATTTTCTTTAAGGTCTGAACCTTCTGCAGTTACTTTGCCTTTGTCACTTGGCCAGTATGGGGAACTGCGTTAGTCACCTTTTACTGTAATTAGAAGCATCTCAGATGAGGGATGAGAGATTCACTGATCTGTGGTTGTAATAATAAGTCATTGCAAGTTTTGTAACTTTTTCCTAGTGCGTATGACCTATCAAACCATAGGTTTTAACCCTAATACTGATGCTGAATACTTACCCACCTAGTCTTTGAGGACCCTCATCAGAGGGACCCCCCCACCCAACTGGGGTGGTCCAAGGCACACCAGTCTTAGACCTTGCAAGTTGAAATGATGACTGACTGGCCTAGAAAGATATGCCCAGTAACAGGAGCATCATGTGACTAACCAAGTATTTTCTGATTGGACTCAATATCTGCAGTACAGGATAATAGTCATACCTGTAGCCCCATAGTTTTAGTAATCCGGAAGGGCAGGAATTCCAAGACCAGGAGAGAGAATCCCAACTTAGGAACACACAGGTGGCAAAACAGGCTATACTTGTCTGGAGTCCTTTTGACCTTTGAGAAGTAAATCCATGCTTTATGAATTTTGATCCTCTGAAGCCTATATGAACTTTATTATACAAAAAGACATAAAAGTTTTAGACCTATTAGTATTACCAATCTGTACTGAAATCCATATTGTAGAAAAACAGATATTTTGTATCTGTAATACACTCATACCTTCCAGTCCTAGCAAAAACCACAGGTTTGGTTAGAAGCATGTGTATTTTTCTTCCATCTAGAGACATTCAGGTACAGACTGGATAGAGATGTCTTTGGTCTGATGAGAATCCCTTTAAGTTTATACTTAGATGACAGCCAAAATAAATTCAGAACCTTGGACTTCTGATTGAACAGCAGGTAGTCGCTGCTCTATCAGTTTATCAGAACTCTATTAAATAAATGTTAAGCTCTGAATTTTTATATCATAGAAGGGGAAAACAATATAAAATTTATATGTTCTTACATCCTCAGATCCTTATTTAGGAACCATATCAAGACTTGACTTTTATGCAGTAGCTCTCCTTCTTTTGAAGTCTGTGGAACTTGTCTCACAGAATCTACTGGATTTGGTGTGGCCCTGATGACTGCTTTTCTCTCCTGATAGCCTGTGTATCACCTTCAAGCAGGGTGAAACCTAATCATTAGGAGATAAAGCGTTAAGATCAGACCCTGCTTGATTTTACTGTGTTCTAGGATCCAAGCAAATGGTGTCTTCAGCAATAGGCTCTTACTATCAAGGGTTTCCCTGCGTAGCCTGGGCCCTGACGTTGCTGTCCTGTTATCTCTGTCTCCTGGTGTTGGCATTACAAGTTAGCCATGCAGAAATTAATTCATGAATAACTGAAGGCGAAGTCCAAGTTCAGCCTGTGACTATGCGTTCTGTTCTGATTCTTCCTTTACTGGAACCAAGGTGATCTCCTTCCCTTACCCTCCCCTATTACTGAAGAAAGTTTCATGGCCTTCGAGTAAACACGCAGCATCCATTGCATTGCAACCTCTTGTTCTGGGTTTGAATTAAAAAATTCCTTCCTGAAGGTACTTGCAATTCTTCTTAAAATCTGTATTTGTATCACAAAAGTTACACTTTGATTTGTATCTTCATTACCATTGACTTTGAATTTAAGGGGCTTATTAGTACTTACAATTTTTCTTTACTATGTATCTATTTGTGCTTTCTGAAGAAGGTGTATTTCTCTTTTACAAATACAGTAGGTAATTTTTAGATGAAACCAGATAATCCCGAGTCTACCTCGTCTTTGGAGACCCTTTCTTAGCAACTGCATTCATACGCTCTTCATTACATTAAAAAATTCAACTTCTCTGTTTTGAAATAAAAAAATATCTCCTGGAATATCTTTATTTTCAGAGATAATTAAAATGTTCTTCATCTCCACTGAAGCATGGGAAGCTCTTTTATATCCAGAAATAGTAACAATGAATTTATTCACAGACACTGGAGCCCACAAGGACTTTATTAGTCAAGGGTTCTTGCGTCTCTGTTGAATCATTACCCATTTCCACTTCCTTTGTGAAGTCGTCTTTGCTTCATGACCCTGTAGTGCAGTTTAAGACCTTCGTGCTACTTTCAATCTGTATTGCATTTAGAGTGGGTGTATTAGACCCAACTTGGCATGGCTCTAGAAAATACTGTAGACTAGAGGATATATGCATAGTGCTTATATTAAAGCAGACTTTACAGAAGAATTATCTCTGTGAGAAATTATTCATGAATAATAGCTACTATTTAGTTTGTGCCTGTAAGCCCAATGTTGTGAAGCGTTTGGAAGACCCCGCATGTGGGCCTTTGGAATTGTTTCTGGAAGACGTATTTAATTTGAATGCCCTTTTTTCCTGTGCTGTTGCAGTCTGTGTCAGGTTCCAAAGGCAATGTAAATCTCACACATGTGGGGGCAACTGTCTCTGTGGTGCATTTGAAGATGTTTGCAGCATGTTCATCCAGTCGAAAGGACATGATTTTAGTTTCTGAAAACTATGAGCATTTGGTGAGATGGTAAATCAATTAAAAATTTTGGCTAGCTTTTATTAAGTTACTCCCTGTCAGACTTTTTTCTGTTTGATAACTATACTACTGGTGGTAATCGATGCCAATAGCCAGAAACCTAGTGTGAGATTAAACAATGATTTACAAATACTTCCTAATGCACGTTGAACACAGAGATGGTTAATTGTACGCTTCTCTTTTTGCTTTGTTACTGACATATTTCTATGTTCGGCATTTGCTTGCACGCTGGGATTTGGGACACACTGGTGACTGTCTTGGAATCGCGTACCAGCTGGACAGTGCGTGCTCTTAATCCTCCTCCTCCCTGCCTTCATTCTTCCCACCCTCAGATTATTCTTATTCCTCACTATTTCTTCTTCTTTCTTTCCAGTGGGTTTGCTCTTAGGTTTGAATGTTTGTTGCTTTGTAGGGTATCTATGATACCAAATTGTTACTGACTTATTTAAAAATAATTTTTAATTAAAACGGGTTTTCTCTTTTTTCTTTTCTTTCTTTTGTCCTAAGCCGCCCTTTAGTAATGATGGTCTGACATGTGTGCTTCCCCTGCCTTCACTTCCTGTATGCTGGGACTATCAGCATACGCTGCCCTGATGGTCTTTACTATGTTAGGGTTAGACCCCAAGGCTCTGTGCATTCCTGGCAAGCACTCAACCAACAGTCATATCTCTAGTTCCCTGATTTTGTTCTGTTAAGTTTAACTTTTTCCATATCTTTCACTTTTAAGCAATTTAAAGAAAATATTCTTGATTTTAACATTGGTTGTTAAATATCTGGAAGGCAGACGAGCTTTTATCATGGAAGGGTTAAAGCACAGTTGCTGCCATCTACTCTTTCATTTTATAATTGAGAGTGGCTTTTTCAGCATAATGCCCAACATGTTTTTATATAGGATAATTGTGTCATTTAACACACATATAAGTATTAATTATATAGAAAGGCTTTACTCTCTGCTAAAGATGAGTAAATAGAAGTGCTTAAGATTAGACAGCTTGGCAAGGAGATGCAGTAAGAGAGAAATCCACTTCTTTCTGACTCTAGATACCATACATATATGAGTTTTTTTATATACATGGTCAACTTTCCTTCTTCTATACATGCTAAAATTCTGAGAAGCCAAGGCTTCCAGATGAGGCACATGCTCAGACCAGACATCCCGTCTCTGGTCTCTACAAGAAGGACAAGGCCTTGTCTATAGTTACCACAGGATGAAAAAAATCTCAATTTAGGTAGACTATTTAATTTTATTCAGTACTTTTCCACTTTTGTGGAAAATGTTTGTGCAGCCAGACAAAAACTGCTCATGAAAGCTTGTTCTTGCTGAATTCTGTGTTTTTGAGATAGTTTAAATCCTCATCGTCTATCCAGAGATTTTGCTATTTAAAAGTTTCATTTAGATCCTATTGGCCTTTTATATTAATGGCATCTCACTCATACTGCATCACGTTTTTAAAATACACCAATATAAATATAGATGTATTTGGTTATTCAGATATGAGGTTCCCTGTATACAGTTTAACCTCTTCCCTGTTCTGCTTTCCAGGAACTATATGAACTATGTTTGAAATTATGTGAGACAGGAAATGACAGGAAAAATGAATTTCATTTCTTCATCCAGTTCATTAGCCTTTTGCCAATTTTTGAAAACAACTTAGGTATGGAAGAAATACAGATTAAAATAAAGAAATGATTTGTTGATTTTTCCATGATTGCTTTGGTCCTCTATTTGGAATAAATAATTCAAGATGGTTATAAGTTGTGGCTTCTTTGAAAGGTTTGCAATTGTAAAATCATTTTAACATCAAGCATTTCTCTTGAACTTGCTGACCCAAATACTTTGAAGTCAGAATGTGTATGAATTTCATGCATGAGAAAGTTACAGTACAAGAGATAATGAAGGACAAAAAACCCATGTGCTTTGCCCTGACTGGTTAGTTCTAAAATTACGTTGAGATATATAGTATAATAATGAGTAGGCAATGCAAATCATTAAGAAAGTTCTGATTTGTTACCTTATACTGTTTCTGCAAACTGAGAAAAGAATGTCAAGATTCTATTGGAAAACACCTGTACAGAGTGGGCCATTTAGTGGGAGTCTACTCGGTGAGAGTCAAAGAGTTATCACATAGAGATTTTAATGGAATGTGAGGTGGACCTAATACTTCCTTTAATATCTGCATAAGCGGTGCTAGTATGTAAGCAAAGAGATTATAAGGAACACGGGGCAGTACAAACAAAGTCGTGAAGCCCTCACCCTCTGTGGTGGTGAATTACAGATAGTGAGATGTGTGTAAACTTGTAAACTCTATCAAAATCCCGATCTCCCTTTAGCCCTCTTTGCTACATCCATCTGTGATGTTATTCTCTCTGCTTCAACTGCGATGCCTCATCCATACAGGCCATGACCAACCAACCAGCCCTTGGTCCGTGAAATCCAATGAGCCTTGAATGCAAACAGAAGAAAAGATGTTTTAACTCCATCTTTCTGCAAAAGTCTTAACATTTTGAGCTAAGTTTTCTTAACATGTGCCTTGCTTTTGTGGGGGGTGCTTGTAAGCTGAATTCTTGCAACCTTTGTGTAGCTTGGCCCCTTCGCTGTCTGTGAGATCCATTTTTTGTTCTGTTATTTAGTATTGATTCCTTAGCATGACCGGACCTGGTTCCTGTAGAAGTGTGGTAGCACAGTGCCCACACTTCTCTAGCTCTTGTTTCTTCATGGACTCAGATTTTTTTGAGTTCTTCAGCTCTCATGAGTTCAGCTGCAGGACTCTTGAGTCTGCCTTTTCAGATTTATTCTTCCTTACACTGTCTGAGAATCCTCAGAGGGCTTTCTCATTTCTTTAAGTGCAGCCCCCTGCCTCTGAGTCTTCTCAAATGCTGCCCGGTCATCCTCCCCACATGCCCAGAGTCAGCACTGGCCTTCTCCCAGACTCCTTCTGTTGACCCTGACTCCTTACTGTGGTGCTTTAATACCCCTCATCCTTAGTGCCTTCCTGCTCCCAGGCATGTTCCCTAAGCTGGGAGGTGATGACATTTAGAGTCATTGCATCCCACCAAGATGCTCAGGGTTTTCCTGCTGCTGTTGATAACCTTGTGAACTAAGAGCCATGCGGCTCTTGTCCAGTACCCATCGCTCTTCCATTATGCTCATGCACAGTTTCTTCAAAGTGAAAAAGGGAAACATATTTTTCCTGCAGGAACTAGCTTTTGCTTTGAGGATCTCCAGTATGTTGCTTAGGCACTAATGTGTTACTGGTAATAGAATCCTGTCTTCTAGTTGTACCTCTTTTCTGGTCCTATTTACCAGTAAGGTTGATATATTAGAGGGGTTACCTGGATATTTATCAAGTTTGCACAAAGAAACATCAGTGTCTGAATCTCTAGTCCTGTCACTAGGTGCAACTTGCCAAGTCTGTCTCGACCTTCCTCAAGAGCAAATTCTCTTTTGAAAGTTCTTTATTTGCACCTTGAAAATTAACTGTAAAAAATCTATGCAATTCATTTGTTGCTTCAGCCTGTATGATAATAATTAGTTATTCAGAGAAACTCAATCTCATCCTCTCTGCTCCTTTCTTCCCTTCCCCCCCTTCCTCTTTTTTTTTAAAGACAAACTTCCTAAGCTTTATTAGGGGAGGGATGGGGGGGGGGAGGAAGTTCCTCTGTTGTATAGATTATTTTATGATGCTCTGAAGCCTGGAGACGATGGAGCTGGAATGTGAAGAGGGCTCTGAGAAGGGGTCCTGGGCAGGAACCATCCCTGCCCTTGGCTGATGTCCAAGAGCACCAGTCTCAGAAGCGACCATGCTGGTGGTCTGCGGAGCAGCGTAGGTTCCTTTCTAGGGGACAGTGGCCTGTATGGGATCTTGGGGATGATCTATGCCTGGATTCTCACCCATAGAGCTGCCAGCGCAGGTTCCGGGAGATGGGTCATAGGTGCATAAAGTTCAGAAACCACCTCGGATGCATGCCCCCATCTCATACTGATGGCAGCACGACTCTCAGAAGTCAGTGACAGGAGACAGCTTGGCGTGCACTGCCTGCCCGTTGAACCAGCAGTCATTGAACTGAGCCACAGCCAGCTCTGCATCCTCCTCCTGATGGAACTTAACATAGACATTGCCCACCAGGTGATCCCCAAGGATGTCACACACATTCATTTCTTCAGTCTCTCCATACTTCTCCTGAAGCTCTGTGAATACCTCCTCAAAGAAGTTATCATAGTGTTCTTGTACCTCCACGTCGCTCGCATGACAGTGTGATCCATCTGCAGTTTGGGCTGTGTTCTGTGGATGCCGGTACAAGTTGAACAGCACTATGGTCTGGCTGAAAGTTGGTTTGTTATGAAGTTGGGAGCATTGGTCCCCGTGCCAGTAGGCCCCAAACTTAAAGTAAAAAGAGCAGTTAACCTTGTCCTTCTCAGTCCCGAATATTGAAGCTAAATATTAACCAATTTTTACCTGAACACCTCTTTTTTTTTTTTTTAATGCACCTATGTCTCTGTCAATCCTAGTGTTTATATATTATCCTGCTGTGGTCTTTGATAGAATTAAAGACAAATAGTTATAATCATAGTTTTCCTTAGTTATGATAAAAGATAAGCTACATATAAGACTTTAGACCCACAAAGATAGGATAGATGATACTTTCTTTAAATCTTACTAAATGTTAACGGACAAAATATTATAACTATGTTCTTACTTGATAACTGTTCTGTTATATATAATTTGACTATGTTAAAGTTAAAACCTTTCTTTTTATTTAGACAGAAAAGAGGAGATAATGGGGAAGTCCTTCTATATGTCAATAAAGCACTGTTGGCCAATAGGGAAGCAAGATAGGTGGGACTGGGATTCAAGGAGGACTCTGGGGAGGAGAAACACAGGGAGTCATGTAGCTGCCATAGAGGTAAGAAGTCTGGACTCCTTTCTCTGGTAAGAGAAATACTTAGATTAACAATTATGGAGTAAATACTTAAGTCAGAGCTAGCCAATAAGAAACAAGCAAGGCCAACAGCTTCATAATTAATACAGCATCTTGTGTGTTATTTGGGGACTACAATGTGGCAGAGCCCAGGCAACTGATGGGGAAAAACCAAAGCGGCTGGCAAGGAAAAGGCTTCACTCAACACACCTATGCCATACACCCTGAAGTCTTACATGATCGGTTGTGCTACATAGTTAAGAGCTGTTTCTTGGGTCAGACTTGAATTATTTTAGATGGCTCATCTAGCCTGAAATAAGTCTGATTGCCCACTAGTTAGCTACAGGGTAGTGTTAGTGCATGGGCATCTGAGTGATGAGATTATTGATGTAAGATACCACAACTAACTTGCTTTTCTAGACAGTGGCCAGAACAGTTGTCACCTTTCCAATAAATTGTGAGTTTGCGCTAAGCCTGGATGCCATAATGGACCCAAGCTCACTTTGCTAAGTATTGTTATATTGATAAAACACAGATTTCTCTGTCAGCAAGTGTGCTCCAGTCATGGTCACTTGATGATGGACTGTTTTCAGAAGTGCAGTGATGGATGACTTGCCAGTATACAAACATAACTGAGTGCGTTTGCACAGGGTAAGCTTGCTCTACTGAAGAGCTGTAGCTGGTGCAGTCACCATGTTTTCTGCCTTCCATCTTTGACTGAAGTGGCCTCATGGGGGTGTGGCTGTAGCTCATTAAAGCCTGTCTAGACTGCCTTTTTAACAAGTAAAACATGTGTTTATTCATATGTAATAATGTAACTGGTGTGTACTCAAGTGCCCTCAAACAGTCTGGTTTGGGTTCCTTTTAATGTTTTGATGTCCTTTGTACTTGAAATCATTCATAATGAAAAGCCAAACAAACAAACAAACAAACAAAACCAAAAAAAGCAGGACTGGTTGAATTGCAAAGGAAGTGGAGTTAGGAGCCCCTGCTTCTTGGGAAGTAGCTTGATTTGTATGAAGTTTTGTTTGTCTTGTTTCTTAGATTAGCTCTTGAAGCTCCAGTAATTGGGAAGAATATTGTTAGGAAACCAGGCTTCAGTCACCCTTTACTCCAGAGCATTGGTGTGACCTGCCTAGGTTTTATTTTAAATAATTCTCCTCAGTGTTTGATAGTAGCTAAGCAAGGCTTGTCCCAAAAGGATTTCTGATGTCCACACAGATCAAATTACATTTGGAATGTTCGGGTCGCTGCCATGAAAGATTGGGACGTAGTGTATGGTTTTGACTTTTTATATCATGCAAATGCATATCCTGATATGTAGGAATTTACATTTAGATAGCACAAAGTGGGAGTGACCATAGGATAAAATAGAAGCTTGTTTCCTTCACAGAGACAAGCGTGGAGGTCAGGGCTTACACAGCTGTTCACAGACACCAGGGACATGGTCTCTTCCTGTCGTTCCTCCCCACCAGCCTATCAAACAGCAGTAAGATGTTTCTGAACTCAACTTTCCTTCCATTTCATTGGTCAGTTTTTAAGCAACTGGCCACATTATGACTTTATTCTTTTATTCAACTTTTTAAAAAGTATTTATTTTATTTTACATGCATCAGGTTTTGCCTGTGTGTGTTTGTAAAAGGGTGTTGAAAGCCCTAGAACTGGAGTTACAGAGAGCTGTGATCTGCCATGTGGGTGCTGGGTATTGAACCCAAGTCTTCTGGAAGAGCAGCCAGTACTTTTAACCACTGAGTCATCTCTTTAGATTCCACATTATGATCTTAACTGGAGATATTGCTACCCTGAAAGGCCACATTAAGGTTGCCAAGGAGAAGGGATGATGGGTCACAATTTTGTTGCTCTGCCTCATCTTTTATGCATAGGATAGTGATAAAAATATTTCATAGATAAGTCAGAAAAATGAGAAGTATCAGTTAGCCATGAAATTAATGTATTGATTCTTCATCCTAAGACAAGCCTCATATAATCCAGTCTATTAACTACTGAAGTATATTTTTAAAACATTACTGTTTTTCTTCTTAATACATTGAGTTAACATATGTAATCCAATGACAAGGTTTGGATATCTGTTCCCTGGAGTATTTTTGACAGTTGAACTAAGCAATCAATGAGAGAAGTCTGTGTCAGAATGCACAAAGTACCCCAAACTTTAGGATTGTCAGGGAGGCAAAGTGAGAAAGTGAGGTAGTAATTTTCCATGTTCACATGTGAATAAGTTATGAATTTTATCAGTAAGACACCATGAGGTTAATTCAGGAGACAATGACTTGGCGTGCATTTGAGCGAGTCAGTTTTCATCCTAAGCATGCATATTCCTTCCTCCTAGCATTTATGAACTTTGATGAAACAGTACCTGTGCTGCTTATAATTAATATTGATTTGGAATTAATATTGGCATGGTGACAGAGATTTTTTTGTGCATTGCCAGCTGTGTAAATACCCTTTTGCATAAATAGACTAAATTTAATCACAAAATTTATAGTGCTAGCAGTATTTACAACTTCATTGTGAACCCAGTGTTTTACACATCTGTCTTTCATTTACTATATCTTAAATATAGACTTTTATAACTCAGACAGGGTTATAAGTATTTGTACAAAAATGCTATAATGAAATACTACTTGGAGGAAGGACTGAAATCTCTGTGAGGAGTTTCTTAATAATTAACATGGTTGAGGTTAGTAACCCTTTCTCCTATGGAAAGAAATAGGTGCTTTTCAGGCAGAAGAAGACAGTGGTTTTGACAGAGCACTTAGGAGGTATTTTAAAATAATTTGAAAGATCTTAAAAGTAATGTTTGAGTATACTCAAAATTAATGACTTTTAAAAAAAAGTCTTTGTCTCATGCTAAATTATGGAATGTTGTCAAATAAACAAAACTTTGTGTGGTGCTCAAAGTGAGTTAGGAGGACACACAAGGTAGAGACACAGGCTTAGTAACTGCAAATTTTAAAGGTTATTTTCCCCCCGAAACATCGAACATCCAGGTCAATTATGTAAAAGAAGACTTTTGTTTTCATAGTTAATTTTTTTATTGAGCCCCGAGAGGCCAATTCCCAGTGTATTTCCTCCAGCTGATTTTGTTTTGGATAAAATCGTTTTTATCTGATTTGCCTTTGAGAAAACATGGACATTTGCTTCCTTGGCTGACTTACAGGTGCGGGTGAGTACTGAGAGACCCACATGAATAGGCGTCACAGATGAGAGCCCACCCCATGCAGAGAAGCCTTCCAGGCCAGCTCCCTATGCTATGCAAAGGCTCAGTTGCTTGAGGAAACAGGTACTTAGACTGCCCTGGTTCTCAGGGCTTACACACTCCTTTTATAGGGGCACACAGTGTTCTTGAAGATGGGAAGGAGAGATTAGAGGCTGCTCACTCCTAGAGTGGTACACTTGGTATGAGAAATAGGAGGAATAAGAAAAGAGAAAGAAGTAATGAAATAGATTCGGTTTGGAGTCTTTACTCTGCATCCAAGTTGAGATGTACATTGAGTTCATTTTATGTTGTAAAATTAACTTTTCTTGTACTCTCTACTTCATGTGAGTGGTTAACTTTCTGCCTTTGTGAAAACTATTGTCCTTGACTTCAGCCTTAAATACCATATCAGATACTTAAGGTTCAGGTAGAGATGTCCTACCAGATCCAGGTGACATATTTGACAAGTAATGGATAATTGGTGTAGTGTTTTGAGAATTCTGCTGCTAGGTTTGTGTTGTTAGAATACTATGGTGATGAATTAATTAGGCAGGGAGTGTCTTGATTTTTACAGTATGTCTGAACCTCAGAGTGATGCCTGGCAAGTTGTAAATAGTAAATCTTTGTTTAAAGAATTAGTAAATAATTCTGCAACAATTGAGGATACAAGTAAGTACTAAGCATATTGATGATTTCATTCCTAAATCAATGATATATTGCCTCATACTTTAAATTCTATAATTAGTATAAACATCTGTTGATTCATTAAATATTAAGTTGTCTACAAATTCAGAAGCTAGGTTATTTTACAGGTGGTTTATTCTAGTCAAAATATTTAGACTCAAAGCTATTAAGGACTAATTAATTTGAGAAAGATAAACTTTCTGGAATTCAGTCAACATGGTTTAAGAAATAATTTTTAAAATTCATTTATTTAAGTTGATGGATTTATGCCAATTTTATGTCAAAATCCAATTAATATTAAAACAAAAGCAGCCAGAATTCTTCTGGAATATGGTACCTGTACCAGTTAAGGTCTCTCAAAATGTTTTGGGGATTTTCTTTTAGCTTAGAGACTTTTTGTAATAATCTCTATGATAATTTAATTTTTCATTCTTTTATTACTTGCTTTTGTAGTTGAGTTCCAGTACTGGCATGTCAGCATTGACCAAAGTCATGGCACCAAGCCACATTGTATGCCTTGTATTCTGCTGTTTAATAAAAACAGAAATAAAAAATGTCAGACTGCACTTTTAACCGAAAATGTCCTTGATAAAATAATAAATATTCAATTTATTGTCATGTGCCCTTTTAATATCCGGGTGATGAAGTTGAAGTAGGCATTGTCTTCCTGTTACTCATTAAAGAACAGTGCTTTTACTCAGTAAATTCTTACTAAACTAGTTCCTTCTCAAAGAACACATTAAGTTGAAAATGACTGGTAAACTATGATAATTCATACTTTGATGTTGTGTAGATATTTTCTGAAAATGAGCTAGATATGCACATAATACGAAAGAAAACTTAGTGGCAGTATTTGTGCTGTTAAAAAAATGTGAGGTTTAAAATATACATCTTTGGATGCATACAACAGTTATAAGGACCTTGAAGAATGCTCAGATATTTAAAATCGTTTTGACGCTATCGATACTGGCATTATCTGTTGTGGCATTTTTTCTGTTGTATAAGGAAATATGTTCCTGCTTGGAAGCTCTTGACTCAGGAGCTGATATCTTTCAAATGATCAAACCGTGACATTACAACAGTAGGTGCAGATCACAGATCCATTCAAAGTGTAGATAGCTTGACAGGATTGCGATGTAACAGATTGTAAATACTCACTGGTGTGCTGCATCCTAAAACTAGCACTTGTTCAATTTTGGAGTAGTGTTTGGGGAAATATCCATACCACCTGACACTCTGTTAAAATACTGTTCCTATTACCACTGTCTATCTGTGGGAGTTGGGGTTCATTCATTACTTAAACTCACACAACCTTATAAAGCATACTGAGCTGGGCGGTGGTGGCACACGCCTTTAATCCCAGCACCCTGGAGGCAGAGGCAGGCGGATCTCTGTGAGGTCAAGGCCGGGCTGGACTGACAGCCTCCAAAACAATACAGAGAAACCCTGTCTCATAAAACAAAAACAAAACAAAACAACAAAAAAAGCATACTGAATGTACAAGCTTTGCTGTGCTATGAGACACTTCTCCTCAAATTGATGTTTTGTAGGGTAAAATGAATTTTTTTCTTCCACCTGTCCCTTTGGCTGGAAATTATTACCTGTTTGAGTTAGTATAATTTTTTTCTTTCTTCCTTTCTTAATGTAAAAGGGGGGTGGGATAAGTAGATATATATGAAGGATTTTAATGTGTATAATTATACACATGAGAGAGAGAGAGACAGAGAGAGAGAGAGAGAGAGAGAGAGAGAGAGAGAGAGAGAGAGAGAGAGAGAGAGAGAGAGAGATGCTCTCTTCTCAAAGTAGTTTCTGGATGTACTCTTGCCCTTAACCTTTCCTGAGTTCTGTGGCAAGGGTGCAGTGGAGAATGAGAGACCATATTTAAAACATTTGGAAGTTAGACAGATTGAACTAACACAGCACTATTAAAATGCTTACCAAAATATTTATCTTCTTTTGATGACACGTATACAGTCTTGCCCACAATAGAAGAATACAAGTAAAACATTTTTTTTTAGCAAATAACCAACGGTAGTGGAGATTCAAAACAATTACCATTATCCACTGAGGACTGTGCTTTATTCTTGGGAGTTCTACTGGTTTTGGTGAGACTCAAAATGAGTAGGAAAAAGGATTTATTTCCCATGTTTCTCCTTTGGCCTCATCTAAAATCATTTAATAAATCTGTAAGAAGCACTTCTCATTTATTTCCTATGCCAAGTTGGTCTTTGTTTTGTCCCCCAGGAGACTGAGTGATCATCTCTGTGTCCTTCCCCAAACTCCTTATGCACACACACATACCCAAAGATATGCAAAGAAGCATTGGGCAAGGGTTCACTTTGGTCTTCACCACGGCGTTTCTTCTCCCTGGCAATAGCAAACTGTTAAGTGCTGAGTGTCTCAAAGGGAAGTGAAGTAGAAAGGTCAGTTCCCAGTTAGACTGGAGTGGATGCTGGGAGAAGTTACTGCTGGGAGAAGTTACTGCTGGGAGTTCAGGATCATGCCCGGGTGCCCTGTATCTTCCTTCCTATTGAGCTACAAGAAACTCCTCTTTTACATGGATGTTTCTAAGATGGCCACCAATGAGGTTTCCTTGACATGTTTTGGGCTATTATTGTGTGCTTTGGTTCTTTGATAAGAGAATCTAGGCTCAGGCCTGAATAGAGCCTTCGAATGGAAAAATGGTGGTGTCTGGAGTGGAATAGTCCTGATTCCATGGACCTGGTAGTTGCTAGTTAGTTGCTAATCAAAGTGGGTTAGAGTCATTATCTCTAAAATGTATACGTCAATATAGAGACTATGTTTGCCCATAACTAATTGGTGTGGGTGAGATAGAATCTGTGCTGTATTAGACTCATCAACTGTGATTATTAAAAATTCAAGTTCTTGGCTGCCCCCCACCCCAACCATCAGATTCTTGCTTAGAGGGCATTTTATTAGCAAGTAAACTAAGTTGCTTTCAATCACAGGCCATTTTGGAGGGGTCTTGAGTCATATGAATCTATTTTACACCTGAGTTTCATTGCGCTCTTTAAAATATCCTTAAAACATGTAGTCTAAACCTTTTAGCCATTATTTAAGTTTGTTATTCCCAGTTTTCAGAGTGCATGCTATAACTCATGTGGGCAACTGTGGTCTTGAGATGGCCCAGGGATAATTTTTCTTCTAGCATCAAAGTTCTATATCATATGCATCAAGATTTGCACATAGTGTTGCTGTGGCATGCCTGTGCTGCTGTGTACAGTTAATGCTCTTATACTGACACAAAAATACCACTCTCCTGAAAAGTGGGTGATGCCTCCTTATAGGGAGAACTCCTTTCTAAATTTTGGTTAAAATACTATCTTTTCTTTTTTTTTTTTTTTTTAATCATTTTTTATTTTAATTTTAAATAGCTTGTTTCACATGTCAATCCCAGTTCCCTCTCCCTCCCCTCCTCCCGCACTCCCCTTCCACCCTCCCTCCCACCCTATTGCCAAATCCCTCCACATAGGGGATGTCTAGAGTCTATCATTTCACTCTTGGTAGGGTCAAGGCACTCCCCTAAGAGTCCAGGCTGAGAGAGCATCTCTCTTTGTGCCATAGGCACATGAAGACAGATTGTATACCAGGGATAGACACTGATCCACAGCTCAGAGCCCCATAGGTTGCCCAGGCCTTCTCACTGACACTCACATTTGGGGGGTCCAGATCAGTCCCATTCTGGCCTCCCCACTGTCGGTCTGGGGTCCAAGAGCACTCCCCTGTTCAGATCAGCCGTCTCTGCTGGTTTTGCCAGCCCATTCCTTGCCAATTTGCTCATCACTCCTCTCTCTCTGTCACTGGGTTCCTTGGGTTCAGTTCAGTGCTTAGTTGTGTGTTTGCCTCTGCTTCCATCAGTCCCAGGATGAAGGCTCCCGGATAGTTATAGACATCAAGTTCATTATCAGGAATGGGCATTCGAGGTGGTCCTTCCACTATTGCTTAGCTTGCCAATTGATGTTATACCTTTAGATCACTCGAGGTCACTCTGGTGCCTGATCTGTCTTCGATCCTATGATTCCCTCTTCCCCCTATTTTACCCCCACCCCTCAACTTCCTGTTCCCCCATGACCAACTCCCTTCCTCTTTACCCCCTCTACTCTTCCCAGGTCCCTTTCTAAATTTTGGTTAAAATACTATCTTTTCAATAAAAATCAATTCCCATTTATTAAATTGTATGATAGTATGAAAGTGAAACCTGCTGATGAAATAGGAAATAAATTATTAAATAATATAAGAAAGTTTTGTGCACATAGCAATGTTAGGAGCTTCACATTGTGATTTTGACATTAATCTACATTCTTAGTGTTTCTTAAGAGCTTATCATCTGAGACTAGAATTATATCAGAGTGGATATAACTAGGGATTGTGTAGTAGCACTTAACATTGCTTTCAAAACTAATTTCTAAAAAGATTGAATGGTCAGATTTAAAAGTGACTGTTAATAGTTGCAAGAAAAAAATGAAGCCATTTATTCACTTCTTAAAAAGTGTGTTCCTAAGCCCATAAAATTCTGTTTAGTAGCCAGGGAAGGGCACTAGTTAGCACTAACCACACAATACTCTAGTTGTTCCCTAGAACACATGTTAACCACACAAGACTTCTAATTTATAATGCAAAGCTATTACGTGCAGCTGAAACGCCCTCCTAATGATACAGAGCATATGTGTATCAAAGCTGCACAAAAGAAGCCAGCCTATGGGGCAGCTGTGGGTTGCACAGAAAAATGCATGTAGTCGAGGTTAGAAATGCATTCCTGAACCCAAGAGTTAATCTTCAGATTCAGCTGGTGTCCTGTTAGCTGGTGCTTTGTGTGGCTGCTTGTTAACTAGCACCTGAGGCTCTATACTAATTAATAGAATAGCAAGAGGCAGGTGGCCCCATTCTATGTTGATAATCCTTGTCAGCAAGACCTGTGTAATCTTGTTTAGTTGTAATGAAATGTGCAGTTGGGGTGCATGAACTTCCTACTGTTTTTTTTTTTCCCACTGGAAGTTCACTGGTCAAGGGCAGTTTTGCAACTCCCAGACCCTGCTACGCACTGCATGCAAAGTCAGCCTTTTTTTCTTTTTTTCTTTCTTTTTGGCCAATGCAGATACTAACTCCTATGTTTGCAAGTGAATTTGTGTTTGTTTAAAACAAAGACAACTTCATCTTACCCAGAGAATGAAAATATATTTGCTAAAGTTGAACCCCCCACCCCAGTGCAAATGAGAATTTTTGTTAATAGAGTTGTCTAAACCTAAGAGTCCTTAATGGGTGAAAATATTAGAGAAATGTTTTCTCTGGAAGGAAATACCTAGGCAGGAGGTCAAAATAAATGGGACTGCTTTACTCAAGAATTTTCAGGATTGAGCTGTGAAATGACTAGATAAATGATTCTTATTGAATGGAGATAGAGATTATTAAGTTTTCAAGGTAGGTTGGTAACTTCATAAAAGTATGACCCATACAATACATTATTTATTTGTGTCGAATGAGAGAAAAGGGCGAGGAATTACAACAACAAAACAAAAACAAAAACCCTCCTTGGCTGTTAATACCTTGAAACTTAGTAGAAAGGAAATAACACTCCATTTATATGAATTCCAATGTAAACAAACAGGAGCTGCAATAGGAAATCGCCCGAGGACCCATTTACAAGACTTGGTTTGCATTCACTTCCCAGATCAAACTTCCCGTGCTTACTGCTTTAGAGCCAGACTAAACCCAAAACAAGTCTTTCTCAAACAAGAAAGATTAACATTTTAATTGGGTAGTATATTTTTTTGTAAATCAAAAATAGTTATTTCTACTTTTGGTCCTTCAATAATTTTTTAATTGATAAGGAAACCTTATGTAAACTTAGACACCATACCCTTTGCAGTTTATTATGTGATAATTGAATGTGATGATGTTTGAAATTAAGCAAAAACTCTTGGTATGTATTGATTTACATTTATAATTAGAGTGAAAATCCATTACCCAACTCTGTGGTTTCAAGTCCAGGAGTAGATTTGCCATCCATGGGATATTTGACATTGTCTGAAGACTTTTTTTTTATTCTTACTGGTTGAGAAGCAGCTTTTTTGAAATCTGCTGATGGAGTGAAGGAGAGCTAAATACAGTCCTCTTTCTAAAAATTATCCAAAGATGCTGGGAGAGAGAGACCTCTCCAGGCGATGCTCCCTTCTGATAAAACACCATCTTGCTCATGATCTCTGGGTTGAGAAAACACTCCCTGAAGAACTGCTGTCCACGAAGAGAATGTCATGTGTGAGCACATGTTGGCCTGTGGAGTCATTAAAAAGAACACATTCCTATACTATTTTTTTCCTCAGGAGTTGTATTTTCATATGAAAAAGTGAATCATGGAAAGGAAAATTCTCAAATATCATGGAAATAGCGGTTGCAAATTCTTTATAGGATTTTTTTCATTTTCCACTACATTTATATACACAATGGGAGGAAGCAGAGTACTGCCTTGGCTTGGGAAGAGTAGAGTCTAAATGGCGGTGGTGTGTCCTGTTGCAGGCCTTTGGATGTTTTATGAGGCTTTACATTATTGGATTGCTGTGAAGTAGCTAGATGTTAGGAGCTTTTAAGAGGAGTTTAAACCTGGCAACTAATGTAATGGACAGAAACGCTATAAAAGTTGTAACAAAAAAACTGAAGTGCATAGGATTGCTTGCATACGGTATATATGACATGTCCATTAGTGATTATAAAAATATTTTGAGTCTATAATATGTGAGATTGTAGAATGAACCCCATTCCTACTGTGAGTCTTGGCTCAAAAAGTCACAGATGTTTGTCCTTCAGCTGGGCCCCTTCTCAGGTGCCTTTGGCAAAGCATGCTATTTTAAAGGACCTGTATGAGTGATGGGAAGGGCTTCTCTCACATATGTATATATTTCTGAAACTAACTTGCTAGGTAATGAAGGGTAATGTGTCAGAAAACAGCTTAGTGCGTTTTCATGTTTTATCCCTGGGAGAGAAGAAATCAGACATGGGCCTGACTAGGGGCACCGAGAGCTTGGATGGCAAGAGGCTTTGTTCACAGGAACACGGAGGCTCATTCAGCTCTGGGGCTGGGTGCATTTTACAAGGAAACCTGTGTTTAAAAATAGATGCTGATTGAAACTTCTTTGCGAGCACAGGGCCATATGTTTTTAAAGGAACACTTTGTTTAATGGGAAAGAAAATATGAAAAGCCCCCATTTGGACACAAGGCACAGTATCAGCTTTTAGAATATGTCTTTGGGGCACCAGAGCTAGGTGAATGTTCCAAATCAGGGGTTTTTCTGAACATAGTAAATAAGTAACAACTTGACTCTATTAATAATTCTTATAGTGAGTGCTATGAGTGTGTGCTTCTATTTGAATGATCGTGGAGGGCATTTGAAATCATTTTGCACAGACTTTTCTCCCTGCTGAATTTTAGAGATATAAAATGTGAAATTGAATTCTATGTGACCTTTGCTTTTTAACACGTTACTTCTTCTTTGAAGGTTTATTCTTAATGGTGTTTATGCCTGTGTGTCTCATGTGGGCCTCTGTAGATGTGTATAGTGCTTGCAGAGGCAGGAGGAAGGGGTTGGATACGCTGGGGCTGGAGTTTTGGTTGTGAGCAGCCTGAAGTGGATGCTGGGATGCCTGCTTGGGTTCTTGGGATGGGTAGTAACTGTTTAACCACTGAGATTCTCCAACCCTGTATGTGACTTCTTTAAAAAGTTTCTATAATATGCCTACTCCATAGTATTTGTTATGCTGCATGATGGGAAAAATGCTTATATTTCTATGACAATTACAAATTCACATAGCAAGAGTTCATCACATTAATGTAATTCCTGAAATTTGAGATTAGAAAAAAGACTATTATAATTAAGATTTTTAACTAAAACTTCATTCAAGTGATGTTAAAATAGTATATGTCTTGAAACTTCTGTTAGTTTACGTGACCAAGAATGATGTGGTATGAATCCTTTTTTACTATCTGCCTGCAAGAAAGACTTGCAAGCTGTGCCCGCTTCTTTAACTGGGTCTCAGGTCTCAAACACATAAATGGTGATGTAACTGAATGTAGGGGTCATGAAACATGGTAACAGTAAAAGGTTTTTGAGTGTGTGCAAGAATCAAAATAAGTTCAAAATCAAACGTGTAGTCATTTCAAGGTACTTCTCTGAGAGTCCACCATTGTTGTTTCTTGTGACTTCGCTGAAAGGGAAGCAGACCATGTGCTCATAGACACGTGTGCACATGAGCACACAGCACTATGTATGCTATCATGGAGGCAGGGGCACTAAGCATACCTTCAACAGTGGAACTCAGCATCAACAAATATAGTTAAAATAGTAACCAAATCTGGAAAACATTGAAATTGTTGACTCAGTATCCTTTAATATGAAGTACTCAACCAATATTTAATTTCTTATGCAAATATATTCAAGCACATTTATCTCATTAGTATCCAATTTTGCTTTAATATTTAATAAATGGTAAAATTATACATACCAAAGAATTGTCTCAAAATAAAATTCTTTATGATTTGTCCTCAGTGGATGCTTGCATTGTGCACCTGTTTTATATTTCTCTGTATATACGTGGGTTATGTAAAAGTTTTCCCAGTATATAAGCACTGCAAATAAGAAAAGTTTTGAAAGTTTAGAAAGCTTTGTTATAGATTACCAATCATTTGTGGAAGTTCATGTCAAAAGTAAAAAATGAAAACTACGCTGTCATCCAGACTATATACTAAAGTTACAAATGATCTCTTTATTTCTTAAATTCAGAGAAGGTGGACCATTTCTTAACCAAGTGCTCATGAATAATGATGTTTCAGAATTCCTTTGGATTTTGCAATATCTACATATAGATAATGACATATTTTGAGTGTGAGAATCATGTCCCAACTTCATATTATTTATGCTTCATGCACACCTCACACACATAGCCTGCAGGTAATTTTATACAGTATTTCTTGAACACCTGCATTTGACTGCTAGCCATCACAGAATTCCACGTGTGGAATTTTCCACTTGTAGTATCATGTCAGAGCTCAAAAAATGTTTAATTTTGTAACATTTTTGGTTTGGTATTTTCATCTAAAAACCTTAAAATACAAGATGAGAGTATTGTGATTACCTTTATGTTTCATATTATGTAAATTACCCCAGTTTAATTCTTCTTAATGTGAAATTATTTCTCATTGGTAACATAAAGCTCATAGGGCTCAAAATAGACATAAACTTACATCTTTACAGTTTCAACACACATCCAGTCCAAAGCTTTTCTCTGTAATTTTCTTTGCTCTCCCCAGAGACTTCTGCCTTCTCCTACAAGCACGTGCCTGTCAAAAAAATTTCTAGTGTGGTAACATGTTTTACTTTGTATGTTCTTTCAACTATAATGTCACGGAGCCTTGAACTTAGATCTGAAAGCAATGATGGCTGAACATCACGTTTATATGCATTGTGTATATATGAGTCTTATATCAACAGTATTTTAATATATACAAATTTATGCGATGCATGAGTAAGTGCTTAAGTTTTAATATGTGAACCTCAATTTTATGTGAGGTCAAAGAAATTATAAGCTTTTACTATTAGAACTGAGTGGTTCAGTGTGGAAGTATTACAAAGCCTAGGGTTTTGGTTTTTTGGCAAGAATTAATGCTTAGAGGCTTACTTTTCCTTTTAGTTAGCGTAGGTTTTTATTGCATTTATGGTGATACATGTAAACTTGTCATCATGCCAGAGCTGCTTCTGTGATCCACGTATATAACATGTTTCTATTCATTGTGTAGAACTTGGAGCATAAGCTTATTGTATTATATGGAAGATTATAAGATCTTCATTTATCATATTAAATCATATGCGTGATTCAATCTTATATTACAGCATTCATATTAATCCTCCAATTGTAGAAAGCTGAAGCCGCAGTGTACAGTTGTAAAGCTCTGCTTCTTATGAAACACCTTTGTTTCCTTACGGGATGCTCACATAAATATGAGTCTTATCATTTCCTACTGTTTGGTGTCTTATGTTCTCATTGTTATTACTAGTATGTCTTATTTTCTTGTGGAAAACTTTCCCTTACTATTACTAAGTTTTTTGAGACCTCCAGCCTTTAACCATGCGTTTATTGTTTTGGATCAAAGTTAGTAATTATGAGAGTTATCTCTAATCATGACTTTCTTAAATATTTGTCAAATGTGCTGTAGTTATTTTTAAGTCTATACTTTTTATAAAACAAATGGTAGAGTTTTGCAAACCATATTAATCATTTCTTTGTACCTGACAGAAACAGCTTAGCAGGAGGGATTATTTCTTTGGTTCATGATTTCAAAGATATCAGTCTGTCATGAAGGGGAAATTATGGAGCAGAGCACTATGAAAAGCACGTGAAAACACAGGAGACAAAACACCCTCAGGGACCCATCCTTAGTGAACTACTTCCTCTACCTGTGTCCCAACACCCAAGGCATCCAGAAGTGCCCCAGTTATGTAATGCCAGCTGGGTACAAAGCTCTCCACCCATACCCTCAGGTATATTTCATCTCCAAGCCATAACACTGTACAGATTTAATATCAAGAAGTTTTTGAGACCGCTAGCATTTAAAGCATAACATTAACATTTGGAGTTACCTATATTCTAATTTAGTTTTTTCTATAATTGCCCTTTAGCAAATTGTATGCCTTTCAGATTAGAAACTCAAATAACCTTGTATGTAGGACATGATGAGAAGAATTATTTACAAACCTAGAATAATGCTTCCTATTTTCCTCGAGAGTTTTCTTTATTAAAAATCAAAACTAGAGGCGTTATTGGGACACTGGTGCTTTTAAGGGAAAAGTTAAAGTGGGCAGAGACTTTACCTGGAGAAAAGGGGGAAGGGATAAATACATTAAGGATTTGAAAAAATCCTCAGGAAAACATTATTTATAAACTTAAAATATATATGTTATACATATATATGCATGCATACACACACACATATATATATATATTTGCAATTGATGTTATACTACATAGGGAGTAACAGTGCCTCCAAGAACCATAGACTGAAAAATAAACAAAATAAACCTCTCCAAACATTTCAAGTTATTATTTGTCAGGGGATATCCAAGAGACTCCAAAAGCAATATAGATTATTGCCATTGCCCTTGTCTAGTTCACAGAACTTGAAGGTAAGATCCTATTGCTAAAGAAATCACATACTTCAGACATAGGATTATTGGAGGAACAGATCTGGAACTGACCTGAATGAATCCTTCTTATATTGGCTCTCATAGTCCCAGAAGGTGCTATTCAAGCTGTCAAGAGAGTAAAGAAATAAATGGTATTACCAGGCTGAAATTCCTACAAACCCTAACAAGTGATTGGCAAACAACACCACCTCAGTGGGCTGGTAGTGGCACTGTCATCGTGGGGGTAGCCACCAGCTGTCTAATTGGACTTAAGACCCTATCCATAGGAGGGAATTCATGCCTGGTACTGTAAACATAACCAATTACCCATGGCTGGAGAGGTCATAAGACCCCAGAGGAGAACTGCTACTGCTGTTTCTAAACTAGTATAATGTTTAAAATTTTCAAGATACTTATTCTCATTCCCACAGTTAGTGTAGCTTTCATCTCTCAACCAAGAACTCCTTCTTTCCTTCCTTCCTTCCTTTCTTCCTTCCTTCCTTCCTTCCTTCCTTCCTTCCTTCCTTCCTTCCGTTTTTATTTGTAACAAAAAATGTAGGCTCTAACAGAGACCGCAAACTGTTTTTTTTTTTTTTTTTTTTTTTTGGTTTTTCAAGACAAGGTTTCTCTGTGTTGTTTTAGAGGCTGTACTGGAACTCTCTCTGTAGACCAGGCTGGCCTTGAAGTCACAGAGATCTCCTCTGCCTCCTGAGTGCTGGAATCCCAATACCACCAATACCTTGCATGACCCCCAATTTTTAAAATGCAGAGACTAAGTGTTGGTGGGGTGTCCAATCCTGACTGGTACATTTACGGTAGAACCTTTATACCTAAGACTTAGGATCTGAACAGGGGAGAGCTCTTGGACCCCAGACCGACAGCTGGGAGGCCAGCATGGGACTGATCTAGACCCCTTGAATGTGAGAGTCAGGGAGGAGGCCTGGGCTACCTATGGGGCCCTGGGCAGTGGATCAGTGTTTATCCCTGGCATACAAACAGACATCGTGTGTCCATAACACAAAGAGGGATGCTCTCTCAGCCTGGACTCTTAGGGGAGTGCCTGGACCCTACCCTGAGTGAAATGACCGACTCTAGATATCCCCTATGTGGAAGGAAATGGGGATAGGGTAGGAGGCTGGGGGGGGATGGTGAGGGGAATGAGGGAGGAGGGCAGGGAGAGGGAACTGGGATTGACATGTAAAACAAGCTATTTAAAATTAAAATAATAATAGTAATAAAAAGACTTAGGAACATTGCAGAAAATGGAATGGGATGATTGTAAAAGCTAGAGGGTCAGATATGCAGTGTTTTCTAGATGTTACAGGGTAGTTGCACTCATTAAATCACAATAATATGGCTGCCTAAACAAAAACCACATAATAGTGACATTAGTTGACATGCTGACATGTTGGATGGGGAAATTTTGCAAGGTTTCATCCCTAAATGAAGAACTACAATTAATTAATGGCTATCAAGAGAGAGAGAATAAGTTTTCTCCAGTGATAAACTCCCTGATTGGTTATCTAATACTATGTAGCCAATTCTAAACCTATATACATATGAGAAATAATAAATGGAGACAGTAGGTATGTGCATATATGTATCAATAATAAAAGGTTGTGAATTTGAGATGGGGGAGCATATGAGGAATTGGAGGGAGGGAAGTAGTTGAAATTTGCCAATATAGTATTTTCATATATGAAATTATCAGAAAAACATTTAATTTTTAAAAATAGTCAAGTCAATACCATTCTAAAAGAACCAAAACTTGGTGAGATGTAGAAATACCAATCATTTTATGAGTTATTTTCTTGGAGTTTGAAAATGTGAAACCCACTTTCTGATTAAGGTGTGGTGGAGAAAAGTAAGTTTCTTCATTTCTCGTCACAGCATACTGAAAGCTTTTGTCTAGGATGAGATCTTGAGGGGCGGGCGAACTCTTTTCTTTGTGAACTGGAATGTATATGTTAAATCATCCTGAGGTGCCTATTCTAAAAATGCCCATCTTAAAATAAACTCTTTGTGATGTAAATAGCACAGGGTAACTATTTGCAATGCAATAACCTTGAGCTCGCGTGTTGAATACAACCCAGTGTCTTTGACACTTTTGTTGCCTTTAACTTATTGAATGGGAGGTAAAATAAATAATCTTAAATAGAATATAATCCTTTTCACTGTCTGTCTTGTGCTTATCCCCACACACAGATAATTATATTGGTAGAAGGAATGTCTTTATGTATGGATACTCACATGAAATGCTTGCTGTGTTCTATACTTTTTCTTGGTGTTAGTGTTCATGGTGTTTGAACTGCCCATTACTTTTTACTGGATGATTTCAACTACACCACAAAGTGTTGCAGAGGTAATTCTGCCCCAGAGTTAAAGAAAGCACACTGTTATTTAAATGATTTTGCTTAATGAAGATCTCATTAGTGCAGAGGCAACAGAGGACTCAGGAAATTTCCCTGGGAGGCCAAACAGGATGGTGGGACACATTCCTAAAAACAAGGGAGAGGTGGCATTCTCCTAACAGGGAGGCCCTTCCCCTCTGAGAGCCCATGCTGAAATTAACTGGTGTCATTTTGAAGGAGTGGTCTGCTAATTGGAATCTCCTGATTGTACATAATGCCAACACCTTCCTTTACTAATTATTTTATATATATGTATATGTATAATATATAATCTGCATAAGGGGAAACTGTCTGAAAACATACGCATGTCTAAAAGGAACTGTTGCAATTTCATTGACTCTGGAAAGCTCTCTGTGAACTTTAGTAGTTAGTTGGTGTTATTTGTATGATTTCTTTTTGAGGTTGGAGGCATTATGTTCATGTATTGTGGTGATGGCCTGCTGAGTAATTGCAAGGTTCATTATACTACCAAGACTGTCAAGGGGTATTTATGGATATTCATGTGCAGTGAACCATTGAACTTGAACTGGTCATTCGTGTCTCCTGTGGCTGGAATTGTGTTTACACTAAATGGCAGGAGAAGCTTTAATTATGAAACAGGAAAGTGGCAATGTTATCTACATTTCAAGTGGCAGAGGGACTGAAGACAAGAGTCTCTTCATTTTCACCCTCTAGTATCAATTATTGCTAATCTTCATTATGAAAGTAAGTCACTGTAACTATTTTTCTTTTTAAAATGTTTTGTGTGTATTTCTTTTAAAAGTTTTCAGTTGAAAGTGACAGAAATCAGTCATGCTGTAGTTAGGTAGAAATGAAGTGTATTCAGAGAATATTTGCCAGGTCACAGAATCTCCAAGAAGATAACAGAACCAAGCTTGGGAGAGACAAACCCAAGGGGAACAATAGAGGTCCCTTCCCTTAAGAATGCACAGTTTCTAGAATTTTTCATAAGCATTCCAACTGATATGTTGCTTTCACTCCATAGTTTATGCCATGCTGAGAACTGGTGCCTGAGCTCTCTCTAGACACCTAGTGTGGCCACTGCTTCCACAGACACCAGTCAGAATAAGCACACTGAGGTTCTTGTTAATGCATTCCAATTCCTGGGACAGATACACGTCACTCAGCGGGCTTCAGTCCTGTTCTCAAGTCCCAGACACAGAAGTGAGGACAACGAGGCCCTGGCATTTTTAGCCTTTGTGCTTTCAGAGTTGGGCCTTAACTAAACATAACATATCTAACATTCAGAAGGATTCCCTAAGGAGTGGCAGTAACTGCTTCCTGACAGAATGTGGATTTGCACCGTTGTAGGAATATTAGGGATATTTAGCTCTATAGCTGTTGTTGAAAATAGGAGGTACTCATTTAGGAAAAGATTTAGCATAGTAGTTAACATGATATAAACTTATAGCCAAATAGTATCAGGGGATACCTTTAAATGAAGGGATTTTTTTTTTTTGGAAAGAGACACCATTACCTGTAATGTGGTGAATGGAAGAAGCCTGGATAAGGAGATCTTCACCATGAAAATCCCAAGGCAAGGCTTCTAGGAGATGCCTAGCTCATAGAAGTTGTTCGGTTTACTTTCAAATGACTGAGAATCCTGGAGAGGGAAGCAGTCATTGTGCACCGCATTGACTTGTTTGAAAAGCATGAAAATTAGGAAAAGGTGACCTCTGGATCTTATAAAGGAGAAATTCCTTAGACTTTTAAGTAAGAAACCAGAGGACAAGTAGAAACTTGCAAGGGAAAAGTAATTGAGGTACGAATAATTACTGACACAAAGGCTTGGGACTTGACCAAAGCATGTCAGAGACCTATCGAACACTTGCTACTGTGTCTGAATGCTCTCGGCATCCTTATCCTCCATTGAGGTTGGGTAAAGATGTATTGCAAATTAAAAAAAACCTACATAATAAATACATTGTGTAGTGGTTAGATGTTTTATGCAATGGAAAACATTAGTGAGGCAGGAAGGGGGTTAGCTCTATTCTAGTTGGTCTTAATAATAAAATCCCAGAGTCAGATATTGAGGTAAATGCTGAAAGGTCAGAGAAGGAAAGGAGCAGCCACTAAAGTTCTCACCTCTACGGAATCCTCAGACGGAATGGACGAGCCTGTCTCTAGGAATCCTCAGATTGAATATTCAGACTGAGTATTCTGAGCTCCTGTCTGCTCCCACCTTATATTCCTTTCTCCTTCCAGCCAAATCAACCCTGTCTCCACCTTCCTAGTGCTGGGATTTAAAGCATGATCTCTGTTTCTCTTTGAGACTGGATCAATCTCGTATAGCCCAGTGTGGCTTTGACCTCACAGAGAGCTGGATTAAAGGCGTGTCCTCTGTGGCTAACTAGTGGCTTAGCTCCACGCTGGGATCTTCAAGCAAACTTTGTTAGATCACAGAGTGTCAGCATAAGGGGGTTTCAAGTATGGGTGGTGGTAGAAAGTTGGGCATCAGTGGAAAGGTCATGTTGAAACCAAGATTTGGCAGAGTTGAGAAAAACGTGTAGATGATCTGGATACAGTTTTAGGCTGAAGACTCAGAAGTCACATCACAGAGCTTTGAGATAGATGACAATGAGAGGAAGAAGTGAGACCTCGGGGAGCAGACCTGCCTGTGGCAGCCACTGGGTGACTTTACGGCTGTGGTAGGTTGGCATCTCTCCAATGTTTTCTGTAGCTCAACATGAAGTTAATGTAAATATACATTTCAGGAGGGTTTCAACTTCGTCTCTCTAAGCTGTTTCTAGAAAGTGATAGGGTGAAGATCAGCACACAGAGATGGGATTATATTGCTAGTGGAAAACAAGGCCACGGACTGTGACCTAAGATCATGGAGCAAAGCAGACATTTTTGATCTGTTGTCACTTTCTACGCCATAGAAAAGCAACCACATCTCAAGCTAGTGAGTGTTACGCAGCTAGTCCCATTGAGCTTCTTCTGTGTTCTTGTTTCTTTACATAGCCTTGGAAGAGGTGCTAATGAGAACTGCTGAGCACTTTGAAGAGTTTCCACCATAAACCTCTGAGAGACCTCAGAGTGGAAGTGATGGTGATGGTTTAGATCATGTGGCTGTCTTAATAGGCCTTAAATCATCTGGATAAATACAAGTCTTACTCCTTTTGGTTAAGGCTGGATTTAAATGTTTCATTTGGCATAATCCTTATGCTAACTCTCACTGCATGTCTAAGCTCTACTTTCTGGCTGGGTGTTTGGCATTCAAGTCTTAACCGCATGGAGTACTGACTGCAGAGAAAGCTAGAGCAAGCTGGTCTGATGAAGAGATGACCATGTACTTATGAGGCAGGAATGGGAATTTAGTCTGTTTTCTCCCAAGAAACCTCGAGATTTGATTTCATGTCGACATATCATTAGTTGTATCTGATGTCATTATCCCTAGACTTCTTTATCCTTAGTTCCGGAATGTAAGGATTTTGCTTCTACCGTTTTGTACATGTTGAGTATCTTCTACTAAGGTCAAAGTCTAGTTTTCCCCCTACTCTAATATTCTATGATGGGACAAGTTTTGTGAGGGGAATTAAATTTTAAAATATGTATTTATAAATGTATACTTTCAAAAACAAAACACAACAGAAACTTGCTGATAAATACCACGCCAGTCCTCAACCTTGTAAAACGTTTTCTTGCATGGAATCTGTATGGATTTAGTGAGGTTATCAAGAATTGCTGCTTTCCACACTGACAAATATTCATGGTTCTATAAAGCTCTGCTTTGATTTAGAGACAGGTGAAAGGGAGCTAAGACCATGGGCGTGTCACCTACGCACCTGCTGCAAAGAGAGATGCCACATGTTTTTAGACATCTTTAGCTGTCAGCCATCTGCCATGAGGAAAATATTTTAGTGTAGACAATTGACTGTGGAAATGTTAAGAAGGTTATTAGCATGTTGGAAATCTAAACCAAGAATTATGACACCATTGCTGTTTTCACATGAAAGGGCCTTTATGTAGAGAGTTTCAATATAGCTGTCAATAAAAAAATTGACTTTCTCAAACCCTTGTATTTTTCTTACTATTTGGTTTTTGAAGTTAAATCTGCTAATAAATAAGTCAGTATATGCTAAACAAGATCAAAATTTCATCATTACTAATGTCTTTAATTCTACTTTTAGAAATTTCTTGTATTTAAGTACTTTCCTATTAGTGGAAACCAGGTTTCTAGGTGATATATTCATATGGTGTATGGATAGGCAACCTGAGCATCTTCCTTAGGGGGTGGATAAAGCAAGAATTACATTGATATATTCAATGTTTGCTTCTTATATCCAAAGCCCACTCAAAGGCAGTTGCAGCAAACATGGGATATAAAGTGGAATTCTTTTGATAATATCCTCCCCACTTAAAGTGATTTTACCTTCCTTCTCCAGTGCACATTGGATTTCAATGAGTTTCTAGAGGCACTTATGACTCTAGAATGAGGGAGTGATGGTGATCCTAAGAGACTCTTCTTTGTCATTGACTAGCACTGGAAGCAAACATGTCTTATTGGAGATTTTTGAATTTCTGTGCAAGGATGCTGTGGCATCTGTATTGTAAGAAAGACAATGACTTTGACAACCTGTTAAAATGGAGCTTCTCAAAAGCCAATTATTATAGGAACGTGGGGTTCTAATTGTAGGTTTACTCCAGCTTTCAGGAGTCCTGCTACTGGAAGTTACAGTGCATCTAATGCTTTTAGTCAGGCATACATATAGACAACAACAGCAAGCAGTCATTCGTTTATATGTGGAGCCAAGTATGTCTTCAGAAAATCCTTTTCTAAACAAGGGAAGGAATACTTGCTGGTTTTGGAGACTTGTTCATGTTTCTTCTCCCAAAGCCCACAGTGCTGTCTCCCTGCCTCTCATCACACAAATCTAATCAAGGAAGAAAAGGCTATGCTTCCTCAACCCCAAGAACCCCACTCTCTCTTTAGCAATGTTCTTGATTGAATGACTGAAGAGAAAGTGGGGAAGAATGTTTACAGAAAATGTCAAGCTAAAGATAATCTAAGCATTTTTATTACAATTATTCTCATAAATGATTCACTTGCTGTAGAGATGAGTTCCAGCTCTAGATGTTTGTTTCACCGCTGTGGATCCAGGGGCCTGTGTCACCCCTCCTTTCTTTTCCCCGGATCTCAGAAGTCCTGTCAGTTGTGTTCCACTGTTGGATCTCACCAGCCTCCCAGAGTGTCTGAGGCCTCTGTCTACTGAAGAGACTATTTGTGCTTCAGATATGTTTTTGCAGAACAAAACTGTAGTAGTCCTTACCTGTGAAGCCTGGGTGTCTGAGTGTATTAGTCACAACTTATTTGCATACCCTTTTGCTTAACCACAGCATTCTCATCTGTAAATGGAAGTGTGATTATCTACCACACAAGATGAGGACTAGATGTGGAAATATGTTAGGGATATAATATGGGGCCTACCCAATAGCTGGAGCTCCCCATAAAGCACAGACCATAACCATCACACCATTCTCCTCCATGAGTTATATAGATTGGTAAATTGTAAATTCATCCTCCCTGCTTCTTTGCTTCCAGGCTCTTGCCAAGATACCTCAGATACTATCTCTCACTTGATTCTCAGTGATAAGGGTACAAATTTGTCCTCCTAATATTTTTATCTAGCAGCACTGACAGTAAATGATAGATTACATACCCATACATGGATTATGCATAGTGGAAACATCCTGGAGTTGGCTGTTTCTTCATTAACATTTTTCTTTAAAATTAGTTCAGTTAATTGTATTTCGTAGTCATCTTAGTTGCCTTTAATTTTCTTCCCGCTTTTCAAATGTCTAGTGCTCTGTTTACTCATGTGTGACTGTTTAAACCGTGTGTTTTTGTTGAGGTGGGGGTGGGGAGATCACAGGCCATGCATATTCATAGCATGACATTGGTTTTCAAAAAGTAGTCTCCATTCTCTAAGTAAATGATTTCGGTTTGAGATGCCATTATTCTACTGACTTATCTGAAGCATTTTGCTTTGACGAGTTTGCTTGTGCTGCTGCTGAAATTATGCACTCCCTGAATCTATATATTATGGTGTTATAGAACACAGTTTGAAACTCATTTGGTCCTTTCAAAATTTACCTCAAATCCTGTTATGAGTTATCGTGTGTGTGTGTGTGTGTGTGTGTGGTTGTGGGGTACAACTTAGAACAGTATTGCAGTCTGTATTAGAGGATACCATAACTACTCCATACTACTAGCGCTTTGGAACGTTAATGACAGTGTTTGTATTAAATGGAAAACAATTCAGACTATGGACTCCTGGCCCAATTTATATTAATATGTTCAAAATTTTTCCTCTAAGTATGTTTTATCTGATACCTACCAAATGTCTCAGGTACCTTTTAAGTATAGTTGTTTTAAATGAAAATTTACTTTTTTAGTTTTTGAAATACAACCTTAGTAAAATGTCTTAAGGGGAAAAACTCTGCTAAGGCTGTTGACTTAGTTTAGAGTAGAAGCTTTGAGATTTTAAAGGAGGGATAATGTCTGGCTGTCTGTTTATATTTGTGTGTGGAGTTTTTGTTGTTGCTAGTGGTAACTATACAGAATGATTTTAAACAGTCCCCTTTTAATAACAATAGTCTTCCCAAATGTAGTGTGGCATAGCTTTAAACTTTATTAAGTCTGCCTTGTCCCCCTTCCTCTCCGTGAGTAAATGGAAGAAAAGTTTCCAGGCTCCGTGCTGTGAGCTTGATTGATGTCCAGAACATCTGAAGGACTTTTGTGTCCTGCCTGCTCTCCATGAGTTCATAATGTGTGAATACGGAAAGAAGGTCAGCCCTTATCACATGTAATCGAGGCCTGAAAGCAGATCTGCAGTGACAGTCAGGTCCTGTAAATAAGGGCACAAATCATCCCCTGCACAGCTTAGACAAGTTGTGGGATCTTTCACTCTCTCTTTTTACTCCTTCCCACTCACAGGGGACCTTGGCAGAGCAATGAAAGCAGAGGGAAGACGTGCTCAGAATAACGTGTCACTCTTGCAAGGGAGGAAGGGATTGTGTATTTGTCACGATGTGATGGCTGGCCTTTCACTGGACAGCTGAAGGCATCTCAGGGTTGTTAGTGACTAGTGGTGTGGAATGCTGCAAATTGGGACAGGGCAGGGAGGCGGGAGGCCTGAGGGACAGCCAGAGATTTGGTCTTTCCAAACCCCAAGTCAGGGAAAATGTTCTTGTACCTTGAGTTGTTTTCTAGTTCCCTCTCATGGTAGAATACTCGTGGTTTCTGTTTTTTAGTGTGAATTAAATGGTTAGCTAAAAAAAATCAGAATAACGCAATGTGTTACCAGTGCTGTCCTGAAGGCAACTCATATGCAAGTTTAAAATATATCGTAGTACAAAACTTCATGAAATAGTAGGGGGTCAAAAATGCTCCAGCTTTTAAAAGGAAGATAGAAGTTTCTACAATCCTAATGCACTTGTGCACTAGAAGTTATATTTCAGTAAATCATATTACAAGCAACATTCATACGGATGTTCAGATAATAATCACAGGAGCACATAGCTTATTGTTCATGTTAAATATAATTAAAGATCTTGTTAACATTCTTGTGGATACAGAAGAAAATATTATTCATCTTATTTCTAAATCTTTACTGGTTTGCCTCAAAATATAATCAGCTACAAGAATAACAGTTACTGTCAGTTTGTGCAACAGAGAAATGGAGAATGAGCCACACTGAATCCTGCAGGTATGCGAACATTCCTTTATACAGCATGAGACACAGGCTTCTACTTTAGGGTCCAGGCAAGGCTCCTCCTGGCTTCTAGCTGCTTTTCCAGACTCCTAGCTGCTGCTCCCCACCCCCAATCTCTGGAACTTTGGGTTTATCAAAATTTCTCCTGTCTCCTTCAAACACGACTTGTAACATTTATTTCCTCTCATTAGGGTTCTTTACTCTGGAATATATTTGAGGGGACAGTTGTATTTTATTTTTTAACTTTACCTTGTTTGTGTATGTGCATGCATTCATTTACGTATATGTATGTGTGAGGCTGGGAGTGCATGCTCATGTGTGTGTCCTGCATGTGTAGATCCATGTGTCTTCCTCCAGTGCGGTCTGCCGGTGGGTTTTAGATTCCAGTGGTCTCTGCCTCCCCTTCCCCTGGCTTTAGAGTTATAGGTAGATGCATGCTACTGTGCCAGACTGAGGATCAGAACTCGGGTCCTCATGCTTGTGAGGTGATGCAGGTAGTTAACCAGCTTTCCAGTCCTGGAGACCTCGTTCTAAAGCCCTGTCCTCAGGCACCATGAATCTGTGCTGGCAAAGGCATAACCCTTACAATACACACACACACACACACACACACACACACACACACACACACACGTCCCCAGAAAAATGTGAGATATCACCTTGTATCATATATGTAACATAATCAAGGAGATAGAATTTCCAGGTGAAAATAAACCACAACTTGAAATTAGTTACAGAGTAATCTCAATTTTTATAAATGCTCATCTGATTCAAACTCATGAATATTTAATGGCTTAAGCCAAAATGAATGTATTTAGAGATACTCTCCCAAGTATACTTTGAATTATTCTAAAACTTGATTTTAAAAGAAGACATACTTTGTGTTGCTTAACAATAACATTACTTGTTGCAGGCATAGTGAGGCCAGTGCAACTGTGTGTCTTGCTCTATTGAAGGAGGGTAGTTAACATTCTCCTGTCAGAGGGTAGGAGAAGGATAAGTGAGAGCCGTCAGGGCTCTTCCCTCATGTCTTCCAGCATTTACACTGGACGCTGGAATGTGTACGAACGCGTTGCTTACTGTGTGTTACAGTCGTCACAGCTGACCACAGGCTCACTGCTCCTGAGTGTTTATAAACAGTTACGTTCATAAACTTTCCCTATGGTAGTGCACGGTGCCACATGTTTAGAGTGAGTCCTCCTGTACAAGAATTCTGCAGATGTGTAGCATGACACACCCTCACGTGGGCAGTGCTAACCACATGCCTCTCGTTGTCCTTCTCTCAGGTGCCCAGTGTCAAATGGGACCTTAGAGTAATCACTCCCAGCTGGGTGGTGGTGGCGCATGCCTTTAATCCCAGCACTCGGGAGGCAGAGGCAGGCAGATCTCTGTGAGTTCGAGGCCAACCTGGTCTATAGAGCGAGTTCCAGGACAGCCTCCAAAACAATACATAGAAAAACTCTGTTTCAAAAAAAAAGTAATCACTCCCTCTGGCACATTTATCAAAACCTCAGTGTATAAATTGACTGCAGAATAAAGTCGCTTTTGTTTGATAGAAGCTGAAGAACACCTAACACATAAGCTGTGGCTGTTCTCTTTTCTGCTGTTGCTTTTTGGTCAATAAGAACTTTTAGCTTCTTTTTGAGCTAAAATAAAAGCAGAGTTAGCTGTGACAGCTTCACAACTTCACAACTTCCTACTGCCTGGTGGCGGTCAGCACCACCATTGGGGAACAGGGTGAATCCGGCTTCAGCCATGAAGACTGATTTAGGAAAGGCCTCATTAGATTGCACTTTGCAGACTAAAATGTGAACTCTGAGGAAATGATAGACCTTAGGGAGAAAGGATTAAATTATATAAAAGTTGGGACGTTTTGCTGAACCAGATTTTTTGAGAAGCATGGGTGTTTTGTTATATTTTTCCTTGAGCCTCGAAGTCTAGGACTTGATTGTGTGTGTTAAAGAACAGCCTGGTTGTTGGCACCCCACACATGTAAAACGATGTAGACTGGTAGATTCAGTGCAGTGGTTTTCAAGATTTCAACGTGAGACCCACATTGGCAATGGCTTGATGAAGTACAATCTTCCCAGTTTGAATCTAATTATCATTTCTCCCCACATAGCTAGGAGTTGAGGGTATCCTACACCCAAAAGCCCAACCTTTGTTTTCTATTCATCAAGGCAGTCAATTGCTGAAAAGCCTTTAATATATAGAGTCAACTTTGTAGCTTGAATTCAGAGTCCTGCACACTCTGGTTCCACTCTGTCTGGCTGCTTCTCCAGCCACTTTTGAATAGGAGCTGCCTGTTCCAGTAAGGTTTGTCCCCATGCTGTTACACAAATGAAATATTACTCTTAGCTCAAGCCCCGCTCATTTAATTTCTTCCTTCCAGTCCCTCTGCTGCCACATGCGTCCTGTCCATCCATCAGTCCCCAGCCCACGGATCTTCAGCCCATCCTAATCCACCCTCCACTCTCAATTCCTACGAGTGTGCATTGGGAGGGGTTGCCTTAAACGGCCTCACTTTTCCCCTGATGTTGTTACTATCCATCTTATCTTCCTGTGGTGCTGAGTGTCCCATTAGTGCATCCTCCTCAGCTGGCATTCAATTCCAAGTCACACACAGCTGCTGGAATAAGCTGGTTTTTAACTCAAAGGTGGAGTTCTGGGGTTGGGGAGGGCTGTATAAACTCTGAAGAAAGTCCTCTTTGCCCTTTTTTGGGGGGGAGGGGACTGTGACTGTGGAGCTGTCCCACATTTCAGCCATTCAGCCATTGCCCAAAGCTTAGGCTAGGCTCCAACTGGCAGCAGATTCACAGGGCGATGTGGCTCTGAGCCCAGCAGAGAAAGTTTGAAGAGATCCCACTGCTGGTGGGTTTTGTTTGTTTGTTTTTTTTTTGTCTGCTTTCCCCCCTCTTCCCTGATTTTCTCCATTCCTTTGCATGTTCATTACACATACATGTGATATGTATTGTGGTTATATCCATCCCCTATTACCCTCTTGTACCGCCTTCCCTTTTCCAGAAGTCCCCCACCCCCAGTCCTCCAGCAGCCAGGCAGTTACAGAAAACGATAGTCCTCCTCTCCTCCACCAGTAGTCCTTAGTTCTCAGGAAGGATGGGGAAGGTGTCAGTGTTTGCTCTAAACTTGTTTCATGGAGTCTCAGAGAAGCATGCCACGGTGATGCACCAGATGAATGGTTTCAAGATCATTCACTCATCGACCCTTTGTGAGTGTGCTGGTCAGAGGATGATGCTGAGTGTCCCTGCCACTCTTCACGTTATTACATGATGTCAAGCATCTCTATAGATACTCTTCATCTTACTGTTTCAGACAGGGACCCTCTCTGAACTGGAGATTTGCCAGCCTGGCTGGTCCGAGAAACCAGGGGTCTGATCTGTCTGCCCAGTCTCTGCCTATAGTGCTGGACCACAGGTACCTGTGGCCAAGTCTAGTTTTTAGTTGGGTGGGGGGATTTGAACTCAGGTCCTCTTACTTTCACGGCAGTCACTCTTACCCATGGAACAATCTCCCAGCTCTTCTAACAAGTCTTGATCAGGTAGTAATGAGGTTTGGTAAGTACTCTGGTGTACCTACCTATAGTAGCATTGCAGAGCCCGTGGGCTCTGCCAATTCCTTTGTACTGCGTGGGTTTATTAACATGAATATTTATAAAAACATAATGTTCTGCAGTTAAAATTTAAAAAAATAATGAAAGAATTAACAGATTTATTTTTGTACGTAAGCTTAGTAATATTCAGAGTACTATGCAGGTAATAAAACAATAGCCATTTAGAGAAAACTGACAAATGAGTCGGTAACCAGAGAATGGTAGCTTGCAGTATTGGCTAAGACATCTGTAGTATGGGGTATAGGACCCTTTTCCGGTGTTTGGGTTTGGATTAGAGTAATTTGCTCTACTATTTGAATGTTGATGCATTTGAGAAAGATGAAGAAAGTGCCACTTTGATGTGTTCAACTATCTTCATCATTTCATCCAAGAAAAGAACACTATTTCCTCTAGACTTCTTCCCCCCACCTGCCCCAAATGTGACACTTCTTACAGTCTGGCAGAAGTAAACTTTTTTTTTTTTTTGGTTGCAGCAAAGCTCTGGTATGAGCTGCTTTGACTTCTCTCGGTGCTGCCCAAGAGGGGAGTCTGGTGCTGCCTGGGCAGGGTGGAGCCTCCTGTGCAATGGCCCTGTGTGGGCGTCTGGGTCAAACTCTTTTCTTTAGAAAATCATCAGGGAGGGGTCCTTTCGGCCTTTGTTGTTCTCTCCAGGAGGTGATGCTGAAAGTCTGTGGTGACAGAACCAGTTTGTAGCAGGCTTGTCTTTGGGTCTGCCTCAGCCTCGCTGGCCGGCTTGCAGGGACACCTAGCATCGGCAGGGGCCAGGCAAGGAGCTCCAGGCAGAGCAAGCAGGTCGCGGAGGCTGCTCTCCTGCAGTGGGCTGGCTCCCAGATCTAGGCGGGCAGCTGCTCAGTTCCTTGATCATTCTTCTGCCTTTACACAGGAGGGTAAGATCCTTTCACCGCGGTGCCGGCAGGGGCCGAGTTCATGTGGGATTTCGGGACTTTTATCACACTGAAGGGCAGAAGTTCAGTGACTGAAACTTCCCACCCCATCTTCCATTCGCTCTGTGCTTTTAATACTTTCTCTCCCTGGCGTAACCCTCTAGGTAATTTATTAGGATAATTGTAAACTGACTTAAAACTTCTCTTTTTTTCTTTTCTAACAAGAATTGATTTCAGTTGAGTTTGAAACTTCTAGTATGGAGTCTAATTTTCAGCAAACTATGAAATTCTGTACATGCAGAAGTTAAGACCATGACAGCGTTAATAAACTTTGTTTTGACCATTATAATTTTAGTTCTGTTAGAGTTTATAGGTCGGGAAGTTAACCTTGAATGCCAGAGTAATTTTTGTGTGGACACGTTAAGCAAACCTCTAACTTTATAACTGCAGTTGTTACAGTTTGTGAATGTGTGAAGTATTTTTTCTGCATTTGAAAACAGATGTTTGATGTATAATAATTCATCCAGAACTGTTCTTACATCAAGGTGACTAAAATATAGTAATTAAAATGCTTTAATTGTTTGAATAAAAAATCATAATTTTAAGAGTGAACAAACTATAGTAGGAAGGCAACTTGATGAATATGAGATACTTACCTATGGTGGTGACAATAGTGATGATAGGTTTATGAGGAAAAAATGGCTTTGTAAAATTAAGCCAAATGATAAAGGGACTAACCAAGACAGAAGTGCATTTATAGTTCAACTTTGCACAGTGAGGCTGCTGTTTACAGGAGCTGTTAATCATAGACTATCTCTTATTGATTAATAGGCACGGACAGGATTATTTTTTGTAATCTCTGAGTTTTCATGTCTGTTAAAAATTATATTTTATGGCTTGGCTCTAAGGAAAAATGCTCTGACATAAAAGAGATGGATGATGTGAGTCAAGTCAGTCGTAGCTGTTGTTATAAAGACATGTTGGGTTTGTCATCTATCTAGTTTGTTAGCTCATTCTCCAAAAGATGATAGAGTCTCATATCTCTTGAAGAGAACAGAAAAAAAATCTAAGAAAACATGGCAGTTTTGATAATTCTGGAACGCTCTGAGCATGGTGCCTGTAAGGCAGAACTCTTATTTCTATTCAAATTGGGAAAACTTACAGGCTCAAGCCAATGTTGCATTTTCTGTTAGTATTTTCCCTCTAAATGTAAATACCTCAATGTGGCATCAAATTACCCCAAGAAAAAGCAGAGACCACGTGCAATACACAGAATCTGTGAACCATATAGTACTAGTTTAGAAGGTACCGTTATGCATATAACTGCTCTCTTGTTTCTCTGGTGAGGAGGCAGAATCTGCGTGAGAGACCTTGTTGCCTTCAAGGTCATACTGCCATCCCTGTCCAGGGTTCCTCCCTGCCTGCTCATGTGGGTGTGTGCTTGTGGTTGTGTCTGTGAGTATTTCAAGTATGCACATGTGTATTTGTGTAAGCATACATCTGTGTTCATGTGTGTTTGAGCTTCTACTCATTTACCTTGCAGCACAATAATTGAGGGTATGGACCCTGGGTTTAACATGCCTTGCCTTGAATCTTAGCTTGCCACATCCTAGGAGTGACTACTCAAATAGCTAACTATGATGTCTCAGTTTTCTCTGCTTTAAGGGGGGGGGCTGATAATTGCATTTCCCACAAGATTGGTTTAATTACTCAATGGCATATGCAATCCTTTAGAGTAATACTCAATGTATAATAGTACCAGAAGTTTTATAATTTTCAAATTTACCACTTGTTATTAGTTTATACAAGAATAGGATGTTAACTAGTTGGAGATGTGAAGAATTTCAAATTATGAAGACCAAATTGTGAAGAATCTTAGTGTTGCATGCCAAATCCTGGTTGATGTCATCAATAGGCTTTAACTTCTTATGATGAGTTTTCTGTTAATAATGTTGTGTAAAATAAACTTCATTGTATTATTGGTTTCGTCTTCATGAATATAGATTTAGATAAGGGTTATGAATTTAACCAATGAGAAACTACCAAGCTTTGATGGTTAAATTTCAAAATTTATTGACAACGTACATGGTTTATAGTAATTAACTCTGGAGTCATTTGATAATAAAGACATCTCTCTCATACACGAACTGCTTCGAAGCACAGATCTATGAAGTCATGACCCTGAAGCCAGCAGCAAAGTCAAAATTAAAATGCTGACATAGAAATCCTCATTTAAAGTAACTGTTTCATAATGATGACAAGTGATATGTGAAAAGTGCCACTGCTAAAAGCTGTGTACAGCCTTGCTGCCCTACCCAAAGTGACCCTGGATTGTGTGAAGTAGAGGAAGTCAAAGGGAGGTGAACTCTTTTGTACTTAACACAGTGGTGGTGGCCTGTGGGTATGGTAACTGACCAGCCTAAGTCTTCCCACCATATAAATCTTAGATATTCCACTTGAGCCAACAGAGGCTTAGAAAAAGTGAAGCAAGAATAGTTCTTGGTAGAGATTTCTAATGCAATAGCTTTTACATTTGGGACACTGCGGCTGTTTCAGAAGTGAATTTTTGAAAGCTAATAAATAGGTCTTTTGATTTGATATTGCCTTTTTAACAGTGAAAATATGACCCTTAAGGGGAAAATCTGTATAGTGTTCATTAATTCTTCAAACAGATTTAGAGTGAGAAACACACACACACATACACACACACACACACACACACACACACAAACACCTTGACCTTTGTTGTCAAAACATACTAGGGAGTTATCCACATCATAAGGCGTGATACAGCATATAAACAGTATTAAAATCCTGTTTTGGTCTCTGCCACTCTGAAAGGTCTGCTGAAAGACTTAAGTGATATCACAAACAAGCTAGATACACTAGCCTAAAAACTAATGGTAGACTGTTTATTTTTCTTCACACATGGAGAGAAGCAATGTGCCCTTCCTGGGAAGGTCTGGACTGAGACTTAAACATGTAGCAAGGTAAAATTTTCACTCAGATCCCTGTTGAATAAATGTGTAAGAATTCTGACAGCTTCTACCCTTTGCAACCTCAGTGTCGTTATATATTAGTAAAATTAAACTAAAAGGTATTAACACTTGATTCCAGAGAATTCCTATGTTATTGGAGACAGTTACAGAAAGAAAATATAGACAAGAGAGGAAGTAGGAACTTTTTTTAATACAAAATTTTCCTATACCAAATGAGCAAAAATAGATTTTGGTCTCCAAGGTCCTTATAGCTTTATATAACCCAGATTTTACATCCTGTTTCTTTACTTCCAGGCAATATTATACAGTTTTCCTAGTGTAAAATATTTGTATCTGACCTTTCTGGCACCAGTGTATAGTCTGAAAATCTGTTATGAAACATTTAAACAAAATTGGAGGAAATAGAGAGTCTAGAAGTAGGAGGGCAGTGAAAATGTCCGTGCACATGTGGTCTCAAACTAGGATGTAATCCGGTTGGGGACCAAGTTTTGGTAATATTTCTAAGTGAAAAATGATCCTTGTTACCATATGGCGAAATATAGTGCAGAGTCTGAACTGTTAGACCGACACAGCTGTCGCACACATACATGTGTTTAAAGTGTTCTCTACTGGAGCTATTATGCGGCATTTCCAGAGATTAATCTTGGGCTATTAATCGGCAGTAACGGCAAACTGTGGTGAAGTCACAGATGGTAGTAACGTGATCTCTGTGGTAATTTACCTGGGAGGAAACTGACCAAACTAGAGTTTTCTATTTAAATTCTCCATTATGGATTGGTAAACAACTGTTAGGTGTAGAGTCAGTTCATTTAGTTTCATCTTTTCATGATAACCATGCATGTTTTACATGTGTATCCATGCCTGGGCATACGTGATCCTAAACTTTAAATCACAACTATGTGAAGGTCTTTGAGAACCTAATAGCGTTAGGAACTTTGGAGTACTGTTTTGTCCTCTGTTAGCCAGTGAGTACAA
Source organism: Mesocricetus auratus (assembly GCF_017639785.1). Lineage (NCBI taxonomy): Eukaryota > Metazoa > Chordata > Mammalia > Rodentia > Cricetidae > Mesocricetus > Mesocricetus auratus. The sequence continues at coordinate 17,216,936 of NW_024429193.1, forward strand.
AGTGATTCTAAAAATTTCTTATCTATTGAGAGCTTTCAGGAACAAGTGTGTGGGAACACTTTTCCATAACCTTTCAAACATAGACTTATTTTTAACATTTATATAACAAATTGAACATTTCTTCAGTAAATGAAAGTGACAGCAGTTAACTGGACAGTTGGTCTTAATCATCTAAATTTTCTGTTGATCTGATTTTCTCCTGCTTAAGTCTAGATGAACTCTTCATCTTCTACTGTTTTCATCTGTAAGTGGTTATTTATAAGAGATATATGTTCCCTTGAAAAAGTCGTATTGAAACACGAGGTGATGGTGACTTTATGACTCTGCACTAAGAAAAACCCTGTTCATGTTCTAAAGTCCTCTGTCGTTCGCTTAACTCTGAAAGAATTGGAGGAACTAATTTTCTCAGTTATTGTCATCAGTTACATTCTTAGCTCTGCATATAAAAACACCACATTACTGGCCTGGGGACACGGGTGTCTGGATAAAGCGCTGCCGAGTGAGCAAAGGGATCAGATTTACCCCATGTAAAAGCTGAACATGATGGCACAGGTTTGTCAGCACTACAGGGTCACTGTCCGGCCAGCCTTGCCTCCTGAATGACAGTGACACACCCTGGCTCAAACGATAGGGTAGATGGTGCCTGTGGAAGAAATCAGAGATTGACATCTGCCCTCCACATGTAAACAAACATGCACATGTACCTGCATTCTCATGTGCACTTGAACACACACACACACACACACACACACACACACCACATTATTCATGTTAATTTTTTTATAAAGAACAGATATTTTAGTAGAGAAGAAAAGTTAAATGCAGATGTGGCAAACTCCTAAGGGGACTCACAGGTCTGTAGGGAGAGTAATAACCCACAATTCATTTCTCAGACTCTGCAGCTGCTTTCACCAGCTGGGCTTCAGACCCACAGACTTTCCATTGCCTACCTGTTCCCCAAATACTGATAATCCAGAACCCCTTTCTTACTCAAGCATTTCTGATATGTTGTTTCCATAACCTGAAAAGTTCTCCCCCTTTCTGCTCTGCCTATGCCTATTTACTTACATGTCATCCAGTTAAAATTTTGCTTAGTAGCCTAAATTGAATGAGTCTTTTGATATCATCCCTCACTATAGGTTTCATTTTCTTTTAACATGATTCTTCATGGCATATGCACTCTCTTGGTGTGGAAGCTTACATCTCAGGAAAGCTGTGTCTTGTATTCATAGCTGTCTTCTGAGTGCATAGCATCTGCATGGTGTATAGAGGTACCTACCCTACTGGACATTCTCATTTCTCATGTGGCCTGCATTGTTGAGAGGCTCTGGTTTTACAAGCCATTTGGGGGGGAGCAGCTTGGGCCTTGAGAGTTAACTGATAAATATTTCAGTATCTTTTATTTTTAACACCTGGAGTGGGAAGTTTGTTTAGTACTGACCTTAGAATAGTCAAATGAACCCAGATCAAATGTTTGTCACCCGATAACAAGATGGTCCGGTGGTAACTGTCAGATTCAGCTGTTAAAGAAGCTTCAGGTTTAACTTAGAATCAGAAACATTTAGGATTTAGAGTGTAGCTCGGTGGATGATCTCTTGCATAGCGAACTGTAGTTCCCTAGACAGTATCTCCAATATTTCAAAAAGTAATATTTAATGTGTTGTTGTCACTTACAACACTGTGAGTGTTCCCAGAATCGCCTTATTAATGCTGGATTGCTGATAGCTACTAAGCAGTGTATTTATTAGGTATACTTCAAATATGAATAGTTCTCTGTTGAACTTAATTAACAAGAGACTAATAATGCTATCACAATTCAGTGCTTCTACAGAATTATCTTGACAGATGTGTAGTTTGCTAAATTTTTTGTTCCTTTAAAATGATGAAATTCTAGATGCTGAGTTGATAAAAGAATAGTCTATGAAAACAGCAGTGAGGTGGCTGTGAGACATACTAATTCCTTCAGGTTAGTAGATCCAAATTTTACTTTGTGATTAAAACAATAGGTACACACTTGATGTCTCAGGAGTACATTTTCCTTGGTTAAAGTTAATATGCTTGGGTTATTATTCCATTACAAAGTAACAGTCTTCTTATTTGTCTGTGTTGAAAGAAAAAACCCACAAAATTGATATTTTATGTGTAACACACTGTATTTACCCGTGCAATATTAAGAGCTGTTTTGGCAGCTCTTTGTAGGAAAGTTTGAGTGGTTCTGGAGGTACCTTGCTATTGAAATCAGGTAATCAGTGACCTGGAAAACGGCCTGAGAAGTGCTTCAATGTGACACAGTCACAGAGGGAGGTCAGGTGGCACTCAGTTGAGGCTTCTGACAAATTGCCTTTTAATATCACATTCTTTGTTCTCTGTATTATACATATCTGTACACGTGTTTCTGATACATATGTTTTTATAGGGTTGCTGAAGTTTATTGAAATCAGACAATATCAGTAAATAGTTCCTACTTAATTTCCTATGCCCTGAGTGAAAACATGTTATGAGGCCTGGATATAAAGAAAAAAGAGCACAAATTATGATTTCTTCACAGATATATGGCATTCCTTCAATTGTTTTTGGCTTGAAATTTGTGAGTATATACCAAGCAGTTTATTCCTAGCACAAGCAATTTACTGGCAATTATGTGTGCTGTTAATCTATACTACTTAGCCTTTCCAGTGAAAAATGTAATTTTCTGTGTTTTTTTAAAAACTAGACTTAATGACAAACATCTTGCAAATTAGATTTTCGTATATTTCATCTCTCTCTTATGCTCAATTTAATCTATCAAAGCCGCACATTGTTGAAGACATCTGGTATTGAGCTTAAGCAGCTGGATTTCATTTGTAAAGGTTTTAAGCAAATTTTGATACCTGCCAACAATAATACAGCAGTTGGCCAGTGTGTTTTCTTTGTGGCAGCTTTGGTAAAAGTGGCAGAGGAGTCCTGAGTTCAGAAGCAGGTGATTCTGTGCCCCCTTTTGCCCTGACTCATGGAAGTTGAGGTTTTCTTGGGTGATTCTGTATTTCTTCAGTAGCCATGCACATAGCTCCTACTGTTCATAGACAAATCTCAGTGTGTTCGTGCATGTATGTATATATGTATGTTAGAAGAGGGAAGAGAAGGGGCCCTGGATGTCTGTGATTGTCTTGTTCCATTGTCTCTTGTCCAAGGCTGTGGAAAAGGAATCAGCCCTGAGCCATGGGCAGCCAGCTCATCAAAACATAAGAGCCAGCACTCTATCTAAAAATCTATGAAGCAAGTATCTGAGAGATAACTCTGGACACATCACCAAGGTAATACCCTCTCTCAGGGAATGTCACACACACTGTAATCGGGAGATTTTTTTGTTAGTTTTTTTTTCTACAGAGATAATCTCTAGATGCCTCCCCTTACCCAGAGAAGTGTTTCATTTGCACTTTTCATTTTGCACATTTGAAAGGGATAGCATTTATTTAAGAAGCGACTTGCTTAGCTAGGTTACAGTGCTTTCTTAATAAAACCAAAGTATGACCTACTAGTTGCTCAAAAAAAAAAACAACTCTTCACAATCATTGAAATATCATTCACAGTGATGAGGAAGGGGTAGGTAGCAAGCTTTACTTTCTTTGAAACAATGCATTATGATCTGAGGGAGTTCTGACACAATAAAATCTATTGGGAATCTGAGATTTTTTGCTTATTTGTGTATGTGGTGTGTGTGTGTAAGTAAAATGTGAACACACAGATAGATAGATGATAGATAGAGAGATAGATAGATAGTTAGATAGATTTACACACATAAGTATATAAAAACAGTTTCTGTCTGCTGATAATCATTAAACACTCGACTGGCTCTGGGAGCTGTCTTCAGGGTTTATAAAGTCCCATGAACTACCTTCAGAAAGCACTGTATTGCTGCCTGCCTACAGCCCTGTGCACGCCCCTAGTCACATTAAACATGTTCCCAATGAAAATAATTTATGTGTTTGTCACTGTCTAGCAGTGCAGAGGACCGTTCTGGGAAGGAACCAAGTCATAACTCTCTTCTACTGGAAAAGTCCTGTTCCAGAATTCCTACTACCTTAGTTGAGTATTGTTTTGCTGGTTCTGAGTCCAGGGTTGAGTTTTCCAGACAAACAGTTCTGAGTTCCAGGGCAATATGGAAACACACCCGGGGAGTGTGTGTGTGTGTGTGTGTGTGTGTGTGTGTGTGTGTGTGTGTGTGTGTGTGTGTGTGGTTGTCTCTTTGAAGTTAATAGATAGTGAATGTTGTTAAAATGTCATTAACTAGAAATGCGCTCTTTTTAACTTCTCTTCCTTCCTAAATTAGCATTCAGGATTTGGTATTCCTTCAGGGCCCCTGCATATATAGCACACACTGTACTCAGACAAGTCCCAGACTTCCTTTTTTTACGTATCAAATTAAAGGTGGGAAGAGAAGGGCACTGGATGCTTGGCATTGTCTCGTTCCACACGATCCATGCCATGCACCCACCCCCCCCATCTGCAGCGTTCTGAAGTTCATGCAGGAAGCTGAGCAATGCAGCTGTCTCTAATGCACTGTAGACCTTGAAAGGAATTTCCTTTCAAGTAAGAAACGGAAGTAGTTTGTGTGTGGGATGATGGCACACAGGGTTTTCTTCAACAGAAAATAAAGTGTTATTGTGTGTAAAACATCCCCACATCCTAAGCCAACCCTAGTAGCAAGGTATGTTAGAGGTGCCTACATGCATTCTAGAAAGAGTCTTGATAAACTTTTTGTTATCTGCTTATATGTCCTTGTCTTTGTTAGAGGCAAGTGGTGAATATTTTTGGTGACTTAGCAAAAGTCTCACTCTTGGTCCTAGAGGTAGAATAGAGTTGAAATCTCCAAATGTTAGTTCTAGGTCTTTGGAATTCACATGTTCAGTTTAGGACTACAACTGAGGCAGAATAGAAGCCTGAAACAAGTATTGTCACATGAACATCTGACATTTGGCTTAGTACACAAACATCATCACCTTAGAGGGTCAGTTTGAATGTCTGAGTGAAACAGAGCTGAGGACTTAGGTTTTGCCTACCTTCTTTATTTCATTATATTCTACTTTATTGAAAGCACTTGTGCTCGTGACAAAACACTACTTTTATGTTTGATCTTTCTGTTCATAAGCATTCAGGTATATCCAGTAAAAATATTAAAATACCACATTTGAATTCTAGAGGACAATTTATATACTACCTGGAAGAATAGCACAGCATTCCCTTTTCGTCTTGAAATACTCATCTAATGAGGTAACTTGCAAATTATCTCAAATATCTCTGCCTGCAAAGAAGACATGTGATCTCTGGCTTTATTCCTGGAGAGTGAGTTTTAACACCTCTCAGATTCATTTCTTAATGCTAAAATTATGTGCTCATTGTTCCTTTCCATTGCTGGTACAGTCACCCTCTACTCTTCCACACGGGATTTTATGGCATTAGGCTTGGGGGAAATTGTTCTCCTGTTTTTAGTAGGTGACATTGCTTAGTGCTTATCTTATTTTTCTACCTCTCCATCAATTATTTATCCTGTAAGTATATACTTTGGTCTTGAAAGCTGAATAAGAAACTCATCCTTTGTTCTGTGGCTTGTTTTGATTCTTACATCTCCTCCAGAAAGGGTTTTACAGGTCCATATCATCTGTTTTTATTTTATAAGACACATGGGCAAAATTATGCCCTAGAAGTTCTATAATACTTTACTTCTTAGTCTACCAATTATTTTATTTCTCTCATTTTTAAATGAATCATTGTCTTATTATCTTCAAAATAGTCAAAGTGTGAGAGGAAAGAAATAAAGCATATTTGTGGCTATATTAAATATTAATAATATAATAGACAATAACTGTTACAATTCATTGGTACTTTTGCAACTTAGAGATACACATGTCAACAATTTCTGTTACTATGACAGTGTTTGCTATTTTTAGAGGTTAGGCATAAAGAAACCTAAGAATACTTTCCCTTGTGACAAAGTAACATGCTAATTTTGCTTTTTTATAGCTCTACTAATTAGCATAATGTGATTATGGATGAAGATAAAGCATTGATGCTCTATTTTTTCATTGTATAAATCATGAAGCAGGCTCACAGGACTTAAATAACATCCTGGGTCATTAAGTCAATACAAGGTAGTACCTAGATTAAGATGGCCTGACTACTATGTCGATTCTGTTATCTACACTGTGAAGAAAAATATTTACATGATTTCAACTTCCAAGAATGTGTAAAAATGCAAAACATAACTTGTTTGAATGTTATAATGGCAAACTTAACAGTTTAAGGAAGCAAACCACAAAGTAATTTAGTCCTCATTCTTGGAAAATGTGCTACATGCCTTATGCAGTGGGGTTACTATCAGCTGTCTATGTCTTTAAAAGGACAGAAAAGGAAAAAAAATATAAATATCAAAAATCATGAGCAAGCTAATCACAGGAGATGAATGTAGATATGACAAGCAGCTAAGTAAGAGAATTATACGCTCAAGTAGTAGGAAATACCAAGCTCCAGGAAACCATCTGACAAAGTAATTAACAGTTTGGAATTACCAAGGTTTGGCAAGTTGGGAAGAAACAGAAACCTTTAACTACTGTTACTTATTAATTTTCTTCCAAGTTTGAAGAGTGACCAGTCATTCATAGATACCAAAATGGGGCAGAATGATCATAGGACAAGTAAGGAATCTTAAGACAATGACGTTTAAAAGCACAAGCAATAATAAAAATATGATCAATAAGATGAATTTTTATGTTAAAATTAGTCTCCGTGCTTCAGAGTGTATCACCAAAAAAGGGAAAAGATAGTTTGTAGAATTGAAGAAAAGATTTAAAAAATAATATATATGATAATAGACACTGATTCAAATGATATGAAGTATTTCTACAAGTCAGTAGCAAAGAATTATCCTATGTAAAATTGGGCAACTTTCTAAACTGTCACAGTGGCCAATAAATGAACCCATAATCAGCATTGCTATTTATTATATGCTTGCAAATGAAAACCACAGTGAGACACTGATTGTATAAAAAATTGCAGTTAACAAGTTATCAGGTAGTTTGCTAAATAAGAATGTGTGCTCAGACATGGGCATGAATGTTCATAGTCTCATTATTCTAAATGGCTGCAAAGTGTAGACAATCCTAATATTCACCACATGGTGAACAGATTAAATGACTACAGGATTTTCTTTCCATACATTTGTAGAATTTGATATAATAGAAGAGAGAAATGAAATCAAGTAGGTATGCCTCCTACTCCATGTCAGCCAGAAAACATGGGTTTTCTCTCTTCTTCTTTCTGTTACTTGAAGGCATAGTTCTAGCAAATGTTGTCTACAACTAAAATACTGAATTAGGCTTCCTACTTTGATCACTGTTTGCTTTTCATGATATCAATTATAATATTTTATATTGAAAATCTGAAGTTTAATGAGATAGCTTGTCATTTTATTTACACAAAAAATGTTGTGATTAAGTTGTTAGTCTTGGTTCAGCATGGGTTCATTTTCCTTTGATACCATAGCAGGAAGAGTCCACCTGCAATTGTTGTGTTTTACTCAGGTCCAGGGAAACAGTATCTCCCTGCACAACAGCTATGTGTAACTGAGAGTCTGGTCCTATAACTTTCCCTTTGGCCTTTAACATGGCTTCTTCAACACACCCTGAAACAGCAGTTATCTGAAGGAAGGCTCATTCATTCCTGAAACGGAGTTGTTCAATTCTTTTCTTTTGGTGATGTAGTTGAAATACCTTTCCTTCCCATGGAATAGTGGTGCCTGGTTGAGAACTCATCCACAATGACAAGCCCTTCTGAAATAGGAGGATCGTAGTCATAACAAAACTTATTTTTCTAGAGTATTATTTTTATCCTTTTCTCTTTCATGGCCATGAGTAGGAAGGGAAAGCAACCCTGGGTGTTCAAGTTTATGTATCAGAGAATTCATACCACATACTGAAGCTGTGTCAGAATGTGTTGACATACAAGTGTGGTAGCATTCATATGCCAAAATGCAGTTCATTCTGTAGTACTGGGATTAAAGGCATGCACCACCACCACCACCCTACCAGAGAAGTAATTTTATTGGCTATAAATGAAAGGTACTTTAATTTCTGTGCTATTTTTTATTAAATGTAAATCATTTTATGATTTTCTCAGACATAATCATGCTTTTAAACCCTCAAGATACCCTGTTAATTAAAAAAATAGTTAGAGACATTCCCCAGGTCATTTTACTATGCATTTTTCCCAAGTATGTTTTGCATTTTAGATATTTTCATTTCTCTGGTAATCTTATTACATATCAAGAACACATGATGTGTTGGCATCTTCTGGAATAACAAATTTCTTCCAAATGCAAATGGATAAACTCAGAAAACCTAGTTAGCCAAGAAGTTTACCCAACAGAAATTAATGCTCACAGTTTTCATCAGAATGAACATCACATGTTTGCTAGTCTATACTGAGTGCATACACAGCAACAAATAATAATCACCAAAATACTCATTTAGTCCTGTAGATAAAAGATAGTTTGTGAAAAGAGACTGTTTCTTTCATGGGAGTCCTACTACATTGCCTAGGCTGATCTTAAGCTTATATGATCAAATAGCCCTCCCACAACCTCTAGAGTGCCTAATATGGTAAGACACGCATCATCACACCTACAGGAAAAAAAGACATCTTTTATCTGTAGATCTGAGATGGGGGTGACTGCATAAAAATCTGGTTACAAAACTCCCACTTTCAGAGTAGTTTTGGTCATAATTGGAATGAATTTCATTTACCATCAGAAGGCCATATTCTTGTGTTTCAATAGGAAGTGAGTATTCAGGATACAGTAGGCACATTTTGTCTTGACCTTCCTCTTCCAAAATGCCTAGTGTCTAAGCCAGCTATTTGTTTGGGACAAAAGCGTATGTGTTTTTGATGGAAATAAGAAAACCTGGATTTTATGTTTGCCCTCTAGTGTTAAGTACTACTGTGTATTTGGATATCACTGTTAAAAATCTTTTACTAGCTGAGATTAAAAATACTGAAATGTTTTCTATGAAAACTTAGTTGCAGGAAGTATTGCTGTGTCCTTAAAACACGGGAAGCATTTTTTCTTCATTTATTACAGCATTAAAACACAGACGATTTTCTAATGCTGTTATGTTCTCTTTGCATTTGAGGAAGATAGCCCCAGGTGGGACCACATTGTTTAGTCGAGAGAATATCAATACAGAGAAAAGAACAGTGTGCAAATGGCTGGAAAGAAAGTATCAACCTGGTTTAGAACTAAAGGCTAACGAGACACTATCTTGAGAAAGAACAGATTAAACATATTCCAGGTGGGGAGACTCACATGGCCAGTAACTAGGAGAATTGATAGTTTTGGCAAGGGGAGAACCGAACAGTTGATGTCAAAACTGTTGAGGGGGGAGGTGACTTGAGGTGGTAAGCAGGGGCAGACGATGAGGTGTGCGTTGACTCATATTAGGAAGCATGTGCTTTCTTTTGGAGTCACACAGATCTATGTAAGACGTTATAGGGCAAATAGTATAATTCTAGCTTCCGTTGTCTCTCTCTTTAAGATCATGGCAGTCCTGCCCTTTTAATTGATCAAGACAAAACCCTTGGCATCATTTTAACCCTTCTCTTTCTCTCATGTGATATATAAACATCTTTGCAAGCTTCAGACTGCAGCAAGTTATTCTGGGACGGCAATGACCAGCTTTGGGAGGTTAGAGTGGATTGTCTTCCCTCTACTCCTTCAGTCATGCTTCCACATGTGTGTAGCATGGACAGCTCAGACAGAAACCATACCGTGGCCATGTACCTCCTGCAAGGAGTGACAGGGCTCTCCTGGGTTCTGGGGCAGTTTGATTAACGGGAGTAAGAGGAGATAAGGGACAGTAAAGGTGGAGGTGCCGCAGACTTCTGTGATACCGCTAGTTAGAGATGAACAAGACAGTAATAGTCCCTAATTGTTACTTTTTCACTTTCTCTTTCACACCATTTTCATTCATAGAACATACTGGGATGGAATTTCCAAATATACTATTCTTATGCAAGCACATGACTTTGGTTTTATTTATTTTTTTGAGTAATCAGTGTTACGAGAGCAGCTTGAAAGTGTGTTCTTGATAGATTCAGTTGTCTTCAACTCTTGTACTAGCACCTATATAAGCTCTGCAGTCAGTCCTTGCTGCTGTAATAGTCTCCTGTCTGCTTTTGTTTTGCTTTTGATTCCTGCATTCTTTTTTTTTACTTAAAATTTTTATTTTAATTAGTAACAATCTTGCTTCACATGTCAATCCCAGCTTACTCTCCCAGCCCCCTCAACCTTCCACCCATTCCCCACTCCACTCTTCAGGGAGGGTGAGGCCCATCAGGGGGATCTCCAAAGTCTGTCATGTCATGTCATCTGTCACAGGGCCTAGGCCCTCCCCCATGTGTTCAGGCTGAGAGGGCCTCCCTCTATTTGGAATGGGTTAGCAAAGTTCATTTGGATGCCAGGGATAAATACTGATCTAGTACCCAAGGCTCCAAAGATTGCTGAGGCCTCCTCACTGACACCCACGTTCAGGGGGCCTGGATCAGTCCCATGCAGGCCTCTCAGCCATCAGTCTGGGGTCCATGAGCTCCCCCTTGTTCAGGTGGGTTTCCACCTGCCCAGTCATGACCCATTTGCTCATCACTCCTCCTTCTCTGCAACTGGTTTCCAGGAGTTCAGTTCAGTGTTTAGCTGTGAGTGTCTGCCTCTGCTTCCATTAGGCAGTGGATGAAGACTCTAGAATGGCATACATGGTAGTCGTCAATCTCATTATCCTGGAAGGGCATTTAAGGTAGCCTCTCCACTATTGCTTAGATTGCCAGTTGGTATCATCATTGTAGATATCTAGAGATCTCATAAATACCAGATCTCTCCTCAAACCTATAATGACTCCCTCTATTTTAGTATCTCTCATCTTGCTCTCCTCTATTCTTCTCCCAATTCAACTTCAACTTTCCTGATCCCCCATGTCCTCCTCTCCCCTTCTTTTCTCCCCCTTACTTTACCTCAACTCCCTGTCCCCTCCTCCCACACACCCAGTCCACTCAGGATATCAAGGAGACCTCTTCCTGAACATAAAACCAGTAGCACAGACATTGAGATAGACAATTAATAAATGAGACCTCCGAAACTGAGAAGCTTCTGTAAGACAAAGGACACAGTCAACAAGACGAAAAGGCAGCCCACAGAATGGGAAAAGATATTCACTAACCCCACATCTGACAGAGGGCTGATTTCCAAAATTTATAAAGAACTCAAGAAGCAAGTCTCCAAAACACCAAAGGATCCAATTAAAAAGTGGGGTACAGAACTAAATAGAGAATTTTCAATAGAGGAGTCTAAAATGGCTGAGAGATACTTAAGAAAGTGCTCAAGACAGGGTTTCTCTGTGTAGCTTTGGAAGTTGTCCTGGAACTCACTCTGTAAACCGGGCTGGCCTTGAACTCACCAAGATCCGCCTGCCTCTGCCTCCTGAGTGCTGGGATTAAAGGCATGAGTCACCAATGCCTAGCAGAGAAAGAGTTTCCAATCATTGGCATATTTTTATGTGCTTAGTCTGTATTTAAAATATTAATAATATAAATATTATATAAAAGAGAAAGCAAATCTCTGTGTTTTTCTGTTAATATTTTCTCCTTGTGTCGTTTGTCCTGCTACATTGTGGAAATATGAAGCAGCAGCATGTGAACATGCCATATCTAAGGATCTTAGAGCACACAAAAAGTACCTTTGGCTTGTCTGGCTAACCTCAAAACCTGTGTTTTGCTTTTATAATCACTATCTTTTATTGAAAACACGCACATTTTTCCTTTCGTCACCAGAATGAGTAACTTCTTTAGCAAAACATTCAGAATAAATGCATTTTTAAAAAAGTTTAAATGTGTTCCAATAAATCTCTTGGCATGTATGTATGTTAACAATACCTAGTTATTAATAGTTGTAATCTGCACAAGCACATTTTTCTGTATTTTGAATCTGAGATTTTTGCCAATAGCCTTCATCCCTCTGGTGATTTTTGTTACCATATTTAGTAGAGGAGAGTTAAGGATCTTGAAATGTTCTTCAGTCTAGAAATTTATTAAACGATTTGATTTCTCAACGGGAGGGGGCATGCTTTTGGAAAGGTTACTTGATACAGATTGCCAGGCGAGAGTAGAGACAGAGAAAAGATGGAACTTTATAGAAATGAAGACAAAATGACCCAGTCTAATCCATGGTCATCTCTTAGCTGGTGCAGGCACCAACTAAGTTGTGGACGGCATCCTTGGCCTGCTAGCTGCTTGCAACCTGTCCGTTTCCATCTCACGCCTCCACTTTGCAGTAAACTTGATGTTGATGCTCTCTCTCTCTTACCGTTTATTGGACTCAGTGGACTTCTGAAGCCACGGAGGCAGTATTGCCTAGACTGCTGTCAGAAGAGCATGATCCTGGTTTGTTATTAGCAGGGAAATCACAGTTACTGCTTTCATGTTGGGAGGAATTGTGAGACCATAAGTATTCAGAGATCCAGCATGGCTCATGTTTAATTAAAATCAAAACACCTGGTTATTTAGCATGCTTCATAAATGTAGAATAATTGCGTTATTTATGACGTGTGTGTGTGTGTGTCTATATATAAAGAGATTATATAGAATTGTATCACATGATTAGAGGCTAACGAGTCCCAGTCTCTGTGGATGGCAAAGTGGAGATCCGGAAAGTCTGATGTTATTGTTTGTAACAGAGGCCAGCAGGCTCTAGACCAGGACTGGGAAGTCTAAGGTTTCAGTCTGAGTTTTTAAAAAATGTATTACTTTAAATATTTTTATTTATTATTAACCTGAATGTGTGTGTGCACACGTGCAGTGCGTACATGAGTATGTGCGTGTGTGTGTGTGTGTGAGTGTGTGTGTGTGTGAGAGAGAGAGAGAGACAGAGAGAGAGAGAGAGAGAGAGAGAGATCACAGGACAAACTTTTGGAGTTGGCACTCTCCTTATATCTTTACATGTGTTCAAATCAGGTCACCTGGCTTGTGCTACGAATGCCTTGAACCTGTCAGTGCCCCTCAGTTTGATTTTGAGAGCTTCTGCTCTGAGGATACACATCTTCATTCAAGAGTGTAGGCTTCGCTTCTAATTATTCGTGTACTAGAGCATAGTGGGCACAGTGTTTGGCACTCAGGCATGAAGACCTGAGATCCTAGCACCCACGTAAAGATGGGTCTTGTGTTGCCTGCCTATAATAACGCCATTGCTGATGTGGGAATGTGGTGATAAACAGGTCTAGGGGTGTGGTGACCAGACAATAGAGTTAAATTGGTGAGCTCCAGGTTCAATGAGAGACCCTGACATAACAATAATGTAGAGAGCAATTTTAGATGACAATAGTTATTCATCTCTGGCCTTTGACCCTGTCACACGTACCATGAAAACAATAACACCCATAGAAATACTCAGAATCTCTGCCACTTTATTAAATTTCTCTTAGTGGGTCTCAACATACTGTGACATATTTGTTTAATCAAGTTGCTTCCCTTATGAAGTACCGATTTTTAAAAACTAACTAGCAACTTGCCACACAAATGGCCCATTAGCATTTTCCTTTAAGATTTTGTGTTGCATTTTATCATTAGGCAGTCAGTATTAAATGTCAGTGCTCAGTTGAGACTAGCTGTTTTCCACAGTGGCCAGAGCCAGGGGTGGTAGGTGTTAGTAATAATGCTTATTTTTTACCCTTTGTAGCTCTCTGGGTCAGCCTGGTGACCTTGCAGCTCTGGTAGTCTTTTGTCTACTGCTTCAGTGATATAGGAACTGTCTCATGTCATGGACTGAAGAGTGATAACTAAAAGAGGATAACTAGAACAAACCTCAATACATATAGACATATTATGAATGGACAGCATCACAGACTGTAAGAGGGTGGCCATCTCCAACTCTTTTCAAGCACACATGATGGTGTTTTGGTTTATCTAAGCAAATTCCCATGGAGCATATTCCAGTGCAGAGACATTGCCAGTGCTGCTTTGTCCTGGATGGTACAGTGTAATCATTTGAAAAATGAAGCTGCTTACACCAATGAGTTAGTTTAGAAAGATTTGTTATTTACATTGAATCCCATAGAGTCCTCAGGAAGAGTCAGACTCCACATTTTATAGTACACTTCAGTCACCTTTTAACTTGTTACATTTAATAGGGCCAAGTGACCACCATGTTGTGTTGGAGAACTCTGGTCTCCACTCAGACTCCAAAAGACAGTACTAATACCACCAATTCGGTTGATACAAAGACACAAGAACTCATCAGTTGGGTGAGGTAATAGCAGAACACATCTCAGAGGTTCTGTTTTTCCAACAAGAGTACCATATATTGGGCAATTGGTAAAAAGAAGAACTCTGGGTTGAGAAATCCAGTGTCAGTTACTGATTTCTAGAAAGGTCTTTTGGTCTACATGATAAAGAGTGGAAAATGCAGAAGAAAGCTGTGTAAGACTCACAATAACTTACCTCTTGAGATAATAGTCCTCATGTGAAATCCGTGTGACCTATTGGTTCCATAAAGCTCCCCCTATTTATGTTACAATGTCAAGTACATTTTAGTCAGAGTATTGGAGGAAACATACAAAGTATATTATGTGTTTTTTAAGAAAAAATATTACTATAAGATTTTGTGCCCAGATTTATTTATTTATTCTCACCTCCCTCACCTGTACCCATGGATAGCTAGTCTTGAACTTGCTATATAGTAGATGACCTTGAAGTACTATAAAATGTTTAGTAGTTGTGATAGATGAGCAAAGTTTGGTTTCATTTTTTATTTGACAGCATGGGCTGTGCATGGTCGTGTATTTCTATACATCAGTACTCAGGATTCTGGCGTAAGAGATTTTACATGGGAGGAAGAAAGGGGGAGAAGGGGAAAAGAGACTGGGGGGAAGGAGAACGGAAGAGAGGAAAGACAGCTCTGACAATCAACCATGTGAATGTAATTATTTAACTTTACTAAACTATCATCCCTGGCATAATTCTGCTCGTTACTTTGTCCCTGAAGTTCCCCCAAACTTACGGAAATGAAAAATATACAAACAACAAAATGTAAAGTGTGTGTTTCATTGATTCTAATCATCTTAGAATAAAAGACAAAATAAAAACTATTTGGTTAAATTGTTTAAAACCACAGCAGATAAAAAAGTAATATATGTTTTGTTTATAATGGAAAGTATTGTATATCTGTTTAAAACAATACAGCTGTACTTTTAATTTGGTGTTGAAAAAATCTCAAATATTGAATCCAAATCTCACTGAATATTTTGTTTTTCCTGGTTACATGTAAATGATGACCTAGTTACTTTAGAAGTTCAGTCTGTTTTGTAATACATATTTATATAGGTGCCTATTCACAATGTTTCTTGGTCAGTGGTAGTCACTACTGTGCAGCTGGAAACTATAGACATGGCTGTCTCTTTTCCAGGTTGCTTTCAATGGTGAATCGGAGGAGGTAGGTTCAGAGAGATTTTTTTGTAGTGAGTGAGTGTTGCTGATTCCAACCCTGACCTCAGGAAGCCTGGCATTGTCGAGATGCCTAGTGGGTATCACCTCCTACCCTTTGGCAGTTAGAATTACCCCAGGTTCATAACTCCAAACAAGAGTTTGAAGCTGGCTTCTGATTGCCGTGTTTGGTTTATGGAACACACAACACTTTGATGAACACTTTCTTTGGAGACCCAGGTCCCTTTTTGAGAAGGTTGTGAGACTTTCATAGTAGCAAGACATGCCTTGTTGATCTAGGTCAAACCTGTTTTTTTCCCCTGTGTAGTAACTTTGTACTTTTCACTGATACAAAGGGCATTAGAAAGGAGCTCTTGAAATGTTTTGAACCATTCAGAACTAGATGAGAGACTTTAAAAAAATGACCAATGTTTCTTGAGAACAACTTATATAGCCAAAAGTCAGAGTGGTTTTACTAAGCAACGTTAAGTGTTGTGATAATATGAGTCACTGAGACAAACGTTGACTTTAAAACTGACTGTTCACAATCCTACTTCACATCTGCTCTGTCTCGGAGTCTTACTGTTTTGTCTCCCAGCTTTCAGGCAACGGAAAGAACTGCTCTTAATGTCTAATGAATATTTATGCAGTCCTTTGACAATTAAAGGCTCATTAAAATTCACTTCAAAAGAAGAGATAAAACCACTTTTAAAGACCAAGGAAGAATGCAGTGGCAAGTAGGAACTCAAATTCTTTTTCGTTGGAAATAGTCAGGTCAGAAACCCTCTGCAAATGCACTTTGAAAAGTGATGCTTGCTAGAAGGCACATCTCAATGCTAGGTCAGGTTTTAGAGTCGGTCTCTGTGTTTAAATCTTAGTTTCTACCCTTTCTGGCTCTGTGACCTTTAGCCCATTTCAATTAGGGCATCTCCTGCCTGGTGATGTAGAGAGACCAACAGGCATAACCACAATCTGCCCGGAAGACTCATCTGAGTCAATGCATGAGCAGGACTAAGAATAGTGACTGACACATCTAACTCTGTCTTGAGAAATCTTTCCTGTCACTTTGAACCCTTTGACAGCCTACCCACAGTGCAGCCATTTGGGACAGTCCTTATGTTTGTCTTTCAAAAGTGGTTCAGGGGAGTGCATAATGAGTCCTCACATCTGATAACATCTTATAAAGTAACATCTTAGTTTTCTTCATTTCATTCTTTGCCTCCAGTTTTTAGTCCCATCATGTTTTCGGATGTCCTGGATTACAGCATTCCTCATGGCTCTAAATTTACATGGATAGCATAGGAATGCCTAAACGCATATTAGGATTCTGTCAAAACCATGTAATGTAAAGTGTATTGAAGCCAGGGTAGTCGGCTAGCTTTTTGTATATTGCATGCAAATCACTTATTTGGTAATAGGAATAAAGAAATGCCTGGGTATGACTAGATGGTGGCCTGTGCAGTTACCTGCCTTCTTACTAATTTATAAACAATTATGAATTAGAAGTATATATTAGGATGAACAAAAAAGAGATAGAATTTTCATTTATGTATTTCTTCTTCTATGAAGGTTTACATTGGTATAAATAATCATGGTCTTGGAAACCAGCAAATTGTTATTCTGTTGTTAAACTAATTTCTACAAAAACTATACTACTTATTCTTCAGTAATTGGTCATTCTATGTTACACAAGATGGGGTTGTGAGATTATACTTGTAAAGTGCCAAGAAAGCTGTTATTGAACTCAAACATGCCTTATACATTAACAACAGTCATGGTTTCCATTGAAATCTTCATTGTGTTTAGCATCTGCTCCTCTGAGTCTCTATACAGATTATTGGATCTGTTTCATAGGAACTAAGTAAACATTTCTTTCTAGTAATTCCTATTAAGAATGATAGTCGAATAATGCATTAACAAGCTCTTATATTACATTTGTGTGATTTAGACATCACTATGTTGGGTGTGTTTCAGGGAGACTTTGCTATAATTACATTATTGTTATATGTACATGACCCTGATGAAAGCTCAGTGTAAAAATCTTTCATCATTTAACTGTGTTGGATATTCACTCCATTTGTTGACTATGACTAATTTTTCCTTATAATTCTTACTACCTAGTCTCTAATTGAGAGTGGAAAGATATTAGAGTACATGACAATTTCTACAATATTTTTCATGTAAGTATTCAAGTACTATATTAGTTAGCGTTTCTATTGCTGTGAAGAGACACCATGACCACAGCAACTCTTATAAAGAATAAACACTAAATTGGGGTTGGCTTACATTTTCAGAGGTTTAGTCCATTATCATCATGGCGAGTCAACATGGCTGAGTGCGGGAAGACATGGAGAAGGAACTGAGAGTCCTATATATTAATCTGCAAAATCAAAATTAAAAACATATCATATACTTCCAACATATAATGGCACAAGATATATATTACCATTCCAAAATGTAGAGAAGGGAGCATACTGAGGAAAAATTGAACCAAAGCATCACTGTAAACCAGCTGGGCAAACTCCAAACTTTGCATCTCTATGTCTGATGTGAAAATGCTTTTCAGATCTCCAACAACTTTCGGCTTTGTTGACTGCTACATACTTCTTCTTGGGCTAGTTCCACTCCCTGTTAGCAGCTGTCCTTGCTAGATATCCCATGGCTCTGGCATCTCCAATATCGTTTGTTCTCCAAGGAAATCCAGGCTTCACCTTCGTAATAACACAGAATGGCTTCTCTGGGCCTCCATTCAGGGACACCCATGACACGTGCCTGGCCTCAGATGTTTTCCTTAGTCTTTGAGGGAGATTCCATAACCCATTTCTTCTATCCTTGACTCTACAGCCAGAATCACGTGGTGGAAGCTGCCAAGTTCTGCTGCTTGTTGGTACTGGAACATTGCCCCCTCATTCAATTACATCTTCACCAACTTTCTGTGTTCCATGATTTTCATTACTGTCTAAGCTTGGCTGTTCTGGAACATGCTATGTAGACTAGGCTGGCTTCAAACTCAAGAGATCCACCAGCCTCTTCCATCTAAGTGTTGGGATTAAAGGTGTCTACCACCACACCTGGCTGTAAGCTTTTCTTTAATTTCTTTCACAAGTTGGAAACTTAACCTGGTGGGATCTTGCCCTGAGGTCACCACTCTATTTATTCCATTTCTTAATCTCTTTATCTCTTTGAACATAGGGTTTAGCTTTATTCCACTCCCAGGTGCTCCTTCTCAAAACTTGTATTTTGTAATTTACCCTGATCAGCTTGCTCCCTTTCATTATAAATCTTTATAAGTTTGAACACTAGTAACCATATGACAGAGTCCATACTAGGCTGTTTTGAGATTTCTTCTGCCAAGTAATTAATGCAAAACTCCACTTTAGCCTCAGGCAGACTCTTTGGACAAAGGCACAAAGCAGTCATGTTCTTCACCAAATCATCACAAGAGTGCTCTCAATGCCACATATTAACATTCTTCTTCTCTGAAACCTTTTGAATGAGCACAGTTCATCAAATCACACTTAGTACCACTGTCTTCTATGGTCCTAGTATGGCCCATTAAGCATTACTTAAAGCATTACACTGCTTTTCTAATCCACAGTTCCAAGATCCATATTCCTTCAAACAAAAGCATAGTAGGTCATCACAGCATTACCCCAGTCCCTGGTACCAACTTCTGTCTTAGTTAAGGTTTCTATTGCTGTGCAGAGACCCCATGACCATGACAATCTCTATAAAGGAAAACATTTAATTGGGTGGCTTACAGTTCAGAGGTTTAGTCCATTGTCATCATTGTATGATACAATGGTATGCAGGCATACATGGTGCTGGAGAAGATGAGATTTCTACATCTTAACTTGCAGGCAACAGGAAGTGAGTGGTCTGAGACACTGGATGTGTCTTGAGCATATGATATCTCAAAGCCTGCCTCCACAGTGATACACTTCTTCCAACAAAGCCACACCTCCTAAAAGTACCACTCCTTTTGGGTACTGGTTTGTTTTTGTTTGTTTGTTTTTTAAAACCACCACAATCACTTTTGTTATATGTGTATGAGTATTTTACCTGTATGGGAATGTGCATCACATGCATGCATTACACTTGGTCAGAAGAGGGCATTGTATCTCCTGAATAGTACTGTATTTAAATACAGTTGTAATTAACCATGTAGGTGCCTCTGGGAGAGAAGCAGTGCTTTTAACCACTCACCTATCTTCCCAGCCCCAGAAGTTTTATTTTCTCCATTGAATACATCTTGGGACTACAGAATGAACTCAGCAGATAAAGTGCTTATTGAGCAAGTGTGAGGACTTGAATGTTGATCTCCAACACCCACATAAAATCTGGGCATAGCTGTAACCTCTAACTCTACTTCTGGGGATGGGGAGGAAGTTGGCATAAAGTCATATCTTGGGCTTCTTGCCAATACAAAACAGCTGAAATGGAGAGTACTAGGTTCACTGTAAGACTTTGTTTACAAAAAAAACCACTGTTAGAAGTCCAGTGTTTATCCCTAGTGCACAAATGGACTTTGGGAGCCCATTTCCTATGGAGGGAGACTATTGCAGACCAAATACACAAAAGAGGGCCTCACTATCCTTGGGTTGGGGGGTATGTGGGGAGGGTGGGATGGCAAGGGAATGGGGGGACACAGTAGTGTCACAGAAGTCTTCATAATGAAATAAAGTCATTAAGAAGTGGTAAAAAACAAAACAAAACAACAACAACAACAAAACAAAAACCAAAACCAAATCAAAGACCAACCCAAAAGATGGACAGTGATAGAAGACACTCAACACAGACACCTGGTCTCTATGTACATGTGTGAGTGCAGTGGTATACACACACAAATCTCATTATCATTGTGTCTTCCATAGTTAATATCCCTCAACTTACCTTAAAAATGGATAAATTTATATTTGTAATTTTGAACCTAGTAGGAACTTGTGTTCTCAAAGTATGTTCACAAATGCAGTTATATCAAGATGTGTTAATATTTGCAATGTCAGTACATAACCAGGAATGTATGGATCCTTGGCACAGAGCAAGGCAAACCACCAAAGTATCATCACTATTGCAGAACATGCTTAGTGGTGACATGATTCAGATGAGAAAGAGAAACTTCATTCAAGGGTAAACATTAATTTTATTACATATACATATACATATCCACTGGAGTGAGTGCCACCTTCTTCTGTCTGTCAGTAGAGGCATGGACTATGTATGATGAAATCCTCCAGTATCCTGAAGATCAGGGGTTTTCTCGAGTCTGATTTCATGGAAAGAACTGTTTTCCAGGGAAGAATGACTGATGAACTATGGCTGTGCTAATTAGTATTTGTAGATGTATCCTCCAAAATGAATAAAGTTAGCTTGTTATTTCAGGGAAAACAACATGACTGATTACCAATGACAAAATGTAAACCATTAAGGAACAAACATGATTTTGAGGATTGTAGTGAAGACCCAGTCAATAAAGTGTTTGCTGTTCAAGCATGAGAACCTGAATCCAGGTCCTCAGAACCTGGAAAGCCAGACATGGCAAATGCTCCTGTCATTCCAGCATGGAAGACATAAAGTTGAAGAACCCTGGGGCTTGCTGACCAGCTAATGTAGTCTAACCAGTGAGAGTCCCTATCTCAAAAACTAGAGAACAATCTGCCTTCCAGATACAAGTGTACACCAAACCCCGACCCCCAAACAAATTAGGATTTTGAGAAGCTTGCTTTCACAGAACTCTCTCTGCATCACACAGTGAACCAGACATTGTCAAAACCCAGAGAAATATTTTGTTTCAAATCTGGGACTTGAAAGTACTCCTACATCCCCATGCTGTGTTGCTCTGAATTATACCCAGGGCCTTGCATATGGAATGGAAATATTCTACACTGAACTGTTCTTCCAGCCTGACCTGCAGCATATTTAGTGTAATTGTTCTCCCTCTTGCCTCCCTCACCCCCAATAGTCTGACCAAAATCACTCAAATCAATGGCAAGAACTCTAATTACCCATAATACATAGATGCTCATGAAAATAACACCAAAAACCAAATTACGATGAGCACAGGAAGTCATGGTAAATAGCCACGTGTAGGTAATCATACCCTTCTGAAACCACTGATCCATTTGTATTGCTTCTATTCCTTTTTGTTCAACACTTAGAAACTTTGTAAGTCTTAGCAGCTTAACATGAGCTAAAATGAGACTGGATTGGCAGTCCCGATAGGGTAATTAGAAAGCAAAACAAACAAAAATGTTTTTTAATATTTTTTATTTTAATTTTAAATAGCTTGTTTTACATGTCAATCCCAGTTCCCTCTCCCTCCCCCCCTCCCGCAACCCCCACCATCCCCCCATCCTCCCACCCTATAAAAGAAAAGAAAGCAAAACAAACAAAAATGTTAAGAATAGGAAAGTACATATAATTAGATTCAGACAACCTTTTTTTTTCTCCCAGTATAGGCTAATAAAGTATCTAAACAGAACATTTCTTGAGGTTCTAAATATTGGGTCATAGTACTATCTCTGCCTATTGAGACTTATTCTCTTTACCCATAATTCAAAGCTCCCTGTGCTGGATGGATTTAAGGTTTTGGTTTACCACACTGTAGTATTTCTCTCTTCTTTTTGTGTTACCCCATAGTCTGTTCAGTTATCAAGTAGAAAAACACTATCGAGTGAGTCAATATATGTCAGAATAAAATGATTTTTATTTAAATATATTTAGTATAAATTATCTCAAACACCTTATTTGTAGGCCACTCTATTATGATTGTACATACTGCCTCCCACCTCACATTTTCCAACAAAAATCATTTGGTCTGAGTAAGTTTATTAATGCAAACTCAAAAGTATAAATAATTTGAAATGTGTGTAATAGCCTGCAAATATGTAAATGGAGACCACAGCCTTAAAATCTGCTTAAATTTTGGTGGGTTAAACAAGTAACACATCCACACACCTGTACCTAATATATGTTAAGAACCCTGTATATTCACACGATCTCATACATATACTAGGAATGCTTCCCTGTGCTTTGGGCCAGGCAGTTTTGGGTCTGTTCTCATTCATTGTGATTTTAGATATTAGAAGTCTTAAGTGTTCTTCCCCCCAAATTCTTGATTGGTAAGCATAGAGGTATGCATGAAGGTGTACTGTGTTAGAGTGTCAGCAGATATAAAGAAGTTACCAGAACAGCCTCTATACACGTGATTCCTTTCTTTAGAGACATCATTAGCGCCCTTTGTTTGCCAAGTCAGAATCATCTCCTGCTCACCAAACTTCCAATCTAGACAGGTGTGCTTAGCCGTGTTTCCCAAGTCAGGTACTGAAGCCAGTAAGTATTCCATAAACAGATCTCTTCTGTTGTTTCTTGAGATGCTGTGTTTGCCACCTGGGCCTGTTTTGGTCAGGATCATTGTTCTGCACCCCAACCCTCACTCACCTGCCTCATAGACATACTGTAGATTCCCAAGTCAGTAACATAGCTCAGACTGGAAATCATGATTCCTACACCTGTTTGGAATTCAGTTACCCTGTTATACGTGTGACTTGGTCTATTGTAAGAGGTGGTGCCTGGTTACATGTTTTGTATGTCAGATTCTATGTCCTAATACAAAGCTGTAAGCGAAACCTCTCAGACTAATCTTAGCATTCACTTGCTGTGTCTCCCCAATAAACTCACATTCTCTTTGTCCGAAAGGCTTTCTTCAGCTGGGCTGAGTGAGTCTTGACCAATTCCTCTTTTGGTTTAACCCAGGAGGGGATACTAGTTTGGAACCTGGGAGTGAGAAGAGAAGAGATCCAGCAGAATTGGGGGGGCAGCTCCCAAGGTAGCATGTGCCAACAACAAAAGGCAGCTCACAAGCAGGGCTTGCTGTGGGGTGGACAGGGCAAGTGAACATTTGGAGAGCATTTTGTAACCTGGTGTTTCCTAGCCACTTAATCCAGGTTTTCAAGGATATTTAAAATTTTTGAGGAACCATTTGGAGTTGGAAGACGAGATGCAAAAAGGGGGATAGAAAAATATCTAAAATGACAAAGAAAAACCACATTCTTCCAATGCACCGAAAGAGAAACATTCCCCCTCTACTCCATGCCCCATATGCACCACAGATTAATGGAGGCTTCTGAGTTTGTTGCTGCTGAGTGAAAGGTGACTGGCAGATGTTTATGTAGGAAGACTCATAGTTACACTTTCGCAAGCACAGGCTGCTGTCTTTCCACACCAGGCTTATGACGCCAGCCATCAAGAGAGCATCATGCCTTCCACAGGACCAACGGCCATTGGTCGGAACAAGTTCTCAAGCATTTGATTCTTGGTCCTTTGGGGTTTTGTAGTTTTTGTGCTATAACAGAAATGTTTGCACTGATAAGATTTTATTTTCCGCGAAGTGTATCGGAGAAAATATTATAGGTTTGCTTGAAGCTGGCTGCAAGTTTGATGTTGGAGACAGGTGCTTTGAACAAAACTGCTAGCGAATGGATCTCATGCTGTCTAGGGCATTTTTTAAAAGTTAGCATTAGTGTACTACTCTTTCAGAGAGTATTTGTAATGCCCACAAGAATGTGTTGGAGAAGAGATTGGATTGCACCTGCACTTTCAGGACCTTTTATTGGCATAACACACACCTGTATGTTCTCTTCTCTGATCTCAGAATTGTTGTGAAAAGCTTCTGACATCGGACGTGTGGAAAAAAAGCAGATTTCTGCACATTGTCGGTTATCAGTCACATACTATGCCAAATCATGTGCAGAATCCAACCTCAAGTGTTCGGGGGTAGGTTCTGGTTAACTGTGTGGTATTTTCTTGAAGCATTAAATGAACATGTTACTGATAGCTAAATGCATATAGATATGTTTATAGTAATTTATAATAGAGCCTCAATGGTTTTTTGTTTTGTTTTTGGTGGGGTCTTTTTCAAAGTTCTCTCTTAAGTAGTTTGCTGTAGAGTTGATGGTGATAAAAATGCTGACCCAGTTAAATTTAATATTTCACATATAGATAGGGAAAGCTTTGCTTGATGACATACATTTAATCAGCATCTACTTTACCGTAAGTGTTGTCATGTAAGAGAGAACATCAAACTTCAGTAAGTGTTCTTTGAACATGAAGCCACTCGGCAGTAATTTTGATAACTGAATTGTCGACTCTTTTGAGGTGCTTTACATGTATTTTCATGTTATAAGATACTGAAGGTTTTTTTTTTTATAATATAGCATCCTGCACTGGGCTTTACTAAATTTACAGATTCTTCCTTTCAGAATCAAGCAGCCTTGGTCTCAGCTCCAGCAGTTAATTTCTTGCAATCTGTTTAAATGAGTAGTTTCTGCTGTTTATTCTAAAATGCAGATAAATGGCTTTCAGCACATGGTTTATAGTGGAACAGCTCTTGGAGAGAGTCAAGATTATCAGCTACAGTCTTCTTGCCATAACTAATGATCTCTCTGCTTATGTCTCCCTAGCACAATTGGAGTGGGTGGATGGTTGTTAGGGTACCTGCTAGGAATCAGGAAGGGAAATCTTGTCCCTGGTTTTCATGTGCACAAAGCTACCATGTTCTGAGAGCTAGGGTAAAGAAAGTTGTAGGAAGAAACTGCCGTTATCCTCTGTTCCTGGTTGCCTCTTTAGTAACTAATGACATTTCAATACTTCCTAGGCCAAGTAATATGAGGATAGAAAGGGAGACACTTCATACTACTATTTTAATGATGAAAATAAATGCTTTTCCTCTTACAAAAGACAAAGAAAATAAATTGACTTGGTTGTGAACTTATCACTTATTAAGGGATCTATTTGTTCTGAAAAGTCATCATAGGCTTTCTTTAGAGAAACAAAAACAACTGTCCTAGACAAGCTACTTCTGGTTTTTCAAAATCCACAAGTCCAGTTTGCATAGTAGCTAGAGCTGATAGGCTTTACCAACCTCTTTTTGTTTGCTGGTTTGTGTATGCACATGCACATGTGTAAGGGAGTATACAGGTACTTAGGGATGCGCATGGAGGCCAGAGAATGACCTTGGCTGCCATTCCTCAGGTGCCTTGTGTTTTGAGACAGTCTTCCATTGTCCTGGAGGTCCACAAGCAGGATGTCTGCCTGTTCAGTGAGCTTCAGGCATCAGATGCCCCCAGCACTCAGGTTCAAACGCATCCCATCATACTTGGCTTCTTTCTATCCTTTTCTTTTTTTGATGAGGTTTCCAGGGAACGAAACTCAGGGTCCCCATGCTTGCAAGGCAAGCACTCTCCTTAGTGAATCATTGCTCCAGCCCTGTATGCTCGGTTTTCACTGAGTAAAGTTGTAGGTAAGTAGAAGGACTGACTGGTGCGCGATGGCTGAAGCACATGCTAGTACATTTTGTTAAAAGTTTGCTCAATCACGTGCTTTTGCAACTATGGAAGAGCTTCGGACTGGAGTGGCGGATGAGGACAGCCAGTCTTTCATTCCTGTATTAGAATCATGATGGTTTGGAAGCACCTACCTGTTATTCACATAAAGTACGCAAAGTGTGTATTCCTGTCTTCCTCCTTGATTTGAATTTTGAGATTTTATACTCAATTTACCAATACAACCCAGGGTGAAACAGTACAGCATGTAAGTTATCTGCCTTAGGTTGGTGTGAGTCAAAATACACAAACAGGTGGGGGAACAAAAGGTTTAGGAAAGGCAATTATTTTTTGCGTAAGAGCTTGCAGTTGATTTTTTTTGGTATTTTTGGTCGTTTATGTATTATAATAGCCCATATATTGATGATAATTTTGAAAAGAAGGAAGGAAATGTATTTATTTTAGAGTAAGATGTGTGAGAATAGTATTGGCATAAACAGATATTATAGGAATTGAATAAAAAATAATTAAAGCCAAGTATGCTAACTGATTTCTATAATTCCAGGATTTAAGAATGTGAAGCAGGAGGATTGCCTTGACTTTGAACTCAGTCTTGGCTACATGGTAGGTTTCAAGCCAGCCTAGACTGCAACATATAAGCTTGCCTCTAAAAATAAAACATTACTTGAAGAAAGGAAATAGAAAGAAAAGTCAGGAAGAGTTTCAAAGACTAAACCACTGAGCCACTGAGTGTTATATGATCAAAAATAATCAAAACAAAACAAAACTGAAAGTAGCTTGGAAAATGTTTTGGAAGCCAAAATTATTTTTATCAGAAGAAGGACAGTTTGAGGAACATCAGGCCAGAACGTCCTGGTGTGTGCCTTACACAGATTAAAGATAGCACAATGTTTATAATAACATGACTATACTTAAGATCGCTCCTAATTGCTTCTTCCTAGAATGCAGCACAGTTGTGGCTTGGAAATCTTCCCCCAAGTCAAGGTGGTGGTGAGGAGTCGGTGTTTGGGCCTCTTTAATTAGGGGGGACAAATGTTGTTTTGTTTCCCTTGGAGATTATCAAGCTGTGTATTCTAGTCTCACACATCCATAACACTATGTTACTTTGTTCATTTCAGCATGGATAAATGGGAAAAGTAAGGAGAAAACTAAGATTTACATTCCACATCTTCCTTCAGGGTTGCTCATGGGTTATGGTGCAGTATTCTAGTAATGCTATCTGCATGTAAGAGAAAACCACTAAGACTTGTCTAATGCTGGTGACAAAGCATGTGCTGTGGACGCAGGGATAATTCCCACCTTATTGTTCTTCTATAAACATGCTATGTATACACAGGTCTTTTCCTAAATTAAAAAAAACGTGCATGTGATAAAACAAAATTAGTTCATAAACAAAACCCAAAATAACAAAAACATCTTTTTTTAAATATACATATCAATTGTACTTACATTTTGGAGAAGATATAATTTTTTCAGGCTTTTTTTGTGCCTAATGTTTTTCAGTCCTCTGCAATTAGGAAAAGATACCTGGTTTGTAGATCAAGTCTTACGCTGTAGAATGCGTCACTGAAAGAACCCTCAGAAGTACAGCGTGGCATTTGTGCAGAATATACAAACAAGAATACTGTGAAAGTTTTGATGTGAGGGAATATAACCAGGACAAAGGGAAAGTAACAGAAATGATGACAGGGTTGACACCCTCAGTTGGCTCTTAAGGCTTTGCGAGCACAGTGTGTGGCTATTTTTACTTCAAGTGTGCAGTACTCTGTTATGGGTTGTGCATGATAGATACTTCTGAATGAACTTGGCTTTCCTAGCGTTCCTGTGATACTTACAGTATCACACCTTTATTATGTCAGTAGGATAAATGAATCTGAAATATATTTTTTTTATATCCCAAACTTCCAATAGGTCAAACCAAGTGATATACTATATTTGAGTTTTAGAAAGCTAGGGGCGAGAGCTTCTGTTTTCCCAGCAGCATGAAAGGCTTAGAATTAGAGATGGGGCCTATAAAGGTAAACCTTGTTGAAGAAGGGTTTCTATATGTGAAATTGTGCTGGACCTATCCTGGAAACATTGCGCATTGCCATACTCTTCTCCTGGAGAATTGCATTTTTAGAGTCGAGCTCTAGATTGTCAAACGGCAAATTTCAAATTATTTTCTGGCTTGCATAAGGCCAGAAAACTTTTAACCATCTGGGAATCAGCAAATGAGGCATTAAAATATCCTGTGGTCATTGCATTTCTTCTTTCTGTCTTTCTCTCTGTCTCTCTGCCCCCCTGTGTGTGTGTGTGTGTGTGAGAGAGAGAGAGAGAGAGAGAGAGAGAGAGAGAGAGAGAGAGAGAGAGAGAGAGAGACTTTTCTTTTCTCTTTTACCTTTCCCCCATCATACACTGTGGATCCTGAACATAGCTCAATGCCTGGCTGCAATAATCTTTCTGGCCAGCTCACAATCAAAGGGAGGACTGAGGGAAACAGCTGAGCTGCATTAGGCAACTACAGACGGGACACATTTCTTAACTAGTGAATAACACATCACAGGTGCAGGATTAGTGCTGCCTGTGGTGCTGCGCTTTGTAGTGGGAACCCTCGCAATTCTGGGCCTTCTTTTCCTGTCTCGCAGCCCGGGGAACTTGGCAACCATACATCAAGCATGCAGAAGTCAGAAGTGGGTAGTGAGAGGAGCTTTCTATCTCACAGGTTCTTGCATCCTTCTCTGAGAAATGTAAACAAGATTCACAAAGGCAATCTTGGCACATGCCCATGCCTGAACACACACACACACACACACACACACACACACACACAAAACACACACAACACACACATGCACACACGCACGCACACACTTTGAACTTTAGTTTCTTGGCATAGAACATGGAATAGAACATCTCAGAGGACTCAAATCTGATGCACAGTATCGAAATGACAAGCAAGAGCAGTTTAGCTGCTGCTCTGTCCTGGCAGTGTATAACTTATTCTTCTTGTGACAGTTGAATAATCCATATACATTATTTCAGCTTTCATATTGAATGTATTGGGCTAACACTGCCATTGCCCCAGCGTTATCCAAAAGTATTTAAAGTCAAGTGTTATGACTGTGTAATGCTCTTGCGGCACCATTTATTTATAGCTTTTGACGTATGGCATTCAGTTCTCAATTTATACATTGTAAATGTCAGAATTATATTCTTGCCAGTCTCCTTTCTCCTCCCCCTCTCTCCCTCCCTCCCTCCCTCTCCCTCTCTTTCGTACCCCCTATCTCTGTGTGTCACTCTCTCTGTGTCTGTCTCTGTCTGTGTCTCCCTCTCCCCCTCTCTCTCTCTTTCTTACCCCCCCCTCTGTGTCACTCTCTCTGTCTCTCTGCGTCTGTCTGTCTCTCTCTCTCCCTATTCCTATATAGCCAAGGCTGACCTTGAACACTTCTTTCTCCGGTCCCTACCTCCCAACGGCCGGGATGGGAGGCAATGGCTACAATGTGCCTTCATACCCGATGCTAGGGTTTCATGAATGCCAGACAAGTCCTCTACCAGCATAGCCACCTTCCTAGCCTTAAAGACAAAGTTTCAAAGTATGACTACAATGACTTAAATCTTAACTCAAAGATATTGAACAAAACAGTAATTAATACATATTTTTCTATAAGGTTATCATTTATTTTAATAAGAAAGTATATACCCCTGGAATAACAAAAGCAATTATATTTAGTAATTTACAGTATTTTTGGTTTCTAGAAAATTTTCAATAAAGTATAATTTGTAAGAAAGAAAACAAATAATAAAAACCAAAAAACAACAAAGCTTTATGCATAGCCATATAGATTCTAAACTGTTTATTTTGCAGAATTTTCTTGAGACTCTATAATGGGCTTTGGAATATTCTAATTTTATTTTAATTAATTTTTCATCATAAATAAACTGCTCAACGTACTGGTAATGATTATACTTAATAGTTAAATTCTAAGATTAGTTTATCTATATACATACATGCAATAGTTTTATACTATATATATATAGATAAGTGAATTATTAGTATATTTCTGTATTTTGGTCAATATATCCTGTAACTAAGATGTCCTTTAGTAATTATTCAAGTAAGGATTAGAAATGGAAAGATCTTATGCTTTCTTGGGAGCTTGTTTGTGGGGAGAAAATATACATCTGGTATAAGGTAGGCAAGCATCTTATTTTACTGGCTCATTGTTATAATTTTATTATTATACACATCATATAGATGACCTGTTCAAACTGGTGTTACACGTGAAGATGTCCTGGGCTTGTTTGAGAGTATCACAGAGACGACCTAGCACAGTGGCCAACTGACCATCCACCTTAGAACTCTGAGACGCAGAGCACTGATGGAAATGTGCAAAGCCATAGCTCCTGGCTTGGACATCTGCCCAGATCTACCTGATTCTTTGGCATTATCATCAGAGAGACCATGGTTCAATTTCTTCCCCAGCACTGTTGACCTGAGTTGACACACTAAATATTGTAAAACACAGAGCCCAATAAAAGATGTCATCTTCTTCAGTGATCATGCTACTGTGTACATATGAAGTCAGCGTGGTGTTTAATGTCTGTAAACAGCATGGTGGCTTTCTGGATGCCTCTTTTTCACATTATGTTGAAGATTTTTATCAAAATGCTTGTAACTAATTTACGTTCTAAAATGTTTTTCACAATGTTTTATTGAAATCAACATTTTGATTGAATTTCTTCAAATTTAGAAGCACTATAAAGCCTAAAGAAGGGCCTGGCTACTGTTTAAACTTTTTAAGAGTGATGCTAAAATGTCTTTACATTTCTCTCATACCTTCTATGCTGACTTGAGCTTGTAATTCTGCAGCCGTCACATGCCAAGCAAGGAAATACAAGTTGGCATTTATTGAATATTTAATCTTTTTTATGATTTACTTAATTATAATCTGACATCACAAGCAAATGACTAGAGTTTTATTTTTTTTCCATCAGTTATTTTGGGGTCTCTAGCAGGTGTTTAAGTGATATATACCATTGACATTTTGATCATCCAACACAACCTGAGTGGTGTGCTAAGGTGGGGGCGTTTGTGGGGAAAGACACAATTGTCAAGGGACACATATTGGTCTTTAAGGATACTTTATAACATCAGCACATCCCTTGAAGCTCTAGCCAGTGACTACTGCCACTTGTCACATTCTTTAAAGAGGCTCAGTTAGTCACGAAGGCCAATTAGTAAGGAGGTAGCTGAGAGGGATGATCCCATTTGTCAGGCTCCATTGGTCAGTGACCACATCTGTCACGTGACCTTCCACCAGCAGTAGCAGCCCCCATGAACCAGCATCTTCTCATTTGACTCCGAGGCTTGAGAAGCATGCTACTAACTTTTCTCAAAATTCAATTTTCCTCAAGCATGTTGGAACCAAAATTCCATTTTATTGCTTTCGTGAATCCTAGACAAATAACTGTTCAAAGAAATAAACAGGTATTTAAGTCACTGACTGGAAAGAAAATGGATATGTGTTGACATTATTATTATTAACTATATGAATGGGAATGAGAAGGATTGTTATTAAATTCCAACAATTCAGTACTCTAACGTTTTCTTTTGGCTACTTCATTACCCAAGTTAAATTGCAAGCTTTTGATTTCCTTCTCATCTTGCTCCTGCCTGCCCTCTAGTGTAGACCTTGTAGAATAGCGAAGACAGACAACATTTCAAGACCTGAACCTTGATAGCAGACATTCTAATGTGGGAGGGGGAAAATTTCAGACTGCAACTCCCTAGTCAGAGAACCACAGGCAACTAATGAGAGCTGCAATTTTTTTTAATGAAATAGCTAATATTTGGAGATGTATTTTCGTTATTCCTAATGTGTTTGTCTGAATAATCACATATTTAATCTTCTGTTTCTTATTTCAGCATTTTACCATTGCTAACAAAATTATTACATTTTAAATAAAATGATTATTCTTTGTATATGCATCTAGTCAACTGTTCTTTTAAGGTATTAGCTGATGTATACTGTCTTGTTTATGGCCTCAAATGCCTGGCTTCTATCTCTAAGGATGGATTTTGCTTGAGTTTAGTATAATATGATATGTGAAACTAACCCTTTTATAAATCCCTTCCCATAATTATAACACTAGAGCTATGCAGTTTCTATTTGGCCATTTTGCACGTTGTGAATGGCTATTCAGAGGCCATGCAGCCTTTCTTGTGCGCACTAAGAATGGGAGGGGTTTAGGCAGCCTGCTCATTGGATTGACGTTTTGCACTCTTGTTCCGAACAGATTACCGGTACTGCTTTCTGGTTTTCACCCAGTTTCTTCATTGTTTTCTGGTGGCTGTGAACTGCGATATAGTAATTTTCATTCCTGGAGAACTAACTATATAGTAGCAGCTACATGCTTGTATATAAATTCCTCCCTTGACTTCATTATTTTGACAGAAATAAGAAGCCGTCTCCAGTGCTGTCAGATTGTCAATTCACCATTCCCTTAGTGGTAAATCTAATGAGAAGCAGGCACTTTCTCTTCTCACTTGTTTCAATCACCCAGCTCGCACTGTGTGAAAACTGCGTTGTACGTTCACTCAGGATGGTTGAATGTAGAACCTAAGCTTAGAGAAGTATTGTCTCTATTATGAGTTAGTGATAGTGATATATCTTTTTGGTCTTGTTAACATCTTTCTGGTTTAAAAATAGCCCACATCCTATCTGCATAAGGATTAAAAGCAATAATTCATCTTCATTATTTTTATCTAAGGGCTCACTTTTACTTGATTTTTCCAGTGTTTCCAAGACACTTTGGATAGAAAAAAGGGGGTGTGCTTGGAGTTACTAAACTTAAGTTTTTGTCCTTTGTAACTGAAGTGGTTCACCTAAGATAGTCTGTAAAATACTACAGGCTGAGTATTCATTATTAAGCTTACTGGAGAACAGAAGTGTATGAGGTCTGATGGTTTTTATTTTTATTTTTAATTCTGAAGTATTTGCTTCTGTAATAAGAAATATTTCGTGGAACTCAGGTCTAAGTACATATCAACTTATGTTTCATATACACACTGTACAAATAAATGAACATAAATTAATGAAATATTTTAAAATAATTTTACATGAAAATTTATAGACATTATATCATATGACAGTATTTAAACATTAACAAGATTTTGGATTTGATGACATTTTAGATTTGGGGTTTTCAGGAATGTTTAACCTGTAACAAATAGATGGTTGGTAATCAACAAGAAAGAATGATGTACGCTTATTTTCCAAAATCTTTGGAAATTATGCACATAAGCACACAAAAGTGTGGTCAACCATCTGGGAACAGCTGCCCCGTGCCAGTATCCGGTAGTCTCAGCACTCAGGAGGCTGAGACAGGAGCTCTACAAACTGAAGACAGTACTGGCTACACAGACCAGCCTGGGTTGTATACTGAGACATTATCTTGAAAGAAAAGAAAGAAAAATGAAGCAAAGCATGGTGTTCAACAATCAGGGCACTTAGTGTCACTGCCGGAAAGGCATTCCAAGAGTCTCATCTGACCCCCAGAAGTGAGGATGAACTAGGAAACATGCTCTTCTTGAATGTGAAGTTTTTGGTTTGGGGGTTTGTTTTTCATTGATGTTTGCCATTCCATATCAGGATGTGAAAACAACTTCCTGTTTTGAACAGGAAAGCAGTTTGCAAAATTCACTTAAATTGTTACCAGTTCTGATTTGCTCCACAGATAAGTTCAGATAGAGAAATAGGTGTTACAGCCCATTTGGATGCAAACAGAAAATTTTAAGAGTCTGTCCCAGCCTCCCTGAATTAACCAGCTTGGAGTTCTGGTTAATCTATGGGGCCTCTAGTAGTGGATCAGTATTTGTCCCTAGTACACGAATGGACTTTGGGAGCCCACTGCACATAGAGGGATATTCTTTCAGCCTAGACACAAGGGGGCAGGTCTAGGTCCTGCTCCAAATATTGTGACAGACTTTGAAGATTACCCATGGAAGGTCTCACTCTCCCTGGGGAGCAAAAAGGGGATGGGCTAGGGGGTCGGTGGGGGGAAGGGGAGGAGGGGAGGGAAAGGGAACTGGGATTGACTTGTAAAAGAAGCTTGTTTCTAATTTAAATAAAATAAACACATTTAAAATCCTAAAAAATATCCTTTTAATAAATAATAGATTGAAATAAAAGAGAAATTCTTTCTTCACAGATAGTCCGAAACAAATCAGATACTTTATATATTTCAAATATATCGCATAATGGTATGAGGTCATCCATGTCTCCTGCGTACTTGTTTTATTACAGTGTGGGTATACTTACATTTTAAATAGTGTTCTCGAGTTCTTTCTCTCCACTATCAATGACGTGCCTGCCTCTTTTCATTCTTTCTGTAAAATGTTCCCTCACTATCGGGAGACCAACATTTTGTACCAGTGCTTCTTGCGGCTTTCCATAATGGAAAGGACAATTGCCTTTCTCAGCACCTGCACTCCCACTGTCTATGTACATATTTATGTCTGCTTGTGTAAGCTACATTGGCGAAAATATCAATTCCCCTATTGTTTTATATTTCTATCACATATTCATTTTCAAACTCACAATCAGCACAAATGAAAAATACATGAGTCAATCTGTTATTAGGACGTCATGCAGATCTCCGTCTCATGGTCTTGTGACGTGTCTTTAGTGGGATATTAGATCTCATCTTACTGACTTACATCATGGTGAATACTTTACCGTGCTTGAAAGTTCAATCTCCACTTGGCAAAGCCTTACTCCTTTATTTAGACCTCATTTGGGTGGACTATCTCTTCCAATTGTTTTTTTTTTTTTTGAGAAAGGTTAATAGAAATCACTTTATTGATGCCTTGAGTATTAAACTGCCTTTTAATGCCTTCACATTTGATCTATATTTTGCCCACATGTTGATCTATAAATTTTGTGTACTTTTCACTCAAATCTTGTTGTGATTTTTATTCATATTTGCAGTTTTATTATGTTTACAGTCATACATACACTCATATACACATATATATGCCCTGAATTAGTTTCCTCACTCTTTACTCACCCCAGTTCTTCCCCATATATCCAGATCAACCCCTTTCTGTCTCTTATTAAAAACCAAACAGCTTCTAAGGTGTTATGATATAATAATATAATGATAAAACAAAAACTAACACATCGTAATTTGACAAAATAATCAAAAGGAAAAGTACCCAAGAGAATCCATAACCAGAGTCTCATTTGCAGACTCAAGAATCCCATAAAAATACTAAAATAGACGCCATGATATGAACATAAAGGATGCTCTTTCAGCCTCCTCTTCCTTAAAGGGAAGGATTTGATAAGCATATCTCCTTTCAGTCTGAATGTGAGTTCGAGGCCAGCCTGGTATACAGAGCGAGTTCCAGGACAGCTTCCAAAACAATAAAGAGAAAATCCAAAAAAAAAAAAAAAAAAGGCTGAATATTCCAAGTCTCCTCCTCTCTCTCTTCATACTGTCTGGATTTGGGTCTCTGTATTTGTTCCTATCTGCTGCTAGAGGGAGCTTCCCTGATCATGGCACTTGTTTGTGAGTATAACAGAAAGTCATCAGGAATCATTTTATCCCTAGTTAAAACAATACAAAACAAAAAACCTAGTACTATTTGGGTTTACCCTAGGTCCTTGACTATCAAGTCTCAGATTTTTGGTAGTCCAAGTAGTGTGGGTTTGAACTCCATCTCACGGAGCAGGCCCTAGGTAAAAGCAGATATTGGTTGGTTGCTCCCACAAGCTGTGTGCCGCCATTGCAGTAGCGTTTCTTGCAGGCAGGACATCCTTGTATATGATGTCATTGTGGCTGAATTAGTATTTGTGTTTGCCCTTTGGTGACCTGCTGCAGGTAACCTTTCTGTCCCAGGGACACTAGTATGTAGGGATAAAGTCATTATGTAGTCACCAGCTCAATTTCTCCATGTTCTCCGAATTTTGTGGGTATTGTCCTCAGCCTTCCTGTCAGTGTGTGGAGAGCAGCCTATTGTCATGGTAACAGCATGAGTCCTTCGGGAATTCCCATTGGACCTCTTTAACCAAAAAGTCAATTAAATGTAACCCACCAGTACTCTTGGTGACAAGAGATGGACAGCTGGGGCTCAGTCTCTCCCACTACTGATGTTTTCATTCAAATCATCTTCATATATGTATATATTTTCTGTGTTAGGTTCCTATACTGTCCCTAAGTTGGCCCTTAATTGTATCTGTCTCCCTGTGCCATCCCTGGGCGAGTGGTCCTGGCTGCTGTAAGAAAGCAGGCTGAGCATGTCATGAGGGACAAGCGAGTGAGCAGCACTTCTTCATGGGCTCTGCATCAGTTCCTGCTCCAAGTTCCTTCCCCGATGTCTCTGGATAGAGTTATAAGCTGTAAGATGAAATACCTCCCCACCCCTGCCAAGTGGCTTTCGTCATCAGCAATAAGAACTCTAACTAGGACAGGGTCTATACTTTTTAAAAAAGTTTCTTTTATTTAATTCATGTGTAATTAAATATATATACATGTGTGTATACACATAACATACATATATACATATGTATATACATATATATATATATATACATACATATATATATATATATGCACGCACCACATCCATTCCTACAATTGTTTATTAGCTATCATGTAGGTGCTGGGAAATAAACCAGGGTCCTATGTAAAACAGCAAGTATTCTCTCTAGCTGCATAACATTTTCAAACTAGAAACTGGTGATATTCAGTATGCGATGTTCTGATTTGATGATCTACTGTTTTCTCAAGTCTTCCATGTTGATTTTCTTGAATCTGCCATGTCTCTGATCCTCTTCCTCCATGTGCTTGTCTCTTTGTACAGCTTTTCTCTTGCTTTTGTTTGAACTCATCTTCTGAGATGCAGTCATGTATTTGGAGCTCCTCCTTTGTGAAACGCCCTTCACAGCCATGTTCTTTTGTATTGCTGGCACGCTTTCTAATGAGCCATGAGTAGTGATAACAGTTGTTTTTACAGTTACTTGCTTTTATACACTAATCTATTTCCTCCTAGTTGTTTTTATTTTCTGTGTATTTGTTTTGTCTTCAGTCCCTAATGGTTGAGGGTCTCCTCAGCTAACTCCTGGCCATGAACTACTGACTTTTGCATGGGAGTGTAGCATACTGAAACAGCTTATGGGAAGCTTCCAGATACAACTCATCACTAATATCCTTCACTTACATGATAACAGGAAGAGAGCTCTTTTGCTATTCCTTTCGTTAACCTTTGGCTTGATTTTGACCTGCTTGAAGTCCCCAGGGAAGACGGCAAAGCCTGGTAGGGAAAGAGGACAGGAAGGATTCCGTGTCCACTGAATATTGGAAGTAGTATGCATGCTCTGTTTTGTGCTTTGTTTCTCAAGTCTCTGACTTGAAGGGAAGAAAAGGAAAACAAAATTGTCTAGTGCTGTAAACAAATGATTTAACCTCCCAGTGTCCTTCAACAGTGGCAGAGTACAGGGATCTGATAACAAATGAATATTAATTGTTTTGCATTTAAACTTCAAAGCAATAGGGTCTGCTATGCGAGGAATCAGGAAGTAATAATTTTTTGCACTCTTTTTCACCATGTTGTCCCTAGAAGCACCTGAGGTCATCGAGTTAGTATGTTTTAAGTCAGATTTGCAAAGAATGAATTTGCTGTGACAGGGTGATATGTGGACATACCTCCATGTACTGTTTTAAACAGGTGTGCGCATTCTTCTGTGAACAGACACATAACAAGTGGCTTGCAAGGCAGGGTGTTAAGAAAACCTGTTGAATTTCACTGTATTTTATAGTTTAACTTACAGGTGAATACTTTATCATATAGAAGAGTGTGGACACACTGACATCTATTGTATGGTAGGATTAAATAAGTGGTGGTCAGCAAAACCCTGTGAGTTTTTCTAACTCTGTTTCCACAGCACTGAGATAGGCACAGCTGGGACCACGTTTTTACTATAGGTGCTTGGGATCAAAGTTAGGTGCTGTGAGCAACTTACTTATTTTAGCTCTCTACCCAGCCCACCTAATTTGACATACTTAAATTATTTTTACACAAATTATTCACTAAAATTTGACTAATTAGCACGAAACATAGAAGGTCCAGGGGAGGCTATTACAGACGCTTTTCCTAAATTCCTTATTTTCTGATTCAGTTCATGACTACATCCATGTATAAATGTATAGAAAATATACTTTGCACAACGTTGCCTTATTGCTTTTATTGCTTTTGATGCGTAATGTTAGTTTTTTAAACCAAACATCTATAAATAAGTCTTTTGTTGAAATTGGGTACAAGCACAGTCCACATAGATGTGGTTTGAGAGAAGCTTTTAAACTGGACATTGGTAAGAAGATAATTTACTCAGTGACATGGTATGTAAGAGCTCTGATCACAGTGCCTGAAGCAGAACAGATATTAACTAATGCACGTTCTTTTCATGTAACATACACACATCAGTCTCTTGACATAAGATATACGTATTTGCACCAGCCTGTGATAGTGCATGCCTTTAATCCCAGCACTCGGGAGCCAGAGGCAGGCAGATCTCTGTGAGTTCAAGACCAGCCTGATCTACAAGAGCTAGTGCCAGGACAGACTCCAAAGAGACAGTGAAACCCTGTCTCAAAAAAAAAAAACCACCAGATATAGGTATCTGCAATCATGATTTTCAGACTTTTAAAGTGTATTGCAGAGTATTATAAAGTTATCCAAGGCA
Organism: Mesocricetus auratus; assembly: GCF_017639785.1. NCBI lineage: Eukaryota > Metazoa > Chordata > Mammalia > Rodentia > Cricetidae > Mesocricetus > Mesocricetus auratus. The sequence continues at coordinate 17,255,499 of NW_024429193.1, forward strand.
ACTATATGGATGATAGGGACACTTGTTATTAAGCCTAGAAACTCCGCCATAGGCAGTGTGTCCCATTAACGGTGGTAGAAGTGGTACTATAATAACATATAATACTTTCATATGTAAAAGCTGGTAGAGAAATAATATGGTTTCTAATTTTTAAAAATTTTCTAAACATATTTTTCAGATTAAATATAGATGAACGTCCTGGTTAGTTTTTGTCAACTTGGCACAAACTAGAGTCACTAGGGAAGGGAGAACCTACATTGTGGAATTGTCTCCATCAGCTCATCCTATGAGCATGTCTGTGGAACATTGTCCTAATTGCTAACTGCTATAGAGGGTTCTGGACTCCTATGCAAGAAAAGTATCTGAACAGGCCTGAGGGAGAAAGGAAGCAGAAACCATCATTTCTTCATGGATACTGTTTCAGTTACTGCTTCCAGGTTTCTGCCTGAACTTTCTTCAGTTACAGATTGTGATCTAGGAATTATAAAATGAAATAAACCCTTTTCTCTCCAAGCTGGTTTAGGTCAGTGTTTTATCGTAACAATAGAAAGCACGTTAATAAAATGTTATGCCTAAAATCAACCTTGTGATATAATAATAATAATAAAAATATATAGTGCTGGCTTTCAGGCAATCTGGATTTAAGATGCTGGCTTTCAGGCAATCTGGATTTAAAGTGCTGGCTCCATTATTTGACTGTGTGCAGATTAATTAGTCAAAATTCAACACTTGAGTTTATTATCTGAAAAGTGAGACTGACTCCATTCATTCTTAATATTAGCATATAGTGTAACTTATTTTTTTTTTGTTAGACAGGGTTTCTCTGTATTGTTTTGGAGGCTGTCCTGGAACTCACTCTGTAGACCAGGCTGGCCTCAACTCACAGAGATCCATCTGTCTCTGCCTCCCAAGTGCTGCGATTAAAGGTTTGTGCCACCACCATCCATCCAATCTATACAGCACTCTTTACAGTACTGTTTCATTGAGATCTTTCACTCAGCTAAATAAAAATTATTCTAATTCAATGTGTAAAATTATATTCTGAAAATATTATTTGTATACATTAGTAGATATCTTATGAAATATAAGTAAACTTATGAAAACATCCAAATGTCTGTCTTTTGTTGGCATCTTTGTCACAAGTAATTTCATTTTAATTTAATGTCTTAACATCTCGTGGGCAGGAAGCAGTGGAAGGCTGTCCTAATCCTTGTTCTTTATTCTCTGACAGAGAAGTTCACTGATAACATGCTCTTACGAAGCTCAGGAAAATTAAATGTGGGCACCAAGAAAGAGGATGGCGAGAGTACAGCCCCCACCCCTCGCCCCAAGGTCCTTCGCTGCAAATGCCACCACCACTGTCCAGAAGACTCAGTCAACAACATCTGCAGGTTAGTGATAGAAGTGGTGCAAGCTCCACTTTCTCAAGTGGTCCCATAACATTTTGAACATACATTAATGTTTCCAAGAACATGATCTGGAGAATGGTTCAGAATTAAGAGAAATATCTAATCATATTTTACCCTGAAATGGTGCTTGAGACATCCCTTTTACGCAAACATATAAGCAGAATACAGGTCTCAGGCTCCTTGTCAATGAACAAAAACTATTGTGCTTTTCCGTATTCACTTACTATAGATTTCATGTAAATATGCTGATCTTTTCTTAACCACTAATCACAATGATGCTGTTAGCATTTTGCAGCAACAGATTAATAAACTGCTTCTGGAAAGCAGTTTGGTGATAAAGTTTGCATTAATCCCACAGGTGTTAGGAGAGACATTGTTATAGCACAACAACTATGAAGTTGGAAATATGAAATCAGAACTATATTTTATAAAAAAAAGAGTTCAGTTTCAAATAATGTAAAGCGTTTTTCTTCGTACTCATCTTCATGCAGCTGCATCCACTTTGCTGGTTATGATATCTGTTTGTTCCCCAGAGTGAGGAAAGAGTATATAAAGAGCCATAGCCTCTTGAGAGCAGAGCTGAACAAGAGAGAAAGGGCTAACTACCCATATGTCATGTCTCCTGGGAATGGCAGGGTCAGAGAAGCAGAGTGTACATGCATTGGAACTGGCCATGAACTCCAATGGGGGAAAGGAACAACTAGTTTTGGAGTCCAGGAAGGATATCTAGGTAGCTACTTTCAGACCATCATCAGTCAAGCAGGCATACCAAACTTGAGCTGAATGCTTTTGCTGTTGCTGAGAGTTTTTATAATGTGTATCATGATAGGGAATCATTGTACTAGTATCCCTAGTTCAAAAATGACATATTTAAAATGTTCCCAAACCACAAATTTGATGCCACTAGTGGAGATTTCCCCACCTGACTTCATTTGTTGGGTCACAGCCAGAATGCCGGCACACTAAAAATATTGTGTAAAATTATGTCCCTGCTATGTTTTCGTAAGACACATAAGATATAAATAAACTTCACGGTTGGATGTAAGTCCTATTCCCAAGATATCACATTAAGAATATGTAAATATTCTAAAAATGTAAAAGAAAAAAACCCAGAGCAATAGCCAGTGTTGGCTAGGGAACACACTGCCTTAAACATATAGAGGCTTACGAATGAAAAATTTGTCTTACACTTAGAGGTGCTGAGCTCTGCTGGGTTGGGTGACCTTGGCTTGAGGGTTATTATTGAACTCAGATTTGCCATACATCTGTTACACACGCATGACTATTATGTGTGTAAAAGAGCAACATCATAAAGCCCTCTGTTTGTCTCCTGTGTTCTGATGGTTCATTAGTTAGGTAGAGTGAAGCTTGAGGTCAAAGAGAAGCCATACCTATGATGAAATAGGACCATGCTAGCAAACTAGGGCAGAACCATGAAACACCGAATGTTTTAATCAAGGAGAATGTCCTAGGGGAAAAGCAGAAGTAAGTGTCATGGAAACTTATAATAGAGAGGGAGATACTTAGGCCGGCTACACTGGATGCAAATAGAAGTCAAATATGACAAGGACTAAAAGTGGAAATCAGAACTGATAACATTAATCAGATTTTAGAGATATTTAAGGTAGTAGAAATGGGAACCAGGTTGATGTGGGATTCTAATTTTGTGGTTGTCAAACTTTGATTTATTATAGCAAAGGAAAACAACATAAATTCCATTACAATAATGACAGAATCCCACAACAGACTGTGAATATACCATTGAAGTCAGTGTGGATGTGTTGGCTTGTAGATGTCAACAGAGAACTAGTATTACTGAAATGACCATATGTTTACTTTCACCTATCTAATCATCAGAAGAATCTTATGAAGAATGCAGTAATTCCCGTTTATTTACTGGTAAGAAATGTGAAGGTTAAGTTATCCTTAGTCAGTTTGATGATATGATAAAAAAAATTGGCCAAGACTCCAAGTTCTGAATTCTTGGTCAGCAGCCAATCCTCTCAGGTTATCTAAGGACATTCCCTCTTGAGTCTGATACTCATTTTTCTAGTGAGGAGGTGGTTTGAGTTGAATTTTCTCATGTGTTGACCACAGGGACCACCTTTGCACTTTGTATAAAACCAAGAAGAAGCACATGACTTTGTCTCAGTCTCTGAGGCCATACTCTACTCTTCCGCTCAAAATCAATACTTCTCAAGCTCTCTCTATTAAAAGATACCCCCGAACATGCAAAGTTATGCACAAGTACTTGCCTAAAGTACACTCAAGATTAATTATTAAAACCATTCATTTAAAGGCTTGTAAATTATTTGTCCTTTTTAATCTTTTAGTGAGTTTCAACAGACATGAATTTATCAAATCAAGGTGCTATACAAGGTCTGTTTGTTTTTTAATCTTTTCACAGACCTACAGAGAACAGTTTTCTGTCCTGAATCTTACACTCCTAGGCAAAGCCGTTTTAAATACAAGGGTGTGCTCTCTCTTGAGTTAGATCTGGTATATGTTGTCTGCCCTGAGACTTTGTACCATTCAAAAGTTCCTCCCTCCATCAAACTGAATGTCCTAAGTAGGTTTCTTACTCAATATCCCTTCCACCACTCTGGAGAAAGTAATCCAAAATGGGACAAGAACCAAGAATGCTTCATACTTACAGTCACTGTAAAATTTCACGGGCTAAGTCAGAAAGCATAGGTAGAGTTTAGAGGTTTGTAAATTCTTCAGTACTCTTGTTTGTTTTACCAGCCATCCAAAAGGTCAAGGGTGCAGATGTGTCAGCTACCAAAATTCTTATCATTTCCATTGCTTATGGCATGCATGCTAGAGGATGCAGTGTGTGTGTGTGTGTGTGTGTGTGTGTGTGTGTGTCTGTCTGTCTGTCTGTCTGTCTGTCTGTCTATGTATAGAGAGAGAGCCATATGTATGGTAAGCACCTTTAATCCTAGAACTATAGAAAGAAATGCAAAGGGATGGTTGCAAATTCAAGATCAGCCTGGTGTGTGTAGCAAGAAAAGAAAACAGAATTGTGACATTATAACATTAGTATGAGTACAATGCTTGTATCTATAATCACAAGTTGGGGGAGGGAGTAAAGCCATTGAGACATCTCCCTTAAGGTAATGTCTGTCTTCTAAATATGTTTCCAGATGTCATGTTGCTTTGTAGCCCTTCTATTTCCTGATTACTTTGGTGAGATAGCAGACCATTACTTAAGCCTTTAGAATTTCTTCTTAGGTGGTTTTTCACCATGTCATGTTCTGTGTCGTTTTTCCATTCTAGCAAATGTCTCAGGCTTGCTTACCATTTTTCTATATGTACTTTCATCTGGTTTTATAAATTCTGTCTTCTTAGATATAGTCTTTAATAGTCATTATTCTGTTCCTGTCTCATGACCATCTTCTAGTTCCTTCAATCCATAACACATGTCTATCCATTTGTAATAGCTAGTGTTGATTTATCTCTCAGAGATGATTTTAACACTTCTTCATTTAAAGTTTTGGTTTCTGCCTAGAAATTTTCCTACATGGGCAATTTTCAGGTATAATAAAGCATGGGGGTATAAGGAAAAGCCAGTGGCCATGCTATATGTCATTTGAGCCATCCGGTTTTTCTAATATTGGCCAGTCCAACCAAATACCCATGTTTGTTGAGTTTACCTTTGCTGGTAGAAGGTGTTAATTTCTACTTTAATTATGAGAGTGTTGACTCCTTCCCTAGAACCTGTGATTTAGTCATTACTCTGGTATGTCAAAGTCAATGATGGAGAATTTTATAAGGAATAACTATTTTGTACATCACAAATGAGACTAAATAGGACCAATTTGTTGTCTGGTTTAATTGAAAATGAATAGTGTCGGGCTTCTTCAGATAATCTACTAAAGTTTGCAGAGCAGAGAAGGAAAATGTTGTATTTCCCTGACAATAATATTAATATACAGATTGGCCAGAGAGAGGAGTCCTTTTAAAGGGCTCTTAGAGATTATGGGGTCTGCCCAGGGTAGTGAGATACTTAGGGAATACACAATTGGGACATTGCTAAAAACCGTGTGCTTCATAGAACAGTAAGCCCATCCCTAAATGGTCAGTATAAGTGCCAGAGAAGGATACTGACTAGAGAGAGACATTGCTCTTGAGGTCAGAATCAAAGGCAGTACTCATACTGAGGCTTTGTCATCAATGCTGTTAACTTTACACCCCCTACAATGATTAGCTCCAATAGGAAAGGACAGAGAAGGGTGTGGTAATATTATTGCATTTCCTTCTAACTCTGTGGGAATCAACTCATCTCGGAGGCTGGCGAGGGGATCGTAAAACCCGTAGGAATCCACGCTTTGGAAGCTGTCACTGCTCATCATTCCTTGCTCTTGCCCAGTCAGTTGAAAGCACGAGGTGGTTCATGATTTCTATCCCTGCTGCTTGAAGCTGATGATTTTTTACCTTCAGAGTCAGAGTCTGTGTAATCCATGTGCTTTGCAAACAGAGACTGCCTCTTCCGCAGGTAGCCTGCTTTGGTCCACAATGCTTGAGTGAGAACCACAAATGAAAAGAGGATTGGCCTGAATAAAGCCACTCAATAAAAATCTACGAGATCAAACAGCTGCTGAACTTGTGTGTACCATAAGATTACCTGTGCTGGAAATTTTGAAAACTTACTTTGTTCTGTTGAATGTGAAATAGGCATTTTCAAAGACGGGTTGTTCTCAGCCAGCCAGCCCTTTAAAATGGATTTTGATTGAAATTTAAACTCAAAGGAAATTCGAGGATTTGAGAATTTGGTACAGCTTTTATAATGTGCAGGGCTATGTATTGATCAATGAGGAAAACTGTTAATCTTTGGAGGCATGAATTCATAACTGCTGAGATATCTTGCTAGCCCTGTTTCCCTCACTTTAAATAAAGGTGTTGTTGAGGTCATTTTAGATGACTTGTGAAATTGCTTTCTCTCCCTCAACATTAACTCAGGAAGGAACTGGGTTCCAGGAGACTGTTCTAAACCCATTTAGAACAGATGTGAGAAGAGTTAAAGTCTTTGCAGTTTCTAGATGCATGCCAGCAAACAGAGAATCACTGACTTCCTCAGCCCTTTGAAGCCTCTTTTTGCTAGTGTAAGTTCATTAGGTGACACTGAAAATCTAAAGCAGTGTCTCCTTCCCGCCTCTAGATATTTCAGACATTCCTTTGCTTTTGGAAAACTGTACGAATTCAAAGAGTCCTGATCCTGACAAGCTATCTATCCAAGGATTATAACAAATTTTATCACTACTTTGATCTCCTGTAACCTTTAGTTTGGGAAGGGTTTTGCATTTTTATTGAGTAACTACAGGAACACTGAGAATCCATGACTGATTTTCTCCTTGGTATGCTTTGGACCCATCCAGTTCTCAGTCCATTTGTCACTGGCTCTTCCCTGCCTGTGACACAGAGGGACAGCATATTAATTGACTGTTCCATTAATTGACTCTGTGCCACTGCCCCTCTCATCCATAATCATTACTGTAACCAAAGATTCATCCTACATCCATCTAATGTATTTCACTTCTTAAAATATTCCTACTTTGAACTTTCTTCATGATTCTTAACGGTATCACTTCCTACATTATGGTAATGATAACACAGCCTTGAACACCCAGGCAGCAGAATATTACAAAAAGTAAAACCTGATAGCAGAAGGCAATTGCCCTTTAAGACACATAATAGCAGAGTCAGCCTCACAGCAGAGCTGGCCATCTTGAACACAAGATCTGCTTGTTTCTGTTTGTGCTTGCTACAGAGTTAAGGTATCTCAAGAAGTATTTATGCTTCTGCAATTGTGCAGCTAGTTACCAGTTAATGCCCTGTGCTAGACAGAAACTCCAGTGTGAAGTTTATAAATTACATTTTCTCTGTTGCAAATGATAAACAATGAAAATGTCTCTCTTCCTTTCTTAGCCTCCACATATTTGATTTGTGCATGAATGTATGTAAATTCATCCTGTCAACATTGTCCCAGAACCGCATCATTCCCAAATGAACACACAGGGTGCTATGTTAATTATAAAGCTGTTGGCCGTTTGCTATGGTTTCTTAATGGCTAACTCTGACTTAATTATTAACCCATAATTACTAATATACTTTTATAAGATCTTATCTTACTCAGAATGCCAGACTTGCCCCCTCTCCTCCCAGAATAACATGGTGACTCTCCACTCTTGACTACATTTCCCAGAATCCTCCTTGACTCTTCGTCCCACCTATCTTACTTCTTTATTGACCAACAGTGCTTTATTTATCAACCAATAAGACAACATATGCACAGAAGGGCTTCCCCCATCACATGAATTTATGACTTATGATATCCTTTTCTTCAGGACACCTCTATCTTCTTCTTTATCCCTAATATATTCAGGTATGCATACACACACATATACACACATTTTGATTTATTTTTATTTTATGTGTGTGGGTGTTTTGCTTACATGTGTGCATACAATGACAGGAAAAGCAAGAAGAGGTTTCTGGATGTTTGGAGCTGAAGTTACAGATAGTTGTTAGCCATTGTGTGGGTGCTAGGAATTGAACTCAGGTCTTCTGGAAGAGAAACTAGTTGTTCTTAATTACTGAGCCATATCATCAGCCCTCTCCCTTCTTTGTATTTCTAGTTCTCAGATCTGCAAACAGATTTGTATATTTTTAAAACTTCATTTACTCTCCCTATGGTTTGTATTGTAAGTTGCCTACAAATTTATTTCCCTGCCTTTCTCTTTCTTCTTTTATTTCTTTCTCTTCTCCTCTCTTTTTTTTCTTTTGTCTTTGTCCCTATGAATTACCTTGATACTCATTTTTATGCAGTTTGATTTTGGGCAATACATTAAATCATCTCGGTTGTAAAGTATTATGTTGACAGCTCTATTGCCTAGGCATTCTAAGTGAGAAATCCTTTAGACAAATAGTATAAATGCATATAAAAAAAAACTCTCATGAGTAGTATTTACTCACATTGTTGGAGTGAAGTTTCACCTTATTTATTGCCTGAACTATTGTGTGTTTTGCACTCTCATTGGGGTTTCAGTGAGTTGACTAAGAAGCTCCAAAGAATTTGATCATGGGCTGTTCAGAGACAGTTTTTATTCTACAACAGTATTCATGCATTTGACCTTAGTCTAACACAGATTTATTACTAGCCCTTTCTAGCCATTCATTAGTATGTTTCAACTCTGTGCTTGTAGTTTTTATAAACTGAGACATGTTGGATCACTTGAGACTTAGAAACTAAGTAAACAGTTGTAAGAATGTTGATGATAACTGAAGGGCTAATGTATGGCAGAATGCTGCTACCACTAATGCGAGAGGACAGACCTACAAATCATGGCTAATGCTGTTCTTACAGCTTTGTTCCCATGACCTTTTAGAACTCCATTGTCATATTTGTCTTAGACAGTGCACATACATATGAATGAGAACAGAATGGGAAATGTAGTTTCATACTTTATTTCTAAGGGCACAGATGGCAGCTTGTGACTTATTGGGAATCCACATTATAAGGGTTGATTTATGAAGAGAATATATCGGTTTGCATGCAGTCCTGTATGTTCCAGTTACTGTTTTGAGTTTAGTTCCAGTACAGCAGAGACAACAAGTGGAAATGAAGCTGGATGACCTCCATTCAAGGCCTGAGACTGAAACTCTTTCTATCCAACCTTAAGTAGCAGTATTTTCTCATCAAGTTAACTCTCCCATATGTAAATAGGAATAGTATTTTCTTCTAAGTATTGATAAAAATATTAAATATCATTTAAAAATTGAATTTTCTATCTAAAGAAACATTAAAATTTAGTTCTGTGTAAACCTTTATTTCTATTGTCCATTCTTATCCATGTCCAACAGTGTTAGCTGTCATGCTGGGTGTGCCACCCCCAGCCCAAAGCAGGGTACCATGTCCACACCTTCACTGCCTTCCCTTGTCAGGAGGGGCTGACCCAGCTCCTGCCTATCTTCACCCCCTTGCCTTACAGGGATGCATTTCATGGCTCCCAAAGCCAGTCCCTGCATTCACCAGCAAGGTTCCATCCTTGTCTGACCTCATGGCCATGTGACATTTGGGAAATTATTAAAGCTCTTTTACTCTTACTGTCCTCACATAAAGGATGAAGATAGTACTATCTTCCTCAGGTTTCTCTCTGGAGAAGTGATAGGGCCAAGGTAAGTTCAATAAGAGTGTAAATGTTTTGTAATGGTAATTTACGATGCAAACATTTTAATCTTTCTCTCCCCTGAGTTTCTAAGGGGAAACTGTATGTTTTTAATGATTGGTGAATCTGCTTTCACAGATTCAAATATTGAGATGTACTCAACAGTTTGTAGTCTTTAAAAAAAATCAGTGCCGTTTTCCTGTTTGTGATGAAGCCAATGGTATTAAGGTTCATTTTATTTTCCTAAGTCATGTCCTCTTTTTTCTCACTCTCGCTGTACCGTTTGGTCTTCAGCACAGATGGGTACTGCTTCACAATGATAGAAGAAGACGACTCTGGAACCCCTGTTGTCACCTCTGGATGTCTAGGACTAGAAGGGTCAGATTTTCAATGTCGAGTAAGGAAGATAACTTGAATTTACTTTGTAACTTACATTGGCTAAAGTTTCAAAAATATTCAAACAACCAAGTTAATCATTTTGTTATGGCTATCCCATGTTGAATAGTTTGTAAACTAATTGAAAATTCTCATTGGCCAATTCTGTCTTCATTTTCAAATGGTGTTTTTACAAATTAGCTATTAACACCTTGCTTAGTTTCCAATTAGACCATATTTTAAATCCTGATTTTCTGTTGTTTAAATGGAGACTACATCATTTGTTTATTCAATGTATGCTGGTTGCTACAAGCACAATAATATTTTACTGAAGTGGAAATGTTGTTATGTTACATGATAATTTGAAACAACTTTCCTGATGGAAAGTAACATTTTCAGGCTTTTGAGCAAAATTATTAGAATTTTAAATGTGGTCTCCAATGGTAACCTGTTAAATCTTACATGAAGTAACATTGAAATTTAGAGGAAACTCACTAATAGCTTTTTGCAATCCATTTTAGGACACTCCCATTCCTCATCAACGAAGGTCAATTGAATGCTGCACGGAAAGGAATGAATGTAATAAAGACCTACACCCTACTCTGCCTCCGCTGAAGAACAGAGGTAAGACGGGTGAGGAGGACCAGCTTATGAGGGCCAGCACTGGACTCTTTCTTGCCAAATTCATTGGCGCCTTGATCATTTTTGCATTAAATTCACTTCATTACCCACTGCTGGAGTACAGGGCTGAGGCAAGATGACATCGTGAATGTCACTCAACAAATATGCAAGCAGATCTTGGTTTAGTGACTGTACATAGCTCTAGTCCTAGGATCCTTGTCACTCTGCTTCTCCCTGCATCTCCCCAGAACGTTCCTGTTTGTAGTGTTTATAACGTGCTGCTGGGAGGTGAAGAACACACTCCCTCAGAACTGAGATTTAAGGAAATCTATTATGCCATTGTACCCATTCAAAAATAAAGATTGTTTGGTCTACCACATTTTATCTTCATAGCAAACTGATTTTTATTAAATTAATAGCATATTTCTCAAATGGGGAATGTGCTTAAAAGTTTTAATTTCAAAGTTTATATACTTAAGTGCATTTAAAATGATAGCTATTGCATATTTAAGAACTATATTTCCTTTCCCTTCCCTGTACTAATCACAAATAAATGATTTGTAAATGCTATAGAGTCCCAAGTCTTATATGCTTAATTAAGAATGATGTTTCATTATTGACATTATTTCTTGAGTGCATATTTCCTACAAAACATAGTAGTATTTTATATTTTAAATAATGTTTCATAAATACATTCCCACTAAAGTCTTGAAGTTTTTCTGACGAATCCATAGAAATTCATATAAGAAGCTCAATGTTTTCTTTCTTTTTCAAGCAGTGTCCTAAGTGTTAGAGCTACAGAAATAGATGAAGAAAGTATGGCTTGCAAAAATATTGCTTTCTTACACTGAGGTATAAGAAATAACTTGTAAACAATTAACTTGTTTTTGGTCATGAGTCTCTCACTAATAGAGATAAATCCCAAGTCATATTAAGGATGATTTAGGTACTTTTCTGTTGCTGAAATAAAATACCCTAACAAAAAGCAACTTTGAGAACAAAAGGCTTATTTTAACTTATGGTTCCAGAGAGGTGGAGTGAAGAGAGAGAGAGAGAGAGAGAGACAGAGACACAGACAGAGACAGAGAGACAGAGAGAGAGAGACAGAGACACAGAGACAGAGACACAGAGACACAGAGACAGAGACACAGAGAGAGACAGAGACAGAGCGACAGCGAGACAGAAAAGAATGTTGAGTCAGACTATAAAACTCAAAGTGCAGCCCCAGTGATGCACTCCCTCTAGAAAGGCTTTACCCCAGATAGGTCCCTTAGCCTTCCCAAACAGTGCCACCAGCTGAGGACTGGGTGCTTAAAGGCATGAGCAAATGGGGGGCATTTCTCACTCAAACAGCAGTATCACACCCCTGGCCCCAGGCTTATGGCCATTTCATGACATAAAATGCATTTAGCCCAACTTCAAAAGTTTACATGTTCCTTATCAACCCCAACAGTGTTCAAAAGTGCAATGACTCTTCTGAAACCCTAGACTGTCTTTTCATTGTGAAAGTATGTAGTTTTGTTTTTTTGTTTGTTTGCTTGCTTGCTTTTATATTAGGTGGCAATGAGTATGCATGGAGTATGCATTCCCATTCAAAATGAAGGGACATAATAAAGAAAATTTTGACCAAAGCAAGACTAAAACCTAGCTGTACAATTTTTTAAGATTGTAAATTTCATCTATTTTACTCAGTTGATCCTATAATTTTTTGCAGCATATACACTTTTTATTACAAAAATCACATTTGAGTTATTCTTGCCAAAAATTGAATATGACTGTCTATATATGGGTACAGCTAGGAAGACATCTTCTGGTACTGGTCAAAGTCATCCTTTCTCACCCTACTTTCTCAACTAAGTAGCAGTCATCACTTTTCCACTTTTCTCAGGGGCATCTTGCTAATTCTGTTACTGTACATCTGTGTTTACTTTCAACTCACTTTTGTTTAGATATCCCTGAGCCACCTGAATAAAAATCACCTGGGATGATTGGTTACAAAAAAGATTTTTTGAATAAATATTTCTGTGTTTAAAGTTAGGAAATACACATTGGTCTCTTAAGACATTCACTTGAAGCCTGAGAAAACTTGCTCAAGCAAATCTGATTTGTCAAGAATTTGAGTTTATACAAAATGAACAATATTGGAAAAAATAAAGTATATTTGTTACATGGCATCTTTGCCGAAAGCAACACACACACACACGCGCACACACACACACACACACACACACACACACACACAATTTACAGCATTTGAGGAACTTTGCATTTATCAGAAAGAAGCTTTAGGTATAATGAATATAGATTTGTTTTTGTTTCCTATCCAAAGAGTATCCCAGATGTCTGGTGAGCGGAGCCTATAAAGCCACTACCAGACTCTGGGATACACATGAGCTCCTGCTTAGCTGTTGGGCTCAGGAGCCCATTCACTCCTGTTTTTCTCCTGTGGGATTATTCTGCATCAGATCGATTCCTTCCATACATGAGATTTGTGCTGTTGAAATACACTCTTGCTGAATGGATTCATCATAGCTAAGCATGCAGTTTTGAGTACATGTGTGCTTTTATTCACACACAGCATGTTAAAGGTTCTTCTGTATTTTGCTTATCATGTTTTGATCAAACTTTGGGGAAAGAACTTATCCCTTTTAAGAAATATATGTGCTGTTTTGTGGCTTTCTTTTTCAGATTTTGTTGATGGACCTATACACCACAAGGCCTTACTTATATCTGTGACTGTCTGTAGTTTACTCTTAGTCCTCATTATTTTATTTTGCTACTTCAGGTAAGTGTTAGATAGACACATGAAGTTTTGCACTCATAGTGAGATCCCTACATGAATGATCTTTGCTGCTGTAGCCTGTGAGGATTTCGTATCACAGCTTTCTTTGCCCCTAGATGTCAAGTTTATCTGAAAATATCTATTACCATAATAAAGACTTTCCCCAGTGAAGCTATAAATAGATGCTTGCTCATTTCTGTTTCAGACATCACAACCACTCAGATACATTCTCCACTCTAAGGAAACATGGATACATGGAAATTTTAGTGATTGGTAATGACTTGGGTTTAATTAAAAGCAAAGAAGAAACCATATGGGAGTTGGGAATTTCTTATTTCCTGGCTACAAAATTCCTCTAGTATTATAACATTTATAGAGCAAAAATTAAAATAAAAGTTTAGTTATTCAAAAGTTTTTCAGCCAAGAATTTACTTTCTACTTTGTGAAAGAAATATAATGGTTTAAAATGTCCATACCATTTGAGCATTCTAATATTCAGCAGTAACACATTCCATAAAGATATAAATTAATTGATTAAAATAAAATTTTGAAGACATTACAGTAGCATGTTTTAAGGTTTAATGTTATGTCATGGTTATTCTATTGTCTTGTACATTTTCTTATGTAAAAGAATCTCCTCGCACAGTTTTCTAAATGAAAAAAAAACTTGTATATTTACTTACCTAGGGAACTTAAAGGAAATGTTTCTAAGAAACAGATATTGGAGCTACCTGGAAATACTAATAGAATATAGTCATCTTTATAGCAATTGAAAGACATAGAAAAGGAAAATTGTGTATGATTGAATGAAAAACATTTCAAGGGTAGCAAATAGCGTTTGATCTTGTGTTTATTGCTAGATTCCATGATTAATGTTTGTCTGTGATGTTTTATATCTGTCACTGCATTTCTGTGTTTAATGTCATCTCCCTTATCCACGCTTAGGTATAAAAGACAAGAAGCCAGGCCTCGGTACAGCATTGGACTAGAGCAGGATGAAACTTACATTCCTCCTGGAGAGTCCCTGAGAGACTTAATAGAGCAGTCTCAGAGCTCGGGAAGTGGATCTGGTCTCCCTCTGCTGGTAGGAGAAGAATATAACATGAATTCCAAGGAAATGTGTTCAGAGGGGGAATGTCAGTTTCACCTTACTTATAGAGCCATAGAAAAGGAAAAGGTTTTGTGTTCATTAGGAGTCAGATCTTAGATGTGGGGCTTCCTGATAACATTTGACATGCTGAGGGTGAGGTTATTGTTCTTTATAAGTGCCTAGTTACAAGCCAGATGTTCAGAATCTTGATCAAGAAGAGTGGGTTAGAAAGCATTAAATGTTTTTGGTGAGAATTAAATTACTGTACCCTGACCTGGCTATTGAAGGCAAAAGTATTACCACCAACCTCTACAAAGAAAGAAGGCTGCATTTCACCTACAGAGTGAGCTGTCAGTTTAATGTCTAACTCAGGAGAGGTTAATTTTCTGATGGTGGGGACTGTCATCTTCCACAAGAACATATCCAAATCCAATGCATTCATTCCAAACCCAAGTCACTTGCTTGGCTGATAAAAGTGTTTGATTCTTTTATGACCATTGAGTAAGATTGTTGGAATTAAGGAGAGATAGTTATAATGAAAACAAATTTCCTTAATGAGCTTTATTATTTTAAGGAGAGATGGGGATTTATATATGAGTATGTGTGAATGCACACATGTCTTGGTCAGAGTCAACTTGGAGGAGTTGGTTGCTCACTGTGTAGTTGTGGAGGATTAAATTTGGTTTTAAGGACCAGTGCCTTCACTCACTGAGCCATCTTGTGGCCCCTTAGAAATTTTAAAGATTGTTAGACTTCAGGCTGTGATTCTGATTTGCATGGCTTCGGAACTTGGTTCATGTGACAACCTTGTATTTACCTTTATAGTGAAGTTTTGAGGTCAGACACAAACAACCTGTGTGCACCTATAGTCATGTTAGTCATGATAAGCAGAATGATAGTACTTAGGACTTCTAAAATTGCCGAAGTTCTGATGCCTAAACTGATTTTTTTAAGTTTGTATATTTATTATGTATACATTGTTTCTGCCTGCACACCAGATCTCATTATAGATGGTTGTGAGCCACTATATGGATGCTGAGACTTGAACTGAGGACCTCTAGAAGAGCAGCCAGTGCTCTTAACCTCTGAGTCATCTCTCCAGCCCTTCCCAAACTGCTTTTGATTTTTATGTGTTAATTCCTGTGTAGCAATTCTATAGTGTTTGTAACTCTTTAGTATTGTATTTTAGTTCTAAAGAAAAGCACAAATAGTGAAACCGACTTGGTAGTAATGAATTAGATGTTTCTGCTCTTGGAGTTGTAACTGGTTTGAGTTTAGTTTCTCCTGCCTCATCATCAGAAACTATAGTTACCTTTCTATATTCTTTGAATACTGCCTAAGCTTTGCCCAGATAGCATAGTGTGACATCTCCCATTGTCTGTAGATCTTCTTTTCCCGATTCATATGGATAGTATTTAAACTCCACCTTACTCCTGCTCTTTCGTCCTGTTCCCTGACCTGCAACCTTAGCTATCCTCCGAGCAAATTCATGTCCCTATGTTTTCAAATGTAATCACTTTGGGGAACATTCCTCTAGTCTGTGTCTCAGAGACTCCTTCATTTTATCTCTCAGTACTTCTCGATCATGTCAGCCTAGAGCCCAGGTGTCTTTTGTCATGATATTGTCCCTTTACTACCAATGTTGCAGTTTAAACAACTGCCTTACTTGGGGGTGGGATATACTCTATTGTATCTCCTCCTTATCCTTCCCAAAGTCTCTAGTCTACTAAACAGGATGTGCAGTCGGTTGTTATAAAAAGCTTTAGCTCTACAGTGTTACCACCCACAGGGACCCTGATTCTTTATTCTAGACCCCAGCCCACCACCAATGTTTGGCTTTTCTCTGGGTCGGCTTTTTATTGCTCCAGCAAAAATACTTCAGAAAAATAAATGCAAGGAAGAATTCTCATTTTTATTTCATTTTTTCCTACACTTTCTTTTGATCATGTTTTCCCTCCCCAATTCTTCCCAGATCCTCCCTACTTCCCTACTCACCAACTTCATGTTCTCTCCCAAAACACAAAGGGAGGCAGAGACAGATGAATCTTTGTGAGTTCTAGGCCAGCCTGACCTACAGAGGGAGTTCTAGGACAGGCTCCAAAGCTACTCAGATAAATGCTGTCTTGAAACACCTCCCCAAACATGTTTTTACACAAAGTAATATAGCTTACCACTAGGGAATTTAATCCTTATTAAGACCATCATTGTTTATGCAGATTATGGTGACCAAAGAAAGCAGTATGTGTCACTTGGTTGGACTAGAAACATAACATTGCTTTAATTTTATTGCTTTAATAGTCCCAATTATGTCAATCAGTTTGTATATGGAGAAGCCAAATTCCAATTCAGACTGAACCGCTAAATACATGTTATTGACATTTTTAACATGTGAAATAAATGTTAGATGAATAGAGAAATGTGTGTAGATAACAGCATAGAATAGAGTTTCCCAGGAGACTAGATCCATGAAAAAGTGATGTAGTATCAGCATTATGGCTGTAATATCTAGTCTTAAGATTTGAGCTTTGAGATAAACATTGGGACAGTACAGTGTAGTCAGTACTGTTATTGGAATGAATGGCTGTCTCACCTTAGGACTCATTGATTACTTATTTTTTTTAATGAAGTGGGAAATTTTATCTTCACTTATGTACCTATACATGGACATAGTATTTTTCAAGTTACTTTTGGAGACCTCTTTTTTAATTTCTTCACTTTTCAGAAAGAAGTAATATAAGGAAACTGTTTGAAGAATTAAGATCAAATATGATTTTCTTCACTGTGTAGTATATGTACACATTTAATATGTAACACTTCGAGTAGTATATATGTATATATACACATATATGGTATGTGTTACATAATAAAATATTACTATTTATATCCCACTTATTTTACATTGTATAGGAATGCAAAGTGGTTTCTTTCCTTTTTTCGTAAGCTGTCACCCAGCTTTTATTTAATTTATTTATTATTCTTTTGTATGCATTGGTGCTTTTGCCTCCATATATATGTGAGAGTGTTCAATACCCCTGGAACTGGAGTCACAGACAGTTGTGAGCTGCCATGTGGGTGCTGGGAATCGAACCCAGTCCTCTGGAAGAGCAGTCAGTGCTCTTATCCTCTGAGCCACCTCTCCAGTCCCTCCTCGGGATCTCTCATCCAAGTACTTGGGTGTGTTCAGGGTGGCGTGACTGTAGATACAAGGTAGTTTCTTTAACTCGACGTTAAGTCTCTTAGATTTTTATTTCCTTTCATTTTTGTATGCACATCTCTGTGTGTGAGCACAGGCTCTTGTGTGCTGCCGAGCCTGTGTGCTGTGGTGGTTGAAGAACAACTGTCAGGAGTGAGTGCTCTCCTGAAGTCTCAGTGGATCTGGGAAAAAATTAGATCATTATCCCTGAGCCATCTTGCCAGCCCGGTATTAAAGCTCTTGAATGAAGACTAGTAAGTCTTTCCCATGTATATTAATTCAGCCTATTTAAGCCAAGTATTTGTGTATATTTGTGTTTGTTCATACACACATGTCTTTGTGTGTATTGCTGAGAGATAGAGTATTGAGCATTGGTTATAACAACCTGTTTTCTTTCCTATAGTGTGTACACAGATATACACATTATAGAAAACAGATGTCTAACCATTAAATGAGATGACAATATTGGAATAGGGCTGCAATTCTTGCATTATTTATATATATGCATATGTGTAATTTATAGCCAGTGCACATGAGATAATTCTCTTTTTAGAGTCACAGTTAGAGTAATTAAATATTACAGACGTAGGCTGGTCAGTTTTCTACGTCAGGTAGCTGAGATAGCAGCTAATATAGAGAAAAGATTTGTTTAAGCTCACAAGGTTAGAGGTTCGTCTGTGGTTGCTTGTCTTCTCTCTCTGAGCTTGTGGTTGCACACTGAGGTGACAGTGCTTGGCAGAGCAGAATTACTCACCTCACGGCAAGGAAGTGAAACCAGAAGCTGAGAGTGCTGGGATTCCCGCTGTGGGCACATCCCCATGATCTCCACAGATCCTTCTAGACCCCAAGTCTTGAAGTTCCCACTTCCTCACACTTGAACCGCAGACCTTTGGGTGACACTTACCATAGAAATTATAGCAAATTACTGTAAATTTTATCTGCACACTCAACTCTTTTTTTTTTAAAAACAAAAAGGTGAATGTGATTTAGGTTGAAAATTTATCTACAGAAAGCAAAGTAGCATTAGTGAAATCAGTTCTTAAATTTCAAGTGTCTGTTCAGGTTCTTTGACAGTATAATCTTAAAATGAGAATAAACTTTCTTTTCTAGGCCTCACTTAATGGCGGAGCATCTTGGAGGTCTGTAGTCTCCCCCCCCCATTAGCGTCGCCAATGCTGTCAGTACGTTCACTAGAGAAGACATCTCATTTCTAGAAGAGAATCAGAGCTGTTTGAGAAGCAGGTTGGCATAGGTTCACCGAGCAGCGCTTGTGCATCTGTACGGGAATATGCTAGCAAGTTTCCTTCCAAGTGGATAAGCCAACTGCTTCTTTTCTTCCTCTCTCGATGCTTCTGCCGTCTTGTCAGGGGTAGTGGACATGTAGTACACCCAAGGCTGCCTCATCTGGATGTCTAACTGTGAGAGGAGGGCTACTTTATGCGTCGCCTTGTTTGCTTATTTTCATCGCATCTTATGCTTCCTAGATCATTAGTAGGTTTTTTTTTTAATCTTAATTTTAGGAAAACCACTCTTTGGGCAGCAGGATTTCAGCGTCATTAACAGTTTTAAGAGCGATCTCAGGACCTCTTGAGTTGATATTACCACCCATCCTGGAAACACAAAAGAATGCTAATTAAAGAACCTGCAGAATAATGTCCGTATCCTAACCCTTACAACTTGTTGCTTTGGACTAGGCAGTGAGAGAATTCTAGATCATGTGGATTGGCTATCACAATGGAGTGATCCTAAACTTAGAGAAACAGAAAGAAAAGCTTTACCTGATGTGTCACTACAAAGAGGACTTTGTATTTTTAATGATAAGGTTTTGCTAGTATCATATGCTAGTTTCCTTGCTTATGGATTTGAGGCAGATTATCCTATGTAGATCAGGCTGTTCTTCAACTCACAGTCTGCCTACTTGGCCTCCTGAGTGTGAGATTATGGGTGTGTATGCCCAGACCTGGCTGCTGATTCTTTCTGTCTACTTTCCCTTTCAGCCAGGGAACGGTTGATAAAGTACAGATGGTAAAAGCCATGAAGACAGAGACATTCAGTTTCCATGCCACTTAACTCCATGCTTCTCCTTTGTTTTTATGAGCTCGTTGTCATTTTCCAGCTGTGTTTTTCGCATTATTAAATGAATGTTTCTCTCCCTGTTGGCTTTCCTTTACCAGTTGCTCTGTTTGGACTACTCTTTTGTGTCTCCTCTCTGTAGTTTTCACCATGGCAAGTATCTCTTGCACTTCAAATGTGCATTTTTTTCTACCATCTCATTTTCCTTGCCTAGTCTTCATTTATTTTCGTAAACATTTTCTGCAGCAGTTCAGCACTCTGTAACTCAAAATGCCACTTTATTGTCAGAGGGGTTCAAGGCGGCCAGGCTGGGAGCACTCATGCTCCTTTACAGTGGCGTTCTTTTTTTGTTTTGTTTCTTATGAGCTCTCCTTTCCCCCTTCATTCCCTCATTGGTTTTTTTTTTTCCTCTGCTCTTCTCCACTTTAGGAATTTTGATAAATTTCCTTGTGCGCTCAATATTTTTTTGTCTTATTTAACAGATCCATGATTTGTTATGTAGAGGCAAGAATTCCTTCAGAGTATTAAATAAATCAATATAATGGTAAAATACTTTGGTCTGTCAAGTATGAGTTACTGTGAAATGATTTGTCATTTTTTCCCTCTATGAAAATAGTAATTGGTAGAAAGGAACATCTAAAAATTTGGAAGCAGTATTTGATTATTTAAAATTGGCAGTCTTCCATCTGAAATACACTTAAAAGAGAACAGCATAAATCAGTAAATGCACATAACTCATGTGTATAGAGAATCATGTGTTGTGCTCCCCCTCCTACGATGGATCTGTAGTGAGGTAAGTTTACTAACGATGTGTTTTGGGCTTTGCCAGGTCCAAAGGACAATAGCTAAGCAAATTCAGATGGTGAAGCAAATTGGAAAAGGTCGCTATGGGGAAGTGTGGATGGGCAAGTGGCGTGGAGAAAAGGTAGCCGTGAAAGTCTTCTTCACCACCGAGGAAGCCAGCTGGTTCCGAGAGACGGAGATCTACCAGACGGTCCTGATGAGGCATGAAAACATTCTGGGTGAGTCACAGTCTACGCAGTGATAGTTGGGGTTTCATCGCATTCTTCTGTCTTTCTCTCCACATCTGCATATGAACTCATCTGTCTAGACCTGTTATGAAACTTACAGGCTCTTTCTTTTGGGCATGAGCCCAGAGCCCACACGCTTCTGACACAAGATGTCACGGGAGGAATGACTATGGTGCTTCTGTGGGTGGGTGGTAGGCTGGGAACACAATACTCACCATGACATTGGTTTTTCTTCAGAAACAGGAAGTAGAAATGGAATACTAGAATTCCGTAAGGTTTTGTAGGGATTTGAAGGACCATATTTAGGTTTAAATGAGTGAAAAATCATAGGTATTTTTATTTGCAGAGATTACTTGTAGCAAGTGCTTATGTTCAGAGTTGATTTCCTTTTCCTTTCCTCAGGCTTGATGTGCTCTACCTGGGTCATTTGAGTGGGAGAGGACCCAGTCAGGGAAGCAGAAGGCCTGATTGAAGCCTTTCATACAACATGCCTTGCTTGTAACTATAGCACCATAAAGGAATTTCAATACCATTGATCGTGTGTGTGTCCTTTCTCCTTCTAATTTTGATCACCTCTGCTCGATATTAGTTGTTTAGTACCATCACAGGCATAGTCAGAAAACTAAGGGAGACACTAAACCTAAGACCTCAGGAAAGAAAGAGTATTTGAGCATATGAGTCATTCTTCATTCTTTCCAGGAAGCACATCTAATCCTTTTAATTCTTTTGCCTTTTAGGCTTCATTGCTGCGGATATTAAAGGAACTGGGTCCTGGACTCAGCTGTATCTCATCACAGACTATCATGAAAATGGCTCTCTTTATGACTACCTGAAATCCACCACCCTAGATGCAAAGTCCATGCTGAAGTTAGCCTACTCTTCTGTCAGCGGCCTCTGCCACTTACACACGGAAATCTTCAGCACCCAAGGCAAACCAGCAATCGCCCACCGAGACTTGAAAAGTAAGAACATCTTGGTGAAGAAAAACGGGACTTGCTGCATAGCTGACCTGGGCTTGGCTGTCAAGTTTATCAGGTTAGTATCCAGGTCAACAGACACACACTGTAAGATTCTTCGTGAGTGTTGAGGAATATCATAGACTTCGTGAGTGGTTGAGGAATATCATAGACTTCAGCTCTTCTGGAGATCAAAAAATGTCACCATTTTCTTGGTAACATGATGTGTTTGGGTTGGTCCTAGATACTCTAAGAAAGCAGACTGAGCAAGCCATGGGGAGCAAACCAGTAAGCAGCATCCCTTCATGGCTGCTTCAATTACTGCCTCCAGGTTCCAACCTTAACTTCCTGCCCTGACTTTTCTGAATGTACTCATAAACTGTAAAGTAACTTACAAGATGGTCAGTGAAGTTTTATCATGACAATAGAGGATATAACTAAGATGATGCCTAACAGCATAGCATTTGTAAGTATGGGGAGGTTTCAGGAAGAAGCAGCAACTATGTGGTGGGAAACCCATGCTTTAATGTTTGTATGTAATACAGTAAGGATTGCTTCGTAAATGTTTGCAATTGTAACCAAGGAACAAAGCTGCTGCTATTCAGCACTGCTATAATGCAACTTAAACAGGAGCATAGCATCTGGACACACATGCCCAGACTTGCTGGAGGTGGTGAGCCGACCTTGCAGGCTCCTCGGTACATTGATAGCCCTTATATAGCAGGGAGGGTGTCACACCCAGGAGTTGGGACTCTCCTTCTCTTTTTCTCTTTCTTTCTCTCTTTCATCAGGGTAGGCCCTTTAATCTAGGACATGTGTTCAACACAACCCACAAACTTAGAACATAATTGTTGATGTTACTGCAGTTTTGTTTTTGTAATTCAGTTGCCTAATTTTCTAGTCCCAACTTTGTAGGTTGCAACATATTGTTGCACTGGGCCAAGGTTGGACAAAACGGGTGAAAATGATAGAGGGAATGAAAAGAAAGGAAGGTTCATTTGGAATATAGTGGTGAGGAAACTTTTGCTTCACTACTTTTAGAGTGCTCATCCAGGCTGACCCTTTAATAGATACATCTCTGGTCCTACTTGTTAATATTTTTCCAAGGAACATTCAACAGCATGTAGAGAAGGACAAAAGGAAGAGGAGATGGTCACAAGAAAGGCCTGATGAGTTTCCATTTTCTCCTGAAGGTAAAATCTGAGATGTGATTTAATAAGGAATTCAGATAAGTGGAGAGCTTCACCATTTAGAGATGACAAAAAAATATTAAAGAAAGTGAACTGTGCTATAAATTTGAGTTTGTGACATGCATTGCACACTATCCAGTAATTAAAAGCATTAAATCCAGTTTCTCTTCAGAATTCGTTTTTGTGAAAGACAACTCTTTTCAGGTCTATCCTACAAGAATCAAACAGACATACGTAGTAATAATTCATCTGTTGTGCCTCTAGTTAGTAGAGTCTACTCCTCTCCTAGTTAAATTTCTCCAAAGCCGTTCCAGGGGTAACAGTCTTCTCAGTCTTCTGCTACCCCCTCCCCTGGCCTGCTCTCTTGAGAAACCATATCTGTGTGCACCTGACCCCTTAGCTCATTGTGACACCATTGCTCCTGGTGCCCAAAGTGCTCTCAGCATCACTGCACAATAAGTCGCTGTGCTTCAGGCTCCCTCTTCTCCTGAGGCTGGCTCTACTAATCCTTCCCCTTTAAATAGTTCCCTCTGTGAGATTTCCAGCTGTACCTGACCTTTCTTCTAGCTCCGAGTTTGACTAAACCATGTTTAAACATGGAGTGCCTGGTTTTTGACTTGTGCAGTTGAATGAGTTCTACTTTCATGAAACTCATGCTTTACCTTAGTATAGTGGTTAAAACCACTATACTACTTCATCTGTGTCCTTAGGAAAAGCATTGTACAGTTACTTCCTTTGTCTTTCTGCTTCCCTGTCTTTTCTTCAGGCTGCAGAATTTATTTTCCTGAAGTGCAGTTTGAGTGTCATCATAATTTCATTGCTTCCTGTGGCCTTAGGTTAAAATGTAGTTAGGGTCCCTTGCGGCGGTGAACTCTTGACTGAGCTTGGGCTTTTCTTGAGATTTATTCCCACCATGCTCCTTACTCCTTCCTGTTCGTTCTGAGCACCTTCTACTTCTCACACCCTCAAGTGCTTATTATTATTATTATTATTATTATTGTCTGTATAACTTACGTCCCTTTTCTATTTCACCGCCAACGATCTTCAGAATGCATGGACAGCTGGTGTTACTCATCAGCGGCCCTATACCAAGCATCGAGGCTTTTCTCACACCACTGCAGTGATCACTGGCTTATCTCTCCCTCCTGGTAGAAAGTAACCGAGCACATGTCTGTAAAAGTTCTATCTCCAGCGTCTTTGCCGTGACGATGGGGGTGTTTTAAGTTTTGCACACGAGGTAATTGAACGAAAACACATGGGCTATGAAAAGAAGAGAAGCATGCTCTCCTAGCTACAGAGAATCTGCACATGTGGACTACGCCCTTCATAACTGTTTATTGTGCCCATACTCTGACTTGTCTTTCTGTAGCAATACAGAACCACTGTGTGTTTTCTTCACCTATTCCGTGCTGCGGATACTTTGCTTCTGCTTCTGAGTCCCTAGCCTGGAGCATCCTGCCTTTCCATGTACTCTTCCCCCGTCTCTGAAATGCCTCTTAGTCAGAGCACCCATCTACACCTAAGAGAAAAGATGCTACCTCCTGGATTATCTGGCCCGTATCTGCCTACAGCTATCATTACTTTGAAATATGCCTCATTTCTCCTACTACTGCTCATTGCTACCTTGAGAGCCAAAGCTGTGTCAAATCCACCATGGAATTCCCTTTTGACATGACAGAGAGTTACAAATACTGCTACTGTTTTAAATCAGCAAACGTAGGGACAGTAAAGTAATTGAGGCAACACTGTCCTTGTGGATCTTCAAGTAAACTGAGCTTTTATTCCTGAAATTTACTTTTGTGTACAGGAAGGAATCTTGTGGATCCTGGCTCTAGGAAGAGGAGGAGGCTCTTAAGGGATACGTTGGGATAACTTTGGTGTACAATGTCCATTCGTCAGAGCAGGAGAGCATGAGGATGCTGGCTTCATGGCCTCATTTCCCTTTCCAGATGGAGGATGTACTGGATGATCTCAGACATCTTTATTTTCTTTGTGTGTCAGAGTTTTGACATCTTCCATTCTCAGTGCAGGGTTTAAGCCTTGCTTTATCCATTTCTCTGAGTCTTACTCTTCATGATGATTTGCGTTGTGTATCCGTGCACATGCAGTTACCTAGAGTGTTTTACTTCAGATGGAGTCATAGCTAACCCATGTTGATAGGAGAATTTCCTGTAAGTACTTAATATTCACTCTTGTTTCCGCATGGGTGGTAAGTGGTCTCTTAGGGTTTTCGGGTAATTTCTGGAAGAATCCCAGGGAACTTGAGAATCACAGAGAGCTCCATTGGTGCCTTAGGGACTTTGTGTTCACATAATACTTTTGCTCACGTTGGCTTCTTTTGTTGATATATTTCCTGCTCCAAGGAGATTTAATCCAGGTGATATCAGAAGATCCCTGACATCCCTGGGGAGGGGAAAACAATGCCATATGAAATGCCTTGGAGGAATGCACACAGCTTTTGTGATTTGCTCATTCAAGCAGCTTTCTAGTACTTCACTGCCTGAAGAAAACATTTTCTTTTGGAGAAATGAATCCTGGATCAGGGCATCTCAGGTGTTGACTCTTAAACAGAAGACCTGTTTTGTAGATCTCCCCACTGATGGTTGCGAGGTATCCGAATCCAGAAGAGGGTTGGCAGATGCTGAATTTCCCAAGCCCTTCTGATGCCATTTTCTTCTCTGCTTTTAATATACATGCTTAGAAAGCTACAGTAAATTTCACACACACACACACACACACACACACACACACACACACACACACACACACGTAGCTTTTAAACTCTGTCATCTAATTCATAGAACCAAGCTCGCTAGTGACAGTGTCAACACTCCCAGTAAATGTCTTTGCAGGTGTCCCCATCTTCAATGAAGGAGTTTTGGTTCTGAAGTCTTGATATACTTTGAGATTTTTAGGAATTTGATTTTTGAAACATTGTTTTAGTTGTATTTGTTGTTGCTGGTGGTGGTGCAATACAATGCCTGACAAAAGGAGACTTAAAGGTCATTTTGGCTCACCATAGGCAGGTGTATCTACAACGACAGGGAAGCCACAGCCCTGGTTCTGGGCCTATGTGGTAGCTGGGATGGTCAGGTGTCAGGTCTCCCCGATCCTTACCACCGGGGCAAACTCTCCATCGCTGTCCCAGCTATGTCACCCAGTGTAGCAGGTAGCAAGGGGCAGGATCAGTTCTTCCGTTTTCACCCTCAGGGCTGGCTCATCCACACCCACACCACCAGGGCCAGCTCTACTCTGTTGCCCAGGCAAGGTGCAGCGCGCACTCTCCAGAGTTCTAAGGCTAGTGAGGGGCAGGTGCTGTCCTACTCTGGTCAGCAGGCAGCAAGGGGCGGGTCCAGTTCTCCTACCCTCAGACCCTAGACCTGGCTCACTTATACCCACACAATCCTAGCATTTAGGAGACAGAGGCAGGCTAATATCTGTTAGCTCAAAGCTAGCCTGGTCTACAGAGGGTGGTCCAGGACAGCCAAGGTTACATAGAGAAACCCTGTCTCAAAAAAAAAAAATCAAAACCAGAAAAGAAATTCTCTTCATTCATATTTGGAACATCCTGCCGGGATTCCCAGGAGCCCATTTCCTCTTTGACATACCTTCTTTACATTTCTTACACGCTTGAAGAAAACTTTCCCCTGTCTTGTGGAAATTCCTTCTTTGACATACCTACTACTGTATTTTAAATGTGACTTGATTTATGTATTTCTTTGTTCTGCAAAACTGTAACACCTCGTGTAACCACACCCACATTGGAACATGGGACTTGAAAAAACCTAAACCTTTGTTCCTGGGTTACCATCAGTCAGAATAAACGGCTCCTTGTTCTCTTTAAAATGAGAGCTGTGGCTTTTGCATCAATATTATTCATCTTCAAATTACATTTATTTTCTAACTCTACTTAAGTTTGTAACCCCTTGGTACACACATTAAGAAGAACAAAAGCTTGATTCGGTCTAGTGGGAATATTAATTATGAAATTATAACTATGACAATCTATTCCTCTATAGCCTCTGCCTCCATCAGCAGCCTCTGGGATTAACCCCACAGTTCTCCACAGGAAAGGGAAAGAGCATCTCTCCCACCTTTCTCCATGGGAAAGCTAAAGAGCTCATATTTCCCTAATATTTAATCAGGACCCACATTTATGACAGAGTGTTTTCAGTTCTTAGCATAAATCCATTTTTTTAGCTAACTTTATCCAATAAATCACTTTTGAATTTCAGGGTCTTATTATCCTTAGTCCTTAAAATATACCCTTTCTAATCATTGACCCTGATAGGTTGCATTAAATATATGTTGGTATATTTAATAATGAATATTTATAATATAAACTTATATAGGACATCTCAAAGGGCAATTGTGTTACAGCTGAATATTAACAAATGATAACAGCTTGCCTCATTTTTTCTAGTTTTTTCACAGAAACCAAATGTTACATATAATATTTTCCCTTCCATATTTTGTTCCTTTTAATGTCTCCCAGAAGCAACCGATATCCTGTGTACACTTCCTGTGTACAGTCTTTGGGTTTGACGGCTCGCGTATGTAGCCTCTGCAGCATCTGCAGTTACTCTGCATTGGAGTTACTCTCTCTACCCCCACACCTATTTACATTTGTATCTTTTCTTGTTGACTTTTTTTTTCTCACTGCTCTGCCCTCCTCCATGGGAAAGGAGGTCGTAATAAGCTGGAGACCCCTGACCTTGTCTGCCCCTCTTTTGCCCCCTGACCTTTTTTCTGTGACCCTCTCTCTACCCTCTTCTTATAAGCATGGCGGCTTCTGAATCCACTTTCCTTTTTCTTCCTTTATTCTCGGTATGCCAGTGTTCAATTTAATTTCCATTCTTGGTCTTAAGGATTAACAGAAGCTCATTTTTTTCCTCTGCTATTACTTGAGGATAGGAGCAATCCCACTAAAAGTTAAAGAGGTGGCCCCTAATTACTTTCATGTGTTTTATTTTTGAGATTACAATTTAATTACAATATTTTCCCATCTCTTTCCTCCCTCCCATTCTTTCTGTATACCCTACTCACTCTTCTCCAAAATATTGGCCTTTTTCCCCACTGATTGTTATTGTTTGTAAATATTTGTATAAGCATACATAGTCCTACATATAACCTATTGACTCCAAACACTGCTACTTGTGGGTTTTCACAATGGACAGTTTGAACTGGACAGCCGATTGGTATACTCTGTCCTGGGGAGGACTAGTTCTCCTGCTCCCAACTTAACTCTGTTGCCTATACTTGTCTGCATATGGTTCATGGCTCAATGGGCTTCTCCCCATCCAGTTGAGCATGGTCAGTGATGTCATCTTTGTTCAGCTCATGCTTGGTGTACAGCCTGTGACGTTACTAGGAAGATACAATCTCACATCAAAGTCCCTGATCCTCTGTCAATAGAAACATGCCTGATGTAAGATGCAGAGCTCTATTTTAGAGAATATGAAATCTGATAGTATCCGGAAGGGGTTGCCTATAAGAAGCATGTTTGCTGTTTAAATGTGGCGCTAAAAGCATTTACCATTAGATTAATAATAGTATCTCACAAAATCAATCTGGCCAATAAAATTCCCTCTATCTGTCTGGATATTAATTCCAGTTCATTCTTGTGGTTTTCCCATAACGGCTTCACATTTCTTTTTTAAATTATCCACAGCAAAGGTTACTGTTAGCAGACCTTTTGCTTCTTCCTGGTTCGTTTTCTTCCGACTGTGTGCAAGCTGTGTGTTGAGTGAAGATAAATTGGAGCGTTCATCTTCAGGGCCATACCAAATGACTACAGCAGATGTTCAGGGTTTACAGGAACTTTAAAGTCTTTACACTGTTAGATACGTATTCAAATACTTCTAGTGGAGACAGTTTCTGCTAATCATAGGGAAGATGCTATTCCAATACCATTGGTAGACACAGGGGAGGGGAGAAGCAATGGCCATCTTAAGCATCGTTAGCAAGTGGGAGGAGCTGCTGTCTTTGCAGGTGATGAACCTTGAGAACCGTGAGCATTTTCTGTTGTACTAGCTGACGCTGATGGGGGAAGTGTTAGAGATGAAGGGGAAGAGTCTAGAGGCAGATCTTACTGGTGTCATTTGGTAGCCTTTATCTTTCAGTTCCCCTGCAGAGATGTATCTTTACCACACATCACCAACCACTGCCTGTTCTCCTACATCCAAATAAACATGAAGGAGTTGTGCGAGTGGGTGTCAAAAGTCCCCATCCCCTGGGGCCACAAGGTATCTCCAGCTTTCCTGATGCACTCCTGGGTGTCCTAACCTAAGATGGTTCTGTTTTTCTTTCTCAGTACATGTTCTTGAATACTAGAGTCTTTAGATATACCTCTTCCTGCAATTTTTTTCTGTCTAAAACCTAAAATTCCATAATTGGGACCTCTATTACACTATCCTGATGATTAAAATTGATACATTGTAACACACACGGACAATATGTCAACTCACACAATAGTTGTCAGCAGGCATAATAGGAGAGAGACTTTTCTTTACTAGTACTTTGAGAGTCGCTGGTTTCATACAGTGTGTTGGGTGATACTTTCCCACCTGACATTTTTCTAGCTTCCCTTTAAGCCTATTCCTGGCATGCTTTCCTCCCTCATAAACTATTGCCAAGATGTTAAAGCCAGTTATGAGAGCAAGTTGATTAAAATGTACAGAGAAGAAAGGTACATTTTAGGTATTGTTTGCCACTGTTTGTTTAATTTTTGAGACAGATTTCATGTAAGTCAACCTGACCTCAAATTCATTACATAGTTGAGGTTGTCTTTGAACTCCTGATTCTCTTTTTCTTCATCCCAAGAACATCCCATTTAGTTTACATGTGTACAACTAAATAGTTTTGTATTAATATAATTACGTGTGTTGGGGTTTCATTCTCATTTAGTTTAGCATGTGGTACGGATGTTTAATCTTTGAATGCTCAAGTTTCACCGAGAAATACTTTCTGAGAAAATGTTTTCTGTTCACTCACAGTTTTTCTCTTTGCATCGCCGCTGACATGCTCTTTCAGAGAGCTACAGCAGCCTCTCCAGTGCTGACGATGCCTCTCTTTGCTTTTCCTTAGTGATACAAATGAGGTTGACATTCCACCCAACACGCGAGTGGGCACCAAGCGCTACATGCCTCCAGAAGTGCTGGATGAGAGCTTGAACAGAAATCATTTCCAGTCTTACATCATGGCTGACATGTACAGTTTTGGACTCATCCTCTGGGAGATTGCGAGGAGGTGTGTTTCTGGAGGTAAGCAAGAGATATTGGAAAAGCTACTACTCCTGCGAGATGTTTACAAAACCTTTCTGATCAGAAAGGATTAGAGTTGGTGTATTACATGAAGTCTCAGATTTTCTTTCCTTTCCCCCATTATTCCTGTTGATGCTGGAAACACCTATTAAAACCATCTTTAAGTGGCTATCTCCTCCCCTTCCCTGTCTAGTGAATATTCTAGACTCAGTACCAACTTCCCCTGGCTTGTCACACATTACCCTCTGTTTCTCTTTCTACCATCTCACCTCTCTGTTAGAGTTCTTCTAACAGTTGCTCCAGCAAGTCAACACCTTCTCCTACCCCATTCACCTTCTCCCTGCTGACCTGTGGGACCTCATTTCCAACCCTGCTCCTGTATTATCTGTACTTCCTCTGCAAAGGTAGCCCAAAGATATTGAAGAGTAGGACATCCATTCCTGAACTCTCATTATTTTTGTCAAAAGGAAAGTAAAGGAAAATATAGTAATTGCTCATGATAATTTCCCCACAAGCATAAGAATTCCTAATAAGACCAACTGCTTGACATGAGTTCTGGGAACCACACTCTGGTCCTCTGGAGAGGCAGAAAGTTCTCTTAACCACTGATCCATCTCTTCAGCCCCTACTTCTTTCTGAATCTCATGTAGCTTGTATATATACCTCCCCTACCTAATCCATCCATGTAATAAGCTCAATAGATACAGTCTTTATCCTCAAGATGTTTCAAGATCAAAGTCTCTAGCATTAGAAAGCGCTCAGATGAAGTGATGTCTCCTGTTGAATAGGGCCCAGTTTCATTACCATGTGTACGGAGATTACAATGAATCAAACAGAAGAATAAGAAAGACAGATGTCATAGTGCTATGTGGTCACAGCAGGTATGCACAAATGACAAACAGGCAGTGAGTTTGAAATGCTTGAAACAGTTTGAAATCTGTGGGTCCCTTATAGTCTATGTGAGTCTGAATTTACAAAAAAAAGGAACATAACACATAACCCTAATTTTCACTGAATAAATCCCCAGTGAAATTTATTATTGTTATTATTTGTTTTTTGAGAAAGAATCTCATTGTGTCGTTCAGGTTGGCACACTCTCTCTATGTAGTCAAGGCTGGACTGGCACTCTCTATGTAGTCCTGCCTACCTTTGAACTCAGACCTGTAAACTTTCTGCCCCAGGTTCCCTAGTATTGATAGGTATATGGGATCATCCTAATGGATTTAATGTGGTGGCAGATCATTTTAGGACTTGGTTTCATCCTATTTAGGTGAACAGTGACAGCATTCTGTAAAAAAATGGCTTAGGAAATCTTGGAGGGTTCCAGCATTAGAGGACAGGGGTTACTTAGAATCACCATTAGGAGCTCAGTAGAGAATGTTGAAAAAGAGCATGATAAAATCGCCTACCTTCTTAAAGGACGGGGCAAAAAAATTAAAGTAAAATTAGTTATCAGATAGGCTGAGATAAATAAAATAGAAAATTTAAAGAAGAAAATGAAAATCAGATAATTTTCAAACCCAAGATGAATCATGGATGGTACTTTTGGATATACAACTTTTCAATATTGAATGTGCAAAACTTCTTATGGTTAAACACAAATAAATGAATCTGACATTTGTTTAAGTAGGATGCTCTTCCAAACTTCTGATGTTCTTAGTCTCATGTGCCAGTAATAGAAGCAGTTAAATGTGATGTGGCATTGATTCAAGACGTGTCTTCTAATTTTACATTGAGACTTAATATGAACTTAAAAATATAACTAGTTCATGCAAATTGTAGATACTTAACTTTTGGAAATTAGCTGGGGAAGGCTTGAGGACCTATGATAATATGCATCATTAGGTTTCCAATTCCTGTGTTTAATATTGATAGTTTATTTTTTAATTGAGAAGATTTGTATGTTAGGCATATTTGTAACCAGTTCATAAGAAATAATAATACTAAAAAACCATTTCTTTAGGTATAGTGGAAGAATACCAACTTCCCTATCATGACCTTGTGCCCAGTGACCCTTCTTATGAGGACATGAGAGAAATCGTGTGCATTAAGAAATTACGACCTTCATTCCCCAATCGGTGGAGTAGTGATGAGGTAAGACCAGACTTGGGGGAGGGTATGGCTGACGTCTGAATACGCTTCTATTTTGCCAAAATTCTTTTTTTCTCTTTCCTTATTGTTTATTCTATGTGTCTTTTACATCATTTATCTTGATTTCATTCATGTCCCTGTCCCTTCCATCTATCCTCCATCCCTCCACCCCCCAACCACCACAATAAAACAAAATTTAAGAGAGGAACGGGAAAAGAGAAAAGGGAGTGATTAAAAATCTCATCAGAGAAGCTGCAGTGAGACACAGTGCGTCGAGCAGTAAGCACGTTTGTTTGTGTACCTTTATTTGCAAGCGTTCATTGCAAAGAGTCATTGAGCTGGTTCGAGGCCTCTGGTTTCTGCTGTGCTGTTGATGCTGGACCCTCCCTGGGACTCCTCTTGGATATCCTGTTGTTGCCCTGTGCTGTGGAGATCCTGCAGCTTTGGGTCTGTGGGTCAGGCTCCTTGGCATGTTCCAGCCGATCATAGATGGGGTGGGTATGAGGCAGGTCCAGTCATAACCTTAGTTCTAGGCCTGGGCAGCTGCAGGGTTGGCCCCCCCCTGCCAGTTTCCACTGTCCTCACCACCAGGGAGCGCTCTCCATCATTGCCCCAGCTGATTCACCTCTTGTAGCAATGAGCCAGGGGCGGGGCCAGTTCTCCCACTGTCATGCCCTCGGGATGGCTCTCCCACACCTCTACCAACAGGACCAGCTCTACTGTGTTGCTCAGGTGAGGTACAGGGGCCACTCTCCCAAGTGAGCTCTGTACTGTTTAGGGACAGGGACAGCTCTCCCACTCTTAAGACCCCATGTCAGTTCCTTCCCCTGTCTTGGGCATTGATGGGCGGGCAGGGGGTAAGGAGGAGGTGGGCATCAGGTGAGTAATGGGGACAGTTCTCCTTTGCTCACAACCTCAGGGCTGGCTCATCCTTACCTCTAACTACCTGGCCAGCTCTGCTATGCTGTCTTGACAAGGAGGGGGGACTGCTTTCCTGAATGCTGCCGCTGGTGAGAGAGAGGGTCACCTCTCTCATCTGTTGCAGGTGGTAAGGGGCGGAGGGTAAAGGGGGGCACCTCTCCCCCACCCACATCAGCCTGTGACAGACAAGTATTGGGGGCAGCTCTCCCATGCTTACAACTTTGGGGCTGGCTGTCCCTCACCTCTGCCAGCACGGTTGGCTCCATTACGTCACCCAAGCAAAGTACAGGGTCTACTCTCCCGAGGGTTGAGGCTGCTGGGGGTCAGCCGCAGCTTTCCCATCAAGCATTGAGAGGTGGGAGGAGGGAAAGTCTCCCCGATCCATGCCTCCACATGAGTAACGGGGACAGTTTTCCGACGCTCACAACTTCAGGGCTGGCTCACCGACACCTTCCACTAACAGGGTTGGCTCTATTACACTGCCCTGATGAGGGGCAGGTCCTGCTCTCCCAAGTGTTGCAGCTGGTGGGGCTCAGGGACAGGGACAGGGACAACTCTGCCACTCTTATGACCACAGGGCCAGCTCTCCACCCCCCTTCCTCAGGCATTGATGGGTGGAAGGTGAAGGAAGTGCACCGCCCCCCGCCAGTTTGTGCTGCCATATGGCAGACGAGAGCTGGTTGCCAAAATTCTTAATTCGCATCACTAAAATTCATTTTGATGGTAACAGTAATGCCATCTCATTGCAATATTTGTATATCTGTACTGCATCAAATCTACCCATTTTTCTTCATTTTGTCAATTATACAACATAGTGAATGGTCAAGATGGAGGCTACATAACACAGTGTGTCATTATTTCATGTATCCGCAGCGATGTGTGAGCAGAGGCTATTGTTTCTTTCTCTCTGTCTGTTCTAAAGCACTGTGACTTTCTCTCTTCATGGTAAGTGCCGTCTTTCTGGAGTTCTGGTAAACAACAGAAGGCTGGGGTTTCTCTACAGTGACATGATACAAGGACGCTCTGCTGACCGTTCTCGGTGGTGCTGACCTCTTCATCAGCAAAAACGCTGAGGCCTCCGGGGTGAGAGGGATCACAGTCCTTTCGAAGTTGACCTGATCTTTGTTCGCGGCTCACAACAGCCTGTACTGTACTCCCGGGATCTGGGGCCTCTTGTGGCTCTTCTGTACTCACAGATGTGTGCTCCTAGCAGCCGCATATACAGCACACAATTTAAAATGGAAATATTTTTATTTTTGAAATTGAAGTATAATTTCCCCTTCTCTTTTCTCGCACAACCCTTCCTGTGTACCCCTTGTTTTCTCTCAAATTCATAGCCTCCATTTCTTTAATTATTGTCTTACACACACACACACACACACACACACACACACGTATGTGTATTCCTAAATATATAATACAATCTGCTTAGGCTATATAAAGTTACTTGGAGGTATATGATTGTAGGGCTAACCATGATGAGAAGAGGAAAAATTGTCTTTCTCAGGGAAGAGCCCTTACTTTGGTTATCCTGTAGTGTGTGTGCATGCGTGTGTGTATGTGTGTGTGTGTGTTAAATTAAATCCCAAGAGGTTATTTGAGCTAATCTGTTTACTGCAAGGGTTTAGATGTGAACCCACATGTGTGTGGCAGACTTCGCAAGGCTGGATCAAGCGAGTGGAGCAGAGCCAGACTCTGGCCTTGTTTACCGCTCCAGTGTCTCTCCGTCCACCTCTCTGCCTTTCCTCTCCCCCAGTTGAGTCTCTGGCAGGCTGGAAATCCAAGAAGAGTTTGAAGCACATTCAGATAAAGAAGACTCTTATCAAACATGTACTGAGCCCACCCAAAAGAGGTGCATAGAGAGAGTGTGGTGCATAAATAAGGTGTCCATGTAAATTCATCTAAAGTAACTAGTCCATTGGCCCAGTGTGTAGCTCTTGCATTGCTACTGGTATGTGCTTCCCAATAAGCTGTGCAGAGGGCATCATGAGACGCTGGAGTTATATTCTGAAGGAGACTGTGGGTATCGGTGTCATTTGAAAGTTCTTCTGTGTTGATTACTAATGAATGGAAATTGTGCTATGCTGTAAGAACAATTGATAGACCATGGGCACATCCAGAGGAGAGTTTTAGCAAAGCCATGCACAGGTCATTAATCTTGCTAAGTGGCACAGCCTTGTGCCACCCTTAGAGCAGACTGCGATGATAAAGGAATAGCCGTGTATATTTGAGCAGTACAGAAGTAGATAAAATATTGAAACACATTACATGTTGTAAACAATCTGGGACTATAGAAGGGAATTCAGACATACCAGGTGTCATGTTTACATAATACTGTCTTTGAAGTCATCCTTGAATATCCTCAAAGCTTCTTTTTTTCTCTGGTCATAGGGAGATATGAAAATCTGTGGGAGTCATCATTTCACACACACACACAAAAGTTCGAGTGAAATTTTGAGTCCATATTTTACTGGTGCCTTAAAAATGTATTCAGACTTCATGAACACCAGCTAAAAGCCAAACCTTGAGCGCCTGTCGAGAGTACATTCTTCTGACATCCCCCAATGTTCCTTTCTCTTTCAGTGTCTCAGGCAGATGGGGAAGCTTATGACAGAGTGCTGGGCTCACAATCCTGCCTCCAGGCTGACAGCCTTGCGAGTCAAGAAAACACTTGCCAAAATGTCAGAGTCCCAGGACATTAAGCTCTGACATGGGATACTTGTGGACTGAGCAAGAGATTTTACAGAAGCATACGTAGCCCAAGCCTTGAACATCGTCCTGCTGCCCAGTGGGTTCAGACCTCCCCCCTCAGGGAGCAAGCTGGACAGACATAGAAGGCCCCAGAAACACTGATTCATCATGGCTTTCTGAGGAGGGGAAACCATTCGGGTAACTTGTTCAAGATATGACTCATGTTGCTTTCTAAGAAAGCCCTGTATTTTGGGATTGCCATTTTTTAAAAAAAAGATACTTTAATTTTACCAAAATAAAAAAAATATTGTAGATGTTTTAAGGTTTATACAGCTATAGTTTAAATTACAAAAAAAATTCTTCGTAGAAAATTTTGTAGAAGTCAAAATGTTTTTCCATTGGCAAAATGTTCTTGCACTCCACAAACCAAAACAGTCTTGAGAGCATAAATTACAATCCAACTTCCCCGCTCCCCTGCCCCAGCCACCTCAGACTGTTTGGGCAAGCCCTGCTGTGGGCTGCCATTGCAGTGTGAGTGTACATGCCTACAGGTCCCACCTATCTGGGACCACAGTTTAGAATCCGGCAGGTGGACCTCTTGCAGCTTCAGCCAGTGTGGGACAAACGAAGGTTTTATGTCACTAATAGAAGTGTGTGTTGGTAGGCATTTTTCAGAACCACGCCCGTTTCTGGTTGCATTGGGCAACTCTCTCCAGTAATTGCCCTCCTGTTCCTTAAACACAAGCCAAGGTTTCCTCTTGTGCGGAGAATCAGCCTGGGCCTGCTTGTGCTCTCCTGAATCAGAAGATCAATACTAAATAAAACCATCACGAGTATGGGAGAGACAAGGTACTTTGCAATACAAGTGATTTGTGCTTGGGTTGCAAGAAAAAGATGCCAGTAAGCCAGGGCACAAGTTGAGGGTGTAGATACGAGAGCCCATTACAGAACCATAGGGAAGTAGTATACACACCATAGTTTGTATCGACACAGATAGTTTAATGTTGGTGTCTTTACTAAATCTTGGAGTCAAGAAGTAGAGAGGAAGACTGTCAGGTTAAAGTCACTAAACTTCTATTTAAAAATAAGCTTCAGGTGGTGGGTTGAACAGAGAGAAGTTAATTAAGTCATTAAACATCATGGCTGCTGTGGTTTATTCCAGAATAGACATGGATCCGGTATAGACCTGTTAAGTGATTATTTCACACCTTAGGCACAACTCATTCATTCTAATGTACATTTCCCTAATAACTTATTCTGTTTCTCCATTATGGCATGTGAACAAAACAGCTTCTGATTCAGCTCTATGTGGTTTTAACTTTTGACTATATGAGCAAAGTCACTGACAAGCCAGTATTCCTTAGAAACAGGGCCACAGTAAAGTAGAAAATGCCACTCCACCCCTGCAACTTTATCCATTTATTTCCTTGCTGTGTTTCTTCCTTAATGATTTGAAATTCCTTACTGGTTATTAAGGACAGTTAAAATACTTTGCCTCAGAAAATGACATTCCTCCCAGAGTACTCCAGGGGGCAGTGTTTTCCTATACATTTCACTACTGGGTACTTGCAAGATGGAGACTTTAAGAAAAATTGACAGCTGTGTGAGGAATGAGGAAATATTTTATTCTCTTCTAGAGTAGACGTTCAGCTGGTAGACTGTTCATCTGGAAAGATCTCTGGAGTGACAGTGTCTGCCAGAGGCACTCGGAGTTTGGGAACACTGTAGAGAAGTGTGCCCTTTCTGTCCCAACTCACTGCCTGGTACCACAGAACCATGTTTTGTTTGCCAGTAAAAAAGAAGAATTTCTTAGTTCTTGAATTTGAAAAAAATAATGTGTTGTTAATTTAATGGTTATCAGATTTTGTTCTTGCTGAGGTCAGTATCCTCAGCTGAGCCACTGAAGAATCCTTTCTCTGTTAAATTGTGTTTTCTATAGACAGTTTTGCCATGTATTTGTAAACTGAGTGTGGCAGTCATCTGGGCTTGGAAGGAAAAAGCCTTAGTGCCTGGACAGGTCTATCTACAAACACCCAAGTAAGCATTTTGCTAGTTAACTAGTTTTGATTTCAGTTCTGGGTTTTCCTTAGGTTTAAGTAAGATTGAGGAACCTCTTAAGTCAAGCTGTGTTTTCTTAGTAGATTTTAAACATGGGTAACTTCAAATTAGAGTTTTTTTGTGGTGAGGCTGTTTATGATGTAAATTTTATTAGATATCTAGGGTTCCAGTGAAGAATGGGAGAAACTTAAGGATGCCCAGATTTCATCCAGATTATTCATTTTATTGCTTTTGGAAAAATCAACAACTTATTTCTAATTATCAACCATATTTATTCAGTATGAAAATCTTGAAAATTATTCAGATACTTTAAAAGATCCACTCAGTTATTACCGATTTTCAATGAAATTATAATTTATAACTTATTTATGAGTATAATTTCTGTCGTAAGAAAATCTGTTTAGTAAGACTAAGTTGTTAAGGACTACCTGTTCACTTCCCAATAATCCATGCTTTTACACTTCTAGCATATCAGAAGTGAAAGTTATTTTCTCTTTTGCTTTGGCTTCCTGCAAATTAGTAATATGATTGACTGCTGCTTACCGTCAGGGCTATTTCAAAGAGTAAGATTTACTTCTAATTCCTCTCCCCCAAAGGAACCTAAATTATTAATTGTTAGATAAACTTTGTATGTTCAAGTTTATGGTTGATGTATGTGTGTATATATTATATAAATATAGATGTATATGTAAATAATGTTCATTCTGGAGTCTGGCACAACTCTAGTGCGTAGATTAGAGAGTAAAATATTATGGATGATAAAGTCCTAAATGAAGCATAGTATTTATTTATGGAAGCATGTACATTGTTAACTCAAAAATGAAGAGCAGTGAGCACCATGTCTGACCTCTTGGACAAGGTACCCACAGTCACTACTGAGCAGGATTTATATTCCTCAAATGGAAAACTTCTTAGATAACATGCTGGGATTTTAGACACAAGGGCTTCCTTCACACATTTCAGTTGGTGTGCAGTCAAGGATAACAACTTAATAATGACTGATTTAATGTTCCTGGGGTCATGCATGTTCATCGGGAATTTTATATTGTTCACCTGTTCTCATACTTCTTTGTGGATGGAAAGGCAGTAAGAAAAATACATTTTTAAAAAAATTTGAACATGTTTTGGTGGTTATACCACCTCTGAAACCCCAAGTCCCAAAAACAGTGGAAATGAAAGGGACTGCATCAAAATTGATGCAATTTAACAAATGGAACTAGTTGTTACACAAGCTAATGCCCTATTTTTTTAGGAGAAAAGCTGGCAATATATGGGGGTGTCGTTTTCTGTCTGTTTCGAAAGAAGACTCATTTGTGTTCTTTAGGGGGAACCAGTGCCTTATGGAATTTGTATATACTGTAATTATTCAGGGTTAGGGAACAAACACTTGTATTTGTTACAAATTGTGTATGACCTGTTTTCATATTACCTTCAATAAATGGTGTCATTTTCCCCATAGAAAAGCTATGACTGTTATCTCGTAGTTGTGCCTTTTCTTTGTCTTTGAAATGACCTCATGACAGCAAGTGGGAAGGCAACCATGGAGAAGGCAGAGCAGGTAAGTGCATGCTCTATCCATCCGAGGAAGGTGAGAGTGGATCAGCACCTTACACTCTCTGTTTAGGAACCACAGTCACCTGGATGGGGGGAGTAGTTGGTGGTTAGGAATAAATGAGGAAAGTGGAAAGTTTCAGTGTGGAAAACTACAGCTTACCGGGGAAACAGCCAGCTGGCCGTGGGCAGTGCTGAGGACCAGTAGAGGTTGCTAATACTAAATGTGGAGCAGCAGATCCCAGAGCTGCATGAGGACCAAGGCTTACTCTTGCATCAGTGCTGTGATAATAGGGGTCAGTTTGGACTTCTGAAGTCTGTGTCTTCCCCTTGAAGATGAGACCAGCAGTAACACCTATTGCACAGAGAGCTTCTGAAGATGAAATAAAGTGTGTGCTCAGCCTATGGGAAACATTCAGCTATTTAGTACAGGGTCATGGTGCTTCTTGTTTTTGTTCCTTGTGTCTTTTTTTTTAATCTCACTTCAGATATAGGTATAGAGACAACATCTTAGGGTTTAATCAACAAGGAAAAGAGGAATTATTATCAAAGGGCTATGTATGTGCCCTGGGTCTCCAGAGTAGAGCATAAAGCACAGCTTCTAAAGGGAACGAAAACTGTATCTGACAGTGCTTGTATAATGTGCTAGTGGTTCCTAAGGAGAAGTGTGACTGAAATCCAGATTTTGAAGAGCAAGACTGAGGACAGGGTGTCATCTGAGGTGGTAGGCTTAAATCTGTGGACATGATTGTTGGTGACGAAAGCCTAGAGGCTACGCTTCGCGGTGTGTTCTTTCACATTTTGAAATCATCAGGATGGTTTCAGCTTTAAGAAGATTTGATCTTCTTGAGCTTCAAGAAGAGACTAAATTCTCCTAGGGACGTGAGACAATGAATAGGAAGTCAATTGGGGAAATGATTAGATCTAGAGATGGACTTGAAGGTCCTAAGCACCAGAAGGGCAAGAAGTAATGGCAACGGTAAGGAAGCCTCAGGATGGTGTGAAAGAAACTGTCTCTTTCTGTGGTGGGAGTGAGACCCTTGTTCTTGACTTAATGGCAATGTCATGGAAGCAGAAATCCCTCTGCAAGGGGAAAGGGGACCACAGTTGCTCTTCCACTGAGTGTGAGTTAGGAGGGCTGGATGGGAAGCTTGCCCAGGACTGTTTGTATTGGACAGTAAGAAAGGTTCATGACATAGTAACCATGATTGAAAGGTACAATGCTTGGCACTTTAGTCTATTGTACTTGTGCCAAGGGTAGATGCCCAAATATTTGGGGTTCAGATTAACTTAGCTCTATTCCCTCATTTTCATGATTCTTCAGGAATATGTAATATGTGAATCCTAATATTTTCACCTGTACCATCAAATAAAATGTCCCTGGATACTCTTATTAGAAAAAAATAAGATGAATATATAAAATATATAGCCACTTGTGATGGGAGCCCTTCTTTTCTGACAGCTTTGGTAGATGTACAGGGAATGACAGTTGAAAGCCCGAGGAGGCCCCATCCTTTTTATTCTCCAACTCTGACATGTTATGGTTCAAGCCAAGCTTCTCATAGGACTCAAAGGCAAGTATCAAAACTGGGCCAAGTAATGGGTTCTTCTCTTTCTGTGGGTCACTTTAGGGGCAGGTTTGTTTTCTCATCTGAAATAGCAGCAAAGTGTACAGAAGTCTCCTCATTCAGGAGAACTGTCTGGGCTATGTAATTCCTACTCAAGCTTCTGATATTTACCCATTCAGAGACTCTCTGGAACTGAGGATGTGTTCAGGGCCAGGTCAATCTCAGGACTCTAATGACCTCTCTCAAAGGCATGGAGGCGGGGCTCACTATTTTGGCCTTGAAACATTTCCATTCTAAAACTGTGGTGGTATTGTCAGTGCAACTTCCAGCTACTGAAACTGAAAGGTGGAACAGAGGTTGAACTATATTAAGGAACATGTGTTGTGTTTTCCTGTGACTGCTTTTACTTACTTCTTAATCAAATGTTCATTTTTTTATCCACAGACATCCCACTGAGTTTGTGCAAGGCCCATTTACATGTTTTCATTACTTCTTTATCCCTTGAACCAATACCTGAATTTGTCACCATTGTGTAGCTCCTGGGGATGAATGTTTTCTTCTCTAGTGTAGTGGCTTACCCTTGTCAGTGAGGTTAGCCAGGAGAAAAGAAAGGTCAAGGGGCAGATGGCAGTCAACCTATAGTATGTCTCCAAATATATCTGTCACTGAGAAATAAGCTGACTCTGCTCTTCCTCCTCAGAGTCATAGCAGCTTTTCCCGTCCAACCTGGGAACTTTCTACTTGCTCGCTGGAGTAGCTAGGGTCCTGTACTACCTCGGACACATCTTTTGGGATTCACAGGAGCTCAAGTCTGGTCCACGGGGTTTGCCTAAACTTTCCTGTTGGTGTAGTTATGCACAAACTCCACTTGAGATTGAATCTTTGAGTGTAGAACATGGCCATGTTTATAATCTTCTCCAGAAAATGTAGACGCAGGTCCTGGAAGATGCTAACTGTATTCACTGCTCACTGGTATCACCTGCAGGCTTTCTCACATTCCACGTTCAAATGACACTCAGAAACAGCCAGCTGGGCATGGGCAGTGCTGAGGACCAGTAGAGGTTGCTAACACTAAATGTGGGGCAGCAGAGTCTCTAGAAGTACGTTAGAGGCATTGGCCCAGAGATTGCAATGTGTAAAGGTGCTGGAGAAACATCCTTCTAGAACTTCACCTGACCATGGAGGGAGGTTATGGTTGCCATTCATGCAGGATCCAAAGGTCTTTTGACTTACTGAAGAAATCCACAATAAATTCCTGGCATGAAGTATTTCTGTGTTATAAAGAAACAGATCAGGCACTCTCTGTTGCTTATAAATATAATTTATTACCTGTTTAAAAATTCTTTCTTACATTTTGTACATGTTGGCTGACAATAAATGCAGGCAATTTACAAACCAAGGGGACTGCAGGAAAATTGGGTGAGGCAACCGGGGAGAGAAAAGAGGCACACAGAGCTGGTGTCCCTCACCTCCATCACACAGCAAGGCGATGAATGGAATGCTGGAGAGCACTCCTTTGCCACCAGGGGTCATTAAAAAAGGAATTGCATAGAAGATACAGCAAGACAGAATTCTATAACAAAGAAGTGTTCCCTATCTGAGAAGCCAAGGTTGTGTTTTTGCTTAGGAAAAAAATAGAAAACAACTGACAAAGCATAAAAATTTTAACCTGATACTTATGAAGTTGAGCTGGTCCAAAGAAGACGGCACAGGGTGACCCAGTCTCTCTTTAGAAGAAGGCTGAGAATTGTTTTCTGATGAATGTTGGTTTTCATCTTTAGAACAAAGAGGAGGAAGGTTACTGGTTCTCTACAGCTCAACATTAAGCTCACTACAAACAGCACTGTGATGTCCAACACACAGGCACAGTATACAAACACATACACACACAAACACAGTGATGATATTCCCTGCAACTTGGCTAAGTATATTGTCTGGAGGGTGAGGTCTAGAAAAAAGTGAAAGAAGGAATGCAAGTCATGTGTTCAGCTCTTCTTTTACAGGATCTGAAGAAAAGCATGAGAGTTCATATGTATACAGTTATAGGTCCTATCAATGATGGTAGGAACACAACCATGGCAAAGGCATTTTCTACTAGCTGTGGATTTCTTGTTTTGTATGCCGTCTTAAAACTGGTTTAACAGACAGCATAGAGCTTGTCATGAAGCTTTGATGCTGCCACTTTATAGTGCTGAGGGAAGATCCAAGGCCAAGAGCTCATCACTATTAGGCTGTTGATCAGTACAACCAGCCCACAATTCAGTTACCGCTGCTGGCTGACATCGGGCTTCATGGCATTAGACCTTTGGTATATAAAGATGACACAGGGCTTGGGTTTATTTAAAATGGGCCCAACAGTACTGTTGCCTTCAACTTGTCATTTTGCCATAGCACAAATTCTCAGACAATGTATAAAAAAAACTGGTGTGCCATAGCAAAAAGTATGACTGGTGGACAGCTGATTGTATCTCACACACTCCCTGGTTTTCTATTGAACAACTAGTGGGTTTGGTCATGACTGTCCTGATATATGGCAGTGACTTCCAATATAGGATTCTGGAAGTTCT
Source organism: Mesocricetus auratus (assembly GCF_017639785.1). Taxonomy (NCBI): domain Eukaryota; kingdom Metazoa; phylum Chordata; class Mammalia; order Rodentia; family Cricetidae; genus Mesocricetus; species Mesocricetus auratus. The sequence continues at coordinate 17,299,096 of NW_024429193.1, forward strand.
TGGGACAGATCCCTCCATTATATAGTTGAGTATACTGAAGACTTGCAGGTAGCCTCTTATGCCTCATTGGCTTTGTCTGCCATTATGTTTATGGATTTATGGAGTGTATTTGCTGGTCCTGAGGATACCTCCCCAGCCACACATACATAGATAGGCCTCTGGCAGAAAATACCTTTGGTTAATAAGCCCTGTTAATATCCCACCACAGCTCAGTAATGAAAGTGGTCAAGCCCACTGGACTTTCTGAAGACAATTGCAGTAAGTGTTCAGAAAAAGGGGACAACCACTTGGCCAATAATACCAAAGGATCCATACCTACATTGTCAGTTTGAAGAGACATTTCACCCAGGTACATGCAGGCCATCTTGACTCTTACTTAAAAATGAGCTTAATTTCCAGGTTTTGGGAAGTATTTGTGACTTTACCTGGATTATTTAGCCTACATGAACATAAATTAGTATGGTTATAATGTGAATATTCCCCATAGTCCCAATTCCATTAAATATTATTGGGGAGCTGTCAAGGTGATCAGTATAATCAGAGGTGACACAAAAGAATCTCTTGGGGGCATAGAGACAGCATTTCATTGCACAGAAAGAGTTATAAGGTTTTCAGTCAATGTCAGCTCAGTATGTTTTAAAAATACAAAACCAATACAAAAAGAAAGGAGTAAGATAGTTGGTCCCATGAGGCACTCAGAAGGTAAAACCAGTTTTATTAACTTGAGATAATAATAAAAATATCTTTCCTTTTGGATCTATAAAATAAGATGCTCACTTGCCATTACCATCTTTACAAATGACTCTCGTGAACAATGATGTTCTGATTTGCAAAGCTTCTCAAAAAAGGATGTCTCAAGCATAATTCTACCCTCACTGTGTTTCTGTCATCCTCCTTTCTGCCACTGGCCTTGGACTTACACCGACATTGACATCTGAATGGATTATTTGTCCAGAGTAATTGCTCAGCTCAAATTCATGTTCATCCTGAAGACTCACAACAAGTAAACCTTTTCTACTTTTACCACATAGTCTCCAACATCCTTCCTCGGGTCTACATTCATTAGCCACAGAGCATGGACTGCAGGAATGTATGGATTCTGGGACAGATCACCATTCTGATAAGCTCCCTCCATCCTGTGCTGTGGCGGTGTGAGTCACTCGAGCATTGCTGCCAGGTCCTGCACAGAGGCACTGGAAGATGTAAGACAAGAGCCTGCCGCCTTTTCTCCAGAAGCGACGTGTCCAGATCCCACCCTCAGAATGTTTGCATTCCAATTTACTTTAGGAAAGATGTCTTTAAGACAACGGAATGTCTAATATCTGGACTATAAACATCTAGAAGGCCCTAAACATAGTCATTGTGACTTTCCCCTAAAAAAAGGTCTCTACTCTTTGATAGTGTAGTGATTCAAAACTACAGAATCATAGCACATATCAAAATAGCTCATAATACAGTTGATCCTGGACCTCTCACCCCACAAAGCATCCTTTCCTGGAAGAGACTGATACGTTCAGGTGAAGAAGGGTTCTTGGTATAGCAGAGGTAAGACATCTGCTTTGAAGATATTTGACTATGAATTCCTTGACACTTGCTTGTCATTGCCATGGACTCAGCTAGCAAGTCAATTTGAATTAATGCCATGAGAAAAAAAATCAGAACATGAAGCCTCTGCCTTTACATTCCTAATCTCAGAAGATCAACATGATCTAATGATCATTTTTGATCAACAACCACAATTTCCATAGACACAGAATTCTTACTCACAAAAACAAAGGTTTAAAAGTACATGTAATGGTACTTGCTTAAAGGAGAACCTATGGGAATAGGATCATAGGTTTGAGGGTATCCTGAGATACCTAGCAAGAATCCATCTGAAAATATTAAAACAAGGAGATGCTCTGTGTGTGTGTGTGTCTTTGGGGTGGGGGCACCGCCTTAATGAATACTGTTTATGTTTCTAATGGTTAGTAATTTGAAATTAGAAGATCTTAAATATGCAAACAAAGTTCAATAAAATAAAAAAGACAACTTTTAATGACTTTTTATAAATTTCATGTATGTCTGAAGTTACAGGAAAGTAACTTTAGATGTATATGAGGAAGTAGATGATGTATTGTACTCAGACAACTTTGAAATGGGTGATTTAACTGACCGGATATTAGAATAAGGAAATTTCATACTTGGAAGGAAAAATTCCCCATGTCGCTAATCTCTGTAGGTTCTCTGTCGACTGTTAGTAGCTGTTTATGGAACTGAGTAACTATAGGGAGGACCACTAGATGGCACAGTGCACAAATGAATTGGCTTCTACCCAACTTCATGAAACACAGCTTTCCTCAGGCCTGTGTGAGCCGGCTTTGCTGCAGAGGAGATAAGGATGCTTCCTCTGAAATGAACTGTGGCAGGTGAACCTTGCATGTCGGAGAACAGTTGATCTAACAACTACTGCTTTCCTCCAAAGGAAAATACCATATATATCTGATGGATGGTATGCTCTAGTTTGAAAACTGTCTTTCCCATGACAGAAAGTAGTTTTGTGACAAATGAGTACCTCATAAGAGATCAGTCATTTTTCCTATTTCTGTTGTGAGAGGTGGAATAAAAAAGCTAGTATCTCTAGATGCTTGAACACGAGCACCGTTAACAGCTTCAACAATATTGTTTGGGTTATACTCGATAATTCTGTTGGTAATTTAGAAGTTTTTAGGATAGATTAAGCAGAATAACACATCTGCCCTTCTCTACTTACAAAGCATTGAAGTTACATAAAACATCCAGTCCCGATCTGTAGGTTTTGATTTTTATGATTCCCAAATCCCAGTACTAAAGAGGAATCTTCACATTTGTTTCAAGAGACAGTGGACAACTCTTTCTTCCTCTGGCATTTTAAGAGTATCTGTCTGAATTCTTAAAGAACTTGCTTAGGAGTATAGGACTACCTTTGGACAATTTAGACCAGTGTTTTTACATATGAGTATTGTAATTGTTAGAGAATGCAATTGTAGAATACATATTCAAAAAAAAGATAAACAGAAGGAATGAAGAGCCTCCACACCGTATTCACAGTTCTTTAATGGCTAAGACAGAAGAGTCAGAGAATATCAAGAAGTAACAGAAATAGGAGAGGAGATGGGTAAGATGTTTCCTAACTGGAACCATTCTGCGTACTGGATATTTCCAGCCCCAACGTGAGCCACAGATGTATTTTGAAGGCTCTGATTTGAGGACATGGGTGCTCCCTGTTTGTCTGTGATTGGGACTGCTAAGTTTTCATTCTCCATGTGCTGAATGTCATTCCTATAGTCAAGCAAACCATGATGGTTCCTAGAAAAACTCATGGCTTGCAAAACTATTAACCTTTCGTAGGAAAAAAAGAGCTAATTAAACTCTGTAAATACAATTGACTATTATTAAAGCAAAGATCACTTAAGGAAGAAAAACTACCAACTCCTTCAGCAGCATGGGTATTTTGTAGAGATGGTCTTGAGTTCAACATAAGAGTAAAGTAGATTTACAACTAGTTGGAAGGCTGGAGTCTAGCCCCCCCACCACCAGAGGACAAGAAAGTGATAATAAAAGGATGTCATCTCTCAGCGTACAACATCATGTAACCATGACACAAAGACAAGAGAGCCAAACAAATATATGCATGTTCAAGTCAATACTGCCTGAAAGATGCAACGTATTTCAGCAAAAGGCTGTCTGGATGAATGGTCCAAGGCCAGAGTCTCTTATAATCTTCAAATTGATGAATAAGACTGATGACATCACAATGGGAGGTTAGCATTCTGGAATCTTGAGATGATCGGATCTCACCCATAGTTTACAGATCAGTAAAATGAACTACAATGAGTTTCAATGTTTTTCCCAAGGTCACACAGACAGTGACCAGCTCCAGAATGATAATTGGTTTCCTGATGCCTAGTTCAGAAACTATTGCCCACAAACTACACTGCTTCTCAGCAGACAGCCACAAGATTAAATGAGCTTTACATAGAGGACCCTTCTCATGATAAGACCCAGAACAGAAAGACTACCCAAGAAAGCAGAAAGAGTAGACATAGCCATTGAACACTTCAATTTCTTCACCACCGAATAGGAGATCAAATGTCAAGGAAGTGAGACCTATTGAACTAAACTGGTGACCACGCCCACCTCTTTATGAAAGAAAGGGAGGCAGGTCTAGTCAATACCAAATACTAATAGTATCGCTAACTAAAACAAAAGAAACTCTTTTTACTAGAATATTTGTAATAATCATAATAATGATAATATTTTAAAAACACTTGAAATTGCATATTACAAACACATGTGGTACAGAAATGTTTGAGTGGAGGAACATGAATCACTATCTTCCCTGCACAGCTCTGTCCCCAAAGGATACCAACTGATATCCCCCATGGCATAAGGAATCTTAGTCATCTCCTTTCTGATTCTCCACTTCCCTGATACAAATGCCAACACTGGTCCAACAAGTTTCAGAAACAACACTGATGGGAGGATTATCTGAGACACTTGATGTACACGATTTGTAGCAAAAGTCTGTGATTTCTCTGTAAATTACTAATCTGAGATAGACTCAACAAACCGTCCACAGCTTCAACTTCAAATGATTGGAACAAAAATAGAACGAGCCATGGACAGTGTCTGCATCCCTGTCCAATTTGATGTAAACAACGTTTGTAGAAATTGGGTTTGTTAAGAAAGTTTATCCATACATCTGGATAGCAATAAAAAGCGTTTCCTAGGAAACTGTAAGATCCTGTACCATACAGCATACAGCCCAACGAAGAGAAAATTAGATTGATTTCTAAATTCAAGGTACAAATTTACACAATTTTTCTTAACTCCCGTGGTGGTGCTGTCCGAATGAAGTGGGCATGTACCTTGGTGGTTGTAACTGTCCCCCACCTTTCCTGCTGCCATCTTGCCTGAAAAGTGCCTTGGTCCCATCTGGATTTCCTCCTCAGCTGTGGTTCCCCTGGACACAGACTCTCTGTGTAATTTGGTCCCTCAATTTCAGTTCCAGTATGGTCAATACTGCCCTTCTGCTGCTAAGGACACTACGGTTTCATGTCTTCCCATTTCTTCCAGGACAGCTGCCAGCATGCTCAGGTTTCCATCTGGGAAGTTTTGTGCTTCCCAGAGATCCAGGATCACACCGGTTGGGCTCGATTTGGTGGCAAAGTAATTCAAGTACCTGCAATTAGGAATGGGAAAATATGCTGAAAGGTGTGATTTACAGGTCTATTTAAAGTATTATTCTATCCTCTGCTCCTGTGAGAAATCTGTCTTTCTTGAAGTATTTCGGTCCCACTGTGGTGGTGAACCTTCCTATATGACTGCTCTGTACTTAATTAGATCAGCCCCAGACAGGACATGTGCTGTTTAACTTTGTTAACCTCAACTCTGAGTAAGATAATTTAAGAGACAATGTGTCTGTGGGTTTTGTTCTAAACACGAAATCAAGAGGCTTATGCTGTCTGTCCAGTTCAAGCTCTGATGATCTTTGACAGGTCATGCCACATCTCTTGTTTGGAGGTGACAGCTACATTCTACAAAGTAGAAGCTCTCGGGGTCTCTTCATATCTTAATACAAGTGCCGTGTGAGCATGTAAATTATTCAGCACACATTACGTCCTGTTCAACTGGTGATGAACAGTAATTACTGAGTAGACATGAAACTTAGGAGGACTTAGCAATAAGCTAGACCTAGTAGATCACAAGGGATTCTGATAAATGCCATGTAACCCAGAGCTTCTCTTGGAACTGTCTGGAAGCTCATGGTACAAGGTATAGAGGTGCTTAATGCAGACCATCAGGATAAAAATATAAGCAATATAGTGGGAAGAAATAGAAAAAGAAGGTCGCTTTCTATCTAATGGTTTTCAGTCCTGGAGATCTCTGCTAAATAAAAAGAATGGGTTCACAAGCCTTGACACACTCACCTGTCCAGGTTGAGTTTATGGGCCAGCATCCTCCAGTCATGGCCTCTTGTCTGGGGGGCATCCAGGCTGCTGCATAGCTTCTGCCGGATAGGGAGAGGGATGCTAAAAGCACTTGGTCCTGTGACAGTGGTGATGGTGCTTGCAGGATCCAGCAGAGGCAAATCGATGCCAGTAGGTTCCTGTAGGAACAACACAACTTTATTTTCAGAAGACAAAGGCAATGCCTGTTGAATCAATCAACATAATGCCTGACTCTCAGTCAGTTAAGATAGATTCAGAGAATGAGTTCTGTTGTCTTCAGGGAGGACAGTTTCTTCCTGGCTGGCCTGGAAGTAGTGTGTTACTATAGGCAGTTGGGAACCACAAGGTGGACATTTGGGGGGTAGTTTTGCAGAGCCTGTGTTCAGGAGTCATTGGGCAGGCCAGAGAGCTCTGGTAACATTTCACAGTGGGTCCTCTAATGAGAATCTCCAGGAGAGAAGAGAGGGGATGACTGTGTTTCAGAAGGTTTAAATGCTGGAAGTGTTCAAAGGAGCAATTATTTCTGAATGAATACATAGATCTGAGATGAGGAAGAGCTTCTGGAAACCATCTAACCCCCAAGGCATGCCCTGGGTGAACACTTAGAAAACTCCAGCTAGCCCTGTGAAGGTGGCTCCCTTCTACCCTTGCTTGATAAAATGGGAGAAGGCTAAGAGATACCAAATTAAGACCAACTTTTTACAAAGAAAATGGTAAACACAGAATATTGCTTTAGGGCAAGCCACTAATGGTGTCCTCTAATTGCCGAACTTCCTTGCTTATTTTTTAAATCCAATTTTAGTGGAGAAAGCCATAAATTGGTTCTTAAAATAGTTTCAGCTCATAAAACAGCACAAATGCAAAATTTAAATTTCACCGGCAAGAGAAACTCTAATCATTTTCTGATCACTTGTGCTGTACTGAAAGCGAGAGGAAATGCTACCTGGGAGACATTAAAGCAATAACAGGAAACCTCCTAAACCTGCTTCAATGCCATCTCCTTCTCAAAGCAGGTAACTGCTTGGTGTGCACAATTAGTTGCTAGAGGATACACTAGCCACAGAAGTGCGGCCATCGAGAAGTCTGCGATAGCCTGCCAAGTGCTCAGCTGAGAGGTCAGTGCCACTGCTGTCAGAGCCCTCATGCCCTGCCTTGAATTCTGATGTCTCTGAAGACTTGTCAGTCCTGGAGCTTTGAGGGGTAGGTGGGGTCTCAACTGGCAGCCTCCCAAGTGTGGCCCATGGGTGGTCTGCTTTAGGGGATCAGCGGAACAGTACTGATTTTAAATCTTCTATAATCCTTCTAGACAGGGTCCATTAAGGTGTTTGGGGACATTTTAGAGCAGAATAAAAAAATCTTTTAATCACATAAAATATACAATAGCATTGGCCGTGATCGAAGTATCAGGACTTAAAACAAATAGATGCCCTAGGCTCTAGGCTCCTCTGTGTTAGCTCTGGCTCCTTGGCTAGCCTGTGGGCTGCAGCTCAGAAGCTTCCAGCAGGATTAGAAAGCTCTGGTGAGACTCACAACCTGAAGCTCTTCCCCCTAAGGCACAGAGCTCTGCCAAGAAGTATGAGTGCATAACCTCTCGGGTCATAGGGCTTCAAAAAGGCAAAAAGAGAGTCATGGGGGGGTCATAATGCAATGCTTACTAGTGGATTCATGTTTGAGATGTTCAAATTCAAGTATCACAACCCTTATGTTGGGCACAGCAGTATGCAAGGGTGTATTGGTATGTGGAAGCAGAAAGGAGTGAGACACTGTTGCCCAGTTTAGAGACCCCGCCCAGGTTCAAGTCCTCTTCCTTTTTTATGGACAATTACAATCAACTACTCTTTAGGCTAGAAGGAGGATCTGCCAGCCCCTGAAGTACATCCCCACCTAATTGACATTGGGTGGCAGGGGAGGTTAAAGTCTGCACAGGGAGGAATTGGCTTGTGTAGCATTAACTATAGTCCCCAAAGGGTCTCCTTCTCATGGCTGGCCACAGTATCTTCCTGCTGTTCGCCTGCTTTCCACCATGCTCTCCTGTCAGCCTGTCCTACTGTGCAGAACTCTCGCCTGCCTCTCTGTTCTGTTCCTTCACAGAAGTGATTAACGTCCTTTCTCTCACATGAATTTCCAACCTTCAAATGTTGCACCTGTGTGTGTGTGTGTGTGTGTGTGTGTGTGTGTGTGTGTGTGTATTCATGGGTCCCCATGCCTGTGTGTGCCTTTATATAGAGGCCAGAGAACAACTGTGGGTGTCATTCCTCAGATACTGTCTTTGGTTTGTGAGACAGGATTTCTCATTAGTCCAGATCTCATCAACAAGGTTCAGCCTGTTGAGCACAGGGAGCCCAGGGATTCTCTGTCTCCTACCTTCCCCAGTCCTGGAATTATTAATGCATGGTGTACCATGTCTGATTTTTTTTTAACATGGATTCTGGAAATCAAAGTCAGATACTTGCAGTGTATTAACTAATCCATCTCCTCAATCCTAATATTTTAACATGTGTTTAACTGTATATGTTTAGTGTTCTACTTTTATACAAGCATAAAGGGTGATGTGATTAAATTTCATCACTCTTTTTAATTCCCACTTTTTCCAATCTCCAGTTTTTTTTCAAAGACAATGCCTCATTTTGCTTATGCACTTGGAAGCCTGGACATTTAAAGATGGCAGGCATATTATGAAAATATTTATCACAAAGATTATTAATAAGGAAATTGAAAAGAAATATAATTTATTCCAAATGAAACTGACAAATATATTGAGTTTGATAAAATGTGAAGCTCTTGATTTGACTTAATGGAAAGAAATTTTCTGCAAAGAATTAGCTTTCCAGAAAGATACCATATACAAATATGTATGGTATTTGGGCTGGGGAATGGCAAAGGGGAGGTTGAAGGAAGTGTGGGAGGGAGAGCTGTGATTGCAATATAAAATGAAATTTAAAAGAAAGAAATCAAAAATGTATTTAACATTGAAAACTTATTAGTTGTTAGTAGAATTATCTTGAATTTGAACAGATTATTGACATAATAGAGACTATACACTATTTAAACTAATTCCATTACTACAAATTGTATTTCCAATCTCCAGCTCTTGTTGTTCTTTGAGAGAAAGAGGATCACACACACACACACACACACACACACACACACACACACACTTGCTCTTCTGTGTTTGGCTCAATTTACTTCATGCCCTCTATCCAGTTGTCATCATCATGGCAAATTACAGGATTCCATTATTCCTTATGACTGATACTCCATTGTTATACATAGCACATTTACTTTATTTTGTTGAGGATATACCTAGGCTGCATCTGTGTCTTAACTCTTGGGAATTGGGCTGTATTGCACAAAGTTGTGCAGCCATGTTTGATTGGGCATGCGGGTTTAATTTCCTATAGTTATATACTAAGAACTGGGATAGCTGGATCATATGGTGGACCATTTTTAATATTTTCAGGCACCTTTATAATGACTATACTAATTTACATTCCCATCAACAACGTGAGAGTCCCTTTTCACCACATGCTCATTAGCGTTTATTGTTTGTTACTCTGATCATAGCCCTACTGACTGGGGTGGATGACATCACACAGTGTTTTGATTGTTTTCCCCGATGGCCAGCTTAACACTTTTTCAGCTGTCTATTGGTTCTTCATATTCTTCTCAGTGATATCTTGGTCAGAATTTGCTCATGTTAAAACTTTAAATACTTTCGCTAGTTCCTGATATTTTCTGGATAAGGACCTGTCAGACCTCAAGCTGACATGTGCCTTCTCCCATTCTGTAGCCATCCTTTCATCTGGTGATCATTTCTTTTGCTGTGCAAAAGCTTAATTGGAGGTCATCCTAGCTTGCAATTTTTGCTCTATTTCCTGTGCTTTTGACTTCCTAGCCAGGAAACCAGCACCTTTGCCAGGTTTGGAGTTGTTTGCCCTGGGTTTTCTTCCAGTAGTGTTAAGTTTCAGGTCGCAATGCTTAGGCTCTGATCCAGTTCAGCTTGGATGAAGAGGATTATGTCTCAGTCTTCTTCCTTCATGTGTTGGGTGGATACCCATATATCTGTCCTTCAGCTTTTCCCTACTCAGTATGAATACAGTTGTGGGTTCACCACACAAGCATGCTGTGTCCATGTATAATCTGTTCAAGGTTTGTTGACATATAGACTTGTTCAATTGTGCTATGCCTTTCCTATATCTGAGATGTTTATATAATTTTCATCTGTCATTCTATCCATATGATATATGACACTTCGTTTGCATGCATTAAGCCATACTTTCATCTCTGAGATGAAACCTCTTGATCAGAATTTTGTTGAGAACTTTTGTGTCAGTTTTGTCATAGGTATTCGTCATGGCTATGTGTATGTCTGATTTTCTTAAAAAGCAATATTGGCATAGAGTCAGCTTAGAAAACTGCCCTCTCTTGAAAACTGTGGAACAGTTTGAGAAGAACTGGCATTAGTTTTTCTTTAAAAGTTTCCTCACTAGTTTTGATCAAGCAGTGAGGGATAGGCACACCCTCTGTCTAGGGTTGCAAGGAGCCCCAGAGGGGAGGGTGGAAACTGAAACGTTAATTCCTCTTGGAGCAGGGAACCCTATAACCCTCCTTCCCTCATGTCACAATCTGACCCCAACCATTTCAGGTTGGTGATACTTGATCAGACTCAGTGCCTGCAGACTGTCCTGCTTCCAAGTCCTCCCTACTGCCACTTACAGTTCATTTATGCTTTCCTGTCGTCTCTTAGATAAATGCCCCAGAATCTGGCCTAAAGGACATGTGCTGCAACACTCTTCAAATGTACTGAAGATACCCTACTTGGATTAGCTGCTCTTCAGGATTCTGTTTGTTCAGCCCTACCAGATGGGATGGACTATGATTTCCTTTGGTCTCTTAAATTTCTTGGCAAGCAGAGTATTTTTTGTGTTATTTTATTAACAGGTTCCCCTATGGCACTCAACTCCCACGGTGCCTTGTATATTGAAGCTACTCAATCAGTGTTTGCTGAAGTAGGGGGAAATACTTTTTTTTGGGGTAGGGAGACGGCGAAGCCCATTCCTGAGCCCCACCTGTAGGGAAGGGTGTTGTGCTGCCTTCCAACTAAAAATGAATGAGGGATTGAGTCATTCACTGGTAAACTGCAAAGGTGAAGAAAGGCCAGTTTAAAGTAGGCATGGAACTCAGGAAAGTCTCCTGCACTGAGAGCATTCCTTTCTTGCTGAGTAAGGAACCTGCATTATTTTATATGGACATTGCCCTAACTCCTAATCTGGCTTCTTTGCCTGTGTCTTTCTGTGTCTGTGAAACAAGTCCTGTACTGCTCTTTTACTGACAGTATACCTTTATAATACCTTTAAGGGAATCAGAAAAAAAATATATGTGTGTGTGTGTGTGTGTGTGTGTATATATATACACATACACACACATTTATGTTTAAATTTAATGTAGTAATTGCAGTTTCCATTATCTTTTCCTTTACTTGCAGGTAAAAGTAGAGATTACTCTTAAAGAATGGTTATTACAATAATCTTTTATGATATTGTTACCATCTGCTTATGATGGTATAATTTTCTTAGTTACACATAATATTTTTCAGCATTAACAAAACATCTGTTCTGGGTGGTCACAGACATTCCATGCATCATGCTTGTGCTCTACTACTGGAGTGCATCTCTAACCACACCTTTAGGTGGATGGTGGTTTTCTTCATATAGGCCATGGTAGCCATGAAACCCCTTTACATCACAAGATTTATTATTCATTTCTATTTAATGTACATGAGTGCTTTGCCTGCATGTATATATATATATATATATATATATATATATATATATATATGTTCCAGTTTGTACATTGTGCCCCAGAGTATGGAAAAGAGCAGTAGATTTCCTGGAACTGCAGTTAGAGATACCTATGAATACTAGAATTGCACACAGGTTCTCTACAAGAGCAGCAAATGATCTTAACCACTGGACCATCTCTGCAATCTGAATCATAGCTTGTATTTTGAGAAAAGGGCATCTGATGCTTAGGCTGCCAGTGTATCTCACAGACTGGAAAGGTAATGCTTATTAAACCCAGTTATTCCAATGACAAGAATAGTGCATATGATTATGTGCCATGGAGCAAGGTCTGTTTATGACACTTATTAAAATCCACATATTGAATTTTCTCAACAGAACTAACAAATAATGGTATGCTACGTTAAGCATAAGGAAATTATAAAGGGGAAGATAATTGGATATATTCCTACTGAACTGTCCACTTGGGAATTTATTGTGATAGGCCTTTGTATATAGCAAAAATGACATCAAAGCCTAAAACAAAATTTCAAGTGTCTCTTACTTCCTTGTATTTTCACTTTGGAAAACATTGTTACCCCATCCCTGTCTAAAGACACAAAAAGTGAGATATTTTTCATCATTATTTTCATCATGACATTCATTCACACCAATATTTGAGCTTCTAGGCACTTTCCTTCTTTATCCTCCTTTCTGCAGTTAGAGGCCTTTAAGGACCATCTGGTAAAGGGGGCACAGGAAAACAGGTGGTGGTTATGAGACAACTGTGGTCTGTGCTCAGTACAGCCTGGTCTCTGTGGTGGGCAAAAGGTTCTCTGCCATGCTCGAGAAGCCCCGAGTTGTGTGGTCTTATAAATGACTGCTGGTGAGTGACCTTCATTAGTAGGTGGCTCGTGGGAAAAGGCAGCATATTCCTAAGAAGACAGATCATTCTATGGGGATAGGATATTAGAAATACAACCCCTTAGAACCTGTTACCCTGTTACCTTGCCTTGTGATGGAAGGAGCAAGGCTCAGAAGAAAGTAACCGCAAATGAAACCTTTTCTCTACGTGCTACAGCTTGTGAGTAATACTGGACCACTTCTCAGTTTCTGGTGAGGACTTGGGTCACTGGACTCCCCAGTGTCGATTGTTCATCCATATAGAGCCTCATATTGCGCCAACATCCGCACCAGATTGCTACTCCCTCCTCCAAAAAACCCAACCTGCATGCAAATGCAAACCACAACGGTGGAGCTCAGTGACCTAGAAGTCCAAGCAGCAGAGCGCCCCTTAATCCCTAAAGTCTTCCCTAGTCTGGTCACTTCTTCCAGCCTTTGCTTGTCTGTCACACATGGGCAAATGCCTGGCGCGTGACTACAGGGCTGGCCTCTGAGCTGTCTGCCAAGTTGCAAAAGCAATAATCTTTTTCTCTGTGTTGGCACCAGAAAGAAGTCCTTAAGTTGTGATCACACTTTGCAAAACTGCCCTTTCTGTGTGAGGAGCTGGCAGCCTTGGTGGGGGGAGAACTCGGAGCAGCTCTCATTTCTTTGTGGCTGCATCTGATCCACCTTTTCAGTGCACAGCAAATGTTCATGCTGAACAGAAAGCATGCATCAAAGGGCCAGACTCCTCACCCCCCTCCAAAATTCCGTAGCCTTTGTTGTCACTGGAGCTGGGTGGTTATTGAGCTTTGCAGACCTGCTGGGCCAGGAAAGTGAAAACACCCTCCGAAGCCAGCAGGGGTGGTACTGTGTGCCTGGGAGATAGGGCTGTGCATCCAAAGGCCCGGCGGTTGCCATGGCACCATGACACAGAGATCATTCCTTATGAATGTCACTGAGGTCTGTGACTAAAGTTGTTTATGAGTCAAAAGTCTCATGAAACTACAGGAGGAGAGGATGACTGCACCTCACAGGCTGTGGGAAAGAAGATTGGAGCTTCAATGAGCTCACATGCTTCTCCCCCAGCTCCCCCCCCCGCCTCGTTTGCTAAGGAAGATCATCTTTAAATAGGGCATGTGGCGCAAGACAGGCTGAACAGACTGACATCGCAGTCATCACTATGCAAAAGACAAAAAAGTATTTTAAATCATACACTGCTGGCTGTAGTTTTCCTGGGCTTTGTGGCTCAGGCAGCAGCATGGAGCTGAGCTCCAAGGGGCCACGAGGAGCAGCTTTCTGACCATTTGGTTTATTCTTCATCCTTTGTTCCTCCAACATGAAGGCTTACCGCTTTTCAAACCATAGTCTTTGCATCCAATGGGACAGATAAGGTCATGGGGTACCTCCTCTTTCCTTACAGAGGATATTGAAATAACAGCAACTATTGTTACTGCTAGAATATGAATCGACAAAAATGACCAGCTGCGTGTGTGAAAAATCATAGTAGAGAGAGGCAAAAGTGACAGCTATGCAGGGTATGGATTTGCTTCTATTCCTGGAGTTTCTCCTCCACCCTGAGATAAAGGACATATCCTCTGACATTTGGAGACTGAAGTGAGAGAAAGAAAGGAGATGAGAAGCTATGGAGCAGGCACCCCCTTTTTCCTTCATCCCTCTCAGTAGCCCATGACTAGGACAAAATGACACAAGTTCCTATGAGAGAAAGGCGGAACAAAGCCAGATGCTGGTGGAAAGTGCCATGTGCATGCTACTAAAACCTTGCATTTGAAGTTCAGCTCTCAGTGGGTTTGTCTCTCAGCGTTTTAAAAAGTAGTTTCACTATCTGGTGATGGCTGACCTGCAACTCATTATTTTGGTCAACCTGGCATCAAATCTCAGGAATATTGGGGTTACAGGAGTTTACTGTCATGTCTTGTTGTCAGACTTTTTTGTGTAAGTTATAGTATGAATCTTAAATGGGTGGCATAAGAAAACTTGGTTTTGCAAAATGATTCCTCAGCTGCATTAAACACACAGGGACCAGCTTGGGAAGCCCTCCATGTCATCTGCACAGGGAACACTATTGTCCCTTCCCACCATTTTTTCTCTGGAAACCCTGCCCAAGACCCCAAGAGTGTCTTACCTCTGACACAGTGCAATTGAGCTGGAAGATCTGACCTTCTCCTTCTACCTGCCGCACACAGAGTTTGCAAACCAGCTCCACGGTGTTCAGGCTGAGTCTTTCCAGGGTGAAGGTGCAGTGGAGGTTTCTCTGAGAGCCACTCCAGACATGGTAAAATGGAATTTCCTGGAAAATACGGGTGTGGTTAACACAAATGAGATGCTGGGAATCCCCATCAGACCCTATCCCCTTCTCAGTATTCACCTCCCCCAACATCATGACCATACAAATATGGTCTCACTTCTTTCCACACAAGAAATCAGAGGTGCAGAGAGTTTAAATAACAGTCAATGTTAAATAGTGAGGAAGTGGATGTGTTGAGCCTGGAACCCATGGAGTCAAGCTCTAGAATCAACTGCTAACCAGGCTACCTGCCTCTCATTTAGCAAAACAGCCTTTGTGGATGAGATTTTTTAAAAGCCTAGAAAGTTCTTAAATTTTTAAAAAGCTTAGAAACTTCCTAAAATAAATCCTTCGCACTCCATCATTTCTCATTAAAAGGAATCCCTGGTGTGACATATTGGAGAATAGCAAAGCTAGCCACAGGATACAGTGCTGATCCCATATCTTTTCATGCCTCTAGCCTCCCTTTGCCAAGGGCAGGGGCAGCTAAGACTTGCTCCAGTTTGAAATAAGTCCCACATAAAGGTCCTTGGCTAAAAAGCACCAAACTAATACCAGATACTCATTTGTAACCATCTAAACTACTGTACAGAGTGAATCCTATACTCTTATGACAATTAAACCAAGGACACAATTCATGAAAGAATGCAAGGTGTAGGCTGAGGTTCTGATGCAAATTCAGAAACAGTGACAGCATGCCATTTCACTGACATACTGTCACTCTCTAAACTCTGGCTTCTACATTATGCAGGTGTGTGCTAGCTAGCAAGACAGAAGGAAGCTTAATACACATCAGTGCCTCATTTCCTCCCATGCATTCATTTGAGGCTGTTCCTATTAGCTTAGTGAACATGTCCATCAAAAACAAATTTCCTAAAACTAAAATAACAGTACAGTTATTTTAAGAAGAATGCTTTAAAAACCGTTCCTTTAAAGTGCTTGTTAGTCATTTTCTGAGGACACCAGTCCTATACTGTTTTGGAGAAATAAGTGTTAGTATGGGAGCATTCCAAGAAAGAGGATCTCTTTTTTTAATTCTAATTTTATTTTTAAATTTAAATTAAAGCAAGGTTGCTTCTCATGTCAGCTCTCCCCCCTCTCCCTCCCCTCCTCCCATGCCTTCCACACCTCCATCCCCCTCCCCCAACCCCCACTCGAAAGGAGTTATCTTATTGACTCTAAAATCTCAATCTTCTGTCTTGAATCTGTATCATGCAGTTGGTGCCTCTTGGTAGCCTCACCTGATACTTAGCCAGCAGTTTGCTCTTCCAGAGGGAATGGGCGATGTCATGAATCGACAGGCGCAGGTTGTGGATGCTGCCTTTAAAATGAAGAGCCTTGGGTTCTTCTAGGAGCTGTCCTCCCATCTGCCTCTCCAGCTGTAGAACTTCCTACAACACACCCCAGGCCAAGGCACATTATTGATGGACCTGTCCGACTTCCATCAGACCTTTCATTAAGTAAATACATTTCCTCATCATGCGTGTTGGATAGAATACTGTACTTTGGCAGCCACCTATGAATTGGAGATCCTCACTATGAAGCCATGACCATCTTGCATGGGACCAGGCCCTGTTGACAACTAGACTGTGAAATTTGTATCACACTTTATGGGGAGAAAACTAAGCAGTGGCTTTTTGTTTGTTTGTTTGTTTGTAGTTGGCAAGAGCAAGTGACTGATATTGAAAATGGGAAGACATAATAAAACAAGAAAAATAATGGTAGAAATATAGGCAAACAGATAAGAAAGTTTTTCATTGAAATCTGAAAGGGGCAACTTCCTATATTGTATCTGATAAAACCAACTACCACCAACAAAAAGTGTTAAATGTTTTAGACACTTAGTCCAATCTCTTATAATCATAAGAATTATTAAGTAGTGATAGGAATTATGAAGTACCTAAGTCACAGTTACTAAAATATTTGTGTGTGTGTACAGGTGCATGTATGTGTAGACCAAAGGACAACCTTGAGTGGAATTCATTTGATGTCTACCTTTGTTCAGATACACGGTCTCTCACTATCTGGGACCTCTTCAAGTAGACTGGCTAGGGAACCTCAGAGGTTGGCCTTCATTTCTCCCTAGCATTGGATTTACAAACAAGATTAGATGTCATCACACCTAACATTTTTTGTTGTTGTTGCATAGGTTCTTGGATATCATGGCCAGAATTTTAGCAAGTTCTAAAAGGGGATGCATATGTATGTATGTATGTATATGTGGGGAAAATTTTTTGATACAGAGAGAGGAGATTTTTTTTGAGACAGAGTTTCTCTGTGGCTTTGGAGGCTGTCCTGGAACTCACTTTGTAGACCAGGCTGGTCTCGAACTCACAGAGATCCACCTGCCTCTGCCTCCCAAGTGCTGGGATTAAAGGCGTGTGCCACCAACGCCCGGTGAGAGAGGAGATTTTAAACAATGAGTTATGTACTAAACAGTTACCCAGATTAAAATTTTAAAAAGAATACTTATCTCTCAAAAATTCTAGGTGAATAAACCCACTACATCCTACAGTATAAAGATGTAACAGGAAGACAAAAATCTATATCTACTTCCATTCCTCAAGCTACTTAATGGGACTTAATGAAGCATTTCCAACTACAGCTGAAATTATCCAAATAGCAGCGTATCATAAGTTATCAATATCAATGCACAAAATGAACCACCCATGTAATTCACTCCTCTCGTGCTACCAAAGTTTTGATGCTTAAAATTATGTAGTTTATGACCTTTTAAAATTGGAAATCCAGGAAAAATAATGATATTTGCAACTGGCATAGAGCAAAGTATAGTTGTCTTCTGTGGTGGTACTTTAGCAAATAAGACAGATTTCAAAATACAGGCATTCAGAAAGCCATTTGCATGCACCGGAGAGCAAACAAGTTGTGAATACAGAGTGACCACAGTGGACAAGTTTGGATCTTTGTTGCTGTATATCCAGAGATGCGTGTGCTTTGCATTTGTTGAATGAATGGTGGACTATGCTCTGGACATCTAGTCACTACCAAGCTCACCAACACCATGGATAAGATGCAAACAGCTCCACGAAACTGCAGCATCACCAAGTCCTGAAAGTTCCTTTGAGACTTGGGAAATACATGGTCTCAGATAGGGAGTCCTCTAATTAGTGTCTAATGGAAGTCATGAGGCGATACCCCTCTGGCACAGAGAAGTGTGTGGTCCAGCTGTCTGACAGTATTGACCTACTCTCCTCCACGGCTGGAGATGAGTAGCTATTACTTTTGACAGGAGCTGAGCAGCCAACCAGCCACCCTGACACAGATGCTGTCTTACTGTGCCCTGAGTCTGTTGTGCTTGCCTCAGAAGTCCTCCAGAATCCCCCGTAGGACCTACAGACCTAGCCAGCTCACAAACCCACAGAGCCACCCTCCCAGTGTACCTCCCCTGACACTGCACACCCCATTTTCTGACAAGAATCCTTTGGCAGTCTGTGGAACTTGGAAGAGAAGTGAGGGTTAATTGCAGTTGCCTCTGCTTCAGCAAGAACACATAATGAGCTTATGTTGATCATGTTCAGTGTCTAGTTAGCATAATAGAGAAAGCTGATGTTCCCAGTGAACCTGGCACCTGACAAATTCTAAAGCTAAAATGATGTTTGTTTATAAGCCATTAGAAGAAAAGAAACATAATTAGAAATCTTTGAGATTACAGTCATGCCAATCAATCAGTTCTAGCTTCTTTCCAGTATGCCCTAATTACCTCATCAAGACATCTAAAGAGCAATCGATAGTAATTATCTGATTACTATAGATCTTCATTACATCCAAATTATCTCCCTGGGATGTCTGAAAGAAGATGCATTGTATTCTGGGAGGTAATTGTACCCAACAATGTAGAATGCATACCCCATCCCTACAATCAACATAGAATGCCAGAAGACAGCACCTTATCATTATCTGTTTTCTTGGCAGGATGGACCACCTAACAAAATCTTAGCTGCCTGTTGGCCATGACCTTGAAGTCAAGAAATCTAATGCCACATTCTGAATGCTAAGTCGGGGTTGGAATCAGTCCAAGAATAAGGCTCAGTATTTCGTTTCTCAGAAGTCATGCTAGGGCATTCTTCCTTATAAGGAGTGGTTCTGTAGTGACTTGGGGAAACCTTTACAAAGAAAAAAATCTAAACAAAGCACCACTTAGTGGCAGTGGGACCAGAGAACACACTCTGCATATTGTTATCCATCTCTCCATCAACTAGGAGGCCCATAATAAGCTGCCATGCAGTGCTGGAACATGGTCTCTTGCACATTCCTATCAACAAGCAATAGGTTGTATCATGAACCAATCAAAAACTTATTGTGCATGTTGTATTAAATTCTTAATACATTATAAACCCATATTTTCACACTGATGTATCAATATCTTATAAAAATAAAGTTATAAGCTGAGATTAATAAACACACACACAAATACTAATATTGTCTTTTTTTGGCCAGCGAGCCAATGGACCTGGGATGTGTGTGAACTTGATCTCTGTCATAGAGCTATTTGGTATGAGCAACTGTTCTCACACCAAGATCTAGGTGAGGAATTAGCTCAGAAATAAATATTTCAGTAAAAATGTCTTTACTTAAATCTAGCACATTTTTTCCTGAACAACAGTAACTAGAAAGTGGTTCTCAAATTGAGGGTCATGACTGCTTTGGGGAAACCAAACAACCCTCTCACAGGGGTCACCTAAGACCATCAGAAAGCACAGATACTAACATTATAATTCATAATAGTAGCACAATTACAGTTATGAAGTAGCAGTGAAAAAAATTTTATGGTTGGAGTGACCACAGAATGATGGAACTGTATTAAAGGGTTGCAGAATTAAGAAGATTGAGAACCACTGGACTACTGTTACTATAGACAGGATATCCTACTCAGAAAAAAAACATATAAATGAGGCAAGAAGAAGACTGGCTAGGGATAGTGACACACACCTTTAATCCCAGTACTCTCAGGAGATACAAGTAGGCAGATCTCCGTGAGTTCCAGGACAGCTAGAGCTACAGAAAGAGAGAGAGAGAGAGAGAGAGAGAGAGAGAGAGAGAGAGAGAGAGAGAGAGAGACAGACAGACAGACAGACAGACAGACAGACAGACAGACAGACAGACAGAGACAGAGGCAGAGGCAGAGGCAGAGGCAGAGACAGAGAACAAGCTAAAACACTAAAGATATTTAAGCACAAATACAAGATATTTCAATCAACAACTCCTTGGCAATGAAATTCCAAGGAGTTGTTGATGGCATGTAAATTCACCTGCGAGTCATGCTCAGTCGATGTCACCTGTAAATTCTTGTGTCAGAAGACTAAAAGGGTCAACCCACAGGACATACTAAACAGTCTTTGTTTCCATTTTGTTAGTGTATAGTGTTCTGAGATAGTGCAATCTCTATTTGCCCTTTGTGACCTTTGCTGAACAAAGTTGGTTTTCTGGATTTCTTCTGCATGAAATCATCGTGCTTAACAAATGTGATATGGACACAAGGATGAAATAAAAATAACAGACACACTCCTCAATGAGACATGGCTTTACAGCTAAATGCTTTCCTCTCCTGGAAAGCATCAGTGAGATGTGTGAGTTATGTCAGGAAGGGTGTGGCTTGGCACACAGCTTTGTTCTGCATGGTATAGAGACAATGTGAGCCTATAACCAGGCTGAAACGAGTTCTACTCTAAAACAATGTC
This sequence comes from Mesocricetus auratus, assembly GCF_017639785.1. Lineage (NCBI taxonomy): Eukaryota > Metazoa > Chordata > Mammalia > Rodentia > Cricetidae > Mesocricetus > Mesocricetus auratus. Next base: position 17,319,737 of record NW_024429193.1, read on the forward strand.
TTGACAGACCGTATTTGAGTCACAAAGGTTAGGCTATTTCAAACACCTTAATGGAGAATATGAACCAAATATACTGAAGGTCAAAAGATTTGGGAAGATTTAACAAAATATCGTGACCTTGGAAAGAAATGTCATAATAAACATTAGGATCATCTAGGCTGTTTGTACTTAGAAATATAAAGGTCACCTTCTTTGTTGAGGTTGTCTTTCCTATTAGTGGCCACTTTTACTTCCATGTCAGGTTAGGGTTCTGCTGAACCTACTGGATACCCTAATAAACTATCTCTTTCTCTAGCTTTACTTTGAAAAGAATATCAATAATGACTCAAGAGTCACTGACATCAGATCTCTAGCCCATCTCTCCAGGAGAGCACACATGTGTACACACACACGTGAATCCTAGAGTATTGTCAGTAGGACCTGTCCCTGGGATCTGAGAAGTTCCTTGGTGTAGCATCTGCTTCCTGCAGAGATGTGGATGAGGACTGAATTGATTCCAGGAGCCCATGAAAGACTGCAGCTAAGGCAGCAAGAGGGAATTCCACTGTAGACACAAGCAGCTTGAGCAATAACCAATTAAACCAGGGCATTATCCATGCCGAGCCATTAGCCTGGGCCACTTTAGAGGCATAATAAATCCAAGCTCTTTTAAAGGCCTATGTGGAAACATAAAGCAGCTCTGGTCTGTGCTCTCTGCTCTCACAAGTCTCCTAGATAGTAAGATTGATCCACATTGGGCCTGGCAGAGGGAGGGAAGCAGAGGCATACCTGGGAACCCATGGCTCTCATGTTCTTTCTCTACCACCAGAAATTCTCACTCTTCGCGGTTGTTAAGCCACGTCAGATTCGCCACCTCTGTTCCCCCTGTCCTCTTTTTCTCCTCCTGTTCCTTCCAATCAGGGACAGGCCTCCCTTCAGGGACACTCACAATTAGGATTACTGATTAAACTTCAGTTTCTTATAGTCCACTGATCACTGAAGAGAGGGCGGGAAGGAGATGGAATCACCACTTTGTTTCACTTGTCTGATTTCAGCTTTAGTATTGTTACTGTACTTAAAAAAATGTCTTCTGTGTACTCTATTCCCAATAGAGACATAAAAACATGAATAGACTCCATCTATTTTTGCCAAGGAGCTGGGTCATCAGACCAGGCTCACTAGCAGGCAGAGGGAGTTACTATGGAGATATCAAGGCCCTCCAAAGGCCAAAGCAGCCAACCTCAACCTCCATAAGTTTGTGCTGGCCCTAGTTTGTGGATCTGGGGAGGGGGGGGGTCGCTCCTTTTTGCTCTGTCCATGGTGCTGATCCAGTGCAGCACAGAGCTAGGGCATCCTCTCTACTCCTGTATGTGAGAACAACCTAGCATGTGTTCAGCACACCTTGCACATTAAACCTCAGATCAGCCCTCAGTGATTGTACTGACTGTTTGTACAAAGAGTCACAACTGCCGTCAGATTTAGTGAAGCCTGCCCTGTCTTGATCCAGTCTTTATTCCAATAATGAAACCTGCCCTGGTCATTTGGGAATAAGAAGATTCTCTCTACTACTGTGGCTATTGCTGCTGCCCCTGTCACAGCAGTATGCCTGTACTCTACTAAAGCAGAGGCCAAAAAGAGCAGCCGTCCTTCTCTCCTGTTCCCTGCCAGCTCTCCAGCAGACAACTCTCAGACCCGTGCCTGCTGTCTCCGCCTCTGGCCTCCCGGCCTTGGGCTGCTGAGCTGGGCAATGGGGAACAGCTGACTGCCAGCCAGCCTCTTCCACCTGCTCAGGTCAGTGTCACCTCATGCTACTATTTTCCCTTCCTGTGTTCACACTGGGGTGCTCTGCCCTGCCCCCAAGCCTGTCTGCCTGCCTTCATCCTTAATAATAACAAGGCTAGATGCCAGTGACCACGTGCAAACATTCCCCGTCAAGTCTCTTCGTTTCCAGGGCTCTGCCTGCTGTTCCAGCAGCTGCTGCTGCCACAGATGCTTGGGCTGAGCTGCCACTCTCAGCATGCCAGGTCAAGGAAGTTGGTGATGCTTTCAAAGCAATGTGCCAAATGGGGTACTACTCAACAGAGTGGTCATGCCACTTGTCTTCCCCTGGTATACCGCTGAATGAAAACAATATATCTCACATAGTATTGTGGAACAGGGGTTTTTAGACCACTTTTGAGTTCCTCTTTTTAAATTTTTATTTACCCTTTGACATGTTACAATTGGAATTCCACATGAGCAATTACCACAAATTTAGGGCAATACAAACTTACTATCTTGTGCTATGTATTTCAGCAGCTCAAGCCAAGCATTAATATCTACAATTAAGGCTCATGAGGGTTTCTTTCCCTTCTGGAGACTTGGAGGGAGGGGAACTAAGCTCCACGTCCTTTCCCAGCTTCTTCAGGGTGCTCACCTAGTTCATCTCATGATTCCCTTCCTCTGCATCCAAATCCAACAAAGAAACATCTGCCCCATCTTCCTTCCATGGCTATAACACCTACTGACCACAAGTCAGAAAGGTTCTTAATAAAACACTTGCAATTATTTTATACCCATCCGATCGAGGGGAACTTCACAGAGAGTATCCAAATCCCTATGCTGTGTAAGATATTTTCACATTTACATGTTCAGAACATCAATGTGTAGATATCTTCAAAGAATCATTACTCTATCTAGCACAACTTCTTTCCTTCCCTGTGCCTCCTACAAAAGTAAATCAACGGGTAGGTTGTTAGAAGTATAGTAGTATAGGATAGTTAGTAGTACAGGAGAAGGCTAAGTACAGATTTCATGAGACAATGAGAAGACACCATACAAAGTTCTCTCTGACAACATCTGACCAGCTAGACTCCCACCAAAGAACTGAAACTAGAGTACAATTAAATTTAATATATTTGTTGATTTATCACCTTCCAAATTGGACAATAGTCTCAATGCCCATGTAGGGATAATTAATAGGATATATTCCTTATTTTGTTCACGATTTAATACTTTGTACTTGCATTTTCCAGGGGTCCTGGAAATAGACACAGCCATTGAAACCTTTAGCACATGTTTTTGGTTTTTATCTAATAAATGTCATATGAATGGATACATTAATGTCAGAAACCAGGACCCTGAGAGTTTAATACCCAAGTCAGGTTAGTTTTGAGGTCATTGGCTGATTCCCAGGAGGAAGTGACAGATGGGCAACAGTGGGGATGGCAACAGGTGGCAAGATGAAAATAATGCCACCTATACCCTTTAACAGGCTGCCTGGCAAGCATGGCTGAGGGGGCATCACACCACTGACAACAGAGATTCAGTGTTTCATTCTTCTTCTCTCTCTCTCTCTCTCTCTCTCTCTCTCTCTCTCTCTCACTCCCTCCCTCCCTCTCTCTCTCTCTCTCTCTCTCTCTCTCTCTCTCTCTCCTCTCTCTCTCTTTCTCTGTGTGTGTGTGTGTGTGTGCGCGCGCGTGCTTTCTAGGAGCCATTAGGGTATTTGAGAACTAGACTAATCTAAGGGAGAGTTTTCTCTGTGCTCAGGCACTCCACAGAGAAAACCAGATTGTTGTGATGTACATTATTTGGTCTGGATCACAAATACATCTGTCAGAAACTCAATAAACATCATGTGCTATACAGGGTGAATGCAAATAATCCCTTTTAAGTTTTAGATGTCTGCATTTATCAAGGGACTTTAATATGAAGAGACGTCTCTGATAGTGGGACAGAAACTACGTATATCTATAGATGTATTTTTCTCTTTGGGTGTTTTTAAACTTACTCCAAATATAACTTTGTTCTCTGTTAATTTCTGGTCTATTTATACTAGGATTTAAGTCTTTGCAAATAACGAAAGGAAAATATCATTTTTATTACTTTAGTCATCCAAGGAGGAGGATAGAAAAAGAAACCCCCTGATATTCCACACACTGTATTTTCAATATACTTGACCTCTCTATTTGAGTTTATTCCAAAGTATTCTCACAGCTTTCAGCATCTTTATCTCTTTGTGTGAACTCAACCTCAGCCTTGCTCCCACTGGTCCTTCATGCGTGTGCACAGGGAGAAAGTGCCCTGAAAAGCATATGAAAGATTCCTGCTGTCTTCCATCGGCCTTGACTCCTACCCCAGCAGTCACTGCTGGCATTCTGATTCTACATCAGTACTTCCAAATTGCTAAGTGCAGCTTTTAAGTTTCAGGTGACCATTTTTTTTTTTTGCTCCAGGGCTTAACAAAATTCAGGAAAATTGTTACAAAACCTGCCAAACTCAAAGAGGTAGGAAGAAAGATGAAAGAATGCATTTGGGCTTCTTGAATCTGACTGACAGGGAAGCCTCCTAAATTCTTTTGGTCTAGCCATACACATAATAATATAACCAGCTTTAAAAACATATCTTTTTAATATATCTATGTTTGACTTTAAAAAGAACCAATTAATATTCCTGGTATATTCAGGGTGCCATCTTTTCTAATATTGTACAAAGACTATGTAGTGTTATACATTAGAAATGAATACTTCTCTAGATACTCCACCCCAGTCTCCTGTTTCTGTTTTTCCACAATTCAGAAAGATTCCCCACATCCAGCTGTAACTTTATGAAAATGTCAAGTCCTGGGAGACACAACATTGAGTTCCCAGTGTTACTGGCAAGGAATTACCTTAAAGCATAAGGCAGCAAGCAGACCTCCTTCTGCTCGGGGCCTGGATTTAGAGAGGAGAGATTGTGTCAAAGACACAGAGGCATAAAGGCAGAGCTGATGGAGTGTTCATGGAGAACAGAGATCGCTGTTAGGCATGAAGCTGGCTGTGCTGTGATCAGGAGCTTTGGGGGGGACAGGAAGAAGTTTCCAAACAACTGACATGTGAAATACAATGCATCAGGAAGAGATCAATAAAAGGCAACAAGGGAAGGCACTGTTTATATTAGTCATTTTAGGATTGTAATGGGCCTAACTGAAAATGAGTCTGAGTAGAAAGTAGAGAATCTGTCAGTTTGTAGGCATTGTTGGCCATGGGAATCAGTGCAGCCCACTACAGCCCTATGTGAGAATGTTTGAGGTGAGTTCTCTCTGGATATGGATAAATGCAAAAGAGGACTTTTGGATCAGGGAAGGTTGAGGAAGTTTTTCTAAGAGAAAGTGGCAGCTTCATTGTGACAGAGATGGAAGCTCATTACACCAGGAAACGTGCTTAGACTGGAGATCCTTAGAAAAGAGAAGTTACTGCTGAGACTAGAATATGAACACATCCAGATGGATTGATGAATAATGTGAGTGGATATGAAGACTAAAAAAATGCATCCAGAAAAATTCCGGGGTTTACATCGAATTTGAGGGAATACTTGGAATAAAATAGGTTGAAAGAAAGATTGCAAGACAGGTTCTTCTGAGGCTGGTATGGGCAGTGGTCTGTATTTAAGGAAATGCAGTGGGTAATAAATGACCTCTTGAGAAAAATCCAGCCTACAAGTGGAGAGATCTCCCAGAGTAGCTATGGAGTATAAGAATGGGTAGACTTGTTTTTTTCTCTTGTGATGAATTAAAAGAATGGGGTTTCACTGCAGGCACTGGAAGGGATGAAGAACTATCTGGAAGGTTCAGCAGTGGCTAAGATGAGTAAGTGAAGGAGTGGGAGAAAAAATGATTTGTGGATGCAGGATATTTGTTATTAATGGAACCATGTTTCCAAAAAAAGATATATGAACATGTTTAAGATAAGTCCTTAACTGACTGAAAAATATGAAGGAAACATTAAGATATAACTCGGATCCAGCCAACGTAGATCAGAGCCTTTGTAGAAGGACACCCAAACATGTCTCCAAAACACTAGTAGATTTTTTTATTTGTACTGTGATAAAGAATTACTAAATGAAGAAGAGATTGAGAAAGGAGAAGACAAGGAAGAAAAAAGAAAGGACTGGAAGGATAATGCGAACCAGCTTGGAAATATAAGGACTACAAACTAGCAAGGAGATAGAAGAAAAGCAAGCCATGAGAAACAGCAGACAGAGTTCCAAGAAGGTACGCTTTTGGTACTGAAGGGCCCTTTTGAGCTAATCAGTCTCCAGGTTCCAATTCAAGTATGAGTAAGGTAGTGCAGACATGACTGAACTAATTGTCTCTTCACAGTGTTGAATAGACTATTTACTTATCCTAGGGTTTTGGTATTCCTACATTATTAAAAGGCTAAGAGGTGCAAGAACGCCTCATCCATTATTCACATTTCTTCCCAGATAAGTGCTGGATCCCCAGATGCTGAGAATTTATAAATGTCTGTCTGGAAAGGATTGACCATGATACAAACTGCTCTTGGGTTGTTTTCATTGCTTAAAGCAATCTGCTGGTCTTTCTTTGCATTGACCATTCCCATTCTTGTTCTGTAATTAACATATTCAAATGTGGGATTTGCAAAATATTACAATTTTTGCATAGACCCTTGTGTGTCTATCGGGAGGGCAGTCCTGGAGATCCCAAGTATTGCTATGTCAGAATATAAATTATGTATATGAAACATTTTCAGATACCATCAATTTTTTTGGCTGTGCATTTCTTGCAATAATTTTTCATAAAACTGTTCAGAAGATTGCCTTAGTCAGACCCTACATCTCTCCAACAAATAGTTTTTACCAAGAAGAATTTAAACCCAGCATGATTTTTTTTATTGTGACCATGCATTTGAAATGTCACACACATCAGCAAGGAGGACAAAAGAAGCAACCCGAAGCCTTGCACACAGCCATGCTTACATCACTTAGTTCCACATCAGGAAACTCAACAAGCTTGATCATTAAGAATATATGTAGTGACCAGTAGAGTCCCTTCCTCTTCCTGGACACCTTGCAGGCAACATCTACCATGAGAACTGCACAGTTGCCTATGTTGCTCACTTCCCCACACATCCCTTAACATCCTCTTTTGAGATTGTTTCCCAGGAGCCCTGACCTGAAACCTCCAGTTTTCACATTCCAACATTATGCTCTGGACAGAAACCACAGAAAGAAATACTTTGACAGATGGAAAATGTTTTTCACTTGACTTTTTGACTCTTTTCTCTCTCACCTCCCCCTCACCCTGAGGATGCTCTAATTGCCTATGACTGGCTGGCCTTCCTGCTGCCATATCATGGCAGGCTTGTCCTCTGTCTGACTGTTACCTGTAGAGTAAGTTAGTTCCATAGACAAACTGTAGTTAACTGCCCACACTTGAGGCTTGCTTTCTATATACCATTGCTGTGTGACCTAGAGCCACTTAAACTTTCCTGACCTTTGGGGTCCACATCTGTCAAGTAGAAATAATGATACCATATGGCACTATTATAAAAATTTAATAAATTAATAAAAATATGCAGAACTTTGCCTGTTATATAGAAGAACTCAGCAATAATAATTATTTTTATCTTTTCCTCTGTTATCTTTGGATATTTTCCCCTATAACCTTAGTTGAATAATATCAACATGATATCATTGATTCCTGAATCACTACTTTGGGATTCTTGTCTGTTAAGAAAATCAAAGTATGTTATTTTAAAACTGTTGCCCCACACAATAATTATATATGTTTATGGTGTATAGTTTATTGTTAAAGAATGAGATAAATTGAGATAAATAATGAATAATCTGATTTTGTGTTCATTTTGAAGTTGGTCTTATAGTATTAAGCAGTAGAAGAAAGATATCAAAAGCTAAGGAAGGTCAAAAAGGGAAGGAAATAGAGCTTGACAGAGATAAAGCCACATTTATATATTTAATTGTCCCTTGGATATCTTTGGATGTCAGATTAACCCCCCCTAATTTACTAGTCTATAGGAGAAAGCACTATTGCCAACAACTATTTGTGTCATCCAAAATTAATAGCTGATTAACCTAATCTACAAAGTCAGAGTTTTAAGACTGGACCTCTGGAAGGTAATTAGGTGATGAAGGTAGGGTTTTCCTAAATGAGATAAGTGCCATTATAAATGAGACTCCACAGACTTTTCCAGCCATCTGTCTACCACATGAAGACACAGCAAGAGAATGGCTGTCTGAAACCTATGGAGTCCTTACCTGAGCCCAACCTTGCTGACATCCTTACATTGGGTTTCCACCCTCCAGCACAACGAGGAAAAGTGTCTACACTTAGTTACCTAGTTCATGGTATTTGTCATAGTCGCTTGGATTGACAAAGTAACAAAGCCACCTACTGTACCTTTGCCATTGTTAGAGACAGAAGTTTGATCTTCTTCCACTACTTTAGTGGCAGTCACCATGCGACTTGCTGGGGACCTTAACGTCCCTGTCTCCTTCCTTTCATTCCCCTGGCACCATCACAGCTCCAACACAATCTCCTTAATAATTTAACTCTGTCCAGGAAGTCAGAGTCATGGGTCGTATGGACATTTCCAATCATGGCTTGCCTCCATTTACACCTTTGTAGACTCCATAGACTCTTATTGTCAGCTGAGACCCATCTTATGAGTTTACTGGTAGAGTAGATCTGCCTAAAGACACCAATTACCATTCGCTTTTGTGTGTCTTCTCCCTGTTATCTGTATCTAGATATCTTGGATGTTTTTCCCTACCAATGCTGCTTAAAACCCTACCTTCCATTATGACAAGTCTCAGATGGTAGCTCTTGTTCAGATTTCCTTAAAATACTATGTAGCTCTTCTCCCTGAACTCTCACAGAGGGTAGTATCAGCAGTGACATTCATCACATTCTGGCTTATCTCCTCAACCCTGTCGTACTTCCTTTATTCCTCCTTCTAGATCATAACTTCTTCACAGGCACTTATTATATCCCTTAAAGCTTCAAATGGGATAAAACGAATGGCAATAATCACACCAGGAATTAAGCTCATTTATTCTGCAAAACAGCAGCCTGTTGTCAAATGCTAACCCTCTCCCTCACAGCTCTCGTAAAAAGAATGGGAAAGCATATAAATGAAGTAGTACACAAGAGGAACATACAGTATGAGCAATTATGCCAATTTCTTTTATAGGAAGAACGCAGCTGAGATAAACATGGAAGCAGATTATTTACCATCCATGGGTTTCGTTGCCAAATTCTTCTACATTTTTCATTAAAAGAGCTCAAATAAGGTAAACAAAAGTAGCCCTTGGGGAAAATCAGCACAGAGAAAACAGCTTATCTATCAGTATGGCCTCTGAGATATATCTATTTGTGTTAATGCTTCCTCTGGGACTCATTGCTTGTGTTTGCACACCTGCCCAGAACCACCTCCAGGTGTGCAAGGTCACTTCAAACCTTAGCTTGTAGGTAAGGGTAAAGAGGACAAGTCAGGTGGGAGTCACTTACCTTTAGAGCATCCTGTGTGTCATCCAGGCAGTAGACTCTAATGCTGTACTCCAGGGAAGAACAGCAAAGGGGCCCAAAGATGGCCAGTTTCAGGCGCTTGGCTGCTGCTTTGGTGGTGGACTGCCCAACCAGGGCATAGGTGCTGAGGTTCTCCGTGAGAATATGGCAAGCCTCTGCATCCAACTGAATGTAACAGGGGGTGGTGAAGTTTTCCTCTCCTACCACCACCACATCCTGGGAATGAGAGGGAAGGGGTCATGGTTAAGCTATCAAGGACACATGCCAATTACCATGGACGGTGATAGATAAAGCAGTTCTGATTCATCTTTCTCCAACTCTGTAGTGCCTGTTTTCATTCCCCATTATCAGTTCTCTTTCTTTCATTGTCGATATACTCATGTGATTATTTGCATAAATGTCCTGAAATCTACATGAACATCCAAAAGACAGTAACAAATTATTCCTTTCAGTTCAGTATACCTGTATTTATTAACTGCTTCTGATAAATGGTTGTTGTAACCTTTCAATATCGCATTTAATTGAAAAGTACAAAACATTGAAGTGCTACCATAGCATATCAATTTTTTCCCAAGAATCTATATTTAAAAATAATTAGAGGGATTAAGGAATTAAGGCTTTATATAATATTACTCTATTTTTCTTTCAAAACTAACACTACAGATAATTCCTCAGAATGGTATAGTTTCCTATAAATAATCTCAGCCCTGAGAGTCTCCACAAGGTGAGCTGTGGGAAGTACATACTGCCTTTTCTATAATTCTTCGATATTTTTCCATGTAATAATTGAAATTATTCTTAATTTAGACAAAATATTTGGTAAGAAAGAAGTAGAAGTGATGATTTTGGCAAAAGTAATTGCTAATTCAACCATATTTTGATTTATTCAAATGACTTAAGTCAGATATTAATGAAGAGAGCGGGTCAGGTCATTAAGCCAAGGGTCAGCATCCCACGTGCTCCCAGGACAGTTGGCAGGGTGTAAGGTGACAAGAGGCACTGGAGACTGGGCAGTAGAGCATGTGGCTGGGTTAAGAGTACTGTGCCCCATGAAATCAGACAATGGGATGGCAAGGCCAGGGTCCCCAGAGACATGATTTGCCACAGGTAAGTACACATTGTGATTTTTATATGTTCTCCCCACTTTTAAGTGATTCAGATTGAGAAGAAAATTCCATGTGTGGGAAAGAAAACACATGCATGACTACAAATTCAGTTTCTGAATTAGGGCATTTTCTCCCCACAGAGCAGGAGTCATTTCTACAATGCTCTCTACTGTGTCCCAGTAGGTTTTTCTCATGCTATGTGACAATTACTGAAAAAAAACACAAAAAACAAAAAATGAGTGAATGAAATTTAATCTCTAGGTCTGGATAAAGATATGATTGTAGCAGCCTCCCCAGGCAATAGCTTATTGGCTAGGCCATATGACATCATCTGAGATGTTATGAGCTATGTTTTAATATCAATGGATTAGTAGTTTGAAGTGAATATAAAGGAGTCTTACATTGAGGAGAAAGCATCTCAAGTTCTCTAAGTTTATTCTAGGCCCCAGGATACTGGGCAAAGAAGGAACTGGTAGGAATGGTTTAAGAAGTCTGGAGGCTTTGGACAACAGTGTGCACCATGACCCAGGCCTGCTTTGAGAGAGTTTGCATGAGAATGTCACTTGTACTTTTCTTCCTCGCTGTAAAGATTTGTCACTCATATTGGTTTAATAAAATGGTGATTGGCCAGTATAGGCAAGAAGTATACGCAGGGCCACCAGACTAGGAGAATTCTGGGAAGAGAAAAAGGTAGAAATGGGGTTGCCAGTCAGAAGCAGAGGAAGCAAGATGAGAGTGGATCACTGAGAAAAGGTACCAAGCCATGGGCTAATTTAACTTGCAAGAGCTGGTTAGTAATAAGACTGAGCAACAAGACAAACATTTCATAATTAATATAAGCCTGTGTGTGTTTCTTTGGGACTGAATGGCTGTTGGACCAGGTGGAACAGAAACTTCTGTCTACTAATGAGTTCATCACTGTATCATTGTTAGCATCATTCAGTCCCAGAAATGGAAAAGGCATTAAGCAGAAAATCTTGCAGACACTTAAGATAGGGCTTTAGTTTTTTTTTGATACTTTAAAGCTTAAATGAGATTAAAGTTAGGCCAATTTAAGTATATTTAAAGACTTTAATTAAAGGACAACCCCAAATTCAACACTAGTCTTGAGGGGCTCTGATAAGGAATGATTCCCTCATATGGTCAAGTGTAGTCAATGTTCATAGAAAGGAAAAAATCTAGCTAATCTCAGAATATCCTACATTGCTGTTAAATCAGTTTTCCTAAAATATTATAGTCTTAAACTTTCATGTATATCTTTATAATCTTTTTTGCTAAAAATACCATAAGTAATCATATTGTAACTTCACATTTTGCATATGTAAATTTTATATAAATACACATTTATACTATCATTTACATATATATTTGATAAAGATATTCTTGAGAGGCAGATGCTAAATTGAGAGTTCTGATGTAAGTTCTGATGATCCCCCACCCTTTCCTCAACATGTGGTGCCATTCCCCTAACAGTGACTCCCCTGGGACTTCTTGTCATCTCATTTCTGATTTTGAACATGCCCTTCCTTTTGCCCATCAGTCAGAATATTTGACCTTCTGTCTCTCATTTTGAGTGTGAGCTAAAAGGCTATCGTGCTTTACTTTAGAAATAAAGGTCTCCCCTACTTACCCCAAAGATGGCCGCGGGTGCCATGTTTCTCCCACAGACTCTTACTCACCTCCCACTCTCCCTGCACTGTCTGGTTCTTGAGTTGAATCTTCCAGTCCTCAGTGTTGGGGTCTGCACAGTGATGCAGAGTGAGGATGACAGGGCGTGTCAGCAGAGCTCCAGGAGGCCCACAGCTCACCACAGGGGTCAGTAGGGTCTGAGAGTCTTCCATGGGGGGCCTGCAGGGAGAGCAGAGAACCATACCTGTGACATTTCCATAGTACCAATGCACTGTGTAATCACTGAGATCTAAAGTTGGATAAACAGTTCAAATCACTTCCTCATAACACTTGGGGGTAGGAGGGTAAGACAGAAATAAATGGAAGCCATGTTCTCTATAGATGGGCTTTCATCTTGTAAGACGGGAGGTCTTTCTGACAGCAATGCATTCACCGGCATCTCTTTGATCCTGTCCTCAGACACAGGGCTGCCTTGGATAGTGTTCTCTGAATTCGTGCTCTGATACTTTCAGGATGGAATGAGAAAGAACAAAATCCGTATGAAGTTACATAAGCAGCTTTTCTGATAACTCTCGCCACTGGTCTCACAGTGTTTTAAATACTTTAGTGTTTTCAGGGCCTAACTCGAAAAATACTTCAAAAAACTCACTTCAGAATGAGGACACCCTACAGCTAAACTTAGTCCAAATGACTTTCAGGCATAATTCAGGCTAGTATAGCAGATTCATTCTTTCAGATGTGAGCAGAAAGAATATGGAATGGCATTTCTATAGCAAGTTAAAATGAGATCACATCACTTATGTGTTTCACATGCAAAAAATCTGGTCAGAAGGGACTCAAAGATACAAACTGTTTCTTTCTCCCACTCTCTCCCCTTCCTTTCTCCTTCCCTCCCTCTTTCCTTCCTTTCCTAAACTCTGTCAACCTGTTAAATTTACTTTACTAAACAACAAACAAATGAACTAATTAGTCTAAACTGCCAATTAGTATGCAAAGAAATCATTCCAAAGTCCTGAGCGTGCTCATCTGTCTCACAACACACAAGGGCTGTTTTGTGAATAGAGTGAAGGCATGCATCTTAAGAGCTCTCAAGTAGACTATCACAAGATCATGGCTGCAGCAGTCACAAGCCCATGGAACTTTAGGAGTGTCATCAATACCTTTCTCCCCAGAACAAGAGGTTGATGACAACACAACTGACAAGTGGTTAGTGTCTTAGACGTATTCAAATTTATGGTCAATTGTTTAGATCTCATTTATTTCTTCTCAACTCATATTATAATCAACTAGAATGAACACAGTCTACCTTCTAGACAATTCTTTCCGTATGTCCTTGGCCTGCTAACTAGGCCACTTTGTATCATGTATTTGGAGATTATTTTGATATCTTTTCCCTTAAAGAACATTCCCAACTTTTTAAATGTCATCTCACAAGCAAGGATTCCACTTATCTCCTTACGTTTCTTTCCTCAAGTTCACATGGAAGTTTCCAATGATTTGGTGTCTCGTTAAATTGGGCATCCTGAAATTAACCTAAAACTTAAGTGTATTGCTATTATTTTTACTTAGATTATATAGATATAGCCATAAACCACAAATCATTGCATTGGATTATTCTCAATCAAGTAATAGCTTATAAATATTAAGTGCCAGATACTAGTTAAGAGGGGAGATGGAGAAATTATTATTGAAAAATTTCTTTCATTAAAGGAGGCAATGAACACCATTGGAAGCTAGGTCATTTGTTAAAGCTGATCCATCAAATATTCCTAACTTAAATGTTTTTAGGTTATATCAAGTCTATATAGTTTTGTGTTTGTTAGATGGATTTTGACCTAGACATATTAAAAATTTTAATTTTGATTTATTAGATTCAATATATAGTTCTAAATGCTATGCCATTCTTCCAAATATTTTTACCTCCCATAGTCTCCTATCCTTCATAAAATAGATATGTCTGCCTTTTTTGTATTCCCTATAGTCACTGGCAACATTGTAACAAAAATGAGACCTTTCCAAGGTCATCACTTGAAACTTCTCTCTCATCAAACATCAATACCTTTGAGTTATTTAGCTCAACCAAATATAAACCCATTAAAATGCACATCTCAGTGACATCCTTCTGTCTTATTCATGTGGACATTTAAAAGGACATCTCAAATTCTTCCGTAATTGCAGTGGCTACCTGAAATTGATTTGTCTCTTGTTGTTACCTATAGTTTATGTATTATTTATCACATCATCTAGAGGTTAGTAAATATCTATGCTCTACCCTCATCTAATGCTAAATTAATGAACAGAGATGAATGAATGATGGCAGCTTTTATTATTTTTAACATTGTTAGAAGATAATTCTTCATTGATTTATTATGATAATTGATGTGCTTAGCTGTTTTCAAGCGTGCTTGTCTACAGTTGTCTTGGAAGATAAAGATGTCTGTATCTGAAAGAAATGATAGGCAGGGCTGCACCTCATTGTGAAAGACTCAGTTTCCCCATGTTTAGTGGTCCTTTACTAAAACTGTGTAGATGTCACCTGACCCTCTTTGAAATACCTTGGGAACTTCAGCTCAGAAAACTAACACAAAATTGATGCTAATGTATATCATGCCTGTCTGACTTAAACACTGGTGATTTCTATCAGGACTGACACAACAATGACAGCTATCATACAGTTTCATAAATGAAGCCAAACACAAAGACTTTAGAGTTGCCAGTCATCACCATCCCTAAAACCTACAATCTGGTCTTTATTGGCCTTAAGAATCTCAGGCTCTCACTGCTTCTTCCTTCCTCTGCGGTTGTACCTGGATATCACCAATTTCTGTCCTTTCCTTTTATCCTCCCACGTGGAAGCCTCAAATGAGCTCTGCTTACTTCTGGGCTTTAATATCCTGCATAGTATGTTTCTTTTATTAAACCTAGGGCTTCCTAGACATGTTGGGGATGTACTTATGTTTGGAATCATAACGTTTCTGGCAATAGCTTAAAGACTTCAATGCTACCCCTTCTACCACTTTTGTTTTCATTTTCTCTTAACATAGTTTGTCTTCTTCCTTTTGTCTAATTTCCCCCTATACAGCATAGGTGAAGCTTTGCTTTCATTTTGTCATGATTAATATTACACTATCTGCCTTTGGCAATGACCTTATTGCTACCTAATATTACTTTTCTTACCAGGAGAGAAATAAACTACCTTTAGTTCCAAGCGTACTCTGAGAGGTGAGCAGTCAAATTTACAGAGAGGGACCTCAGGTAGATCCATTTCAAGTAGCCCTAGCAAAGATCTGAGGTTTCCAATAATCTGTCAGGGTAATGTCATAAGCCTGGGCTTGGAGAAGGGAAGGAGGGGGCTTGCTCTCACTGCCCAGGAACATAAGGGAGGGGAAGAACACCCTTGCTGAGTTGAGGAAGCATCAGTTGGATAGCCCTGGCATGCTGACTTGATGGGCACTGCTCTTGGAGGAGGGAAACCACATGAGGGTGGGGGTAGGAGGGGCTTTTGATGTCAAAAGAATTTATTAACTCAGTGAGGTGCAAAAATGAAATGAATAGGGAAATGATGAAGTCGAAATTCATAATAGGATGAAAAACAAAGAAGTTAAGACTTTCAGGATGAAGGAAGTGGTGGAAACTGAGGTCACTTTCCAAGGGTCAGAAGTGTCTAGCCATTACTTACATGAAAGGAGGGTGCCTAGAATGCAACTAGTAGAAACTACATGAAAACCTCACACATGATTTTGTAGAGAAGGGCTCCAATCTATTTGTGTCCTGTGAGCTATCTGAGTTACTCAAGCAAACAGTCAATTACAGATGACAGGGATATGAACCCAGAACAAAAATTAGCTACAGAAGCAGCAATTAAGTAGAAACTCAGCAAAGTTCAATGATCAGAATTCTTAAACCGTTTCAAAAGCAAACAAACAAAAACCTAACAAGGATCAAATCATCTTAACAACTGGACAGGTCTCCATACCCCTAGGACAAAGATCATGAGGAGAAGGTAGTTTTTCTGTCAGGAAAATTTGCCTTCAGCCTCTACTGCCTGTCAGTGAGAAGACTGGGCACACAGAACAGCATCACAGACAACTCTCAAGTGAGCAACAGCATTAGCTGCCCATGCACACCTGTAAGGTAAGGTGCTCATGCGACCCCTCTCCAGCGCTATTAACACACTTGCCTGAGCATATAGGGCTAATGATTGGCATCATGAGATTTCACATGCAAATCATTCCTCTTCTTTCACACGGGTGTGTATGGGCTTGCTTTCCACAAGCTTGGGGACTTTTTGGAAAGGATCTGTCTTCATCAACCTCTGTGTGGACATAAGGTGCCTTCTGTGGATGCACACCTTTCTGTCAGGTCCTTTAGGGTGACAATCCTAGCCCAGGCTCAGCCACCTTTTAAAGTATGCACCTTCACACAGAACTGGCAACTTGAAAATACTTACACTATGTGCTCCAAGGGAATATTCAACTTGGTTCCTATCAAAAGCTCAATTGAGAAAGTATACACACACATACACACACACACACACACAGACACACACACACACACACACACACACACACACATATGGAAGCCACTCTGAAGGGCATGTTGCTATTTTCACAGACAGGGAAAGTATATCCCCAGAGTACGTCAGAACAGCTAAGCATTGTATCATATCTTTGTGGAATTATTTTTCTGAGCATATACTTTGGCCCCCCACAATCTACTTCCCTTGTGGATCATTAATACAAATAGGTTTTTTAGCTTATTGCTACTTTTATCTTATGATGTTTATGACATGAAATATATTCCTTATGAGGGAGTAGACAGGAAGGAATCAGACTCCTTCTAGGCATATTGTTCATGTGCATCTTAAAACATAACAAAGCCTTTCTTTTCTCTTTATCCCTTTCCCTCCTTCTCTTTGTGAGACAGTCTTTCTGTAGACACTGAACTCCAGAATTGCCTGTCTCAGCCTTGTGAGTATTAAGGTTTTAGACACAACAGCACATCTGGCTTCCTTCATTATCTGCTCCCAGGAAGTGTGCTTCATTAAGCCACGATCAGATATTCCTGCCACCCACCTGATTTTATCTACTCTTAACTGTTGTTTCATTGCCTCATCACTAACTCACACCTTGGACTAGTTCTGTAGGGGATTTCATAAACAGAAGGATGCTAAAGACCACCAATACCCAAGTAGTTTTTAAATGGTTCTTCCTCATTTCTTACATTCCAACCACTGCCAATTACATGCTTGATTTGGGAAACCTCTTTACCTGTGATTTAAAAATTCTCTTATACCATGGCTTATTTCTCCTTATACATATTCATCCTTTAGTTAAAAAATACTCAGGGAGGAGCCATTATACATTACCCCTGTGTAAGCTATGCAACCACCTTATCTTTCCATTGGAAAGATTGGAATGCTTCCCATTGCCTCCATACACCCTGCTTCTTTTCGCCTGGGAAATCCATCTCCTGCTGAGAGTTCATTTCTGTGTCTATGTCTGAGATCAGACCCTACTCACATCAGAGCACATCTCCTTCAGAAACCTAGCTTCTCCCCTCCAGCCATTGGCTGTTCAGTCCTCCTTCACTGACAGTGCCCAGACCTTGTGTCTTAAACACATCCTATGTATTTCTCCTCAACACTGACCACTTAAAAAAACACCTTTGTTCTGCAGTAACTCACTTTTTACTCCTCTATCTACCATTCTCAATTCTCATCAACCCCAGAACCTCCATGAAGATGTACTGTTCCTGCTCCCAGCACACCACATCACAAGTTACCACATCACTCTTTAAAAAGAAGTGCCAATCCTTGTGTCCTTAAACTGTTCATAATTTCCTGTGGCTCCCCACAGTTTACAACTAGACTCCTATTCGCTTTCACATTGGGTTTCTGAACTGATTACTCTCTGAACTGACTTCTCCTTTTGGCTGGCTGCCTGAAGGAACTACCAGGCAGGTACTGATTACAGAGATAGGGGAAAACTTAACCTTCAAATCTCAAACCATCTTGTCCATAAGAACTGATAAATGATGATATTTTGGTCTCAATGAGATTTAAAAAAACCATTCTAAAAAACAGATAAAAGTGGTCACATTTTTACATAAGCCACACAAACTGTATTCATGAGAGAATTGAGTGTTTGTGTTTTCTTCAGAGCTCTAGAAGGTAGTGGAGGAAGAAATCCTGGTCCAGTCCGGCAACTCTTCACCTTCCTTGGTCAGACATGGTTTGTCCCATCTCTGGCTCATTTAGTCCATGCATCTGCCAGTCTGTGCTTTGCATAGAGCACATTCACTAATGACAAGGCCCCATTTGTCACATTCACTATGCCACATGTAATTAAGTTCACGCCTCCCATCAGACAACTCACATCAGCAGATGACCAGCTGGGGAGCCATCCAGCTGGAATCACACCCAGTGCTGGACGCACTGAAAGGACTCAGAGGGAAAGACAAGTGGAGAAAACTCATGTTCACCATTCTGCTGCAAATGACTTAAGTGGCAGTCACCTCCTGACGTCCTCACCGCGACTTCTCGGAAAAGTTCCATCTGTATTACATGGGGACTGGGAAAGTCTGTGTTGAGCAGTGATGAGTATATCCAACATGTAAGATAATGAGGAGGGAGGGCCAGCCTGTGGTGTATACAGGGGGGTGTCATCTTGGAAAGCGGAAGAGCTCTGGGGTCAGGTGAACTTGGCTTGTATTTAGCCCTCCTCCATCACTGAGGAGACTTGATTTCCTGAGCTTCAGTTTACCCACCTTTAAAGTGGGTTTCATTACAATATGCAGAGTTCAGTAAGACAGAAACATATATAAGTGTCTGCAGAATGAGATTCAGGGCATAATTAGTGCTGCTACTCGTTCTGAAGTACATTTCCCCTGTGCTTTTTACACAGAAAACACATCTGTGTCATATAAGAAAATGAGTGGTGTGAGATCTTCTCATTTATTTGAGAAATCTACTCATGTTCTGTCTTTGCTTCATGGTGTCTGGTAGGTATTCTCTTTTGTGGGTGTGTGCTCTCATATGTGAAGGCTAACAGGGTTCTTTTGGTGTCTCCTTCACTGCTCCTCTATACAGCTTATTCTTCTGAGACAAAATCTCTCTGAAACTGAAGCTGGTCAGTCTGTCCAGACTGGCTCGCTGGCAGGTCCTTGAGGTCCTCCTGTCTCTACTTTCCCAGTGATAGGATTATGGGTGTGTCACTATTCCTATAAGTGGGAGCTGGGTATCATCCCTCACCTTCATGCTTTTGTAGCAATCACTTATGACACTGAGCCATTTCCCCACCCCACCTCCTGCATATTTTGTTTTGAGATCTTGCGCTTTCTCCACACATACACACACAACTTTCTAGATGCAAACCAAGTTCAATAAAGCAATTTCCCCTTTGTTACTTAAAGTTGAAGGCAGTGGAACCTTAAAGAACAGGCATTTGGCCTTACCAATATTCTATTCCCTATCCTCCCATCCAACATGTACAATCACCCCTCTGACAAGAATACCCTGAAAGGATGGAAAGGAAAAATCAGGGAGAATGGGAGGGGTCACACCATGCTGTGGTAGTAGCCCAATATGGTATGGGCTTTACCTGGAGATAATGGTAATAGTGTGAATTAAAGACACCATCCTTGTGGCAAGAAGCACAAGCCAGTTCTCAGGTCTGTCAAAAGCTTTGGGGAGCAGCATATGTTTAATGCTCACCTTGGCTTAGGACAAGAGAAAGTAAAATAAATAAATCCATCTCAGAGTCTGCTAATTGCTTGTCTTGCTCCCCAAGCAGGGAGCCCTAAGGATCTGTGAATGTTGGTCTGCACTAGGGATGAAAAACAATACTTGGTAGAAGTAAATACAAATCTTTCAATGATCTTCTGTGCCTCAACTTTAAGGCATGAATAGTGTGCAAGGATCCGTGGTTTTGCTTTTTTTGTTTGCCTGTTTTTAAACTTTTTAGTCTGGCTGCTGTTTGCGTAGGTGAAAGGATACTACTAGATGGGAAAAATGTTCTGGGTCACACTGTTATAAATGATAGTTTACCTGACTGCATAACAAAAGAGCTTCTCAGTTAGGAAGTAGGGGACTAAAAAGGATGAGGATGAGAGGAAAGTGCTTGAAGATGATCATCTTGTCTGCCTTTGTCACTCAGACTGCTCAGAGTCAGACCTGAGGATGCTTTTCCCTGGGACCAACAATGATCCTTATACACCAGCATCTCCATTTCCAAAACATCCTTTGTTTTAAGATCTCAATGTGCTTTTGAAAGCATTGATTACCCAGGCTTCTAGTGCACTGACACGGACACACACACACACACACACACACACACACACACACACACACACACACACCACAACACACATACTTTGTGTGGGAATTAATCAAGAAATACCATCCCTGCTATGTCAGAAGCTAAGCTAAAAATTGAATTTAGGACATCTAACCTGTTCTTATTATTTTTACTTAAAATAGCTACATATTGACAAACAAGACACATTCAAAGTAGAAGCTTTGGATTCAGTATGGATTTAATCAACACTAGCTTCAATTTTGAAAGGCCTAATTATAAAAGCTAAGGGTAAGAAGAAGGCTGGTGATTCTTATGCTGGAGGATAGTTAGAAAATGGAAGGGAAAAATCTGTGTACAATGGTTGCACTAGGCTGAGGTGGGGGAGCATATCAGGGACCGTGCTAGGCTAGGGTGAGAGGGCATATCAGGGACCATGCTAGACTGCGGTGGGAGGGGCATATTAGGGACAGTGCTAGGCTGAGGTGGGAGGAGCATATCAGGGACTGTGCTAGGCTGGGGTGGGAGGGGCATATCAGGGACCTTGCTAGTCTGAGGTGGGAGGGGCATATCAAGAGCAGTGCTAGACGAGGGTGGGAAGGGCATGTCAGAAGCTAAGAGGTATCCACTTTTGTGAACTTTATCTCTACTATGACTAGATTCTTGCCTCAGGTCAGAATAAGCCAGCTGATCTGTCTAAAACAGCCTATCTATCTCTTTTGATAATCCGTGAATTTTAGCCATATTTTCCAACTAAAGGAGGACCATGAGCCCACTCATAGAAAAGATCTCTAGTGTTCCATCCATACTCAAGATATGCAGGGTCAACAGGAAAGAAGTAAAACTGGACTTAAAAACAATAGACCTAGAGTCAAAAGTATGCCACTCAAGATAAAATATATTGGGTCTGTCGTTTCTATTGTATACTTCTCCTCCAATTGAGACACTGATAAAGTCAAATGCAATAGAAAACAATATTTACCTCATATTTTCTTTCCTGTGTACAGTCACATACATTTCATAGACTCTCCCTTGGGGAATGGCCCCAGCGGGAATCAGCAAGCTCACTCCTAAATAGCAAAAGAAAAAAGAAATACTGTGTAAGACCTGTGAAGCAAAAGGAAACTTCTAGAATTCTTTTGGAGCAAGCAAAAGGGAATGAGATTATGTGCCCGTGGAGCACTAGTCTTTGCATTCTCCCTAAAAACATGCAAAGGTCTACAGCTCCCCTCCCTTCTTGCTGGCCTTGCTTTTCATCAGCTTCCGCTGAAATGTTATGGAATCACTTACAAGAGTGATGTCATTTTAAAAGTTCGTGTTTTATTTAAGGAATAGACAGATGGTTCTGCTGTTGTTTTTCTTGTAAATTGTGGAGAAACCAAAAACTGCTATTAAAATTTTAAACAGCTGCAATGATGCATTGTTTTTGATTAAAAAAAAAGTTCTCCACGAAATGCAAAGTCAGGGAAATGCTAACCTCAGCCATATCAGAAAACATTTTCACCCCTTGAAATATCTGGCGAGCATTAGTGTTATTCCACAGTGAGAGCGAGAGATGGGAAGAATTTATTTTATTATACACAACTCTAGAAAATGAGCAACAACATCTCACTTAGCTGCAACAGATCAGAACACTTCTCATTTGTTGTTTGCTGCTAACGAGAAGGGAGATTGGTTTGAGCTGTGTGAGAACTGGACCTCAGATGATATTGAGGCAATTTGAGTTGGTGTCAAGATCTCATGGAGATTTTGGCTCCAAAATCTTGTTGACAATTTTTGCTTACGAACTTGAACAAGACTTCAGGTGATGCCCATAGTGGTGGTCTGCAGTCTACCCTGTCATAACTCCAGTCCAGTTATGCACAGATCAGCAAGCACCACAGAGAGTGACTTGGTTGAAGATATTAGGTTCCATCTTTCCATTCCCATGAAATGTACCTTAATTAAGTGCAGTAAAAATGCATAGACTGTCTTTATGAGGAGAGTGTCTGACACTTCTATGATGTCAAGGAAAAAATGAGTATCTTTGAGTAGCATGCAATTACTTGGCATGAAGTAGAATGTGCCTGATGAGACATGGCAGCAAGAAAACTTGCCCAAGTGGCTGTAAATCTCAAGAGTAAGGAATAGAGAGCTGAGGCAGCTAGGGGTAGAGTTATTCAAATGTTTTGGTAGAACCCTGTCTGTGAAGGTATTGAACCATGGTGGAAAGGGCAGCTATGGTGCTGGGGGAGTGGAATGGGGTGTTAATGCAAGCATGGCTTATGGTGGGCATGAGACAGCTTTGCATTCAGGCTACAGATTCCTGTGGTTTTGCACTTATATATATATATGTATATATGCATATATCCACATGTTTATAAAAACATATGTGATGTGTAATAATACATTATATACTATGTTTATTAGTAATAAATATATAAATATATTATGTATATTTTATACATATATGTAAGATATATCATATAATTTTATGTGACATTAATGCAATAGGTCAGTGAAGTTATTTTTGTTATTTTATTGAAAAATATTCACAGACTTATTCAAAAGGGTTAGGCTGTGCTTTGAAAGTAGTCATTAGCTGTCTGCAAGTCCATCAGTATTTCTGAAAATGAATATCAGCTTTCAATATTGGCAACCACTGACTTAAGTCCCCCTTCAGAAGTCCTTTGTGTTTTTTATTCTTTAGACATTGCTTAACTATGTGGTATGCTTAAAAAATAAAACTACAAATGTACCCTGGATGAAGTTGAGATTGTAGTCAATAAATCATAGACTGGAATAATACTTTCTGATTGAATGATACACTGAATAATTAGTACATGAAAATTTTTGTGTCTATTATGTAATATTTCCAGTCATTTAAAAAGTAGATTTCTGAAATATAGCTTCCTGGAGGAAATCTGAGGAACCAACTGACTGCATTTTCTAATTAGTTTATTTTGAACTCCATGGAATACAATGAGAGTTCCTGGATTGATTATGCCTTTATGGTAGTCAGTGCCCATTCCAAACTACACCTTTTTATAGAGGTACTGAATTTAGAATTTGTTGAATGAAGTTAAATGGTTTTGTAGATTTTGTATAAAGTAATGCTTGAGATCTACTGAAGGAAATTTGAGTTAGACTACATTTAACATTTTAGCCTCAATAAAAAGAAAACAGAGATAAGATTTTAGAGACTCCAATAAGACTTCAAATTGCATCTTTGTCACTTACACCTTTAAGAATTACCTGAGTTAGGAATGATGAGGTGACCCCCAAGCGAGTTGAAGGTGCCAAATGCTGTGCAGGATGGGTCAGTCTGTCTCGCAAGACTCTGATTCTTCATGTTAAGAGCCTCATTCTCTAGCAAGGATTGGGTCATCTGGGGCGACAGCTTAGATGTGAACTCAGAGAGGTCATCTTGGGGAGTGACAGCACCTGAGGTGTTATAAACTTTGATTTTCAAGTTGGGCAGTGGGTCCAGAATTGGAGAATTTGTCATTGGGATTTTGTCCGAGACATCATGCAGAGCATACACAGGTCCCCTGTACATGGCTGCAGCTGAGGTGAGATCTGGGGGGGCTGCCAGGAGGTCTGAGTCAGAAAGAGAAAAAAATTCCATTTGCATTCTTTGTTCAAACCAAGGCAGATTAGGGAGAAAATGCTTTACACCTTTAAGCCAAAGCAAAGCTGGTCTGCTAACTGCACAAGGAGAGATCAAAGGATCTGGCAAACAGGGCAAGCATAGTATCAGCATTGATCTTGTTATCGTTCATTGATAGGTAACTTTGCTCCTTTGATATTCTGCCTTGAGATCTAATTATGGCACTAAGGGTATTTGGCCATTTCAACAGACTAGAAAGAACAATAAGAGCTCCGAGTCACTATCTGATAATGGTTTTGCTTGCCTATGCTAATTTTGGATTCATATGCAAGTCACTATATTAAAAGCATTATAAGAAGGGGAAAAGATACCAGATAAAAATCGATGAATCAATATAATTATTGTTTCAAATAGAAGTTAAGATGCAGGACAGAGGTACCTGTCAGAAAAACAAACCAGGAATGATCTGTGTATCTCATCAGCTTTGATTTACTATATAGAATGATTTCATTCTTATAATGAACAAAGCCAACTAAAATCACTGCCTTGACTTGGCTTACGCTCTAGCTCAACTGGACAACACAAATGCAGCTGAATTTGAAGCTATGCGGGCACACTGCTCACCATATATATAACTCATAAACTGGGAAGCTCACTGACCTTGTCTGGCAGCCTTGATGTTCACAGGCTGGAAACCGCCATTGAGTGCTGAGGAATCAATGATGTCAGACTCAAAGTCACGGTGGTTCTTCCGATAGACAAACAGAGCCACTACAACAGTGATCGCCAGACAAACGGTGACAGCTATCACAATCCCAACATAGAGCGCAACATCATCTGAGTCAGGAGCAGCTGGAAAGAGAGAATGAAACATCAGACCAACTGCTTCTAGAAACTTCCCACAGAACACATATGTATTGCAGTAATTTTTTCAGACATTTATTGCTATTTTTATGGGTTAATTTCAAGTCTATTTCAAAAGCTATATAAAACGACTATGGCTTTTCAGTGGAAAATTATCTCTGATTTCTTTTTCTTTCTTGCTCTGTGTCAATCCACCCACTAATCTATCTTATAATTGGGCAGCATAACAGACTATTTATTGCCAGGCATTTAAAGAAACTGGCGCCCAAACCATCCCAAACCATAGGAAATAAAAACTTTATTACTTTTTTCAGGTGAGAAAGTTTGGGAAGGTTATTTAATTCACTCAGTTAACAACAACAACAACAACAACAACAAAAACCAACAAAACAAAGCAAAACAACCCTTAAACACTGTCAGAAACATCTGGTATGATTTTAATCTGTATGTGGATTGAACCAAGATATTTTTCTACCACTACAGACATACATAAAATTGCTTCCTATACACTCCTCTCTTCTACTTAAATCAGTGCAAGAATGGATGGGAACCAAGGAACTGTGCAATACAGCAAAGCAAGTATGAGGGGTGAACATGGTGGATTAGGAACCTGTGTTTTCAGAAGCCCAGACCAGTGGCAGAAACTAATGTGAGTTCTAGTTTATAATGCAGACACAGTATTTATCTCCCAGAACCCTGAGCTTCTTATGGGCCCATTAGAGCTCCCTGATTAAGCTTCGCATTGCTGGGATAAACTATAGCTCTATGTTGTATCAGAGAAAGGTCTTGGTTAATGATTGGTCAGGCTACCGCAGGAGGCAAGTAAGCATTTGACCAACATAGGTGACATCTACTCAGGGCTATTTCTAGGTAAGGCAAATAGAGAATTCTTATAAATGCTGCCTGTTTCTTTGGTAGCATGAAACATGCTTGTATCAAACTAGAGAAGATGATAGAAGCTGACTGTTAAAGTAAAACAAAAAACATGAAAGTTTTGTTAAATCAGTTTGACATTGTTAGGCCTTTGTTTTAGATCCATCAGAAATATTCAGTCAAACTGAACAAATCTGTAGTCACTTCACTGCAAAAGATCTAGTTAAAGATGCTTCAGATAGTGAGGAACAACTTTTGTATCCATGTACATTTGGGGGCGTGGAAAGGATTTTCAAATCTAAGGCTTTGTGATCTAGAATTTGAGAAACCATTCATCTCTCTCAAGAACCAGAGCCACACAATTTTTGCGTGGAAATAACTCATCATTTTATCTGCCAGAGGTTCCCAGCAATTACCCACACTCTTGCGTCCCAGTGTCTTTAATTACACTGGCTGTTTATATGAATCTACTGTTGGAAAGTGCCCTCTTTAAAAACTATCACCCTTCCCATTATTTCAACTTTCTTGTCAATCAAGTTGATATTGACAGCATCCCTCTGACATCCCAATCCTCTTCATTATGTGAACAACACTGAGAGTCAAAATGCTGACTCTACTTTGCTGTGGGGTTTTATTGGGGACCCTGTTAGAAGAAATCTTAACTCTGGTCAGATTAGTATATCTAATCCTTAATGTTTGACTTTACTTATTCATGATTTATAGCATAACAGATCTGCATTTCCTCAACCTTTCCTTTTTAATATTTGAACCCTGCCCTTTATGTATACCAGTCAATTTCATGATATGTTTTTTCAGTGATGGGAACTCGTGCTGTCAGTGGTAGACTGATAGCTTTTGATGCTGGCAGCGACTTGAAATGACCCTTTCTTCTCTTCAGCATTGAAAATCTAATTTGCTTTTCATGTTAGAATACATTAGGCTCCTATTTCCTGTGTGCACATCTGTGGGCCAACAAAAGGCAAACTTGAACAGGGGCAATAATGCTAACGGACTATTTCCCAGCATAAAACCCAAACATCAAACTTACAAGAAAATCCATATTCATTCTGGGTTCTGTGTTCAGTTGAAATGGGGTAAATGAATCCTTGAAAAGAAAAAAAACAATGAAACAGAAATGGGAACAAAATTAAATTAATGAAGGAAAACAAAATGGGAAGCATGGAAAGATGGTTTAATTAAAGGAAAAGGGAAAAGAAACCCGTGGTCCTTTAAAATTCTGGTGGAGGATGGAATTATGATTCTGTGCCCCCTGTTTGCTCTGGAGTCTCACGAAGAATTAATAAGTAGGCAGATTGAATTTCAGAGCAAAAACCGGTCTCGAGTCACTAACTTTGGAGTGCTTAAAGTCTTTCTTTTATTGAGCATAAACTCTAATGGATATAATTTATTTCAGACATCGAGGGTCATTAGCATAAGGAAAATCTTTTCCCCTTATCCTTGCCATATGCTTGAATTCCCAGGACATGCTCAGAAAACCCTGAACAGTTTTCTTTTTCTTTTTTATTTAATCATAACTCCTTGCTTTTGGTCTTCATAGAGGTAAAGCAAGCCTGTCATCACTGGTCAAAGGTTAAGTACCCATTTATCCAGCTGAGCAGTGCTCACCTTGCCAATGTCTGAGATCCACTTTTTTGGATTTTTGGTCATTGCTTATCCCTTTCATTTAATAGGAATCCAGTCGAGACTGCTTGGGGATTGTCCATACAATGACAACTGGGTGTTTTTTTATTTGAAATCATTTGGAAATCAATTAGGCTAAGAGAGTACAAGCTTATTTATGGTAGAGCTTTAGAGCGATGTTTTACACTAACAACCTCATACCACTGACAATGCAGAAGCAACATGGTAAGGAACCCTTTGTCGTCTGAACAAATTCTGAGTAAGAAACAAATGAGAACAGTAACACCATACTAAAAATGTCAATGCAAAGTGGAGGGAAATAGGCACAAATGGATAAAGATGAGGACATAAAGTTTTTGGAATGAGAAATCCATGGAAAGAAATACAAGTCCAACTTATAACTGGCACTCAGTGTTCCCTGAGATTTAATATTCTGCAGCATATGAATTAATCAAATAACATGGTGCCATTTGGATTAATCAAATGAAGATGAACACGAGCATGTGAATTAAACATTCCTAGTAGTACTCAAGGGCAAAAAACTAGAGAGGAACCAGAGGAATCACAATTAATTAGTTCAAAGTGAAGGTCTAGAAGGCTTTAACGGTAAGGGCAACTCCAAACCAGGCTGCAGCTAGATCTTCTGCAGCCAGCAGAGCGTTTGCTTCTCACCAGTCATTTACCTAGTTGGGATTTAATTCTGGGAAACACACAATGCTACTTTAATGAAAGCAAGGCTTGCCGGAGCACAGATAGGTTTGCTCTGAATTAATATTTAATGCTTTATTTTAGAGCAATGATTGCAACCTCCTACTTGGTTTTATAAATATTATATTTCTTATCCCAGTTGTCGGAGTCCATGTACTAGTTTGGCTTTCATTTTTAAACGTCTCTGTGTGGTAATAGCCTTTTTCTATGCGTAGTCTGTGAACTCAATAAAAGGACAACTGGGGCAAATAGAGGCCTTAGAACCCCAAGGACTCAGGGCAAACCTAGTTTACTGTTTTGGAAGGAGAGCCGAGGATGAAGCCCTTCTTTTAGAAGTAAGGGTGCCATTCATAGGACGACTGAGAAATGTATCCTTTTTTGCATGTGACAGGACAAGGACATCAGTGTAAGTCAGAGACTTGGAATGGTTCTGATGGTGGTCTGTAACATGTTGGTCAGCACTTGTAGGGGCCTGCTTGAGGTTGCAGGAACTCCAAATCCCATGAAAGGAAAGCTTCTGTCTAGAGACAAATGATATTCTCTCGAATATATCCTCCTTAAAACAGGTCCTGGTTGTCCTTGATGGCTTATATTCCCACTCACCAGTAAGAGTCTTGTTCTTGATAGGCAAAACAAAGAATAATCAAAATTTATAGTTCCTACTTTATTTTCAAATGTCCCATATTTGTTTAGATCTGGACCATTCAATAACCAAATTGACATCATAAGGTGTGATTCTGAGACTCACATTGAACTCCAGGCAAAGAATTGATACTTCACTCATTTATTCATTCAACGATTCATTGAGCACATACTCTTGAATCTACTATAGTCTCAGTTCTGATCTAGTTATGGTAGAAGATTTCCTTCTGCCCAGAGCTTTCCCTTTGGCATATACTTCATAGAAGTGAGAAGTAAATGACACAATAGACAAAGTCATTATACTATTATAAAGGTTCATTAAAAGCCAAGCCCACAGGCTGAAGATGTAGCTCGGTTGTAGAAGGCTTGCCTATGACATGCAAAGCCCTGGGTTTGATCACTGGCATTGACTGTGTACAGTACCAGGATGGGTGACATACGCTTGTAATCTCTGTTCTTAGGAGGTTAGAAACAGGAAGATCAGAAGTTCAAAGTAATCTTCATCTATGCAGCAAATTCAAGATCAGCCTAGAGTATATGAGACCTGCTTGAAAACATTATTATCCTCACCGTTGTCATTGTTGTTGTCATCATCATCCATATAACAGAAAGAATATGGGGTCTCATTAGAGGGATGCCCAGCAGCAGATCATCTACGACTACTGGCTCACAAAGAAGTTTTAATTTTATTACAAATAAAATGGAAATTACGTGTTTGAAACACAAAACAAGTCACTTTGTGTGTTCTCTACAGAAAATCAACTGTGGAAGGATCAGATCCACAGTATTTCAGTTAATGCGCAGCTGGGAGAAGCTTTTAATACATCAGTATATTTAGTGAAGTACTCGCATTTGAATTTGCTTTCAGTAATACAAAATAGAAAAAAAGACAAACCTAAATGTCTCACTCACTATTAGCTATTTCTCATAGCCAATTAGGACCAATCTAGGCAAACTGTTAGTTTCCTACATGGGAAAACCTAAATCAGACCAATATTAAGTGTGCTCAATGCCCCAATTTGCTGTGTTATGGAAACATTGGGAAAGAGTTTTTGAAGGCAACTCTGAAACCTCTTCCATCTTTTTCTAAACACTTCTGCTGCTACATAAGGAAAACGCCACTTAGGAGGCTGGAATGGGAGATTGCTGCACCCTGTGCATGAGAGAAGAAGAGCATTTGCAGAACTTGTTTTTATGCTTTTCCATCTGATTCGTTTCTCCTGAAACAACAGGGGACATTTTCTTCACTTAATAAGGTGGCCCTGCTGAGTGCAGTCCTAGCAATAACAAGGAACAAGTCCAGCACAACACAGTGCAAAATGACTGTTTTGTAGCATCACTTTGGGACCTAGTTCATATCTTAGGGATTTCACTTAACTTATCTGATATTTACAGAAAGATAAATGAAAGAACATCAGGGAGACTGGCCAATGCAGTGAACTTGAGTTCATGTCCTTGAATTTATCAGCCCGATAGACTTCTGTTTGAATTCCAGCTCTTCCATTCCTTTAGGCAGTGCGAAGTTGGACAAATGACATCTTCCCCCAAGTTTTGTTTCTCTGATCTGTGTGGGAGACTATAGCTTCTTGTTTCTACAGCTGTAGAAGGGAGAAATTAGGCTGCAGCAATATCATTATGAAGCATATTGTTGAGCTGCACTGGCATACTGTGTTCTAAAGGAAATTTTTGGGAGGATGATTGTGGCCTAGTTAATGAGTAACCTCAGAGGACTTGCCGGAATTTCAGTTCCCTGTTGAATGCAGAGCCAAGGAGCCCAGTTTTTCTGAGAAGCCATGGATGATGCCCTCTTTTAAGTACTATGTACTCTTTTAGTGTCCTCATTGTAAGGAGTTTCTGTTTGGCCTTGGTGGCTTCTGGCAAGCACACAGGGACATGCTTCAGGAACAAGTATCCAGGAGCAGAGTGAAAACTGACAGTGGCCTGATTTCCCAACTTGGGGTGCTCCATTTCTCAGTCAGGGATTTGGAAGGGGGCAGAGAGGCCGGCTTTTATTCTTTGGATCCACACGATATTTGGGGGCTTATTTTGGCATTTAGTAACTGAGATCCAAGGACACTAAGTGCCCTGAAATAAGATGAACATTCTTGGGAACAAAATGCACTCCATAATCTCAAAGTCACATCACTCAGATTGGTGTTTTCTCTGTTATAGGCAGGAGGCCTGCAGCAGGACACACTAGCCTTAGCATGTGGGCCAGATGGAGTCAATTCCAAAGCAAGCTACAAGGGAGCTACTCATACCCTATAGCCTCTTAAAAAAACCTTTGAATTCTTAAAGAAGTTTTACTACTAAAGGTGACAGTTTCCTAACCTGGAGTACTAGAAAATGAAGTTTTCATTCTGAAGAAAAAAATAGTTAATCAATGCTATATGCATATACATGCGTGTCTATAAGAGTTGGTGCTAAGATGCCAGAGAACATGTGTGTGCCTCAAAGTACAACTTCCAGGAGACAGTTCTCTTCTCCCACCATAGGATCCAGGTATCAGGGCATCAGGTACTGAATCATCTTGTGGTCCTTCATCATGGAGAAAAGCTTTCAATGAACTTCAAATATCTTAAAAACAAGAGCAGGTTTCTTGAGTGGTTTGTGCAATGCTCCTTTGGCTTCAAAAGCACCTTGTACTTGTTAATAACATCATTTCAAGGGATTACACCGTCTAAGCTCTTCCAGTCAATGAGACTCCGTCCCAAAGGCTAGGAAAGATAATTCCAATAAGAATCCAGGTTTAAATTCAACCTAATGAAGTTTGATTTCAGCCATTCTCTTGTCAGTCATGTTGATATCCAAGATTGCCTTGTCTAAGCCAAGGGTGTCCCATTCACATTTGTGTTGACTCTAGACTTGGACTGCTACTATCATCCTACCCATTTTCTGGTTAGTGGTAGAAAAGTGACATTTTAAAAAAGTGACTCCCATTTTATTTGAGGTCATCTATTCCAGGGTTGGGACTGCCCATATTTTCCAACTGATATCTAGTTGTTTTAAAAATCAGAGTCCATATCCAACTATTATAAAATGGAAAGAGACAATTCTTTAGTTTCAAATTTCAGTAATAATGCATAGTCTTTGTAAGCATGGTCAGTACCTGGAATCTGCACAGTTACATGCCTGAATGTAGCCTATTTGGTGGGCGTTACTAGGAGAAGTCTATAAACTCCAATTTCCCCAAATGCTGCAACTACTTTTATTTTTCTAGTTTTAAAAAAATGATTCTTTCATGAAATATGAATATTAGCTGACAGCAAATTTATCTTATGATTGAACGAATTTAATGTTAACTACTTTTATTCTATAAATAATATTTTCATAACAAAATTATTGTGATGGCTAATTTTGATTGTCAACTTGACAGGATTTATAGTCACCATGGAAACAAACCTTGGCATATCGCTGAGGAATATTTTGGGTAAAGGAAATTAAGCTGGGGAGACTCACTCTTAATGTGGGTAGTAGCATTTTCTCACATCTGGAGTTACTGATTCAGATATGTAGGCCAGTCTCTATCTCCCACGTTGGGACTACAGGCACATGGCATTGTATGGGTGTTAGAGAGCAGCACCCAAGTTATCATGCCTGCATAGCATCTCCCAACCCCAGGAAAAATAAAATAAAATGACAAATCAGTAAGACCAGAAAAGATGTCTGAGGATAGCAGGAATAAAAATGAGAAAGATTTGGGTTTATATAGTAGCTTCAGCATTTATCTGTGGGTCTCAGGTTGGTCAGTAGTTTCTAGTCATTGTTTCATTTTCTTACTTTGCACAACAGAATAATTATTAGTGGTAGTCAAAAGACCCGTCTACGAAGTTACTTTTTCTATCTTTTGAGTACTAATTAAATTGAACTCAAGTCATTTTGACTCTATTTAGCCATGTCTGACATTGAAGGGTACAGTCGGGAACAATTTCAGTTAGAGCCTAATGGCACATCATTATATAAAAACAGAACAGAATTAAAATTAAAACTAAAATTCTTTTAACTATAAAAAAGATATGATACTTTTATGCCCTCTAAAATTTGAGAACTCCTGACCCAGACTTAGGGAATATTAAAAAGGAAAGCATGTGTGTAGATGCTGTGGGAATTAAAACTCTTTGAAACCAAGCTAGTCAAAATGGAGATGCTATGGTTTTGTAAGGATTCTTGCTTGTCTTCAAGGTTTACTCAATCTTCTGATGTGGCATTGTTTGTATGACCTTAACATGCATAGACAGACTTCAGGATGCTGCAAGACCTTTAGAGGAGAGGACCATTTCTTCTCTGAGATGATGACGATGACATCATAACTCACCAGTTACACAGCATAAATCAACAGTGCCCGTCTGTGTTAACTGCATTCTTTACAAGTTTGTGGTTCTTTTGTTTGATTTTTCTGTTGCAGATGAAGTCTTACTGTGTGTATTCTGGTCTGGAACTTACTAGGTAGCCTCAGCTTACCTCAGCTTTGTGCCTTGTGCTGGGATTATTGGCATGAGCCACCACTCCTGATTCAAATTAATATTTCCAAATCACCAAATGTTAGTTATCCATTTGGCATACACTCATTAGAAAACTTCCCAAGACTTGATTTCATTTAAGACCTAATCATTAGAAGAATCTCCTCCAGGTAGACTTGCCCTTTCCTTGACCTGGCTGCCTGGTCTGTTTGCCAGTGATTGCACAACAACTTCACACACGGGATGTTTGCCTCTCGATCACATTTCTTCTGATGCAAATTTCCTTGTTAAGCCTCAGGAGTGAGTCCACAATAAACATGCCCAGGTTCGTTTCTGTTCCCCTCCAAGTCAGGGCTTATTTTATAAACCCATTGGACCACTAATGATGTCAAAGTTCAGGTTTGTTAAAAACACACAAGGTCGTTTATTATAATTTACCCACTCTTCTGAGGATTTATTATTGACGGGGCTTACAGGAATCCAAGTAAATGAATATGTAAAATGTGAGACATAACGAGAAAAATGGAAAGAGAAAATTTCTTATCACCATGTCAGTCATCTGAGGATGCTGTGGCTATTTGTCGCCCCATCTTTTAGAGGACACTGGCCATGCCACACCTAGTTGGTTCATGACCTTGTTTGTAATAGTTGCCATGCATGCCTTATGAAAAAAGGTAGATGATGTATAGCAATCCAACAGAGAAAAGGTCTTATCTCTGGACTCACAGTGGATGCAGCATAAATGCCTAAAATTCATCTCATTTTACAATCCAGTTTAAGCATCAGTTGCCCAAGTGCTTTTATGATGGAGAACCCAAAACAATAAATGTTTTAAAGGAAGAATAAAATATTATTATATTCAGGTGATTACACTCATAACAAAGACCTCAGACAGAAAAAAATAAAAAATGTGGAATCATGAACTAAGATGACTTAATACTATAGTGTGTTAGCCGATCTGTTGACTTTTGAGGGTAAAATAAAACTTGATCTAACACCCTTGGACTAAATCCATTTTCCTCTGCTTGTTGGTGTGGCCTAAAAAGTGACATCTATTCTGATCCTCCAGAGATACCACTAGAGGGGAAAGGGCTTGCTATTGTCTCCTCGCACTAACCTCTTAGGGCTCCTAGGTGTTTATCATGTTTCTGAGGTCTAAGGTTTCTGACCACATCCTTGCTCTCAAAAGCAGGAAAATGTTTTAGCAGAATGTTGAAAGGCAGACCACACTGACTATGCTGGAGATTATTGAGGACTGTGGTGATCAGGAAGCCCATGGGCAGAATATTTATTTGCCATTCTTGACACTGGGCACATCAAGAACTCTAGAAAACATAGCTATTACATCAACTTTTAACTGTGTGTTCACTGTCTGACACTCACAGCTATGCTTTCCTACCAAACTGCTGTGCTGACAAGAATTTTGCTGGAAAGTGACTAGCACCTTAACAAGTGCCCACTGCAGGCATCATTCTAAAGCAAGGGAATGATCATTTGGTAGGTAAACAATTTCCCAATGTCATAAGCACCTGGGTTTGCAGGAGCCCTGGTGTGCAGTGTGTTCGCACTGAAATTCACATGCAGAGAGTTCTACTACTTCCTCCAGGGAGAACCGATGGAAGAGCTGTGTGACATGCAAATGTTTTAATGAGTAGAAAGTGCTAAATTTGCACAGTGGGTAATATTTTCATTTTCCAGCGTCAGGGGGTTCATTGACGCAGACAGACCCAGGCAATTCTTGTTTGGAAATTGCAATTTATATTTGTCTTCTATAGCATAAACTCTCTTCAGTGAGAAGTAATTCTAACTTCACATTTGAACTCTTACAATACTGATGTGGGAATTCAAATTTGAAATGGGATTAAAAGCTGAAAGTCACAGGATTGTTTGGAGAAATGTACCAAAATTTATTCCAGTCTTTGGACAACTATTTTTCAAAGAAAGATAAACATGGATTAAACTATTATAAAATATTACCTGCTCTGAAAAATAACCAATGGATTGCAACATAAACTAGTTTGTTTGTTGGATTAGCATTATTTAAAGATTTCTTAAGGGCCCTGTTATTCTCTTGTTCTCTCTCCATGTGTATCATGCTTCTCTCTGTCATCAGCCCATCTCATGCAATCCTATTACAAAGCTATACTTTAAATACAGGGGGCAGCTTCCTTCATATAATTTTCAGGGTATCCAAGAAAATGAAATATTTTAATAGGCAATCAGTACAATATCTCCTACAGCACTGCCTTCTGGATAGGAATCACTAAATAAAAATCATGGAAATTGTTGTGGGGTTTATTTCTTCATCATATCAGAAAAATAGACATTTTATTTTCAATATTTTGTTTGTTTCTTTGCTATAATCCATGCTGGTCAATGTAACAAAATACTCTAGTGTTTGAAATTATTTAATTCTTTTAAAAAATTAATAATGTGGCCACAAAAATGTTCAGTTTCTTTGGAGGTTATTTGGAGAGTTTGATGCCTTTAATTGCTAATGTATTTAGTACACTCACACTAACTCCTCAAAGTTTTAATTTGGAGAAACAATGTGTTGTGTCTAAAACAGCAACTGCTTGTTTTGTCCTAGGTCAATAAAGTTGTGTCTGCTCTGTCTCTGTCTCTGTTTCTGTCTTTGTCTCTCTGTCTCTGTCTGTCTCTCTGTCTCTGTCTCTGTCTCTGTCTATCTCTCTCTCTATGTATGTATGTAACTTCCTAAAACAAACTGATATATGTGAATTGCCTGAATTTAGTAGAACTTTGTCAATATCTTAAGTATTTGGATCCTGTTGTACAAATGTCATTTCACGGCTTTGCACAATGAATCTGATATGTCAAACGTTCTAAAATAAGGGTGGTTGTAAGCACTGGGTGGTACATGAATAACAGGCAACTGTGAGATAATGGAAAACCAGAATTCAATTCCAAATCCCCATGTCTTTAGAATACTTGATTTACTGGCTTCTAGTATCTCTTGCCAACCTGGATTTTCTACAACCAGACATTTTTGCTAGTATTTTATTAAATACTGTTATTAATTATCTAATTTGAATCAACATGGCCAAGATCTTAAGATAAACCAGAAATACTGCTATATCTCAAATTCAGAAGACCTACTGTCAGATCATGCTGGGACATTATCCTTCCCTCAACATTTCTTTTTAAAAATGCCATTTATAGTTAGAAATATAATGGAATACCAAATACAATGAAAGTGCAGAACAGCAATCATTTAGAAAAAGAAAAATGTACTTATAGTCTCATAAGCCCAGGGACAGAATAATTGTCATCAATAATTCTCTAAGTTTACTTGTAGATGGTTATACAAAATGCATATATAAACCCAAAACCTGCTTTTCTGGGTTTGGATCATGAAAATATTTTGGTGCATGCATTATTATGTATTTCTTACTTTTTTTTTAAAGACAGGGTTTCTCTGTGTATCTTGGACTCTCCTGGAACTCACTCTGTAAGCCAGGCTAGCCTCAAACTCACAGAGATCCGCCTGCCTCTGTCTCCTGAGTGCTGGGATTAAAGGCATGTCACTGCCGCTACCACCACCACCACCCTGTGGTTATGTATTTCTTTTTTTTTTTAATTTATTTATTTATTTTTTTAAATTTTATTTTCCAGTTTAAATTTAGATAAGAATCAAGGTTGCTTCACAAGTCAGTTCCAGGTCCCTCTCCCATTCCCTCCCTTCCTCCCGTGCCCTCCCCCCGTTATCCCCTCATTTCTCCAGGGAGGGTGAGGCCCTCCATGGGGGTGTCCATAGTGTGTCATTTCATATAGGGCAGGGCCTAGACCCTTTCCCAAGAGTTCAGGGTGAGAGTGCACCTCACATTGTTCTATTGGAGTCCAAAGTCCGTGTGTATACTTGGGATGGGTACTGATCTGCTGCCCAAGGCTCAATAGAATCCCTAGGCCTCTTCACTGACACCCAGATTCAGGGGGTCTTGATCAGTCCCATGCTGGCTTCCCAGGCTAATGCCTGGGATTCAAGAGTTAACCTTTGTCTGGTCAGCTGTTTCTGGGGGTTAGACCAGCCCAGTCTTAATCCCTTTGATCATCAGTCCTCCCTCTCTGTTACTGGCTTTCTTGAGTTCAGCTCAGTACTTAACCAAGGGAGTCTGCCTCTTCTTTGATCAGCCACTAAATAAAGTTTCTGTTTCCCAGACTCTCTGGCCATAGGATTGTAGGCTGGCACTCCCCAGATCTATGTCTAAAATCCGTATATGAGAGAGTACATGCCATGTTTCTCTTTTTGTGACTGGGTTACCTCACTCAGGATGGTTTCTTCTAGTGTCATCCATTTGCCTGTGAATCTCATGATTCCATTATTTTTTTCTGCTGAATAGTACTCCATTGTGTAGATGTACCACATTTTCTCTAACCACTCTTCGGGTGAGGGACATCTAGGTTGCTTCCAAGTTCTGGCTATTACAAATAAAGCTGCTATAAACATAGTGGAACAGACATCTTTGTTGTATGAATGGGCATCTTTTGGATATATGCCTAAGAGTGGAGTTGCTGGGTCTTATGGTAGGTTTATTCCCATTTTTCTGAGGAATCTCCATACTGATTTCCAAAGTGGCTGAACCAGATCTTCTCTCCCACCAACGAGACCAGGAAACCAGAGGAGGCAGGGAGACCAGGGGAGTAGCTGTTCCGGATCAGGTACAACAGGACCCAGCATAGGGTCCAGGGGACCAGGTAGGAGGCTAAGCGCCCCAGATTCCTGTTCTTCTTCTCCACCCACGGGACCAGCATTTGGACAAGGAATAGAAGAACCACCAGATTATTGGACTTGCTAGCACCCACCAAAAGGGAACTCTGGTCCCCAGATCAGTAAGGGGCTCTCTTTCTGCACCCACTAGAAGAAGAGATGGGAAAGAGACAATGCAAAAACACAGTCAGCAACAGAAAAACATATATGAAACTGCCAGATTCTAGAGACTCCACACCAGCAAGACCCCAACATTCTAATGCGAACGAAGCAGAAGAGAACGACCTTAAAAGCACTTTCATGAAAATGATAGAGGCCCTAAAAGAGGATATTGGAAAATCCCTCAAAGAAATAGAAGAAAAAACAAACCAAAAAATGCAAGAATTGGAAGAAAAAACAAACCAAAAAAGGCAGAAAATGGAAGAAGAAATGAAGCAAAAAATGCAAGAAATGGAAGAAAAAACAAAGCAAAAAATGCAAGAATTGGAAGAAGAATCATACCAAAAAAGGCAGGAAATGGAAGAAGAAACAAAGCAAAAAATGCAAGAAATGGTAGAAAAAACAAAGCAAAAAATGAAAAAAATGGAAGAAGAAACAAACCAAAAAAGGCAGGAAATGGAAGAAGAAACAAAGCACAAAATGCGAGAAATGGAACAAAAAACAAACCAAAAAATGCAAGAAATGGAAGAAATAACAAACCAAAAAATTCATAAAAGGCAACAAACGGACGAACAGATAAACAGAAAATTGCAAGAAGCAATGCAAACACTGCAAGGGTTGAAAACTGAAATAGAGTCATTAAAAAAAACACAATCTGAAGAAAGGCAGAAAATAGAAAAGCTGGACAAACAGACAGGCACTACCAATACAAGCATTACCAACAGAATAGAAGAGATGGAAGAGAGAATCTCAAGTGTTGAAGATACGCTAGGAGAAATGGATTTATCAACCAAAGAAAACCTTAAATCCAACAAATCCTTAACACAAAACATTCAGGAAATATGGGACACCATGAAAAGACCAAACCTAAGAATAATAGGTATAGAAGAAGGAGAAGAAATCCAGCTCAAAGGGGCAGAAGGCGTATTCAACAAAATCATAGAAGAAAACTTTCCCAATCTTAAGAAAGGCATGCCAATGAAGGTACAAGAAGCCTACAGAACACCAAATAGAGTGGACCACAAAAAAAAAATTCCCTCGCCACATAATAATCAAGACCCCAAACATACAGAATAAAGAAAGAATATTAAGAGCAGCTAAGGAAAAAGGTCAAGTAACATATAAAGGCAGACCTATCAGAATTACACCTGATTTCTCCATGGAAACGCTGAAAGCCAGAAGGTCCTGGATAGATATTCTACCTACACTAAGAGACCATGGATGCCAGCCCAGACTACTGTACCCGGCAAAGCTCTCAATCACTATAGACGGAGAAAACAAGATATTCCATGACAAAACTAGATTCAAGCAATATGGTTATGTATTTCTTAACCACTGCAGTTTTAAAAGTTGTCTTTATGATCTTGAGTGCTCAGCTTTGGTGATATGTGTATTTCAGCAGCAATGTGAGAGCCAGAAGAAGCGGAGGAGCGTTGTCCTGTAGACATGGCATGGATGCTGTGCACGCGAGCTCACAGCAGCTGTGGTGTTACCTGAGTAAGACCCGCGCACAATCAAACCAGCTCACACTTCCAGCATGGAGAAGGGGTTCCAGAGGCCCAACACCTAGTTTAAGAGCTCTTGGGAGTTCATAGCTGCTGGGAAAGTGAGAGTTACTTTTCTTTGTTTTGTGGCTGCCTGGTACTTTGCCACGGTGAATGATCTCACTAGTTGCAATAATTTGACTCAATGGTTTTAATTTTTAAAAATCTTTTCCGGAAATAATTATGAAGATCTTAATATCCACAAGTAAAACACAAGTTTCTACTACAAATGCATCAACATTTAGCATAATTACCTATTCAAAATGTTAGATACTTTTATGACTGTTCCTCAAAACTCTGGGTGTGTATGTGTGCTACACATGTGTGTTCATATGTGCTCTTTGTGACAGCATTTGTAGAGGTCAGAAGTCAACACTGAATGTCTTCCTCTGGTTTCAATGTTAATATTTGGGACATTTTCTCTTCATTAAGACGTCTTATGAAACCATTGGTAACTTGGTAAGCAATTGAAAGTTGCTTCAAATGGAAATTAAACATTTTAAAACTGCAGAGTCTAAGCAAATTAATTCTATGAATTAGATCTATGAATGAAATAGTAACTAATATGTACTTAGTCATAATGAGAAATGAAACTAAATAATGGTCACAACTGATAATCCAAGATTTTAATCAGCTATTAAAAATAGATATTGTAAGTTCCCTGTCTTCATTTTTAATTTTTCTCAGTGTGGTTTAACTCTTGAACTCATCAAAAGCATGAAGCCAGATTTCTTTCTATAGGTTTTAAATTTCCTTTGACAAAGTGAGTTTAGTTCACTTACATTGTAGTTCTTGAAATGTGTATATTTCTTTCTGCCATCTTGCTTACTGTTCTTTATTTTCTTCCTTTCCTACCCTTAAAATTTCTACCTTGGCTTTATAATATATTCAATTCATATATTTGTAGACAGTAACAGTCTTACCATTATATCTGGATCATTTAAGTCAATAAAATATAATGTGAAAAAAATTACTATTTTCTTCCACTATAATACATGGAATTTAAAATACTGAACCAGTTTATAACTTCATAGATTCTACATTAATATCATTTAGTTTCTCCTCAATTTCAGCTAACCTCTAATTAGTCTTTATTTGATAGTACCAATTTTTAAAAATTAGTTCTATTTTGTTGTTCACTCAGTGAGTTTTATGAGAAGCAAATGAAACTTTTATCTTACAATCTACAGTTTTGTTTTCTTGATTAAAAAATGTCAGATTTCTGCCTTTAATCCCTGAACTCGGGAGGCAGAGGCAAGCAGATCTCTGTGAGTTTGAGGCCAGCATGGTCTACAGAGAGAGTTCCAGAATAGTCTCCAAAACAATACAGAGACACCCCGTCTCAAAACAAACAAACAAACAAAAAAGTCAGATTTCCTCATGTTAATTTTCAATTGCACCACATTTGTTCATATAACATAAATCCCAGTTTCCTGAATTTTTCTTCACCTTTATCTGTATCTCTATCTATCTATCTTAATAAATAATCATGTTTAAATTTTTCAACATTCTATTTGATTCCCCCAATGTACCCAAACTTGTAACAATATACTTTGCTTTACTTGCTGTTGCCCTGAGTCCCTGTGATTCCATGTTAACTCCTTTGCTTTGTTTTAGGTTTTCCCTATACTAGATTATTCTCTTGGGAGATTTTAAAGTATGATTTCATGCAATTTTCAGGAATGGGCTTATTTTCTCATACGCCAATGGACTTAGATTGCAGATGGGACTTGTCAGTGGCTTACGTTTTTGCTATGTTGCCTCAAATGCTGTTCCAAGGATGCTAATTACATATCTCTCTGGTTTTTTTTTTTTTTTTTTTTGCTTTCTGTAGCACATCTTAAGCTCCATACCACAGCTGGGTATAGCATTGTGGTTTTACTACAGATTTTACTTAAATGAATACTTCATTTTCCTTTTCCCTACTATGATTTTCTTGTGGTTTCTTTAGAATTGTTGGCAAAAAAGTTTTACTTGTTTTTCGTGGTGAGCAGCAATGAATGAATTACAGCTTTACTTCTTATTCCAAATCTCAGCCCAATTCTTTCACTAAGCCTCTGACCCTAATATAAATCCTGACTCCCACATACTCTAAGACCCAAACCATGTCCATTTTGGCACTTGGCCACTCTGGTGTCTCCCACACAGTTCCCTTTCCCTTTGTCTTTCAACTACCTTCCTGGGCTGGTAGATTTTTTTCTTCTTTCTGTCCTCTCTCTCTCTCTCTCTCTCTCTCTCTCTCTCTCTCTCTCTCTCTCTCTCTCTCTCTCTCTCTCTCTGTGTGTGTGTGTGTGATTAATGGTATTCAAGTCTGTAACATTTTATCTAATGTGTCTCAAAGGTTCTTATCTTTTTAGGTATTAAAGAATAAATATGTCATAATTCGGTTCTTTTGGGGAAAATGATGACTAAATGTTGACAACAGAATTTTCTATTAATTTCCCCTTTCATAGATCTTAAATGCCAATTTAGCTCTTTGAAAAAAATATACTCTTGATTTCTACTGAGATCTATCAGTAACTTGGAGCTTCTTTTACCCAGCAGTATACCAATATTCATAACAGAATTAGTTATATGTAATTTTGAGTAGAATTATTTTATTTCATAGTAGGTCTGATATTGCATAAGCCAGCTTTTGTTTTAATTAATATTATTGATTTGCTAAATAACAAATTCAAAATAAGAATTAACCCAAAGCATTGGCAATTGCAACTCTGTGACTTTCTGTTCTAGTCCACTCCTTTCTCATTACATGGACATTGTATCTCTTCCAAACTTTGTAGTTTTCTTGTTAAAACAGCTTTTGTTTTCTAACCAAAGGAAATATTATATTTTTGTAAAACTTTGGCAGCAATTCTTCTCCAGAAATCCCAAGCTTAGTAGGAAACAGAGGCTAGAAGGTCTCACAGTAAAACACTGTAATTATACAGCAAAGCAATCTCTCTGCTGTTGTTTTATCACCTAGGAAATCGATAGTAGTGTAGACTACAATTCTCTGCTGGGCTAGAGTAGATCTAGGGGGATAGATGAGAGAGTTTATTGACTTAGTAGGAACTGCTGGCATAAGAAATCACAGCAGCAGGAAAAGATGGCTTTTTATCTGAACAACTTTAATCCAAACTCCAAAATGTTTTTAATAAGAGACTTGATTTAAAAAAAAGGAAGAAGAAAACACATAAATTAACAAATCCAAAATACTGCCTATGTCCCAAACTTCCTTCGTAGTTATAAGCCTACTGCCAACCATTATTGCAGATAAATATTCAATCATAAGGAAAAAAATTCCATTATGGCTGTGAGAAATGCCATATATATGGTCTTAGTTTGAATGCCTAGCGTTCGACAAATATCTTAGCTTAGAAAGTATTTTGTAGAAGAAACGTCCAATGTCCCAGCATGTGGTAGTATATTCTTTGTAAACTATCTTGCCAAGGATTTTAAATATATAGTGTAGAAGCAGAAGGTATTGTATCTATCAATGTTGAGTTATTATATGGAGAAAGGATGAAAGTATTAAAGGAAAAAATCCCTGATTGAAATATTTGTACTTCTCAATTACATCAAATAGCTGATTTCATACTAAGGAATAATATGAAATAATAAAAAGGTGGCATATTCATGCTCTTATTTTTGATCCTTAATTAAAATTTATGCCTTGGCCTGGGGATGAAGCCTACATCTCTAGATAGGCAATTAATAAACAGCTGTCTTCTCTTTATTTTCATGATTCTAGCAAGAACAGTGTCGTACATGGTAGCTATCACAAATCATCAGAAGATTAGGAATATGTCAATGTTTGTGAAACACAATTGAGAGACACCTGGATTTTCATTCAACATGAGCAACATTATTATGTATTTGTACTTTAAGTAAGACTCCTTTTGAAAGGTCTCTGTGTATATAGAATCTGAAAAGTAAACAAAGTTTGGATTGTGTGGTAAAAACCATGTACTTGGTCTTAAATAATAAACACAATCACTCCTCTGTGAATACATCTCATTATATATGCAACATGCATGAGGAATGTCAACATTTGGCACTCATTAGTTCAGATTCACCATGGCACATTGTTTAATCCATTTACCTGAAAAAAATCTATGCACTTTATTTTATTGTCAGGAAAAGAGATGATAAATTCTGAACATCTAAGAGCTCTTCAACAAATAGTTAGGAGTTTGCAGGTGTGAGACACTGGCTATCATTTCACTGACACAATTCTTTATATAAGGCATGAAAAATAGAATATAGCTTATCACATCTCCCATATCACCTGATCCAACTTCCATGCTCATTAAAAATTGTTTTTCTCTTAGAGTAAGCTAAATTATAGCCATGATGCAATTTCTAACATAAACCTCACACTTTCAAGAGGTTGGGAAGTTGTTCTTACTAAAGATTTATTATATAGTCATAAAACTACCTACTGAAATATTTATTGATATTTTATATTTGAAGGATGTTGGTGCAGTACCAAGCATGAATTACAAATAAACAGCTCACTTGTGGGAAGCCATGCTTTGGTTCTATGGGGAGTTTAAGGTCCCCTCATGCATAAGGTAATACAACTGAATTAACAGTTCTCTGACTAGAAAGAATGACAGCCTCTCCAAGGAAATGGCTAAATAGGTTTTTTTTCCCTTCTTGAGTGAAAGCAATAATATGCATAACATTTGTTAACCAGACAATTATTATTCATTCTGGTGCCTGAGAGATTAGCTTTTCCCAATTATGAATGAAAGCTCGGATAGACCTTTATCATTACATTTTTATTGTTTTTCAGTATCCCCAATTACTAATATTCCTCCAGCATAGTCAAATGGCTTGGGGGCGGGCCCTTCAGTGCCTGCACTTCTTCAGGTTGACTTACCCTGCATGCACAGCCCGTCAGTGCAGTTCTTGGACTGCAGGACCAGGCCGTCACAGTCTTTGCCCCCATTCTTGGGTGCTGGTGCTGTGCATTCCCTCCTGCGCCAATGGGTGCATTCAGTCCCACAGGTTGACCATCTGCTCCATGATGTCCACCTGCCATCCACTACCATGAGAAAAGCCAGCATGAGGTCAGAACAAGCATTTCCTTAAAGGGTGAAAGAAGCACAGCTAAATTCCAGCATAACAATAAGAATGGAAGAAGACACCCCAGTGAGAAGTCTGGCATTCACTTAGGCCTCTGCTGAATGAGTCATGCTCTGCCTGTGGGAGGCTTGTGTGTTTTGTCAAGGAAGGTTTAGTGAGTCTATGTAATAAGCAAGTCATCACACTTTCTCTTTATTCATTAAAGGTGAGGATACTGGATATTGATGATCAGAGGGTCTCCTTTTTGATCTAAGATTGCTTCATTTGAAGTGTCTTGAGGAAGATTTGGTCACACAAGGTAGGGATGTCATATGATATTTTATTAGGGAGGAGTTACTTACACGTGAGAAGCCAAGA
Organism: Mesocricetus auratus; assembly: GCF_017639785.1. Lineage (NCBI taxonomy): Eukaryota > Metazoa > Chordata > Mammalia > Rodentia > Cricetidae > Mesocricetus > Mesocricetus auratus. The sequence continues at coordinate 17,364,685 of NW_024429193.1, forward strand.
AACTAAGGTCAGCGTTGGCTGCTCTCCTAGACCTGACCAGAACCCTAAGAGATAGCATATCTCCTTTCCCTCAGTTCTTTATCTCCCATCCCTACTATGTACCTGTGACCACACCTAAGATCTCTCCCTACAGAAGTGCATGTAAACAGTGACAGCAAAAATGTATCAGAGTTGAAAACATAGGAGGTGTAGTGGGGAAGGAACTCATCCATTCTCTTCTTCCCACCCCCTGTCTCTTGACTTCTCTCTATATTTTCTTTTTGCCATCCAGGCCATTTGATTTGGCTGAAACCTTTGCCTTGCCTTCCTGTAAACACAGTATTATTTGTAGCTTATTTTATAATTTCACTCCACTATTTGATGGTGTACACATTTCTATCCATGCTGAAATAGTATTTAAGTAAATCCCTAGTTTTGGCAGTGACATAATAATTCAAAATTGACCCAATTTCATTCTAATTTTGGTGGCTTACTTGTAAGAAAGTTCTGTGATCATGGGCTGAGATATCTCTGTCTTCAGAATATACAACTTGATGTCAATTTGAAAATAGAATAAACTGTCAAACTTCAGAACAAATCCTTTTAAGTACACTAAAGATGTAGGATTAAAATGTTAAACTAAGTTTAAAAAGTATTTGATTTTCCCCTGAAATAACTAAATGTTTATGATTATCTAGAATCCCACATAAAACAATGCCAAACATTTATTGAACCTTTAAACTTCCCAAATCTGAACATTGAAAAAGCAATATAAATTTTATTAGCTTACAGTGTTGGGCAAATCTGTCCTATTACCAAGTAAATATACTTCCCACAGTGTGTACTAAGACATAAACATGCTTATGTGCAAAACTAAGGAACACATTACTATTTCCATTGTATAGAGTTGTCTTTACTTCAATTCCCAATACCCAGAGCAATGACATTTGCTTTGCTGTAGCTCAACAATATGTGCCTTTTTCTTAAAGCACTAGCACCTATGTGTGTGTTTGTGGACATGGTGTGTGTGTGTGTGTGTGTGTGTGTGTGTGTGTAGTCACAATGCTCTTTCAACTCAAATTGGTCATTGGATTCTGAATTATGAGTCAGAGCCTAGGTGAAGAAAGGGACAGTGTATGATAAAATCTGAACTTCTGCACTTACTGTTAAGTCAAAATATGTTCGATAGATAAGAGTCCTCAACGGTTCAGCACAGAAACCCATTTTGATACTTGAGGTCAATACTTGAAAATGTAACCCGTAGATTATATTTTTCTCTCTGCCCACTTCTCAAAAATATTCTATTAAAGATGAGCAGTAAAAAATTGGGCAAAGCAAAGAGAGCTAAGGTTGTGCATTAAGACACTGAAATGTATAGCATAATTCCTAACCACCAAGTACACTGAATTAATGGATTATTTCAATCTTATCTTAACTTCTGGATATATTATTATGACTAGGAATTTTAATATGTTTAGGATTTCATTTGGATTTGGGTATTAACTAAAATTTACCTGGAGTCAATACCTGGTAGAAATATGAAATACTATCAGATGATGGCAAGTGGCAGAGGGCTACAATTTTGGTATAGGAACCACTGCAAATAATTCATAAGACAGATGACCAAGATGTGCAGACAATAAAGAGCTGGCTATGTTGTATTTTTCAAATCCATTATCTCATGTGTCACAAAGCTTAGCCTTTCTTTTAATTCATTCCAAATGTTTTATTTGCCCTTGCCCAGAAACTGACACTACATATCAACTATTCCAGTATAAAACATTTTATAAATTTCAGTTCCTATTAATTTTCATGGTTTTCTGAAGATCAAGGGTTGTTATTTCTAATGTTATGTGATTTTCAATGTTGTTCAAATCATGTGAATTATAGGATGTGCAATCTTGCCTTTAGCAGTTTCACTAAGAAACACAGGATGATATTTTTGCTTGTTCTCTTACAGCACTTTGTATATTTATGTGATAAAATTAAGGACTTTTGGAGGAAGGTTCGACTTCTTAACAAGGTAAATACTGAATGTAGAATGGCTTTAAGTAATGTTTATCACATGCTTAAGTAAACATTAGGTCTTTCTATTTAGTTTTAGTAAACATTTTCAGAATGGTAGACCATATTTGGAAGGAGACAATTGCATATTTACCTGGGCACAACGTAGTGCATGCTAATTTCTGCACACTCTGTCCCTCACAGAAGGCCCCACCATTGAGTGGGGCTGGGTTGGTGCAGGTTCTTGTACGTTTCTGATATCCTCGTCCACAGCGGCTGTTACACACAGACCACTCTGTCCAAGTGGACCAGCCACCATTAACTGAATGAGACAAACCGCAAAGGGTAGGTTAAACACATGGGAATGTACAATACACAAACCACATACAGTATTCAGACTGGAATACTTTTCATGTAATAATAAAAATAATAAGATTTCAATGCTAGAGGAGGCCACAGATATCATTTCAGAGTTTTGTTGTATAACTGAAGAATCTAAGTCGAGATATATAAAATTGTTTTCCAAGAGTCACACTTATAAAAACAAATAAGACTGTGTTCTCTTTTCCTTGGCTAACATTCTTAAGGAAAAAATCCCCTTACCTAGTTAAACTCCAAAAAATTATATTTGACAGCTTATCTTGCGTAATAAATGTTTAGATCCGGATACCAAGGCTATGAGTCGAGGCATCGCAACTACATAAAATCACCCAGATTTCTTAAAAAATAAATGATTAAATATTTTTCTTCAGCATTTTCAAACTTCACAGTTTTCAAGGAATTTTATATAGTATTTACAAACCCACATGTGAACCCAATTACAGAACTAAATCTTACATTATCCTAGTTTTATTTAAATTGGCAATCTGATTGATCTGGTAATTGATTGGTGCATTTAAAAGGAAAACTCATCTTGTGCAAAAAGACTAGACATGATATATGATGGAGGGATCATAGATATGTGATTATAGACCAAGAATTCTACACTTCTCACACTATTCATTTCTGGACATCTGCTTCCAGAAAATATTATGATGTTCTTAAAAATGTAGTTCAATAATTTGTGTTTATTTTTTAAACGTGAATTATTTACTAGTAGCTAAAACAGTTTGGAACAAGTTTATGCATTTGCCTTCTGATATAAAGAGCTTAGCTACTGAAGCAACACAGATTTTATTTATACATGCAAATGATTTGCCCTAAATTATAATTTATTAGAAAATCTAATAATCACGTAATAAACATGACTCTATGTACAGACATGAACAAAGGTATCTTCATGTTTGTAATATAATAAGAAATAACTAGAAGCACCTATATTGTTAAACATAGGAAAATGTTAAGTTACATGTTTTCATTCCATTAAAATAATGAGGTTATCTAATAAAACAAGGATATTTAACATTTTACATTAAGTAAAAATAACATCTGGGTAGTTCTTATCTTAACATAGTACCTGTGCATACAAAAATACTTGTGATATCATATTAGTTTCAAAAACACTATCTGTAGATGACAGTATCAAAAACAAATTCTTTGTCCCAGCACTCAGGAAGCAGAGGCAGGCAGATCTCTGTGAGTTTGAGGCCAGCCTGGTCTAGAGATCGAGTTCCACGACAGGCTCCAAAGCCACAGAGAACCTCCGTCTCGAAAAACATAAAATAAAAAAAAACAAAAACAAAAACAAAAAAAACCAAAACAAACAAAAACAACTCCTTTGACCTTTTCTGTTTTTTTTCCAAATTTTCTCTAAAGGATACACTTTTATAAACCAAAAGTGACAGTAATGAAGAAGAAGATATAAAACAGATTTAGCATAAGAAATGATGATTATATATGTTTCTGTGGACTGAGGAGCCCAACTTATGGAGTCTTGGGTAACTCAACTTATGGAGCCATGAAAAGCATGAACAGACAGTTGACAGAGTTTCAGCTAGAGCTCCCAAATCAATATATAAGTTTTCTTCTAGTTCCATCCATTTGCCTGCGAATTTCAAGATTCCATTGTTTTTTTCCTCTGAATAGTACTCAGTTGTGTAAATGTACTACATTTTCTCTATCCATTCTTCACTTAAGGGCCATCTAGGTTGCTTCCAGGTTCTGGCTATTACAAATAATGCTGCTATGAACATAGCTGAACAGATGTCCATGTTGTATGAATGTGTATCTTTTGGATATATGCCTACGAGTGGGACTGCTGAATCTTGTGGTAGACTGATTCCCATTTTCCTGAGGAACCACTATACTGATTTCCAAAGTGGCTGTACAAGTTTACACTCCCACCAACAGTGGAGGAGTGTTCCTCTTTCTCCACAAACACAGGAAGTTGAGATTCTGAGTTACATGTCTAATTACCAGTCTGTTGACATTCTCATGCATCCTTAAAAACTGGAAGCATTTAGATTTTTGTTTTGTGTGTTTGTTTTTGCAGATACTAGACATAGTCCTCATTTTGCAGAGAAAGAGAAAAGGACCAAAAATACAATTTAAAAAGCTAGATAGTTGCTGATCAAGGCCTAGCTGCTTCATCATTGGTACTGACCCTTGTCTAAAAATGCTTATGTTAATTGTGTATGATCTTTCATAATAATAATGTTATCATTACATTTGCAGGTATGGAAATCATGCTATACCTAGAGATTTGCATCTATATTAAATACCTATAGAATGAGTCTATTTATAGTGTGCTTTCATTTGTTATTTGAGATTTGCACAGGCTATGATTGGGTCCCATTGCTTCTTTGCATTTTAAATGTTGTTAATCAAGTGTTTCAGGCAGTTTAGACTAAGATAAAAAGTACAAAACAATTTCGTGTGATTTAAGGAATACAATTGCTTATAATTCAACATAGTCATTATCTGGACTAGGAAATTAAACCCCAGAGTAATCAGAGGATTAAAAAAATTGGAATGCTTCTGTTCTGTAATTAAAGTGGCAGTTTTTAAGTATCTCTGTGCAGCCTCTGGAACATCATGATGATTCTGTTCTTGTGTCTCTTCATGTTGTTGGTGACACAAGCATACAATGGTACCGTCAGAGAGGGAACAAATTAATCTTTCTCTGTCTCTCTTTCTACCAACATATTTGTGTTTACACACACATACACAGTCTCTCTCTCTCTCTCTCTCTCTCTCTCTCTCTCTCTCTCTCTCTCGTCTGTCTCTCTGTCTCTGTCTCTTGGTGTCTTTTTAGTTTGATATGAGCTTAACTGATGTAATATGGATGAACAAGTAAAAAACACACGAAGGGATTCAACATGCTTATGTATCATGGGCACACCACAAAGAAGTGAAAAGCTACACATGCCATGAGAACTAACCCCGAACGTATGGGTGTGGACTCAAGAGCGGCAAGTTTTGAAAAGGTTATTAAGAGTTAATTGAGTAAGATCTGTACAGGACTCTCCCTCCAACTGTCCGTCCTCAATGATAAGAATTTTCCTTTTAGTATAAGGGAGGTAATTTTCCTGGGGAATTCTCTTGTGCCTCCGAAAATGGTCAAAAAGCTGGAATCGAATGTTCTTTGACACCTTATGTTATCTTGTCTTCCTTATCACTATTTTCTGAGCAGAGGCAAAGCTTGACTTTCTTGTTTAAGTGGAAACCTTGCCTCAGATACTTGGTGCTTTGTCTTCTCTGTGATAATATGTCAATATAACAGAGACCTAATGTTTTGAAAATTATATTAATATACAGTGTAATTTCTTAGTGTATGAAACATCTGAAAGCTTAGCTGGGTAATGACTCACCTGAGATAGCTGGGGATAATTGGGTACCAGCTGAATAGGGAGGTAATAGCATTGATGATGTAAAAAATGGGGTGTAGAATTGTTTGACACTTGAGAATCATTGGTTAGGAGATGAGCATCATGAGGGGCTCCAAAGAGTGGAAAGTCTTCCATGTTGTGGGAATGAGAGTCCCTTGATCACAGTTGTCTTTATTGTGGTTCTATTATCTTTGGGTGTAGGCAAGAATGCAAGTTTGTGGAGAATGGTTTTCTCATCTTTCCTGTGTTTCTGTAATTGTGGATCTGAGCCTAGATTCACAGGAGATATCATTTGTCTGTCTTGAACTTTGTCATGTCCCAAACTCAGTCAGGTCTTGTTGGTACTCATTCTGCTTGAGAAATGAGACATCTGAAAAGCAGCAGACTCTTGGGTATCTTACCAAGACTTGCCAGATGAAGTGCTTTACCACTCCTAGTAAACCTTACTGGCCATGCTGATGTTGGAAGGAACAGTAGTGGGAGTCTAAAAGAGATTGGTAGTTGGACATTCTAAAACAAAATAAGGCTATTAATGAGAAAGAATGGCTTGACACGTGCTGAATGGAGACCCTGGGAACTCACTTACCATATACGATGACAGTGGCTGTGGTGCTTTTCCTCTTGGCAACTATGTTTTTGGCAACACAAGTATAATTCGCTGTATCTGAGAGCCGTGCCTGCTTGATGATCAGGTTGTGATCAATAGTGATATAAAAATTCCGATCTTCAGCAGGATCAATTATGTCTTCATTCTTTAGCCACTCGACCTAAAGATACACAAGAAAATTTGATAAATCCCCCTTTTGGACCCCTGCACGGCTGCTTGATCTGACCTGGGTTTTGTAGTGTGTACAACATCGTTTCATGCTATGAACCGTTGCCAGGCAGAGGAAAGTAACTTTCCGAGGTCATATTAGGCATCACTCACCTGCCAAACATGCTGATTCTGTCTGTACTACATTATTCTCAAATGCCAATGAACCAGTTGGGAAATACAGAGCTCAGATTGTTTTCACTTTGCCCTGCAGGCAGGAATGGAGAACAAACACTGCCAAGTACAGAACCCAATCAAAAATAACAGGCAAAGCATTTCAAACCTAACCCAAACCTTTTGCTGTTTGATTTGTTTACTCTTGGCAACTTACCTGCCGCTTTACAGAAAAGAATATAAGACTATAAAAAAAAAGCTCAAAAGGCATTTCAAACATCATGGAGCGCTAATAAAGTAACATTCAGATGATTTACCTGTAGACTCCCTGCAACATATGGATTAAATTTCCCTGAAAATGCACCATAAAATCTAGCCAAACACATATTTGGACATGCATATAAGCCAAAATATTCAGGGGATGGGAAAATTTCCCTACCAACCCCCAACACAATCCAGATCACTAATAAATCACACTCAAATCTCTTTCTGAATAAATACTTCCAGTATTCAAATCTTTGGCTTCTAATTTGCTTTTGAAGAATCTGACTTAAGGCATGACTATACAATACTATTAAACCATTGTGTTGCTATGCAAATACTATTGGTTTAAGAACAGTGATGCTCTACTTTCTGAATAAAAGAAAAGAGACATTCTCATGCAAGCTGTGCTTTTGGACGGTAAAGTATTTTTTACCCTGGCAAAATTTGTTTCCCTGTGAACCCATTTTTCCATAAAGGAAAACAACACTGATATTTATTACAGTTAAACTTTCCTCTTGCATTACAGTGGATGTGGACACCAATAATCTTTAGTGAGAGGGAGTCAACATTGTTGCCATTTTCAAAATCTCAAAGAGCTTCTTAGGTACTGTAAGAAGTCTAGAAATTAATCTCTAAATCTGTCAGTGAACTCCACACATCACTGTCCTAGATAACTTCTATAAGGCAAGGGACTGTCAGTTACACTTCTATAATCCACAGAGGAGAGGCCAGCATTAAGAGGGAAAAACAAAAACCAACCATTCTCTTGAGAAACAGAAGTGCATGGGGTATAGATGAAAACCACTATTTGTAATCATGTAAATTTGCAAGCAGTTAAACATTCTTGATATTTGCACTTATGGTAAGGAGAAAGAGAATGGAATCCATTTAAAACTCTAGTTTGAAAGATGAATTTTGTTGTCAGAGGCAGACTACACATGGTGCCAGTGACTAGCTGCAATATATTTATATGTGTGCATATACAAGATCCCAAGACATTATAAGAAATCTACTTGATAATACTGACAGTTGACCATTATTTCTTGGTCCAGTTTTGGCTTTGAGTATCTGTCTGTCCTTTCATGAAGAAAGTATCTTTGCTCACAGAAGATGGGATTGCTGATTCTGTACTTAGATGAGCCTTCCTTCAAGTATATACCTTGCTCTCCCTTGAATGATATCCTCAGACATTGGGACCCTCTTTTCCTTGGATGTATCTATGAGTTTCCATTTTCCCCTATAACTTCCCTGTCTGTCATGGTTCTATGTGTGCATCGATTCATAAGTACCAACTGAATCAGTTCTGCAGTACAGTTCTCTGAGCTTCCCTATGGGATCATGTGGAAACTGTCTCCTGTGATTGTTTGAATTTTCAGTTTCTTTGTATGTTTTTTCCTTTTTGCTCATATTTCCCCTGCTTATTTTTCTTGAAGCACTTCCTTAAGGAATGAGTGCATTCAGCCCATAGGCCCACGGCTTGCTTCTGGTTTCTCAACATAGATTGATAATCTGTTTTACAACAGATTACTATTCTAATCAGACTTGACATAAAGAGCTCCCAAGGGTTATTACAAACCTCTAGTTTACTTGAAGAGTTTATTACATGGAAGAAAGAAGTTGACAAAAGATTTTGAGAGTCTGGCCTGATTGTTTGGTGAATAATCTTTCTGTTTTCATACATAGCCATATTTCCTTCCAGTGTCTCCTATGACTGGTGGGACATTTGGAACCTGAGAAGTCCCTATGTTGAAGTGATTGCCTCAGGTCCTTGAGGAAGGGCAATCCCTTACTCCCCTACTGACCGTTTTGATCACAGAAACTCTGCTTAGAGCAGTTTGCTGTGTTGGCCTATGTACCAGCCTTGTTAGAAATGGGGTTATAGTAATAGAAACACAGAAAGAAGAGGAAAGCTCCGGTAGTTTCTTTCTGCATTCCTGTACCCCTGACGTGTTACACCCTATGCTCTAAGATCAGATCTTCCTGTGTAAACACTTCAGCATTCTTCTGCTGTACTACCAGGCAACAAAATTCACCAGAATGCCATCTTATTAGAATGTCAACATTTTCTGTTCTGCATGTAAACTTCATGCCTGTTGGCATCAGTGTTTCCTCTAGTCTTCCTAAGTGGCAGGTACTTGGTTTCCAAAGTGGAACAAACCCTTGAACCTCTGTTTAGGTATGTGCCTTTATTTTACACTGCTGTTCCAAATCTGTCTCTCTCATCTCTCTTGCTTTCAGTTTCAGGTAACTAGGTATCACCTCATACCTATATTATTTTTGTAGTAATCTAGAGGTATCTGGGCTAGGGTCACTTTAGCCAACACAGTTTATAATTATATTAATAACCTTAAAGATAAGACACCTGATTTCTGCTCCCTGTCCCAGATCTACCTGGAACAATCTTGTTCTCTTAGCTCTCACATTTTTGTATAGGTTTTCAACTTCAGTGTCACAGTAGGGTAACTTGGACAATGTTTCTAATACATGAATTCTAAATTTGACACCCAAAGTAAATCTCCCCTCACCCAAAATAGGTGTTCTGAGTCTGAAGAGTTCTATCTCAGTGGTTTCAAATCTCTCTCAAGGATTAGAAGTTACTACTAAGTGGAAAAAAAAACAAAGGAATCTTGAAATCTGCAGGAAAATGGATAGCACTAGAAGAAACCATCCTGAGTGAGGTTACTCAGTCACAAAAAGACAAACATGGTATGTACTCACTCATATATGGATTTTAGACATGGAGCAGGGGAGTGCCATACTAAAATCCCATCACCAGAGAGTCTGGGAAACAGGGAGGACCCTAAGAGAGATATGCATGGTACCCAGGAGAAGAGGAATAGGACAGGATCTCCTGAGAGGTTTGGGAGCATGGTGAGAGGGGACAGGGAGCTGGGAGAAAGACAGGGCGAGACGAGGAGGGGAGAGGAGGATATGGGGGAACAGGAAGGTTGAGTTGGGTGAAGAACAGAGGAGAGCAGAATGAGAGATACTATAATAGAGAGAGTCATTATAGGTTTTAGGAGAAAAGAGATTTGGCACTAGTGAGAATTCCAGAGATCTACAAGGATGATACCAATTGGCAATCAAAGCAATAGTAGAGAGGCTATCTTAAAAGCCCTTCCCTCCCACCCACCCCCCCAGATAATGAGACTGACAACTATCTTATATGCCATCCTAGAGCTTTCATCCAATGGCTCATGGAAACAGAAGCAGACCCCCATAGATAAACACTGGACTGAACTGAAATTCTGGAAACCATTTGCAGAGAGGGAGGAGTGATGAGAAAAGAAGGCTTGGTGAAACCCACAGAAACAGCTGACCTGAACAGGGGGGAGCTCATGGACCCCAGACGGATGGCTGAGAGACCAGCATGGGACTGATCCAGATCCTCTAAATTTAGGTGTCAGTGAGGAGGCCTCAGCAATCTGTGGGGCCTCAGGTAGTAGATCAGTATTTATCCCTGGGGTATGAATGGACTTTGGGAGCCCATTCCACATGGAGGGATGCTCTCTCAGCCTGCACTGGATGATATGACAGCCTTTGAAGATTCCCCCATGCATGGCCTCACCCTCCCTGGGGAGGGGAGTGGAGATTGGGTGGGAAATTTGAATGAACCCATCATAATCCTCCTCCATGTTCACTTTCATTGAGACTGTCCTCAGTTGTGAGTGACCTTGACACTCACTATGTGGATAGCACTTAGGACCCATCATACTTGCTTAGCAGTAGCATGTAGCCCTGTTAGTCCCTTTCTCCTTGTTACTTGTTTTCCCTGGACATGGCAGATTACAGGATCTGCTCTAGCTCACTTATTCACCTACACTTATGTGATCAAGCTTGTACCACCATGGTCTTGATCTCTTCTTTGTCTTTTGTATTCAGATTCACTTCCTTGGCGATCTCACCCCACTTGCTTCAGATGACTCTCAAACTTCTAATTCAGATTCCACCCATCATCTTTGGGTTTATATATCTTCTGTCTTGTAATGCACTCAGTTGTCTGATAGTGTCCTTCTGAACAGACATTCCCAACCTCCAACCTGTTTTCTTGTTGTCTCAGTTATCCCAGCCAAGGCCATTCAGCTAGCAGCTAGTTAAAAATACCCTCTGAGTGTCTATTGCATTCTTTCTCTCTCTGACCATTCAGTACAGAAATATTCTGAGTCCCCTTCACACACTGCTATCTGCTCCATTCTAATTTAAAGTCACCATTTTTCTTCCAATTGCAAAAAGAATCTTGCATCTTGCCTTCTCTGTTTCCTCTTGCTCCTCAATATTTTGGGAGACACAGGGATTTCCCAATATATGCTACATCTATTTCTAGACCTCCAGTGACTCCTTAGTTAATCCAGTGTCAACTCTGAAGCCTTACAATGAACTAGTGTGGAGACCCATGCTGCCAGAAAACCCAAGGCTCTTGGAGCTTCATTCCTACTCTCAGTATGTAGGCCCTGTTACAGAAGCCTTCATGCAAACTGGTGTGCTCTTGGTGGGAAGACACTGAATCTGCTGTCCCACTACAGTTGTGTGAATCAGCCTTCTCTGAGACACCCTTATGTTCTGTTGTCCTCACCCCACTCATATCCTTGTTCACACATCACATTTTCAGCATTTCAGCTCCTCGTCAGCCTTGAAACCTTCAGTCCCCATTTATTCCTTATACCCTCAACGTCTCATCTTCTTTCTTTTATTTTCTCCATCTAATTTATTAATTCTGTCCCTCTGGAATATAAGCTGAGTGGATTTTTGATCTGGTTTTTGGTTACTAAGTAGCCCAAACTGACCTTGAATCCATGATCCTCTTGCATGAGTATTTTAAGTGCTATAATTAATAGCATGGACTATCATGCTAAGCTCTTCTGTTTTTTTGTTTGTTTGTTTGTTTTTGTTCCTTTGTGCCCCTGCTGTCTCTAATGTTCTGGAACAGGCTGATAGTCAGCACTTAGCCAGGATTTCCTTAGATATGAATGAAAACAGGACACGTTGTGGAGTGAAATCTGTTATACACACTTTCAGGTTCCTGTAAGTGTATGGCTGTCAAAATTACAATTAAATATTTTTAGTGGAGACCAGGCCCTAAAACATGATTTCTATTAAGTAGAGTTAGTTATGGCTATTGCTCTGCTGGGGACTGAGATTTCAAATCCCCAGCACCCTTTAGGATAGTTAGCTGCTTCACCTCTATGTGGTCTTAGCAGAGACACTTGAGTTGGGAGATGAGCTCCAGTTTACTCTGGGAGACTCCCAGTGCCCTGTTGCCATCTGAACCTATGCCTGTCTGTTCTACAGTAGTGAGTCCTTCTTCAAAGCTGAAATTTCTATACAGTACATGGTAAACCTGTATAAATGCTGTAGAGTTTTAAAAGGGAAGGTGGTTGCTCAACTTTTAGAAATAGAATCTTTTGCAAAATAGTTTCCTAAGAAGGTGGGCTTGTGGCTTGTCTAGCATGAGTGAGAATTTGGGTGGGGTTCCCTCTCTACCACGGCAAAGTTAAAAAACGGCAACAAGAAAATAACAAAATAGAGGGCTGAGTATGTGTTGAGTTGGTAGTATGTGTGGCTAGCATTCACTCAGCCCTGGCTTTGATTACCAGCCTACGCAAGCAAGTATGGCGATGCATAACTGCAAGGGAAGTCCTCAGGTGGTGGAACCAATCTTCAAAGTAATCCTAAGATACACCATAAGTTTTGGGCTCCTGAGACACACACAGCTCTGTCTCAAAAAGGAAAATAATTTTAATATGTGGTTTCAACCCATCTGCAAACCCTGAGTATAAACTTTGTGTAGGCACTGGGTCAAATGCTGGAGAGCCTGCTGATAGAAGGGGAGGCAGAATATGTACATTCATGATAGGACACATACTAAGGATGAAGGGAGCCAGAGGCTAAAACATATGGAGGAGTAACCTTGGGTGTGGGTTGGACATCTTCCCTTGCTTTGGGTGATGGCGTTCCAATTACTGAGAGGCAAAGGGCATTAGCGTAAAGCACTTGAGGAAGAGCATTTGTTTGGTATAGGCTACAGAAACTTAGTTGATAGTATGGAGAAAGGGGAGTACAAAGTGGACTCTGCAGTTTCTGCTTTGGGGAATCTGTGTGCAGAACTGTGTTATGGAATACAGAAACAATTTGAGGGTCAAAATAATGAGTTGTGATCGACCCAATCTCACAAAACATTCCTGCAAGAGAGCTTGATGCTGGCAATATTTTAATTACTCAAAATTCAATTGCTTTTTTGTAAACAGTGAGTTTTGAAACACTTAAATCCTGATGGTTTTTTTGAGTCAGCTTTATCTTACCATTAAACATGAAAGATATTGATTTAAAAGCATATTTACAATGCAAGTAGGCTGAAGTAATTTTTAATCATTGTTTTTGGCTTAGACAAAATGTTACAGCAATCATAAAAACTTAAATGTATAGAAGACAAAAATACACGAAAGTAATTCTATTTATCATGTAAAAGACTATCTGAGTCAGCAAGAGAAATCAATATGCAAGAGCTGTAATGTAACATCTAATTTTAAAAAAATGTTTCATGTGCTAACTCCCGTATCAGCAGTGCCAGAGAAAATGATTCCCTCGTTTTGAAGTAATTCCTTGGTTGTATTATATATAACATCATTAAAAAACCAGTACCTTTCATTATGCTAGATTTTTATTATATAAACTAGTGTTAATTAAATTGTTCCAATGATACTTATTCACAATTCAATCTTGGTTACCCAAATATTAATAACTGCTCTGGCCTTTAATTCTCTTCATATTTTGCTTTATACCATTTTTTCTCTTTTATCTTCCATCTCTCCCACTGGGCAAATGGGTTTATTCAACAAGGAACTCTTTCTGTGTAAGTAGTTATCTTTGACTGTGTATAAATCACTCAAGAAGTCAGAAAAGTAGGTTCAAGTTAAAGAAACAACAAAAGGTTTCTGCTATAAACCATGACTTGACAGGGCTCCAGGGATGCCCTGCACCATTCAGTTTTTGTTCTCTGGTTCAGTAACTGCATCCTTTTCTGTCATCTGGAACCATATTTGATATCCTTTTCCCAAGTGTTTAAAAAGCTGGAACTTTTATTAAAGGTAGACAAAAAACAGTATCAGAATGTTGCGTTTACATATTCTGCTGTTATATTTTATTTGAGTCATCCCAGCGTGTATGGCTGAGAATCTTCCCTTAAAAGGCATTTCCTAAAACCTCAAAGACAAAGTCTGAACTGACTGCCTGAGTTCTAAGCTGAGCTTGGTCATTTTAGGTTATATGTGCCTATGTGTTTACTTGGGTTGGTTTCTCAATTATATTTGGGGATGAAATGCTCTGTGCCTAACATACAATGACTAGTTTAAAATTATCATTAATATTTAATTAAGAGTTTACTAAAGGAGGCGAGAATGAGATAAATGTAAAGAACTTAAAAAGTGAAATGAATAATATTAATCTAACATGCTTGAAAAGTGTTTATGTCTGAGTTCGTTGATCCTTCATTGAGATTTATCCTCTTTCAAGTAACCTCCATTCATTCTTAAACAATAATCTAGCACTACATAAGTAAGCACTGAATAAGCAAATAGCTTTTCAGTAGATATTAATATACATTTAATTAACTTGTATAAATACTTTCTAATCTTGTTACAGCATGTCATTAATTCATCACTCTTCTAAAAACATGTAGAATGTATTTTTAATTGAAGATATTTTATCAGTATTAAACCTAATGCTCATTTCTACTTTGGTAATAAACATAAGAAATACACACACACACACATACTCATACAAATAGATACACATGTATATGAGTTATTCCTCAAATATATCTTAAGTTATTTCTCAAAACTTGTTCTTTGGGACATATCCTCCTTATCCCATCTCCAATGTATGGCACATATTTCATGATCTCTGTTACTTTAACGAGGCCTTCAGGGATGAGATTTCTTTCTAGTCAATTCAAAATGCAAGATTTAAAAAAATATTTTCAATAGCGACACTTTAAAAAAATCAAGCAGCATCCCGTTATGATCTATCCTAAAGAAACTATCTCTTTGCACACACACAGGAACTGAAATTCATAATGTTATATCTAGACATCCTGTGGTTTGTGATATTCTTGCTCTGCGGTAAGTATGCTGAGTGAGAACATGATATAGTTCTGCAAAGAAAAAATCTTACATTGTGAATCCTATTTCAACATTCAATCAAAGAGCAGCAAACAAAACTACGCTCATAGAATTCTACCTGAAAGCATTAGCAAACAGTCAAGAGAGAACATTTATCCAGAAGACATAACCTCAAGGTTTATGTAGCACTGCAAAAGCCATCTGCAATTGCAGGTTGCTAAGATTTTACCCTCAGAAACTGCAGTCACTGGTGATTCATATTATTTTACTGCTTAAACCTTCTGAGGCCTTCAGTCACCAATAAGGTAGTCAATATTTTTGTAGTCCCTGCTTAATCTAATATGTCTCTCCTTTTCAACAGCCGTGCATCAGCCTTTTTATCTTATAAAAGTTACAGTACTGTTGGTCCACATCTACTCATTTGCTCACTCAATCTTCAGATGGCAAGTCTCTGGAGTAATGCTGATCATTCTACTCCAGGGTTAACTTTCAAGACAATCAGTGGTCCTGTCTAATTTTCAATGCAACAGAAACTTCTCTCATTGACCTTGATATGAAAAGTAGCTGTCCTGGGTGGTGCCTTGGAAAACACTACCTCTTATGTTTTTACATGCTCTTATGAAAGCACATTACACCCCCTTCTCTCATTTGCATCAGTGGCTCTTAATTTTGTGCTCCCTAACTGTCAGGATCTTTTTACTGTGTATTTGTTCCTAGATCCCATTAGAAATGCTCTGATTTTACTAGTTTGAGACCAGGCATCGGGATTTTCAAATCCCCAGTGAAGCCCCACTGCAGCTCTGTGTGAGACCTGAAGGTTCCTGTGCACTGGATGGCCATATCCCAAGCCATCAACATGAGTCTCAAATTTCATTAATTTCTATCCATAATTCCAATTCTAAGTAATTCCATCTGGATGGTCAACAAATATGAAAAGCATAACAAAAGAAGGATCAATCATAGTCTCTATTCACATTGACTCTTTCAACTTGACACCTTACTGTTTGTTTTAAAATAATGGAGTAAGGAGTAGACTTTCAAGTTGACTTTAATTCCTCTTCAATATTCTAAGTTTTTCCTTTTTTTTTTAAAGCAAAATATGTGTAAGTAGTAACTATATACAATACCACAAAATACCCTCACTATACTTTAAAAAACACAGTGAGACAATTCAATACTTTAAAAGTAAATTTTCCCAAGAGATGCTTTTGTCTAGGGACTACCTGATTTGTTAATACAAATCAATCAAATAAGGCTATAAATAATTTGTACCACACTAAGGCACCAAATTTCAAAAATGTACAGTCACTGAGACATTTTTTTTATGAGGGGGAACAAAGAATGCAAGAGTCAAACAGAATTGACTGTAGTCTTTACTTCTGTAGGATGAAGAACTACCCAGCTATATGTTACAGGAACATTTAATGAGATAACAGAATGGAAGTATGTGGAATAATGAGGTAGGCAATAAGTTCAATAGCATTTCCGCTGGTGCTAAACTCAACTTAGAGGCTACTGTCAAAATAGGATATTTTAAATGTATTTGTTAAAAAGTATGCATATTTACATTTCTCATGTCTAATCAGGAAACTATACACTAAGGAAGAATATGGCTTTTAGTTTACCATGGTAAGGAATTCCATGAATACTGGCTTCTAAATTCTCACATGGGAGGCCAGTGAGATGGTTCAATGGTAAGGGTGCTTCCCTTTACACCCAAGGACCTGAGTTTGAACCCTAGGACCCACATGTTGGAAAAAGAGGGTTGAGGACAGAAAATTGTTCTCAGATCTCCATTCACAGGCTGTGTCATATGCATACCCCAAACAAAATAAATAAATGCAACTTAAAAATCTTCTATTTAGTAAACTCTCCTGGTAACAGCCATGTTCATTTTTCACAGCACAATTTCTTCAATATTTTTTAGAACAGATGTTGAAATTCCAGGCTTTGTGAATAAGGGTAGGTGCCCAGGTCTTGCTGTAGGAGGATCATATGCTTAAGAATTTCCCTGATATTCCCATCACACAGTTCAATTGATTACCCATGGAATTCTCCAAACACTAATATGATTTTAGTAATGAAGATGAGTGATTCCCAACTTGATTATGCCATCCAAGAATGATGCATACAATCCCCATTGTGTGTTTCTAGAAAAGGTGTATAAAGCTGCTGAGTTAAGTTTTGCAGTTTGATTTAAGAAACAACTTTTATGGTTCTCAGATGCTTTGTTTTATAGTTTCATAGTTACTGGTATTTTGTAGCGAGCTGCCAGTGTGTTTGCAGCTACAGTGCTGCCACACTTCACAACGATCCGAGGCCAAGGATGAAAATGAAGACAAAGACAGCGGCTCATTCTTACAAGGAGAATGGCATTTATTTTAACAAGAGTGGAGCCTTATATACCAAAGGCAGGTATGGTGGAAAAACACCAAGGTCAGAAGCCTACCTTCCCAGGGCCCTCCAGCAAAGGGTGGGCCAAAAACAGGAATTAGCTTTTAGACAATAAACAGGAACTTGCATGCAAGCCTTACTGGGAGGAGGGGACCAGAAATATTTTGCTAAAAGCCCCTAGTAACAATCAGTCAACAGACCCCATGGAGGAAGGGTACAACAGTATTTCATAAAAGTAAGTAGTGGCTGTATTGCTAGAGGAAGCAAGGTTTTGCAATAAACCACTGTTCAGTGGCCCAGGCTTCCATAAGTTCTGAAAGGCCACTCCAACATTTTACAACCCCCATATTTTAAACATTGCCTATTAACTTTTCCCTAAATACTTTGTATTTATTTTTTTCAGCTATACCATGAACAAAGACAGAAAAATCTATATGGTTCCCAATAGTTTATCTATTTAGAGATCATAATTACATATTGGATAAATTGTGATAAAAATTCATATGCCAACTTTCATTCACCCCTCATCTTCTTAACCAAATATCACAGTAATTATACATCTAATACTGACCCCAAACTTCTAATAGTGTTCTTATAGCTAAGTGGGTATAAAATGTAGTGTTATTTAAATAATATGGTCATTCAACCATTATTTCTAGTAGTGTTTCCTGTTTTTATGTTAAACTTTTGCTACAAATATAACTATATTCATATTTTACTACTGAAGAATCAAACTTAAATATTTGGAGGTTAAACAAATAATTAGAGTCAACCAGCAAAATCCCTTCTTTAGTTTTTCTTCATTTTTCTCAATCCCCTGAGCAAAACAGAATGTGCTAGCATGATTATTATATGAGGAATACTGAGTGCCAGTGTTAGCAGCCATAACTTTCTTTCAAAACCATTATGTACCTTTCTGAGCTGTTGTTTTTAATTCAAAGCATCAATATAAAGAAAAATTACAATTGGGCATTGCAATTTCATTTTCTGACCGACTGCTTCTCACAAAACAATTGGCATACTTTATTGGAAACCTCAGTAATACAAACTTTAGGATTGTACCCAATGAGATCTTTAGATGACTAACATACATAGTGGAATATTGTTAAATGTTGAATATATAAATGTATAAGCCATATTTGCTAGGAAACATAAACATTGAATTTTAAACAAATCAACAAACTTTATCTTCTGTTACCATGTAAAAGACAATGAGAGGATTTCATAAATCTTTTTTTTATGCTTGCAGTATCAACCCAAGAATGGAGATATTACTTATATTATTAAATAACTTGGACACAACTACATCTCTACAACCTTACAAAATATGGAATATGAATGCTCACAAATTTAGAATGGAAATAACATTAATGTCCCACTAACCAGAAATCTTTGAATTTTAGATACATAGATATAAACAGAGAGTGTAGCAAACTGGATTGCCATGGTGGTTTGTGTATATTCATAGTCCTTTCACGCAGGTACCAAGGCTGAATTTTTTTGTTTTTTTCTTAGCACAACCTTTCATATAAATAAAGCCAAATTATTTTTCAGAGTTTTAAATACCTCTATAAAAATTTATTTTTATAGATTAGAGATAAATATATAACAGCTACATTTTTATTAATAGGGATATGCAATGCTTTTGTTATTATAAAAGAAGAAAAGATGACTTAAGTTCTTTGCAGAGACCCTTCTTATTTTGTGGAAGATATTCAGACCCTCAATGGCCACTGACAGCCTGTACCATTTTAACACAAAAGTTGCTGACCCTGGGATTGATTAAGGTATTGTCTAATCATATATGTCAATATAAGAAGCCAAGCACCTTTTCTTTCTATTCTCCTCCCCTGTGAAAGACAGATGTGTTGTGTCTAATTATTCACTGATTGGTATCGGGAGAAACATTAACATAATTGGCACATTTGTCCTAATTAACCAAGGAAACTGCCACATGCCATCTAAGATGAAAAAGTGACTACAGCAACCATTATGTACAAAAATTCCCATCTATCAACAAGGTTATATTGTTAATAGCAAATTGGGGACTACTGTGCCAGAACATTGCACTAGAAAACGACATAACAGAATTCTGAAGTGTGTGCACACCTATGAGAGTAGGGATTTGGTAGAGAATAGTATATAGGTACATTAATCAAACAAATGGGTAAAGCAATTATTGGGCAATTATCAAATGCACATGCAGCCAAAGCTAAGCTTCTCAAAGGTACATTTGCTAGCCTCTGAGAATCTGCTGAGTTTCACTGACTGGTTTACAAGTGACAAAGTCTGAAGTATTATTGTTATTGCTATTGCTATTATTATTGTTACTTATTATTATTAATAATTCATTTGATTGTTTTATCTTTAAAATATGACAGATTTTAGAAAATAAGAGTAGTTCTTACAAGCTACAGTAATCACATTGTACATAGGGCCTGTTAAGTTAGTATTTAAGGATTGGACACTACTGTCAGGTTTTCCAGATATTTCTCAGGGGAATGCTTTACTTGCAGACTGGTTAAAATGCCGATGCTGATGAAGTGATTGTGTGTGGGATGGGAGCACCTACAATGCTACCTAAGAAGTTTTCAGATTGTGTCCATCAGCTATCCACCACATCCTCAGGAACAAGGCTGTGATAACTATAAAGGATGTCTATAGGGAAATAGCATTCTATGTGGCTTCTAAAGCTGTGTTTGACTCCACCTGCTCACAAGACTGAAGTTCCAGTATTCATTTTCTTTCATTTTTTTTGCATGCTCTATTAGCAATAGTTATCCCACTGTCCCATCTGAATAGCTCAAGTAACCAAGAAACTATTCCAACAATGGTAGGCTCATGGGGAAGTCCTGTGTATATGTCAATAAAGCACTGTTGGCCAATAGGGAAGCAAGATAGGTGGCACTAGGAGTCCAGGAGGACTCTGGGTAGGAGAAACACAGGGAGTCAAGATGTAGCTGCCATAGGGGTAAGATGTCCAGACCTTTTCTCCAGTAAGAGAAATACTTACAATAACAAGCATGGGGTAAATACTTAAGTCAGAGCTAGCCAGTATAAAACAAGCAAGGCCAACAGCTTCATAATTAATACAGCATCTTGTATGTTATTTGGGGACTACAATGCGGCAGAGCCCAGGCAACTGGTGGGGCAAAACCAAAGCGGCAGACAAGGAAAAGGCTTCTCTCAACAGTAGGCCACATTGTCTATGCAGCTATTTGAATCCCAGGTTCACAGTAAAATAAACATTCATTTCTTTAATGGCTATTATTCAGTATTCTTTACACCCGTTAGTAGGGCTGTGAAAATAAAGGTATTTTATGTGCTCTAAGAAGTGTTAGTCTTCAAGCAAGTTGAAATTCTATCTTTAGGCAATTGTAAAAATAAAATGGGCAAAGAAGTAAAAAAATTCAGATGGAAACTACAGTGACATTTTGCTCAGTTGTTGTAACTTCTGCAGAACGAAGGAATTTGCCAAGAGAGGGAATTTGTTTTCCTCCCTTAATTGCACATATGTCTGGCTCATTGCTTCTGAGAGCTGAATGCACACAGACCATATTGTGGAGGCGAACTAGTCTTCAATTCTGTAAACTTCTCAAAGTGAAGTTAGACCATGAAGAGATAAAACACAAATGGACAAAGAACACAAAGTAATAAAGTCTAATTGAGAAATAAAATTAAAAACCAGGAAAAAGTCCCAAAGTTGATTGACTATATATGACACCACCACACAAAAGAACAAATTAGCTCTGAATTGTGTTTAAAGCTAAACTTTCTATAATTAAAGGGCTATAAACAGACAAACCCATTAATGAATTACTAGTCTATTACTACTTTTTCTAAGAACTTGACTTCCAGATGAGCAATTCATAGCCTTTGCTATTTTTTTTTAACCAATAAAAAATAGTCAAGACTGTACTATCTGACCATTATCAGGAAATTCAAACCTTTCTTTTTTTAGCGATTTTTTTCCTATCCCCACTGACTGAGGTAAGTATAGACTACAGGCATATGGAGAGTCCTTGAAATCCCAGAGCAAGATAGTGGTCAAAAATAAAGGATCGCTTTTTCATTTTCAATCACTAAGTGTTTCGAAACTAAAAGGCCCCTCTGCCTTGTTCTTATGAGTCTCTTCAGGGCTTTGTTCACTGCTGAAGCACCCACCATACTAGATGTATAAAGAGACTCTATTGGCCACTTGTTTCAGATGTCCACAAAGAGCTCCTGCTAGTGGGTCTGCTGAATGTGGACATGGAAGATTTCACGGAATCAAGACAGAATGAATAATTTACGCATGTCCTTCATTTTGGAAAACCATACTTAAATGTTGCACTCAAAAATACGTATGTCATGTGTTTTCCCACTTTACTTCTTACCTTCTAATTTTACCTTAGCATAAGCAACTATTTTTTGTTTGGACATTGATGAGAGCCAAGCAAGCAAGAACCCTAAATAGTATTCTTTCCTCTATTCTTATATTCTGAAACTCTATGTTTCAGGAAGTAGTTAGAGTGATTTTTTTAATTCACATATCAGGTTATGAAAATTCCCTACTTAAGATCTCTGGTGGCTTCCCATACATTTAAAGATGGTCCCCGTGGCTTGCCATGTCCATAGTCCCTGAACCAAATTTTCCCTGACACTAAATGTCTTCCTATCATTGGATCTCAGATGAGAGAGCCTCCCTCTTTTGAAAACATTATCTCCTGAGGGAATTTGTGCTTCTGTCTCTGCTGCCAGGAGCTTTCTGACCTAGTTCTTTTCAAAACTGGCACCTTCCTGTCTCCCCGATCTTAGTGCAAATATATCTCTTCAGAGAGACTTTCCTTGAACTCTCTGAACCCACTACAACCACCTCATATGACCTTGTGCTTTGTTTTCTGCTCTCATACTGCCAACTTTGCCTTATTCCTTTTAACTGTGGTTACCTGAAAATGCCTTCCTTCTGCCTTTTTGCTTTTCATCTTCAGAACAACCATAAAAATACTAGGTGCCCAGTGAGTCTACAAGAAATATTTCTTAAATAAATGGATTGATGATAAAACCCTGAATATGCAATTTGCATCTATAGCCTTTAAGGAACCACTATGCATGTTTGGAAATTGAAGCTAGAATCTGTAACTGGTAATCCAATGTATTTCATAGCTTAAATTTGTTAGGTTAATTTTGTCCATAATTTAAATTTACACAGATACATGACTTTTTGTTGAGCTCAGTGTATCAAATATTAGAGACAGATTAGAAGAAAAATACCATGGAGATGTAAGAGTAAAAATGTTCTTGGAGCAATGCAAAGCTTACATTTGAAAACCTGTTTTCTAATTCTCCATGTTGTAATTCCAACAGACATTATAGGTTCCCTCCGAATTAGGGACCAACATCTTCATTTTTGTCTGAGCCTCTTTTACCTGCAAAGAACATGACACACAGTTTGGTAGGCAATGCACCTAGCAGAAAGTTCATCTCCACCAATTCTGAGGGGTGGCATGGCTTGGGAGATGGCTGTATTAGTAAGCAATTAGATGGAAAGCAACCTGATGTTACAAATTTGGTAGGTTCTCTAGCTGCCAGTAGTTTTTAGTCTTGTCAGTACCTACTTACAAAAAAATCTGTTTCCTATTTATCATGACTAAACTCAGTGAAATAATCTATTCTTTCACACTTCACCCTGGATTTTCCCACTCGCTAATTAGAGATGCAAATGTTGATAAATAAGAAGGCAATTTTTAAGCACAACTGGGTCAATAAGTTGAACACTGTGCCCTGTTCCTCCAATTAAACTCCTATGAGAAATAGCTCAATTATAATTAGGGAAGCAATTATCCCCTTGTTAAAGGTGAAACAAATCACAGGTTTTAGTGAAAATTTCTGTTTTGTTCCTTTTACCATGCCAAAACCCCTTGTATCCATTGATGGTTTGATTCAGTGATTCCCAAAAGGAATAATCTGATGAGATAAAGCATCTCAAGCTTGCTGTGTGATAGTAACGTTTTCTAGGCATGAACTTAAATGAGCAGAGAGGGATTAATTTCATAGAGAGCTGTGATTAAGCCTTGGGAATAGCCCAGCACCCACTCTACAGCATATAAATTGCCTTGCTTCTTTAGGGAGATAAAAGAGAGAGACTTGTTATTGAAACAGAGTCAAATGCCATCAGAAAAGGAAAGAAAGAATAATTTCTGGATTGATTCTAGCAAAAGGGCTGTGAAAATACCATGCAAAATTACCCAACATTATTTCTGGGATTAGTTCCTCTTTCTTTCAAATTGTCTACTTTGTTATTTTAGTGTGACTATCATGAGTATCTCCTGTGATCTTTGGGCTGAAGTATCTCCCAAGTATTCCTTTATTCCTAGTCCTGGTGAGTTGGAATCCTGCTCTGTGGGTCCATACTAAAGGATCGCATCACCTCACAAGGGGTTCTCTAAGGGGGTGATATCTTCATAAGCGAACGGTATCATCCTATATGGTGATATATTGTTTATGATCTAATAAAGCCACTGGAGATCAGAATCCAAAGCTAGCCACACTAGTTAACTATGGAAGGTGGGCAGTGGTAGCACACTCCTTTAATCTCAGGACTCAGGAGACAGAGGTAGATGGATCTCTCTGAGCTCAAGGCCACAAGGGCTATATAAGAGTGAATCAGTCTAAATGAGAAACAGAGCTCATGCTTTTAATCCCAGAACTAGAGAGGTATATAAAGAAGACGCAAAATCAGTCTCCAGCCACTGGCAATTAGTCTCCAGCCACGGTGAGGACAGGAAGAGATTTATTTTCCAGCCATAGGGAAGGCAGGATCTTCAATTCAGTCTTCTTAGAGGTAAGAGCTACTGACTGGATGCTTTGCTTCTCTGATCTTCAGCTTGAATTCCAATATCTGTCACTGGGTTTTTATTAACTTATTAAAAATTTCTACTTCCCAAAGGGTAGCCTCTTCATTATATCCAACATGGCTTCTTTCTTTATTAGGTTTAATTCACCTGGAGAATGTATTGTGACCTCTAATTTGCTGTCATTAGAGATAAAATAATTACTCAAATCTGTGTTCCTTATCTCTGCACAGTACAGTCAGGTAGAAGAGTAAATAGACAAATTTCCACACAGTTATAAAATCATAGCGTATAGGAGCTGCCATTTATCCAGCCACACATTTACTCAGTTCAGGTGTTAAAAGCTAAATCAGCTCTAAATATGCTGTCAAACAACTGATTGTCCCCAAGCCCTTTATTCTGACTGGCTCCTTGGCATCATCTCTTGACTATGAATTAGCCTCTGACAGCATTATGTCCAACACAACTCAATGTTCTCAGATCTCTGTGCCTATACTAACGAAGCTGTGCAGTTATTAAGTATTTTTAACGCATCCCTAGTCAAACAGGAAGAATATTGAGAGAATTTAGAAAGGAGATTAGAGGAAGAAACATTAAGGTCCAGCATTCTGAACCTCTAGTGTTTTGTTCCTGGGATCGAACCAATTTACTTAACTGATGAGTCTTAGAGGGTATTCAAAGACAGTGTCCCCCTGGGAGGAAAGTGCTGGCTAGTACATTCTTTACTGGAGACTTACTATTTTTGCCCCTTGGGCTCTCAGAAAAGAGATCTATGAACAGTATCTTCTGCTTAAGCTTTCTCCTTGGGAGAAAACACGAGGTCTGCTGAATTCTTGGAACCAGGAGGACCAGATGAATGATAGTAATGACGCGAGTGGAGTGATGACAGCAGAACTTTGTAGCATTTGCCAGTACTATGCTTTGATTGCAAAATGTTCCCCAGAGGCTCATGTGTCTGAGGACTTGGTCCCCAGCTGACCCTTCTATTTTAAAATGTTGTGGTACTCTTTGGAGGTAGAAGCCTGCTCGAATTGGTGGGTCACTGGGGTGATGGGGTGGGCATTGAAGTTTGTTTTACTGGGGTTGGATGGGCATTGGGGTTTGTAATGCCCACCAGTTTCCTGTTCCTGTTTTCTGACTGCAGCTGCATTGTGAGTAGCTGTCTCCTGGTTCTGTTAAAATGCCATCTCCGTTGTATTTTTCTGTATCCCTTCAAGCTATGAGTCTAAAGCAAACAGCAAACTACCTTTTCCTGAAGTTGCTGCCTGTCAGGTGTTTTGTCACAATAATGAGAAAGTGATGCATCAGGTGATTTGATTAGCATTAGAGGAAGACAAACTCCGGCTTTAAATTTAAAATGTCACTTTTATCTGTAGCACTAATGGTCTCTAAGCAAACCAACGGCTGTAGAATATAGGTGTTATCTTGGTGATTATTCAGCAGAAGTTCTTCCTGCATTGTCCCAGATTGCTTAGGGTGAGCAATGTTCAGTGACTATGATATTGAGTTCAGTCTCTGGGGATTAATAATATAATATAATGACATAATGTATAATGGTATAGTATGATGATTGGTAGTTCTTTATGGCTTTATAAGCGTTTAAGTAGATTTCATGTACTAAGTTATTGAGTGTCAAAAACACATAGTACATAAGTAATATTATATTCCTCATCTGACTGAAAAATTTGGGTAAAAAGGATGTGTCTTGCTTAAAGTCAAAGGTTAAAACATGATCATGCTTGAATTTAATCCTAGAGATTTATAAGGAAGTCAATTACTGTCCCATAGAAGAGAAGAGAGGATGCCCAAATGGGAGAAACCTACTGTTATCACCCAAGCAATATCTATGACATTATATGCACAAATGCAGTGTGATCATAATTGAAGTTAGACTCTTGTAAAGGATGATTGGTTTAGGTTGCGAAAAGCCAATTACCACTTCCTGATAATCTGCAAGGACTGCATCTTTCTTCATGATGCTAGCCACATGCATGCAAAACAATGATCAACTGACTTGACCAGCCATGAGTTAACTGAACATTCACATCTGATTTATTCTCAGAAGCAGTTGCATTGGACAAGAGCAAAGCACACATCTATCCAGGGTGACCTTCTCAGGGCCAATCTAATGATCACAAAACACATGCGCTTTATTGGCTGGTTTTATCTTAAGATCAACATCTTACTTTATGCCACTTTTATACTTTTAAAATCCTTAACCAAATAAATGAAAATAAAATACATCGGAACTAAAATGATCAAATAATCTTTTAACTCCCAAGCTATCTTTCATCCCTTTCTTTTTTACATTTTTCTGTTGCTCTTGAGCAAACAGCAGCTGGAAAGTGTCATGTTGAGGCATCCATTGGCTTTCTGATCTTGGTGATTTTAATGGTGTTAAAAAGAATCTACATAGGAGTTTATTAGCCTGCTTTTAAGCATGTATGTTTGATCTCTCTTCTGACTTAAAAAAATAGAAAGAAAAAGTAATATGTATTAAATATAGTTCTTTGAATGTCAAATGGGTATATGATTTTTGAGCTTGCCAAATGTTAATTAGGCTCTTCCCCAGTGATGATACACATAAAATTCATAGCCAATTAGTTGGAAGTCATGAATCTTTACTCCTTGACAAAGTGAGCTGCTTTGTTTAGCTGAAAAAAAAAAAGAGTAGCAAGGTCTCCCTGTAAGACGTTGCAAGAGCCAGCTCTTGAGGGCCAGCTGCTTTTAAGTTGCTTTGAGTAGAAGCCAAGCTCTGGATACCCATGCAGCTCAATGAATGGTTAGAGTAGAGGTCAGATTACAGATGCCCATGCTGCTCATAGGCAGTTTAGAACTTCACTGTGGCTTTTGGAAGACGTTTACCTTAGAACTGTGAGTCAGAAGACAGATGCATTGTTGCATGACTGAAGTGAAATGCGCGGTAGAGAAGAATGTCCTGTATTTCAGCCACACTAAATCATAGCCTGTATTTTTGGGGATGCAAGATATCGATATGGTATTTTGTGATAGTGAGTGATAATGATGCAACTTCTGATTTTGTGCAGAAGAGTCCTGAGATGCCAATCACAAGGGAAAATAGTTCTCTTTATTCAGAGTAAAAAGGGAAATATGTGATTTTGCAATTGAGGAACAGAGATGTAAATTTTATGGCGGAAAAGTAGAGTCCTTTTATATATATATGTATATATATATATATATATATATATATATATATTTATAATTTGTTGCCAATATTAACTCACAAGAACCAAATGTTCAGTTTTGCTGTTGTGGGTATGGTTACCTCAGCTGATTCCTACTTTGTACCAATCTTTAAAACTGAAAAGCTATGAGAAATCCAATGGCAAGCTGAATATTTATAATTAATCATTGAAAGTTTCAATATTATTATTTTTTTTGAATTTTTTTGTATAGGCAGAATTTCAAGATTTTATTGTCTGAAGAAATGAGCTGATCCAGGTTGATGGATCCATATTTAGGTCTGAATGATAATAATTGGTATATGTCCCGTCCACACATGCAGTATATGGTAAATCTTTCAAATGACTGCTTGAAGCTTGGAGGCCAGCAAGGACCCTTTGTTGGGGAAGTCTTTTGTCAATAAAGCACTGTTGAGACAATAGGAATCTAGATAGGTGGGACTAGGAGTCCAGGAGGATTCTGGGAAGGAGAAACACAAGAGAGTCAACATGTAACGCCATGGGGTAGCAGCCCAGAACTATTCTCCGGTAAGAGACATACTTAGATTAACAATTATGGGGTAATTACTTAAAGCAGAGCTAGCCAGTAAGAGACAAGCAAGGCCAACAGCTTCATAATTAATACAGCGTCTTGTGTGTTTATTTGGGGATTACAAAGCGGCAGAGCCCAGGCAACTGGCGGGAGATAAACCAAAGCGGCTAGCAAGGTAGAGCTTCCCTTAACAACCCTTAACAAATAAATAGTTTCATTACTTCTCAAATGAAGTGTGTTTGAGTTTGTAGAATTCTACAGATAATCAAGTTGGGCACTATAAGGTAGTCTTCTATTTATCATGTAAAGGGAACATTATTTTAGAGGTTGGAAGTATTTGTTAACAAATAAAAGGCATAGTATTAGTTTCCTTCAACAGGATGCTGTAACATTATGGTGAGTGTCCTCACGAGGGTATGCATTTTCCTATGGGTCATGCAGGGCAATTGCTTAAATACACACACTTTCAAAGAGCAACACATTGCTGCTAATGAACAGTCACGCCAAAACCTGGATCCATAATATTTCCTTTGGCATCCATAGTCTTCATTTAAGCAGAACCAAACCAATGCATAAGCTGATAGAAATATTACTGGATGAAAGTGATCATATTTATGATAGTGAATATGCTTTTTTAATCTCAACAATGACAAAAATAGACTAAGAAACATAAATGTGCAGGGCAGGCTCATAAGACAGACACATCTTTCTTACACTAACATTTTTTTTTACATCATCTGAAACAATAATACAACTGATGGCACGTTTAGTCACAATATCTCTTTCTATAGATGTTAGATAAAGTAAAAACATTATTTCTGATTGTTTTGAAAGAGAATGATAAAATTAAAGCATGCTGCCTATGGCTTTGTCCAGTGGGGCATTCTAATTGACTCCCAAGTCATTAATCAGTTCCTAATCAATCTGTTTTGCTAGCAGTAGGCAGTTAGGACTCCATTACCAACCATTCATCATGCCATGCCCTAATTCACTGTGCCATTAGCCATGGAGTAGGCTTCTATTAGAATAACTAAGTGCCAACTGCTAAATGCAATGCATTTTTGTTACCTCAGCCACTGGGATCCCTTCAGGTGGCCGACACTGGAGTAAGACTTCCTGTTCCAGAGACACTTCCTTTCCCAAGGGTTCCTGCTCAAATGTCTTCCGTAGATCTAGAAGGTTTGGGTGATAAAATACATGTCAAAACTAAGTAACACCAGTATTCTTACAGAAAGTGCTCTAACTTTCCCCAGTTTATTGTATTGCATCTTGATAGCTTATCCATCTGTTGGTGTTATACCCTAATCTGACAAGTAATATTCTATGTGGAAGAAATTATGAAAGTTAAAGACTATTAACTGCACTGATTTTAATCATCAATAAAAACCTTTAATAGATTATTTTAATAATTACTGAAGTCCATTAATTGTACTTTATTATTTCTTGATAATCTACTGTGATGGTCACAGTTTTAATTAAAAGAACCAATTTCTTGAATTTTAAAGACAGAGTTCCTTATGTACATATTTTTCTTACAATTGATATTATTAAGGTTGTAATAAACCCAGCATATTTTTATTTATAAATCAAAAGTGACCTTCTGTTCAGGTTGGAAAATAGGACTCCTTGAAGATTCACAAATAAGGTATATAACTTCTGGAAATGTCTTAAAAACCCAAGGGAAAACAGAGGGTAGCTGCTGAGAATAGTCTAGAAAGAATTTAATTTCTAATCATGTAGCCATTTTCAATGAGAAAATACTTAATCAAGTATTCATATCTTCTCAAACATGCCAAGTACCTAATTATGTGCTTGTACAGCTAGAGCTATTATGGCAAAGATGCAGAAGCTTTGGAAAATACACAGAGATGGAAATGTCAGAAACCAGCCTATCATCTTACAAATATCACAGGTACATACTGTAGAGACAGCTTTAACTAACACATCCTTGAGTGAGATATAATTGTTTTGGTTTTAATAGTTTGGCTTTAAACTTTAAATAAATTTTATCTACTTTTTTGAAAGCAAAATAAATTCAGGACATTTCTTAAGAACCTCTAGAATTTTACTTTGTATGCACAGCTCAGTTATTTACAGTACAGCATTATCTTAAGTTTAACCAGCAGGTTCAGTAAAAAGAAATAATAATGCCTCTGTCCTTTCATCTATGTCCTTTGTAGCTGGAAGTTTCTTGTACCAACCACCAGTTTCCAAATAACCACTCTAAGGTTTAATATTAAGTATAACTGTTTGGCCAATGGCTCAGGCATATTACTGACTAGTTCTCACAATTAAATTAACCCATATTTACTAATCTGTGTATCACTACATGGCCATGGCTTACTGGTAATGTTCTGGCATCTTCCCTCTTAGGCAACTACGTGGTGTCTCCCTGACTCCACCTTTCCTCTGTAACTCTGTTTGATTTCTTGCCTAGCTATATTCTGCCTGGCCATTGAACAAAACAGCTTTACTCATCAACCAATAAAGGCAACATACATTTGCAGCATAAAGAAGGACAGCCCCACGTCAGTCCTTGACAAATACATCAGAATCTGAAAATACCATTTCAGGATACTGAAGTATAAGTTGGAAACCCAAAGACTCTAGAGTGATGGATTGATATGAGCTGAAATAAGACAGGAACCTTTTCAAAGGATGAGAAAAGGGCTACCGGAGGGGCATTTGTGATAGTATTATCAAGAAAATCGAGTGTATGGTTGAGATGAATATTTACAATTCAAATGGTTATCATGACCTGGAAGATATCTCAATTATATTTCTGTTTCACAAATGAGGAATATGCTCAATAAGTTACCCACAATCTCACAGCAAAATAATTGGTACTGTATTGAAGTGCACTAGCCTTTGATATTATATATATCTTGCCATCCCACACAATCCTATTAATCCTTTCTCATATCTATGTGTGCCCCACAGGAATGTAAAAGTCTTCTCTTTGTTATAGTAACTGCTGTTTGCCTTTGACATGCACTGAGGTGACCGTTTTGGTAAACATGGTAGCCAATGAAAAACATCGTGGTTAATAAATTTTATAGAATAAAACTCTTTCTCTATGGTGTGTCTTATTTGCGTAAAATGACTCTGAAGAGCTTCCATCTAGTTTGACCTAAGTAGAGGCAAAATGACTGGAATTTGCCATTAAATTAATAACATATCAACTTGATTTCACTTATCAGTATATAAAAAGGGTCAAGAACAAGAAAAAAGCATACATTCAAATAGCTAAATAAATTTCACTCGATATTTAAAATTAGACACTTATGGTAGAGATATGATGAAATGTTTAAGATAAACATGTGTCAGATATAAAAACAAGATTAAAGATAAACTGAGGTGTGTTAATGAGAAGCCGTTTGGCCCAGTAAGCAATGACCAATGTTACAAGGCCAGAGGATTGAGTTCGACTGCCATATTTCCCTAAGGATGATAGAAGGATTGCAGCAGTAGTGGGGGATCAGTTAGAGGCCAGATTGTGTGGATTGATGGGGATAATAGAGACATGTACTCAGTATATAATTGATTATAGGAGAGGAGAGAGATTCTTCAGTGTATGTAGATTATAACTTCAGAAGATTTGGGTACTTGGAGAGTGTCAGCAGGTAAGTCTGATGCTGTACTTGGTGCTATTGCATTATATCAAGATCCAAAGTTATTGAGTTTGGCAGCAAAGTGGGGGAGAAGATAACTTCCTTTTGTTACATATTGAGTTTAGTGTTTCTATGGGAGGCTCAAATGGAATTGTTCAGTATACCTAAATAATAGTTTATAATCCACAGCACTATTAAATTTTGGGACTTTGTCATTTCTTTGTGAAGCTGTTCTTTACATACCAATGAGCTTATTTTCCTCCCTTACCTCTACTCACTATATTTTGTGCTACCTTGCTCTGATATGACAAAACAGCTGAATGAAGAACATACGGAATGTCCACTTGGGTGACTGTCTCCTGCCCTGAGTGGGTTTGGCTGTCTCACTAGAAATCAATGCTTCTGACAGAGGGCATAGCACAGCATAGAGAAGAGAGGGCAGAAATATTGAAGCAGAAGGACTCTGAACAAAAATGACGGAGAATGAATCGAGAGGTGGGAGGAAACCCAAAGAGGAAAGCAACAGAGAGACCACACGGAACTAAACTTTAAGGAGAGGGGAGGTCAACAGCATGATGTAGCGGAGCTGTGAGAAGCCATTAGCTGGAGAAGTGTACAGGGCCTGGTGATATGAACACTATAAGCATCTACTATAGTATCCATGATTAAGGGACAGTACATTTGAGTACAGCGTTCTGTAATTTCTGATAGGATATGGTACAACTTTTGACAAAGTGTTTAATTTTTTGAAATAAAGTTAATTTTTAATTCATTTTACATACCAACCAGTTACTCCTTCATCTCCTATGCCCTCTCCCTCCAACCTCCCCCACCCAACCCATCCCCATCCACTCCTCAGAAAGAGTAAGGCTTCCCATGGGGAGTCAACAAAGTCTGGCACATTCAGTTGAGGCAGGGTAAAGCCCTCCCTGATCCCCGAATCAAGACAAAGCAAGGCATCCCACCATATGGAATGGGCTTCAAAAAGCCAGCTCCTACACTAGGGATAGATCCTAGTCACACTGCCAGGGGTCCCACAAACGGACAGTGTTTATATTTCTGCTACATGAGTGCACATGACTGTGGTCATTGTCTCTTGATTGAGAAAAGTTTGGCAAAAAAAAACCTACCATAGGTACCCACTTAAGAGAAAGATGCATCTGAATCATCAATAGATACTACATAATTACACTGTCTTAATGGTTGGGCTTTAGGGTCCTCATAAATTTTGCCTAATTTCTAAAACATTACATTTAATCCCATAAAGTAGATACATCTTCCTGGAAAAGCAGTTTTTTAAGTTTTGATATCAAACCTCTCTTTTGGTTTGTATAAGGATCATTTTACATACTATACTGTGGCTGTGTAAAAGGGTGTGTAACATCATTCAGAGAGATGTGATGGAAGACAGAGAATATCACATCATCCCAGCGGATGTGATGGAAGGAAAGGAGAATGCCTTGCAGGCACCGTGAACACAAGGGTGATAGAAAAATGGGTACTTGGCAGACAAGAATTAGATGTAAAACATGGTTTAGAATAACATGGGAAGTCATGTCAGGGGAAAGAAATACGAATTCTGCCTTTAGATTATATATAATAGTTAACAGGTTACTACTGTAAGGTCAACTTGATTGTGATTTTGATATATGTATATTTTATATACATATACTCGATAAATCACATATATTTACATATATGATTTAGTTATTGATCCTACCAATTAAAAAAATTCATTGTTATTCTAAGCAAGGATTCAGAAGCAGGTTGACTCCTGAACATGAATATTGACTTACTAAATCCATTAACTGAAATCCAGTTAGCAGATGTTGAATCAGACCTGCAGTAACAAGGATTTCCATTTATTTTTCTTTATTTTCTTTCTTTCTTTCTTTCTTTTTTTTTGAGACAGGGTTTCTCTGTGGCTTTGGCGGCTGTCCTGGAACTAGCTCTTGTACACAAGGCTGGTCTTGAACTCACAGAGATCCACCTGCCTCTGCCTCCTGAGTGCTGGGATTAAAGCTCAATCAAAGAATATCTTTTTTGAACATACACATGTGTGCAAAGACTCATTTGTCATTGTAGTATTTTATGGCATTCAATGAAGCTTTTGTGTAATAGTGTGGTTACACATTATTCATAGTGTGGAAAACACAAACTTTCAGAACCCTGTAAGCATTACTGAGGCTTTTGATAATGCAACAAGATGATTAGCTGGGAAATAGAAGACTAGAAAACCTCAGTTATATTTAAAAAAACTACTAGCTATTAAAGAATGCTGAGAATAGGAGAAAGAGTCTTCATCATTCATCAAGGAAGATCACATGCATTGGTTCGTCAATACCAAATGGTCAGCCTGAAAACATATACAAGTAACATTATACAGATTGAGTAGGTTATATTTAGGAATGTATATGTACACACACACACACACACACACAATTGGGAGGAAGAATAACATAATGACTAGGAACAGGTTTGATGTAGACAAATGTGGTTTCAGGTCTTGACTCCACCACTTGACTACATAGCCCTTATCTAAGTTTCTTCAGCTGGAATAGTGACTGATGGAAGCATAGACAGATACCCAGAGCTAAACACTGAACTGAACCCCTGGAACCCAGTGACAGAGATGGAGGAGTGATGAGCAAAGGGGTCAAGACTGTGCTGGTGAAACCCACAAAGACAGCTGACCGGATAAGGGGGAGCTCTTGAACACCAGACTAGTGGCTGAGAGGCCAACAGGGGACTGATCCAGACTACATGAATGTAGTGTCAGTGAGGACACCTCAGAAACCTCTAAGGCCTTGGGTGTTAGATTAGTGCATACAAATGAACTTTGGGGAAGCCATTTCACATGGAGGGATGCTCTCTCAGCCTGGACACATGGGGGAAGGACCTAGGTCCTGCCCTGGTTGAAATGACAGACTCTGGAGATTCCCCCCAAGGAGGGCCTCACCCTTCCTGGGGAATAATCTGGGGATTGGTCTGGGGGCTGGAGGGGTGGGCTGGTGGAGGGACAAGGGAGGAGGGGTGGGAGAGGGAGCTGGGATTGACATTTGAAGCATGCATGTTTCTAATTTAAATTAAATTTAAAAAGATAAAGAAATTTAGTTGTTAGTTGTAAGCTGTAAAATTATTTATTCTTTTGTAGAATGTTCCAGTTGGAAATCATATTTCTAATTTACATAGAATAAGAAATAAAAATGTTACATTATTGATATTGGTTGGGTTTTATTTTCATTTATACCCCCATGGGGCTGTGTGAATATAAAAATACATAGTGAATGCTAATATAGTTTGGAAGAATTTTAAACACAAAATATGGATAATATGTAATTATAAACATTACATACAGAAAATTCTAGAATATAATGACACATGTATGCATTTTTAAAATGTCATTTTCTTATAGAGTTTTTCCACGTTAATGATCTATAAACTCTAGTATATAATATTCTGTACTTTTCTTGTGTAATTTCATGTTTATTTCTGCTTTTTAAATTGTATTACAGTCTTTAATCATGAAAAACTTTCTCATGAACTTTACATAGTTTCGATTAGTTTTTTGATGAAACCTTAGCTGGGAATGCAGTTTAGGAGCACTGAGATTTATTCCCTTCTCCATTTATGAGTTCCCAGTATGTTTATTTCAGATAGTGTGGTGTTAAATGTCTTATCTATTATAAAAAAAGAGGAACTTCATCAACAGATGAAACCAGAGTTCTATAGTTTTGGGGTGTTGTTAATAAACATCTATTACACAGCCAAAATGTAGATGCTTTGAGTGATACCTGAAGATGTTCCACTTAAATCTAATGTTCACTTGAGTGCCCTGTTACATAGAAATTTACACTTTGAAAGACACTAAGATCCTGTCATAGCCCTTTGAATGGTGATAAATTCTTGTCAGAGGATTAAGAGTCAGAACCAAAGAAGTAAAATAGAATAAAAAGAAAAAATTAATATGTATCATGAATGTGTTATACATGTATAGATGTATATACACATGTATTTGCATGTGAGTACATGGCAAGGAGGGGAGTATAATGCTCAGTGGATCTCATGACATAGAAAGGTTGGTTTCTTTGTAGGTCGTTGTGGTCTGGAAGCATTTGGGAGGAAGAGTAACAATGACTAGGAACAGGTTTGATGTAGACAAATGTGGTTTCAGGTCTTGACTCCACCACTTGACTACATAACCCTTACCTAATTTTCTTCAGCTGGAACAAAAGTGAATATTTTAAGAAGGAAGCTAATTCAGATCTACAAAAGCTGCAGGGACACCTATAAAATCCTCAGCGTCACATTAGCATATATCAAGTACCCAGATAAACATTAACCCTGCACCTCATCGTTTCCCATGATATTAGAAAACTTTATCCTGGCATATCTACATTTGGCACTGTCACTATTACTTAAATGTAATTGATGCAAGACAAGACTGTTACAAGTATGGACTCAATAATGACTGATGGGAACTTCACAAAATGAAACCCAAGGATATCCAGCTATGGCTGATAAAAACAGACCTCTTCTACTCAGGTCAGTCCCTGGGAATCTGGTTCTGACAACTCTCACAGATTACAGGCTAACAGCTAAAATCTGAGAACCATGGATTGATGATCAGCTGGTTGGTCTACCATGATATATATACCCCAGTGGCAAATACTACAGGGATCTTGGAAAGCCTTGGGTAATAGGAAGACATGGTCTTAAATAGTGACTCTAACCAGTTGGTATAAAAATGAATTCTTGCTGTCAATTCCACAGTATCAGTAGAGCTCCTTTCTCTATTGACTGGTGACTGACATTGTCTCACACAGGGCTTGAATCTTCTATGTCTACAAGGAACATGCATGCAATATAAACAGCAGACAACTAGGCATCAGTTCTTTTCCTTGAAACTTATCACTCACATGGTTCACTGTTTCCTTCTTCTACATTTTAACAGATTTGAGTAGGAAAAACACAAAACAAAACACTTCTTTTTCTCTTGACGCTCAGCTCTGCTACTTGCAACCCAAAGGAATGTAGGCTCTGAGGACCACAACCCTAAATTTAATTGCTAATTCAAATTGGAAATGTGGACTTTTTTGTGCAAATTTTTGTTTACTACCTATGTGGTTAAATACCTAGAACTTTATCAAATATATTAGTGGGACAGTATTTTGAGGGTTAAAGCCAATATTTGATAAACCCTGTGTGGCTTCTACAGGCCTCTAATGCTGCTTTGAGATCACTGCTATAACAAATCCAATGTTGAAAATACTGGAAATTCATGCTTCTTATGCTCTGCTCCTGCTGGAGGATGCCCACCCCAGACTTTCCCCCATAGCTATCCTGCTTATGAGTTTTAGATACAGAAAAAAAAACCTGGCCAAGATATCTTGGGAGGTAAATTTATTTTGTAAAGACTCAATGCCTAGTATTTTAATTAGAATTTAATAACTTTTAATATGTGCTCTTTTACCTACTTTCAGAAAGAATGTTAGGCAATAAATGTGTGAACTTCAGAGACTGGTGACATTTTAAATAGATACAGACTATTAACAGTAGGGATAGGAAAATGAGTAGTAGATGGTTGAGAGGACAAGTTGTCATTCCTATAATTCTTAAACCACATACAACATAAATGTCATCACATTCTTTGCTGACTGAAAGTCATTCATTGTTCCAATGGCAATCGTGAAACATACCTTTGATTACATCACCACATTATTTAGTTATAGAAGCTGGGCAGTAGTGGTATACACCTTTAATGCCAGGACTTGGGAGACAAAGGCAGACAGATTTCTGTTAGTTTGAGGTCACACTGAACTACACGAAATTGAACTAGTCTAAAAGACAAACAGCTCACACAAAGGGGATCTCTGGATTTAGGATCCCACGCCTTTAATCCTGACTCTAGAGAGGTATGTAAGATAGGAGTGGGACAATCAATATTTAGTCTGAGAGATGTATTCTTCAGCTACTCTGATGATAGGACAGCTTGAGGTAGAGGTAAGAGCTAGTGGCCGGCTGTTTTGCCTTTCTGATCTTTAGGTTGAACCCCAATGTCTGTCTCTGGGATTTTACTATTCGTGTTACATGGTGGATCACATTTAACTTTATTACAGTGGTTATTAGCATGATTCACAGGTCCATAAGACCTAGGTATGATTGTGATGACTGTGATCAGCACTGGATTAGGTTTCAATGTTTTTTATCCTCATAAAATGATAACTATAGTTATTGAATACTTGCTATGAAGATGAACTAAGCAATAACAACAACAACACAACTAGTAGGACAGCTTCATTACAAATTCTTTCTTGGATGCCATCTGTTAGATATCCATCTTTCTTGCCCCCTTAAGTCAGTAGAGCTATGGAGTGTTCATTGATGGGATGGCAATACCATTAATCCATTTAAATCTCACCAAGAAGTCAAACTTCAAACATTAGCTTGCTCCTTTTTTTTACATTTTTAATTAACTATTTTAATCTTTTTACAATTTAAATTAGAAACAAGCTTGCTTCACATGTCAATCCCAGCTCCCTCTCCCTTCCCTCCTCCCTTGCTCCCCCAACAACCCTCCAGCCCCCCACCCAGTACCCACTCCACTCCCCAGGGAGGGCAAGGCCCTCCATGGGGGATATCCAGGTCTATCATTTCATCCAGGGGTGTCAGCATGTGGGATTGAATTTCCACCTAGAAAGACAAAAGCTTTAATGGGATTTTAGAAACAAAAGAACAGAGAAAAGCATGGGATCTTGGTAGCACCATTTTTCTCAGGTGGGCTCTGTTTTGCTAGCCACAAGCAGAGAGACTCACGGGGCTCAATCAAGCGAGTCTTCGTGACTCAGCATAAGCAAAACAAACAAACAAACAAACAAAAAACCCAGCAAGGTTCTTTAAAGAGGCTCTGCTAACAATTGAAAGGTGTGTATGTACAGCTGGAAGTGGCAATGACCACATCTCCAATCTGACAGCTATTGCTAAATGTCATCATAGACTGAGACAATGAGCTGGAGTGAAACTTATGCCCGCCATCTTGGAAAAACTGCAGTTTAAACTGCTGTGGTTTTAACAGATAAGACACATGGCCAGAAAAACAAAGAGTTACAGTAAAGTCAGACGTGGATAAAGAAAAACCTCTAAAGGCTTATAGTGTGTTTAAAAATATACATAGTATTGAGAGAGAAAAAGAAACGGCATAGTGGTAAATAAATAGAGAAGCTGGCAGTGGTGGCGCATGCTGGTAGGATTTGCTCCAGAGGCAGAGGCAGGTGGATTTCCAGAGAAACCCTGTCTCAGAGAAATAAATAGATAAATAAAAGTAAAAGAAATAGAGTAATAATAATAGATAAATAAATAAGCCACCTAAAGATGGAAAATATACAGAGTCTGGATACTGTATGCTATTGTGTTTTTCAGTTTTTTGATTGCTAAAGAAGGAACAACTGCTAAAGTACACTTGGATTATAAATGCTGCTGAATTAATCCAACTCAAAGCTTTTAAAAATGCTGTAACTTCAAAATTTAAGTATAAGGATATGTTACTTTGGAAAAGATATTTTATTTGTGTTTCCACAGAAAATGGAAAGCTGTAGATTCCTTCCAGGCTTCTGTGGTTTGATGAACCAAGACCCCCAAAAGCAGTGGCCCAAGTGATTCAACAACTAAAACAGCTAAGATAATGCAGCCTTACAGACCCCGAAAATAAGGACTTATACAGGTTTCTGAGTTTTGTCATGATCCCCATGGTATGAACAATGCCCCCATCCAGTAGGAAGCAGTTTAGAATGAGCGATGTCCAAATCCCCATATTGTTTATAAATCTTTGTTTTCATTTGAATGGAGTTGCTTATAATTGGTTAATGATCACAACCAATCTCTTTTTAATGGTAAAAGGTGAATTATGGTATGGAAATGAATACTTTGTATTGGTATGGTTTTTTACTTATTGATACAAATTCAAGGTCAGTTTTGTGATATGTATATTTCTCCTCTTGATTAAGTATTGTGCTTATACTGATCTTTTAAAATGTAATGCATAATTGAAGACAGACTATAGTTAGTTACTTATATTAGCCAGAATTTATAGTTAGGTAAGTTAGGTTTTCTAGATATACAGAAATATATTTGATATAGATAGACAGTCTTCAAACCTTTCAAAGACCTTCAGAAAATGGCATTTAAAATGGTTTAGGGTTTTTTCTTGACAATGAGAAATGTCTGCTCCTGGCACATCAATTATGTCTGAGAGGAAGATGAACATCGAAGAAACTTGTTAAGAAGCTTGCTTTTAACATGGCAAGTTAGCCATTTGGGCAAGAAATGCTCTTGCCTAGACTGTTTGACTGTTGTTGTATAAACTGGACATGCAGGACCCACAGGACTGCTGAACTCAAAAAGTCCTTCAGTGTTCCTACTTCATGGAAGAGCCTGCCAGACTTTCTGCAGGACATGGAAAAATGAATGACAGACTGCCAATGCAAATGGACAGTTTGAGACTTCCTGCTTTGCTGAGAAGTCTTCCAGATACACTGTGGCCTATGGGCTGAAGATGGATGCCCCAACATTACAGAGGAACTTTGGGTGACTGTCCAGAAAGCAAGATGTCTCTGTCAATCCTAGTGTTTATATATTATCCTTCTGTGGTCTTTGATAGAGTTGAAGATAGATAGTTATAATCATAGTTTTCCTTAGTTATGATAAAAGATAAGTTATATATAAGACTTTTGACTCACAAAGATAGGGTAGATGATATTTTCTTTAAATCTTGCTAAATTTTAATGAACAAAATATTCTAACTATGTTCTTACTTGATAACTGTTCTGTTATATGTAATTTGGCTCTGTTGAAGTTAAAACCTTTCTCTTATTTTAGGCAGAAAAGAGGAGATGATGGGAGATGTCATTCTGAAATCTGTCACTTATTGGTTGTTGAATAAAGCACTGTTGGCCAATAGGGAAGCAAGATAGGTAGGACTAGGAGTTGAGCAGGATTCTGGGAAGGAGAAACACAGCAAGTCATCATGTAGCTGTCATAGGTGTAAGAAGTCTGGATCCTTTTCTCCAGTAAGAGAAATACTTAGATTAACAATTATGGAGTAAATACTTAAGTCAGAGCTACCTATGCGTTTCAACAGCCCGGTCTTGACCCCTTTGTTCATCACTCCTCCATCTCTGCAACTGAGTT
The DNA here is from genome assembly GCF_017639785.1 of Mesocricetus auratus. NCBI lineage: Eukaryota > Metazoa > Chordata > Mammalia > Rodentia > Cricetidae > Mesocricetus > Mesocricetus auratus. The sequence continues at coordinate 17,405,503 of NW_024429193.1, forward strand.
CTAGGAGTTCAGTTCAGTGTTTAGCTGTGGGTGACTGCCTCTGTTCCCATCAGCCACTGAATGAAGGTTCTAGGATGGTATATAAGGTAGTTGTCAAAATCATTATCAGGGAAGGGCATTTAAGGTAGCCTCTTCACTATTGCTTAATTTGCCAGTTGGTATCATCTTTGTAGATATCTGGAAATCTCATTAGTGCTAGAACTCTCCTCAAACCTATAATATCTCCCTATATTATGGTATCTCTTGTCCTGCTCTCCTCTATTCTTGCCCCCACTCAACCTTCCTGCTCCCCCATGTCCTCCTCTCCCTTTCTCTTCTCTCCCTCTCTTTTTTCTCAGCTTTCTCTCCCCTCCCTCCATGCTCCCAATCTTCTCAAGAGATCTTGCCCATTCTCCTTCTCTGGGGTACCATGCATATATCTCTTAGGGTCCTTCCTGTTTCCCAGACTCTCTGACAGTGGGATTGTAAACTGGCACTCCCCTAATCCATGTCTAAAATCCATATATGAGTGAGTACATACCATGTTTGTCTTTTTGTGACTTGGTGACCTCACTCAGGATGGTTTATTGCCCACATGAAGAAACTGGAGAACAGTCACAATAGAGAATTAACAGCACAACTCAAAGCTCTAGCTTACTCCTTTTAAAGTAAGCTTGTTTCAGCAAAATGACTAAGTATTTATGTAAACCCACCTTGAAAACATTTGTGCTTCAGTGATGGACTGCTGGTCATCTTCCATACCTTTGACAGGAGTCTGATGCCACATTAAGAAAATACAGTAGCTCTAGTGTGCTTTTCAGTTTTTTTAATTTTAAATTACTTCTGAACTACTTCCTTTTACAACTGCGATGGGCAGAGGCACTGAATACACTTTTGATTTTAAAAATTTACTGTATTTTCAGAGTCCTCTTTTATCAATTAAAATAATTTCACAGTCACATAAGACATTAATACTTGTGTACTTAAAGGGAAAAATGTGCCTGTCTTCCAGTGATGATGGAAAGGGCTAATTATGTTGTCATAGTAGAGCAGAATTTATGCTTAAATCACAAAATTTGGCTGTTAAAAAGAAATAACTGCCCAGAACCAAGCAACAGAGCATATTTGGGAAGAGTTAGAAGCCTCTTCAGAGCTTTGTGCACTTATTAAAAGTGAAAAATGCCTGGCTTAATATCTTAGGACCCAAAAAGTTCACATTGGCTTTCTTTCCCAGAAACAGATTATCAGATCTGGGCTGTTTGAAAAAGAAACATAAAAATACTGTATTAAGCCACTCTTATTGCTTATAATTGAAAATGTAAGAATATAATATAAAAAGACAGAGTTTTTTCACTTGCCTTTTCTTCCTAAATATTGCAAATGATAAGCAAATAGCCACCTACCAACCCAATCAATTGCTCACATTGGCTGTCACAGACAGTAAAGCCAAGAGTTGTTCATGTGACTGTAGCTGTATTCACCGAGGCAGGCTATAGTGAGAAAAAGACTTTGAGTAAGGTTCGGATCCTTCAGCAGGTAAAAGGGACACTCATGCAACTTTCCTAATATTTCCCCTCCTCCAGTTTGTTATTGACAAAAATGAGTGACAACAGGCTTGCGTAATAGGATTGCTGTGTAATGGCAGTGGCCAGCACTCTGATAGGGACAGTGAAAGAGAGCAGTGATGTTGGTTAACAACAGTGTTTGAAGAAGAACAAGGGAAGGTAATAGATTTTGACCCTTTTCTTTATAACCCCATTTTGCCATTTTAAGAGCTAATGTTTTGGGCCCTTCTTAAGAATTGACCATGAAAACTTCTACACCATCACAATTCATACCTGAGGATAGAGGTCAGGCCAGCATCTTTAAGCAATGTCTTTAACGTACCAAGGCATGCTCTCCCTCATTGCACTGAGATCATTTAAACTGATGAATCTCAAGCGAACATAGTCCCTGAGGTAAAGCTGTGCCATCCCAGTCATTCTTTCTTATTTCTTGGCTTTAGGGCATTTATAGGACAAACACATTTGTATTCAGAGAGTCTTGCTAAAGGGATTTTTGAAAAAAATATTTTAGAGTTAGAAGTCCAAATGACATCTATTACAAAAAAGAGGAAGAGAGTAACATCGATGCAAGCCACACTTTTATATTCATACTGCATCTTTAGTTTCAGAAAAAAATGATGAGATGTCACCTTAATATTTTTAAAGATATGTCTTAGGGATAAATAGTAAGAATCATGCCAGCTTTATGGGTGGGGAAGCTGACATTCCAAATGTTAAGGCTTTCTTTGAGTGAGTACAAAAAGAATGCAAAGCTTGCAGATGATACCACAGCAATTAATCACTTAAGCCATAAACTTCCCTTTTCCTATAGCATAAAATATACTCTAATGTCAAACTTCAGTCTTGTGGGTTACACACCCTACCTATAACATAGGGATGGATGACTTTCCCCCAGAATGCAACTGCATGAGATAGCTTTCTACTAGTTACTTGTCTACTTCCCATAAAAAATGTGGGTTATAAATGCCCATGAATTTGTGAGGTCTCATGAAACTTGAGAGCTTTGCCCGTAGACAAAAGCACACATATTTGGGAAAATACATTCAGCCATGGGCTCTGGCTTTTAATCTTATCATATAAACTGCAGTAAACTGTTTAGTGCTATAGAACTATTGAGTTCTAAATAAAACAAGAGCAAAGTTGTTAAAATCCCTCCCTTATATAACAATGTCTGAACTATGTAGTCAATCTCTTTGAAATCAAAATGTGGACCCTGTCACCTATAACAGACACTGGGGGCTCAATGACTGCATAAAGGACTGGACCCAAAACTCAGAAATGCACATTTGTGAATAAGCTATTGATTTTGGTATTGGTAAATCTGCTGTTCTGTTAAGACATTCAGTAGTAAGGTATTGTAAGTTCACAGTTGGCCCATGTCTTTTAGAATGCCTCATCAAAGAAATACATTACTTGGTAAAAATTTTTAGTGAATGTTTTGCTAAGTAGTAAAAGCAAACAGGAAATTGGAGTGTAGCATGAAAGGCCCTCAGACATGGTTTTCATGAACATACGAAACAGCATGATACATGATAACTCGTGAGATTACATGTACCATTAACTGGAGATATTTGCACACAGAATTGCTAATGTATCACTCCTTTGTGACAGTGCTGAGACCTACAATGTTCTGGGTATCTTTTATTGTAGATTTTTTGATTCATTATTGAAAAATGAAACATCTTTGTCCACATGGTTCTGACTTTCTAAGAGAATTATGAGGGATACAATATGAGCTATGAGCATATAACACATCAAGAAATGTGTAGCAGAAGTCCTTAAGTCCTTAAGAAGCATCAAGAATTCAAGGGGGGGAGAGGTTATGGGTGTTTGTGGCGAAGCACAGAGTTAATCCTTTCCTAGAGATAGCCTTGAGTTCCTCAGAAAATAAACTGGCTTTACTAAATGAACAGAAAAATTACAACATTGCACCATCAATTTCCCAATGTTTTCATTTATTTGTTATCTTCATTTGTTTACCACAGCCCCATACATGCAAGGAACTCGTTTTAGGTACTCAAGTTACAAAACTAAAGCTAAAAAGGTCCTTGAATTTGGCAGTGAGGGGGACTGGATTCTTCTAGGGGAAATAGTCACTACAAAGGAAAATAAATGATAAAGAGAAAAATGATATCAAGAAAAATAAGTGCTTAAAGAAATGACAGAGTTTGGGTGTGATAGACCCAACTGAGGAGGCAATTTCAGTAGAAACATGCCCAAAACAAACAGGAGAGCTTGCATTACATAGCTACCTTACATATTTTTATTTGAGATGGGAAAGAAAGGCTTGTGTAAATTGTCTGCCTGTAGAACAATGCTATTTCTTTTGGTAACAAGGAAATGGGTGTAGTTATTATATATACCATGCAATGAGGAGAAATTTAGGAAGCCATGGACCCTTCATACTTTTATACTGTAAATAAAAGGAGCTTATAAGAATTCACCAAATGGAAAAGATAATTTTGAGGTCTTCCACATGACCAAAATTAAAACCAAAAGAAACAACAAAATTCTGTCATTTCCTCCCTTATTTGTTCTCAGTGTTTTGCTGAAAGTATAAATTTAGTTCCTGGATTGACAAAACTTTTCCATATTCTGCTATAGAATTTCAGTTAGAACTTTTTAACACTATGTTTTCAATTTTCATTACCTACAATGTGTGGGCAATACATATGCAGTATTTCATTAACACTTCCATTAATATTATTATGGTCATTCTATAGAATATATGTCCTAACTAGACATGTGGGACTTTGGAGCCTGTGCCCTGAGGGCAATCATAATTGAGAGGTCAGATAAGTATGCTCAAGTCAGATCTCAAAGATTAGTATGAAAAGTTGTTAAGTGTGCCATTGGTATGTATTTCTATGCATTATGTGGTTGAAATGCTCTTGTACATACGAGACTAAATGAAATACATTATTAAAGTTAACTTCATTTGCTTATATGTTTACTTTTGAAAATATAGACACTAGTAGAGTTTAGGTGACAGATGTCTATGGCGTTACATTACATTTCTATTAGAGACAACTATCCTAGAAGAAGGTGTGCTAAATACTACAGAGTCACAAATTTGAGAAAGGTTGGTGTAAATTTGCAGGTGACTCAAAAGGCAATTCTGATCATATGGAAAGGCCCAGTAAGCTGGGGGTGGGGGAGAGGAAGTAGAAAGGTCAGCTTGGCTTTCGATCCAAGAACTGTCTGATGCCTGTCTGTTGCCAGTAGCCTCTGTGAGATAACTGTGACTTACAGGTTAGTATGTGCGCCTCAAGAGGTATTCCAATGAAGTGTCTTGACATTTCTAGGAAGATGGATTCTCTGTGCATACACATCCCACTGTCACAAGATTTGTAGGAGTGCAGTTACCCTGTGCCTCACTCTTCTACCCTCAGGCACAGGGAGAAATTATGACCCCATGTTGTGTGAATTGGAAGACAATTTCAGCCTTCTGGATTGACTGCTGAGGTGGACATTAAGGCATGAAGGAACGAGAGATTTTTCATTCCCAAAATTTTCTTAATATGTGTGAGTTTCACTCTCAAAGTTGAGTGTGTAAAGCCATTGGAATTGTGGTAGCTGGTAGTATGAGCACCTGCTTTCATTCACTGAGCATTTGATTTGTGTCCTGGCACTCTGCCACTTGCTTGGAAAATTGATTTCCTCTAATCTCAAAGTAATCCTAACATTTTCATGTATGTTCATGAAATTAAAGCTCAGAGAGGTTAAATAATCTGAGTAATAACTCACTTTTCAGTTATGGAAGGAGGATTTGCACATAATACAGCCCGGTCTGGAGTCAAATGCTCTTAACTGTTGCAATTATAGCTGCTCTTTGCACATCAATCCCTTCTTCCCAAGTGGGAACAATCAAAACCATCCACCATCACAGCCACCACTGCAGCATCCACCATCACTGCCACTACTGTAGCATCCACCATCACTGCCACTACTGTAGCATCCACCATCACTGCCACTACTGTAGCATCCACCATCACTGCCACTACTGCAGCATCCACCATCACTGCCACTACTGTAGCATCCACCATCACTGCCACCACTGCAGCATCTCTAATGGCAAGAAAACTGATCCCAGACCTTCCCTTGACAGCATTGCTCAACTGCGCGCTTGGATTTTCTTTTCCTCCCTTACACCTTGGGTTTCTCAAACAGGCTTTGAACTAGAAATCCTTGGGAAACAATCTCCCGTTCCTTAAGATGGTTGCTCACTGAGGACATTTGCACAGGAAGTTATACTCCAAACCCCAGAAAACTGACACCACCAGTGTAAAAGAAGGAGTTTGATCAGGAAAGGTATATTTGTAGCTAATTTCTTGCTAAATAATTTATTTTTAAATTTCTAATTTTCCCTTTCTTCAGAAAGTGTCACAAAGTAATTTTTTATTTGACAGAGTTTAGATGTATGAACTATTAGTAGTAAACATTAATTATTCATTCATTCCTATTCATGCATTTCTAAAAATAGAGATTTTTGATGAAAGAATGATGATGGAGTATAAATACAACCAGGGTAGAGTTTACTGATCACAGGATTTAACCTTTGCTTTAAGGTTATGTTCAAATATAAACTGGAATTGCTGTTTGTGAGATTACTATTCAAAGCACATTTGAAACCAAAGCTTATTTGGTGAGGAGAAGACTCAAAACATTGTGTTGTATGAGGAAGGTCCACTTGACTGGGAGTATCCTTGATAGAGGGAAAAAGACATCCTTTCTTTGAGTTTTATCATGATCTATATCTGTGTGAATAGTCATGCGTGAGACGACATGCCTTGGTCATATGTCACATGCATGTTAGTTTAATTAATTATGAAATTATAGGTAAATCACTCTTGAGAATTTTTGCCAGAGGGAGAAGGTACCAGGGAAGAGCTGAGCTGGGCGTCTGACTATTTGAAAATGCCAAACTCTATAAAAGCAAGAAATTGAAGAGTGAAGTTTGGAAAATATAGCAAATAAAGACAGGTTTTTACATATGCATATCTAAAATTTTAATATAGAAAATAAAGATAAACACACATATATATTTCTATATAAAATTGGAAACACAATCTCTTTTAATAATCTATGGACACAAAAAGCTTATTATATAAGAATCCATTGTGTAGGATTCTTCAGCCTTTACAAAACAGCTATGGATTAATTTGGTATTAAGTCTAGGCTGCAATTTTAAATATTTACTGTGCTTGATACTCATGAGTATATAGAAAGATGTGATAAAGGTTAACTTCCATCACACTTCCCTTTTCATTATAATTCAAAGCTAAGTTTGAATTAATTTAAATCTTATTTGGAGGGTCTCTTTCAAGCCAGATCCTACCTGTAGGCAGTATGGGGACCTGTTCTGGGAGAAGAAACTCGTTTAGCCTGGGTCATAAGCTGGTGAGAGAATGAAGTGAAGAGGGAATCTATATCCTTTGACTTAGCAATGTGGAGGAACAGAAGTCCCTTGTTTCCTTTGTCCCAAGTGACATCACAGGTCTAGGTTTTCCGGTGTTATTGACAACAGTGCAGTTTCTCCCTGTGACCAATTCAATAGATATAATTGTCCACATAACATCTGTACTAAACTTTACATGCTGTTCCTAAGAGCAGTTGTTAATAGTTATCCTTCAAGGTTGTCTCATATCATAGCTACCCAATGGGGAATTCACTTAGGACATGGAACACATCCCTATGTAGATTTAGAGACGGACATACATCTTCAGTGTTTTCATAAGCGTCACAAAGAATTATTCATCAGGAGTTTCATTCAGACACATCTATTAAACATATAGTATATCCCAGGCATTGTTCTAAGTGTTAAAGATACAAGGATATGTAAAAATGAATTCTTCACTGCAAGGATCACACTGTTGGGAAACACAACACTACTGCAAGTGAAAACAAGCAAACAAAACCAGACAACTGAGCTGGAAAAGGAGAGAAGGAAGGGATAAAAATCTATCAAAAGTTTTAGGTTTTGCGAATAAAATTTTTCACTCGTCTTTTCACACCCACATCCCAACACTCAACAGAAGTCTTTAATTCTATGTTTAAATTTGTGTAGAATCCTGGTCTCCACTCCTTACTGCTCCCATCTGTGTCAGCACCACACAGGCCCTAGTAGAAGCCGTCTAACTTTATATCTTGGTGCTTCAGCATTGCTTCTCATTGCTGTGCAGCCAGAGATGCTGTGAATGGAGGTGAGATGGACTTCTAACGATTCAAATCATACTAAACCCCCAATGTCCAACACCTGCCCAGCCCTAACTCTTCACCCTCCCATTTTCTCCCTACTCCCAGGCCTTCTGCTTCTTTTGTTGTCTAGGAATCTCAAATGTTTTTACTTGTCTGCTGCAGCTCTCTATACATAGCTCCTTCCCCTCCTGCTTCCAGGGTTGGCAGGAAGTCAGAGCTTGGCTTCACAGAGAAATGACCTGTTTCTTCCAAGCATAGCATCTCCTCTGGTCCTGTTTGATTTATTTCACAGAACACATCATATCTCCCTCCCTGCTCATTATTTATTTTATCTAGAGTTTACCTTGTCTCACCAGGTCACTCCTAAAGTATAAAACTGTCCAAGGACAGAAAAAATAATCTTGATTAGATGTTTGCCTAAGAAATTGGCCTTTAAAAATCACGTAGGTAAATACAGGCTGAAACAAGTAGGCATGAATTACAGTTGAAGGGCAAGGAAATTGGAATACTTCAAGTCCAAATAACATTTAGAGATCGTTAGTGATCAGTGATTGAGGTGTTGGTAATGGAGATAGATCATGACATGTAGTTGTTATACATTAAGCTGTGTCTCCCTCCTCAATTCATATGCTTAAGCACAACTTTTAATAGCTTAGAACATGATGGCTTTTGGAAAACTCGGCCTTTAAAGAGGTGATTAATTTAAAATAAGGCTGTCTGGGTGGGTCATAATCCAACCCGATTTATATCTTATAAGAAAATGTAGAAGCACAAAGAGACACCTTTGAGGACTCAGTAAGAAGACAGCTGTCTGCAAAGTACAGAAGAGGTCTCACGAGAAACCTAGCCTTCTGACACCTGGATTGTGGACTTCTAGCCTTCAAACTACAACAAATGAAATTCCTGATTGTTAAGCATTTTCCTTTTATATGACTATTCTCTGCTGTTGGGAAGTGGAGAGGAAGGAAGATGAGGCCTGTGTCTTAGGAAGGCTATACTGATTGCATAAAGGACTGAAGTGGGGACATGGGTATGCTAGCTCATTGGGAAGCATCACAGATCTAGATCAACTGGAAGGGAAACAAGAGATGAGCATATTGACCTCAGTCACTAATGTGGTATTGACAGCTACCACAAAATATGATTTAGTAAAGTGCAGTGCTGCAAGTTCAAATGCAGAACTCTGGGGGACGTTTTTGAATGGGAACTCTGACTAGATGTCTTTGATGTCAGATCAAACACTAAGTTTTCAAACATTCCCATCAGTTTGGACCCAAGAATGTACACATGCAATAACTCACAGGCAATGCGCACATAAGCCTTGCGACTCTTTGTAGTGCCTGCTGAACTCCAGGCCACACACTGGCACCAGTAATCTTCAGGCCCAAATAGTTCCTCCACTTGCTGGCGTGAAATCTCAATGCTCACTTCCCTCACAATGAGACCTGACAAGAGAAAGAAAGGTTCAAGTCAAGGGAACACCTGCACATAAAACATAATGCAAGCATACCTCTGCCCTGCCCCCCAGGTATCCCATCGATCACCATCCACATATTGCCTCCCAAATGTCACTTTATGAAGACTCCAACTACTGTATTTCATGTATTTATTCTGTTCATTTGCCATTTCAAGTCTTCAATATTCATCTGAAGATGAAAGTGGAGTCAATCTATATTTCCACATAATAGCCTTTCCTTCTGTCTAATTCAATAACATTCATCTCCAACCAAGCTGTATCTCTTGGTTACTAAAATGGTATCATCTTGGCTGTCATATTTCTTCAAGATTCTGTTTTACGTATATAGGTTATGGCTAAAATGCCAAGATATTGTAAAGCTTTTCACAAGAGAGTTTTCCTAGTACTTCAAGACAAGAAAGAAAATAATCTAAATCTATAACATCAATGGAAACCATTATAAACCACTTTAACAGATCTGTTTAAACTATAATACCACATCGTTTTCATTGAAATACATTATGCTTTCAGTTAACTAAAGAATATACGGCCTTTAAAAGATTTCCCTGTATAATTGTTGGTGAGCTCACATGTTTATCTGCAATTGTGATATAATTGAAATCCTAAAGAAGTGTCTTCAGCTGCAGTGTTGAAATAATCCCAATTTTTGTATCTTAAGTAACAAAAATTGAACCAAAGTTTACCATTTCATTGGTATTTATTTGAGGTATTAAGGTGATTGTAGAGAGTGATGCTGCAGTGTGTCTCTTTGCACTGACCAGGATAACCAAGTGATATATGTGGGTACCTCCAGTTCACTTCGAGACTGAATGCCCACACTTCCATAATGAAGTGTTCATTGAGAGTGATAGTAGAACATCCAAAGGGAGCAAGGGAATTTGCTCTGAGCCAAGTATGGATGCAGTAAGAATGATAGAATGAATTGCTTTCATCTATTAACTTTATATTCATAATGATAGAATGAATTGTTTTTGTCTATTAACTTTATATTCAATCTATTCACTGTCCATTAATACTTCATAAAGTATTGGTTATATTAAAAATAGTGTATTAGGCACTTGTGGAATTTTAATGAATAAGGTATTTATTAACCTTAATAAACTATAGACATTCACACACACACACATTGTGAGACAGACTCATATTAATAATGGAATAATACCATTTGTTAATGGATTTGTTTATTATTTATTTAATAATATGCTTATTCTTGATGTTGAATTCTGCAAAGAAGCTGTATAGAGAATAAAGTAAATGACAAGTAACTGAGTCTATTATGATGGATCTCATAGGAGTTACTTCGTTTATATGCTAAATGGAACTCAACATATAGGAAGAAGCAATAAAGAGAACTACAAGATTGGGAACCAAAATGACCACCAAACACTTGCCAGAGAGAACAGAGGTATGAAACAGAAGTAGACACAAGAAAGGGTTCAGTTTGGACATTTGTATTTGATTGTTTCTCAAAGTGGGACTCCCAGAATGACATTGTCAGCATCATTTGAGGATCTGTGGGAAATGCAAATTCTAACACCTAATTCCAGATTCATTCATTAGGAATCATTGGAGATGGGACCAGTCAGTCCTTGGACTGGCTATTAGTAAAGTATAAGCTAAATTGGAGAATTCTTGTACACAGTGCTTAAGACTTTGGATTTCTTTCTGAAAGTCATGTATATCATTGAGGTGTTCTAAAGCAGATTACAGGGGCAGAGGACTATTGCATATATATATGTGAGATAGACAATATCTGTACATTTGTATATGTATGTTCAGAGTTTCATAAGCTACAAGGTATTTATGATTCTTAATATATTTTTATCATGGGTGACAGAAAATGGATATCTTGAAATGGGATCCCAAATAATACCTAAGATGTACTCAAATCATTTCAGAGAAATCAGACTAATTCATTGACACATAACAGGAACAGGGAACACTCATGTGAAGGAATTAACAGTATTTTCTATTGATAACTAATGGGGTTTGAGTCATAGACACGTAGAATTCTCAAAAAAAAAAGAATTATACTGAAGTTTAGGAAAGCATGTATTACATACCCAAGGCAGGATAAGATCCTGAAGGGCCAATTCTATTGTTAAGCATGTATAATATAATATTATTTTAAAGTGTGAAGATGATTAACACTTTTATATTTATTTAATAACCAGTTTAAAAGGTAATTTCTGGCAAATGGCATAGTCCAATGCTTTGTTCTGCTGTGAAAAGGACAGAAAGAATTACACTCATCAATGTCTAACTAACACAACGATCTTCCCAGCAAGAATCCTAAGCAAAAACTTTCCTTCTATTTCCTGGGTCTCTCTCAGGTCCCAGTTTTCCAATTTTGTTGCAGTGTTTTTTTTATTAAAACTAGAAATCTTTCCTGACAAATAAAGAAAGACAGCCTCTGTTCTAAACCCCCACCTCCTTTTACTCCTTATCCTCCAATGTTTAGAGCTTTATCCTGCCTTCCTTGCTAAAACATGTCTTCTTTATGTTGAAGTTCAGCTACTGGAAACAAAACCCTTCCTTTCAAGTTGCTGCAGGAAATTTACAGTCACCAAAGGGCTGATACACCTTCAGTGTGTATTTACTTCTAATTATAATGGCTCTTTCTAAAATGTAGACCAGCAACAAATGGGCTACGGATATTAAAACCACATACAAATATTTTGTTTGTTCCGAGATGATAACCTCAGGTTTCTTTCCCCTCCCATTTACTTGAAGTAATTACTGGCAACCTAATTAAATGATTGTGGAACTTCACTGGGTCCACTATATCCTTGAGACTGAATAGTTTGTGAATGTTTCTACTAACCACAAATCTGAAGCCTTTTAAGAAGCCACAGACCAACTCTCCTGCTACTGGAGATACTCATGCTATGAATGCTCTGAATTATGTGGCCCAGTCTCCCTGTGGGCACTGAAGTCCAGAACACATGGAGGGCTGTCTTTAGCTTTACAGACACCCCATTCAGAAGCACATGAACTAATAACAGTTGTGTACAGTTGCTTGGCCACATGGACTACACTGTTTACATTCCACTATTTGACCAATGGCAGAATAGGAAAGGACTGCAGCATTAAGTATCTAAATATTTAGACCCCAGGATTCCCTGGAATCCCCTGTATTATTAAGGATCTCAACCACACAGTTTTTTCATTGCTTTAGGTAATTTCATTACCTGTGACATTTTGCTCATCAAACAAGAGCCTAGGGATTCAGTAAAAAGTAAGTAATATCTTTTCTCTTCAAAAGAAGAATTTCAGATCTGGAAGTCTCGAGATGCAAGAAACAAGCCTTCTCGAAATCTGAAATAACAACAGCATTACTTCCAAGGAAGACTGCTTTGAAGAGCCTTGGGAACTTGAAATTGGTGTCAGGTTATTTAGGGGTTAGGAGAGTGCTACAGAATTTACACAAATACAAATGAGTGGTTTCCATCACATCTGATAACATCAAAGATTTCCCACCATGATTTTAATAGTGGCATCTCAAAGATGCAGGCTGTTTGAAGTTTGCAGTCATTTGTGTCTATAATAGGTTTCATTGTTGTTTGGGAACCAGAGTGCAAGGAATTTATTAGCTTGTTATACCAAGAACTCTTAAAATGAGTATGAATGTGCACTTGGTAACAGGGAGGTTCAAACAGATATGGAAGTTAAACTCTCTGATTGCATCCTTGAGAGACTCTACATACATAAATTAAAGTTGAATAATTAATATAATTTGATCACAAATACATGTATAATTTATTTTTAAATTCTCATATTCCAATGGAAATCTGCTTTTTAGTCATGTCAAATGACTATGCCTTAAAAGGTCACTAATGTTAGATATTATCTTATGTTGTAGAATTGAAAAGATATGCCAACCATCATCCAGCCTGAAGCTGTTAATTTATTGTATGAAAGGGTCTTCTTTATAAATCAATTCTTAAAAGCTACCCACCCATCCACTACAATCATCCTAGAGACCTATGGATGGATCAACATATAACATAAATTAATAAATGTAATCCAACACATAAATAGACTCAAGGGCAGAAACAATATGATCTCATTAAATATGGAAAAGGTCTTTGATAAAATGCAACATCCTTTAATGACAAAAGTCATGACAATCTAAGGATACATGGGACATAATAAAGGTAATATATGGCCGGGTGGTGGTGGCGCAAGCCTTTAATCCCAGCACTCAGGAGGCAGAGGCAGGCGGATCTCTGTGAGTTCAAGGCCGGGCTGGACCCACAGCCTCCAAAACAATACAGAGAAACCCTGTCTCGTAAAACAAAACAAAAAAAAAGGTAATATATGAAAGGTCCATAGCCAACATTACAACAAATGGGGGAACATTCAAAGCGTTTTCACTAAAATCAGGAAGAATACAAGGGTGTCCACTCATTCCATGAATATTCATTATAGTCACCTGAAATCTTGACTACAACAAGACAAGAGAACTAGACAAAGGGAATGCAAATAGAAAGGAAAGAGTGAAAGTATAGTTATTTGCAAATGATGTATCTCTACACATAAAATAACAAAGACTGCTGGAAAACTCATACCACTGGCAAATTCACTCAGCAAAGTAGTAGGATACAAAATTAACACACAAAAATCAGCATCCTTCCTACATAGCAACAGTGAACATACTGGGAAAGAAATCACAGAAATAATATCATTAATGATAGCTCCCACAAATTAAAATTTCTTGAACTATTTCTATTCAAGGATATAGAATAACTGTACAGTGAAAATTTTAAGAATCTGAGGAAACAAATTTGTGTGATTGGTTTTAAGCTCATGAGACAGAACCCATCCCTGACACAGCTTCTGTGGCCAAGAACCTGAGACTACATAGGCCAGGGACCTATGGGACTGTTGCTATGCTAAAGGAACCTAGTAACAAAATAACTTTTGAGAACATTCTGTCATAATCATAGATTAGCGTCTTATTCATTCATCATCAAAGAAGTTGCCCCTTGCAGTAAATAAACACAAATATAAAGAGGCATAGCTAGACAATGTGCAGAGAGAGATGGGAGCACTGGACCTAAATGGGGTGTTAGTCCCGATGCTGAGAGGAAGTGGACATAAGCCCATATCATTAATCCCGAAGCTGTTTACAATTGGTAACACAAAGAAAAGAATTCTTTTCTCCAACACAATCTTCCAGGGGATTCAAAGCGCTTGTAAAGTCCGGTCCCCCACACAGCCACAGGTGGCCAAAACAATATGAATTCAATGGTACTTTTGAAGGTTTTCTTGCCTCATAATAAATTGTCAGGCTCCCCCCCCACACCTTTTCTTTATTTTTTCTTTTTTAAATTTTAACTATATAGCCCTTTTGTTTATATATTATGGTTTCCAGTTTTTATGGGATTTCATTGTTTGCAATTTTGCCTGTCTGAGTCCAAACACGTATAGATTTTCTTGTGCTTTTCCTTTGGCTCTTTGTTTTTCTGTTTGTTTTGCCTTACTTATGTTTGTTCTTTTTTATTCTATTTTTTTTTCGTTTCAATGCCTGCTTGTTTTATAATGAGAGAAAGCAAACACGAATGTGGATTTGGGTGGATGGGGAGGAACTGGACAAGTTGAGCACGGGGAACAACAATCAGAATATATTGTATATAGAAATCTATTTTCAATAAAAATTAATTTATAAAGTTAGTGAAAATATCAGAATATGGGAAGACCAGAAACATACATGGGTTGATAACATTAATATAATGAAAACATTTATCTTATCAAAAGTAACCTACAGGTTCAATAGAGTCCCCATTAACAGTCCAGGACAATTCTTCATCAAAACTGAAAGAATAATAATTTCAAAGATCTTATGGAACCATCAAAGACCCAGAATAGCCAAAAAAATTCTAAATTATAATAATACTTTAGGGGTTATAAATATGAATGGTTAAAATTATATTACAGCCGTGTAAAAAAAACTGGCAGCATGTTACTGTCATAAAAACAAACACATCAATCAGCTGAATAGAACTGGCAACCTGGATCAAATCCCAGGGCCTTATTGCCAGATGATTTTGACAAAGAAAAAAACTGCATGTTGGAGAAAAGCCAACATTCTGACTAATGGTGCTGGTGAAACTGGATAGCTCCATGTAGAAGAATGAAATTAGCTATGTGTCTCTCACGCTGCACAAAACTCAGCTCAGAATGGATAAAGGACTTCAACATAAGGCATGCTATCCTGAGTCTGACAGAGGAGAAAGAAGTATGTTTCAATTTATAGGCACAATAAAGGAACTTTTGAACAGGACACTAGTCATACCAGCATTTGGATCAACAACTGAAAAGCAGAGCTTCATGAGACCAAAAAGCTTCTTTATAGTAAGGGACACCATAATTCCAGTGAAGAGGAAGCCTGGAGAATAGGCAAAATCTTTGATTGCTGTACGTAGTGACCAGAATATGCAAAGTGTCCCCCCCAAAAAAAACTGAGTACCAAAAAGGAAAATAACCCAATGAAACAAATGGTTTATGAATTGATTTATGAGATTAAACTGTTTGCAAAAGAGAAAAAAGTTGATGAATATTTTAAAAATGCTCAATATCCATAGCTCCTACTCTGCTAAATGAACATAGCAATAAACTGCATCCTATTATTCTCTTTGTAACCATAGATCACTACATCACTTAACTCTTAACAGAGATGATTCTTTTAAAAATATCTGGCTATTAGTACAAAGACTCACAACCACTCAATGTACAGAGAATGAGAGACTATTCACCTCCTTACGTCAAGACTCAGGGATCACTGTAGAAGAGCATGTGGAAAGATTGTAGGAGTCACAGGTAGTGGATATCTATAATGAAGCAGTATTTGTTAAACATGGCAGGGCCACTTCACACATGAACACATGGAGGTTGTTAGTACTTGTACACGACTTGCAGCAGATTAGGTCAGTGAACATCCAAGCATTAGTTGGAGAAGAGGTCTCATGAGGCCCCACCTCTAGCTGAAGAGCTATAGACGATTGATGGGTGCTAGGGGAGGAAGAGATAGTTTTATTTTGTTTTTAGGGACACAGTTCCTAGGATGCCCTATATCCATTCATATATAGGCATCACTTAGTGGGAGCCAATGAATATTTTTAAAAAGAGCACATGAAGTTTTCAGGGAAAGAGGATGCAGGGGGAGAACTGCAGGAGAAGGAACAGGAGGAAGGTTTGATTAAAACACTTTATATATAGGCATTAAATTTTCAAATAAAAACTACATATTAAATTTACCGATATTTTTTAAAGGTGGTCATCCATCTGTATCTGTGGTACATTCTGAAACATCCTAAGCAAATAGACTTTGCATTTATGTGTGCCTGAGCTATATATAGTTCTTATTCCTCATAATGACTTTCCTATGGAAAAAACAAGTTATGGGGCATCATACCCACAGGCTTGCCAATTTAGTTTCATTTACAATCCCTTTAGTGGGAATAGAGCTGTAGAACTCTGCCAAATGTCATTCCAGGACATTCACAGTTAGGACAGGAGCTTGTAGGAAACGCACAAAGTTACAAGCAGTGGTGCTCTGGAATGCATTACAACACTTTATTCAATTAGTGTGGTCTCCTTCTCAGGTTCTCATTCAGATCCTAATCCTATTAGTCTTCACTAATGTGATCTGAAATATGAAACATGCCAGCTCTAAATATCTTAATGTAAATTAAATCAGAAAACACCTTGTCATTCTTTAAAAGGATGTCATATGTTAAAAATTGATAGTGGTTCTAACAACCTCTACCTCTCACTGTAATAATGAAAATATGATAACTTGAAAGGCAGAACTTTACAACCAAGATACCAGTTTACATTATGCAAAGTTGTCTGACAATCTTTAAACAAAAGCAGAAAAGGTGAACACTATAAGCACAATTAACTAATTGTGAGACATTTTTGTGAATTTTATTATCACATTCACTATAAAGGTAGACTAACATAAATAAAATTATTCTATACAATTGAGAATTGATACATAGCTTTGTTATGGCTGTAATTATGTTAACATTACCTACCTCTGAGACAAATATGAATTTAAGAAATGAACAGCTTAAAAAGACTGAGTTACTTAGAAATAGAAATTCTGAACGTATCAATGATGAGTGGTGAGACTGAATCAGTAATAAACTGTCTTCCACCAAAGAAAATTCAGGGATGGTGGTTTCATTACTAAATTATGCCAAATATTTAAAGAAAGAAGGATAGTTCTTTTCAAAATCTCACCAAACTTAAAGGTGGATTTTTTTTATTCCTTTCACCTGGCCAGCATTATCCTCATATAAAAACTAGACAAGGTCAATAAAAGCAAGAAAGAAGTCAATGACCTGGGTAAACAAAGATGTGGAAATTTTCTAAATGGCAGAGAGCTGAATTCAGCATCCTATTAAAAGGATCAAACATTACTGTTAAGAAAGGTTCGTTTCTCATCTTTATCCAGTGATTGATCTAATCAGAGGCAGACACCCACAGTTAAACACTGAACTGAACTCCTGGAACCCAACGACAAAGAGGTAGGCTTGATGAGTAAAGATGTCAAGACTGGGCTTGTCTAACCCACAGAAACAGCTGACCTGAACAAGTGGGAGCTCATGGACCCCAGACTAATGTCTGGGAGACCAGCATGGGACTGATCCAGACCCCTTGAATGTGGGTGTCAGTGAGGAGGCCTAGGCAATCTATGGGGCCTTGAGTAGTAGATCAGTATTTATCCCTGGCATACAAATGGCCTTTGGGTGCCCATCCCACAATGAGAGATGCTCTCTCAGCCTGGACTCTTGAGGGAGGGCCTAGGCCCTGACCTAGATGAAATGACAGACTCTGAAGATTCCCCCATGGAGGCTCTTATGCTCCCTGGGGAAGAGTGGGAACTGGGTGGGGAGGCAGGGAAGGAGGGGAGGGAGAGGGAGCTGGGATTGACACATGAAGGAAGCTTGTTCCTAATTTAAATTTAAAAATCTTAAAAAAAGAAGGGTTTGTTTCAGCATACCCAGATCAACTGGTGTGGCAATAATAGCAAAAGGAAAGAAAGAACTTTCTGATCATCTAAATACAAAAAAAGGCACTTTAAAAAGCCAACATACATCCATGGTTTAAAACAATGGTCTCAAGTTAGATAGAAAATGACTATAGTGTGACTAATAAGGGCTATATAGTTTTTAAAAAATTATTCATGAAATGGTATATCGATAAAGACTATTTGTAGCAACCCATAAGGAGTACAGATAGGGGCTACAACTGATCAACCCTCAAGCAACAGCTGAAGAATTGAAAGAATTTGTTCTTAATCCTGGAGTAAGAATGAGACACCCATCTTCCCTACTTTAATTTAAAACAGTAATTACTGGAAGTCCTTACTCAAATAATCAGACAAGAGAAACATGGAAAGCACTATGGAGATTCCTCAGAAAAATGGGAATAAACCTACCACAAGACCCAGCAACTGCACTCTTAGGCATATATCCAAAAGATGCCCATTCATATAACAAAGATGTCTGTTCCACTATGTTCATAGCAGCTTTATTTGTAATAGCCAGAACTTGGAAGCAACCTAGATGTCCCTCACCCGAAGAATGGATAGAGAAAATGTGGTACATCTACACAATGGAGTACTATTCAGCAGAAAAAAATAATGGAATCATGAGATTCGCAGGCAAATGGATGACACTAGAAGAAACCATCCTGAGTGAGGTAACCCAGTCACAAAAAGAGAAACATGGCATGTACTCTCTCATATATGGATTTTAGACATAGATCTGGGGAGTGCCAGCCTACAATCCTATTGCCAGAGAGTCTGGGAAACAGAAACTTTATTTACTGGCTGGTTAATTACTGAGCTGAACTCAAGAAAGCCAGTATCAGAGAGGGAGGACTGATGATCAAAGGGATTAAGACTGGGCTGGTTGAACCCCCAGAAACAGCTGACCAGACAAAGGTTAACTCTTGAATCCCAGGCATCAGCCTGGGAATCCAGCATGGGACTGATCAAGACCCCCTGAATCCAGGTGTCAGTGAGGAGGCCTAGGTAATCTATTGAGCCTTGGACAGCAGATCAGTACCCATCCCAAGTATACACACGGTCTATGGACTCCCATAGAACAATGTGAGGTGCACTCTCACCCTGAACTCTTGGGGAAGGGTCTAGGCCCTGCCCTATATGAAATGACAGACTACGGACACCCCCATGGAGGGCCTCACCCTCCCTGGGGGAATGAGGGGATAACGGGGGGGGATGGGGGGGAGGGCACGGGAGGAGGGGAGGGAAAGGGAGAGGGACCTCGTACTGACTTGTGAAGCAACCTTGTTTCTTATCTAAATTTAAAATGGAAAATAAAAAAATATTAATAAAAAAAGAAAAAAAAAAGGACATTCAGAAAGGAAAGGAGGAAGTTATACTGCCACCTCTTGGACAATAGCATTATCTTGCATATAGAAATTCTAGATTCCAACAACAACAACAAACCCAAAACAAAAAATGTTTGAATTAATAAAAAATACATTAAATTGGCAAGACAGAAAACCAACACACACACACACACACACACACACACACACACACACACACAAATCATTGTTGTTCTTGCACATTAATGTCAACCTAGGAAAATGAAGTGAGGAAGGTAATTATAATACCCATAAAACAAACCAAAGAAATAATTTAATAATGAAATTGAAGAGCTCTACAATAAAAGATACAAAAGATAAATTTACAAGTAAATGATAGAAATGAAAGATATCATTTTTTCATAGACTAGACAAATTAATGTTAGTAAAGTGCCCATCCTCCTAAAACAATCTACAGATTCAATACACTCTCCATCAAAACAGCAATGCCATCTTTCACAAAATAAGAGCTAGATCCTGAATTCATATGGAACCAAAAAAGACATTCCAATGTAGTATTAGAAATAGCAAACTGAAGACATTACACTACACAATTCCAAGTCTGCTGCGAGTTTGCAGTAATAAAAACAGCACGGTCCTGGCATGGACATAGACACATGGGCCAAAAGAAAAAACAAAAGGACAGAAACAAACCATATCTTCTCAGTCAACTGGGGTTTTGACAAAATGCTAAAAATATGCAAAGGTGAATGAACAGTCCTCCTAATGATAGTAAAGTTTGATTTATACATGAAGAATTAATAATAAGCATTATCTTTCATAGCACATAGAGACCATATTGATAGATCATCTCAACATGAATTAAAGACTTATAATTATAATTATAGCACTGCAGAACATGAACTGCCCTGGTTTGGGCAATGCTATTGCTACAAAAACAAACTCATACAAAAAGAGCAAAAATAGGGAACTAGGATTTCATCAAATAAAAAGCTTTGTAACAAAAGCATAATATCTCAAACATAAAAGGAACTCAACTGACTATTAAGAAAAACTAATGTTGCAGAATATTTTTTGAGCTATGCAAAGATGTATGCATTTATCAAACTATATTAAGATGTATTTCTGGTTTACTTTGCCTGCCTAAGGCACCTGATTGGTGTAATAAAATGTTGAATGGCCAATAGAGAAGGAGGAGATATAGAGAGAACTTCTAAGCAGGGAGAGCAAGTAGGAAGAAGAATTTAGGCTTGGTAGGGGAAAAAGAAAATGAGATGCCAGAGGCCAGTCAGGCAGACATGGAGGAAGCAGGAAATTAGGACATACAGAATGAAAGAAAGGTAAAAGGGACATGAGACAAAACACAGATGAATAAAAACAGATTAAATTAAAAGTGTGAGTGGGACAAGCCGAAGTGAGCATTCATCATTAATGATAAGTTTCTGTGTCATTATTTGGAAGCTGGTTGGTGGCCCAAAGAAAATACCAACTGTAAAGTAACCTGGTTTAAAAAATGAGCAAATGACTTAAATATTTCTTTAAAACAGACATAAAAGTACTAAGTATATGAAAAGAAACCAAACAGCATAAATGATGTTAAATGAAGAGCATATTAAAAATGAGCTCTCTCTCATTAGTGTTAGAATTGCTATGTTTGCAAAAGACAAAAGATAAATGTTGACAAGGGTGTGTAATGAAGGAAGTTCTTGACATCATTGGTTGGACCCTAAATTATCACAGCCTTTAGGAGAAACAGTATGAACATTTATCTAAAAATTAAAAGCAGAGCTAGTGTTATCAATGTAATTTTCACTATATATCTAGGTATTAGTCAGAAGCTTTGCCTTTTAAATATCAGCAGGAGGGGATATGGGGCCAGTTGGAGGACAGTCTAGAAATCTAATACAGTAGAAGCTGTACGAAATATACACATATATGAAGGTGATCTAGCTGAAATAGACAAGTAATGGGGGAGTTCATCTCTTGTCACCAAATGAAGCTTCCAGTGCCAGGATTGGATCATATCTAATTGAGTTTTTAGTGAAAGGGTTCCTATGGGAACCCAAAAAAAACTCATACCATACAGTGGGATTCTCTCCACAAACTGACAGAAAGTCCCTGTTGCTGCATATAACACCTACAAAACGGATTGAATATGAAGAAGTTGAGAAGGCATCTACACTGAGACTTCACTCTTACATACTAGTGTCTTTACATCCTACCAAAAAGAAAGGTAAACGTCAACCCAGACACAAATCCTTTGATCTCCAATGGTGTCTTGCCTGAACAATATGCTAGTGCAATGGTGGCACAAAGCTTTTTGGAGCAACTAACCAGTATCTGATTTGATTTAGGGCCCGCTCCACGAGATGGAGCCCATATCCAACCTTCCAGGCATGAATAAGAACCTGAGACTGGATGACCCAGGAATCTAGGGTAAAACCAAATACTATTCGTCTAAAAAACAAAATAAAACAAATGTTGCAATCAAATGACTCCTAATGACTTAGAGATCAATGCCATTATCAGAGAGGCTTCCTCTGGCAGCAGATGTGAACAAATACAGAGATTCACAGCCAGACATTATGCAGAGAATGAGAGATCTTGGGACACTCAGTGCTAAATAGAATGTCTCCATCACATCTCTCTTCTCAGAGCTTAGGAAACCCTGTAGACTAGGATGCAGTAATAGTGTAAGAGCCAGAGGGGATAGAGGATGCAAGGAAAACAAGGCCCTCTAAAACAACATGCTCAAAGCTAATAGAAATTCACAGAGACCACGCAGTATGTATATGGTATGTATGGGTCTGCAACAGGTCCCTCCCCCTCTTAGGTTTCCTTTCCAGGATAGTGGTTTTATGGGATTCCTGAGTATGCAAATGAGTGTGTCTCCATTTCTTGTGCCTTTCTTGGGTTCCTTTCCCTCTGATTCTTTTGTCCAATTCTGATGTGTTAGGTTTGTTTTATTATATGTTAGAAATAAAAGTCTGTTTTGTTTTTTAATGAGAGGCAGAAAGGGAATGGATCTAGATGGGAAGAGAGATAGGAAGGAACTTGAGGGAGTAGAGGTAAGGGAAATCAAAATCAAGATACATTATGTGATGAAAAAATCTTTTTTTAATATGAGGAAAAATATTCTGTCTTGTGTGGATTATGCTGGTTCTCCAATTTATTTAAACCATAAACATCAATAGTTAACACAGGCACAGTCTCTCTCATCATGGCTTACAATGTAGTTCTATGCACTATTTTCGATATTGATATATTTAGTAAGAGTGGATCACAGTTTAGAAAATCTGAAGCTTTGTGAAGAAAGTTAGGGTAAACTAGACTTAGACAGAAATTGGAGAAAACAGAGAATTGGATCATCTGGGATCATCACTGAAGCATGGTTTGAGTATAAAAAAAATAGGGAGGGATCAAAGATAATTTTGCATTCAAATTATAAAGCAGAAGAGCACAGACAATTAAAAAAAAGACAACATAGACCCTTAGAGGTAGATGAGCTCAAGTGTCCTGCTGAATGAAACAGGATAGATTCATAGTGAGTCCTGAGTGGCAGTCTACACTGTATGCTATGTGAAACAGGAAGACTAGAAATTATATAATGGTGAAATGACATTTTAAAAAATGACACATGCTTTAGGGAGATTAATCTGTGTTTACTAGTAATTTGACTTGAAGAGATTTCAATAGTTTTTATTTTCATTATTATAAAATTGTTTCTGATCTATAACCTTACATCAAATCATTTATCAGAAGTGTTGAGTTTTTTTTTGTGACCTTCTGAAAACACTGATGATGGAAACCAGGTTTATATGTCTGGAATAGTAATCGTCCACATTGCTGGCCTTTCATTCTGCACTTACTCCAAATGACTTGGAATCAAGTGTTAAGAGCACTCACTCAAGAGTGACTACCACTCGTAGCATATACTGTCTTGGGGGATGCCAGTTTTGTTTCTCTTAAGAAGAAAATGTAAAGTTTGAGTTTTAAATATTTTAACATACTTGGGATTTTTCATTACTGCAATGGAACAAATTCCTATCAAACACACAATGTGGGGGATTGATATAGGTAAGAAAAATTAATTATTGCTCCTTATTTGTGTCTGCCTTTTTATTAATCTTAAAGTCTAATGTTAAGGCTTGATTTCCCAACATAACATGAGATTTTGTGCTTATTTATTTTAATCATTCTGGGTTGTAGGAAAAAGATGGCGATAGGATTAGAAATGGAGTTTGATATCTGAAGTTATTTTTAAGATTTCTGCTTGCAGCCAAGTCCTCTGGAATCTTAGCAACCCCATGGGACCTCACTATTAAGACACACAGTGGCACTGAGTAGAAATGTGCTCATACAACACCTTGATTCCTTATGTCTCTATCCAATAACAAATGAAAGACCACTATAGGATTTCTAAGTAGTCTAGTTCGGGATAATTATGGACATAACACACAGACATCATGTTTAGATTAAGTCATAATTGGGTATGTCATACCTTCTAGAGTTTTTCTTCACTTATCTACTGTACCACAGGCAAAGTTCTTATAGCTTACATGCTATATAAGGTCTAGAATAATGTCCAGAACATATTGAAGGCTTGTAGAATAAGACAGATTAACGAAAAAAATTCCCTGAGAGCATAATTACATGTCTACATTAGAGATATGCCATTTTAGAGGAAAGACATGTTTAGTTGTGATAACATCAACCTGCCCAGGAAGATGGGAAAAAAACTGTAATTTAAACTTTGAATATGGTAGCTTTTCACAACAAAATTGAGGTACAGGATAGTTATCATGCTTTTGAGAGCCTCTATCCTTTTCTATAACAGCTGAGAAAATGTAGATTTAATATGGTAAAAATATTCTTTTCATCTTCCTCTTTAAAGAACCATAATAACACAATTGTAACTCACCGAGTCCAAGAAGGACAACCTCAACCTGAAACAAGAGATTTTGAATTCCATTTCTTTACAGGGAGAAAGAGATCACTGTATAGCCTAATATTTTCAAAATATTATTATGTTCTGAAAGCTTTTTTGTCAATCTGGAGGGACGGTGATTTACTGAAAACACTACATCTAAGTATAATATACTACCTTATCTTTTCTTTATAAATACTGTGAATATCCCTTTGCTCTTCTGATGGTCCCATTGAATTTTTTTATCTTTCACACTTACATTTTGATAAATAAGTTTTAATGTAGAAATAAATGTAGATTTGTTGGTAAACCTTGTTAGTTTTTGAATTTCTATTGTTTAGTGATCCTTTGTGGAGTTTTACATCATGCATCCTGATCTCACTCACCCTCCCATCTCCAAGTTTCACCTATTTAATCTAGCTTTCCTGAAAGGGACAAATGGATCAGAATTCTTCCTGGTGAACTGTTGAAAGGTTGACTATGTAAAATTCTTAGCAGGCAAAGTTAGTGGGTTAGCTAATGTGATTTTTACAATCTGAAATTTTATTAGCATTTCATAAAAATTCCCCTGATTTCAAAATCACAGGATGCCTTGTTGGGGAAGTCCTGTGTATATGTCAATAAAGCACTGTTGGCCAATAGGAAAGTAAGATAGGTGGGACTAGGAGTCGAGGAGGACTCTGGGTAGGAGAAACACAGGAAGTCAAGATGTAACCACCATAGGGATAAGAAGCCCAGAAACTTACTCTGATAAGAGAAATACTTAGATTAACAATTATCAGATAAATACTTAAGTCAGAGCTAGCCAGTAAGAAACAAGCAAGGCCAACATCTTCATAATTAATACAGTGTCTTGTGAGTTATTTGGGGACTACAATGCGGCAGAGCCCATATGACTGGTGGTGGAAAAACCAAGCGGCAGACAAGGAAAAGGCCTTTCTCAACAATGCCTAATAGTTACTTCCTGTCAAGAGCTTTCTTTGAACTCTACTCTGCCCACACCTCTCACTCCAAAAGCCTCTAAGAAAAAACAGTGTTCCCACAGTTGCTGTCAATTGTCTAAACAAGGCTCTAGCATTATGTCTTTCACTAATGGTGAGAAATGTCCCAGATGAACTTGAAGGGATGGAACTTGAATATGGGCAAGAGTGAGAGGTGACACTATGCTGTAACTACTATCAGATGGGAAGAATGGATTTAATATTAAGAAATAACAACAATATCAATATATTAATATTCAGAAAATCAAAATGAAATGTGTATTACTATATTAACAGTCTATATTAACAGAACTAAATGTGGAAAATGAGAATACTACAATAAAAGGTTCCAGCCTGACTTTGGGTATGGCTTGGCTGGTACTATGAATAACCTTGAATATGACAGTCAATTTCTCACTGTTCTTAAATTCTCCCAAACTAAGTGGTTAAAATAGTTATTTCCTATTATGCTTCATAGGAGTTCAAGGAGAATATAAGAAATCTTGAAAAGAGGGTAGTTATATGGGAGGATTGTTGAGCAGACCACCAACTTATAACATTTGCCTTTGACACACTCTACCACATTTTCTAGCTTGCTTTGTTTTGGGTGTGGTCACAGAGAAATTCTAGTAGTTAGCATGGAAGTGCATTTGCATTTTCTCTTGCTGAACCTTTGGAAGAAGTTGGTGGGCCTCTGCCTTCCGTTGTTATTTCTCCTTCTAAAGTTGGATACAGAAATTGAGACAAGAGATGATGTCTCATTCTGCAGGTGAAGACACCTAGGTCATGCACCCAACTAGGGAGTACAACACTACCTTCAATGGGACCTCCAATTGTAGACTATCATGGTAACATTTGTTTGCTCTATTCTGATTGTTCCATTGCAATTTGAAGGGATGTCTGAATGTTCTTTAAGCTTTGTATATTATAAAATCTTAAATAACAAAGACAATAGAGCTGAGCAGTGGTGGCACATGCCTTTAGTTCCAGCACTCTGGAGGCAAAGGCAGGTAGATCTCTGTGAGTTCGAGGCTAGGCTGGACCGATAGCCTCCAAAACAATACAGAGAAACCCTGTCTCATAAAAAAAAGACAATAGAAAGTTAACACATATACCACTTAGTATATAGTAGGTTCTCAATATATTTCTATGAAATAAATGAATAAAGAAAAAATCACACAGTGCTTTTAGAAAATGATTCAAAACTCAGTTCCAGGTAATTAAGCATTTAAAAAATTATAGTAGTTCTGAGTCTTATCAAATATCTAAATGTTTAATTCTAATGTACTTAAAATACTAAAACTTCAGAAAAACTTACTCATTACATACATAATACTATTTTCAAAATACTATTTAATATGTTCATATTCACTTCCAATGTGAATGTTGAACTGTGAAACATTGCTATCACTGAGTTTTATCTCCTTTATCATTCTTTTACAGCAAACATACCTTGATGTTTTTGTAAAAGGTACATAAACTTAATTTGAAACAATAGAAGAGTGATACCTGGTATTGAATATTGTTTGCAACTTGTAATATCTTCATAGAAAATGGAAGAAACTTGATTGTTTCCTATTGTGACTACAATTCCCTGAGATGTTTATGTAACTGCATAATATTGACAACTGAACAGTCAGCTTCAGTCATGTGTCTGTTTGTATCTCCAGGCATAGTTTTGTTCTCTCTCTGTGTGTGTGTGTGTGTGTGTGTGTGTGTGTGTGTGTGTTTGTGTACGCATGCACATATACAAATATATTCTCTTTAAAGGATACACTCATATAACTGGCTAAACAATTTCCAGAGGAAGAACATGAATGCAAACTACTTAATATGTGTAGTTACAGTTGTCAGGTGTGGAATTATGATTAATGATTCTAACATTAATAAGGATTATGGTGTTTTCATGATTCACTCTTTTTAGTAAAGTGAAATTACTACATAGAAACCTTCAGTCTGAGGGATATCTGTAAATTGCTGGAAATACAGCTAGGATTCAGCAAAAAGTGGATATATCACACAATCAGTATATTTGTGCACCTATCATCCTTGTGCACATTTATAGGCATATTATTCATGTGTTATTTTCTTTTTATCTGCAAGATGACATGTGCATACTTCATATCCTATTATATCCCTATTTAACTGCACCACTCTCAGGTTCCACTTTCTTCTGCACTGTTGAATAAATTGGTGGTTAATAAATGTCCTTTGAATTATTCTTAGAGATAAAGAATATGCTGCTGTATCTAATCATAAGTGTACATCCTGCATACTTGTTAACTTCTCCGGATGCTAAAGAAAGACAGCTTCACTTAGTCTATGCATCCAGGGAGAAAAGAGAAGCAATTATAGAGCAGGCTTGTAAGAGAGCTGCCTTTATGACTCTAAATGGATATGTGGTACACAACAAAAAGTTCATGACTGTTTAAAATCCTGTACTGCAAAGGAAATGCCAAATGATGCTGAGGATCAGCACTCCTATTATGATTGCTCTGTCATAAATCCAAGAGCTTGTGTTGTAGGATCATCCCCACAATAGACAAATCTACAGGACTCTCAGGATTCTATCCATACCCTACTGCCATCTTGAAGGCAAATTTAGAGTTTGCTATGGGCATGCTCTTTGCCTCCAGCAAGATGAAATGATGTGGAGACAGAGTAGAAAGCAGAGATAAAAATGCAGATGATGTACAAACGTGTGTGCCCCCTTGAAAAATACAATTAAGACTGAAGGAAGAGTGTGCAAGAATGGAGCTGTTGGAGACAATGCCATCACTGCTTTCTCCTTGATAATTTTCATACTCCCATTATATTCCAGAACTTCACAACTAAGATTTACATCCCTTGATCTATCTTATATCAGCACATCCCCCTTTGAAGTTTCCAGCTATTCAGCAGGGTTTCAAGTTTGTTGTGAAAAATCTATCATGTAGGTGAACTCCTAGAAATACCTTGAAGTATCATCCGTTTAAGACAGAAGGGACCAGGGCTACAGTAATGTTGGAGGATGCTTACTATTTCAGACGTTCCTGATAGAAAGTTTCCTACTAAAAATAATAAAATAAAGTAAAATGCAAGTTTAAAACACGTAGAAGTAAAGTTGAGAAGGTAAAAGGGCCATACGAAGTCTTGCCAAAGGTTCGTGTTTTGCATAAAGCTGCAGTTGGGACTTCACTAAGGAAATCTCTGTACTTTTTATTTCTGGTTCAGAGGATTTACATGCTCTTTCTAATGATCTGGGCCTTCAGCTCTGGGTAATGTATCCCAGTTCCCAGCTTAGTGCTCATGCAAAATTGAAGCATTTTGGAGGCGGTTTAGTGGCTGCACATGAATCTCAATGTGCAGGAAGAGGCATAATGGCTATTTAGCACTTGCTAGGAGAAGCTGAGGAAATCAGGGGGAAAAATCTATTGAACCTGGGCCATCTGGGAAGCCAACTGAGATACACTACATCACAGTGTGTTTGCATTCCCATTGTGTCGAAAAAGGGGTGTGTGTGTGTTGTATGTGTAAACCTGTGCATGTTGTGTCTGTTGTGTGCACTTGGATCATGGCATTAGAACGTGAAACTTGATCTTTGCACTGGAAATTTTATTTTGCTTTGGCAAGAACATGCGGAAAAATGTGACCATCAGAGTTTTCAGGTCTTTGTGAGGCTGACATTGGTACAGGGCAGGGTTGGCAGGGATGCTGTGGGC
The DNA here is from genome assembly GCF_017639785.1 of Mesocricetus auratus. Taxonomy (NCBI): domain Eukaryota; kingdom Metazoa; phylum Chordata; class Mammalia; order Rodentia; family Cricetidae; genus Mesocricetus; species Mesocricetus auratus. Next base: position 17,434,698 of record NW_024429193.1, read on the forward strand.
ATGAGGAAAATGAGAGATAAGTGGGACCAGAATGAGCAGCTCCTTTCCTGTCTCTGGCTCAGAGTGCAGCACGGCAGATCATAGGAGTTTTGGGAAGCTTATACCAAACACTAGAAGACAGTTGCCATCTGTTTCAGCTGTACTTAGAAATTGAAAAAAAAGAAGGCAGGGAAACAAGGCAGGCAGGTGCATTTTTTTAATGCTCCATCACTCCTACCCACTGTGACCTTTGTTTGATACACACTTGGTTAATAAGCTAGATGGTGTGCACCCCCAAAAGAAACATCTATGCTGGGATCCCTAAGATCCATAAAAACAACAGTCTTTGGCATGTGGTCTTTGCAAAAGTCATGAATATTGTGACTAACCTGGATTATCCTGGAGAACACCAAAACACACAGCAAGTGTCCTCCTAGAAGACTCACAGAAGACAGACACAGGGAGAAGGGGATGTAAAGACCAAGACAGAGGGTGCACTGATGGTACCAGAAGCTCAGGGATGCTGAGCAGCTCCTAGAAGCTGGAAGAGGCAAGAAATGATTGCTCCTTTGGAGCTACTGAGGGAGGAAGTGTGGGTCTGTTAAATTTCAGGTTTCTGTCCTGTGTGCCAAGAAGCTAGTTGCTTGAAGTCATCACATCTGTGTTAATTTATGACAGTGGGTCTCTTAATCAAATATAGGAACTAGAGGAATGCCCACTCTGTTTTCATATACAGAGTAGCCAAAAGAATCTGACAGAGCAGAAACAGGACAAACTGCTTGCCAGCACTTTTTTTTATTTCACAAATGCCCCAAAATATGTGTGGGGAGACAGTCTTAGTCCTTAATGTCACTCCACACATAGGACACCCGTGTGTAGGAACATCCAGGTTGTGACTACAAAGTGGCATGGCATTAATCCCCTGCCATCCTTCGGCTTGCCCTGCTCAGCACATTCCCCTGGGTTATTCCACATAATTTTAATTCACTCCAGATTGATAGCCCCCACTCTCTTAGGAAGGCTGCTTGCTGCCCATCAGTGTCAGCATTTAATAGGCAGAGACAGGGATATGGAATTGAAGAAAGCAGAGACTTCTATGCCATGCTACTATGGGTGTCCTCATGCAGGAAAATTCAAGCAAATGCCACAACCTGGCTTTTCCCTCTCATTACTTTCACCTATTTTGTCCTTTTTGTTTTCTCCATCACTGGGATGTCCAGTTATTTCTCTGCTTTCAGTTCCAAGAAAAGTTTCCAGTTCATTCACAGTTTACGAACAGACTATATCCATGCCCACTAGCTTATGCAATGCTTTTAAGATATAATATCTCTTATTTTCCATTTTCTCAGATGGCTTGTATGTCTGTTTCAATACAGAATTTGAGACAAATAAACAGACATACTGACAGCAGGTATAGAAAAATATTGATTCTGTGTCCAATAAAATAATTATTATTAATATGAGGGCTTGTGCCTATTCCCAGTGTATCTTGTTATGCTATGTTTGGTTGACATCCCTGGGAAGTCTGTTCTTTTCTGAAAGCAAATGGAAGAATGGTGGATCTCAGAGAGAGAGGATGTGGGGATGTTAAGAGGTATGGAGGGGCCTATGTTCAGGATGAATGAGAGGAATATATATATTCAGTAGGACATGCACTAGGACATAGGTGTCTGAACCCACGCTCCCCGGTGATTGTCGAGAGCAATGAGGGTTAATATTTCTGCTTTACTAGTTTCTTCTTGCTCTTGCCTTCACTTTCTGGGAGAGCTCTTCCAGAACAGATTTTTATAATCAGGTTAAACCTTCAATGAAAGTAGGAGTGAACACAAGATTTCTCTCTTAGTATGAATTGCTTTTCCATCACTAGATATTATGCTTCCTACAGGCTGTGCTTGCTTTTTATGCCAAATATGCTGATACTTGGCAAACTGTAGCTGTCTCGTGTTGTACATGCTGCCTTTGTATTTCCAAATGTACTTTTCAGGGGATCTGGCAAGAGTGGACATTGGAAGGCATAAAGAAACTAGCCAGCTGGGGGATGACTCAGGACTGCTGACAAGTTGGGGCAAACCCCAGGATTTAGATCTAGTGAAGCCTTCCTCCTTCAGTACTAGCATTAGTCACTGAGGGTGGAACTTTCTAGCTACATCACTCTCTACTACCTCTTAAGAGGTTCCAGGATTATCTTAGGTAAGGAAAAAGATAATGTACTGTCAGGATTTTGAACAAATTATTGAGAAAATTGTGGGTACTGAGAATTAATGACACAGAAACTTGGATGAATGAAAATGATTTGTCAAGAACAGCAATAGAGTCAGACGATAAATTTATTTTTGTTTATGTGCATGACTGTGTGCATGTTTGTATATGCCCAAGTATGAGAGTCAGAGAGCAACCACAGGTTTTATTCTTTAGATACTGTCTACCTTGAGTTTTTATGTCTATCACTGGCCTGAGCCTTTCCAATTAGGCTGATGAGAACCAGAGATCTATCTACCTGTCTCTGTCACTGCAGTGCTGGGGTACAAGCACAATACCATTCATAGTGTCATTTTACAGGTGTGCTGGGACTTGAACTAAAGTCTCCAAGCTTGTGTGGTAAGCAACTGACAGACTCAGCCTTCTCCTCAGCCCCTAAAAAGCAAATATTAGATTTCCAGGTAAGATTTGGTAAGCTTTAGCAAGCCGACTTTCTTCTTTAGCTGAAGTTACTTCTGTAAGTGCCTTTAAACAGGATGTTTTCTCTGTTCCATGCTCTTTCCCATGGAAAGAAAGTATGAGAGACCCTCTTAAGCCCCAATTTCACCTGAAGGTTAGAGTGAAAATAATAAACTACAGCTCCTGACAATAGTATTATTCTCACTTTGAAGTGGGCATTTTTAAACTGGAAGGCACAGAGGATGCATGGTTACTGGGCAAATGGCATTATTGCCATAGCAACACAGTCTCTAATGTTGTTCTCAAAAGCCCTGTTTGGGTATCAAGTAACCTAGATGAAGGATGTCCTTGGATATGTACTTCTTATTGCAGCCTCTGTGTGGGTATGGGGGGCAGGTCTTGATTTTTCTTTGGATTTAGAGACATACATAAACACATGGGCACGAATATGTTGCAGTTACATATTGATGTACATGCATATTTTATTAAATCATATTAATCAATGCTTTTAACTTAGGGAAAAGAGGAACAGTGGATGATAAAGATCCTTGTTATTAATGCTAATTTGAGGACAAGAGTTTTTATTGCATTAAAAGCTCTCTATATAATTTTAGAAAAATTTTTTCCTAATAAAACACAGCTTGCTAAAATGGCACTGAAACATGTCATGCTTTCTTGACTCAACAATCATGTTGTAGCCATATTTGTTCAATAAATGTGTGATATTAATCCTTTATGTAACATGCAATTTCAACAATAGAAGTATTGTAGTGCTGTAACTGTACTATAGTCAGGGTTTGTCAATATATAGGAAAAGCTTATAATATTGAAACTTGAAAATGATATTTGCAAATATTAGAATTATAAAAAGTAGATGAAAATAATCTGAGCATGTAATTTAAAAATAACAGGTACTCACTTATCTTTGTAAATTTGGAAAACAGTATATTCAGAGGCCAGGTTTATATGCAGCATAGGTACCCAAGTCATCTACCTAACAGGGGCCCATCTTTGTGATAAAAGGGACACAGAAATTCACTATTAAAGCTCTAGTCATGGAACTCTAACTGAACTGTATTTTTGTAATTGCAGTTTAGATTCTGTCAGTCATGTTAACTCATGTATTAAAGACTGATTTCAATCAATGTGAAATAAGAGTAATCAACTGTAAACACTAACAAGCAAAGAGTAGGCAGAAGTGCCTAATTCAGGATAACTGGTTTTCTCTTATGGCTATAGCAACTATTCTCTTGTGAAGTTGACAGATCGACTATGTTCGAAAACCCGCTTGTACTACATGGATCCTTACCAATTTTCTATTTTGATTCATCTAGCCCTTGGGTCAGCTTCATAATGCAAGGGAAAAAACCTGCTAGTTTCTGGTACTGAAATGAGTACCTCTGAGAAGGAAGTCAAATGAATAATTTATTTATATTCCAAAATCATTCATCTTCCCTGGCAAACAACTATATTACACATGTATGTCTCTGTGCTTGCAGAGGCAATATACCCATGATCAAATTTAAAAAGTCATGGAATGGGATTCAAACACACTTTCTAAATTTTATACATCATGTCCAGAAAGTTAAACAAAACCCATATAGATTCCTTTTAAAATGTTTGCTCTGTTAATGAGGGCTGAGTTTAAGATGATTATGGAGAAGAGCAAGTAGCATGCTGCATATCATATACTGGATGTACAAAATAACTCTGTTTACAGAAGACCGAGTTATTTAATGTAGTCACCAGATCACCTATTCATGAAATAATGCAGATAAATCCACCATCAAAACATTTGTGAAATTTCAGTTCCCCAAATTTAGCAGGGTAAGTAGCTACACTCTCCCAAAACCGATGCTCACTGACCATTTCTTGTGTTTGGTACCTTATGCTCTAACTTTTGAAAATATTGGTTTTACACATAGTGAACCATAAAATGTCATTCTAGAGTTTCTTAAGAGACACATGATAGATAATAGATACATAGATATGTGAAAAATATATAATTCTTAAATAAAATTTATGTTAAATTATGTTTTGTACATCAAAATGTTTAAATATTGATGCTTCCATATAGACTAAGCTACTATTCATACAAATACGACACAGGATCAATTAAAATGAAATAAGAACAAGCAAGAGAAATGAGACACATTCACTTCATTTTTTACAGATAGATACATGTACAGTGAATCATGTAAATTCCCTGTGTAAATTTTAAGAGCAAGAAGGATTCTGATGGAGTCAGGAGGCAGGAAACTTATCTGAAGAATAATTCATTCAACATATATTTATCAACCTAACTATTCAACACCAAGTAACCAAGGAGCCGGAATAGTAAAAATCACAAATACTAGTCTTGATTTCATGGAGTGTACTCTTCAGACTGAAGAGGAAATGTAAATTGGAAAAGTGTATGAGATAAGTATCTCTTTCAACCATTAAAAATTACTTAGAGGATAGAATGTGACCAGACTTGCTTCATGAAGTTCCATGTGACATGGTAAGTCTAAGAAGTCAAAATATTAGAAAATCTGTTACATTAAATTTAATGACAAGCCTGGAGCATGCTAAAGTATATGACATCTGCAGTTCTCCTAAGTAGAAATCTTTATTCTGTGACAACTTTGTAACTTAAGAGAGCATGTATAATTTAATATAATTCATATAACCCCACTAACTTCCCTTTGACAATGTCACAGTACCATTTCTCAATCATCTCCTAGTGTAGTAGTGATGTCTCATGACATTTTTATAGAAGTTCACTTGCATAATAGTAAAAAAAAAAGAACAGTTTGTCTACAATGGAAGGTTCCTAAGACTTTCACATGCGGTGATTCATATGATATGGTACTCAAGTTCCTCTAAAAGAATGTATAGAAACCCTATACATACTTTTGGCTTTGGAGAGGTGGTTAGGTCAACCGTGTAGCTCTTTGGAAGGAAAATGCTGTCCTTATAAGTGACAACTTGGTTAGGCACCATTTGTGAAAAACCTGGCACACATCAGACATCCAATCTTTCCATAACTTAGTCTTGGACTTCTTAGTTTTCAGATCTAATTTATTTTCAGAAATAACTTTCCATTGTTAAATGTTACTTATTATGGTGTTGTTATAGCCCCTCAAGTGACTGAGATAACTTTGTACTTTCCCCTGAAAGGGAATACCATTATTATAGCACTTAAATATGCTCAATTGCACTGAATTTATTACTAATTAATTAGTTAATCTATTTATTTATCTTACAAAATGGCATCTACTAAGGTACCTCAATGAACATTTACAGGAAAAATCAACAAACTGACCTATCACACTAAAGACTTGGTAGAAAGAATCAATTAGGATAAGACTAGGGAGTTTGATGAGGAACGATTACATAGAAGACTACAAAGTCTCTCTAAGAATAGGAGATTTATGCTGTAGATAAAGGAAAGGCATTCTAGATTTTAATTTTGTTTAAATTTCATTTATTAGTATGAGTGTGTATGTATTTATGTGTATGTATGAACACATGTGTATAATTGATATGTAGGGGGGGACATATGCCAAGGGACATACTTGTTAGTCAAGGACCAAATTTTCAGAGTCACTTCTTTCCATACACTTTTAGGAGGCCCTAAGGGATAGAATGCATGTCACCAGATTTTCATGGAAAACACTTTTATCCACTGAGCCATTTTGCTGCACACATTTTAGACTGTTACAAAAGATCAATCACTTTAGGTCTATAATGACCTGATATTAAGACATAGGCTAATCTAAGAAGGTAGACACTCAAATAATATAATAGACATACAATAAAGGTATATCTACTAGGGTAGAAGTAAAAATTTAAAATATCTGACTTTGAATCAGTGAGAAACACCTTCAGTTTTCCCCCTCACTAAAGGGCTGTATTGTCTTAAAAGGATCAAAGATTTTAAATCAGAAGGAGGGAATTCAGAATTCTAGCAACTAGGAGGCAGAGGAAGAAAACTCATGAGGTCAAGGTCAGCCAGGGCTGTATCCTAACTTCTAAGCTAGCATGGACTACTGAGTAAGACTCCATCTCAAAAATAAATAACAAAACCACAAGAACCAGAAGACTAATTTGGGCGAGAATGAAGTATTTGATCATTTTGTTGGCTTGTAAAGTAAGGAAGAAGTTAAAATTACTGTTTTGGGTACTGGGTGAAGAGATGAAATGTTATCACAAATAAGAACAAGGAGAGAAAGAGCTATTCAGGACTTGGGTGGACCCAGTGTGTCTGCAGCAGGCCTTTGGTGAGATTTGGAATAGAAGCAAACTACTTCAGTGTATGCCCAGCCAGAGAGTCTCTGTATTACATTTTTTGTTGCTGTTGTTAATGTTCAGTGTTTGATAATTGTCCACAATGACATCTTTGAGAATAAAATAAATCAAATCCCAGCCATGAGGTAACACTGTTATACTGAAGAATTGCTTGCAAAAGAGTGATGTATTGCAAGGAAGGCATTTGGAAGCATGAAGAACACACAATAGCTACCTTTTCTGGATGTTGCTGAGGACTGAACCCAAGCCTCATGAGTTAGCGGGAACCTCCAAGTTCCAGGCATGCTGGAATTACTGCTCCATTCTACCAAGAGCCAAAGAGGTCCGGTGGTGGCGTCCTGAATCAGTTTCATTTTCATTGTGTAATATGGAGGAAATTAGCTTCTTTCTTCTACTGAGTCTCATTTTATTCATTCATAAAATAAACACCCCCAAAAGACATCTCACTTAAGATTTATTGGATGCCTAAAGAGCATAGGACATACAAAATTCTCAGTGTAAGGCTCAGAGCACCTTTTATTATTGTCATGGTGGTCTTACAGACATGTTTAGCTAATTTGAGAACAATTGAAGACAAAAGGAGAAAACCTCAGAGATTATTAAAATTTCAAAGCAACAGTGGCTTTCTTAACTCCATTGCTTCTTTGTGGAAGAAAAATATTTGCTTTCACTTGGTGGATTTTAGGTGCCATGGAAACCGGAGTTGAAAAGACTTCAAGTAAATAGAAAGCAATCAGCTGAGCCTGAGGTTTTCTTTAAAATATAACCATGAAATTTGATCAAACCAACATTTCTGTGTGATTCGGGGGCTGAAGAAATGGCTCAGTGGTGAAGAGTACTTGATGATTTTGTGGAGGACCTGAGTATGGCTTGGCACACGAGGCAGCTCACATCTATTTGTGACACAAGTTCTAGAGGATCAGATCCTGTTTTCTCATCCTCAAAGTCACGACATGCAAGTGGTGCCCATACATACATACAGGCAAAACATGCATACACATAATATCAAAATGAATAGTTATTTCAATGTGATTTTGAAGGTAATCAATTATTGTATCACAAGATCAAGAATTTCTGAATATTGAACACTGTAAACTATGTAACACTTCTGCCTTTCCTTTGGCTTCTTAGGCATATAAAAAATGTAACTTGATTTAAATGATGAAAAGGCAAACAGCAAATGTGATAAGGGTCTTTAATAAGTAGACTTCATTTAGGTCAGTGATACAACTTTGCTGAGGGAAAACAGTCATTAGTTTCACATGCAGAGGATGAGAGACCACAGAAAGATTTCATAATTTAAGAAAGACACTAAGTTTTCCATTTGAATTTGTTTGAAACTGGGTCTAAGCTATAGCCTAGAGTGGCCTTGAACACACAAGTTATCCCAGGCTTGCCTTGGGTGCTGGCTTCCAGGTGTAAGGCTTTTGGATAGGAGTAAGTGGCAGAATTTTTAAGAGTTCTGTCATTAGAAGTGTTTATTAATTTTTCAATGTGAAGGTATCTTTGCCAGAGACTTTGTTGAGTGCAATTAACTATTCTTAGTTACAAGGAAATATGACTGTTACTAAATATGTTTACATATGTTGTTCTAAGGAAGAGATTCTATAAAAATCAATGTACTTGCAAGGGCTCCAGCCTGTTCTGTAATTTAAGAGCAATGTTTTAAAGATATTAATAATACTTTTCAGTTTTTCAATGTATTTCAAGACAATAGATTATAGTATTTCTTGCTATAGAAAACCACCATGGTACGCTCAAAATAATAAGATCAGATTGTTAAAGTACAGAGCTGAGGACCCAAGTTGCAGGCAAATGTGTTTTTATGGAAACACAACATGCAAACAAAGAAAACCCATAACGAATTCTATTCCCATTTCATTCTAGGAGATTTTAGTCTTGGAGAATGGCAAAGAACTATAATATAAGAGACCAAGACGTTTCTACAGTTTGTCCTGATTGAAGATTTATGATACCTGGCAAAGAGATGCAATAAAGTGGTGTGGGCCTTTTAGAGGTTTTCATTATTTATGATGAAAATAATATATTCACAGGACTGAAAAAATCCCAAATAATATGTCTCACCTCGTCACCCTAGATTCTTCGCTGTCAACTTCTTGGTGTGCATTTACACAGAAGATTTCACTTTATATACAAAACCACGTGCATCCTCTTTGCACAGTGATAATACATACTAGGAATGCTGTTTTCTGTGTTTGGGATTTTGTTTTTGATTTTATCTGAGAGAATTTTTCACACCTTCACTGTTAAAAAATCATAGTTATTCATTCTAAGAATGAACATAATCAAGAGGGCATAGTGCGCAACCAGAAAATGGTGAATCTTTGTGGTACCCAGAATTTTTACTTGTAGGAAGTACCTAGACTATTTACATACAGGAAGGATGGATACGTATTTCAATATTGGTACTGTTTTCAAACTGGCATTCCAATTTGTGCCCCAGTTTTATTTAAAAAAATGATCTTTCATCCATGTTTTAACTAGATAACATCTCCTTAGATGCTTACTTATAATTAGCATATTTTCATCTAATTCCATGATCAAACACTGGTAGATTTTCTTTAGGATGCTGGTACATTTCCCGAAATATAATTTAAATGATATTTACACAGTAACGAAGTTATCTCTTTGACTCATATTCATCAATGTTGATATACGTTTTTAAAGATATTCTCCTTGGCTCTGTATGTGGTATTTTAAAATTTAATACATAATGGTTTCCTATAAGACGTTTTGGTTTAAAAAGCTTGGCTGTCACTGGGTTTCTTGGGTTCAGTTCAGTGATTAATTGTGTGTTTGCCTCTAGAGAGAGGAGTGATGAGCAAATTGGCAAAGAATGGGCTGGCAAAACCAGCAGAGACAGCTGATCTGAACAGGGAAGAGCTCTTGGACCCCAGAGCAACAGTGGGGAGGCCAGCATGGGACTGATCTGGAACCCCCAAATGTGAGTGTCAGCTAGAAGGCCTGGGCAACCTATGGGGCCCTGAGCTGTGGATCAGTGTCTATCCCTGGTATACAAACAGTCTTCGTGTGCCTATAGCACAAAGAGGGATGCTCTCTCAGCCTGGACTCTTAGGGGAGTGCCTGGACCCTACCCAGAGTAAAATGACAGACTCTAGATATCCCCTATGTGGAAGGATTTGGCAATGGGGGGGGAGAAGGGGAGTGTGGGAGGAGGGCAGGGAGAGGGAACAGGGATTGACATGTAAAACAAGCTATTTAAAATTAAAATAAAAAATGATTAAAAAAAAGCTTGGCTGTCCCTTACTGAAAATTCAGTAACCAACCAACAATTAGTAAGAAATATAATAGTGATGGTGATGATGGTGACAATGATGGTGATGGGGTTGTGGTGGTAGTGGTAATGTCAAGTTCTAAAATCTAGAACTTACTACAAAAAATGAAACGGAATGCATGTTTCATGTATCTCTTTCCCTTCCAATTTCCTACCTTGTTATTCTAATGCCTGTATTAATCAGCTAATTTTTAAGTGGTACAAAGAGTACTTATCATATTCTGATACCTTTAGGTATTTTAGCATTTTATCTAAACAATTACAACTGTTAATCTGTGTTTTGTCTTCTGTGAAGACCAAGTCCCTTTTAGCGTCTTTTCATTTTATGTTTATAAAGATTCTTCGACTGTGCTTATATTTCAGAATTCACCCTGCTCTTTTTAGAATTTATTCTATATAAAATCATGGTGATCTAACAGAATCAATTATGAATGATAGATGCCTCAGAAGTATTTTGCCTTTTATTTAAGAACAATATACATGTATGTGTGTGTTCTGTTCACACATAAATTTTTCAAACAGTAGATTTTGAAAATTTTCTTTCTAAATCTGGCTATGTGGAGACCATGCTTGGAATCCATGAATTCTTAGGCCTTTTACCAGTGTCATAAAACAAACAAAAAACAAAAAATCCCTTCAAATTTCTTAACTTTATGACTATCATTTCTATTACATTGATATTCTAAGTGGCATGTCTCATTACATTTGAAACTGAATTGTTTATCTGTACATAGAAAAATTAATATATTACAGTATTTTAACCAGCTAATTTTCTGAATTCTCAATATTTGTAGTTTTCCTTGAAGTTGGCTATTAAATATATATATAATTATGCTATTTTTCATAAATGATTTATGTTATCTAAAACATTTGTTAATATGTTGGAATGATTCATTCAGTACTAATGTCTCTAGATATCATCATCTTATATGTGTTTATCATGGCAATATGAAAATAGTTGCTAACTTTCTTGCAAAGTTTCATTTGGAAATAAAAGCCAAGAAAATTATATTGCATTTGATTCTTTCTTTGATCTCAGGTACCAGAACTCAAACTTCTTAATCCTCATGCATTCATCCTGAATTTGAATGAAAATGTGTAATCTTTTTTAGTTTGTAGATACTTTAAAGATAATTGTAATTATTGACACACATAAAATAAATGTTGTATATAGAACATATATACATATATAAATATAACCAATATTCATAGAATTCTCTCTCTCTCTCTCTCTCTCTCTCTCTCTCTCTCTCTGTGTGTGTGTGTGTGTGTGTGTGTGTGTGTGTGTATGTATGTGTGTGTTACTAACATAGTGAGAAGTTTCCAGGAGTTATCAGTATTCAGAAGTTACCCGAATATCAGTAGCTTTATTTATAACCTTCGTCTTTAATTACTAAAGACATGCCTAAATACATTGTGATTCTCATTTCTGTATTTGTGATACTTGCACTCATCATTAAAAATCTTTGTATTTGAAATCTTTACAAAAAGTTAGTTGAAATCAAATAAAATTCAATTCACTTGAGATTTTTTTATCAACATCATGTAGAATTATTTTCTCCATAGCTAAACAAAGAGGTGAGGCATTTTCCTGATGTATTTGTTCACGACTGGATTTCAGTTTTTTCTGTAGTCACCAGCTTATGGTCAGTGAACATACTGATTAATAAATGACCAACAAGTAAATAGAACTGCTGCTTGATTTCCTGCCACCACTTATACTCTGTATGTTCTACATGTTCCTTAGACTGGCCTCTTCTCAGGATGGCTCAGTGTCCTTGTGTACATCATTAATTACCATCTCTTCAAATGATACTATTGCTGGGGACATTGAAGTAGGCAAGTGTCACGAGCTAGGCTGTACTTGTTTCTGATTAAGCCAACACTTAAGCAGTTTTGAAAACCTGAATCTGTTTTGTATGGAAAGATATCTGCTCAAGATAAGATCTAAAAGCGTTTTCAATTTCTGTTTTTCTATTTCCTTTTAGCTTGGAAATGTTGGTTAATAAAGTCTTAACATCTACAGTATATGCCTTAATATTACAAATTTTGATCTGAATTTTTTTAAAGTGCTGTTCTTCCTACTGGAGGTGAAAAACACTTAAAGCACAGAAGAAAGGTATCTGTATTACTAATTTAATAGAAATTTAAGACATTATAAAACTACTTTAATTAGTAGCATAAAATAAAAAATTTGCATCATGGAAACTTCACTGATAGCTAATTTTTAAAGAATTAATTAAAATATTATATGAAATAATATAAAAATATGTATGTGGATCAACATTAGGCAGTGATATCAACAAGCATAATGTGTCCCCATTTACACAATGTTCCTGGATTTCAGGATATTTATCTTTGACTACAATATAAGTGAAATTCACAGACATTATTTGCTAGGATATTTAACATTAATTCAATCTATTGGCTCCACATTGCATATTGATTAGTCCTGTAGTCCAACAATAAGAGTTTATTCTTAATGTCTTGATTTGCATGTATTGACTTGCATGTATTTAATTCTTAAAACTAATTAAAAGCTTTTTGCCAAAGGATAACAGCTGCATTTTCAGCTCTGCTACCTGAAGCAGTATTGTGACAACAGCCCAGTAAGTGAGTGAAACCTGAATCGCAATCCCAAACTCACCCGAGGTTTCGTCTACTCTCTCATCTACTACGTGGTCCTTCTGATGAACCCACTCGCTGTTACACTTGAAGTAGATCTGGGTGGCAGGGCTTGCTTTACAGTACAAGTTCACAGGCTTGTTCTTCACAATGTAAGCTTCTTCGGGCTCAATGAGGAAGTGTGGCAATGGTTCAGGTGGGTCAGATGGAAAGGTTTCTGGGAGTTCATGAAAAAAGTCATCATCTGGTGAAGGAATAGAAAGGGGAAAATGATCAAAATATAGCAACTTGTCCTTTGGTTGCTATTTGTTTTTTCTAGAAAATGGCTTACATAAGAATGAAGTTCTTGAATGCCTTCAATGTGAAAGTCGATATTTATAAATGCTGAGTGGTTGCTCAATAAATAATCTGATTATTATTCTATTTTGTACATACAACAAAACTCAACCATAGGAAAAATAAACCATACTGAAAACAGGGAGTAGGTATCATGATGGGAAACAAAACTCTGGGTCTTGTCACCCATAGAAGCGGTGATATTCACAATATATTGTGTACTTCCTAGGTTACAGGGTTACTGTTAAGAACTAACACAAGAGAGAAGGATCAGTGACTAAAGCACTTGTTTCTGTTCCAGAGGACTTGGGTTCAGTTCTCAGCATCCACATGGTGACTAATAACCATCTGTAACTACAGTTTCTGAGAATCTGATGCCCTCTTCTGGCCTCTGGCGGGCACTCCAAACCTGGGATGCACAGATGTTCAAGCAAGCCAAACACCACTCAAAAACTGAATTAATACTGAAACAAACAGAAACAACTTCTATTAGAGGTATAAGACTTGCAGTAAGATTTAAATCCTTTTCAAACATCTGTGAAAGATCACTAAAAATGTGAGTTACAGTTCTCTAAGTTCAGATTCAAACTGATCACTAGTTTCAAAAGAGGCACTTGAGTCAGTCAGACAAAAATATTCATTGAGGCCAGGTAGTGGTGGTGTACATCTTTAATCCCAACACTTGGGAGGTAAGGGCAGGTGGATCTCAGTGAGTTCGAGGCCAGCCTGGTCTACAAAGTGAGATTCAGGAAAGCCAGAACTTTTACTCAGAGAACCCTGTCTCAAAAAATAAAAAGGAAATATTCATTGAGACTAAAATTGTCTAAAGCACTGGAAATGTGAATGGGTATCAAGTTGGCTACTATTGTAGCAGTGGTAGAAATGCTTTTTGGTCTATTTTTGAAATTAAACTTCATATGTTATATGTTATTAAGTGACTATAGAGCATTGCTTAAAACCTCATTCTGAACAAATATCTTTGTTATAGCTTTCAAAATTTTCAGGTGTGTTGCTCCCACTCTGATATTTCAACATCATTGAATATATCTCATCCAAAACCACTGGAAAAATTGGTACACTTTGAAATCATCTTATATTTCTTAATTTGATTCCAAGTTTTAAAAAGTCATATGTGTTTGCTTGAATAAAAACTTAGTAATGTTTTATAAAAAGATAAGAGTCTTTCCATTATGGTACATGTTATGCCTGAGAATTATATTCTTATGAGTGACAGAAAAGAACAAACTATTATTAGTCCACAAATATGCTAATATTTCAAGTTAAAATTCATGGATCAAAGGTATAAAATGAACTTCGCAAGTTCTTTGGAAGTACTCTTGTGCAGTATTAACAGATGCTATCATGTTGGTATTTAGAGACTGGCTGCTCAGGCATTACCTTGAAACTCATTATATTATGTATTCCGTTGCTATCTGATTTTTGGGAGCTAGCCATTGGTGAAGTGGACATCTTTCCACTAAGGAATCTGGACTGCAACTTTTTTCATCTAGGTTATGGGAGAGCTTTCAAATAGTAATGACACCCAGTTGTTTCCAATTTGTTTTGCAATAAAAACTGGCCTTACTTGAATCACAGGCAAAACTAGTTTTTGAAACTGCTTCACTATAGTCAATTCCTGACATTGTAGAAATGACGTCTATGGTAACTAGGCATTCTCTCTTCCTTCACTTCCTGATATGCTTTCTCAGGCAAGACATCATTTATAGTTTTTCCACTGTTAACAAACAAGGACACAAACTGACAGGTTACTAAAGAATAACCTTGTTTATATCAATTCCAGCTCTACAAGTCAATATGCAAGACCACTCAACACTGATCAAATAAACAGAGCCAGAAAGGCAAA
The DNA here is from genome assembly GCF_017639785.1 of Mesocricetus auratus. Lineage (NCBI taxonomy): Eukaryota > Metazoa > Chordata > Mammalia > Rodentia > Cricetidae > Mesocricetus > Mesocricetus auratus. Next base: position 17,449,769 of record NW_024429193.1, read on the forward strand.
GGGACGAGGAACTGCACTATTGACAGATCCGTCTGCACAAATCCTATGGCTTGAATGCCTTACCCAATCTTTCTGTCATCTTCCAGAGCACTTCCTTTTATATGTGAGGATGTACTAGGCTGATAATCAATAGAGCTATACAAAATGCCATGCTCAAATTCTACTGAAGCATAGGTCTTGTTTCATTATTATTCATGAAAGCAAACAAGACAGTAACTCTAGCTTTTTCCAGTTTCCTTTCGGATTGGGCTTGCATACACACAAACATGGAGGTGGAGTTAAAACTACACATTCATTCAAGTATCTAAAAAATAAAATACCTTATACCTTTCAGCTGGTGTTTTAAGTGAAGCCTGTTCCTTTAAAATAACTGATTACAAAGTACTAGCTAATTATACACATCCATTTTATTTGGTAATGTAGCATAAGTATTTGTGTGTTCATATCTCATTAAAAATTCATAAAGATACTAAAAATAAGCTATAGCACCTAGCCAAAATATGTATTTCCTTAGTATCATTATTTTATTGCCAACTCCTGAGAAGATGGAAATAATTGAAGATCAGAAAAATCACATGCATATTTTCAAGCTCAGTAAAATGTCAGCAGGAAAAGTGATGATTTAATAAATATCTAGAACATACATGATCAAGCCAGTTGGGCATTTCAAGTTTTAACATAATATGACTATTACAAGTGAAAAAAATTAGCCTGTGTCTTGGCATAGTATTGATTTGTCAAGTTGATTGTTAACACTTAAAATGAAATATAATAAAAATCATTTCTATCATTAGAAATAATGTTTTCTTCTTTTGATGAATCTTGTGTTTTCAATTACATTTAATTATCATTTCCACAGAATTCATCGCCAAGTGTTCCTCCAGAGAGTCGGCTTAACAAACAATAGTCTATTAGCTTATTACTTCTTATGGTGTCCATACTGTAAATTCCAATTATAGCCTAGATGAAATCACATTAAACGTTGTATCTTATTTCTCATAATCAGTTTAAGTGTGGAAATAATCATTGTCTAGGAAAATCCAAGACCTTGAGTTAGTACATATGTGTAGTGGAATAATTATAACAAATTAAACAGGCTGATACTTAAGGTTCTATACCAACCAGTTTAATGCTGCTATTAATAATCTTGAGAAAATTAAAAATGCACAACTAATCTTTAATACTAGAATGAAAATAACTTGAAGATGCAGTGCATGTTGCATTCATTTGATTTTCATGTTTTGAAAGGTTTTTAAAAATTTTATGTATGTATCTGTGCCTGTGAGAGTTTATGTGTACACATGTGTGCACATACTTAATGGCAGTCAGAGGGTAACATATCTCCAGAAACTGGAGTAACAGGTGGCCATGAGATGACTAATGTAGGTTCTGGGAACACACATAGAACATCCTGTATAATTTATGTGGCCAAATATAGAAGAAAAATTCAAAGATCCCAGTTAAAATATATGAAGATTTCTAAGAGAAATGGCAGGAGGACATTAAATGAGGCCCTGGTCCCATGAAACACCCCAGGTCACATTCACTAAGAATCCAACCCTACCTACATATGAAAGAAACTGGGTATTCTGCTCCACAGTGTCTGATCAGACATGAAACCATTTCTTGTAGACATTCATGCTGAAACTTATTGGGGACTTAACATATTTTTAAAGGTATATTGGGTATTTTCTAGAAGACATGGAAGTTTAGAATGAGAAGCCGAGGCTCTAATCAATTCCTTGCAGTTGAAGACATGTGGCAAACTGTGCACAGCCTTCCCTTGAAATCTATACCTATTTCCTTGGTAAGAGCACGCATGACATGCAGAGGCCAATCCTTCAGGAATGATAGGTCAGCTCTGCTCTGAGTTGATAGACTCCTTTCTGAGATCATTTCTTAGCACCTTGCTGGTTTTACTAGACAAACAAATCAGTGTCCAGATTCTTTTAAGGTAAGATCACAGAACTTGAAGCTATTAAAGAACAACCCTGAGTTTTATTTCACAGAGATCAGTGAGCACATCCTTCCCCACTTTACAGCAGAAGATTCAGAGGTGATATCAAGGTGACAACAGGAACCCAGTTTATAAATACAGCTTTAAACTTAAACTTTTCTTGGGCAATATGGTTAAATATTCTAAATTACTACTTTTTATAAAATATATACTTCAGGTTGAAATTAAATGGACTAGTTTGGGCAAAATGACTTGAATAATGAAATTGTTAAGTACGTTTTATTGGGTAGTTTATTAATATTAAGAAAGTAAAATTCTTACGGTTAATTATGGTAAATTCAGTTTCAATTTAAAGCTAAACATGCCTTTTTGTATGCATTCAACATTATTATTCATTTTATTCTTTGCTAACATTTGACTTAACTTTCCACTTTCTACCATTATTCAATAAAGACATTCAATAGCAGTGCCAATTTTTATCAGTGTATTAGTAAATCTTAGCATTCCTGCTTCTCTTATCATATAGGCTTTAGCTTTTTCATTTATAAACAAGTGGGGGAAGTTTTTCACCATGTATTATCTTCATAGACTTTCACCGTACCTAATTCTTGACAGGAAAATACTATGCTATGAACATCAATCTAGGAAGCTTTAGGTTGCTGGTTTTATTGCTATTATCAAGCCCTAATTTTCATCAACTCAATACATAAGTTCCCACATTTCTGAATCACAAGACTTAAACTGTTATTACTCATAGCATAAAATATAGGACCATTATCTCTTTGTCTCAGACTTAAAGCATATTCTTCTAAAATGGAATTTGCTTCCAACGAACTCGAGAGTAATTTAAAATGAATGACTGAAAAGCTAATTTTATCCATATTTGGCCACCCATCCATCAAAGAGATAATGTATGATATATTATCAAAAAAAGCAGCTGGAATTAACTGTTTAAATAAGATTCTAGGCTATTTTTGATTAAAATATCCTCTGGAAGACAAAGGCTATGGTCTACATATCAAGAAATAACTCACTGATTCATCCTCTAAATTCAAATAGTTGGATCAATGATGCCTTGAATGTATCACATATTTTGGATCTGCTGAATAGTTCTAATTTCAGAAGAGAAACTTTTTTACTTTCAAAGGAATGTTTTCCAAACCACATCCTTCTGTTCCTGGGAGTGATATAAAATTGCTATTTGACATTCAGCTGCTTCAGAAACAGAAGGGCTCTCTTAGGCCCCAGGTAAGTTCCCCTGATCTCTGGCTTTCATTCTTTGGAACCCTCTTCTTCTCTCGCTCGCTGCCTCTTTTATGTAAGTTCTACTGTGACACTGAATAAAAGCATGTAAAGAACTCTTTTGTTCTATTCTTCATAAGATTTATCAGGTATAAGATAAAGAAAGTGGCCAGTTTCTTTGCTGAACAGTTCAGCTAAGAAATTTGAATGATAAGGGATTGATGACGGTGCATTTACGTAGAATATCAAGAGCACAAATAGACATCAGAATCAGAAGGATTTGAAAATATGTTTTTCCAAATAAGCTGCCTCACTCCTTTGAAACCACACTGCATACTGTGCCATAAAATTTGCATATGCATGTATGAATACATTCACCCAAGTGTTGTGTACTTTAGACCCACACAATATATTACAACAAAAGGCATTTGAACTTATTTGCAAGAGATTGAACATAACTAATTTCTAACTGAAGTACTTTTCAATAGGTTTCTGAAAATCCAATCACAGCCATACTATTTAGTCAATAAAAATAAGGATTAAGATTTGTATATGTTGACCTAAGTATAGAAAGCAATTTTTTTGGCTAATTTTTGCATGCTTTGTTTGTCAACAGAAAGGGAGGTGTTTGTATACATATAAGTGTGTGTACAAGTATGGAGGTGACTGCCCTGTCAGGTCAAAGGATGTATGAAGGAAAGCATTGTAGCTGGCATTTGCAGACATGAGAGGTCATTACTTTTGGGGTGGAAATGTGCAAAGCTTGTTGGGGGATGTTTGTCTCTTACTTGAAGGCTTTTCAAATGTGTTACAGCTGGTAATGGTAATGGTATACACTTTTGAGCTTTTGTCCAAATTAGGAGATGCACCAGCCTAGGATGTTTCATTAAGTACAACTTCCAAAACCAACAGCACTGACTTCATTAAAAATTGCTACATGTCTCCATTAAAAGCCATGTTTAAAGACTGTGGTATTTGCAACTGTTTTACTTTGATTGAGTTATTTCTAGCCTCATTTCATTTTTCTTTTAATTTAGCCCCAAATTCCTCAGTACTGTGACCTCTGACTTTGAATTCAGAGTTTACTGCTGTGTTCGTATTTTTTTCAAGAATTTGTATTTGATGATCATTTTCCATATAGTAGTACAGTCCTAGCTGTTGTGCCTGACTCTATACTTTATCTACTTTATCATTAAATGGCATCTTACAGAAATAGAAATCACATGAGAGAAGATAATTTGTATGATAATCTCAGTATATAATAGCACTATTTTATTAGTCTTGTTATGCAAATATCTATTTATAATTAAGTAATAATCCATTAGTGCTTTACTTTGTACTTTAAATGCTTAATTTAGTATATCAAAGTGAATTGCTAATGTGTATGGTCTTCTACAGTGAATTATGGGAATGGCCTGCCATTTTCTTACTCCCTTCTAGTGGTTGGTGTCACAAATTCTACACTTTCATTGTGAACCTTAGACAGTTGAAAATAAATAAAAGCACAAATAAGAATATTATAAAAATTGTGTCTGGAGAGGTAGCTCAACAGTTACTACCACTGGCTGCTCTTCCAGAAGAGTCCAAGCAACCCACGTGGTGATTCACAACCAGCTCTAACTCCTGTTTCACAGGACCCAATGCCCACTTCTGACTTCTGCCATCTCTAAACAAATGCATGGTGCACAGACATACGTGAAGGCAAAATACCCATAAACCTAAAATAAGTTTAAAAGATGAATAAATAAATGATGCTTAAATAGCTTAAAGTTAATTTTATGACACTGAATTAACCTTTGACGAACAAATAAAACATAAACTTGGGTCTGTTTTTCTTAAGTCTACCAAAGATGTGAATATTCATTTGTTCATGTATTCAGGTTACACATTCTGGTATCCATTCTGGAAAATTGTCTGAAGTGAACAGCTTTGTGTCAAGTGTGCCAGGCTCTGGTTCCCAGCTATTACATGTTAGAGTGTGTGTTCCTTTGGAGGGGTCTGTGATGAGATTAAGCTCACAGGTAACCCGGAGGAAAAAATTCATTATCCTAGATAATCTGAATGTGTTTCAAGCAATCACTGAAATGCCTCAGAGGCAGAACTGATGCTCCTGGATGATCAACATCTTTAACTGAACAATTGAAAAATATAAGCAGACAACATTCACATCATCAAAATCTTCCACAATTTCCTGCTATTACCCTTCAGTAGCCTGTCTAAATCCTCACAGCAGGTGAAACATCCCTTCCTCTGAATGTGATGCCAAGACTAAGCTCACACTATGGTTCCCATTCCCATTGATCCTTCCTTGAATATATCCAGTCCCTACCAGATGGCAGGTTCATGCACAACAGTGGTACTTACTCACGTCTAAACATCTCATGTCTAGAGTGCCAGTCATAGAATTCAAGGTTTTCATTTCTTTTTTAATTTGTGTTGTTATTCCTAGAGAAAATTTCACAGGACAACACAGAAATGTATGGGAATTATTTCATTAACTAAAATCATGGAAGGGAGAAGAATTCACTGTAAAACTATATCAGAAATATGTGTATCCAAAGTTATCTGTGTGTGTCTGTATGTATGTGTGCGCCTGTACATACACTGAGTGCATCAAGTACATACTTACTAGTATGTGTATGTTCTTGTGAATGTGCATTCACACGTGGGTATGAATAGCAAAGGATGTTCAGTGTATTTCCTTGGTCACCTTCTATTCTTATCTTTTGAGGCAGGATCTTTCAGTGAAGCTCATAAATTTGGGTGAATTGGCTAAGAAATAAGCTTCAGGAACCTGCCTGTTGATGTCTGCTGCTTCTAGCTCTGGGTTACAGGCACAAGCTTGTGTGGTGTGTGTGTGTGTGTGTGTGTGTGTGAGAGAGAGAGAGAGAGAGAGAGAGAGAATACATGTGTGTGTGCATGTGTGTATGTGTGCATGTGTGAGTGTGTGTGTGTATGTGTTCAGTAGAACTGAATACAGGTATTCACATCTGAGGTGCACACACTTTATCACCTCAGCCTCCAAAGACATAATTCAAGTGTTTAAACGTACAAGTACACTTCCAATAAAGAACTTATCTTGTATGCCAATTTTAATGCCATCTATCAGGAGATGTACCTAGTTTTGAACTAAGTGAATTCTTCCATGAAATATTGAAGGTTGAGTCTAACCTGGAGTGAGTGGAAAGTCTTACAGGACGTCTGACTTTATTGTCCTCGTCTATTGTGCTTGTAATACACTGATGTATTACATCACTCTCCACATTTGTAAATGTCTTCTTCCTTGGGGACTCTGCATTTGCACTATATTGCTTCCTGTTCTATGACTTTAACCTTCCACTTTCTCCTTTGCTTCTTAAATACAGTCAGATACCTCTCAAAGTTTCTCTTTGGACTCTCCCCTGGGCATCTCATCACACCAGTGGCTTCAATTATCAGATCGTGTCACATTCATAACCTTCCCCTCCAGTCTGCTTCCTTAAAACCCCTGATGCCTTTGTATCGACTGAGAATGAAATCAGACTCTTCATCCAGGCCAACAAGGACTTGCATGAGCTGATTGCTTCTGCCCTCTATGTCTCCTGTCTTAGCCTCCTGTCCTCTTGCCAGCACATGGAGACAGACATCCTGACACTGGAGTCTTTATCACACAACACTCATCCAACACTCACACACTTGCAATTTACTGAAGGGCATGTCTTTTCCTTCTTACCTTTGTCTGCCAGGCAAGAAGAGAATCAAGACCACAAAAATCCAAACAAATGACACCTGAGAAGGAGTTTCTATCTCAAGTTTTCTAATAATCTGTTATTTTTATTGTTGTTATTATTTTATTTTCTGTTATTATCTCAAATTAACTTGTTCACTAACCTGATTTTCCCATTTGCATGTATCTCCAAGCTCTATAAATTAAGATATTTTCCATTTTGCTCAGCACTGTGTCCTTAGCATTGATACTATATGGACTATCTTCTCACTAAAACAAACCTTATTTTCAAAACCAGTTCCTCATTTCTATTTATAGCATCATTTTCACAGTCAAAACAGGGTCCCTTATGAAGGTATTATAAATAAATTAAAGGAGTCCACTTGCTTTTTATTTGAATTATTGTAAGAGCCTTGATAGTGATTTGAATTGCCCTAGATTCCCTCCTCCTCTGCCCGTGTTAGCCAGCTTTTCATTGAAGTGACAAAATTACCAGAAATAAATAAGTTAAAAGAAAAAAGTTTATTTCACCTTATTATTTGAGACCATATATATATAACCTGGTCCATGATCATTTGAATCCATCACTCAGGGTCTTAGTTGACTCACTGCTCATCTCATGGCAATCATGAAGCAAACAGCCTGAGAGATGAGGGACTACTGACAGGATCACACCTCCAAGCACAGGTTTTGAAGTACTAATTTCCTTCCACTATGTCTCACCTAAACCTCTTACTCATCCTTATAGACAAGAGACCCTCGGTGGATAAGATGGCTTCCTCGCATCTCACTTGCAAACACTGCTGCATTTGAGACCAAGCTGAAGCAGAGACTTTTCAGATCCACAACATAGCAGCAGTGCATGACTTCAACAAGCGTGAGTATTCTAGGATGAAAATGGAATAGCAGCAGCCTCTGCCCCAATGTCTGAGTGTTCCACAGAACATGGCCCGCACTGACCTAACTCCCAGTTCATTTACCACCACTCCTCCAAATTGGGATTGGGGATTCTGTATCCCACAAGGAGGGTTTAAGGTTTTTCTTTTACTTCCACATATTTCACTGCTCAGAATCGACACTCAGAATTGACTCCTCCATGTAGACTTCAATTCCATTTAAAAGATTTCTTTTTAATCTCAGAAATAACCTTCCCTTGCTATTAGGCTATAAACGTTCTATACTGCAGTTTGAGGGGATCAATGATTTCACTTCTGGCCAGAATTACCATCTCCCAGAAGGTTTAAAAATTGTTTCTCAGTTGAAGTGAATGTATCTATAACTGGTGACTTGCTTCTAAAATAACAAAGAACCTTGCTACCTATATAGATTATATGTTATAATTCAAATTTTGGTGTAATGTGTAGCAATCTCATTATAAACAATGCATACATCTTTAACTGCTATAGGACATTCCATGTTTAAACAGTACCACAGACCAGAGAACTACAAATACCTGCAACTTATTTTCAAGGAATTTTAAAAATATTCTCAAAACTCCATGTATTTGTGTGTGATGTGTGTGTGTGTGTGTGTGTGTGTATCTTTGTGTAGGTACTGTGTTTAGAAGGCTAAATCAAAACAGCAGACACAAACAGCACCAACTTAAAAATAAGTTATAGTTATTGAAAAAATGGGATATGTGGACAATAAGCGTACTCATTGTATGTGATGCAGTGGTCACCCACAAATAAACACACTGAAATATCACTACATGGTTTATCATGTATTTTAAAGGATAGGACAATGAAAAACTGAGATTTCCCATACACATCGAAGCTCTACCTACAGACTATTTTTTATTCTTTCATCCATTACACTCAGCCCGCAGTTTCCCTCCCTCTACTCCCAGCCCCTCCCTCTGCCTTAATGACTAATTCCTTCAATTTAGGAAAATGTCCTAATACACATGAAAAGCACAGCCATCTTGAAGTCCGCATGCCAGTTCATGAGCAAAGGAAACATCAAAATCTAAAAGCAAACTACCACAGAGTTGTCTCAAATCAGAAATAAAAAGTTAACCCTTGCCTATTTTTCACTTCTTATGTAAAAAGTATCAACAAGTGCTTCTCTCTGTGTGACTTATGTGACTGCTAGATGTCACCATTTCTGTGTTTCTCATTCTATTGCAATCATGTTTTTCCCAGAACATTTCAAGGTATCATAAATCAAGTCCTTTAACTCCTGCAATCATGCAAAATCATGGCTGTTGCTTCTTGGTTTAAAGCGTTATAGTTCCTCATTTCCCATCAGTGTGGTATACAAAGGCCATTAAATCAATTGTTTGTTTATATTCTATATACAATCCCTGCAGATAATTCACCTGGTACTTTATTTATGCTGCTTTTAAATTTGAAAATGTATTTCTTTTTTGAGATTATAGTTATATCATATCCCCCTTCCCGTTTCTCCCTCCAAACCCTTCCATATACCAAATCCTTGCTCTTTTTAAAAATTATCATTTATTCATTAATTGTTGTTACATGTAAGAGCATGTGTGTGTTGAGTTTTTACTTCCTTAATAACTATTGTTTTTTAATGTTAGTACTATTTCATTGTTAAAATTACATTAAGGTGTTTTTGTAAATAGAATTCTATAAAACCCCCATTGTATATGTGTACATGTATATGAATAGTTATATAGCTTTTAAAAATACAAATGTGATCATATTGAACATGTTCTTTATGCTTCTGATACTGATTTACACAGTACATTCTCTGACTCCTTGGAAGCATTATTTATAGGAGAATTGTTTACATTATGAACCTATTATATCCCAAGTATAATTCTGCAATGTTAACGTAAGTTAACATTCACAGGGTTGAAGGCAAAACAATGCTACACATTTGAGGGATTGATAATATTTCTACAACACTCAAATTCCCTACAGATGTTTTATAATAAAGCAAGCATGAATCACAGCTATTACCAACAGCATTGCTATCCTGAGCTCCAGGTTGTTACACTACAAATTCATATTTTTTGACATTTTTAGATCATGGTGTTTCTGCAGCTGGTGCTGTAATTAACGGAAAGAGTTAATTCTGCTGATGAGCAACAATGTTTGTGAACCTCTGCCTTTGCATCAGATCCGTGTGGATGGCACCAGTGGCATTCTTGTACTGAATGAAACATAAAACGTACTGACAGAAAGGACAATATGCCGGGGAGACTGAAGAAGATGGAAAGGATATGGATCACCTCCAGCACACTGTAAGGCTGGTTAATGTTTCTCAATGTCACCTCCCCTGCCACTGGAAATCAGAATGCCTGACACCCGGACACCAAATTATTAAAGCTTCAAGCAGCGACACTTCCTTCTCCATATGAGGCCTGGCTTCTCCTTGACACTTTGCTCTTATGGTCCCTTCAGGCTCTTTGGCCTTTACTCCCCTCCTTTAACCTCCATAACTAATTAAATCTGGACAACTCTTTGGTGAAAATAGTTACCTTCAAAGTTTTCATTCAGGGTTCCCCTCTGGGCAATTTTTGTCACTTTAGTCCAGCCTGCCCTCTTTACATGGAGTTTAAGGAGGTGAGCTATTTTTATAAGATACAAAAAAAAAAAAAACCTCTTTCAAGACCTAAGTCTACCTTGATGCTTCACATAAGGACTCGCATGTGGAGCATGACAAAAACTCCAGCCACAAACTCTGGTCTTATTTGAGATAGTTAAGATATTACGACTTATTGTCTGGCAGCAATGTTATTTAAGGTTCCAACTAAATTCTGTATTAAAAAACTAAATAAGAAAAACCAACCAAACAAACAAATGAATAAAGACTAATATAGCTGGGCTCATCTTCCATAGGTTTGTTTTGGATATCATATTAGACCTCAGAATTAAGCAGTACTATTAATGTTATTCCCTAATTAGGAAAGACAAAATGGAGATGAAAAAATATGAAGTTAATTCTCAGAATATGGTATTGGTCATTGTTTTTTTCTCTAAACATAACATCAAAACATGTTAAGTACTCAACTACCTTAGAACTACTTCCATATCTTACAAATAATCCTTCAAAATGATTCATTCATTTAAAAATTTAACAACCAGGCATAGAGCTTGTTGGGCTGGTCACAGGTAGGGCAATGGGTTTCTCTCCTACTTGATGCCAAGAGTACTGTTTCTCAGCCTAATAATTGCTACCTATACTGTTTTCAGAAGAGGCAAAGGTAGTGTTCTTGTGTTTTGCTTTTGACATAGTGTCTCAAAGATAGAGCTCATTCTATCCTGGAGCTCCCTGTGTAACACAGACTGATCTCAAATTCATGATCCTCCTGCCTCAGCCTCCTAAGTGCTGGATTATCAAACATATACTATCATGCCTGACTATAAGAAATGTTTCATTTTCAGCTATATTGTGAGATACAACTTTCAAAATATCATAGATGATTGAATACTTTTCTATTAAACATTTGTGTATGCCTCCAAGACTGTCTCTACCTGTAATAGTGGAGCTAGGAAAGGCATCTAGATGTTTCTGGATTAGTAAACACGGCTGAGTTACAGAGGACATTGTCTTCCACATCCTGGAAATGTATTTAAGAAAATTCTCGGTATTACTATGTTTAGCAATAATAGCAAGACTACTATACAAACATCCATAAAGCAGTTACAAAATGGCAGGTACCCATTATGGATGGTAGATTCTCTCATTTATTTCCCACAGTAGCACCATGGGTAATATCATTATCGCCTTTCTAAAGATGAAAATACTGGCAAAAATAATCTAACTTGCTGAAATAAACATGACTAATAAATACCAGAAATAGTCCTTGACTATCAGTTAGTACCTAGAGAACCATCTGATATGGTTCATCCACTCGGTGAAGTTTTTCATGAAAATACAAATATATATTTATTAGTTATAGGAAAAAATGAGAACTATACCCTAAGCTTCCACATAGCCTTATTTCCTGGTCTATTCAGAGATACCAATAATATATTCTTATTGGGTGTTTTATTTGTATAACTTTCCAATTCCATGAACATGTTTGCATATACTGCTTTTCCTCGCCTATCAAAGTTGATTTGGAGGCTGAAGAGACAGCTCCACAGATAAGTGATTTGCATCTTAGAGGAGCACTGTTCAGTTCCCAGAACCCATGCTGTGTGACCTATATTAGCCTTTAATGCCCGTTCTAGTATACCTGGAAACACACACACACACACACACACACACACACACACATGTTTATTTTTAGGCAAAAATGTAATGTGTATTTTAAATGTAAGAATTAGCATATCAAATCATGTCCACAATGTAGAAAAAAACAATAAGACATTATGTAGAGTAAGTCTAGCAACCCATAAATTATTTGTTGTTCCACAGAGTTAGGTATTAACACTGGTAAAATTACCATCAAATAAATGATAATAAACTGAGGCAATTTGCAGAAAGCAAGACAAGTTGGGTAAACAAGGAGGATTTGGAGCGTGACAGGCCACTGAAGACTCAGCCCTGGGTTGTGATGTAAGAGGAGGATATGTTTGGACACTGCCGATTTTCCTTTTTCTAGTCTTCACAGGAAATAGGAGCTGATCACATTTGTTAATAGAGAGGAACAGGTTATTTGTGGGAAGGGAACTAGCACTGCTTTTCATGGTAAGGGGACATTCTATCAAAAAAGCACTGGCATCTGGAAAATAGAGGTCTTTCAGGAAAGCATATCCTTCCTGTCTTCCACTTCAGTAAACCTGAGGAGTGAAAACACACTTGTGAGTGCAGCAAGTTCATTGACATTAGCAGCATATCATTTCCCCAAAGTTTGAAAGAGCAATGGATTGATTTCAAGGTTCACAGTGGGATGGGGTAGGGCAGCATGGCTCACATGTCTTTTGGAAACAATATAAATTCATAGACCTATTTCAAGGTCTCATGAAGAGGTGATGAACTGCTGGATTTGGTTACACATTTCCTTCTGTGGAGATGATTTCATCCACTCCTTTTAGATAAGTCAGACTGATTTGTTGTTCTCATGCTCCATTTTCCTTCAAATCTACTTTAAATGAGCAGGTTGATTTCAGGGCAGGTCTCCTTACTCCCTCTTCTTCCGCTCGGGTTCAACTCAAGTTCTTGGGAAATCATTATCCTTTCTGTACCTTCAAGATGGACTGCCACAAAACCAAATTACAAAATAAACAAAATGAAGCTAAGCATGTGTTCCTCTGGGATGTGCACTTGTGCAGATGAGGGCACAGAATAACACAGCCCTTGTTAAAGTGTCTTCCCCACAGCATGGGCTGCCTGAACATTCTAAGCCTATGACTCTATAAAGCACACAAAGCCCCTCAGGTCAGAGAGCCACTCGGTTCCCTCCACAAAAAGAGCCACATCCAAGTCACAGCAGACAACCTCCTTTCAAAAGTTGAGACTGCAAAGAAGCAAGACAATAATAGGAATTTGTTTGTCTTGGAAATCACTGCCAGTCCTTCAAGGAGAGGTCTACTTGTAAGATCTGTCAAGAATCTTTTTCTTCATACATCAGAAAATTTACTGGATATCGCTGAGTGAAAGACTCTAAACATATTCTTATGGTGCTCAGGATCAATTTATCCGTTCACTTCTGGTTCTTCCATATTCTCAACCGTGACACATGTCTAAAATAAACATATTCTGTACCACTCATTAGCTACAACTCAGACCCTTCCTAGGAATGAATAGGTAAGGGGCAAACAGCACCCTACATTCACTATTACATAGTCAACACATCTCTGAGACCTCTTACAGCTTCATCACCTGCTAAGTAGGGGAGAGAGAAATGTGTTGTTTTTATTTTCCTATCTTCTGCTTCTTGTTTGAGTCATAACCATCTCCCCACTCTCTCAGTCCATGTGGCTAAGGTTCCTGTCACTCAGTCTCTGGTCTCATAGCATTCCGGTCTTTTGACCATAATTACTGCTTCAGGATAGTGCATAACTGAAGGCCATGGAAAGAAGATGAAACCTGAGATTCCAGTGTATCAGAAGAAGATGAATGCTGAGAGAACAAGCTGTTAATAGGGAACTGGGGTCACCTAATGAACTTGGTACAGAAAGAACCAGTTTTCATGGCATAGCAAGAGAAAGGCAGAGCAGAGGGGTGCAGTGACAGTGTGCACAAGCTGCCTTCCAGGTTACTAAGTCTGACAGGGGTGGGAAGCAGTGTGATCTCATTGCTGAGTTTTTCTCTTGTGTGAAACAATTTTGGTTTTCCCTTTATCTTTAGTTTACTGCCGATTTTCCATTGTCTAGTCTTCACAGGAAATAGGAGCTGATCACATTTGTTAATAGAGAGGACATTCTTTCACATGTACAGAATTCCCAAACTGTTAAAATGGAGGAAAAACTAATACAATAGCAATCATCTATCCTCTCTAGATCTTTAGAGCAGGAAAAAATGAAGAAAGTTGTGGACTAGACAGAATACAGGAATACCATAACAGGCAATTCTAGCGGGTGCCATTTGTGCTTTAGTTTACGCTAACATCAACTTTCAAGTTATGGAAAGCCCAGCCCAACTACCCTTTGCCAGCTGGTGGATAGGGCCAGAAAAAATTTTACCCTAGCAAGTGTTTTCAATCACCATAATAGTTCTTATCGGCTGTTTCATTGTATAAGGCACTGATCTTTGTCTGCTATATTTGCATTTGGTGGCGGGGTAGGCATTTCTGGCAGACTGCTCACACAACAGGTTTACCATGACACAGAACAGACACAAATTGCCTTCCCTTGTTTGCCTGTGCTGTGTTCATTACTGAGCCTCTGGCCAAGGCACTAATAAATTAGACTTCTGAAAACAGAAAATGTTATATCTCCAGATGACACAGATCTTCAGGTGGTGGGAGATTCATTGAACATTAGATGAATTAGAAAGTGGAGCTTGTGCAACTCAAATGTCTTTCATAGCAGCATCCTTTTCAGGCTGTTGCTACAGCAATATTTAATTGTACATTAGCATAATCAAACTTTAAGTAAATAAATACTCATATTAGGCTAAGAGCTATGTGTTTTGATAATGATTATATGAATGACTTAAAAGAGGATTTGATTATCTCTTGTTGAGAGAATATCTTCTTCAATATAATGACCCTTCCAAAACAATACAAAACTATTGTTTATGCTGTATCACTTCCTTCAAGGCACAGGAAACATTTGGAAGAAGGGACAGAAATAGGAGGGAAATGAGTGGAACAATAAAAGATGTCTTCTTTACATACATTCCATCACATTAATGAACTCACTGCAAAGGCAGTTATCTGCTTAAGACATGCCCAAGTTGGGACCCATTAGCATTTCATTATGGATGTAGAGAGACCCTTCACTGCTGAACTACTGGCAGTTTGCAGATGTCAAGAGAGGGGGTGTCAGTTTCTTCAATGGTATAACTGTAGGGAGAGATCTTACATACATTCTGACACCAGATTTTGATGAAGATTAGCCTACACAGGATAGGGATGTCATATGATATTTTATTAGGGAGAAGTCACCAAATGAGAAACTAAGAACCCAAGATCATCGTTCGGCTACTCTTTGAGACCCGACTGGAACCCCAAGAGAGTGCTAGTCACCTTTTCTTAGGTCTTTATCCCCTGCCTTTTCTATGTACCTGTGACCAGGCTCAAATGGACATGGTCAGCGCTACAGGTATATAAGATCCCTCCCTACACATAATCACTTATAAAGTGCCCTAGGTCTGGTGAATAAGACATATTTGGACAAGAAACTAATTAAACTCAGTGGGACACACACACTCAAAAATATGAAAAGGACAAGGGAAACTTTTGAAGTAGAGTTGCATGTTGAAACAGGGCAATGGAGCATTAATATGTCTAAATTTCATTACACAAATATAATAAAACCATCAAACATAAATGATTTAAAAGTGCTATGAGATAGTCAGGGAGGCACAGCTTTCTCCTCTGGTGGAGTAACACCTACAACTTCCTTGGATACCCTTGTCAAGGTTGTCTGAGACCTCAGTAGAGAAATCACATAAGATCGGGCATCTCTCCTTCAGAGGACAACACAGCTGAGTTCATAGGCCGGAGCACCCATGCTGAAATCATTCTTCATGGAAGTTACTGTCATGAATATTGGCACCATGCTAAATGGCTTGTTTAGAAACAAATTGATATACTTCCACATTAATATGCTCCAACTTCTTAAGACTGACAAATTGATAGCATGCTTGAGATTATCATCTCAATAATTCCTGGCCCAGCTTGCTCTAAATACCCAAGTCTTAAAGTCTGACAAGGTTGGCTTTTATTGATATGCCAAACACAGGCCTTGTTTCCAGGTGCAAGCTCATGACCCCCACCATGAATCGCCTATGCCACATGTATCTGGAGGAAGTGAAGACCTCATTTGGAAACAGAAAATTGGTTCTGAATTGTTGGTGTTCAGAAGTATAGATACATTGGAGAGCTATGTTTAATGATATAGGGACATAACTTGATTCAGAATGATTCTGTATATGATACCATTTTATATGTATTTGTTTGTTTTCTATAGTTGTAGTTACCATGGTCAATTGCAACATGAGAAGTCAATGAGTCAGAATTTAAATTGCACACCATTCTGAGTAGCGTGATGTCATATCACAGTGGCTTACCTTGTCCAACCTGGGGTATGAGTCTTTATCTACCACATCTGTGAGGATACCTACATGCCTCCTAGGCATACAATAGCCCTCTTGGTTATTTGTAGATCCTGGTATGGCAATGTTTGTTTTCATGGGAAGTACCAATGCCTAAACCATGCCTTGAAATGTCATTCATTGCATCTCATCACATCGGTATTGCACTTTCTATTATACTGAGAAGAAGGTGAGTCTATGAGATATGACATTTTGAGAGAGAAAAAATAGTCATATAAACACATTTTAAAATTAATTAATATTATCATACTAAAAAAAGGCATGCAATTTGACAGTTGGTCCTAGAGAGCATAGAGGGATCTCAGTGATTCACAGACCAATCTTAAAGTTAACTGATTGATTTCAAATATGTCCCTTTCCATTAACTGTGATTTGGGACATGAATCTTAATTTCTTCTTCTCCTCCTTCCCTCTCTTCCTCTCCAATCTCCTTCTCTTCCTGCTGCTCATTATTCTTCCATGTGATGTTTCTACCATCTGTATTTATTTTGAGGATTCAGTGACATGAATGCATGCTATATGTTCACAATAGCACCTGGCATGAAGTACAACCTGAATAAACACGTGGTTCTCCTCAATTCCCCCTCATCACTACCTTTATGAGTTTCCTGTCCCACCAAACTCAATGACTTTTATTACTCATTAAGACTTTTGTATTTTAAAGCATTTTCAAATCTCCTTTATTAACTGATTGATTGTCTCTCAAGAGCTGCGTAAAGGCCTTCATCTACAAGGCAATGTTTTCCTTGTTCCCCCAAGATTTCTTCACTTTAAAGAATTTCCTGAGAAACATTTCACCCCATCTAATTTGTGATATATAATATAATAAATTGTTTTTCCCCATTTGAAGAGAAATCAGATTTTGTTTTCAGAGGATCCTGGAGCAAAGGTACTAAAAATTCACTCTCTGAGCTGTCAGAGGCTTGTTCCAAAAAAAGGAACAAGCATTATTTAAGAAATTTTAAAAAGGTAAATGTTATTGCCTGTTCATAAGATTACACATTAGGCTGAAAATGTTAGTTGACTTGCAATTTGTTTGATCCAAAATTTATTGAGTTATGAGTCCCCTGATTTCTTAAAATAAAATTCTGGATGAATTCTGTCTGCCTAGCGTACCTAACAATAACAAAACAATACAACAAATCCCTATCTTATTCCTGGGTTTTTCTAATTTATTTGTTTGTTTGTTTTTATTTATTTTGTTCTTGGGCAAGGTCTCTCTGTACAGCTCTGGCTGTCCTGGACCTCATAGGTCTGCCTCAAACTCAGAGATCCAACTATCTCTACCTCCTCGGTGCTGAATTTAAAGGCATGTATCACCACACTCAGCTAGACTCCTTTAATTTTTGAAGTTGGCTCATATTCCAAAAATAACCATTTGAACTAAACAGCAAAGAATAGCCTAGGAGTGCAGCCCATTGCAACATGTAACCTAAAGCTAGATCATGTCTGTGCATGTCACTCAGTGACAGAGTTTTGCTAAGCATATGTTCAAATCCAGTTCTTGTTCAGTGGGCTACAGTGATCTTCTGGGCACTGAAGAAAAGAAGGGCTTGTGTTGTGTGATATTTTGGATCACAATCTGAAAACAAAGTTTGCTTAGAGTAAGAGGGCAGAGCTAGCCACTAGCTAACCAAAATTAACCCTAGTGGCCTTGGACTGAGGACAAATAGGAGACCGAAAGTAGTGAGGCTAGACTGAGAGAGGATCTCAAGCTGTTTGGATTGAGAAATGGGAGAGAGGGGAGGAGGTCACTGGTGTTGGCTTCTCTGTCACTTCTCCTACTCAAAGCACACTTTATTGACAGAATGCAATAAAAACAACAGGCTTACACTTGGAAATGTCATTTGAGGCTCAGAAGCATCTCCCAGGTACCCACTAATCATTCTCAAGACTGAACCCATCAAAAGAATAAAGATATCAGTCTTTGATTCTCTACCAGAAGACAGAACCTAACCTTGGTAGCTGCCAGCCAGCAAACTCAGGTGGCCTAGACTCATCTATGCCAGGTAACCATTTGGATGATATCTTTGATTTTGAGCTTCTGTGTCCTCCTTCAGTTCTTGCTTTTAGTTTGCTTTAAAGTTTACTAATTCTGGAAGTCAACAGCTAAGTCATCTATCATTTGTGTCTTTGATCTTAAAATATACTTCTCTCAAGCTATTATTTTAGGGACATCAATTCCATTTCTATTGATCCCATAGTCTCTTCTTGGGTCTACACAGGTGTCTAATGAGTGAGTTTTTCATGCCATGTGAAAAGATAATCTATATTCACATCATACTAATTATATTTTCAGAATGCGTATCAAGTGAATAGCCATGACATTTTTTTATTTCCTGTGGGTAAACCACTGATCACTATAAAACTGTTTCCCTTTATTGTTCTAATCACCTGACTTTCCTACTTGCCCTAAATCCTGTACCAAGGAAGACAGATTTGAGACTGTAGTCTCTTCCTTTCTTCTCATCAGCTACAATAAAAATCAGCTCTCTTTTATATAACTCATGGTTTCAGTGTCTGGCAGCTGACTTACGGCAAAGTTATGTGGGTTTGGTGATACTGCAAGACCTTTCCTTCCATAAAACCCAAGTGCAAAATCAGTTCAAAATCATCTCAAAGGCAGTGTGTTTCATAATTAAAACCCTCAGAACTCATCTCAGTAATTCTAATCAAGTAGCTTAGCAAGTAAGTGTGACCAGTGTGAGGAAGCCAGATTCATAACAAGGTTAGACATTCAATTCATGTCTTGAAGTTTAGATAAATTCTTCACTATCTATCTTATTGAATCTTTACTGGTAGGCCCTATAAGCCAGAGCATAGACACCTACATTTTACATGTAAGGACACCACATCTCTGAAAGCAACATCATACCCCCAGATCATTGTCAAACAGGTCAGATCTGGAAAATGCATCTGAGTACTTCCTCTGCAGTCTGCCATAATGTGGCGTTATATTAACACATGTAGATATTTGATAGTCTACATGCCAAATGTCCTGTACTTATCCTATAAAATGTAATTATTACTTATTTCAAACCCTAATGCTATTTTCTAGGGAACAGAAATTCACAATTAAGAATATAGGCCTCTGATGCTATCCAGAGACTTGAATATTACTACCCAATGTTAGTATCATCTTATCCACTTTGTTTTGGAATTTACACTTTTCCCACAGATCAATTTAGATTATTCTGGTAAATATTTGTTGTTTTTAGCAAAGGAACAACTCCTTAGCTACAGTGAGCACTTAGAAGTTTTATTCTAAGAGAATGCTTATAGATTGTGTTAGAAATGGAATGTAGACCATACCTCCATAAAATATTAGTGTATTATACTCCTTAGGGATGGCTGAAAATTCCCTCTGATGAAAGACATGTAGAATTAATACGTACTTTAACAGAAGCACTGAAGACTGTGAAAGGAACCTAGACATTTTCTGAATGCACTTCGAGTTTGCTGGCAGACTGCTATCATCAATCTGAATACCCCTTTCATCATTTAAATACATTTGGTTGTCTAAAATTACAGTAAATGTTGTTATGTGATGTATGAAGTTGTAATATACATGTAGGGCATATAATTATAATATGTTCTACAATACTGAGGTATTTAAAAGCAGACTCCATAAGGTAGAAAATGTTTTCTCTCCCTGTGGCCCTGGAATCTAAGTAAAATAACTGGTATTTTTGTTGTGACATTCAAGAAATCCATTAATTTAAAATATACCTAACAAAATAGAGGTATATGACTACACTTCATGTTCCATTGTGATATTAATAGGAATTATGAATTAATTTAAAATCTTAATAAAATTTAAAAAGCACACCAAGAACTAGAAAGTAAAAGGGCAGAATAACTCCACATTGCCAGCTAGGGACATTAAGCTGCTCTTGTTTAGTATGCATGAGACTCTGGATTCCATCCCCAGGACCACATAAACTGGGCATGGTGGTTCATGTCTATAGTGCTAGCACTCCAGAGGTGGAGGTAAGATGACAAAGAGTTCAAGGTCATTTTCATCTACATAGCGAGTTTAAGGCCAGCCTGCACTATAGAAGACCCAGTTTCTAAAAGGAAAAGAAATGAAATAAATGGAAGGGGAGAGCAGAAAAGAGCAGATAAAATTGGTCACTGGCTACACGTAGTCACTAAGCACCATGAAGGTAGATAGTGGAAACCGAGAAGAGATACCAGACACATATGTTCCAAAGACTTAGAACATATTTTAATAAATAATGCATATTATTATACTATACAGACATGTTGGTTTTTATAATTACATTCCTAACTTTAATTTCCTTTGTTTGGTAGAAGGTTTTAAGTTTTGTCGATGGTCATGTTTTATTTCTGCTAGTACTACATGGAGAGTTTATCTGCTTCTATCACAGAGTTGATCCTGGGGGATGCATTGCCCCGATGTAGGTTTTCATCTTCTCACGTATAGAACTCTTATTTATTTATTTATTTTAAATCAAGGCATTATAAGAAAGGGCTGTTCATTCCTACCCACAGGAGGGACTTAGGGCCCGATTTCCTGTTGCTGGCTATTGCAAACAGAGTGCGGGTGCACTCCTGGCCTCTGTGATAAAGGAAGGGTTATTTGTGTTCATTTTCAGCTAATTGCTGTTTTGCTCTGTTAACCTTCTTTTGCTCACTTACGTTTGGCAGCTTGATTTGTGCTTTTCATTCTTCAACAGCAGCAAA
The DNA here is from genome assembly GCF_017639785.1 of Mesocricetus auratus. NCBI lineage: Eukaryota > Metazoa > Chordata > Mammalia > Rodentia > Cricetidae > Mesocricetus > Mesocricetus auratus. Next base: position 17,471,023 of record NW_024429193.1, read on the forward strand.
AGTAGCAAACTGCACCACCCATTGTGGGTGACTCCATGCAATTACTGCACAGGGTTTTATATTTTATCACAGTGAGACAAAGAAGAGAAAGCCCATGAATGATTACATGAATAAAACAACCACCAGGTTGTACAAACACTATATAATTCAAATGAACATGCAGTGCAAAATGGCCATTCATTTTCCTAATAGGCAAACAGTTTGGGAAGGAAACTTGTGTCTTTATTTAAGCCTCTGTCATAGAATTGTCTGTTTATCCCAGTTACCATGTTGTGAAGGTCCCAAGATTTGTAGATGAGGAGAAAAGATACTGCATTTCTCCTACTTCTGCTCTGACCCACCATTGTTGGGCAGAGGGGAGAAAAAACATTACATAGAGCATTGTAATGAATTTTAAATTTGGCAGTAGATGCCTGTACTCCCAGCACTTTGAAAGTAGAAGGAAGAAAAGTTGTTAACTTTAGGTCAGACTGGGCTATACAAAGTCCCAGGTTATACTGATGTGTACTGTTTGGCCCTCATTCAAACTACAAATAAACTAGTAAAAAATACAAAGTAAATACCTAAAGGTTATTTTATCAGGATTATACCCAGCTCTCTATATTTGGTGCTGTTGATAATTCCTCAAAGCAAAATACCATGACGACACTTGCTCATTTCCCTGAGGTGCCCACCATGTGGCATGTTCACAGTCTATATATCCTGGCATCTACTAGGGACACTGGAAGTTTGCTTCTAAACCTCTGACTGTGTTTGGCTTCCAAAGAAATTCTTCCTGTGGTTTTCTGATCCAATAATGCCTGGCTCTGTGCTGAGCTGGTTTCTCTGGTATGCTGAACCACTGTGGTTTATGCATGCCTACGTGTCCATGAAGGGAGCCCTTTACAATATGTAATAGTTAAACCTCGTTAAAAACACACCACTCAATAACAACATTTGCAAACACTGACTTTCAACAGGACACAAGGAATTACAGTGTCCCACTGAATGAGTGCCTGCCAGGGAGCCTTCCACTGTAGTTTCTCTGAAAGCAATAATATGGTTGCTTGAAGGACTGAAGTGGAAAGCAGCTGCTAGAATTCGCCTTTTCAAAGGTTAGTGTTGCTGAAGAAAAGAAAAGGTGATGGGCAGCTTACGTAAACTCTGACTTCAGCATCCCATGTTCTATCCGTGTGTATTTCAATTGCTCACAACACATTCTCTTGTTTTAGGAAAAATTGTTTGGCCAATTACTAATGAAGGCATGTTACAAAAACAGTTGAGGAGAGTAATTACTGAATATCTGCTTTTTTCTCTCAAAATTGCCTACCCAAATTCTTTGGTATGTGTGTGTATTACAGAAGACGTATATTATAAGGGAAAGAATGTCCAAAGGGATGGGCTTTGATGTGTTTGTTACTAAACCTGTTTCCTTAATATTTAGCTATTTACCTTTGTGCCTTCTTTAGGCACTAATTCCCTTCGGGACTTTATTTTCATAGATTGTAGAGGTCAAGAGCAAACTGCAGTCTTGTTGAGCACTGTTACACAATCACAGAAGTAACACTTTTAACTCCTACTGTCCACAATAGAAAGAAGGAAATATATAAAAGAAAGCTTATATTTTAATGAACCTACATGTGCAAGGTAGTTTTATTTGCATAAGTTATTACCGGATGAAGTCAGATCCCTTTCTTTTATTGCTTAGTTTAAATACATCCAATAAATGTAACTCTTTTCTCCTTAGTCAGCAAAGTTAGAAATCTGGGGATAAAACTTAATCATTTTCCCTCCTTACCCCACCACAACCCTTGAATTTTCAAGTCCTGTCATTTCAAGTTCTACTGAAACCCCACCCCTCTCCACTCCTGTTAGCTTTCAGGTGAATTCTCACAGCTTCCTCTGAGTTCTGTAGAATGAAACATCACCCAATACTTCTGTGTGTTGTTTCAGATACAGTCTCAGACGTTCTTTACTGCTTATTCTTTATCTGTATTAGTAAAACTCATTTTACTTATATACAAAGTCCTCTGTAATGTGGTTAAAGATCATCTTCTGGGCCTTTTCTATTGTTTGCCTATCCCACTTTATCAAATATGACTTTATTTCTTGGCATTAACCTAATTGTTGACCCCAACTCACCTATTAAAATTATGACTCTCTCTCTCTCTTCAGCATTACTTATTTTCTTTTTTTTCCCCTCAATATATGTTTTTATTTAAATTAGAAACATGAATGCGTCACATGTCAATCCCAGCTCCCTCTCCCACCCCTACTCCCTTGTCCCTCCACCAGTCTCCCCAGCCCCAACCCCATCCCCACATCATTCCCCAGGAAGAGTGAGGCCCTCATTGGGGGATCTCCAAAGGCTGTCATTTCATGCAGGGCAGGACCTAGACCCTTCCCTATGTGTCCAGGCTGAGAGAACGTCCCATATTGTAATGGGCTCCCAAATATCATTCATACACCGTGGTAAACACTGATCTACTACCCAAGGCCCCACTCTTTTCTGTGGCCTCCTCACTGACACTACACTCATGGAATCTGGACCAGTCCCCTGTTGGCCTCTCAGCCATCAGTCTGGGATTCAATAGCTCCCCCTTATCCAGTCAGCTGTCTTTGTGGGTTTCACCATCATGGTCTTGACCCCTTTGCTCATCACTTACCTGCTCTCTCTTCAGCATTTTTTATTTTCTTGAGTGAAGTTTGTTACTTTCTCTGGCCCACTTACTTTTCTCTATTATGCTCTATTTTCTCTATTATGCTCTGTCAATTTTAATTCACTAGAACTTAGGCTCTACTATAACAGACTAGATTTTGCTGCTCAAGGTACATGATCAATATTTTTGAAAGGATAGTAACTGTTAATAAATACCCATTACATTAATTAACAAACGCTTTTAATGAATCCTTCTTTTGTATTTTCTGTCTCAAAGGCACCTTGCTTGCCACATCCTTTAGATGGGAAAAAAATACTACAAATCCCTCAACTAATAAACCTGACACACGTTGCCTTTTGAGGTTTAGATATCTTGGGTGTAATTGATCAACACTCACTTTAAATCTTCATCCCATTCTACCCACTGTAATTTGAAATACATTTTGCTAAGCTCAATCTACTTTCTCATCTCTCCAGTCCTGTACATGAGAGAACTTAAGGTATGCTCAGTACTTTGAATGCTTAAGTAGAGTAATAACATGGGACAGAAACTATGGAAAATAAGAAATGAGATAATTAAATGGATTCACAAGTATATGGCAATTGTGTTTGGAAAGAATTTCAAATATGTATTAATTTTTCAGGCAAAAATAAAGAAGAGAGTAAAATACTCATGTTAGGCCAATAATAGGACACTTGGATTCATACTACCATTTAGAATGAATGGCTGATGTTAATCTTGGTCCTATTTAAATAGACACATTCTCTCTCTGAAATGAGGACTTCTACAATATTCAAATAGTACTTGACATCTTTGCAACTCATGGCTTCTTGAACATAGAACAAAAAAAATCATCATTAGCTGATTTGTGCACCACACATTCCATACTTACATAAATGCAGATACAAACTTCAAAAGTTTGAGAGTTTACAGAAAAATAAAATAAAAAGGACAAGACACCAAAAAAGACAAGTATTCCAGGTGATCCAGTCTCTCTTCTGTTGTAATTTACTCAAAATTCTACATCCAGAACAGCTTCAAGGCTGCAAGGTCAGATGGTTCAACCTAATAGTTGACTCCAGCCAAAACTTCAGATAAGCTTTTCACTTTCCCATCACAGAGAGGCACGGGGACTAAACAAAGAATAATATACCTAGCTCTCCCTGGACTTGACCATTATCTTAGTTTCCTTAGAGCTTTCTAAACATTCTGTCTCTCCCAGACAACAGGACACAATCTAGAGAAGATGATGTTCACATCCAAAGAGGAAGGGTGGGTGTTTTCTGCTAATTCAGTGAATGCTTGTCATTGTTTAGGGGGATTAGTTGCAAGTTATTACTGGTCCAGGTCAGAAAAAAAAACAAAATAAAACAAGGAGCTTGGATTCAGGATTCCTTTCTAAAAAGAAAAGAGGGGTATATAAATGATAGTATAAAAGTGTAGATTATTCAATCTAATTATAACTAAAAAACAACTATTATTCTCAAATATTTTACATTGGTAAGATTTTGGTATATTGGTTCAAAATTAATGTTGTTTTTGTTTTAACATATGTTATATATGTTTCTACTCTTGTTAAAATTAATGTACCTATGTACAACTTAAAATTATAGTCCTTAAAGGCTATTATTACAAACTGTTTAGGTTAATTAAGACATTTAGATAATTAGTTAGTATCTATAACAATCAAACTTGTAGTCATTTAGGATATGTTTTCAAGGTTAAACAGGGATATATTTTAGATAGATAGGTGGTCTCCAAATACTTTAGAGAGTTACAGAATATGGCATTTAAGATGTTTTAACAACATCTTAATGTGAGACATGTGTATTCCCTGGCAGCATCAATCTACTTTAGAGAAAATTATGGGCATCAAAGAACCCTCATATGGAGTTTGCTTTGATTGTGGCAAAATTAGCCATTGGACAAGAAATTGCACGTGTCTCAACTGTCCAAATTAGACAAGCAGAGCACAAAATAAGATGACTACCAAACTTTTCCAAGATAAGGTAGGACAGTCCTTCAAAAGTTCCTGCATTAAAATGCAATGTGGGAAATGCTGTGGGGGTATGTGTACATTATGTGACTGTGCTTGTATTACTGTGGTTGGTGTAATAAAAAGCGACACAGCCAGTAAGTAGGCAAGAGAGACTAGGTAGACCTTCCAGGCAGAGAGAGATGTGGGAAGAAGAAAATCAGATTTGCCAGGGAGATGCATATGAAGCAGGATGTACAGTATGGAGATAAGGAAACCAGTCACGTGGCAGAAGGTAGATTTAAAAATATAGGTTAAGTTATAAGAGCTACTTGAGAAAATCCTAAGCTAAGGCAAAGCTATCATAATTAATAAGTTTCCATGTCATTATTTGTGAGCTGGTGGCCCAAAGGAAAATCTAACTATGCACTGTCTAACAAGGCTTAACTTAAAAGGCCTATCATAAATCACAGCAGTGGATGCTTCAGGCCAGCAGTGAATTCTGTGCTCTACAACACTGCCTAACATGCCAAATGTTAATTAGAGAGTGAAATAAACCAGAGTCAGCATTAGAAAATAGGCAAGCATTGATTTTCTTTTCACTTTTTAATTATAAAAAAACACTGCAGACGAAACAGATAAACTTTCTTGACTTAATATTTATGACCAATTTCCTCCTTTTAACAGGAATACCTTTAAACATGTGTGGAAAGGCTCTCTGTTTTCAGTGACCTCCAAGGTATGCAGTTTCCCTGCAGCTAAAATAGGTGCTTCCCTGTAATGTTGTTAAGTAGTATTTTCCACTGATTAATTCTTAACAGTAGTATCATTAAATAACAACAACAAAAAAGGCAAAAGATGAGAAAACCCATATTTCTGTGATCTTAGAAATCCACCGTGTATAAGGCAGACCTGCCACTGATCAAAAACATCTGTGCTACCTCTAGCTGTGGTAAAAATAAATACATTACGTATTTATGACCTTTTATGGAGAGTGGCGAGGGTTGAAATAAAATGGGAAGGCTAAAGCTGGAAAATACCCTAGCTTTTGGTGAATTGAAAGAATAAAGAAGCTGGGCTTGGATACACATTCTTCAAATTCCAGTGTCTAGGAGGCTGAAGCAAGAGAATCCCAAGTTCAAGGTTTGCCAAGACTACATAGGCTGACCTTGACCCCCAAATAATAAACAAACAAAACAAAACAAAAGCCATAAGGAAGATGTAGCAGACCAAACCATTAAGAGATAAGTCTCTTCATCCAGGGACATTCCCTGCATTAACCCTTTCGTTCCTATTTGAATTTGGAGCTAACCTCTCTGTAGCTCCTGTATTCATGTGAGAAATGGGCAAACTTTTGAGACCAATTTAATATTGTTATGTAAATTTGTTGAGTTCATATGCACAAAACATTGAGAATCCAATGTGTGTGTGTGTGTGTGTGTTAAACAAAATAGCTTTTCACAGAAGGAGCAGCTAAAGACTTGCCAGCTTACAACATAAAGAACACTTGAGAAGCTATAAATCAAATGTGTATTTAATTCAAATTTCCACACAGTAAAACATCTGTTCCCTTCCAAATCAACATTAAAATACAATAACCCTTACTAGCCATCAGCAATTTATTTATGAAGACCATGTTCTGCATTTCTTAGTACATGACTGCTAGCTCTGTGTCTTCCAAGCTTCTGGATTGTAATTGAAAGTAACATGAGAGCCGGGACAATTATACTGTTTTCTATGAATTGCCTCTTCAGGGCAATGCCTCCTGAAACCATTGGCTAAAACAGGTAACAATCGTATCACATAACTGTGTAAAACCCAAGATACCCATGTCTGTTGTTTAATGCTAATTTCTTTGAGTGTCTTGCGAGGAATTGCTATTGACTACTTTCATTAGGAAACTATTGACCCTTCTCCAGTGGAGCATCCTGAAAAGAAATTTTCTAAATATGCCCATATTTCATTTTTTGAATATCAAGGTGCAGTATGCTTGCTGAGATATATGGCTTATTTAATACAAAATTAAAATTTTATAGGCTACATTACCTAAAGTAAATTGCTTAATACATTGAGAAGAACAGCTGCTTTCGAAGGGTTTGGTACACATGTATTTGAAACCTAAATTAGGTGAACCCACTGACACAGTGCATAAGTAATGGTTACAGCGATGTTTCCCTTGTATCTTATCCTCCTGACCTCCCACAATCTGGCAAGCAATTTTTAAAGCACCAAGAATTATTCTACTGTGTGTTGCCGATTGCAAAGGGAATTTTTTCCTCCAATTTTCTTCTTTCTTTTCCCCTCCTCCATCACTTCTCTCCCTATCTTCCCCCCTCCCTCCTTGGGTCTTTCTACCTAGCTCAAGGCATTCAGGATCCTCCTGCCTCAGCCTCCCAAATGCTGTGATTATAAGTCTGTGCTACCACACCCAGTTATAGTGACTTCATATCCCTTCCTCTTATTTTTCTTTTTAATTCTGTAAAACAGAGTAACAGGAAAAATAAAAACAAACCAACAAAAAATCCAGGATACAGCAAAAATCATTTTATCGATTTAACACTGGCTTTCAGTTTCAATTTCATTTGGGTAATGCTACCCTGTTGCTTTGTTTTTAAATCAATAATTGTTCCACATTCAAAGTTATAGCTGATGCATTCATAATAGAGATAAATATAAGGGAAAGAGCTTAAGATAAAGTTCCAACTAAAGTATACTTCATATAGAGACTTTTTTGTGCTGTACTTTGAGTAAAGAAGTTTGAAATTAAGCTACAATGCTCAGCGGATACATATGCAACAGAAGAGTGCTATATAGGCTTCTGAAAAGCTAGTATATGAAGTTGCTCCAGATGCCAGACCCAGGGAGGGGAATCTGGCAGCCCACCTTGCACACAGGACTAAATCAGAGCCGTTATTTCCATGATCGCATATACCTCAAATTGAACTGTTTTGTCAGTGTGAAGCCATAGTGATCTCTCATCTCCCTCTTGGCCACTCTCACTGATATTTCTAAGAGCCAGAGGGATTGTTTGAAAACCTATGCAAACATGTACATCAGACACCTTGAAATGCTTTCGGCTCCTTTACTAGGGTTTGACATAGTCCTCTAATCCCACCTTTCTCCCGCTAGGCTCATTGTCTATACCAGGATAATTATAATGCTCTCCAAAGTGTCTCTGTGTGAGATGGGTTATAGCCACCAGTCTAGGTCCCATCCCTGCTGTCACTGATCTAAAGGGTCCCTTCCTGACAGTTGTCTTGATACCTTCTTTTCTACTTCCCTTTGTGGCCTTTACCCTTGTTTGACTTTATTTGTTAGTAAAATTTTTATCTGTTTTAATAAGAACAGAGAGTAGAAATTGGCTGGGCAGCAGTTTTTATTTTTGTTTTGACTTTACTAAAGGGCTGTAAATGTCCTTAGCCCTGTTGGCAGTCTACTTCTTGAAAGAGACCTGAGATGCCAAAATATCTTTGGTTCTGACTTGACCAGAGGTAAGAAAGAATGAGGGTCTGGATTCCTTATCTTTTTCTCCAAAAGGGGCTGTACTCTTCTATAAACCCTACACCAGAAGCAATTACAATTATGAGGTAACTGGATGCCTAAAATGAGAAAAGATGGTGTCCCTCAATGGTACCCCACTTCTTTTGGGAGGTATCCTGCTACACAGCAACTGTACTTTATTTATTTAGCCTAAGTTCCCTGTAATAAAATGTTTCCTTCTAAAGCTTACCCTCTGTGGTCAGTAAATTTTATTCTTCAGATCCATCAGACAAAATTCAGAAAGCTGCTAGGTTAGGGAGACTTTGTTGGATGTTGATTTTACGGGATCCTAAATTCCTGAGGTAAGTTCACATAGACCTGACATTCCTGCCTGTAAAGACATTCCAATTCCCTTGCATTCTGCATTGTTTCCTCCTGTTATGCGTTTAAATTTGATTTTACCATTCTAAATCCCCAGTACTTATATAGTGACTGACAAGATAGTGTTCAACAAGTAGATACTGAGAAAAATAGTCTCGTGTTTGGCTAAACAACTGTTATATTATTGACTAGAGAATGAAAGACACTGATTATTTTACCTGGGAATTAAGAAACCACATCACATTAGTTTTTGAAGTAATTATAGATTTGGCACAATTATTTAGATGATATTGTCTAATCTAGTCAGTGAAGACGAGACATGCATAATCTGCAGCTCTGCAGCTGACCTCCAGTTCTTATCAGAAGAATTTGGAATGAGCACTTCAATTGTATTTATAAGCAAGTCTACGTTTCAAATCTAGACTTGAGAAGTGGCCGCTCTCATGTGAAAAATACAAGAAGGGGATCACAGAGCTATAGCCCTCAAAAACTAATCATAAATGGATTTGTAAAATTATTCAAGAAGCAAACAAATGATGATATAATTAAATATCATAAACATTATGCAGGATATGGGAAAAAGCATAAATGGATGCTTCTGTACCATATGGCTGAATATTTTCAAGGTTACAAATGAAACTAATAAACTGTTAGATAAATGATTTGTTATCCTGCAGTCTAGGGAAACATTCCTTCAGGGACTGTTTACAAGAGTAACTTCCAAACATAATCAGGCTCTTAGAGTTGGGAAGAAATGGCCTGTTCTCTTAATATTCCCAACCCCTGCCACAGCTACCCAAGTTCAAAGCATAATTCTGTCCATAATACCGACAAGCATGGATTTTTGTCTACACACCTATGGATTTACTTACATAGTGAACAGTAAGATTTGTCATTGACTTCCACAACATGAAATGGTCCAATCAAGATTTGTCATTGGGTTACACACAACATGAAATGGTCCAACCATGCCCAGCTAGGCGGGGATCTAAGTCCTGGTGATTCACAATATAATCCAGAACAGGAAATGGGAGGAGGAGGCAAGGTCAGGGGAAGGGCAAAATGAGAATCTTCTAGAGCAGAAGACCCAGGGCAGCATGTCCTCCAGCTCAATTCTCAGTGTGACACTGTGTGACAATTGAAGGGACCAGGGCTAGTTGTTCTTTGAAGGGACCAGGCCAGTTTCCCTCTCCCAGGAGCCAGTTTGCGAAGACCTCTGCTCCATATAACCCCACCATCTTTTGCTGACTCATATCTACCTTCAACCAGACTCTTGGGAAGTGTGTCCAGACTGGTAGACAATCAGGGTCCTACCCAGCCACAAACAGGAACTGTTCTTGCTATCTTCAGTCAAACAGACCCTTGAAATAGCAAACAGACGTGAGACACCACAGCAATAGTTGCTGACCAGATGTCACAAACCAGTCACAAAATAACTCCTGTGTCGGTCAGAGTCTATACTCAATCATTTCAAGGTATACCTAAACCACAGCTGGAATTTCCCCAAGCAATCTTGAAAATGACTGCCTTATTCTCCCCCAGGGTCTATGCCATTTTGGGTAGACACAGCATGCTGGCTTTTTTGTCCTAAGAATAAAGGTGCTTTCTACAATTGTAAATTGGGTGTCTTCTGGCCATTTGGAGTGATCTAAGAACCTACCACAATTGAATTCTTTCCCAGGAAGAGACAAAGCAAGGAAGCATTGAAATCAAATATAATTGATTACATAAAATATAAACAAAGATGTTAAAATACCATAGTACTACTTTACAACAAGTTTAAAAATCTTATGGTAGTTAAAATAGAATAATATAATATGTTGCAATAATTACTCTATCTTAAAATCAGAATTTCAATCAGTGTGGAATAATGTAGAAAATGGCAATGTACCACGTACTTACAGTATACATAGAAGTGGGCATTTTACTCAACTTATCTTTCCTACATCTACATGTGGCTTATCCTATAGTAGATACTCAGTAAGCATTTGAGTAACTTAAATAGCAACCTGAACTAATTATGACTAGAGAAAAAGACATACAGAATATGGAAAGTTGTTCTAATTCACTGTAAAGATACACCAAATAGATTATGAAAGGCATAATTAAAGAAAGCATATTAAAATTCAAGTAAAATTAGACATACAGAGCCAATATTGAAGTACCTTCTCTAAGATTCTTTAATATTATAGAAAAATATACTTTCTTTGCATTCAGTATGACAAATCAAAGGAAGGAATTATTTTTAAAGAAATACTTTAAGAAATATGCCAGTATTTCTCCTGTAACAAATAATAAAACCCAGCAAGAAAAGGTGACTAATGAAGAAACTTTGTACATGGAAATTGCAGGAAAACAAAGCACCACATAAGTATCACAGGATAGAATTATTTGATAACAATTAATAAACCTTTCTAATAAAATTAAGATTATAAAGAATGCAAATTTCTTTTCTTAAAGTGAAAAGCAATGCTCTTGGTTATCAAGGTTTTCAGAAAATATCATTAAATTTAGGAATAAATTAAGGATGCTCATGACTTAATACTTTGTGGAAGACTTTTCTTATTCAAAAATATTTTAGAAATACAGAATATCAGCTGTAGCTGAACATATGTATAGAATAGATTCCTTTTAAATATTGCCCATGGGATATCTATTAACTAATTACATTTACAGAGAGAACAATATATGTACCTCATATGTGTGTGACTATGATTAGATGCATGTAAATTTGTATGTATATGCACATGCAAATATATATTTAGTTTTGGTGTCACTTCTACAGTCTATATGCTAAGTAATACATTGTTTCTAGTATAAGGAACAAGTGTTGTCCTTTTAGAAATCAGAAGAAATTTTACAACTTTAAAATGTTAAAAATACTTTTATATTACTTGTGAAGAAGGAGGTATGTATGAGGTATGCTGGTAAATCAATATTTATGTTAGCATCCAACATGAGCACCCCAGGACCAGTAATCAACTCAGACCTTAACAAGTGACTTTAATGTTAATAAAATGTTGTTTTTTGTAACTTACTGGGGAATCTCTTAAAGTTTTCAAATTAGTCTGTAATGTGTTTTGTTATGACCATAAATGGCTTATGAGTACACGAGTTTGAGCTAAAATGCAGCTTTTGTCAGAGGGTTGGTTTCTTCTCTTTTGAGTCTTCAGTGACAACACAACACAATTTTAATCACTATTATTCATAATGTAGTCTACATCTACTCTAACAGAAATCCACACAATTGAAGTGTGAACCAAAGGAGGAAACAAATCAGGAAAATATGGGGATCAAATGAAACTCAAAACCAGTTTCTTCTTACTGTTGATGACACCCACCCTCTAGAGCCCCTTGACATCAGTCCTTGACAAGGCCTTGACATGGCCTTGGCCATGAAGTGCCAATGTCATTCCAGACTTGTAGGTCAAATCTGCAAAAGTATTTAACATTTGATACCATGGGTGTAAGCAAATCACTATTTGGTAATATTAAGGGAGCATAATGAAGTCCTTGATTATGTGTGCATTGTAATAACACTGAGGGAAAAGAAAATCAAACAATGACAAAGAAAGCAGGTAAGCTGGCTTATTTGATGGGGGAGGTTGTATTCAGTATTATTTTAAAAGCACACTTTTCAATTTTCTGCCTTATAATGAACTACAGCCAATTACTTTCCCTCAGCTCTGATAAAAAGAGCTGTCCAACTGTTCAACATTTGCTTTACTAATTGAATGATCAATTATTCAAATAAATACTTCCATCAAGCTCTTGGAAAACCTTGATGTTTTCTAACCACAGCTACAATCAAGTATAAAGCAAGAAAGGCTAAATCCAGATAGAATTCTGAAATGCTTACAGAAAATGCCTCTAATTGGGAGAAGATTTACAGCAACTGGAGCTGCAATGGCATCTTATCTTTCTCAGAGGCTGCTGATCTCACCTTCTCATAGGCTATTTTGCTGATTAATTCATTGGCAAATATCACTGTGTTCCTTGAGAACATGTTTTTTGTTAGGTAATGGGTTTTAATGATTAGTCTAAATGCATTCGTTCCTTGCCAGCAAAGAAAAACTCTCCTAAGTTATCCTAGCCCCAAGAGGACTTTGTGTGGAGTGGGGGTCTGTGGTGGCAGGGGAATTCTCATCTGACAGAGGGCAGATGTGTTCTGTATTCATGTCCTACATTTAGATGGTTTAAGAGTAACTGAAGGTCACTCTATGGATCTGCCCTTTTAAAGACAAAATAAGTTTTGAAAGAGTGACTGAGTATATGACTAGATACTGGCCATGGTGTTTTTAGGTAGTATGAGGAGGACTTTGTAGCAGTAAATGACTTGCTTTGATTACACAAATGAATATGCCTCTAAGCAAGCAGAATTGACTGCTTGGAGAGAGCTCCCTCTGAGTTCTCCTTCCACGAATTTTTCCCCACACAGGTTTGGGATGGAAGTGTTTTAAATGATTTTCATCCATGCCTTACCCTAAACAGAATTCTATATTCTTTGTATTCCTTTTATCAAAGAATAAAAAGTATCTTTGTTAATAAACATTGCAGATTTGGGAATTCATACCGAGGTTGCCATAGTTTTCTGTGGCAGATCATATTCTCCCTGCCAACAAATATGCTGGTACTGAGAACTTCAGTTTAAACAATTTGGATTAATTTTCATTGAGTCATAACCAAATAGAAAGTATAACAGACTTTCAAAATAGAGACTAAGAATTAGATTCTAGAATATGTTATGATCTATTAATGGGAGTACATTTGCTAAACAGGGCAGAATTTTATCTCAAATCTGATTAAAGTACTCATGAAAGCCTGTGTAACCGGAGTTATTTCTATAACAATCTAAGGCTATTATGACTGATGATCAGGTCACTCCAGAAACCAAAATGAGTCAAATATCTTGTATGTCAAAATTAATGTGGTTTATGGAAGACATAGTTTATGAGTGCACCATGACAAGGTTAATGAATGACTGATATAGTAAACATATTGAATGAGTAGGGGCTAAGCTACAGCATCTTCTAGGACTTGGCACAGCATATAATAGCAATTGATGTTTATTGAATGCATAACTATAGGCAGTTTTATCCAGTTCAAACTGCATTTAGTTATTCTTTTGTAGTCAAGTAGAATAGAATAATGTCATGTAATTTTAAAATTTTGTTAAAATTGGAATAAAATACCAGTTTTAGAAAACTGACATTACACTTTATTGATGATACAAGGCACAATGGTCTAAGGCTAGTTAAGGTTGCTTGGAACTGGTTGACATACTAGAGTAATCATGGAGTTTCTTTTAGAAAACTTAGAAACTTCAACCAGTGGATAATACTATCAATGTTTTGTTTGAAGACTTAGATAGGCAAATTGTTAGGCTCTTGTTTAAAATAATGTAATTATATTTACTGTTTTGTAATGAGGAACTAAACATTCTTAGGAAATTTATTGGTACTGATGCATGCAATTTAAAGATTATTGGTGCAAGAGGGAAGGAATAGACAGACAATAAAGAGATGGTCTGATCAATAATAAATAGGATACTAACCCCAGAGACTCTGTGCCTCCAAGTTCACTTAAGTCTCAATGAGCTTTACATTTCAAATCATATCTCACAAAACAAGTGATAGGATTACACTCCTAAATCCATAAGCATTGATTTTTGTTTCAGTCGCAGATGCATGCTGTGCACTTTTAGGGAATTTGCTAAAATGGGTTTAGAGCATTCAGTGACTAGAGTAGAGCAGACACTATTTTTATAAACTCGCTAAACTCTCTGATGAGCAATTATCTAAGTTTTAGAAAACATAACATTAAGTTACACGCAAACATCTCTGAGCATGTTCATGAATTCTTCTCATTTCTACCTGATTTCAACTTTTTTTCCCTCACTGTTCCAGAGACCTCCTACTCCCCAAGGGGAAGATCCTACTGTTTAAAAATCACAGCACCATGTGTGAGCTTTCAGAGTGGTTTTAGGAAATATCCCCAGTGGGCACTGGGAAGGAAGCTTGCCTTCCCCTTAGAGAAAGAAGCTTTGCTCAAATGGGCTATTATTTTCACTGATATATTGACCCCATTCCTTGTGGAATTTTGGGTTTATTTTCACATGATTTTTTTCACAGGGCTATAGATCCAAACACAACAGCCACCAGGATGATAAGGAATTGGCACTTCTCTGTCAGGATAAGGAGTCTCAGAGAGGGGAACACCCAAGATAGGGAGGTGACAGGCCTGTCACAGGCTTTTGTTAACCACCCTTGCAGAGTTGTCAGTGGGCCTGTAGATGTGATAAAACCATCAATAATCACTGAGGGCCCTGTGGCTCGGGATGTAAGATGATTGCTCTTATCATAGCATTAGTTTCACTTATCAGCCTCTCTTCCAATAGAAATTCTGGTGCCCTTCAAAGTTTGAAAATTTGCTTTGTTTTTTTCCTTTCCTTTTGTGCTCTCTGGTCTAACATTTCTATTTTGCCTATTTTGATAAAAATAATAATATTTTTTCATATTGTCTCAGGATTTAGTTTAGTCATTCTCGTGTGTGTGTATGTGTGTGTGTGTGTGTGTGTGTGTGTGTGTGTGTGTGTGTGTGTACCTATGTGAATATTTAGAAGTGTACAATTACACACATATGGAAGCCAGAGGACAATTTATGGAACTAAATTACCTCCTTGCAACATATTATTTCTAGGATCAAATTAAGGTTTTCAGACTTGGTGGCAAGCAACTTTAACCCCTGAGCTGTTTCACAGATCTTCACATCTAGTTCTTTAAGGAATTTAAAATATACCTTGGAATCATTTTTATCATCATGTCTAAAATACTATAGAACATTTAAATTTATTTTAAAAAGGAAATTAAGTCAATTAATAGTTTATGTCTTATTAATACAGTCAAGTTTCTAGAGATTCACTAATGTATTGTTAAAAACCCATTAGAATCACATAATTATTACATGTTATTTTCAATATAACTAATGAACTTAATATTAAGTGGCTATTTTAAACACAAAGTTCCCTGATAATAATCTCTTTTTTCTGAACAGCTAATTTTCTTATCTTTTTCTGTGTATGTGACAACACTTCTGTGACCTTTCAAGTGAAAATAAAGGCCAAAAGGAAATGAAAGAAGTAGTCAGTTCTAATTTCTCAGATTAAGCCATTAGCTTCAGGTTTACATGTAGCTGAAAACATTGAGCCTACTTAATTAACTTGACTTCATTAAAGTGATACTCTTACTCAATGACCACAGGACAAGTGCAAAGTCAAAATTTCTACTTCAATTTCCATACCATTTTCAAGCCCTCATTACAATAAGAATTCACTGAAGATGTAATATGTTCCAAGAGAGTTTCACTTGACACATAGGAAAAGGGAAAGAGAGCTAGGAGTTATTATTTTTTGTTTTAATTCAAATATGTAACATCATCGTGTGTGAATGTTTTCTCAATGGGTATTTACATTTTGATTTATCTATGTAGTTAGATTTCTTTTTACTATTAATGAAGAATAAGGACAAACCTGAGTTCATAATGGGCAACATGAGATGCAGCTTCACTCTTCATTATCAAACATCCATAGAGTGAGTCATCTGAGAGAACCCACAGAATAACTGCAGCATCTCAGAGAAAGCTATGTTGACTCTGTACTTCTGTGAAATTATTCAGGAGGGTGCCAAATGGCTTATAGTTCATTGCAGACCTTCTATGGAAGGAAAGTGTGTGTGTATCTGTGTGTGTGTGTGTGTGTGTGTGTGTGTGTGTGTGTGTGTATGTAACTACCATGTTGCTATAAGAAACAGCATTGAGAGGAGCAGCCAATACTATTTGCAAGTCTTGCTATTTTAGCTATTAAAATAAACATCTTTGTAGCTTTTCTGAAAAGAAAAATCACTGTGTCAATAGTACCACCACCTACAAGATTCTAACACCAAATAGCTTTGACATTAATAACAACAAATGACTTAAAATGTGAAGAGTATGTCCTAGTTTACATGCCATGCCAGAATAAAGTAGCTAATTATATGGCTTAAGTATATTATAGATTACTTTTATAGTTAGAGTCCTTTATTTCTAGTAGTAGAATTGTGAAAATATATATCAAGTATGGTATATATATTTACCAACTAACTAAATTGAATCATAACTGATTACATTTATCTGCATGTGTATACATGCATGTTCATACAAAACATTCACAAAAGAAAACGAAGCACCTCACAAGACTATTACATCAGGACTAGAGGCCTACCTGACCACTGAGGCACTGAGATAACAAATGGGCACTCATATATTAGCGCAAACCTGCCCATGGCACTTGCTTCTACATGTAACCTTGGAGTATATGAAAAAATATGCATGTGTAGAAAGGACAGCTGGTTAGTGGCAGGCTCAATATATGTGAAAGGTTGGGTCTGCAAAGCATCTACCTTCAAGGATAGGAGCACAGATGAAGCTGAGTAAAACCTGTTAATTTTGGCTTAGGTGTAGATACATTTGTGCATGTCAAGAGGATCATGGTTCAAGTACAGTGTGAGCATTAGGTAAACAAATTTCTTTCATCAGGATAACTTTTTTCTGACTTTCACAACACATTAATATTTTATTTGACTTGAAGCTCAATACATTTATAAGTCTTCATTAAGAAGATTTGAAAGTCACATAAAAACAAAAAGGTATAAATTTAGATATATTGAATGTTTTATTTAAAATGAACAAATGTATCATAAATTAAAAATTTGCATATTGACAGATACCACAAAGATTAGCAAAGTAATTCATTTCTTCTTATCAATGCTTTGGCATGTTTCCATATTTTCCTAAACTTGTTGTTACCTATGCTTCACTAGTCTTTCCAACACTAACAAAGTCTTTACATTTAGTATGCATTAATCTGATAAGCCTCAATTCTCTAAGCTATAAAAATAACTTGTCATTCAAGTCTGCTGTCATGTTGGCCATTGAAATATTTTATGGTGTTGTTCCTTTTGGTCTATCCACTCTAATCACTGATATTTGGTTCTGTTTCTGATGCCAACCAAAATTCCCTGGGTAGTATGCACTCTCTGCTAGTAACTTTTCTTAGTTACATGTCCTTGCGTTCTATCATGCATGATGATGATGACAGGGATGCGTCCACTGACCGTACTCTTTACTTGACTCTATTGTCTTGGAATCTCTGGTTTTTCCTCAGTTAGTAATAAAGCATGATGGGGGACCTGGAGCCTGAATATATATGAACTCTCTCTCTCTCTCTCTCTCTCTCTCTCTCTCTCTCTCTCACACACACACACACACACACAATTAGGGAATAATCATATCAGCTACTCATTAGGGTTTGAAGTTCCTTTAAGAATGGCCCACCAAACTTTCTCATCACCATAGACATGTAGTAAGAGAAATCACTGTGGAAAAAAACTTAGAAATTTAGGAGTGCTCTTTCAATTTAGGAGTTCAAAGCATCTTTATTGATTTCTAGGTCATTTTATTTTTGAAGCATTCTACATAGAAACGTCATGTATATTTCATCCTGAGGTCCTTTTCTTTTTCACTGAAGCCATGGACATCATCTTGCATGTTTTGATTACTTCTATTTTGTAAGAGGAGAAACTTAGAACTCTCTGGTGTAACTTTATGTATATCAATCATTTGTAAGTGGTTCTAATCAAGCTTATGAATCTCTTAGTACATTCACACCTGCCTTGATGTTATGGTGATCTATCACCTCTTTTGTGTAAGTTCATAGTATAGTACCCTCACACAGGGTAATGTACTATCTACCTATACACCCCCTTGGCAATAGGATAAATAGCCTTGCCATGTTTTAAAGTCTAAATTGATTTCCTTCTTAGCCACTGCTTTATCAATGCCTGGCTGAATGTGAAAGCAGAGTGAGCAACTTCCTCAGGGTGCCCTGCTTCTGATGGGTTAGCTGTCAAACGCACCATTGTCCAAATTACACTGCTACTGTAGAATTCCTGCTAAGAAGCAATTTACTGCAGCATTGGGCTATCAATCTTGTGGGCTGTGTTAGTTTTGGGGTATCAAAATCTGATTAACTTACTGCAGATACACAGTCGATCCTACTGTTGCTTTCCCTTGATTGCCATTCACTACACTATTAGCAGGATCCAATAACAGAGGCCTTATACTAAAGAATATCTGGGATAAATGTACGCAGTGCTACCTACATGAATGTATTTTCACAGTCAAAAATAGGAAGAAACTAAATTATCAATATTCACTCGTATTTTACTTCTTCCAAGAAAGGACATGATATATATTCACATATGTACTGGCTAGGTTTTACATCATCTTGACACAAGGTAGGGTCATCAGAAAAGAAGAAGAAGACTTAAGAAAATGCCTACACAAAATTGACCTGTAGGTAAGTCTGTGTGCATTTTCTTGATGGTTGATATTGCAGGGCTCAGCTCATTGTCAGCAGCTCTACCCCTAGGCAGGTGTGTAAGAAAATAAACTGAACAGGTTAAAAGTAGCAAGCCTTTAAGCAAGATTCATTCATTGCCAATATATTATTTCCTACCTCCAGGTTCCTGCCTTGAGTTTCTGACATGACTTCCCATGATGATGGACAGTGACGGCAATATGTAAGTGGAAATAAACCCTCTCTTCTACATTGCTTTTAGTTATGGTGTTTCATCACAGCAATAGAAATTCCTCAAACCCTATGATTTTATATATATATATGTATAAAATCATATATATATGATTTTAGTTATCTATCATTTTAAAAGTAGTTGGTCAGCTAGCTGTTACAAAAGAATGAGCACTCTAAACTATATGTCCATGGGTTCACTTTAATTTTATTAGATGCATAAAACTATGTAATGATGGAGAGGTGAATCTGTTTTTAAGAACATACAATGCTCATCCTGGGGGCTAAGGTTCAGTTCCCAACACCTGCATAGGGCAACTCCCAGCCTGATGCCACTTCAGTTCCAGGGAATCTGAGCCCTGTGACCTATGATGACACCTTCACACACTCTTCCCCTATCTCTCATAATTAAAAACACTAAAAGTGAGTACTATAAAACAAAACAATGGTTGAACAAAAGAAATCTCTTATAATTGTTTCTTTTACTCTTTCCATAAAAAGAATTCTCAGGAAGCAATTATAACTTTAATGATTCTAAATAACAACTTAATGAAGAATCTGCTTGCCTACCTGCACACTGATATAAACACACTGGATAGCAAATCAAGGAGAATTCTGGGATAATACAATGCCAGACTGTTTACTCCTCACCCAATATGAGGCAGTTGAGTGCTAAGCTTCATTTAGTCATCACACTCAAGACAGGATTGACAATCAGCTTCATTATTGCATTTATGATAATAATGGTGTCTTTATTTTCCAATTTAATTTAACACAATGATGTTTTATTATAAATGTTCCTATTTTTAATAAGTGGAGAAATGACCTTTCTCATTACACTAGCTAATAGCTTTGCATGTACCCTTTCCCTCAGAATTCTCAGTAAGACCCTCTGGTTTCTGCTTCTCCAATGTCCTTCAATTAAAAAGGTAGACAAGATTCTCTCTCAAGGTTTTATTACTTCAGACTACTAAAATTTTTCTAAATAGCATGTATAATTTATTTCATAAACACTAAATTAAATTAGTATGAGCATTATATAACAATGCATATCTTATTATACAGAAATATGTATACACATACTTATTTTATATGCACATATATATTTAAATAAGATTTATACAAAAGTATGCCAAAGGGTATCATTAAGTAGGCAACTAAACATTGTCCTAATATTGGGCCCATCTCCACTTACTTTTTAAACTCACATTCATTTGAGGAATAGTTCCATAGTAATGAATACTGGTAGGTCCTGTGATTGGGCTTACTAAGACAATGTGCTTACAGTTCCACAGAAAGAAATTTAAATGATTAAAAATACATGAATAACATACAAAGTATTAAGCAAAAGGAGCAGATAGAACTACAGGGGGAAAGATGGAGAAGATGACATTTAAACAGATTCTTCAAGGACTTCCTGCTTCGGTGGGATTTCATGTAAAGGAAATGCTGTGCAATTATAATGTTGCAGAGCACAGTCAAGTTATGAGGAAACACAGGTATAGCACAAATTCTAATTAGTTTTAGTAAACAAACAAGAGTCAGGTATAGGGGTTAATTCTGAAAGATCAGAGAAACAGAGCAGCCAACCACTGGTTCTTACATCTACTGAATCCTCAGAAAAAAGAGGCCATACTGTCCCTACCAATCCTTATACCAATGCATGACACTGTCTCTAGAAATTCCCAGACTGAATACTCTGAGCTCCTGTGTCTTGCCGTTTTATATTCTTCTCTGCCCAATCATATCATTCCTGTCTCCACCTCTCTAGGCATGAGCTCTGTTTTCCATTGAGACTGGAGGAATATAGTGTAGCCCAGGGTAGCCTTGAACTCACAGAGATCCATCTGCCTCTGCTTCCCTAGAGCTAGGATTAAAGATATGTAACACCAGTGCCTGGCCTCTATGGCTAACTGGTGCCTTAGCTCCACAGTGATCTTCAGGCAAGCTTTATTTGTTAGATCACAAACAAAATATCACCACACACAGAGTCATTAGTAGAGCTGGAATATGAACATCGTGTGCATAAGAGTAGGTAATGGGTGAAGAGTGTCAGGGACCAGCTTCCTCTATATGAGCTGTTGATTGAGAAGGAGCCTTGAGATTCCCCCAGAACATTCAGGCTATTTCCATTGCTTTTGGTTGCCCACTAGAACTGGATGGTAAGATTCTATTACAAAAATAACAGCACATACTTTGTTTCCTAGATACAAATATCAAGACAGAACTAACCCAAAAATCTTTATCTGCAGTCTACATTCATAGAGACAAAAGATGCTATCCAGGCGTCTGGGGAGAAAAGGTATGCAGCTGTGGACCCTGTAAACTACATTATCAGCCTGACAAGAAAAAAATACTCCCACCAGGTCAAAAGCCTGTAGGGATGGAAGTCACAGACCCCAGTGGGGAACTACTACAATTATTTTGATACATGATCATGGTTTTCTTGTCACATTGGTTTCCATATATTTATGTCTATGCTCACAGAATACTGTTGTTTTATCTGCAGTCAGAGAAGTTTCTTTTTGCAGCAGGCAGTAAAGTATAGAGAATAAGTGAGTGCTGAATGGTCAGGTCAAATTGGGACATGGAAAATCCGAGGAATATTGCAGAGGAGGCAGAGAGAATGTAAGACCCAGAAGATGTGATGGGGCAGAATGTTGTCTTCCTGACCTGACACACCCATTTCACTCTTGAACACTCAACACCTCTGATTACCTATGTGAGACCTTCCAAAAAGTGGGGCCATGAACATTTTGTCACCGAGGGTGGGACACCTAACAAGACCCTACCAGTCTCTGAGGATTTATAGGCAGCTAATAGGGCATGTTAGATACATTTTCTTCAGTGGTATAGTTCACAATCAGTTGCCATGCTCCTATAAGCTATTGTAATTAAACTTATTTAGAGCACCAGAAAGAAAGATAGAGAAGCAGAAGGGTAATTAGTTGGGAAGAAAAAGGGGATCGGTGGGAGTGGGATGGGGATAAGAAAGGATAATGGAGGTTGAACATGATCAAAATATATTACCCACACATATGAAAATGTCATGGTAATTATGACATTTTATTTTTGTGTAATTATTATGTATAATTAATATATGCTAATAAAAAGAAATTTGAATGATATCCTGGCAGGAGGTCATTAATTCTTTAAAGATTGAATGACAGTGAGAGGCTTTGGAAGCCTGAACAAAATAGTAGCTTCAGAGCAGATGGAGAACAAAGTTCACATCATCTTTAAAGGCCAAATTGAAAGGC
This sequence comes from Mesocricetus auratus, assembly GCF_017639785.1. Lineage (NCBI taxonomy): Eukaryota > Metazoa > Chordata > Mammalia > Rodentia > Cricetidae > Mesocricetus > Mesocricetus auratus. Next base: position 17,493,382 of record NW_024429193.1, read on the forward strand.
TCAGATCTCTGGTTGGAGATGGGTACTGCGGGGGAGAGACTACCTAAGAATACAACTTGTACCTTGACAGCCTAATGTTACCAATGAATAGATGGAGGTTGGTAAGAACTGGGTAGAATTTAAAAGGTGGAGAAAAGACTTGTGTTACTTCATGCTGTGTTCATGTCCAGAGTAGACTGGAACTGATTTGGAAGTAGCAATGACAGAACTTCAAGAGTGAGATAAAATGTCCTCAAAAATCAAAACAGCTTTCAGGAGGAGAAGAAAGGAGGATCACCATAAGACTGAGGACAGCCTGGGGTACAAAATGAAGAGTTTGGCACATTTGCAAATAAAGATAAGCAAACAAATATATTATAGTATGTTTTTCATTAGCTATAATACCAGTACATCTGTATTTGCAGAAACATAAAAAAATGAGTAAGTAGTGTTGTATTGCCCGATTTCATTTTGTCTTTGCAAAAAAGTTATATTTTCATCTAAATTCATTGTTTTCATTACAAACCAACTAAATTCAAGTGGCTTTCAGTGACAATTCATGGATGTAGAGAAGGACTTTGGTAGCTCAGGTATTATTCTAGGGTTCCACAACTTCAGACAGCAGTAACTTCCATGACACCAATTAGGGAGTTGTCTTATTTTAGAAAATAAAAACAAACCCTGTTTATAAATTGCCAAGAAAATGCTCTTACAAATTCTTCCAACTGAAAACAAAATTACCGTTTTCCCTAACCAAAGTTTATCTTCAGAGTTTGCTTGTGGACTAAGCTCCAGTCCTCACCAGATGTTCATAGGAGGCAGCCTATTTAGATATTCCCTCATTACCAACTTATCCTTCTCGGAGAACCACAACTCCCTGCCTTTTAAAAAATATGTAATATCTTTTGAGTTCTAATATGTTCAGTATTCTCACATTCTTTGGTCATATTTCAATCATTGTCATTAATTAGTAATAACTAATTAATAAAGAACATACAGCAAAGAATTTGCTATTTGTTTGAGTGAGATGAACTCTGATAGCTTAAAACCTGTCACTTTAGGTTGTAGACTTTTCTCAAGAATGAGATCATGTTCATGCAAAGTTGAGTTATCAAAAACTCTAGACTTCTTCCTCTTCTCCCCATCTTGTCTTACCAGATCCCACTCCCCCCCCTTGGTGTGTTCCCAATCTGTTCAGAAGATCTTGCCTCATTCCTAGTAGGTCATGGGGCAACAGGAAGGTTGAGTGGGGGGTAGAATAGAGGGAGAACAGGATGAGAAATACCATAAAAGAGGGAGTCATAGGTTAGAAGACAGATCTGGTACCAGTGAGACCTCTAGTGATCTAAAGGGATGACACCAACTGGCAAGCTAAGCAATAGTGGAGAGACCGCCTTAAATGCCCATTCCTGATAATGAACTTGACGTCTACACTATATGCCATCCTAGAATCTTCATCTAGTGACTGATGGAAGCAGAGGTCAAACACTGAACTGAACCCATGGAACCCAGTGACAGAGAGGAGGGATGAGCAAATTGGCACAGAATGGGCTGGCAAAACAAGCAGAGACAGCTGATCTGAACAAGGGGGATCTCTTGGACCTCAGACAGACAGCTGGGAGGCCAACATAGGACTGATCCAGATCCCCAGAGTGTGAGAGTCAGTGAGGAGGCCTGGAAACATATTGGGCCCTGGGAAGTAGATCAGTGTTTATCCCTGGCATGCAAACGGACTTCGTGTGACCATAACACAAAGAGGGATGCTCTCTCAGCCTGGACTCTTAGGGGAGTGCCTGGACCCTGCCTCGAGTGAAATGACAGACTCTGGATATCCCCTATGTGGAAGGAAGTAGGGATAGGGTGGGAGGCTGAGGGGAGATGGTGGAGAGGAGGAGGAGGAGGAGGGGAAGGAAAGAGAACTGGGATTGACATGTGAAGCAAGCTATTTAAAATAAAAGTTAAAAAAAGAAAGCTCTAGACTTCTGCAAGCCACCTCTCCTCTCCTTTCTACACACTGTGTCTGTGAAAGGTCCCTCTACTACAGAGGATAGTCATTTGAAACTTGGGTTGACCCACTTCTGGTCATTCATTGTAACCATCAGTGCTCTTCTGTGGTTTTGTGGCATCTCTCTCATCTCCATTTTCTTCAACACAGTGCATCCTTTGCTGTTACCTTGGCTAAAGACTTGTGTCTCCCAATTGTTTTATGCATTATACTCCTTTTTATTGAAGATCTTTTGATCTGGCTTTCTGAGCATGCTCTACTTACTAGCAAACTTTGGGCATTAATGACTTTCATTGCTTCCCGTCTCTTTCTCTGTTTAAATTTTTTTGTGTTCCTTTGGAAGCTCATTTTATGTGTGTGTTCTCTTTAATAGATTTCAGAAAAACTTCTTTAGAGACAGTGGCTTGCATCTGGGGTTGGATTGTCAACAGCCGTGGTGGAAGACACCAAGGCCACATTTTGAAGCAATCTCTTCTTAGTTCCTAAAGACCCTATTTTATGCCTCATTTACTCTTAGCATGATAAAGGCATTTTGTATCTTTCTCAATGAGGATTATTTTATATGTGAAAGAATGAATATATAAACCTATTTAAGATTCCAAGAGAACTGAAAATTCATGGAAAGTCCTGGGTATTTATTGCAATGCTTCCTAACCTAAACTCCAGCCTTCTGGAGACTACCCTCGTTTTACTATCTATGAAAACAAAATGAGAGCATTAAAGAGTAGTAACTTAAATTCTAGGAAAAAATATACTCATAATTATTGGGAAATAATATTTAAAAAAAGATGATGGGAGATGTCATTCTGTAAATATGTTTGTCTTACTGGATGATGAAAAAAGCACTGTTGGCCAATAGGGAAGCAAGACAGGTGGGTCTAGGAGATAAGGAGTATTCTGGGAAGTGTAGACAGAGAGATGCAATGTAGACCGCAATGGAAAGAAGCCCGAACCTTTTTACCAGTAATATAAGACCACGTGGAAATACTTAGATTTGTAGAAATGGGTTAGTAATTAAGATAGAGCTAGCCAATAAGAAACCCTAATAGACTTTTAATTAATATTTAGGGGCTGAAGAGGCAGCATGAGCCAGGCTGATGGAGAAGAGTACACGTAACAAAAATATCCATCCTTGTGTAACTGGTTCCCTATTGCTTGAATATAGTATCTATAAGGCTAAAATCAAATATATTGACAATTCTAATTACAAACACCTCTTGCCCTCACTATACTTTCAAAGTATAAAATCAACTGCTTTGTTATTCCATCTATATGTAAGGCATCAACATTAAAGGATTTGAAAATTGTGCCTTATACAACAAAAACACCAAAACAAAGCAAAAAGATCCTGTTGTTTCTTTTAGCATTATTGTATTGCCTATGAATGTCTTTATATTGCCAACCCTGTCAAAGAACAAAGTGAGATTTTTTTCACCCTGTGATAATATGCCTTAGACATCAATTCAGTATAGTTTTCCATGTTAGCTGGCAGAGATTCACTTCTTAAAATATTTTCACTTGTAATAACCTGATTATTTCAAGTATCTTGCTGTTCAGGGGGAAATGTCTAAATGATTGACTGTTCACCAAAAGCATGGGAATGGTTTCCAAGCTATGTTTTCAAGTCAGTTAGTCAGATAAGTAAAACCCATAATAATTCTGTTGAAGAGATGGATAGTCCAACGTTTGTTCCACAGGGATATTTTTCATATTTAGTGAGTAAGCACATTTGCTTTAACATTGAAAACTATCTAACAAAAATGATCTATTTTTATGCAAACACTATAAACATTAAACCTGCCACATTAATAATAATAATACAGAAAAGGATCCTGAGAAATAGGAATCCAGGAAAATGAAGGATGATATAAATTAAAAAAACAACTACAAACACCAATAATCAGACAGCAAAAAAGGACAGTAATTTACCCATCTGACACAACATAAAACTAGCCAATGTAGTTCATGATGTTTATCTTTGCTATAATTTTTGCAACATAAAACCATACCTTGATTAAAAGTCTGATCTATTATTCATGGGATGGTTTTAGAGAATTTGTTTATATATTTTTGTATTAAAACAGATGCAAACTAGTCATCTTGGAACAGGTGGGAAAATAAAAATCAGTAAAACTGACAAACAATCCAATTTGCTTCTTGAAAGTTAATGTGCACTAACTGAAAATAACCACCAAAGAAATGGGATGTGGGCCTTTGAGCTATCAGATTTTGGGGGTTTATGCTTTTGAGTTTACTTCACCATGGTTATAGCAATTGTTTCTTTTCTTTATAACCTTTGGAGATGGGGTCAATACATGATGATGTTTCCAATGCTGGAGCCTGGTCACTCACTTTTGTATTTAGAGTGCTTCATTTGTGCTACCAATATACATATTCTTATGTAATTAATTCCCAAATAATCATGTTTCCTTCTCCATTATAGAAAAGGAAACTAAAAATTGAAAGGAGGAAATAACTGAACAAATTTTTGCAATATGAAAATCATGCTAGCATGATAGAAACACAGTCAATCTGACTCCACAGGCAAGTTTTCAGTTTCCTTGCCATCCACTCCCTGGATAACTACAGAACACTTATTTCTCTGATAGTAACAGAAATTAATAAGCATGTATATTAAATATTGAAGTGTTTTTTATAGAGTCTACCACTTAAGGGTCATTTTCCCCCTAAAATTCTTTGCACTGCACAGGAAATGCTGGAAAAATTATTCAAAACACTTGTCCTTAACTATACTAAACCAATCAAAGTAAAAAAGGTATATTGTAAATATTTATAAATCAGGACACATGGCTATACAGACCACCACTCACTCAAAGCATTTAGGAAGCGAATCTAGTCAATACTAGCACTAATAACAGTTGAGATGGTTTCTCAATGGGAAGCTTCCCTTACCATTCAAAAAGCGTACTATTCAGCATGAAAAGAATAATATATATGGAAGGGCCAGAGAATATATGTGGAAACATTTGAATACTAAATATTAAGGCATTAGTCAAGCTAATAATATAAAAATAGGTTGTCAAATGGATTTGTCTCTTTTGCATAGAGGACTAACTTAAATTGTTCCCTTGACATATCTTCTGAAAATCTGTTGTGTTACATTATAGCCAATAGCAACATGTGTCTCTGGAAATATTATAATCTGACCAATATAACGGGTGAGTTTAATTTCAAAGTTTAAATTATACTTTTTGGTTAAAGTTTTAAATGATAGTTCAGTTGACAGAATAATTTTAAATACATTTGGAACAACTTGGGTATGTGAATGTACTTTTTAAATGCAAATTTTATAAAATCAAATACAGATTTTGTGCTTCTACTGAAGATTTAGCATGTGAATTGCTGATTATAAAATAAAAACTCAATTTCAAAGACTGTTAAAAAGGAAATGTAAAATATTTCATTAACAGTTTTAAAATATTGATTATATGTTGAAATGACATTTCAGATTTGCTGAAATAAAAAATTAGATTCATTTTAGTTGCTTCTTTTTATTATTCAGTGTAACCATTTGAATGTTTTAAGGTACATACATAATGTAGTACCCATTCTAGTTTATTGGACATGACTCTGCTGGAATATAAGCCTGTAAGTACAGTCCTTGTCTTCAAATACTCTAATATTTTTCCTACAGGTACTAAAGTGCTATTGCTTCTGAATTGTGATCTTCATTCTAGCTGTTATAATACAAAAGTACCATTCTGATTTGTTGTTGAGAAGAGCCACAGAGAGAAATGACATTAAATTAGAAAGGAAAACTCTGAGTTTAGGGGTTGCTGCCTCATTCCACTGCACTGGTGGGTTTAGTGTGAGTACTTTGATAAAGTAGCAGGATACTGAACACAAGACGAGGTGCATTTTTACCATGTTCAGAGTCAATAGAGCTCTCTAGGACTTCTAAACTGAAACAAAATGGAGAAACCCTACAGAATTTTCATTCTGAGCACAAAACATTTCAACTCCATTTCTCTATGACTCTAACCATGTTTCTTACAACCTTTCAACTCAACTCTAAAGGTAAAATATAATCAAATATTCACACATGAGCACACAGGTGAATGATTGGACCTCTCGTTATAGCTAGTGTCCTGAGCTGTAGTTCAGTTCTGCATAGATTCATTACCTTCCTGAGCTCTTACTTTTGATTTCAAGGAAGAGTTGAGGAGACTTTCCAATAAAAGTTTCTTTGTGTCAGACGTTGGTACTTCTAAATGAATTCTTACAAGTTAGTACTTAGACAGTGCTTTCCATTTTCCATAGAACTCTCATATACTTCATTCACAATGACTTCTTGGTAGGCTTGGTAATCTTTTATAGAACAAAAAAGATTCAAAGAGGCGAAATGTCCTCCAAAGCGACACATTTTTAGAAACACAAGATCTTGGGGCTGCAACTAATCTAAATCATTTTCCAGTAAATTATGTTGATTGTCACTTTCTGGCAATCATAAAAATTATGCTGAGCTATTTTCACATATTAAATCATTTATAAGAGATGTGCCAGACAATCAGATATTTATCATAACTTCACAATATATCTCCCATTTCTTCCTTTGTCAATAGCACTTAGATTATATACAAAGTCGTGGAAATCAGTATACATCATTATATTTATATATAAATATTTCAGTAGGCATTGCTACAACTACTTTAATACTGACTAATCTCTTAATTGTTACATCTGTCCTTTTAATACAAGCTATGGAATGAGTCACATTTCATGCAAACTATATTGTGAGTCATGCTTAACTTTAAAAGGTCATCATAGTGATTTTAAATGCATGTTGAAAAGTAATTGAGTATTTTTAACAGAAATGTACACACATTCTAAACTATATCCAAATTCCAAGGATCTCTCTCTTTAACCCAAGCATATTTCATTATTTTTAGATTACAAAATTATTTCTAGCATCTTCTATGAGTCAGTATGAAATGGTTAATCAATAATGAGTTCAGACCCAGAGAAATTCATGTAATTAACTGATTAGTCAGTAATTAGATTTAAAATAGCACAAATTTGGGGCATAATTTAAACACTTGCCTTAATAATTCTGAAAAGTGTTTGAATTATCCAATCACATTTTCTATCTACTATACCAATATGGTCATTGAAAAATACCAAAAATTACAATAATTAATTAAAGAAAATTTAAGTTACCATACGTTTTATAAGCTAGTAAATATATATTATTTGCTTGAAAGGTTTGAGGCTGCACTGACCTGTGACTATTGAAAATCAAAATTCTCTCAGGAGGATATAAATAAGATACAGCATCTCCTGTTCCCTCAAGGAAATTCCTTCAGATCAGAATGAGTGGTATTAGATGTCCACAATACACCCTTTAACCTGAAAATAAAAGAGAAAACAAACACAAGGGATTTCTACCCTTGAGGAAGCACAGTAAGTCATTGGCCAAGATTTATTTTGTGGCCCATCTATTATGTGTCACCTCATGATAAAATGCAAGGTGGGCATGGGACAGATAGAAGAGTTACATGGTTCAGGAAGAGCCTAAAAGTCTTGCCTGTTGACTGCAATTGTGCTCCCTCTTCCAATATATTCAGAGTTAATATCTTAGGAATGTCAAAGGACAAAACATCAAATGTTGAGGGAACAGAAGTAAATTGAGTTTTCTAAGATGGAATTGTCACAGTTTGGTCATAGTAGTTGATAGAAGAGTGTGGTTGGAACAATCAAGAGAGAAATAGCAGTGAAGCCTTTTAAACACAAATTTGACAAAGCTTCTAACACACACCATGTGAGCAGGCATAATAATCACACAGGATGCTCTTTGTATTTCAGCATTCTTCTGGGGAAATTTCTAAGTTAAAGTGATTCCAATTATCACTCTGGTTTTGATTAGGAATTTCCACTGAGTACCATTAACATTTACAAATACTTAATTTTGTGTTGCTTCTAAATATTGAATGAGGGCATTATTCTGTGGTCTAATTACCCATCCCATCTCTGAATTATGGACATGATGATTTTAACAGTGTTATGTGGTGAATACTTAGAATGTTTTTATTTTCTCCCTGTGACCATTTGTTTGAGAGTTAAAAATCTAAAATGGATAGTTTTCAAATGTTTTATGTTAGTCAGCTATTGCAAACATTAGAGTTGCTTTAAAAAAAGAATCCAAACATTAATTTATATTCAAAATTCTTTTTTTAAGAAACTAGGTTATTGCAAACCTCACTTTTAGACATCAACCCTAGAGATCAGTTTGAACTTAACTGAGGTTGAAATTGTGATGACAGCATTCTGAAATGAAAGAGGTCCTTGGACAGACTTATTAAGACACAGAAAAAATTAATTTGTAAGGCTGGGTATAAAAGATGGGGTACATCCTATGGGAAAGCCTGCATTGAATTATTTTTTAATTACATGCAGTTTTAGGTCAGCATACAAAGTAATGGGTTTCATATAGCATATGTACATTTCATTCATTTTGTACTCCTGCCAACACCCCTACCCCACACCTTCCTTTTCTTCCATTTCTTAGTTCCCTTCTGCTTTCTAGTTACTCCTATTCTATTTACCTCTCTTTCCTTACCACTTTCTGTATTATCTCTTCCTCTCCTCCCAGGATCCTTTTCTGATCTCACATATAGATACAGAGTTACAACGAGTTTAGTTAATGCCTGGCCTTCACTTGTGTTTTGAATATACAGAAGATCACATCAACCTTATGAAATGCACCTATCTTCTCTGTATGTTGCTATTTCATTTGATTTGAGAGTTAAAATTTATGTCTGCTTTCTAAGTCTTCCCCCTACCTCTGAAGCTTTGGAAGCAATTTTCAAAAGCACCCAGTAACCTCTCTGAAACAATATTTGAAAGGAGGCGATGGAGAAACTGGGGAGGTAACTGTGTCATCTGCTCTTCTGTATACTATGAAGAAAGTCTTTCTGATCTGAAAACTGCTCATGGTAGGACAAGGATATGCCTCTGTCCATTTTCATACCCAAAGGATGAAATCTGCCATAAGGTACAGAGCTTAATTTCACAGCTAAGAGTCCAAATGCCATTTCTCTGGTTTCTAGAGATAGGATAGGAATTGGGCTAGAAAAGTTCTTTGTTGAGACAGGTATGTCACAATATCTGTGCTTAGGTTAATCAGAGAGAGTAACAATACTCTGGCATCTGATATAATTTTTCTCATTTGTGATTATCTGGGCTTATTCTTGTGCTTGGTAGGTGTGATCCCACTCTTTATTTGAAGGATCACTCTGCCTTATGAGGAAAGATAGAAACATCTCAAAAGCTTAGGAGGATTGATCACAGAACAGAAATGGACTGAGAACCAATGAATGAATAAATAAATAAATAAATGAATAAATAAATAGCACCCCATCCTCCTACCTCTACACTGAAGACAATAGGCAGCAAAGATGGCATCATTAAAAAATAACAAGGCCCTGCTCACCAGGGAATAGAATGGAGCACATGAAAATATATCCTCAATCACTGCTGAAATAGGTCAGCTAGAATAAATTCAAATGGCAAAGGTTCAATGTGAACTCCTCACTTCTCTTCAGCCTGCTTCTGCAGCCCCACCATCTGCCCTGGATATAAAGAGTGTAGAGAATTCCTCTGTGTTAGTCTGGACATTTGGCTATGTTCTATATACATTAGAATGAAAGAGGGGCCATGTCCTGTAGAGTCAATTTGGAGCTTGGACAATTGCCTATACTGCAGCACAAAAGACTGCTATTTGAATCAAAAGTTATCCATGTACTACTGTGGTCTTGTGTGGTCACCTTGATTACCCAGCAGAGCTTTTAGTGTAGCTGGATTGTCAAAGTGCTGGTACCCATCACAGTGGAGCTATTTGTCTTTTGCACAGGTTCTAACACAGCATGAGTAGCTTTATGCTCATACATAACCTCCATTTTTTAAAAATTACAAAGTACCTTTGAACAGAGTTTGAGAGGTAGTAATCCATGCCAGACTGTAGTTGTTCTTGTTCATCCCCAGGACCTGCCTGTTGGTACAACTGTCTCCCAGCAGGTCCTCCCCTTTCTCCTCTATATCAAAACTAAGGATCATGCTCCAATAAAAAGATAATTTTCATTTATGATTAGCAGGGGTGGTAGTTGTGGATACAGTCCTATCTTTTGCAGGTAAGAGCAGAGTATTTCCTATTGGACTGGGAACTTGGGTGCATGGCCATTTATTATTCCTTTTATACAAAATGACCCAAACATTTGTGGGACTGAGAGATAAATGGAATGTGATATTTCCTGTCCCAAACAACTAGAACCCAAGGTAAACATAGCACAGGACATTTAACCCAGCATAGCACTCTTCCAAGCTTCAGAGCCCTTCTGATTGAACCCCAGGGTCCATGCTGTGCTATCTCTCAGTTTCCCTGAGTTACCCATTGTGAGTACCCTGAAATTCATCTTCTAAAACTTTCTACTGCTAATAGCTGCTGTGGCAGGAGCCCTTAGAGATGCTCTAAAGGGATACAGAATGTTCCTCTGGGTGTCTGTATCTATGTCGATTTCAGAAGTCATAAGAGAGAATAAAGTGAGGAACCCAATGTCTCAGAAAAATAAGATTCGGTATTGATACTTGCCAATCAGCTATACAATTTATAGCAAATCATCTCCAAGCCCTGAGATAAGGAGGCAGTGAGGATCCTTGATTAAACAGCCTCTGGAATATATACTAACTCTGAGAATAAGCAAAAGTGAAATGATTTTCTTTTCTTTTTCAAAGAGAGTATCTCTACTTGTAATTGGTAACATTTTTTAAGGGTAGCAAGAGTGGTGATGAGAAGATGCTATGTGCTAGGCACTGCTTAAATGCTTCACACTCCCATCGGGCTAATTCAGTTTATATTTAGCTCATCTAATATTTATAACTACTTTACGAAGTAGGTGCTAATACCTTTTAGGCATGAAGGAATTAAAGACCTCAAAGCTCAGGAAACTGTCACTTTCTAAGATGTAGTCAAATGCTCAACTCTGACAATGATTTCCTGATTCCAGGTATCCAGCACTGAAGTGCCTGGGCAGGGGCAGCAAGAGGAGGAAGGGTCTTGTATATATGGGTCTTGTCTGGTTTCTTAAAGAGCATAAACTAGATTCTATTTAAAGTTCTAAGAAATGCAAGCACTTTAAACAAAAGTGGGGTAATGTAACAAATCCCTAGGTTAACAGGCTGCTAATATTCACACTTAAAACAATCTGTTCCACTTTCTACTAAACAATTAGAAACATGAGAACTATCTTATGATCTTTAGCTAAGCCCTTCCCATCAATGAGTTTTAAATAGTAGCATTAGAAGAAAGACAGAAAGAAGTCACAGAGGCACCTAAAGGATTCTTTTAAATTAAGCCCTCAGGCCAGAATCCAATTTAGTCTACATCCCTCATAATTTCTCACTGTGTATTATATGCTAATAAGTAATTTTCAAATATGTACAAATTACGTTCTTCTAAAATAGAGAAAGTATTCTGATCAGGATAAACTGTAAACAGAAACTTGTACAACTTGTATGGATTTTGAATAATCATGAATGTCCATGCTGTGGCCAGTAGTATCCTTAAAATCCTATCTGTTAGAAAAATACACACATACAGAAAATATAATGCTTAGATTTTTTACTGCTTTTATAATTTTAGCCTAGACTTCAGTAAGTGAAATGCATTTAAATTAGTGTGTAAACTAGATCATAGGATTGGTTTTAGTGAACCACGCTGAGACAACTACCCAAAGCATGTTTTCACAACCCAGTTCTGTCTTAGCACCATGGCAGCATTCACTGTCTGCATTCTCCTCCATCTTCATAATTCAATGTGTCCAATTCCACGTCCACGCCACAGAACTGGCATCTTTATTGTACCCCTGGGATAAAACTTCACAATAAGAAACAGCTATCTGTAGCTCTCCATTTCCTTGTGCTCACCATGTATTTGCTGAATTAGATTACATGGCTCTTGACTCCCCAAAGGGAAGAAGTTGTATCACTGAACATATGCAAGTTGAAACAAAGAATTTCACTTTTACAATCAAGATCATTTATCTGTGTCATCAAATCACTGGATAATCTAAAGAAACTGGCTCTTCAGAAAATCAGAAAAGGTATTTCCTACTGATGAAGTTAACCTTTACCTTGAACCAAAGTTAGTTACAACCAAGAGAATCCCCACCCTTGAATCCCTGATTGTGACCTTTGCCTTGCCCATTTTGTGAGCAGATACTGTAAACCTTCTATCAACAATTCACTAATCTTGAGTCCAACCAGTGACTCATCACATTCACTCATTCAGCAAATTAGAGGCCACTAATCCCAAGGCCATGGGTAAAATCCTATCCTAGCAGAGAATTCTCCACATTGACGATTGGTAGCACTCTTAACCACTGCTGATTTCCTAACAAATTTCACTTGGAAAAAAAACATGCATTTTAATTACTTGTTTTGACACAGTGATGAAGACATACCTCCTGTTTCTTGTTTCTGCTTCAAATTACACATTTCTAGAAGACAATGGGGCATTGATTTTTAACCACAAGTAAACAAGGCATCTGGACTTTGTCTATAATGAGATAAAGTTTAGTCTGTGCTTTCTCAGTGGGATGGGTTTTCTATTTAATTGGTAGCAAAAAAAAAAAACTTCAGTAACATGTCCTTTGTCTGCCAGCACTAAATTCTGTGTGGGTACAGAGTTCCTGTAGAAACCCTTCAGACAGAAATATTGTCTTAGAACTAATTAGATAAAAATCACAGGAAAAATGTTACTTATGACTTGAGAGGAAATTTGAAAACATTATTGTACTCCATGATTTCCTTGGATAACAGAAAAAGTACAGACATTGTGTTACATATCTCTGCAGTGAAATCTTTCAAAATAAGGCCAGTTTACTTTAACTAACCTATTTATATCACAGACATTTCATGAGGTCTTAGACAAAATTGGGATAACAAATATAAACAGAAGTATATTGCCTACAATGTTTATGTCCTGAAAATAAAAATGTAGTCATTATAAAATAGGAAAAAAATTCAATGCTGGAAATACCATGCCCAAAGCAGCATTTTAAAAATGCTATCATAGACATGATTAAGTACCAATTACTTATATTTGAGTAGGACCTTCCCTAGGGACCACCTGGGAAATCTTGTCAACAACACCAAAAAGCATGATGGTACTTTCAGGCAGGAATCTTTTTTAGTTAATGAGGAGAGGAGTCATTTTCTCTAGTGTGTGTGTGTGTGTGTGTTTAAATGAATTTTAAGTAACTTTCCCTCCCAGCTGAAACCCTTCAAAAACTTGCCACTGTGCTTATGATGAATGTCATCTCTTCATCGTCATCTGTAGCCATAGGTTCTCATCTTCATCTAATAATAGGCGTTTTTCTAGTTTTTCTGCTCACTTCCCAGTGCCTGCAATGGATTTAGCCTTTCCCATCTCTATGTATTACCACCGGCAGTTTTCCTTCCTTTCTCTTGAATAGCTACTAGGCATGGTTTGGGTGGCCAATGACATGTCCTTAAATGAGCCTGCCCTGCTCACCAAGTTCAGAGTAGTTTTCTCTAATTAGTCACTAACTCAAGTAGATTTTTCTCATTCATCTTTCTCTTAGAACTCTGTTCTCTTCCTCCTCAGTATTTCTTATAACTAATTACCTATAGGAGTAGGATCCTTTTACATGTCAATCAATGTAGTCTTAGTCATTAGAGTGTATATTTTATAGTTACAGGGACCACACCTCCATTGTTGAACCCAAGGGAGCACAGTCTGGCATATATTTACAAGTGTGTCTTTTGAAGTATTAGGTAATGTTTCAGTCATTCATTGTACTTGATTCCTAGCATGGCTCCATACAAAGGCAGTCAGTCTTTTACAAATTTGTGTAGATATGAAAAAGTTATATAGATATGTACATATGTATGCATGTAGACTATGGTGGACAAATCTCGTGTGTACATGTTTGGGGTTGCTTTCAATGAGTTACCCAAACTCCTTCCTGGAATGCACAAAGACCTTCTCAAAACTAATCAAAGAAGGAAGAGGTGGCATCATGCCTTTCGTGGAAGTAGGTTACATCCTATGAAACTCTATCTTTGCAGACTTCTCTTGTTGACTTTGAAGGCACAAAAGTTCAAGATGATATGGTGACAATGGCAACCCATGTGACTGAGGGCCCACACTTGTAATATTAGCATTTTGGGTGTGGATCTAGAAGGACCAGGAGTTTGTGAGTAGTCTAATTGGAAATGCAACCCAACCCCACCCAGAACAAAACAATAAAGGTGGTGCTTAGACCAACAAGGAGAAGGAGTTGAATTCTGTCAAAATCATGAGGTGGTCTAGAAGTGGATCACCAGACAGAGCCTCTGAAGAAAAAGCACCGCTAGCTAATACCTGGTGCATTCAGCTAGACCTGAGCAGGGAGGCGAGTGAGCACTGCCTGACCGCAGCTGCACACAACCAGAGAGAGCACAAATGGCTGTTGCTTTTGGCTGCTAATTCTGTGGTAACTGTTGTACAGCAGTGGGAAACTAATGCAACTGCCAAACTGAGTCTCATCCAAAGCCAAGTTGTCAGGAAATGCCTTCTTTCTTCACAGTCTAATTTTATTTTCTGTTATTTTAAAGACCAAGTTTTTGGATGGTAAGGCCTTTTCATTTTTGATATTTTAAGAGGTATTTTCTCACTGAAAGAAATACATTTTACTTCATGTTGGGTGTGGTTGCACATGCTTTTAATCCCGTTATTCAAGGAGTCAGAGGCAGCCAGTGAAAAATAATAAATACATTTTACTTTGAGATACAATTAATATAGAATTGTAGTTACAATTCTAATTTTATGAGTTCAGGTTTTTGGTAATACGATGGCTACTATGTGCACTACAGGGTACATTAGCTAAGATGAACTTCTTTTGAAGTTGAAAGTGTTAAGCAAAATGGGTAGTTTACTGATATAATACAGACTGAATGACATAAAGAAACATGTATATGATGTATATGTATGTGAACCTTATATGTACATAGTCATGGCCTTTTCATAATTCTAAATTCTATGATTCTATTGCTGGTAGATGGATGTTTCTTTCCCAAACACAGCCACCAGATTCAAATAACCTACACAAAAGCTTACTATTATTGAGCTTGGCCAATAGCTCAGGCTTGTTACTAACTTGCTCTTACATTTTAAGTTAACTCATATTCTTTATTTATGATCTGCCATGTGTTAGTACCTTTATTAGCATGGCATGTTCATCTCGTCCCTCTGCCTCTGGCTGGGAACTCCTCTGACTCTGTTCTTCCTCATCCCATCATTCTCAGCTTGAATTTCCTTCCTAACTCTATCCTGCTCAGCCAGTTAGCTTATTTATTAAAACAAATCATAATGACATATATTCACACAGTGTATAGAAGGATTATTTCACAGCAGTTGAGACACAGACCTTGAAGGTGACTGGAACAGAACAAAAAGAACAAGGGCTTGAGGAGTTATAGCTAGATAGACTAAAGCAGAGATGTCTAATATATTTCCTTTTACTTAAGAAGACATGGAAATGTTTTGTTGTTCTACATATTGATTAGATGCACAGTGTACAATCAACAGATACTGATCATTTATCGAGCCTGCACACATATTGGGTACATTTGAATATTTTAAGGGTACTTGCTGAAAGAGGTATGGCACTTAAAGGTGTGACCTGAGCTTTTTGATGGGGAGAATGGAGAAATGGCCTTTCTGTGTGTCTGTGAAAGTGCTTTGTTACAGGATTCCTTCCCTGGTCCTGTTGCTGCTTTAGCCCCCAAATAACACATGAGACACTGTATTAATTATGAAGCTGTTGGCTGTTTGCTATGGTTTGTTAATGGCTAGCTCTGACTTAATTATTAACCCATAATTACTAATATGTATATATATATTTATAAGTTCTTATCTTACTGAGAACGCCAGACTTTCATTCTCTCTTCCTGGGATCACATGGTGACTCTCCACACTTGACTACAATTCCCAGAATTCTCCTCAACTCCTAGTCCCACCTAAATTGCTTCTCTATTGGCCAACAGTGCTTTATTTATGCCAATCAGACAAACATACACAAAAAGACTTCCCCCATCATTGCATGCCTAGGTTGTACAAGATAATCCTAGCTGTTGTTTCTAAAGAGGCATCTTTTACAATTTTACTCATTAGTGGAAATGCAATGATCCACTAATCATATTTTCATCTGTTTCCACTGATATCCACTTCAATTCTTAAAAGACTGTTTTCTAATTGATTCTATTAAGCAACCTAAATATATCATCTTGCTTTCTTTCTTTAAGATGTTTAAATGGCTATTGCCCTGTGAATAACATCCATTAAATGTCCATTTTAAGGTTTTTGTAGTCTGCCTGGACCTAATATCCTGTTTTGCTGGAAGCTATGACTTAAAATGGAATGCTCTGGATATGGGCAAAAAAGTCCCACATTTAAATCTGGGCCCTGTGGACTTGTTTTATATATCTGGCATAACAGTTCTCCATTTGTTTATTTATCAAAGCACTGCTCAGTCTTGAGGATTCTTGTGGACTATATTCATATTCCACTATTCATAATAGCCAGAACATGGAAACAGCCTAGATGCTTCTCAACCCAAGAATGAATAAAGAAAATGTGCTACATTTACACAATGGAGAATTACTCAGCTGAAAAAAAATACATCTTGAAATTCATAAGCAAATGTATGCAAGTAGAAAAAAATCATCCTGTGTGAGGTAACCTAGACCCAGAAAGGCAAACATGCTATGTACTCTCTTGTAAGTGGACACTAGATGTAATAAAGCAAAAGATAACTTGACTATAGTACACAGTTCCAGAGAAGCTAGGCTTCAAGAAGGACCCTAAGTGAAGAATTAAAGGACAAGGTAATGATTCCTCATGTTTCTGATCGCATAAACAGTGGGACAAAATGAACAACAGTCCAGAAGGCATTAGACTATAAGGATATCCACATGCTCCAGTGCTGTTTGAAGATACACACACACTCTCATACACACTCACACAATTCACAAGTTATCCAAATTCTCTATTACTAAGAATCTGACTTCTGTGTCTTGATTTGACTCTATATGTCCCTCATTTATACATTAGTTTCTGCTATTCCTTGAGATTAATATCCCCCCTTATCTAAACTTTCTAAATCCATTGGAAACCCTACTTCCTTGACACTTTTTTTAGAATCCTCTTAAGAGACTGCTCTAAATTGATAAACTACTTAAAATAACTTAAAAATTTTATTCTGAGATGTTAAAGGTGGTCTGAGTTTTTAGTGATTTGTATTGTCATGTATCTGACACAAGTTTTAAAAATAATATACTGTAAGATATTCAGGGTGTGTTTTAGATTTGATTAGCATAAATCACTTCTGTGTTCCAGAGGACTTGAAGAACGTGTAAAGCCTAGGAAGAGAGAGAATCAGGTATGCTCAATAATTACCAAGTGGAATACGACAGTGTTTGTTAGACATTAAAAATCATGAACAATAGTTAAAGATCTGGGCGCCAGGGAAATGGCTCAGCAGGCAGTGCAATCTGAGTTTTGATCTCCAAAACCCACATAAAGATGGAAGGAGAAAAGGTACTCCACAAAGAAGTTGCATGACATTCACATGTATGCATAGCAGAAGTCCTACCATGTGCACATGTGTGGTAATAATAAGTAAAAGAGAAATTTTAGAAATACTGCATATGATTGGGAGGATGTGGGAAGGAATGTCTGAATAGGACTTTAAGTGTGATTGTGATGCCAATGGTATTTTTCAATAACAGGTTTGGGGGGACAGGTTTTGTAAGGAGAACATTAGAGGAAGCAGGCTGTGCTACAGTATTTCAGGAGAGCAATTTTGAGTGTGTTTTTTCATAAGTCAGGGTGGTTGGACCCCAGCTGAGCTTCAGAATCTAGACTCACACATTGGAATCAGTTCAGTGTGGAAGTGGAGGTAAACAGGGGTCACATAATTTGACATAGATTAGGGAGCTGTTGGAAGCGTCCGGGCAGACAAGTCAATAGTACTCCATAAATATTTGCTGATTTTTATTTTACTTCTACTACCCTTCAAAAGATTGCTCCATTTGGGAGACAGTATAGATACATTAACCATAATTATTTATTATGGAAAGAAAATAGATAATTTCCCTATTCAGATTCAGATGTTGCTTAGCCAATATTTTTATGGATCACCTTTTCTCAGTCTATGGTGAATCTTTTCCTAAGTTGTCAGTGCTATCTTCTGTGGTTCTTTCTCTTTTTTTCCATCCTTTTTATTTATTTTAAATACCAACCACAGTTTCTCCTCTTTTCCCATGCCCTCCCCCCTCTCTTCTACATCACACCTCTGTCCACTCCTCCTCTATCTCCATTCAGATGGGGTAAGGCCTCCCATGGGAATCAACAAAGCATGCCATATCAAGCTGAGGCAGGACCAAGCTCTTCTCCCCTGCATCAAGGCTGGGCAAGGCATGCCACTATAGGGAATATGTTCCAAAGAGCCAGGTCATGCATCAGGGACAGGTCCTGGTCCACTGCTGAGGGCCCCTTCTGTTGTTGTTTTTAATCTGTTGTTTCAAGACCATTCCTTTACCTGCAACTTTCAAATCCATAGGTAATCCTAGTGCCTTGACAATAATTTGCAAAGTGAACCTTAAGAGATTGCTCCAATTCTTTCTAAATTGGCAAACTAATCTAAATTAACTTTAAAGCATTTGTTTTTCTCATCATAAAGGTATTGGGAGTTTTTAGTGACTTGCTCTTCTATGTGGTTGATACCAGCTCTTTAAAATATATTGTAAGGTACTTGAATATATTTTAGACTTGATGAGTGTAAATTACCTCTGTGATCCAGAGGCTGTGAAGAAAGAACATCGCAACCTAAATTTAAGGCGAGGAACACAGGCCTATTATGTTTTTTGAGCCATCTTTTAAAGATCTTTCTAGTAGAGAAATCAATGGGAGGATATTTCCAAAGAGGCCAGCGTGACTCACAGATGGATCGCTTTCCAGCAATAGAAAACTACCTCGGGGGAAGGAAACTACTTAGCCTCCTGTGTGGCGAGTACATTAGGCAGCTATAACACAATAATTAAATTGATGAAGAGTCGATGAACTCCAAAGGACTGGGGGGAGGGGGAAGCAAAGGACGCATAAACATTCTCTCCATTTTTCTTTAAGAATCACTTTTATGCCACCAGTGAGAAAACAGACATTAATAATGCAACTGTGCACAGTTCTTAAGTAATTTACAATGTCTGCTAATCTTGAGCATATCTTCTGGAAGGGGTCTGGTCATACCTCATATGCTACTTAGATCTAAAAAAGTAAGTACAAACTTTTGGAGACAGCTTTTTTAAAAAGTATATTAGATTTTAGCATATCATTTGTGTTATTGGCCACTGGCATTGATGAAAATAAGTTCCTTGATTACTCAAGTGCCCACCTGGCTGAACTTTGTTTCATTTCTAAATGTACAGCATGCAAATATCAGAAGCTATGATAACCTCACCTCCTCTCAAAGCCATAACAAAATAAGGATATGGTACTGCAAAAACATAATGATTTAATATGAAGACACAGTCCCTCCAGGTTATAAGCGAAGGTCAAAGGATCAAAGTGGTTCTTGGCAGATGTTATTTAACCATGTGATGATGGGTCTTATAAGTTTTCTGGGATGCTACATTTTCTCAAGTACTAACTGAGTATGGGTAGGCTTTATTAGCCTTGATGCTCTCACAGGGTACCATCAGCTCTGGGAAGAGTTACTCTTCTTCCATCAACCCAGTGTCCCTTAGTGGATTCAATGACATGTTACTATCAGGTGATTCATCAAAATCAAGATGGTCTCTCCATGGGATTTCCCCCGGTTCCTAGCTCCTGACGGCCTTCCTCACTACTGAAACTATCATTTTTAAAAAATATTTAATTGGAATTGAAATTTACTTATGGTTACACTGAGCTATATTTAGTACTAGAGCAAACTATAGCATCATGGTGAAATGGAAATTAGTATCAAAGGCTAGCCTTCGAAGGTTACCAACATTATACAAAATGATCACAAAACTATAGGTTCTTTTTCTTATCAGAGGCCTGGGACCCAACCCTGAGTCTCTTTGTTAAACAAAGGAAAGAAAACATTAGGACCTTTCATCTACACTAGCAAAGAGAGGAGACTACTACCTTCATTTAAAGCACTGAGAAAGCAGAAACAGCCTAACTTCATGCTAAATCAAGTTGTGATTCCAATGTTTTCAAAACCCCAATAACTGGCATTTTACATATATTTCCATTAAGAAAAAATAATGTCTTGATGACTTGCTATTTCCGGTCAATGTGCCCATTATACATCATGAGACTCTTGGAGACAGTGCTGTGAACTGTGGCAGGCTTTTCAAAATAGTTGGCATCAACTGAAAGGTTACTGTTTGATTCCATCAAGCCAGCACTGGTCTAATTTCTGTCAAATGAAACCTAACAACTGCAGTGTAGGCATGGCTTATATGAGATGCAACTAGGGCATATATGATTCGCAATGTCCAAATTTATCAGAATGTGTCAAAAAAAAGTTTACATAACAAAAATAGACCATAACCCTTGATTTATTTCTGTCAGTTTCGTAGGTCACCCTTTTTCGTAAACATGTATTCTTCAATAGTTCTCCATCTAAATTTCTGAGAATAATTTATAACTGAAAAACTCAAATACCAAAAATAAGAGTAAAATTAAAACATTAAGGTTTATAAACAGTAGACTAAAAATCTAGAATTTCTCAAAAGCTGGGTAATTTCAAACTACATTTTTTTGTTGTTGTTTTTACGAGACAGGGTTTCTCTGTATTGTTTTCGAGGCTGTCGGTCCAGCCCAGCCTTGACCTCACAGAGATCCGCCTGCCTCTGCCTCCCGAGTGCTGGGATTAAAGGCGTGCGCCACCACCGCCTTGCTTCAAACTACATTTTTAAACAAATTAATTATTTACAAGATGTCTACCCAGGTATTGGGGGAGGGGGAAGTGAAGGGGTTTGTGGGAGGGCATGGGAAGAGGGGAGGGCGAGGGACCAGGGATTGACATGTAAATCAACCTTGTTTCTAATTTAAATTTAAAAATAAAAAGACATAAGAACAAAAAAGATATCTACCCAAAAGTATTTGCTTTTTAAATATTAAATTTTAATTGTTACAGTTAACAAAATTAGCACACAAATAATATCAAATAGGCAAAAGAGGATTTATGAAGGCGGTATAGAAGTATATAATTTGTTGATTGTACTTCAATGGTCATATCTTGTTCCTGAAACCCCAAATTCCAGTAAAGAGATAGAAAAGTTACAAATGCATTAGAACAAAAACAAGTGGAGAGTAGAGTAACAACAATGATAAAAATTTAAAAATCTGTAGATAAGGCTATGAATTACTGAAAGTTTTACTAAAGCTAAAATTTTAGATAACAAAACTCTCTAACTTTACATGCAAGACTATATGAAGAGAATATTTTTTTATTTGTGACAAATGAAAGTACTAGATTTTTAACTTCCACAATCATTCTTTTTGGAGAAGACAATAAAGGGCCAAACCAACATCACAAAGTGAAACATAAAATGGGACCTGAGGTGTTTTGATGGGGGAGATCCTTCTGTATGCTGTGACTATATGTTTCTCTTATTGGTTTAATAAAATGCTGATTGGCCAGTAGCCAGGAAGGAAGTATAGGTGGGGCTACAAGATTAGGAGGATGCTGGGAATAGGAGGACACAGAGAGAGTATCAAAAGAGCTATACCTTGTAGCTACTGGTAAGATAGAACTCTGGGCATTCTCTGGTGAGCTAACACCACATGGAAATACTTAGATTAATAGAAATGGTTTTAATAATTAAGAGAGAGCTAGCTAGTAAGAAGCCTAAGCCATCAGCCAAATAGCTTATAATTAATATAAACCTCTGGGTATTTAATTGGGCTAAAGGACTGTGGGACCAAGCTGGAAATAAACTCCATCTTTAGTCTTTCAAAGAGTAGGTAGCTAAGAAAAAGTGCAACACGTTTGTGGGCAACCAACAAAGCTGGAGCTAGAACATAAGTCTGAGGGCTCCAAAGGGATTGCCCTCAAAGAAAACTAGATTGGCTAATACCTTTGGCCAATTCACAGGTCACAGACTACAGTAGAAGCATTTGGATTGGAAGAGACTGGACACAAGTGCAGAGTGTCAAATTATTAACTTAGAGAAACATAAAAAAATGACAAAAAGTTATTTCATCCAATGAGATGACTCACCTGTTGTAAATAATCCTGATCTAACCACAAGTGTTATGTTATATTGAATAACAGGGAGAGAAGACCGTGGAAAGGGAAGGGGTTAAAACAAAATGAAATTGAGATTTGCAATGGTTGAAGGTTAATCTTAGATGATTGAAAACATCAGTAACAACAAGGAAATACCTTATTTAGAAATTAATGGGTAAAACCAAAGGAGAAAAATGAGGACTTAAAAAGATTTGATTCAGGAATTACAGTGTATTATCTAAGGAATAGTTTGACTTTTAAAACTGTCACAGTTTGCTGTTACGGTCATTATGTATTTAGTTAATATGTAAGTGAAAAACAGTGTATCTAATTGCTAATTTATAATTAAATACATTTATGACAAATTTTTGAATGATACCTATAAATACTTCACAGTAAATGCATAATAAAGAATATATAATCCAGCTGAGATATTTCCTTGTCACAGACATCAAATTTGATATGTGTTTTAATGGAAGTAAAGTATTTGGTAAACATCATAGAAAGAAATACTCTGGACTACTGGATGGAATCTCCCAAGTTTTGTTTCTGAGACATCAAGCATTCCCACTTGTAGCCTCCCTTTTTGATTTTGTGTCATGTGCATGCTTTCAGTTGGTTTTAATTAGTGCTCTTGCTTCATAGGCCAGCCACTCTCCACTGAATATATTAAAAGATAGGATGACTACAGAATCCTTTGAAATTGCTGATCTCCTACATGCAAACTTTCAATAGAGATCTTTGCTCTCTCTATAACATGGTACTTGTTACCAAGAAGCAGCAGAGATAATATTTAAAATATTCTAATTGAACAGTGAGTGGATTTCTAAGAAAAGAAATTTGGTTTGGCTATTTAACACCACAAAAATATTAATGCTTAGGGCACTAGAATATTTCTAATACAACATATCATAGAGATGTGTTCCTGGAATTTCATTATGTATGAGGGGGCAGAGAATATATCCAGGTACCTATACAAAAGAGATAAAAGGAGAAAAGAACACTTGTAGTTTGTCAAATATAAGGTGAGAGCAACTCTCTTCTCTGGCATTCTGCTAAAAGTCTCTCCATAGTGGACTCTTCCTGGTGTTCACTGGGCCCTTGAGAACTTTTTGCACTTCGAGCTCTAACAATGAGCCTCACACTCATGCCATTTAGAGATATTGGCACAGGTTCATACTTGACACCAGAGGTACTTCTTACAACTCTAGCACTTGATGACACAGGTGAGTCAGGCAGCATGGTAAATGAGTACTTTTCAAGGTTAGTAAGGCATCTTACCTATGTATTATAGTCTTTAATTGACACTACAGAATATTAGGTGGGGATTATTGTCTCTAGTCAGCAGATATCATGCCTTGTTCTCTATATCAGTGGTCCTCAACCCTCCTAATGATGGGACCCCTCAATACAGTTTCTCAAGTTATGTTGAGCCCAACTATAAAATTATTTCCTGGCTACTTCCCAACTGTAATGGTGCCACTGCTATGAATCATAAATATCTGATATGCACCCCCTGTGAAAGGGTCATTTGATCCCCAAAGGGGTTGTGACCCACAGGTTGAGACTGCTGCTTTAGGGTACTTAGACTCTCCTTTCTAGGCTGATGTACCCTGGCTTCACTGAGCCATACTGTCTCTATCATTCCAATTTCACGAGCCTTCCTAGTAGTATATTTAATTAAAAGAGAAAGAGAAGACCAAAAGATTTCATCCAAGGACTACCTGTGTCCCTCGCTTGTGCATTCATTACAGTATCCTTCTGAGTTCAACAGATGCTTCAGCATTAGCTCAAATCCCCTACTATTTTTTTAAGCTCAGAGGGAGGAGGGGACAGAAGAGCAAGGACTACAGAGATAGTCACAAAGGAAGTCTGTGATGCTGAATCAGCCTCAGAGCTGATGCACAGGGTGAAAGATGCTGTAGCGCCCAGGGTGGAATGAAAGAGCCACTTTGTTAGCGATGGGGGAGAGTGTTAGGGGAAACAATGTTTAGCTACAAGAAAGTCAAGCCTTAGGCAGAAATAAGGGCGATTATTGAACAGATCTGGGGCATTGCATTCCCTCTGAACACTAGCAACTGTGGCCTTCTGCTTAGAGGCAAATGACAGCACTCAAATAAGTATCCCACCCTGGGTCAGCCCCTATCGCTCCAGCCAGTATACAAAATCAAAGGGAGTTTGAGACTTTGCCTGGCTTTGCCTCGGGGTTGACAAATGTGAGATCAGCCCCTCCTCATCTTATCACCACCTGCTCCCTCTGGACCTACTAATGGCTCTGAGGGCAGAAGCATAATGCAATTTGTCAGAAAAGGGACAAATGTGGCAATAACAATGTCCACCTAAACCAAGTGGAGGCTTGGCTTAATTGTCTCTGCCAGTCTACCTAGCAGGATTTCAGTGGGAAAAGCTGATGATCCAAAAGAAATTATTTTCTTATCTTTTATTGAAAATTTCAAGGAAAACCCACGCCCCAGCCCCATGGGGAAGGCAGGGAACCATAGGACAGGGAAGATGGATGTCTTCCAATGTCTTGGCACATCTAACTTTAAGATATTGACGATACTATCATAACTTTCTGCCCTAAATGTCTTTATTAGAGAAACAAGATTTATGTTTAGGGTCTAAGGGGCAAAAGAAACTTGGGTGTGTATAATGGGTCCTCTGTCAGTCACTCAGTCTATTGGATTAGGGGCACACAGGGAAAAACTATAAGAAAGTTATCTTGTTTGGGTGACCACAATTCCATTCCTTGAAATTCACTTTTATCCATTCCCTTGAGATTTCTGGTATATGATATTACTTTTGTTGTTGTTGTTGTTTCTGGTAGAAGTTGCTGCAGGAAATGGTGATTCTCTAGTTTCCTGATTTCCAAATGTTAATGTGCACATATGTTTAGCATCAGACTCTGCTGTATCGAACCATAAATCTGTACACTACAGGAAAAGTGCATGTATTTTAAATAATTCATATGTCACAGTATGGACTTGGATTACACTGGAGAAAATTAAGCATGCTAAGAATTCACAATTATATTGTATCACTCTCCTTTCTCTTTATTTGTATAATCCGCAGAGTTGGCTAGTCAGAATCTGAGAGAACACAGTTGTTTATTAACTTGGAGCTTTGTGAGGGTTTTCAACAGGGGATCCTGCCTAGTCATTATTTTTCCTCCCACTGGTACCCTCCTGCTTGTGTGCAGCCTCTGCCTTCATTACCATTTCCTGGGAACTGTTCCAGGAGTCTCCTTTCTGGCCTCCTCTGGCTTCTTGCCTTCACTTAGGCCTATCCTTTCTCTCCATGAAGCTATGGAATGTGGAATTTGGGTTTTCTTTTCTAAAACATGATTCTTATCATGTCACCTCTCTACTTTGAATCTTACTTCTGCAGATGCTAATATTTCACAGATGGGCTTCAGTCTGCAAGGGTTCCTTCAGGCTCGCTCCTCCTTGCCATTCTTCTCTTCCCCAGTACTCTACAGTCAGGCTGTAACTGTTTTCTCAGTAGTACTTCAAGCATCGGGTCTATTGCTGCCTCAAGCCTTCATTTGTTCAGACATCCCCCACTTTGCTGCCCTTCACAGTGGACTTGCCTTTTATCTGTGCTTTAGAGTATCATCCCATCGAAGGTCTAGACCTTTGCTTTGCAGTTGTTTTGTAAGCACTGAGAATTGTGCCTGGCACATACTAGTGGGCCTGTGACAAAGGTTTGTTGTGTGAATTAATACATTGTGTCTGTAGAATTAGAGCCAGTTGCATTTGGTAAGATCTGACAAAAACTGAGAATGTAAAAACCCCTCCCTCCATTGTTTTTTCATGCATGAAAATTCACAATTCATGACTGATTCCGTAAATGATTTAATTGCCTTAGCCCATAGTATTATTGAAATATAAACACTGTTGCTGAGAGCTAGCACAATGCGTCACTGGCTTCTGACCTCACCTTTGCCAGCGAGGACAGAGAGCAGAAGTTTTCAGGGGAAGGTGGGAGAGAAAGAGGAGGTGGCAAGAGGGTGACGATTCAAGAGCTAGGAAAATAGAAAAGTGTGATCCATCACTGTCTGTTTTGGCCCCAGTAGCCACATCTTACCTCTCATCTACGCCCGGCAAACAGAACGACTTGAAAATGTAGGATTCCCTTGGGACCCTCAAGTAAGCCCATCTTCCTTCTTTCTTATACTCAATTCCCCGAACTCATACGTGACTGCTTGAGCTGTATCCCAGCCTCTGGGCCTAGCAGCCACTTTGACACTTGGGAGTTATTATTTGCTTTAGTAATCTGGAGGCAGATCTTCGCAGCTAGCTTTCTTGTGTGACCGCTCCTGTTCTGTTTCCAGTACCTCTCATAATACCATGATTGCAACTCAAGCGGGCTCTCTATGCCTCTCTGCAGAGACAATAGCATTGACCTACATTCCCTCCTGTCTCCTCAGCCACCCTGCTCTAGGCCACCCAGCTTCCAGCGTATTCCCACAGAGGACTCCTTTCCAGACTCTCCACTCATCAACGAGATCTGATCTAACATCTAATTATTCTGATTAGACTACACTTGTATAGAGGTCCTCATTACCCTTGCCTTTTTAAAAGATAATGCAATTTAGAACAATCTACTGAATTCATCTTCTCAGTGCTGGGGATAAAAGTCTAAAAGATCAGGAAGTGTCTTTGAACAGTCACATACTTCATTTTTGGGCCTTTTATATCAATTCAACAGAAAACTTGTTTTTTCCAAAGATTTGACACCCTTTCCTCATAGCATATGTGGAGTACAAAGGTCTGTGTAAAAGATAAGGAAGCAGACAGCTCCCTCAATCCTTAGACTTCCCACTGTGATCCCTAAGAGTACACAGGTATAAATGAGCTCCCTGAGTGTCTGAACTACAAGAGGCATAATCGAGGAAAAACTGGAACTGAATTTGCACTCAGACTCAAATGCAAACTGAAGCTCCTCTGTATTTTTCTTCTTTATTTAAATAGAAGCAGAACATTAGACAAATAGCATATTCTTTTGATAAGACTAATACACTGTCCCAAACAGTATACCATGTTCATTTACTAAACAGATCAAGGCATGGGCCAAAGGTTTAAAAACAAACACAAACAAACAAACAAACAAAAATAAGTTAAATAAAACAAAACCCTGAAGTTAATGATAATTCTTTTATCTGTTCTTTGGAATCTCAAGTTTCCTGTTTGGGTTCCCTCCTGCAACCCCCAGTATAGGCCTGATATACAAAGTTTAACAAAATGACATAGATATGATCAAGGGTGTTGGAGTATCACCCTGGCAAAGAAGCTGGGTCCACAGGAGCTTCTAAGCTCTACTCCCCTTATTTGCGGCCTACCAGTTTCCTAAGACAGAAGGTGAGCAGGGAACTCAACTGGTATTTCAACAAGAGTGACTGCGAGGATTTGAATTCTGCTAGGGAATGTGACTTGAATGCTTTTGATCTTCCCCAAATTTATTGGCAGACAATATAATGAATATGGAATATGAAGAAAATACTTTGCATATAAAGTATTTAACCCCCAAACCACTTATTTAACATGAATGCTCAGCTTATTACTCTGTGATATATCATCATAGACACTTAGGGATATAAAGTTCCAATAACACTTACATTATACCCTAATCAATGTACCTGCCAAAAATACAGTTCATTCCCTTCTATGTGAGAATATTAATGTTTATAACTTCATCCACATGATGTAAATGTGCAGGCAGAAAAGCATATCAAGAGCTTGAGGTAATTTCTTCAGGTTCAATAAAATGTCTTTGAACTTAAACACATTTTCAAGAGGGTTATACAGTGCAATGAAGGAAAGAAAATTTTCCAGATAATTATGCTGGAAAGATAAAGAAAATAATTTTGGAGATTATTGTGACCTTTCTTTTACAAGGAAGAAATAAAATCAAATCCAAGTCTCCAGTACAATAATATTTACTCATCATATTAAATTCATATAACCTTAAGCCTCTCTCTTGATTATAAATCTGTCTGAGACCCAAGCTATCAGAGGATTTATCTTGTTGATACTTTACCTGAGCTGTCACAGACCCTTTTAACTCTTTCAAAAGAGTGCTACAGTCATGATCGTAGACTAAAAATGAGTAATCTAAAATAGGAGGCTTTCAGAGATTTTTATTAGCCATTAATTTTTGTCTCCATCAAGTCCACATTTTCCCACACCCTGTGTTCCTTATTGATAAGGATTCTTTGCTGAGCCAAATGTTAGTCATGCTACAGTGTCTTCAGCTCGACCCATCTGTGAACTTCCTCAGGAAACCCAGTCTTAGCAGAGAATCCCGCTGAGTCAGTTTAGCCAGTATTCTCCAGGTCCTCAGCACCTGATTATTCTAGATGTAATATCTGGTCAGATTTCTCTTCCTCCTACATCCAAAGCAATGTCTTCTCATCCAAGTCACTCTATAACAAGAGTACTGCTGTTGTTTAGCCAGAATCTTGTTTATGTAATTTTCCACCCTCACACTGATCCTTCCTGTAAATCCCCATGTCTCCATGCTGAGTTGCGATGGAGCCCAATCATTTCTTCACTGTGAGAAAGTGTCTATTACCCTGTTCTCTAAAGACTCATCACAGCTCTGCATAGATTATTTCTATAATTGTCACTGAACCATTAACTTTAGTTATGATATTTTAATCTTCAAAATTCCAAGATATATTATAATGATGATGTCCAAATACTCAGTAAAAGAAAAAGCGAATTTTATACCTTCTGAGCCTGAACTTGCATTCTTAAACCTATCCTTGGAAGAACACACATTGGTTGATTCTGCCTCCATGATCCACCTCAACTGTCTCAGAAAACCAAGAGAGCCAGTAAAACAGCCAAGTATATGCAAGCTAGTTATTTGGCAGTGAATTTACATTTATTGTTTTAATTATTTATTTTAATCCTTGGTTAACATTCATAATAGCTACTGAACTGTAATATAAGTTCAATGGTTTATGTTCATTCAGGCAACTTTAGTTTAAAAATAAAATTTATTGCATACATGAAATTCATTTATATAACATGTTTCATGGATTTTAACCTCCATGTTAGCCCATGATGAGGAATTAGAAGTGGGATAGAGTAGACTTACTGCTGGAGTTCCAAAAGTGTATGTGATAAAAGGTCAGTCCAAATGTACCCCGTCATTCTACAAAGGACTTTTATATTAAAAGTAATTCCCCAATGTTTTGAAAACTAGTTTAAAATTGTCCCCTTTAAGCTCTAATTACATTTGGGAGATGCTTATGACTTTGTATCTTTCAAGACCAACCTCAAAACTAATAATATCATATAGAAAGAGATATGGGCATATCAACAATAAAGCTGAAAAAATACGTGAAGGAAAGGCATTTTAGGAAAAAAGTTTATTGGTGAAGTCCATGGGCCACACATACTGAACAGGAGTTATAAAGGGTTAAGTTGCTATAAGACAGAACCAACAGAAGAGAGGCCTGGCTGAGCATACTCAGATCATTTGCTTCAATCTCTAGTAAAATAAGCCAATCCAACCCAATCCAAACCAAAACAACCACTGTGTGGTGGCTAAACTTGACTGTCAGCTTGCCTTGTTCTAGAATCAGCCTGCAAACTCCACAGCTCTGAATGTATCTAAATGAGTATTTCCAGAGAAGTTTCAGAGAAATGTGCATAGCAGCCCTTAATGGCCTGAATGTCATGGCATTACTGATGGACTGAGGTTCTGCATTGCATAAAAAGAAGAAAGGCAAATGACACCAGCATTAATCTTTCTCTGCTTCCTAAGGACTGCTTTCACAATGGGACTGGCTGCCACACACTCTTGCAACCATATTGTCCCCAGGATGGATTGTATCCCTTGAACTGTAAGCTCTCCCTCTCAAACCCTTCCTGAAGCTGTTTCCTGTCAGCTATTTTTGTTACAACAGACAGAAAAATAATTAATGGACACTATACTCATGTTTAGTGGTCAAGCACTCACCTACCATGCATAAATCCTGAACCTAATCTCTAACAACAAGAATAAACAAAATAAAATCCCTTTTCATCAGAGACCAAGGAACAATTATTTGTTCAGGCAGTGGACTAAGTGTTTAGAAAAAGTAGTGGCTAAATATGAGTATTTTACAATAAAAAGGCACTTGCAAATGTGTTGTACAGTGAAACTTCCCTCAAAAACTAAGTTGGAAGGAATTTCACTTCTCAGTTTCCCCTTGAATCATGCTTTCTCTAAGAATTCAGTGACATTGCTGGACATTGGTGGTGTATGGGGCCAGCCTGGTCTACAGAGCGAGTTCCAGGACAGCCTCCAAAACAATACAGAGGAACCCTGTCTCAAAAAACCAAAAAAATAAATTCAGTGACACACCAGGAAGCCTATGTTGTGGCAGTGCTCAATCATCGGCGGGGTCATTGGCATGCTTAAAGTTCTCTGCTGTCACATACAATATTACATTGGGCGGGCAGGGAGTAAAATGGGAGGGATGCATGAAAGTTAAAGACAGTTGCATCTTTATGGAGAAAACTTGGGACAACGGGAATAGTAAGGGAGGGAGACAGGTATGAGAACAGGAGGGGGTGAGATTGCTGAGTGGGGAGGGATGAAGTGGAAGAGCAATGAAAGAGATATCTTAATAGAGAGACCCACTCCTAGGGAGAAACCTGGTTGCCAGGGTAACTCCCAAGAATCCACAAGGAGGACCCCAGCTAAGATTCCTAGCAATACTGGAGAGGATACTCAAACTTGCCTATGTCTGTAACCAGATTGATGAATATCCCAAATGTCATCATAGAACCTTCATCCAGTAATTGATGGAATCAGGCTCAGAGATCCACAACCAAGAACCTGACAGAGATCCGTGAATCCAGTCGAAGAGAGGGAGGAGGGAATATATGAGCAAAGGAGGTCAAGATCATGAAGGAGAAGTCTACAGAGACAGCTGAACCAAGCTCATGGAAACTCATGAACTCTAGACCGACAGCTGTGGAGACTTCAGGGTACCAAACTAGGCTCTCTGTATGTAGGTGACAGTGGTAAAGCTTGAGCTAGCTGAAGACCCCTGGCTGTAGGACCACAGTACAAACCTGATACATGAGCTAACATGTTGGAGCCCATTCCTTAGGGTGGGATAACATGCTCAGTGGCAGTAGGACTATAATACAAACCTGGTACATGAGCTAGCTTGTTGGAACCCACTCCCCAAGGTAGGAAACCATGCTCAGCCTTAAAGCATGGGAGAAGGGCCTGCCCCTGCCCCAACCTATTATGACAGACTATGTTGACTCCTCATGGGAGCCCTTAGCTGGACTGGGGGTGGGCTAGGGGAGAGATGAGGGGAGTGGGAGGTGGCAAGTGGGGGGAGGAGGGATTGGAGGGAGAACTGTGGTTGGAATGTAAAATGAAATAAAAAATTAACACAAGGAAAAAGTAGTTACATCTTGATTTAATGTAAATTGAGAAGGTTTTGGCAAAGCAGATAGCATAGCCTTGTTCATTTGAGAATACCTTTATCAGGATGAAAAAAAGTGAAGGAAAATGTTCAGTCACTTCTAAAACTTGATTGTGTCAGCATGAAAATGTTCACACGTTGTATCCAAGTCACGAGGCAACTGAACAAAGTAACTGTCAGAAACAGATTGCTCATGCTTCTTAGAAAAATGACCATTTAATAGTGTGTGTAATGTAATGCTGCTTGAAAGAACAATCGCCTAGCAGAATGCTGAGCCTGCCACAGACTAAACATTGAATGTACATATCAGAAGGGGATAGCTTAGGCTTCTGGGTGAGAAACTTAATGAGTGTCGAGTCTACCTTTGCACTCATTTCTTAGACTGGCCTAGCAGAGTAGATTCTCCACATTACTGTTATTGATAACAAATGGAGTTCCTAGAGCTCTCCCAAAGTAAGTGCCACAGATACATTGTAAACCCAAGTCCTGGTAATCCAAACCATGCCCCCTCACCCACAGTTAACCCAAGCTCACTGACACTGTCTTCTTTCCTTTTTCCCTGGAATATATTCCTTCAGACAGCTCTGAGTGAGCACCATCAGGGCCTGTGCAGTATGAAGTATTTCATCTCTATCAGCACAGAGAAAATGACTTGCAAATGCAGATTTTTGCCCCAGTGGAAAATTAATCTTATGACATAAATGGCAATGTGAGAACTGCATGTGCATTCAGCTTCATCATTTGCTGTAAGTGTATCTCACCACCACATGAAGCCCTTTAACCTACATTTTGTTACTTTCATTATCAATAAACCCCAGTGTTTGACATCTCCCACTTGTTGCATAGTGATGTCTGAATTTAGAGAGCAGGAACGACCACGCTCTTGATGGCCGTTTTCTAATTCTCCCTGAAAATGTTTCCTTGGGATGTTGTTCAGACTGATTAAAACTAATTAAGAGGAAAAAAGGAGGAAAGCATTTTTCCTTCCTCAGCTAATCAGCCGCATATAAAGTCTCTGTAATTGACATAACATTTGATAGTTGGGTTTCATCATTCATCTGATGATTATTCATGAAGCAATGCAAAGCAGGCAGGAGTGGGTCTAGCTGAGGGGACTGAGCAGGTGAATGTGACACAGGCTAGAGCGGGTGCCTCTGCCACTGCATCAAGGACAAGTAGACCTATAGCTGTCGTTTATTGTGTTGTCATGACTACACTGATTCCTTTCTCTCTTTCCCTCTGCTACCCAGAATATTCCTAACAATTATATAGGATTACAGAGGATGCAACGCAAAGGATGTTGAAGGTGGTGGGGGAAGAAGACACTGCGTATGCAAAGAACTTTGTGACTTTTGCTCTTCTTTGACAGCAACCACAACCCATTATAGACAAGTATCCAAATGTTCTCAGTATAAGCAATGATGGTTTATTCATGAGTTTAGCTAAATGCTTTATGAATCTGTTTTTATTTATAACTTCGTCTTCTCAAGATAGTCCTATAATCTTCTGGTAAACCTGGTAGCTCATTTCACTTGCTCTAGGAGCATTTCCATCCTTCCGGAAACATTGTCAAATTCTGAGTTTTGACAAGATGGACTTCTAGTCCCACTATGGAATCATTTCCTACAGAAAGTTTAAACAATTAAAATGTGCCTTCCTATGCTTCCTTTCCTGTACTTTTCCTCTTCTTCCCTCAAGAGAAGGATAGCCACTAGCTGCTCTGCCTTCTAAGCAAAACAAAAACACTTAGTAAAACTTGAAAAATATTGTTGGTCTCCCAGAGTGATTGGAAACTTGGTTATTACTGTCTTCTCCATGTGGAGGCATGGCAGGTTAGAAATCAACAAAGCATCCATAGGGAATTGATTTAAAATGGGCTGCCCCAGAGGAGACACATTCTTCAATGGAGGTAAGTCATCAACTGACCTGTAAAGACCCAGCCCTCCTGCCCATGACTTTCCGCTATGGCAGATTGTTAGACTTAATTTCTTGTCTTAAATAACTTCCTTTTCACAAACAACAGCACCCTTCTTTAAAATATCAGTCTGTGGTTACTGTGCAGAATGCTCTCAATTGTAAAACCTGTACAAGTCTGACAGGAAACATCAGGACAAGAGTTTTCACTTAGAGTTGATGACAGGTTTTTTTTTTCTCCTTTAATTCAATTAAAAGCAGTTTCATCTTTCAGGCTAAGATTTTTATCCCAAAATTCAGAGAGACATGATGAAAAGAAAACACATTACAAGATACCATGCCATGGTCCGAAATGTGCATTCGAACTGTCATTCCATGGATGGTGGGAATTGCTAATAGCAACTCCACGATTGCCTTTTACTTTAACAATATTTATATCAGAATCATGTCCTGAGTCAGCACCAACTACCCCACATCTCTCCAATACTTGGTCATTTATATGAAGGAGAAGTGTTATCAAATGCTTCCTGCCATTGTGGAGAAAAATGAAGGTTTGAGCAACAACCAAGAGGAAGTCTGACTTTCTGCAGGAAGCTAGCAAGGCAGAGCACTCT
The DNA here is from genome assembly GCF_017639785.1 of Mesocricetus auratus. Classification (NCBI taxonomy): domain Eukaryota; kingdom Metazoa; phylum Chordata; class Mammalia; order Rodentia; family Cricetidae; genus Mesocricetus; species Mesocricetus auratus. Next base: position 17,527,636 of record NW_024429193.1, read on the forward strand.
TCATTCCTCAGTCAGCGGCCACTCTGGATTTCTCCCAACTTTATTTCTCAACTGTTCACCTCTGCTTGTTCTGCCCTTGGAGCCTCTTGGTGCCTTGACTCTCTGTATCAATGCCATTGGCTCATTTCTGAAGGATTCATCCCACCATTTAAAACATAATTTATCTTTTGTGCATCTCAAGATTTCCTTCCCACAGTCAGATATTAGGGATTGAGATAATATAAACAAAACTACTGATTTGTATGTTGGGGGATACTATTGTTAGTAAATAAATGCACTACAAGCATGCAGATATGAGTTCAGTCCTCAGAATCCATTGGGAGAAAAGAAATATAAAGGAAAACAGTACGTACTTATAATCCCAGTGTTGAGAAGGTGACTACAACAAATGACTGGGACTGACTGAATGGTCAACTGGGCTTACTTACCAATGAGACAACCTGTTTTGTGAATCAAGTTAAAGAGAACTGAGTAGGAATCCCCAATGTTGAACTGAGTAGGAATCCCCAACGTTGACCTCTGGCATCCATATGCATGAGCCTAAATGCATATATCCATGTGTACCTCTTCATGTACACTTATAGACGCATGCACTCCCCATGTGTATAGACACACACACACACACACAGAATGAGAAAGAACGAGCGAGAGAGAGATCATACAGAACTCCTTAGGCTAGCTAAAGTAGGTATCATAACAGCTGAAATATTATGATATAAATGATTGATGGAAAAACATTATAGCTGTTGTTCCACTAAGTTTTTTTTAATCAGGGAAATTAAGGTGAAAATGTAACCCTGATGTTAAACACACCTATATGGAGCAACTAATGATTTCTTAAGATGGGAAAGCCATTACAGACTGTCTAAACAAGTGCCAGGAAACAGTGCTGTGAGCAGTCTGCCTTTCTATCTATAGGTTACAAGTGATAACAGGATGTTTAGTTTTTATTAAGCTGTTTTACTTGTGATCATACTTGATCATATAGCTTGACTGCCTCTTTGAGCAAAGGTGGATACTAAAAGGGGCTGTGTTCCCTTCTACTCAGGGGAGAACATGCTACAGTTCTCAGCAGCCTAATGCAACTGTCTGCCAGCAAAGGGTTTCTGGTAAATGCTATTTATTCCCACTCAATTAAAGTAAACAGATATTTATTGAGCGCCACTGTACATAAGACAGACGTGTTGTAGTAATGCAGTCTCCAGCCCACTAGCTTGCAAGCTTTTGGAATTTGCTTCTTTCCAAGCTATGCACTCAGGGAATTCATCCTAGACTGCTGTTAGTCTGGTTCCCTTTGAATATTCATAAAACTCCAGTTATTTTGATGCTATGTTGGATAACACAAAGTGCCCTAAACAAATTCCTTTTGCCCTCTTCAACTAAACTTCTAAAATATAAGCTCAGAAAAGCTCAAATGCCCTTGCAGAAATGGGACATTGCTCACCATAACTGATTGACAATAGGATCGAATGCAGTATAGCATTACTAGGACAGGTAGACCTTGAATAAACAGAAGAAGCTGGCACTATTTCCTCAAGGGGCATAGCTATTAACACAGGAATCAGATCTCAGGAGTATTCAACAAATGAGTTTAGACTTTTTATACATCTGAAGAAGAGATGAACATATCAACAATGAGACTTATTGCAAGTATAAAGCATCTGTTTTAGCATTTCTCAAATACAAAGAAAATTCATTTAGCAAGTACCATGACAGCATCTTTAGTTTGCCTTTCTTATGCTTTTTTTGTTATTTATATTTTTATTTAAATTAGAAACAAGCTTGTTTTACATGACAATCCCAGTTCCCTCTCCCACCCCTCCTCCTCTGCCCCCCCACACCTCCCTATCCCATCCCCTTTCTGCTCCCCTGGGAGGGTGAGTCCTTCCATGGTGGATCTTCAAAGTCTGTCATATCATTTGCATCAGGACCTAGGCCCTCCCCCCAGTGTATCTAGGCTCCCAAATTCCATTATTTAGCTAGAGATAAATATTGATCTACTACCAGAGGCTTCATAGATTGCTGAGGCCTCCTCCCTGACACCCACGTTCATGGGGTCTGGATCAGCTCTATACTGGTTTCCCAGGTATCAGTTTGGGATCCATGAACAAACTCTTGTTCAGGTCATTTTTTCTGTGGGTTTCACCATTCTCTTCTTGACCTGTTTGCTCATCACTCTTCCCTCTCTGAAACAGAATTCCAGTTCAGTTCAGTGTTTAGCTGTGGGTGTCTGTTTCTGCATCTATCAGCTACTGGATGAAGGCTCTAGGATGGCATATAAGGTTGTCATTATCAGGGAAGGGCATTTAAGGCAACCTCTCCACTATTGCTTAGATTGTTAGTAGGTGTCATCCTTGTAGATTCTCTGGAAATTCTCCTAGTGCTAGATTTCTCTTTAAAACTATAATGACTCCCTCCATTACGGTATCTCTCATCCTGCTCTCCTCTATTCTTCCCCCAACTCAACCTTCCTGATCCCTCATGTTCTCTTCTCCCCTTCTCTTTCTCCTAGCTCCCTCTCCCCTTCTTCCATGCTCCCAATTTGCTCAGGAGATCCTGACCCTTTCCCCTTCTCCGGGATACCATGTATGTGTCTCTTAGGGTACTCCTTGTTTTCTAGTTTCTCTGTCAGTATGGATGGTGGCCTGGTAATCCTTTGATCTATGTGTAAATTCCATATATGAGTGAGTACACTTTCTCTTTTCCATTGTTGTTCTCATTGAGATGTCTGATGTAGACTCTAGGGACTACAGGCCCACTTTGGAAGCAATTTCATTGAGAATGTCAGATGTATTTGTGTCAAGAGGGACACAGAAAACAACAGAATCAATATTTTCATAACTCTAAAGATTCAACAAATCTAATTTGTTCTAGTTGTTAGCAATTGCACAGTTTTATTTTTAAGAGGGGATTGATAAATGCTTCAGTGAAATGTTGTAAGTCTTTGTTTTATTGATGCTTATACTAAAATGCACAAAATATTCTCTTAAAGTGATAACCTGCTTTAAGTTCATATATTTGTCCATTTTTAAATTAGATTTCCTTTGAAGAGTTACATCAGAGGTAGAGCACATTCCTTTCTTATTTAGGGAACATCTATGGTGGAATTCACTATCACAGTGGGTAACATGGAAAAACTGCAGACGACTTGGGGGAACATGGAAATAATATAAGTTACACTCACAAAAAAAGAGCTTTCTTTTAAAGTGACTAGAATCCTCCAGAACAAAAGCTAGCTTGATCAAATTCTATAAAACCATGTGATTAGTCCTCCTAATTAAGGAGCCTAAAATCAAGGCCACCCTGGAATTAATTTCATTCTCCTACTTGCTGTAACTTTCAGAACAACAGCCTGAGATCCCAATCCCTACAATTCTTTCTCTCTCTGTCAGCCTTTTCATACCTCCTAGGAAGTTAAGAAGCAATGCTTCCTTTATCAGTTACCAGACACTGATTTCCAACATGAAAACCCCTCTCCACTCATTTCCAGTTTAATCATCCTGCATTTTCCAAATACATAAGTTTCTCTTCCATGGGAGCTTTCTCAATAGGCATCCCAGAATGCAGGTAAGCAAGTCTCTTTAATCTTGAGTGCCATTTTTAAATTTCAGAGGGTTTTTTTCTTGCTTCATTTTGTAGGATATTAACAGAATCAAGGGTTATGCACATAGCTCAAGAGAGAATAGGCCCCAGTATGCCCATCTTATACTGTGTATCACCGGCAACCTCCATTTCTAGCTAATGAAACTAAAGATAAATTAAATTCATCACCTTTGTTACAACACGTCTAGCTATATGCTATCTGTTACTGAAAGTACTATTGCTGATTATAAAAAAAACAAACAAACAGTTTCTTTGGCATGTTCCTAGCTAGTCTTCGTTATTTGGTATTTGATCCAAAACAAAATCATTAACACCCCAAATAGTTTTACTCTGATATCTGAACCCTGCAATGTTAAATGTTAATACAGTTTTCATCAGACTCTGAAGTATAATCATGTTTGGCAAACAAATGTTTATGAATAATTTAAAATCACTATTTTAGTCCTCCAAAGTGACAGTGTGATGTGTTTTCTAAAGGTCTCAGTCAGCTAATTAGACTGCATGGAAGAGTCCTCGCTGTGTCTCTATAATGGGTTTTATGATTATTTTTATTGAAATATTTCTTCCCCTTTGTTATGTAGGACTTAGCTGCTTTTCTCTCTAATACTTGACTACCAAGACAGGAGATCAAGTTGGTAATGTCTTCTGGATCATAACAAGCTCATCTATTTTCAGTGGTAAAAGATCTGTGGTAACAGCAAGGGCCAAATGAGTGCATGTCAGATGTGCTGACTGGTCCCAAGACAGCAGGCGACATGAAAGAAAAAAGCGAAGTTCAAGACCTCACTGAAGACAACAAGCCTCAGCAACAGCCTCCCAGCTGAGTGACACCAAGCCTGTAATGGAAACATTACTCGTTGAGGTAGACACACATGAAATATTAATTTCCTGGATAGTCTGTATTTGCATAGCAATGCTAAGTTCATCTCCTTGGCTGGTGCTGGCCTCAATTAGCAATTCGATTGTCATACCTGAGGTTTGAGGAAGAGGGAAAGAGAATATCTGTAGAAAATGTCCCTCTGGAAGCAGCAACACCAATGATGCTTATCACCACCATCATTAATTTAATCAGAAACCTCGAGGCAGAAGGCTAGAGCAATCTGTTAAGGAAACATTTTCTAAAATGAGGATTCTTCCCATTTCAATTAGGGTCTTGTTCTCCGTTTTTCTCTCCGAGATGTTTTATTTCTCTGCTCTCTCTCCCACCTCCTATATCAGTACTGATTAGATCTACAACCAGGGGCTGAGGTTTTACTAAAGAATGCCTGCCTGAAAAATGACAGTTTTACAACAACATGCTTCTCCCACAGCCTTCTTAACTGACTTCTTAAAATGACATCTCAATTAGTTCAGACCTACTGTGCCAAAGATAAGTCCTTGTATCTCAATGAGAAAATACTCCAGAGAGAGTGGAGTTTGCTTCACAGTGTGCTTGTTAATGCACTATTCTCTTTAATTAGTTTTCTACATGTGGCTCCCACTGAATAATTGTGTTGTTTCTGTGTGTTTGAATATGTGTGTGTGGGGGGGTCAGGTGCACAGAACAAAAGGAAAGCAAGCAAACAAAGATAAAGACAGTGGGAAGTATATCGTTCTTTTAGAATGGACTCCCAGGGAGAACTGTAGGAATATATAGCATATACAAATATCAACAGTTTCAGAATCTTAAATGTGCTGTTTTTGAAACTCCAAGAGAGAGATTATTATTAAATATACATGTGGTGTTTGGGAGTTCTCTTCTCAGAGATCCTCCCGACCGAGGATCCCAAGAAACATGTTTATTAATTCTGACTTGTCCTTGGACAAGCTCCCCCAAGGTGGTGACAGTCACTGTATGAAAGGATGATAACTTCTCTAGAGAGTTTCCTGACTGGAAATCATGTGAGTACCATGAAAGGAATTTGCTTTGGGAATTGGAGGGGGGAAAAGTACATCTGGAGGCAGGCATGCTGGACCATTCATGTAATCCCAGCACTTACTCAGGAGGCTGAGAGAACAGGAGTGGTGCAAATTTGAGTCCAGTCTGGGCTGCACAGTGAGTTCTAGGTTATTCTGTGTTACAGTTGGCACCTCCTGATATTGTAGACAACATCAATCTGGCTTTATTTTCTAGAATACATTGTCATTTTCAAACCTGCATTTATTCACACCTTCCAGTAGGTGTTTCTATAAAAGAAGAACCAAGTTGCCTGCTCTAAGCTCAAGGTTTGTTTTTTACTTATTTTTTATCTTTTTTAAAATTTAAATTAGAAAAAAGCTTGCTTCACATGTCAATCCCAGTTCCCTCCCCACCCCTCCTCCCCCACTCCCCCACTAACGACCTCCTAGACACCCCCAAATCCCCACTCCATTCCCTAGGGAGGATGAAGCCCTCCATGGGGGCTCTCCAGAGTCTGTCATTTCATCCAGGGCAGGGCCTAGGCCCTCACCCATATTTCCAGGCTAAAAGAGCATCCCTCAGTGTGTGATGGGTACCCAAAGTCCATTTGTATGCTCGGGATAAATACTGATTTACTACCCAAGGCCCCATAGATTGCCTAGGCCTCCTCACTGACACCCACATTCAAGGCGTCTGGATCAGTCCACGCTGGCCTCTCAGCCATCAGTCTGGGGTCCAAGAGCTCCTCCTCCTTATTTGTTCAGGTCAGCTATCTCTGTGGGTTACACCAACCCAGTCTTGACCCTCTTGCTCATCACTCCTCCCTCTCTGCAACTGGCTTTCAGGAGTTCAGTTCAGTGTTTATAAGCTCAATTTTTAAAATATAGTCATATTTCAAACATTAACAGTACCAACCATGGACATTCAAAGTCACAAAATTGCATGCAATATGTACTATTCACAAACCACTACAAGATCTAAAAAGACATGGTCAATTAAATTCACTTACAAGACAAAGTATTATTTTTTACTCAAATTAATCTTTTTGAAATTTGGAGACAGAAATTACAAAAGTATGTTTTAGAAAGATCAAGGAGAAACATTTCTTAAAATGTATAGCAGAATTCCAAAAGTACACAAAGTCTCAGACTTATCAGAGAGCACAGCATCCACCTGTGTGTGTGGTGCTGCAGGAACTAGTCTTCTGCATATGACAGTCCTTGTATTGGTGTAATAAGAAGTAGAGCTTTTGAAGCATTACATAAACATCCTCCAGCATATCAAGAGTCTTGTAATTAAGGACACAAGCACTAGTGAAATAAGCATTTTTAGAATAGTTATGATTGTTTCATGAATTAATAGAAATGCACTTACAGTTTAAGTGGGTAGATCCTAACCTCTCCACAAACATGAAATACAAATTAAAAAGGATCAGCCTAAACCACCCAAGGCAGCTAAATTAAAAAGGTGAAAACATAAAGAGCCCTAGTTTTTCTTATTCTGATTTCATATTTTCTTACAACCTATTGAAACGATAAGAAGCCTATTGAGTGACTTTTTCTTGTACAAAGACATTAAAATAGATAACAATAACATGGAATAGCCCTTGATCATCCTACTACTACTACTACTACACACACACACACACACACACACACACACAACACACACAAACACACACACACACACACACATACCCTGCTCCACAGAACATTCATACATACTGGCTTCACATATCTTTCAAGAATTACACCAATGGCTTTAGAACTGTTGAAGAGCTCAGTGTTCTTGGCATCATCCCAGGAACAATAACTATTTTATTAAGCTTATTTTTTAATATAACAGACTTTTAGATAGCTTTTTTGTTTGTTTTCCTATTGATGTGGAAACCAGGGGATAGAAATGTCCTCAAGCTAGAAGAAACTGCAATTCAAACTCAGGCACTTTAAGCCATGAAACTATCTGGTGTTCATAGCATGACAATCGTCTGGACCAGGTTTTGGGGACAAGTCAGCAGCATTCATGCTCATTACAATAACCCCAGACCTCCAGTTTTGCTTTTTAAATATGTCTAATTTGTCTGTGACTGAGATGGCTCAGCAGTTAAGAGAGCTTGTTGATCTTTCAGAGGACATGTTTTTGGTTCCCATGTCCTTATCATGCAATTTACAGCCCTGTATCTCCAGCTCCAAGGAATCTGAAGTCCTCTTCTGTCTTCTGTAGGTACTTATACACATATGCATGCCATGTACACACACACACACACACACACACACACACACACAAATAAAGTCATTTAAAAATGTAGAGCTTGAAATTTTAACTATTTTTGTCATTATTTTTAACTCTAATCTCAGTGTTTCAAATGATAAATTGTTCTGGCCTGTCTCCTAGATGTTCAGTTTTGAAAGGATGACTTGACTTAATATTGTTTGAATGATTATTATTGAGACATTCAGACTAAGGCATATACTATATGATACATATGAATTACAGTAACTTTTCTGCATGATTTTTTCCAATGAAGGATATAGCCCAAAGGTCATCCATGAGACATTAAAAATATAATTACTAGAAAATCTTTGTTAACATTATCTACTCATAGATCCAAATATTTCACTTACCTGCTTTAATAACTATTGTTTATAAACCTTTCTATTAGTCCAAGGAATTAGGATTGGCATGCCACATTTTAAAAAATAAGAAGTAGTAAAAACAAAAACCTTTTATTTCAACTGCTTAAAGGATTTCTTAGTAATATATATATATGTATACATACATACGTATACATATATTCAACTTTAAAAATTAAATTTTAACCTAGAGACACTTTATTTTGTGAACACTTATCTATACTACCTTTATCATTGAATGTGGTTTTGATAATTTTATGCTTCTTTCTACTTTAAATATATTTTAAGAGTTTTAAGTAATTCAAACATTTTATATCTCATATATATCAACATTTACTTTAGTAGTTTCTTTATTTAGCATCATATATTTTAGCTCTAGAATAGGCTAAATATTTACTTCTGCTACATTTTTAATGATATCTTCATTGTTTCTCATATCAATCTCTGTAACACATTTGCTATTTATACTGATGTATGGCATGAGAACTATATGTATTCTGGACCCTTAGAAATGAAGCATTTCTATAAAATTGGCCTTCCAGTGTCTAAAATCTGCTTTAGCATTCATTATTGCCTACTAAAATCATTAGTTTTAACGTTTGCCATTTAATATGATCAGTTCTACTAAAGATTTTTTGTTGTCATTGCTTTGATGTGTTTTGTTATCCTATTTATGCTCTCAGATATGTGATTCTTTTCCCTAGAAGTGTGATTTTTCACAACTGAACACAACCTTTAAAACATTCTGTTGAATTCCACCCATCCCAAGGCAGAAAGTTATTTTTCTACAAGTCCATCTAACATTAATTTGTTGTTGACCACAGCATTACCTCAGCACCTATTTAGTATGCACTCAACTAGATCTCCCAGATCTTTTTCACATGAATCTCTTTAGTCTGGTCTGATTTTCTGAAAACGCTGACAATTAATCTGCAAGCCTTTCATCTGAAGACCAAAGTACATACATTTGACTCATGTGTCATCTTCAAATGGTGATTGAATTTCTTATTTAAATAAGATTATGCTATTATCCTGAATTGTGGAAGGAGCCAAATGCTGCCTTTGATAGGACCAGTAGTTCAGAGTGTATGAACACTAGGGGCCCTGTTTGGAAAACCTTTCTTGTAAACATTCCATCTCCCAAAGCCTTAGACATATGATGGCCATACAGTGAGGGGTGCTTCCCTTTAAAACACATATCTCCTGAATGATAGTAGGAATTTCATGGGATATCTTAGAGGATACTGAGAAGCAAAACTTCCCAGATTATGAAGAGAGTTTCAGACACCAGAAGAGCTGTGCAAATCACTTTTCCCCCTTGCAAAGTCCTTTGTGATCTTCTTAAGCCCATCTATTCAGAGTAAAGGTCAAGTGGGCAAACCCAACAATTCTGTTTTCCCACAAAGCTGTTGCAGTTTTCAGTCTCCTGACAGCCATCACTAGGAGTCTATTATCTACCATTCTGTTTACAGCACCACCCAGATCCTTAACTGGAAACCCACTAAAGGGCTCCTTCCTTTCATGGGTTGACTAGAAGCTCCTTGTAATGGCTTCGCGTCATACATCTAAAAGCCTTTCCCCCTGCTCTGTTTGTTTAAGGAAGGCAATTTGAGGAAGCAGAGCCTACCCTAAACAAGCTTTTCAATACTCAGGAGATCAAATGCAAGCTAATTTGCTAATCAAGATCCCTTCCAGTTCATTAGGTATCACTGTAAAGGAGCATTCTGCTGATGGCAGGTCTGTTGTCAAATACTGTCTTAGGATTTGTTATTTACCTTCTGGAGTACTCTACATCTTCACTTTAAGTAACAGTTAGTGTTTATCTTTTTAAGGCAAACAGCAGAACACTAAAGTTTGTTCTGGAATGTTCCAGACCACAGGCTGCTTTATAGGATGTGTGTGTGTGTGTGTGTGTTTGTGTGTGTGTGTGTGTGTGTGTGTGTATGTAATTTCTGAGGTAAAATTTTTTCCTTGTCTCCTAACCTCTTTAGATTGGCAGCTTTTTCATGATCAGAACCTAATCCAGTCCAAGAACTTAAATGTAAAGAAATAAAACCTATTCAGTTAAAGTCATTAACTACTGGGCAGGTAAAAAATTCAAAGCTCTTAATTTCCAAGTTCAATAGAGTAAAAGAAAATCGGGAAAAGCATCTTCTAAGTAGGCTGTAAGCTAGCACAGCTTAGAAGGTGCTCACATGTTTACAAGAATCAGAACATCACCAAAGAAGCTCATGAAAATCCAGACAACATGTTTTATTGCATTATACCCCAGAAAAGTGGAAACAGACAAGATCTCCTGAGCAGATTGGGAACATGGGGAGAGAGGAGAAGGAACCAGGTAAAAGAGAGGGGGATAAGAGATGGGTAGAAGAAGACATGGGGAAGCAGGAAGGTTGAGTCGGGGTAAGAATAGAGGAGACCAGGATGAGAGATACAAGGATAACACCAACTGGAAAACTAAGTAATAGCAGAGAGACTACATTAATAGTCATTACCATATAATGTTGTCCTAATCTCCACATACTGTTCTTTTCCTAATATTTATGATGGGAAGTCAATGAGGAGAATAGTTGGGGAGCAGTTATCTTGAGAGAAAACAGCTTTACTCACGTCTCATTTCTCCCATTTGTGGCCCATGAATAAATCACTTCTTTTCCCCTGTCCTCCATACCTTTGCAGTAAAATTTATTCCTGTCTTGAGTGACCTCACTCTAGCATCCAACAAACTTGCTGCTACTGCCCAGGTACCTCTCACACATCCTCAGCATTCCTCTCTGATCGCAGCACTACCACACTGTCAGTGCAGGGTCTTCTCCTACGATATTCTGTGGCACCCCTTATTCATCCCAATAACACTTTATACTAATGGGGCAAAAATGGATGTTTGCATCCAACACATGCATCACAGTCACTCCAAAAGTTTATGAAAAGAAAGATTTCTAGGTCCCACAGGTGTCTCACTGAATAGAAATTTCCAGAAACAAGGCTTGGAAATAGACAGCTGAAACAAACTTCTCAAGAAATAGAGATGTGTTCTAACTTCAGAACTGCTAGAGAGGAAATATATTCTACTAAATGGTGAAATAGATTACAGCTACATTTACATCTATAACCTATCAAGAGAATAAGGCACTCTTGACACTCAAATGACACTGCTTAACATACAATATAGCTTTTTTAGGTAGGTAGAACATTTATGCCTTGAAAAGTTAAAATTCTCAAGAATTCCTATTCTAACCTCAAATGTGAAATTGTAACTTGCATGTATCACCCGCATTCAAAACCCATTCGAGGAAAAGTGTGTGTGTGTGTGTGTGTGTGTGTGTGTTTGTGTGTGTGTTCAAGAATGTGCTTTTAAAACAGACATTTTAATTAACCCCAATCTAGTAGACAATGCTGAAACACATGGGATGTAGGACATTTTTGACCTATAACCTCCAAGTGATAATGATGGTGATAAATGAGGCTCCATTCCTGGTCTAGGAATACTTGCCACAGGCATACTTTCTGAACAACTCCGCTCATTTCTCAGTGCCCCATATTAAGTAACAATGACATTAAGCACAAGAACAGGGAAAAAAAGGGGAGGGAATCAAAAGAGAATTAAAAGAAAACGAAGAGTAACAAGAATGACGCAGCTCCATACATACCCTTCTCCCCTGCAAACAAAACAAAACAAAACAAAACAAAAACAAAACAAAACCAAAAACTGAATTCCAATGAAGATGCTTAGAAGTTAAAACTGCCTTCAAGGTCAGTTCTGCCAGCAGCACTGGTATTTCCTGAGCATTTCTGGTGCTGATTCTTGGGTTTTAATTAGCAAGAGTGCCACCCGAACAGGAATTCTGACAGTTCTCATGGACTCAGACCACTCGCCCTTGTTATGAAAGTCTGCTTTCATCTGTCTTGTAGCACCATTGATTTGAGCACAGTTGCTAATGCTAACAATCATCTCATTATTTTCTGTGTAACCTAAAGAATAAAAAATACGCTCTCCTGTAAAAAGCCTAAGACATATTTTATTTTTTAAAAAGTCCATTGGCTTTTGAGAAAATGTGGAGTAGCTGTACAGTTTTCTAAATGCGAAATTATTTCTCTATGTGAGTCATAAACATTGATTTTGGCATTTTGCCTACACCAAGAAAAACGGGGCTTTGAAGCCAATGAACAACTGACTTTACACAGAGCCTGTTATAATCCCTCACCCCCTACCTTCTTAGAAAAGCAGAATTCACAGTGGTTGGTCAAAATTCTGTTTGGGGCTAGAATAGACCAAGACCACTCAGAAGTTTCTAGAGCCAATTAAATACCCCTGATTTACTGATTTAATAAAGAAACGCTGTCTTCTGACCTAAAAGGGTCAATGAGAACAAACATCAACAAAAGGGAAATGTTTTCATTGAAAACACAGGGAGGTTTCTAATGTGCGTCTGTGATGCATTCATTATCAGTGGGAAGTTCTGGTGGGAGGGTGACAATCCATGCAGGAAAAGTCTTCACACTAGGCTGCTTGCATCTTTACTCAGACAAGTTAGAATTTAAGCAACCAAATGCACCAAGGTTTTTGGGTACACTTAATTCAAATAAACAGTGGTTCTTTCTTTCAAGCCATTTTGGTCAACCACAAACCTGGAAAAAAGGTCTTCAGTGTAGAATCTTCTGCTAGTGGATGATCAAACTGCCTTTCTGCTGTACTGACTGGTTCTGTGGGTTGAGGGTCTAGCCTAACACATTGGTCCTTACTTTTGGCTATTGCTCAAAATAATACACCATCAAAAGATCTATAATGTAAATGATGTGAAATGACCTTTTTAGAACTGTCAGATATCCTTACTTTAAAAGTTATCAATTCCATAAAGTCATAGAAAAAACATACAAGACATAGTATACTGAAATAGTCCTTTTTTGTTTTGTAGTTTTATATGACTTACATATCTTTCTTAATGTCATTTGTGAGCATTTAGTCTTCTGAATATCCCATCATGAGTATCTTCAAACGTACTACAAATCTGAAAGTTGTTTGCAGCGAGTACCTGTAGTTATTTTACCTAAATTTTGTCAGTATTGTCACTGTACCTGGACTTCTTATTCTACATATCTATGTATCTTGTCCATTGCTCTACCTACAATTTTATTTTTGATATATTTCAATGCAAATTATACACATCAAGATGTTTCCTTCTATAGACTTAAGCATGTATATCTGTAATATTCACTATTTTATATAATAATTATATACAATGTAACACAATGATGTTGAGTTTCATTTCACTGAGTTATGACAATAACAATCTTGATTTAATTCCATAATTTCTATGAAGCATGGTCAGGTTTTAGCTGTTTCTTGACCTACACAACCTCTCCATGTATCATAGTTAGCTCACTCATTTCCAGTCACACAGGGTAAAAGCTAAATTGCCAACTACACCAATATTAACAGTGACTTCATTATTCCAAAAGGCTATGCACAGCTTTAACCTTTCTTTTCCTCTTATCCTTATCTCCTTTAAGGTTCTGTTTCAGGCCTTAACTACCTGCCTGTGGAGACTGTCTGCTCAGTTACATTTGTCCTATTATTAACACTTCAGATACACATTGTTTGTTTCTATTAAATGTCTGTCTATGTTGAGCTTTGTACACTATGTAATGCTTCTGTATAGTATGCTGTAATGGGAAATCCACCCTGCCTGCACCTGCTGTGCTGACCACGCCCATTTGGGCATGGTCAAGGTGAGGACATCCTAAAGTGAGTTTAGGTCTGGGGTCCAGCAGGTGGCTCTCTCTTGCATCTGGTTGGGTCACAGGGAGCAGCCTGTGCAGATCTTCAGATTGGCAACCTATGGGGCATATCTGCTTCTTGTGTAAGAGACTTCCCACTGAAATAAACTATATTTAACCTATATTTGAACCTGCTCCAATGAATCATTTTCTGTGTATCCACAGTGTGCTGTACAATAAGCTCCATCATTATATGCACTATATGTTTTCAATTCACTAGGTTACCCAACACAGTGAAACCTAGGAGCAAAGAATAGAAGAACATTCATGGAAAAAATTAGTTGTGTTTGGGCTCCTCTATCCTGGACAGCACCATGTTATTCTGTAATGAATCTGCATGCTTACATTCTATCCTCTCTATAAAGGTTTGAGTTTTAATGTTTATTTTTTCATTTATCTGCTTGTACACCAGGAGATGGACTAAATATGGGACTATTTAAGGAAGGATGTAACAGAAATATTTCTGTCCTCCTCACTCTACAGAAGTGGAAACATGTAAATATGACACAGGCTGAAAGGGGTGTTAGAAATTCAGGCAAGGGCATCTGATGTCAATCACAGAAGCATGGAAATCTTGCCATTGAAAATGGCCTCCAAGCTGAGGCTTAGAGTAGATCTTAGCCTTACTCTACTTCCTTTGCACACTAAATTCAGACCACCTTCTCTCTCATGTGTGAACTCCCTTCCACTTTTATCCGTATGTACTGTGGAGCACGTTTCCCTACATGGAGAAAGAGCTGGTAATAATAAGGTGTCAGATGACTCTCACTTGGTTTGTAGCAAGTAAAACCCAGGAAAAGTTCAAAGCTATGACTATATTATCTTTCTCGCCATTGGTTTCCTTCTTGAATATCCCACAGTGTCTATGAAGTTTAAGCTCAAAGAACTTATTATGTTTCTACTCTGTGCAGTTGAGTTTAGCTCCAGAATATGAAAGCACAGCTGTGCCAGGGCCGCAGAAGCCCTGAAATCTGTCAAAGTCCATCCCTACCAATATTTGTCAGCTTCTCTGGGAGAGCAGGAACACATCACAGGGGATTTTTGCTCTCCCTTAAAAATGTGTGAAATAGGCTAGGCTGAATGCAGTCAACATCTAACACTTGCACACATTTATGCATTCAGCCACGTGTTAGATGTGTAGAGTCCTGTGGTTGTTTGTACTGACTGCAGGAGAGCAGGCATTTCGTAAACAGAAGGTAAGACATTAGACGAAAGAAAGGTATTTAAGGGTTATGCCAAACAACCTTTGAATAAGGGCAGCCAAGGTACTTTTATGTATTGGTGGATAGAAAAATAAAAATACTGCCCTTTACCATTAGGTTGCTAGTAATAATATTAAATGGCTATGCCCTTTTCCAAGAAGAACACACTCATCATTATTGATTATAAAATTAATGTGTCCATCTCTCAAATGTACAGACAGCATGCTTTAAATCTTTTGGAAAATGTGAATTATTCCATCAAGGAATAATTTGAACATGACATGAACCTTTCTCTTTTGCTTTGTGTTATTGTACTTGTTAGAAGCAATAAATGACCTCATCAGACTACAAGCACCAAACTGAACTATTTGGGAAAACACAGAGTGCATGTTCACAGGCTCAACCATGAATGAGCAATTTTAGTTTACTATATGTTTTAGAGGACTTTTCATTCACCTCTAGTATTACAGTTTTCTTGTATATTTCAGACAACTCTGTTTTTACTTCTTTATCATTCGCTCCAAGTTGTAGCTCTTACAAGAGTCTCTCATTGATTATTGGTAGTTCCACTTTTCCAAATATTTATACGTATAAAACTTTTCTACCAGTTAGCTAAGATCTGTCTCAGTATTAGAACATCTAATTTAAAATTAAAGTATTATTACATAATTCTATTTTTACATAAGGTTTGGGATTTTCACTTTGTAACTTTATAGTGATGTGAATTTTGTGAAATATATGTTATCTTAAAGAAGAACTGAATGTATTCTTTGCTATGTGTGGAATTTTTCCAAGCTCTTCACTATAATTTACAAGTGTCTTATATAACGATATAATGGAATATAAATGTAAGCATTTAAACAGAAGCAGTTTCACTTTAACAATGTTTTCAATTTGAAGTGATAGCAATGATTAAGAGGGAAAGAAGTTACTTCTCTTGTGGAAACAGAAATCCAAAGAGCACATTGGTAGGAGCAAGTAGTAACTGATACTGTGAAAGAATCACTGACCATGTTCATCATTGCCTGACAAGATAATTCCCCAATACATAATAGTACCCACTGTCTAGTATGCTCTTGGAAGTAAACATTACAACGTTTTGGAAAAAACTGCAAAAATATTCTCCAGCATGAGCAAAAGAATCCAACAATAATTGAACTAAAAGCAATTTTAGCTACAGTGACTGTACAAGTACTGCATTATACTAAAATAACAATAAAACCAATCACAGACCTTCTGTGGATAAGTGTCTTGATCTTTGCTGTAGTGTTTTGAAGCAGTTGTCTTGCTAAAACTGAAGATAAGACATGAGACCCCATAACAAGAGTCCAGGGTTGTTTCTGTTAACTAACTCCAGAAAGAACTCAGATCTAAGTTAACACTTTCAAGGTACCACTAGCACTACTCTGTTTTTTTTTTTTTGTTTCGAGACAGAGTTTCTCTGTGTAGCTTTGGAGCCTATCCTGGCACTCTCTTGAATACCAGACTGACCTTGAACTCACAGAGATCTGCCTGCCTCTGCCTCCCTAGTGCTGGGATTAAAGGCTTGCACCAACAACGCCCAGCCTCTGTTTTAAATATATGTTTACCGGTGCATGTATATTATTAGCACAGGGCTAGTGGATCTCTAATGGATAGAAATACAGAATAGGCTTGCAAAATATTGTAGAAGGCAATTGGAGAGATGGTTTTATGCTCTATATTTTTAGAGCACAGGGAACAGAATGACTTTAGAAATAATATTTGACAGAATTTCATGGTTTATGCATTTTCTGGACCTCTTTTCTATGCCATGTATCATGAGATTTTCATAAGACTTTGATGAGGTTGGGGATAGTTTTGAAATGCTCATAAACTCTGAATAAACTGCTGTTGTCATACTTGGATTTTTGCTTGCCTTTTCTTTCTTGTAAAAGAAAAGGGAGAATTAGTATAAAACAGCAGGTCTGCAAATTTCTAAGGCAATAAAGGAAAAAAAATACCTGACAGAGCAAGTCCAAACCAATTAAGCAGAACAAAAACCATTTTCCAGGGAATAAAAGCATACCTGAATATCAAACATAGGTCTAATATTGATGCAAATAAATTATGCAGCTCTAATTGTGGGATTTATATAAGTGTATCATGTCATTCCTAATACAGTCATAATATTTTATTAAAATGTTATTAAAATTCATACTTAGATGGCCCTGTATATTTGAATTAGTGTTGTTACATCACTACAGTTCTTTCTGTACAATCTAAGAGTCTGAATAATTATAAAATTTAGAAGATTTTAAATTATTGAGGTGAACAATTGTATTGAGTGATGATTCATAAGCCATAGTACCACACACATGGCTGAAAGGCATCCTATATTGATGACAAATTGGATGAAGGCCATGAAAGAGCAGGAGAAGATAGACTTTTATAAGAGAAGTTACATAACGTTTAGTGGAAGAACTAGCCCCTTTTTCATGTATCAATCAGTATGATAGAACAAGAGGTTATAGAATAAACTATGGAATACTTGGGTGAATATGGTTTTCCTATATTTTGTAGAAGTAGGTTACAAGGCCCATCAGAGACCAAACCATATCTAGGCTTCTTTCTGTCTTATAGCTTTGAAAGACTGTTGAGTCAGCAGGCCCCCCTCATTGTGATAAAGGTCTATCCCCATAATGGTGCATCGGCCTTATGGGTCGGTAATAAAAGGAAAGGCTCAACTAAGAAAAAAATTTAATAGTTTTACAGAGTCAACAGAAGCATAGATGATGGCCTTACAGAGTTCATCTCAGAGCCCAGAATTTCAGGATGATGCATTCTACATTTACTGCAATGTATTGTGGTAGTAGAGATAAGGCAGAGCTGAAGGTAAATTTGGTACAGTCACACTTCAAAATGTATTAATGATCTATAGGGAAACCCCTCCCCCATACAACCGTGACCAAATCTATGGAACCATTCTACTAGATCAGAGCTCTGTAGATGTCTATCAGCACAATAGAAAGGATTATTGTTATTTTAATAAGATACTCTACAAAATGACGGTGAGGAATCTGACTTCACATCATTCACTTCCAACAAAAACTCCAGTGAAAATCAAGTAGCTGTGAGAACTTTAAGTCACCTTTTTATTCTCCTCTTTTGTTAAAGAAAATCTCCCTAATAACTATATCAATATTTTATGGTGCTGCTTATAAGAATGAATTCCACACACTTGACTAGGGAAAAGGTCCCCTCTCCCTGTGTGAAAATAATTTTCTTGATGATAGTCTGCAAATGAAAATAAGCACAAATGTACCTTAAGAACTCTATTGTAAACCAGAAAGTATGTTGCTGGACAAAGATGGAAATTAAGTAAGTTGTAAAATACATATCGATTTTTTCACTAATAATGACAGAATTAAGCAGTGACCACTCAAACATCTTTTAAACATGAGTATTCTATTATTACTGACATTCTGACTCAGGAATCTAAGCACACGCTATCTGAGAAGTTCTGGGGCAGAAGGTAGTATAGCTCAGCTTGTTAGCAGCTGCTGTGATGAATTCATCTTGACCATCAAATTGAGTGGGTTGAGAATTACCTAAGAGATTAATAAAGTGAACATTGGGTATGTTTATGAAGATCATGTAGAAGAGTAACAAGTAAAGAATGCCTATGTGAGTAGCTCTATTCTATAGTCTGGGGGTCTGTATGGAATAAAAGGAGAGACTGGAGAAATCCTAGGAGATCATAGGCATCCCCCCTCTTTCTCCTTCTGACTGCTGTGGCATGAATTGTTCTGTGATGTCTCCCATTCCAGGGTGGCTTAAGCAACTCTGTAGCTATGAGCTTTACAAACCATTCCTTATTAAGCTTGTCAACAAGAAGGAAAATAATACATCTTTGATTAACTTATTTGTAAAATTTGAGAATAACATTGCTTCTTCCTGAAGATAGCTAGTTTTTCAGATATCAGATACAAGCTATTTGATATCTTCCCCTCTCTCCTGTCATCTGTAAATAATGAACCTTCACAGCAACCATCAATGGTTCATTAGGAAGTTCTAGGCCATCCCTAATGCTAAGTGTCTTCCCTTCTCCTCAAGTATGCATGAGATGATACATGGTTATTTTATTTTAATCTTTAAGTCCTCAAAAACTCTAACAATGCTATTCTATCTCTTTCAGCCCTGTCGTGTAGCAGGAAAAATTAAAGCTTTGGTGCATTATCAAAGTTCATAGGCCAAATTCAGCTCATTTTCCTTCCTTTACAGGCCATAGCAATATACAGTTATAAACAGTCTTCCTCATTAAGGCTAGCCCCAATAAATGCAGGTAAGTAATAAAGCCACCCAGGCTTCTATAATGTAAAAGGTTTATAAGAATGGCTGCCATGGACAATAAGAACAAGAGTTCAGAGGCCTTCTGAATCATACACAGGATAAAATATCAGAAATATTTAGCAAAAAATATAATGTCCCCTATTTTCTTGTTGAAAGAAAAAGTCTAATAGACAAGTAAGTAATCTTTTAGGTATTGGTTATAGTAAGGATCATGAATGTAGAGATGATGCTTATAACAGGAAAGAAATAATTTTTAAAATAAAGGTAAATTTTAAATGAATTTTTTATGAAAAGGAAAGAATATACTTCCAAGATCATATCACATATTTGCCTGGTGATGTGAGGTTGAACATGTGATTGAAACTTTTTTTAAAATTAAAGTGACGTTCACCAATATGTGTTCTGTGAAAGGCTGGATCTAGACGTAGACAACTTAAGTATTTGAGAGGAAAAAAGTGTGCTGAACTCAAGTATATTTAGATGTTGATGTCATCTCAGACCAGATAATTCAGAGAGGAGAATAAACCCACAAGCCCTGAGAAACACAATGCTAATCTTACTCTAGAAGTTTCCTGAAACTATTCTTCCATTAACCTCTTTCAAGAGGTTGAAAATTTAGAAGGAATCAAGTAGAAAGGCTGCAGGACAGGGCAAGTGGTGATCCCATTTAACAGACTCACATTTGCTTCCTACATGTTATGTACCAGGAAACATTTCTGACCTGTGCTTAGTGATTCTAAATTCTGCCTGCTGTTGCTAGTTCTTCTTTCCATTTGGGGTTGTGCCATTTCTGTTTCTGTGTGCTGTGAAGGTACCTTGCTGTGCTCCTGCACAGAGATGGTAAAATCAAAGAGAGACACTGTGTTCTACATGCACAGTGCACAACCTTACTGCAAATGAGGAAACCAGAGTTTTCTCAGTAGGAAGTGACTTGTGTGTCTAGAGCTGTTTTGTTTCCCCATGCTGCGGTATTAGAGAAAAGATAGACATCATAGGCTCATCACATCTTCGAACATACTTTGCTCAGTGGCCATGAACAAGTCAATGAAAACACATCATTTTTGTAACTTTTATTAGTAGTAATTTTGTAATAATAGTTTGTATCATTTACCATGAAGATACTAGTTTATCTTCAAATCAATAAGCTTATAGTTATTTCAACTATTGGGATAATTTTTCATTCATTGATTTTAATTTATTTAATTTTAAAAAATATAAGCTGTTTTAAAGTTTTATTTATTGTATGTGTGTGTATGCATGCAGGGTGGGGTAGGTGTACACATGCCACTGTACATGTGCAGAAATTTGAGTGCAACAGGTGGGAATCAATTCTTTCCTTCCTTCTGGTGGGTTACAGAGGTTGAACTCAGGTTACCAGGCCTGGTGTCTGAACCATCTCACTGAGCTCTTAACATTTAATAGCTGGACAAACATTGTGATTAGTGATGATCTTCATAAAGGCATTTGAGGAAACTATTTTCAATACAATAAAAATTTACACTATTTTGCACATAGGTAATTTTAACTGAACAATTTTACGGACTTTTTTTGGATGGTAGAAATGGTAAAAATTAAGAAGAGAAGATTAAAATGCCCAAGACTTGATACTGAAGTAAACAACCCATCTATACAGAAGGGAAGAGACGCCTGGCGCTCTTGAAAAGTATTTGCCACATCATGGTGGAATTTAAGAGGCTGAAACAGTAAAATGAAATTTTAAAATGGTTCATCAGAAAAACATTGATCCAGCATGATATTTTAAAATGAAAACTACAGTTTCCATTATTAAGTTAATTTATAAGTATTAAGGTATTTTACTATTGCTCAAGATTGTTGATGATATTTTTGTACTTTTTGTAGGGTTATTTAAACAACCTAAAAGTATTTCACAAATATTACGATCAAGTAATGCTCAGTTTTTTTTCAAAAAGAAAACATAAATTAAAAAGTGCCAATTAGAAACATAACCTATATACAATTAGCATTTAGAATTTCTGATTTTTCAATTAGGATCTGAAGGCATAAAAGCATTTCTCCATGGAGGCTGCCTCAATCCAATAATGTTTTAAGAAACTGGTTCAAGCCAGGCGGTAGTAACACACATTTTATCCCTAGCACTCAGGGGGCAGATACGGGTAGATATCTGTGAGTTCCAGGCCAGCCTAGTCTACAAAGCAAGCTCCAGGACATCTAGAGCTGTTATACAAAGAAAACCTGTCCTGAAATGTCAAAATCCAAAAACAAAAAGAAAGAAAGAAAAGAAGTAAAAAGGAAAGAAAGAAAAGGAACAGGTTCAAAGCTGGCTGAAAAAGTATAACTTCAGTTCAAAGCTGTCAGATTTCCAGGTTGCATCTGTGTTCCATACACTTCCTGATACAGAGTCTGGATACCTCCTTACCCTCCATAATGGGAGCGAGTAATGGTACTGCTAACACAAGATATGACAAGAAAATCACTCTGATGGACTAATGAGCTTATTACTGTCCTTGAGAAAAAGCAGTGTTCAAAAATCATGTTTCAAAAGATAACATTGAAATTATTTTACTTTTGATTCATAGTAAAGAAGTATATGATGATTACTGGTTGAAAACCACCTGGGTGGTTTTGTTAATATTTGACTAATAAGGTAAATGGTAATTAGTTTAGTCGGGCATTGTTTGTTTAATACAGGTTACTAATTTTTCTTTATCTCAGGTAACAACTAGTACTTTACAGATAATTATTAAATAGGCATAGTTGCTATCCTTGGAAACATAATCCATATGCATACTACCAATATGCACATGCATATATAACCATATATATCATAACTATATAATTTACTCTCATTAGCAAAAGGCAGATAACATTATCACTGCCTTAAAGGTGAATTAAAGAAGCCACAAAGATGAAATTCATTAAGAAGGTACAGTGGGTGAATGACATGGTCAGAAGGCAAACTCAGTCTGTTTCAGGAGTCTGAGTTCTAACGCAGTGTTTCATAATCGGTTCGATGTGGCACTAATAGTACAGTCAACTGCTGAGACGATCAGATCTCTCATTACCCAGCAGAGAGGAAAAATCAAAGGCAGCACAGGGAGTAGAATAGGCGGTGGACTTCCATCATCTTAGAGAATTTTTGTTGATGTGTATACTACATGCAATATGCAGGAACAGGTGTCCCATGAACTTCTAGGGCTTCCGCAAATTTTCACAGTACATCATGAGTAAAGATACATATAACTTATAGGCTTAAAGATCCATACTCTTTAATAATACATTATCTCCTGCTTCCAATTTCATAGCTGGAAAATTTTGGGTGTCTTGACATAATACCTCTCTTATGTAGAATCACTTAGTAATATATGCTAATGCAATCATTTGTATGTTAAATAGTATATATCAGACTTTCCCTTGACAATTTTTCTCAGAAGTCACATGGTTAAGTTTACACGCACACACACACACACACACACACATATACACACACACACTTTTAAATAATACATACTGAATAGTTTCTTCCTGAATCATGAAACATGTTAGAAACTTGGGCTTCTGATTATCTTAATTCTGGGATATTATGATGAGTAAACCATTCACCCCTCCCCCACACACAACTGCCTACAGTCTAGTTCAGTGACCATGTAGAGATGGTAGTTGGAGATACAATGAGTAAATTGGACTGGAAATTTAGTGAGCTTGCTCAGAGAAAGATCAGATGTTTAGAATAATGAAGCCATATGAAATCTGCCCAATCATCTTTAGGAGATAGAGTAGCTAATGTGGAAGATGACGGTGTCAGTTTGTCTATTACTGTGGAGTAGAAGATAAATTTAACATGGAAGAGAATGGTAGAAGGCTAGGTTAAAGGATACACACTCATGTTGGCGCTTCTTAGAGAGATCAGGTCTCCTCCCCACAGGTTGTTTTCCTTCTTTTCCAAGTGCAATTGGGTATAATTGGAGTGCAAAGATTATCGATTTTTACTACTCACTGTATAAGTTTGTATTCTAAACATAATATTTCTTCTGTATTTTAATTTTTAAAAGGTTCCTTTGGTACCTTCTACTCTCAAATACAGTTAAATATTATGAGATCAAAGCAATTTTTCACCCCATTCCTGCCAAGCCCTTAAGAGTCTGTGATCTTTGAAAACCTAATTAATAATGTCTTCACTTAAAGCTTGCTGAAAATTTTATATTCAGTAATATGCTTCTTGTTTTATATTTTATTGTTATATCTTTTCTTTTGAGTTTGTTTTCTTTAAAGATATAAGATAAAAATTGATGTTTCTAGATTGAATTTTACCCACAGAGAGCCACAGAAAAACTTACTCGATCACTGCATTTGTTGCCTTTTTCTATTATCATTTATTTTATTGTACTTAAATTTAACTTTTAAATCTAAGTATTAGCATAATTTGTCTTGTCATTTCTGGTATGATTAATGTCAATGGATTACTCACTAAAGATAAAATCAAACTAAGTTTCTACAAATGTTTATTAAGCAGTTAACTCCTTATACATAGACTATCAGGATAGTGGAAGCATGACTTCCTCAGTCTTGGATCATGGAATGGCCCTTGGAAGAGTCCCTTTTTGTTTGTACTGTAATCGACTGAATTTCCCCTAAAAACAAAACTTTCTCACTGTACTACATTGGAAATGGACAGACAGGAATGGAACCAGACTTACAGCTGTTAACAGTGGAGTCTACAGTGAAAAGAGCCTTGGCAGATGGCAATCTGCGTCTCATTAGCTTCTCCTTCTATTCACCATGGGGCCCGGGAGCTCATGACCAGCCCTAGAATCCCACTTATAAACTGAAGACATTTGCTTGGCTGACAAATGGGCTGCTCAAACACACTGCCTTTAAATTCCTTTCAGAAGCTGATTCATTAGCTAAGAGGGCGTTCAATACAGCATGGATATAAGGACAATAGTGCTCAGAACTTCAGTAGTGGATCAATAATTATTTCCTCCTCCAACTCACAGCATCAAAGTCCCTGGTAGAGCTCTGATATTCATGTGTCTAGCTTGGGAGTCCATCTGCAGTCCAAAAAATCCAATAGTCAACTTCCATTAAAAAATTAAATAAGTAATATATTGAAACGCTTTTCAATTATGTTTAGAAATGTACAGAGAAGCGTATAAATAGCCATTCTGAGTATGGAGCCTGCTTGCAAGGTTTAATTGTGTTGGAGGGAACTGAACTGACAGCTGTGGAGGCAGAGCGTTGAGTTGCTCAGTCCGGAAGGAGAGGTGAATCCAATTAAGAAGATGGCAAAGCTGTCACCTCACTCAACTATTTCATTATTAGTTGCACTTTGCTTTTCTAAGCTTTGCAAAGGAGAGGGTATAGAAGTAATTCATCTAATCCAGTACATATCAAATTTTTGGGACTGACTTATGAATTAATATACAAGGTATCTTCTTTCTTTCTCACTTGCAACTGTATATTTCCATTCTTAGGTTTTTATCCTCAGTATCATCTATTCCTCCTTCTGTTTTAGATACATACATTGGGAGAATAACCATTTCTTTTTTATTAGGTAAATAAGTGGGGGAAGTAGGAGGGGTGGGATTGAATACCACTTAGATTTTTGCTCTCTTCAAAGTGGCTTGCAGCTAAATTTTTGCTCAGCACCCTGTGACAGCAGCCATAATGGAGGCTTCTGTTTTATTTTGCAGCAACACACACAGCACACAGCAACGGCAAATGTGCAAATTCAGTAAGATAAGGGTGCTCTTAAGAAGACTGCTTCTCACCATCAAAGCATGCAGTTAATCAGTAAATATTTATTGGTTTAGCGATGATATATCTAGTGTGAAGGGAGCTCCTCAGAGAAGGGGCACATTCCTGACAATTTTGTTGTCAGTGTGTACTGAAAATGTGCATTACACACACACACACACACATCATAGTAACACACACACAGTCTCTCTATCAAACACACACATGCACACATACCATACACAGTCACACACAGTCTCTCTCTCTCTCACACACACATGCACACATGCCCCCCCCACACACCCCAGTCACACACACACACACACACATTCTCTCTCTCTCTCTCTCTCACACACACACACACACACACACACACACACACACACCTGACAAATGACTTTTAGGAGCAGTGTGAGTTCAAGAAACTAGTTTTGAAGAGATGGAAGAAGGAATTGCTAACCCAGGCACAGAAGAATAGGTGAACACTGACTACTGCATTGAAAGCTGAACTGTGACTTCATGTTATCACTGAGAAAATACCACCAAAACTTTCTTACCACGAATAGCAAGAACCTGAAAGAAAATAAAGCTGCAAAGAAGGTTTTCTTTTATTTTTAAATAATTAAAAATAAATTTAAATAAAAGTGTATGCTATAAAGTTCATATATCTTTAATAATTTTTCCTTCATTTCTGAGTGTGGGGGCATATGTGATGGATATACACAGCTGAGTGCTCTGATGGACTCTAAGGATAACTTGGGGAAGTTGAATTTGTTCTTCTTCCATGTGGGTTGCAAGGAACAAAATCATGTCACTAGGCTTACCAACAACTTCCTTTATTCATTCAACCATCTTCCTGACCCGTAACACACATCTAAAAGAATGCCTAAAATAGGTGGTTCTTCATTCAGACACTATTGATTTCTGAGTAAACAACATTTCCATTGTCTTTTTATTCTGATTTATGACACGAATAAATAGCAATGAGAGAACAGCAGAATGTAACAAGAATAAAAACAGAGAACAAGTTATTAAGAAAGAGAGAATGGAAAACTTAGTGAAATAGAAGGTAATAATTCAAAACTAGTTGCCTGAATCCATTTAGGGAAAATAGAACTCTGTGAGATTAATTCACTCAGAAGGATCACTTATCATATACAAATTCTTACACATAGTACTCAAAAAAATGTGTGGATAATTATGGCTTCCTGAAAATCTTATATATGGTTAAATATTTTATCAGAGTAATATAAATGTTCTGTTAAATAATTTTATTAGATCATAATAATCTAGAGTTAATCTCTTAAGAAATTATATACAGATGATAAATGGGCTGAGAAAGAAATTAGAGAAACTTCACCCTTTACAATAGCCCCAAACAACCTCTATAGCATGAACTTTGAGTCCTTAAAGAAAGAAATTAAAGAAGATACCATAAAATGGAAAGATCTCCCATGCTCTTGGATAGGTAGGATCAATATAGTAAAAATGGCAATTTTTTATTACTTTAATTTTAAATAGATTGCTTCACATGGCAATTCCAGTTCCCTCTCCCTCCCCTCCTCCTGCACCCCTCCTATCATGCCCCCCAGCCTCCCACACTATCCCCACTTCCTTAAACAAAGGGTATATCCAGAGTCTGTCATTTCACTCAGGGCAGGCACTCCCCTAAGAGTAAAGGCTGAGAGAGCATCCCTTTTTATGTTATGGACACATGAAGTCCATTTGTATTCTAGGGATAAACACGGATCTACTGCCCAGGGCTCCATAGGTTGTCCAGGCCTCCTCACTGACTCTAACACTCAGGGGGTCTGGATCAGTCCCATGCTGGCCTCCCAGCTGTCGGTCTGGGTTCCAAGAGCTCCCCCTTGTTCAGATCAGCTGTCCCTGCTAGTTTTGCTAGTCCATTCTTTGCCAATTTGCTTATCGTTCCTCTCTCTCTGTCACTGGTTTCCATGGGTTCAGTTCACGGCAATCTTGCCAAAAGAAATCTAAAGATTCAACACAATCCCCATCAAAAGGCCACCACAATTCTTCACAGACAGTGAAAGAATAATAATTTACTTTATATGGGAAAACAAAAGACCCAGGATAGCCAAAACAACCCTGTACAATAAAGGAACTTCCAGAGGCATCAACATCCCTGACTTGAAGCTCTATTATAGAGCTATAGTAATGAATACAGCTTGGTATTGGCACAAAAATAGACAGGTAGACCAATGGAATCGAATTGAAGTCCCTGGTATTAATACGCACACCTACTATCACTTGATTTTTGACAAAGAAGTTAAAATTATACAATGGAAATAAGAAAGTATCTTCAACAAGTGTTGCTGGCATAACTGGACATTGGCATGTAGAAGACTGCAGATAATTCCATGTCTATCGCCATGCACAAAACTTAAGTCCAAATGAATCAGAGGCCTCAACATAAATCCAGCCACACTGAACCTCTTAGAAGAGAAAGTGGGAGGTACCCTTGAATGAATCAGTACAGGAGATTGCTTCCTGAACATAACACCAGTAGCACAGACACTGAGAAAGACACTTAACAAATGGGACGTACTGAAACTGAGAAGCTTCTGTAAGGCAAAGGACACAGTCAACAAGACAAGGCAGCCCACAGAAAAGATATTCACAAAACCCATATCTGATAGAGGGCTGATCTCCAAAATTTACAAATAACTCAAGAAGCAAGTGTCTGAAACACCAAAGGATCCAATTAAAAAGTGGAGTATAGAACTTAATAGAGAATTCTCAATAGAAGAGTCTCATGGCTGAGAGACACTTGAGAAAGTGCTCAACATCCTTAGCCATTAGGGAAATGCAAATCAAAACAACTCTGAGATACCATGTCACTCCTATCAGAATGGCTAAAATCAGAAGCACCAATGACAGTTTATGCTGGAGAGGATGTGAAGAAAGGGAATACTCCTCCACCGCTGGTGGGAATGCCAACTTGTACAGCCACTTTGGATGTCAGTATGGAGATTCCTCAGGAGAATGGGAATCAGTCTACTACAAGACCCAGCGATTCCACTCTTAGGCATATATCCAAAAGATGCACATTCATACAAGGACATCTGTTCCACTATGTTAATAGAAGCATTATTTGTAAAAGCCAAAACCTGGAAGCAACCTAGATGCCCCTCAACTGAAGAGTGGATAGAGAAAATGTGGTACATTTACACAATAGAGTATTACTTAGTGGGAAAAAAAGGAATGCAATCTTGAAATTTGCTTGCAAATAGATGGCACTAGAGGAAACCATTCTGAGTGAGGTAACCCAGTCACAAAAAGACAAATATGGTATGTACTCACTCATATATAGGTTTTAGACATGGCTCAGGTTAGTACTAGCCTACAATCCTACTGTCAGAGACTGTAGGAATCAGGTAGGACTCTATGAGAGATATGCATAGTACCCTAGAAAAGGGGAATGAGCCAAGATCTCCTGAACAGACAGGGAGCATGGGGGAGGGGAGGGAGAGCCAGGAAGAGGAGTGGGGAGAGGAAGAGGAGAGAGGAGGGAGGTGGACATGGAGGACCAAGAAGATTAAGTCATGCGAAGAATAGAGAAGAACAAGATGAGGGAGTCCTTATAGATTTGGGAAGAGGCCTGGCACTAGTGAGATTTGGATGACACCAACTGGCCAACTAAGCAATAGTGAAGAGACCACCTTAAATGCCCATCTCTGATAATGACTTCTTTATATGCCATCCTAGAACCTTCATCTGTGACTGATGGAAGTAGAGACAGATACTCACAGCTAAACATTGAACTGAACTCCTGGAACCCAGTGACAGAGAGGAAGGAATGATGAGGAAAGGAGTCAAGACCATGCTGATGAAACCCACAGAATCAGCTGACCTGAAAAGGGGGAGCTCTTGGACCCCTATCTGATGGCTGGGAGACCAGCATGGGACTGATCCAGATCCCCTGAATGCGGGTGTCAACAAGGAGGCCTGGACAATCTGTGGGGCCTTGGACAGTAGATTGGTGTTTGTCCCAGTAATACAGATGGACTTTGGGGGCCCCTTCCACAATGAGGGATGTTCTCTCAGTCTCATCTCTTGGGGAAGGACCTGGACCCTGCCCTAGATGACATGGCAAACTCTGGGGATCTGCCAAAGATGGTCTCACCTTCCCTGGAGAATGGAGTGGGGATTGGGTGGGGGCCTGGAGGAGATAGTAGGGGAGGAGATAGTGTGGGGGAGGAGGTGAGGAGAGAGAGGGAGCTGGGATTGACATGTGAAGCAAGCTTGAAATAAAAAAAATGGGAAACACTATTAAAATGGAAAAAAGAAATCAAAGTGTCATCTTCAGCTTTTTAAAAATAAAATTACTCCAAGATACAATTCAAAGCACCCATCATAAGACTGCAAAACCTACTCCTATTTTATTAGACAAAACGAAAACTTATGTTCACACAAATGCTTGTGCACAGGGCTTATTTTGATTTTCTTTGTAACTACCAAATGTATTTCAACTGGTGGACAAATAAATCAACCAAGAAATATCCATGCAAAGGAAACTTGGGCATGAAGAGTTGCCACTGGAAGCAAGCCACAGTCCAACCTCAGGAGTTTTAAGAGCAAGAAATCAGATGGGAAAAAAAGCTGCATCTGCAGGTCTATTTCTGTATCTTACCCTAGGAATTAGAACTGCTACAGAAGAGAAGAAGGTAAGTGCACCCAGCAAATGGGAACCTGGGTAGGTACTGGCAAACAGAAAAGGAGACAGGGACAAGCATACTGTGGCCATGGAGGTAAGCTCTGGATGCAAGAGAAGCTTGTATCCAGGCATGTATAGCCAGGAACAGTAGACTCTGCAGGCTCCCCAGCCGAAGTGCAGGGATTCACTATGATAGTAGTTTTCCTGCCTCGTTTGTTATCTACACATCCTTGGTACTTTTACAAGACAATGTGTCAGCACTCACAGAACTGTATAAAAAGGGTGAAAGTTGACTATGTAAACTGTGCCTAGAATTTTAAAAAGCAGCTCATTTTCTAATGATGGGACTTTAGGTATGTCTATCTCTTGGTGGAGTGTGACTCCTAAACCATTGTCATAATTTGGCTATCCCTATACCTGCCTGTTGCTTCTGGCTGTTTTTGTGTTATTCCCTCTAGAAGACTCAGTAGACTAAAATGCTTGCTATTATCTGTGCTTAAGGCTCTTTCTGTATTGATCCCGATGAAGACTGAATGATTGCACACCCTTTTTGTTGTAGTTTTCTTCATAATACCTTGAGCCATTGAGTCAAGATAAAATCCTATTATGCTTATAATGTTGAGTTAATCCAAATGTATGTGTTCAAACTGAATCTTTGTGACCTAATAATAGTTAGAAATTAGATACGGAATCTGATACTATTACAACATGAAATTCTGTATCTAGATACTGTCTTAGGCTGATTCAAATGTGAACATTTATTTAGATAAATATAGAGACCCCCAAATACCAGTACCGGTTTATTCAGTTTCAAACCTGTAGCATCATCTTCAAAAGTAGAGGAGGACACAGTAGCTCTAAGTTCCAGACAAGGAACATGGTGTGAGATGAATGAACCAACTTTCTCAAAGATACATAGTCATGCAATGTTGGAGTTGGGGAATTAAATTTTAAGCATACCTCATTCCAAATTAACCAATGAACACTGGGAAAGAATTAGTAACAGCATCAGTTTTTTAAGAACAATGTAACTGAAGAGATGAGCCTTGTAATAAAATGGACCCTCTTCCCCAATGAACAGCTGTGGGCAGGCCTGAGTATTACATCCACAGAGGCTTTGTCCAAAGAAGAAGCCCCATTTTTCTGCCTGTAAGTTTTTTGTTAATGTCCAGTAGAAAATGTGAGTGTTATTAACTTTGTAAGTTATCAGTGGGGTGTAGAGGGAAACTATTAGCTTCCTGTCTCAAACTTATTTCCCAACATATTAATAATTTGGGTTCTTGGATTGCTATCTACCTTACTCTTTTTGAGTTAGGTATTCCAGTCAAACCCCTAGCTCACCTAGGTTGGTTACCAACTTGCTCTGGAATCCTGACTTTCAAGTTCTATTGTAACCCTGCCACACGCACTAGACATTTATTGGTTCCAAATTCTTGTTTGGCAAGCATTGCAGCCGCTGAGCTGTCTGTCCACCCCTAATAATTTCTTACTCATTTATTGCTGCTTAAATGGCAAAAGCTGATTGTGTCATGCACTGCCCAGAACTTTACTGCATTTCTTACATTAAACCAAATGTAAGCCATCCCCATATATTTTCTATGCTGTATATAGGAAACAATGTATGCATGTATAGTTAGCCTTGTTATCACATTTTAATATAAATAAAACAATTCTTTTGTTGATCGAGCAATATCATTGAGTCCCTATGAATTTCCGAGAACTGGATTAGGCCAGACATAACCATGATCTGGAAGGATCTTGAGGGATCTGGAAGGATCTGGAAGAATTTGGGGGGCAATGTTTGCCCTCATAAGTTCGGGATCCTGAAAGGCAAAATGCAATAGAGTATAGATGTAAGAGTGTCTAAGACTTTATTTCACAGAGTGTCTAATGAATGCCAAAGATGAAACTTAAGGGTGTTGATACTGAGCCCAAATAATAAAAGACTGCATTTGCACCAGAAAGTCTGACAAATTTAAAATTTAAGTAGTCATTAGTTTACCATCCCCTAACAGGGTGTTGGTAGACATTAGAATTATCTTATGTCTCACCTTAAAACTCTTGTTTCTTAGACCTCATCAGTGTCAACTGAGTGACATGACACATGGAAATAAACTGACTACAGGGGCCTTATTGAGAATGGCAGGCATTACTGATATAAATGAGCTTTGAAATCTACTTCTGCAACGTGATACTATCCACCTCAGTGTAGCAAAGCAGTGCTCATTTCCAGAAGAGAAACTCCAGCGGCAACAAATGGGAGATAACCCTTCCATTTCATAAAAACTTGCATAGTTTACTACTTCATCTCCAGATTTTAAAAACCATCAACAGTGATGCAGTAATGCCACTGATGCTCACTCCTTAGAAATATGATAAATCATACTTTTTAATAAATTTATATTATGGAAATACAGAGAGATCTTAATATTATAAACCGTATGTAGTCCTTTATTATTATGAAAGAATGTCATCTTACTAGTTTGGTTTTGTCTAAGCTATGATTGATGAAAAGTAATAAAATATAAAAATAACACCAGATTTGACAAAGAAACAACCTCTGTACTTTCTAGAGAGAATTCTTTTGACAAACATTTCTTCAGTACAATTATAGGCATTGTTATATGCCCAGATAAAAGTTAAATGCTTAATTTTTGTATCTCAGAGGCTGAATTAGTTTTTTCCCTTACCCTATATACCCTAAATGCTCAATAACCTGAAGGAATTTCTATTTTTAAATTCACTGTGACAACATTAACTTTGCCAACAACATTTTAAGTTACAAGCCATAAAAGAATAAAGTGGAAATTATAAAAATAGAAACAGCCAAAACTTTGGAAACTGGGCCTTTAAAGTGAGAATTTGTGGTTCCATAGATGAAATTCATTTTAAGTGACTGTATATATAGTGTGTTTAAAAAACAATTTCACCCTAAAACTTCAACTGACAGAACTTTTTTCCTCTATCTCTGAGTATTAATTAATACAAAGTGAATATGCTGTAGCACTCCCTTTGAAACCTTGCAATCAACCCTTTACATATAATTTTCCAATGGTAAAATAAATAAATAATAAAAAGCCTTCCCCATGCTTCATTTTCCCTAAAGAGTGGCATGAGATTTCCAATCCCTTGCTTGAACACATGAAATATTAAGAGCCAATTTGCAGTGGCACCTCTGTCACTTCCATTACCATTCTACACATCCAGAGGTGATAATGGACTCTGCAAATTGCAGTCTTTCTCTGTCCCAGACCACTGAGAGTTTCACTGGGGGACAGCTCCACACAAAGGGTGGCCCAGATGTATGCTAATAGCACTGAGCAGCAAAACTGCAGACATCACCACATACAATAATGTGATGTGTTACCCAGAGGACGGATGAAAGCAGCAGAAAACAATTTTCTTAGGAATTCAGTAAAACAAACAACAACTCGTCCTTCCTCACAAATTAAACATGTATCCCTGTCTTCACAAAAGCCTGGAAAGAGAAGAGACGGTGAGCTCCCAACTGACTCACTACCGGGCATCAGTTCTGCAAACCAGCACAGAAAGGGCTCAGACATCACCGAAATGTAAAGCATCATGGACAAGGATGTTATTTCTCATCACTCTTCTCAGATATACCACACAGACATGTCAACATGTGTAAAATTTAAAACTGAAGAGAAAGAAAGGGAACAAGGATCTAGGGAAGCAGTTTTATCATCTACTGCTGAACTGTTCACTGTCTCTGTAGGAACTCTGTCTACTAAAACAACCTGTACAATAGGAAAGAGAATGGATTAAACTGGGTTTTCACATGGTTGCATTTCCTGCATCCCATACAAAAAGGATCACAATTAGAAGAAAAATATGGGAGAGGGAGGAAGAGATTGGAAAGGAAGACACCTTTGCCATAGAAGTGTATCTAATTGGCTGTACCCCTCTAGCACTGACTGAGTGATTAAACACTGAACCATCAGATTGGTTGTAGATGTTCTGCAGCCAAGAATGAGATCAAAACCTCTGTAGGAAGAAAGGACACTGTGAGAATGAAACAAACAAATTGGATTCCACCACCCAGGGCACCAAATTTTGGTTTATGTACTAGACAATATACACATGCTACATAACAGAAGTTAGTGCATGAAAGAAAGCTTAATGTTAGATAAGACAAATTAAGGTCCATTTAGATCCCGTAAATACAATGTAGACAAAATTTATAACTTTCAAATGAATTTCAGCAAGACCAGGAACGTAAAAGGCAAGAAATAACAAAAAATAATGAACCAAGTAAAAGGATATTAGTAAAATCATTTTTATTAATTTATGATTAAGATATTAGCAATGATTGTGGAGGAGATAGAGATCACTGTGCGGTGTGAGAAAGCAGAAAGTGGGGGTGCTCACTATGTACTGTAAACAAGATTGAAATTGCTTAGGACCAGATCTGATTATTAAAAACAACTGGTGAGGTCTCCCTTTGCACTGCCCATTCTTTTGAGGAAACATCAAGCCTTCAAACACAAAACGATAGCACGCTATGCCATACATGCCTATAACTTACAGCCTTGAAGGGAGCACGCACAGTCATCAGATCAGTACAGCACAGTGTGACCACTGCTCTGGAAAATGTACTAAAAGTCTGCCTTTGTGGCCCTTAACCATCCTGCAGAGTTTACAGGGCTTATTTTGATGCTCCTATATCCTTTTCCTCCCCCATGAGTTTCCCCAAGAAATAGTAGGTCTTTGCACTAAATTGTGTGCAATTTATATATACAATTAAAACAACTGGTACCCAGAATAAATCGACTAATAGAGACTGTAGGAGGAGGAGGAAATGGAAAATAATCACAATATTTCAAATTCGGTGAAACGTTTTGAAACTCAGGCAAGCTGGTGGTTGGTTGTACATCCCAGTCTGTGCTCTAAATGGCCAGGCATTGTGAATTTTAAAATGATTGTGGTATGTTATACAGGGTCTACCTCAAAGAGAAACAGTGAGATCTTTGATATTTTGTGACAGTATGAAATAATATTTCTGACATATTACAGAGATTTACAGAATCAATAGGTCTGCTCTCTGATTCTCCTCTAATGTCTAAATGTATGATTTTATCTGATGAAAAACATCAGAGAAAAACTGCATAGACAGTACAAGGTTAATGTTTTTGAGGTTTTTTTTATTTAAGTGCCCATGGTTGTACAGTAACATAACAGGAGGTTCTTTATGACAGAGCATGTCAGAATGGCATTCTCAAAAACTTTATTTTCTATGAATTTTTAATGATGCAAGTAATTTTTCAAGGTCACTGAGCGAGCAATCAGTTACTCAGACATGAAATTTGTTCACAGTTTCTTGGCAGCTTTGCAAGGAAACAAGCAAGTGGGACTTGTGGAGGAGGGGAAATGATACCTTTCAGAAGAATGTGGTGCACCATGTAATTAGCTAGCGGTAGAGTTGATTCACTCTTCAACCTGCCAACCTGAAGGGTGTTCTTCACTAGACATTCTTGAAGGTGTGTGGCATTAAAGTTAGTCACTTTATGGCTGCAGCAGAAGTTAATACCATGCATTTTAAAACTGCTGATATGTCTAAAACATATTTTCCAGTGATCTGACCCTCACACTCCATCCGCATATCTTCAGAACATATTTTAAATTTGCAATTAACTATGAAAAGAGTATTAAGAAACATTCACTTTTAGTACTTGTCATTTAAATTGCCATTACTGGATCCACAATTCAAGGGCAAATTTAAAAAAATAGCTCCAATAAAAGAATTTTAGCAAGGCTTTCCTGAAGATAAAGCAATATTCAAGTTGTGGAGAAACAAAAGTGACCTTGATGGCAGTGAATGGATTCACTTTAAATTCCTCAAATAAAAATGAGTTGACTTTAAACAAA
This sequence comes from Mesocricetus auratus, assembly GCF_017639785.1. NCBI lineage: Eukaryota > Metazoa > Chordata > Mammalia > Rodentia > Cricetidae > Mesocricetus > Mesocricetus auratus. The sequence continues at coordinate 17,563,318 of NW_024429193.1, forward strand.
AAATAAGAAATATGTACTTGTCAATATTTGCAGTCTAGAATGAGATTCCTTAGAATTCTACAATAATACAAAATTGTATTGCTATGTTAAAGTTTAACTGTCAGAACCATAATAGTCAGAAGATTATGAAAAAAATATATATGTGCAATAATATGTCTCAGTTCCTAGTGGGGACAAAGGAATATGGATTGAGAACAGGATGACACCAAAAGGGGAATCACAAAAGTCAAATTATTCTCACATATTGTTCAGGAGAAGATGAATTAAGGTTGGTGAACGTTCAAGAGATGCATCCCATCTGCAAAGTTACTTTAACGCCAGAGAAGGATGCAATTCCTCCTATTGCTACCATCCCAGAAGCAAAAACCTTTGCTATGTTTAGTGTCCATCTGTGATTGCTGAAATCTCTCAAAGGACATTCATGAATTACTCTGATTTTCTAGCTACCTGCCTTATGAAATTGTCCAAGGACATCTGTCTCCTGAGAGGAATTGTTTTGCTCTTGCAGACCTTAATATTCTTGGCAATAGATACTAGTTCTCATGGAATATTAATCAGTTTTCATTCTAGAGGAATTCATTTTGTAATGCTGGCATGATTTCCTATTTTAAATTGTTCTTTTTGTTGGACATGTTATTGCTCCTAGGCAAAAGAAGAGAGTCATAAGTTTGAGAGAAACTGGTTGGCAGGTGATTAGCAAAGGGAAAACCTTTTTTCCAGTGACTTTTCGGCAAAGGATGGGATTGGCCAAGGTGAAGTAGATAACCCTCTGTATTACTGAATGGCTGCTTCTAAACACACTTCCCCATCTTAATCATAACTGCTATGATAAAATGGTTGTGATTATAAGACAATGAAAATAAAACCATCAAATTTATAATAAAAAACAGAAGACAAAATGTGTTCAAGTAAAACAACAGGTACTGTTAATTTCCTATAATCTTCTAGTTCTGAAGAAGGCACAGAAGTTGAATCATTAAGACTACAGAAATTTCTGTAAAGGTGAGAACTTGTACAAATTTAACCACAGCACTAATAAAATAATTTGCCTTGCAACAGTCTCATCTTCATTTTTTTTTTTTGGTCAGTCCAGCCCGGCCTCGAACTCATAGAAATACGCCTGCCTCTGCCTCCCGAGTGCTGGGATTAAAGGCGTGTGTCACCACCGCCCGGCTCATCTTCATTTTTACTGACTGTCATTCAAATTTTCTTCATGTTTGGATATAAGAGATTAATTTGATGCTCAAATAATTTTCAGACTTGTTTTTCAGGTCAGATATTGCGTGATTTAAAAATGTAAATTTCAGAAGCCAAAGACATGTGGAAAATTAAAAATACCATCATAAATATGATGGAAACTACAAACATTCAGAGACAAATCCAAAATGTGAACAGTGTAAATATCTGATATATGGAAAGAAGTTCTGTATCAAGGTGCAAAAATGAATAATTAAAAAAAACCCTCTAATTACGTATTATGTCACATTTCATTCGTAGACCACATTCAATGATGAAACTTCACCAAGTGCTAGCTAGTACTTTGTTTCTTATGCAAATAAAAGGGAGAGATTTATTTGCTTAGGAAATTAAAGCAAATGAAAATATTGAGAGTATTCTAAACAAAAAATGACTGACATTTTAAATACATTTAATATTCTTTTCCTATCTTTCTTCATTGTCCCCAGAAATTTTTATACATTTTAATTTCTTATATATAATCTTAAACTATGAACCAATTGAGATAATTTTAGATGAACAAATTAGAACATAATCTGAAATTTCCATAAAATTCATTATATTTATACAAATTCATAAAAATATTTCATCATATTGGTCAATATTGTTTATTGAGCTTAAGTTGATTTGAGAAGCATTGAGTGTGAATCTGTTTTCTATTATTTACTTTTATGACCACAATGAAATATCCTTGAAAAGTGGAAAAGCATGACGTTTTATATAGAGTATATATGTAGGGTTTTAAAAATATATTTCCTGGAAAACAAATATTAACAAGAATCCTGTCTATGTCTTCTATATCCAGCTGTGGTAACACTATCAAATATTCCTATTAACTTTGTCTCCTCCCTTCATCTGAGAAAGGAAGAAAAAACATTTCCTCCAAATCCCTACTGAAGACCAACCCTTAGACAGGATTTTGACTCAGCCCCTTTCCTACTGCCTACCTGCAATGCTGCTCGTGTCTCAGCATCTGTAGCATTAGGATGAAACTCTGGTTTTATCGAGTCCTATACTATCCTCCTGGACCCCACACTGCATTCACTTTGTCCTTTGTGTCTTTTCTTCTGTCATATAGTGTGTGTGTGTGTGTGTGTGTGTGTGTGTGTGTGTGTGTATGAGTATGTGTGTGTTGTATGTGTGTTGTGCGCATGTGGTGTGTGTGTGAAAATCTGGATTCCACATGAGAAAACTGTGTGATATCTGGTCTTTCCTACCCCACCTCACTCCCTTCCCCTGTCTCCTGCCACCCTCTCTATATTGTTCCTCCATTTATACAGCCCACAGTCTACTTTCACGTCTCACACGTGCACACACACATACTCACTTAAACTTTGATTCTATACACAACAAAAACCATAGTATTTATGAATCTATAGCTGGACTATTTTGTTTGCTGTGATGGTGCCTAGTATAATGACTAGTACAAATCCATTTTTATGCAGAAAAGCTGACAGCATAGGACCACGTCTTCAGTCCTAATAAACAAATATGGACTTTAATTAATTCCCTTTTGGTGTTCTAAAAGAGTCATTTCACCTTTTATCCTGTCATTCCAAAGCACTGTAGGCATTTCATCACCTTCTCATTTCCATCCTACATGCCTTTGAAAGAACTTTCCTGTAGTATTTTCTCCCTATATCTAAACTAAGAAATAATAAAATCGGAATGAATCCTCAATTCCGTTTTAAATTGTCTTTCCTCAGGGGCAAACATTGTATAATTTGTCACAGGTTAGCCACTTTTCAGTTTTTTTCAGAGCCATGATATATTCCTAAATTGGACAAAATGAAATAAGTCTACAGTCAACTCCCTTAATAAGGCATTGTGTTGCTAACTTGTTTCCTTTTGCTATAAGAACTGAATGAATTAATAGATTTAAAGGATACAAAGTCATTCAGAAGATCAACGATGTGCTGTTCCTGTGATCAGTAAATTAAATTTTCTAAAATCCATGAAGCTATCAGAAAACATTGGTTCCAGACCTCAAATTGTCTGTTTTGGTTCAATAATGGTTACATACATGTAATTGCCTGAGAATACATCAGAAACGTAAGTCACATTGTAAATGGACAAAATGCAATAAGTATATACAGATAGACTGTAATTACAAGCTAGTTCAATAATATTGATTTGATAAACTTCCTTATAAGTTATAAATATGCTAACAACTCTGTGAATGACTCTACCTACAGTTTTACCAAGGGTCTCAGACTTCGAGGCAGAGCATCACTGTGGTAGAACATCTTCAAAAGAGAATGTAGTTCCTATGTGCTGCTTTAGTGGCTGACCATGATTCTACAAAGACCTTAAGGAATTCCGTTAAATGACTATAATCATGAACTAGTAAGATTAGGTTGTCATATAATCGTTAATATACTAGAATTAAATATTTTCACATCAAATATGGAACATTTATCATCTACTCATCTACCGTCGCTATAAGGTTAAGAACCTTAGCAATTATTGTAAGTGGTAATAAATGTCTTTATTCATAGTCAATAAGTCAAAATATGCATAGATAGTTCTGTAACGCATCATCTGTTTCTTCTAAGAACTGACTTTTGGGGGGTTAAATACACAAAACTTTATTTAAGAAAAGACAAAGACAATGGGTGACCAAAGAGTTTTCCATTGAGACAGTCTGGAGGTGGACAGAACCTCAGCTGTTGGGAGCACAGACCTGTCTTGCAGAGGACCCTAATTCTGTTTCATGCAGGATGAGTGACTCCAGCTCCCGTCTCTTGTCACTCCAGCTCCAGAGAATCTCATGTTCTCCCTGGACTCCAAGACACACCTTCACTCATGTAGTCACATCCATAATATAAACACATAATTTAAAGATGAATCTAAAATCATACACATTCTCTTTGTAATTGTGCTTTGAAGGTCTGTGTATAGCCACGTTTAATGATCTACTAATCATCTCCAACACTTGGGAGGATGAGGCAGGGCAATCACACACTCAAAAAACAGCCTGAGCTACTGATGGAGATTCTGACTCAAACAAACAAGTAACAAAGTATCTTGTTCATGAGATATCCAGATATAGAAATCCAATTTGGGGGTATTTTTCAATTATCTTATGGCTACCTGCTTGCTCAAAAGGCCAATTAATGCATGTGAGTTCACCAGTATTAATTTTAATGACAGTTACAACAACTTTTCACCAGAAAAACTTCAACAGTTAGCAGTATGCTTTTCTCTCTTTTATTTAGCTCAACATTGGCCATGATGGATGTTTATATCTACAAGATCTCTTTTGTGACACAATATAACATACATATATGAGGATAATTTCCCTTCTCACAGATCCACTTATGACTAGTGTGAGAGTATTCAGGGTATTTACACCAGGGAGAAGTTATCATTGAACTGTGTGAGAATTCTATATGCCACACATGCAAACAAATGGATTATAATTTATAAGAACAACAAAACTGTAACACTTTCCATGCATTGGTTTAAAATATTTTTGACATTTTGCATTTTCTATATTCCTCAAATACTTCTTTTATTATGCTAAAGCTCATTATTAAATTCCCGTTTTAAATTGCACTATTGACTGCTATCTGCTTATGTATCTTTAAAGATATACACAGGCCATCTTCTTTTGAGAAAGACTGAAAACATAGACTTCTGATGCAACATATATTTTCCTCCAAGGGATTTGTAATTCACTTAATGAATGACTGGTTTCTTCCATACAGATGACATGAAGCACAGCCCCCTTTTCCTGCATAAAGCAGAAGGCAGGTATGAACTGAACAGACATCAAAAGGCAAACCCATCTCACCCTTTAAATAAAGTTTTGTACTATGTGTAATCACATATAAAATAAAAAGCTTTATAAATTAAGGTTGTCATTTCAAAAATAAACTGGTAATCTAAGGAGAATGTAGTATTTATGTTAATATAAATGCCATTTTAGTTTTGCTTTGAAAACATCATCTCAGGCTGGTAAAAGGAGTTAACTATAGCAGCTAAAAATGATATTTTGGTTTTTTCCCTTCCTGGTTAGTTTCTGTCATAGTGCCTATAATATTTGTTGTTGTTGTTGTTTAAGGAAAAAACCAATACAATGACAACAACTCTGGGTCTGCAGTTTGGTTAAGTCACTCATCTCCATGCTGGTGAAGATTTAGTTTAGGTCCTACATAACCTAGTACCTGCCACTCAGAGGGATGTCATTCAGTGATGACACATGTCTTCTATGATGCTTTTTTACAAGATTACTGATGGAATCAGGCTGTTTTCTCATCCACCTAGAGGCATCCTTTTAAATGCAGCAGTTTAATCAAATAAGCAAAATCATTTATTTTCTTCTTTTCACTTTCTTATTTTTATCTTATGGTTTAGTTATTGGCAGTTGGAACAACATACAGACATTTTTATCTGTTTATAGATCCTGACAGTCGGTGTGATAAGGCATTAGGATTTATAGAGACAAGTGTATGCAGAAGTATCATAAAATAGAACCACATTCAAAAATAGCCACTGTTACTTTTAAAGTGTTACTGCATGTGGAAATTATTTAATACTCAGCTACTTCCTTACTCTTTAGGTAAATGCCTTTGTTTGAAATATGTGTGTAAGCACAAGTTATACCCAAATGGGCAAACAGTAAATATGTGATTATAAATGTACACAGCAAAAACTAAAACAAAAAAATGAACCTTTAAGCCAGCCACAGGACAAAGACCCACACATTATGGATTTACTGATAATTTCCAGAAACGTTTACTTCAGTGGTAAACACATGCCAGGTACTATATTGGGTTTTAGGGATAAGATCATAAACAAGACCCAGTCCTTGCTCAGAAAGGCCCTTATCAGCCTAAAAAACACTCCAGTGAAGAGTGCAGTCAAGTCAAACCAGACTATAAAACTGAGCTCACTAGGAGTGACTTCAAGTTCAAGGATAAGGTCTTGTGAAGGCAACAGAAAGGAGAAAATTTAGTCTTACTGGAGAGCCAGAGAAATCTGAGTGCAATGAATTAGAGTTCACCTCTGTGCAATCTCAAGGATTTCCTCAAATGAGAAGAAGAATAAAGATACAAAGTGCAGCCATCATTAGTACGGATCTAGGATTTCCATGGGAAATCTTAAAACAATTTATGCAGACAATTTTCCCCTGATATATTCCAAAAATTAATGGATGGCCCTATTGCTACTCATATTCAGAAAAGCATATTCAAGTGTATTTGATTTTGCAGACTCTTTGATTAATGTAGACGTCAAACTACATAGGGCCAAGTCATCACAAACACAGCAGTTAGGGGTCATGACAGGGTGACGGCCTTTTGGCTGCTCTGCTAGTCCTCAAAACTTTGAAGGTGACAGTGTCTTTGATCTGTCTGCCTTTTAAACAAGGGGACCTAGAAATATCGCAGATGATCATTTGATCTGTTACTGGTGGAGACAGCCATCCTCTGTTGCCCCCCCACAAGCATGCTGGGTTCTCCCCCACTGGCTAATCCCTGGCTTTCATGTTGGAGAAAAACCAGGCTTCCAGCCACCTAGAGAGCTAAAGAGAGAGCTGATGAATAGGCCTGTGTTTCTAGTGGCAGCTAAGCCACAGGATCTAACTGCAGTGCTCACAGGGACACCAGTGGTCCCCCGAACTGGGGAACTATTAAATGTGAGGATTCCTTTTACCACAAGGAAAACAAGGAGGTTTTCATTGCCAGAAACGGAGTTCAGGATAAAGTTGGGTGCAGAAAAGGACCCAGCTTAGGAAAATAGCATGCTACCAGCAGGGAACATGCAAGGAAGTACAATCGAGTCTCACAGAACAAACTTGGAGGCAGGGGCTAAGACTCAGACCTGCGTGAGAATAGAAAGAGGAGCCTGGGACAGAGACTGTGCCCTCAGACCTCGGGAAGACTGCAAAGTTTTCCCAGTCAACAGTCTGAGTGACCTGCTCCCCTGCCATGACTGAGCACAATAAAGGGAGGAAGGAAAACCACCCAGAAAGTGTTGTACAGTGTTATTATTCCCAGATACAGAAAACCTCCAAGCACCAGCAACTATAATATGGCTTACAGCAACAGTTACAGGAATCTAAAGTTCAGTCACTAATTGAACAGGTCTATGGTTCACTCTTCATTTACAAACCTCTCCACTGGGTCCTCTATACACAAAGACTAGGAAGAAACAACTCTGGCTGTGTGAGGAAACACAGAGAGGAAAGGAGATGAGATAATAACAAGCCAACTCTCTTTTCCTAGCCTGACTAATCTCCATGGCTTTTAAAAAATATTACAATTCAGCTAAAACAAGACATTTAAGTAAAAATAATTGGCTGAATCTATTGCAAACCAGCCTTCCCTGGTAACCCTAGGTGAACTACAAAAACACACATACTTTTATTCAAGCAGAAAAACTAGGGGTACATCACCATAATGAACTTCATTGTCTGAAAATAACTGAACAGATGGTTGTAGGGAAATATAATTTTATTGACACAATAAAATCTGTTTGGAAACTACTGACACTGAAGCATGGCTTAAAGTTCAGTTAAGAAAGTCCTCACTTGTTTAATTGAAAGAAAAATATTTAGAGAAAAATAAGTAGGTTTGCTGGGAGGAGATGCAGCAACAGGCATTACTGGCAGACTGCACAGTAATGAATTGTTTCCTACAAAAATAAAACTGTTACTGTTCATTTTGTCATTTAAAATTAATTCATGTGCTGAATTTGGCATTTTAATCTGAGCATTTGAGAGCCATTTCATCTTTCCTTAAGACACAAGAATTTGTCAAAGACTTAAAGATGGCACATATTGAACATGGAATCATTAAGGAAAGTCTGATTAGAGAAGTCTTCAAGTCACTGAAATTGTCATTTGACAGTATCTTCAGTGGGACATGAATGACCTTTGTAAGTGAAAAGAAACAAGAAAATCTAAAAGTTATGTGATGTTAAATCCATTAGCTTATGAACATAATCATGTTTACTTATATATTGTTGGCAATATTGTAATCAGAGTTGTGTTTTATCAATGATACTTCAAAATGTCATGGATGCATTTCTTAAAGTAAAGGTACTTCATTTTGTCATTGAAATGACTTGTGAGAATTATTTATATGATTTCTTTTATAAATAACCCTCCCATTTTTTAAAATATGAACATGAGGGATGCTTCTTTTATGTCCATCTGAATCTTTGACATAGTTATCCCAGCATCCCTCATATTCATTTAGAAAAATATTGGGACTTTTTTCTTTAATTGTCAGACTAGTTTGCAGAATGGGCTTAGTATGCTATTTTAATTTGGGGCCAAACCTAAAAAGCCCAAATGTTCAAATCAACCTGTACAATTGGGTTTTAAATAATGAAAAGGAAAAGCTTCTGAAGCTTTTCACAGAGAGTGGAACTGGCTGGGTGAGTGTCCCCAGCGATGGGGAGAGCCCTGAGCCTGCTGCCGCACATCTTCAGGGTATCACAAAAGCTTTCTGGAGGCATGCAGTTCCAGATGAAAACTGTACGAGTCACTTGCAGGCTATGCTAAGTAAACAATGAAAAATTAAAAGCAGCCACAAAGCTTAACATCACTCAGGAGGGGAAATGGAGGAGTATTTTGAGGATATTCCCTTCTGTATCCATCCCTTTAGGGGTACACTCTCTAACTATATTGTGACCAGTACCTCTCATCCCCAATGCCGGAACAAGAAGTTAAATTGTAAAACCTGCCACATTGACATAATTGGGGAGGCCAGGGGTTAAATGTTCTAATACTATATGAAAAAATTAAACAGTCAGCAAGGTGTGATTTGGATCATCACATTACACTACATTATAGTGCAGGGGAGTTACAGAATGTTTTAGTCTCTTGCATATGTACTTTCTTCTCATAGAAGGGAAGCCAGTCTTCTGATCAAGAGACTATTTAAGGTAGATCTGTACCATCATTCTGGGTAACATGTAGAATGGGTAGAGATGAATAAAGATTATTCACTATCTTATTTTAGACTGTGCAGCAGTATATATTCTAGAAATTAGAAAAGCTAATGATGATAAATATGATAAATATGTATATGACATGCACACAAAACTTATAGGTCAAAAAAAGTTTGGATTCATGTAGGTTATTTCATTTCTAACTTCAGGACCATAATACAAATAAGCAAGTTCCCCTGTGATCTACCTACTGTTTGCTCTCTAACAAAAGATCTGGGTCACGTTTCCTATCTTCATCAGTAGTCAAGGCTTTTCTTTGCCATACATTGACAATAAAGTTTCACTGTCTTTTTTCTTACCTCTACACTCTAAAGGGCCAACAGATTAATCAAGCACAGAAAATCATACTGATAGATTGGTGTGTTGGCATCAGCAGTAAGGTAGGTATGTGCTTCAGTGCTGGGGTTTAATACATAAACTAATATTGAGGATTTTAGTCCTTCAGAATGGACAGGTATCTTGACATTCTTTGAGCAGATTTGAGAATGTTTAGCTAACTAAATAAAACCTGAAAAAATGGGGCTCATTGACATGTCTCACTGAAATTTAAGTTTTGTTTTATTATTATTTGATGTGTATGGGTGTGTCTGTACCATTTGCACACCCATTGCTTGTGGAAGCCAGAGGAGGGCATTATGTACCCTAGATCTAGAATAACATACAACTGCAAAGCTTCATAAGGGGACTGAGACTGGAACCCAGATCCTCTGGAAGAGCAACTAGTACTCTTAACTGCCAAGCCATCTTCCCAGGCCCCACCTTAATGAGTTTTAAATAATTTAGTTATCTCATATACCAGTGGCTATGGTATATGAGATGGTATTCTAGTGCAGAGATACTGTTTTGAAGAAAATAGGGCATAGTTCTGACCTTCATGGAGCTTTAATTCTTGTGAAAATTGATATTATATACATAGATAATATCAGATAACCAATTCTAATAAAATATACATAAGAAAGAACTATGGGAAGCAGTAATTAAGAAATAATTTAGGATATTGTAACATTTAAAGCTATTTAAAATTTGAGGGACTAAATACCCTCAATTATGCTTCCTCCATTCCTATGGGTCAAACAGATGAAGATGAACTAAATGTTGGTAGCAAAACTTATTAATTTTAGAAATAATATACATGTATGGAGGATGAAAGACTTCGATAGAAAACACTTGAGAGTGGGTTCTTCCCTTCTCTAGTTTGGATTCCTACCATGTGTCTTCCAGGGATTGAATTCATGTCATTCTCAAGACTGGCAGCAAAATTTTAAATATTTAGAAACATCGATCTCAGGATGTTGAGTCAACTAATTTATCCATTTATTCATGTTTGCTTATTCACATATTCATTTAATAGCTATTTACTACCAACTGCTGTCTACTGTTTTCTATGCCAAAGTTTTGTTGTAGAGATTGGGGACAATGATCTAAACGACACATTCACTCTATCAGAGATAACTTTTTAGTGTTACACATTTAGCATTCACAGAACCCATTATAATGTCACAGTGACTAGAGATTTTATTCTTAATAGCAATGGAAGTTTTATGATATTTCCACAAATTCTTTAAGATTATTTCTGTTATTCAACAGGTGTGGCATGGATCTAGTGGCTTGCTTATCCTGATAACAAGGAAGTGATGATGTACAAGTCAGGTATGGCTCATGAATGCACTGCAACACCCTGCTGGTTCCATATTCTCTATTGTAGTGTTTGGTCTGTTGAAGCCAGATGTTGTATTGTGAAGACTCCTCCCAACAGTCCTGTGATAAGCAGAGCTGGAAACAGATCCTAGCAAAATTCTCACTGAAGTGTCTGCTGCTAGCTAGACTGATGCCCAACAGTAAACTCAAAGAGACCAACACCATTATTTCCTACTGCCTGTCCTTAGTTCGTGTATAAACATGACCCACTGAAACAACAGGTAGTAAATGAAATCACTTTTTGAGGGTAGATTAGGAAAGGAATAACTAGAAATGAAGTATATACACATGGACACATGGCCATGCATGTAAAGAGGGAGAAATGAATAGTATTTAAATCTACAATATAAACAAATATACCCAAAGAAAGTGAGTAGAGACGGAATGAAGGAGGAAGGGAGGCAGGAGAGCATGCAGAACCAATGTAATATTTATGTTCTCTCTGTGCTGTTACAGAATCATTTTTCTATAGCAAGATTTCCCAAAGTTAAACAACACCTTCTAAATTAGGCATTGAAGAGTTACAAAATTGTGTGAAAGTCAAACAAGACCTTGTACCTGCTGAGTTGTTGCATGAAATGTACTGTTTCCAAGAAGCATCTCTAAGGAAATATTAATATTTTAGAGAAGGAATTAGCAGGGGGTTCACTCAGTGGAAAAACATTTTAGCACATAGAGGTCCTGGCTTTCATGCCCAGCATTTGAATAGAAGGAAAAGAATGAGTGAGCAATTAACATGGATCAATTAATCAGTTAACCTTGGATGGCCTCTTGAAGAAAATGGACCTTGCCAAGAGAACTCTCAAAATCTAGAAAGGAGATTGGGGCATACTTTCCTGAAGGGATTATTCACTTTGAGTATCTCCAATATAGGTGAGGATAACGGTGTATGATATAGGTCAGAGAAGGGCCATGGAAATAAATTGCCATAAAGGTGATAGCAATAAATTACAAGTGGAAAGAGTACACAAAGCAAGGCTATTTTGTAGTAGTTATTGAGTTGGGTCAGATATTTATCAAACTCTATGCCTAATGAACACTCATGACTAGAGTAGGAAAATAAGCAGCACTCTGGTTTGATAAATATTTTAAGAAGGTGATGAAAAACACACATATTCTGCAAATCCAAATTAACCTCATGGTCTGTTTGCTTAGCTCAGCAGGAACTACTATTTATTATTAGTGTTATTTTCTTTATACATTTCAAGGGCTTGTGCCTTGTTAAAAAAAGGAAAGAAAGGGGGATGTGAAACATTTGATCTCTCAACAAGATAGATTAGTGGTGCTGAAGAAGTTCAAACTATGGTGAATGTCAAGACCACCATTTTATATTTTATCCTTAACAGAAGAAAATACATCCAATGACAGAAACCACTGTGCAAGTAAAATGAACCTAAGTCAGGAAATTTGGAAATAACCTTTCTAAAACTTTAAATATAGGAAAATTGGCTGAAACTTGAAAAATCCCTTGTTTCTAAGGGAAAGATGGAAGTAGCAAGCTGGTAAAAAGAAGGCTGGAATTAAAAGCAGAAAATACCAATTCCTTGGAAATGTTGATTTCACTTTGAATTTGAATGAATACAATTAATATGAATAAATTACAAACATAATAATGGCATGTGTGGCTAAGATTTCATGGGTATAAATACATTAATACATAATTTTTAACATTTAGCTATGAATAGAAGGATGCTAACACTTAGAAGATTGTTAGGAATTTTGAGTATTTTGATAAAGATGCTTCCTTGAGAAGAGAATATGCACAGCTGAGGAAAATAGCCATTGTGAATGGTATTTCAGAGCAGATGAGAAATTTGCACAAAAACTTGCAGCCTGTACAAACACTTGCCTTCCACTGACAGCTGTGAAACACCCTCAAGCCAGGACAGTGCTAGTCACCTTGACCCTTATTTTCATGTATAGCCATGACACCTATCGAAGAGTGGACTTTTTCCCCTGACTCTTTGTTTTGCTACATTTTTGTGCCAAAATCATTTCATGCACAGATATTTATGTTTTATTTTAACAGCTTTAGGGGGTTCTTGTGCTAATTTTATTTATAGATCCCAGGAGCTTATTATGTGAAAACAATTGCCTTTCATTGTCAAAACATTTTACCTTGGGCTAGCAAGACAGCTCAACAGCTCAACCTGCTTCAAGGCTGATGACCTGAATTTTATCCCTGGAACCCATGATACAAATTGACTCCTAAAATTTACCCTCCTCTTGCATGTTCTGGTATGTATATGCCTCTATATCCATGAATGACCCCCCTCTACACACACACACACACACACACACACACACACACACACACACACACACAATTAAAAGCACATTTTATTTTGCATATACTTCAGTTAAACATACAGTCTGATTTTTACTTTATTTCAAATAACTTTTAAAACCTACACTATATTAAAGACGTTAGGTATTTAGTGCCTGTGTTGCATCTGAAAAGAGGTCTACTTATGTAGAAAGTGAGAACCACATTATGAATGCATTTAGTAAACATGTTGAGCTTTACTTTTAATTTACATGTATTTATGGTTGTTTTGTCTGAATGTAAGTCTGTACAGCACTTGCATGCAGATGCTGCAGAGGCCATAGAGGGCATTGGAACCCATGGAATTGGAATTACAGCCAGTCATTATCAGTCATGTGGGTGCTGAGAATTCAACCAATGCTGGCCTTCTAGAAAAGCTCTCAATGCTTTAACTACTGAGCTACCTCTTCAGGCCCAAATTTGACAAACTTAGTCAAAATTTGCCAAGTCATTATAAATCAAACACATAGACATTCACTGAAATTCTGGTGAAAGAAGATTAAACAGAATTTATTAGAACAAAATTTGAAAATATGTTGTAGATTTTAATTGATATTTTACTTTAATGATTTAAGATGCATTAAAAAATAATTGTTCTCTTTTAAAATATTTTGTAAGTCTGCAGAAATGTAAATTAAATTCTTCACATGGAAAATATTTTCATTTCATATTTCCAACATGAATCTGTCATTTTAAATTTCCTATTCCTAATCAAAGTTTTCATAATATTTTTATGTGAACTAGGTTCCTATGTATTAAACATTTCTGCATTTTAATTTTTTGTCAAGAAACTTCAGGTCATGAGAAATAGATGGTTTGCTCATTTTTCCACTACATGTTTTTTAGGCCACCAATGAAAGACAAGTTTTTTTTTTTAGGTAGTAGTTTTGTCTCGTTATTTTCCATATATTTAAATGTCATATGTCTTTAAACTGAACACATAAAGATGGAAGAATGGGATTCCAAAATGAATGGCTCATTTTATTCTTTGCAGCATCATTTCCCCACCGCAGCCTGTTCTCTCTGCAGAGCCCCATGGTACAAATACAAATCCACCTTTCAATCATTCATGTGGGTTAATGACACTGAGTAATAGCACATTAGCGAAGTGCCATTCCAGACACCAGCCAGGCATGCCAAACAGATCATCTGACAATCGTTTCAGATTCATTTTCCACGAACAGAAACAGTGTTCAGGCTTATTAACTGACAAATCTGCATACGACAGAGCATAGAGACAGAGCACCCATTAAAAGTAGCATCTATCTCATTAACGTAATTTACAAGGATATTTGGCCCATTCTATTGTTGTAAAAAATCTTTTAAAAGATGTTACCATTCAACAAAGCTGTTGTTTATTTGAAACAAATTTTTTCCTGTCTCTTCTGATTCTTGAAATAAGAGGACTATAAATTGGTTAATGGTGAAACTATAACTCCGATCTCTTATGTTTTGCTGCCAATGATGCAGAACCTTTGGATCTAATTCCAAATGTTATCCTCACACCCAGTGGCAATTCATGGGGACTTGTTTTATGTTTTCATGTTTTAAATTTTTGGTTTGTTCACAATTGGCTTAAGTGTTTATCTTGAAACTTGGGATCTGAGGTTATTGTACTGGAAATATTTGGTAACTGATTTTTAATATAATTTTTAAAATTTCAAGTTCATACCTATCTAAGGTATCAGGGATCTTGTTCAATTTTTGTATCTATGAATTAAAAGCTAAATTCTCATTGTATAGTTTAGTAATATTTTTATCTTGAAAGTTTACTGCTTCTTTGTATTTTATGAATAAACCTTAGGTTCTTTCCTCTTTTGCAGGAAAATATCCATTTATTTTCACATTTGTTATGAAGAAAAATTTTACTTGGAGTTCACAGTGGCTTAATTTACTTTCATGTTCCACTCTTACAGGTATAACTCACATTAAGTTAGTATGACCTGCTCTTAGATACTTATTTCCAAGAATGCTATCAGACGATGAACTCCAACTAGAGATGGTCACATACTGACAGATTGTCATGGACTACAACCACTGCTGAATTTACTCAAGAAACATTATATTCTCCACTCTCTGTAACATTTACTAAGTCCAACCACTTGGATTGAAATTTTTTATACAGGGGATACAGTAGCTGCAAATGGCTTAATTATGACAGGGGCCAGCAGAGTCTCATAATGACATAATTTTTAGAAAGGAAGTGTTTATTAGGATAATAACTCCCATGTGAGGATCTGTTTCATTTCAAGGTACCATTTCCCAAGGGATTGCAGCACTCAGGGTTTTCAGCTCTGGTAGGCTACAATTAGAAAGCGCATCTTTCTTAAGACCGACGTTTTCTCTGTGATGAAGTAATCATATTCACAGACTCAAATTCTTTCCTTATGTCACCTAACCTTCATTGGCGAATGCGTTCTTCAGTGTTTAATACTCAAGAGTTTTCTTTCACTTAGGAGCCATTGATGGTGTTACTTTTCACTATTTACATTCATAAAGCTTTACTTACATTTCTCAGTATACAATTACTTTCTGTGGTTACACTACTGCCACCCAGTAGAGATGACTCAAACTGAGCTGGTAGAGATAGATGTAAATGTACCTTGGTATTGCAGTTGCTATTTCTATAGATTCAACCACCATGGCTTAAAAGTAGAAATGTTTTCATGTGGACTGAACATATAAAGATCTTCTTTCTTGTTACAAACAATATGATATACCAAAAAAGTATATAAAATGTCTGTATTCTAATAGTTATCGCTAATAATTTAATATACACAGGAGTATATATGTAGGTCATCTACTAAACCATTTTCATATAAGGCAGTTACATAAAAGTATCTGTCAGGTTCCATACCCCTGGAAATTCCTAGAATCAATTCCAAACACACACTAAAGGATAATCACCTGAACATCCACATGAACACAATGTTGTTATATACTCTTATATACAATAATTTAAAAGGTAGGAACAGAAGAATGTAAAAGAAATTTTTTAGGACTAGATAACATAGAAACAGATTTATCATTCCTAAAAATATAAAATAAACAAATTGTTGAATAAAAGTATTTAGACTGTTACATAGATAATAATGCAGGACACAGTAAATTAGGAAGCCTGCCTATTTGCCTATCCACAAATATCCCTTCCAGGCTTCTCCTCACTCTTGCCATAACCATTCTTTTCATATCCAACAACACACACTGCTTTTCTGATACCTGAGCTTGCTTTCTTTCTAATTACTTGGGAATAAAAGTATATAGTTTATCAGTATCACAGGACATATTTATGTTGATTCTCTTCCTTGACTATGCTTTAGTCCTTTGAGAGCCATTAATGGAGGTACCCCAGTTTCTTATCTTCAGTGGAGTCTGCCATGAACAGAAAAACTGCATTCCTTTGAGTGACCACAGGCTTCTGCCTTCTACCCTGTTCATTTTTAGACTGTGTCTACGATTTGTGAAAGAGGAAGTCGTCATTTAACATCAAATGAAGGGTTGTTTGGATATCCTCTCCTGTTGGACTATGGATGCTATGAAAGTCTGGGGAACCCAATAATATCCATATGATCAAAGGGAAAATGAAGGACCTTGGCAAGTCATTTTCTGCCTGTCTTTTGCCTCAACATCCCAATTTACAAAAGAAGGTAGTAGTATTACTACCCAGTGCAAAGATGTGCGTTGAGAAACTCGCTGGTGGCTTAAAAATACAACTGGTGCTGATGAATATTTAGTTGATAAGGTCTCAGTTTTGTTTTAATAAAAAGATATGAGTAAAAATATAGCAAATGAGAAGACACACATGTTAAAACACATTTTATACAATTTGGGAAACTAAATCTGTTACACCTTTAAACTCACAAAAGGGATTTAAAAGTTAGTTTCCTCACCTTAAAGCAAACAGCTACCCAGCAAGGAGGTCTTGGAACTAAATAAGCATCTTAGAGAGGCTTTCCCTATATTTAGAAAATAAAATTTTTTATAAAAAATTATTTCTTGCTAAACCCTCACTCAAAATATTAACAATTCAGTCATTAGCCATAAACAGGCAGTAAGGTCTCTAATTATAACCAGAAGGGCCCCATTAAAGTTCTCTGAGAAAGAAAAATGTCTTTAAATGTTCCTGTAATTATACCGGACATATGTTAGCTCTTACCTTGGTTGCTGTATGCTATTAAGGAGTAGCTCTCATTCTTACTCAGATAAGTAAGGGCTTTTTACCCTAGACCATAAGAATAATAAATTATCAAGGCCTAATCTTCATTTTTATTTCAAATCCATCATGTTCTCATGGTCCATTTCTGGGTCCCCCAGGTGAGACCATCCATTGTGTAAGACATTAGACACAGTTTCTTCTGTACTTAGTTCATACTTTAATCTCTCAGGGAACAGTTACATCTGAAAGTAGTTGGGCTCCACTCTTGGTGACATCTTAAGAAGACTGGCAGCAGGGGGACATTGCAGTCCCACAAGCAATGGAACATCTTGAGTATGCCAGCTATCTTTTGTTCCCAGAAGGTTATGGAATAAATTACACAGATCACATAATCACATAGCCAAGAGATACAACATTTCAGAACAGGGTTGTCTATTAGCTTCTACACAAGACATTTCCTTTTCTCCATTATCCCTTCTAAATGTCTAAGTCAGTCATATTTTTTTGTTGTAGCTTTCTAAAATGTCACAATTTCTTTATATGCTATTGAGACCCATGTATCATATATTAAGTGTTTTTGTAAAAGTAGAATCCTATATAAGATAGAAATTCTACAGGCAGAAAGCAGTTTATGTAAAAATGAGAAATGCATGGGTTAGAAGGCTGGGCCAGAATTCCAAATCCATGGACCTTGCTAGCCCTGGGAACTCTGGCAAGTTTCTCACGTTCTCTGAGACTCTCCCCACACATGGACTAAGTGGAGTAAGACTTGACCTATCATTTGTCATGAAGATGCAGTGAAGGCTTAATGATCCGGTGTTTCCCACCTACTAACTTGTTTATGAAGATAGATTAAACACAGCATGAAAGTATATTATCATTTAGAAGTGAATCAGGACCTTAAAAACTTTACAGTGTGTGTGTGTGTGTGTGTGTGTGTGTGTGTGTGTGTGTGTGTGTGTATACTCTTGAAAACAAATGTCTAACAACATGGTTTGGGGAAGGACTTTCCCTTTTTTTTCAGTTGTACTTTTCTATTATTTGTAACTTATAAAAGGATCTAGGTCTCCTTTGGGAAAATAATAACATATCAACATCACTTTGAAGAAAGGTACAAAATGAATTCTACTAATAAAACCTGTAGTTTTTTAATATCAACAGATACGTAGTACTGCAATGAGAATTTTCCCATACTTTTTCTTTTCCCTGTATATTTTATTCATCTGCATGTGGTACTAACTAGAAATCTGTGGCTAGAAGCGATTAAAGAACACTTAAACTAATTCAGGACTTGCAGTGATAGTCCACAATTGCCTCTTTTCTCCTTATGTGAAAGAGTCACTCAGTTCATTTATCTGGATAATTACCTGGAAACTGATTATGATACCTCATGATATATACACAACAGACATATGCACAACTAAGAGAAAAAAGTAGATTACAACTCAACAAGAATACATAAATCACATATCTAGAATGATCAATTAGAATGCTGTTATATCTGAGAAAGAGCAGATATGTATGCTGCGAGGTTAGAGCACACTAAGATACTCAGGTAATTTTGTTCACTGGCTCTAACAAGCACTGGGTTTCTTTGTGATCTTTTTCACCCAATGATGCTATTATCCACTTTATGCCATGTACACAGATTGTAACATTGGAAATAGAATGAGTCATAGAAGTTAAACTATGAAATCAATATAAAATAGAAGACACGGGAGAAAACTTATGGAAGGGAGTAGGTTTCAGAAACTCTAGTTAATGAAGTACTTTAAGCAATCCTCAGGACAGATGGGTAAATACTGCTAACAGAGTTATCCCCATGATAGACAATGATGGCGGGCTGTCATAGGAATCTCCAGTACAAACATTCCCTTGAAAAGGTTTGCTATGGTGAACTCACATCAATCAACCTTGCTGACAGTTCAATTGGTAAACAGCATGTTACTCTTTTTATTTCTCCACTTCAAATGACTTTTATATTTGAACTTTTCTAAATTTGGAATATTACTCTCTTCATGAAGGGAAGAAATTTTGTGACTAGTTATATAAACACAGATGCCATTAGCTATTGTGACATTTGAGAGTACTTACTTATACATATGAGTGAAACTTCAGGGCAGGATTCATGGGATTGAATCTCAAGCTGTATTATTTACTAGTCATGGGATTCTGATCCAATTATGCAGACTTTCTCTGGGATGAATAAAAGTCTCTACTTTATGGTTTAAAATGCTTAGAATAGTTTCACTATATGGTATATGATAAATAAAATTTAGCTATTATTGATGTCACTACCTGGTGTTTTAAACTCAGCCCTACTGAGTAGCCACTCTGATGCTCTTTGGTGTAGCAAATCCTCTGTATTCACAACCTTCCCTGCCTCTTAAGTTCTTCTCCCAAAGCTTCTGCCACTGTTGCTTGCATTCTGCAGAGAACCACCTGGTTCTTTTAGGAACTCTGGTGAATGAGAGGTGACCATTTCTACATGCTTATCACTAACTTTCCTAGTTCACGAGGTAAGGACAAGGGGCTTGTCTTCCTAGCACCTGAGGATCACCCATCAACCCCACTTTTTAATTATTTGCACAATCAGCTAGTGAGGCCCTAGACACTCTTCTACCTATTTTAGTGGTCCCACTTGTTCCCACCTTATCTTCCAACCTTTGATAAGGGGTAATCATGAAAGATGCTAATGAGCTTTTTAATATCTAATGAGCATTGCCAATGAACATCCTCAGTGTATTCACACTACCAACCTACGCGTCCTCAAATCCTTTCAGCAAGCAGAAGTGTCTCTATTTATTCAGATATTATTATGCATTGTATCATTGTATTATTTAATTTGTTTATAGTGAACAAAATGGACTCATGTTCCAAATCCAAAACTGTGCTCAGATGGCCTTCAGGAGCCAGGATATGTACACCTGCCTTATTCTTCTGCTGACTTGTATGCAGACCTATGTGAACTTTTGTCTTTCATGTCAGTACTAGTCTCAACATTCTCTTGCAGTATCTTTATATGTATATGTCTTTGTCATGTGTTTCTACCTTTAGCTTAAGAATTATTACCCCTGTTTCTGTGTGCTTTAGGGTAATATAAAAGTTCAGACTATTGGATAGATTCCTTAATATGTGGTTGAAAACTATGATAAGAGTAAGAAACATGTTCCCCAAATGGTATTAATGCAGAAACAAGAGGAAAAAATCTTATAGGATAAATACAGTAGAAGCAAAAACTGTTTTGTCATCTGAATAGGAACTATTTTCCATTCAGTTGCCTAAATAGATTTTGAAAACAATATGGAAGCTCTATGTCTAACAGCTTTGATACCTGGAGGAAGATCCAAATGGTTAATGAACTGCCTTTAGCAGAAATGGAAGTATATATATATATATATATATATATATATATATATATATATAACCTCTGTTTACAAGATACCTAAGATATCACTGTATTTCATTCAGAGAATACACCTACTTCCTATGAAAGTAATTTTCTTTATATGGATGTAGTTATTAATTTTAAGTGCCCAGGTATTTACTTAAAGACTATTGTGGTGTGTAGATTACTCTAGATGAGTTTTACATCTGAATAAGTGGTTTGAATAATGTTTATAGCCCTCACTCAAATTGTTCAAGTTTTGAATGAAATAAAAAATCTTGGTAAGAATGAATTTTCTCCTGGCTAGAATACTTTTAAAATTAATATTGTTCTTCAATTCTTAAACTTAAACTTGGACTTGGAATAGAAATTGGCTCTTATGTTCTTTAAGCCTTCCAAAGTCAGACTTGTAGGTGGCTAACTGCAGATCCTGATTTCTGAGTTTCTAGACCCAAAATTTCTACAATAAATACTTTGCTCATCTCCCTCTTCCCCATATATGTACATACAACTACACAGATATAGATATCCCCTATAGAAATGTGACTAATAAGCAAGGCTTCAATTTATCTCTTCTAAAATACTACTTTAGCAAATTGTTGCTTAAAATCACGAGTTCCTGTGTTCTCAAAAATGAGTAATAAGTGCTAGACATTTGTATGTATGGATGATGGAATCCGATTAAGGGTTTTCTTAAAAGACCACCTACTGATAGTTTTCTGCCATTGTACACAACCTACTTATTATGCGTCAGATACAAAATGGGGGTGGGAAGCTCTTCAGATGACAACGAAGCAATTCACTGGAATAGCAGCAGGGAGTTCTAGCATTCCCACAATGTAGGCTTTTATAAGCACCAGCCCATCATTACCTTGTTTCTGAGCCCTCCTGCTAACATGTGATGGCTGTGCTTTGGTTCTGGCATATTAGAGTGTCCACTGGCAAGGAACCCAAGTTCTATTCAGGCATAATAAATCATTGGTCTCATACTAGCAAATAACTCACACAGCCCCCCCCCGTTTCCTTCTTTGACAGTTCATCTCCTGTCAAGTGAAGGGAAAGGATATTAATGTTCTTTATTTTGCAACTTAAAGTCATATCAGTACTTTTCATACTGTCTTTAACTCTTTATATTACAACTGTGCACTATAACTCTATACCTAAAACATGTATGTTATTAATGTGTGTGCATTTTATCTGCTTGTCATATAAATAGAACAAATGCCCACTAGAAGTCTCAAACACATTATAATTTCAAGTTTGTAGGTCATGGTTTAGTACACAAAATGACAACCTGATAAGATTTCTCATTTCAAAACCTAAACACAACAAAGACAACTAAGCAACAAAGAACAGACTTGTTTATGATTCTATGTTCTGTTCTAATTAATTCAATTTAATTCAAGCCACACTAAGCAGTCACCTTAAATCAGGTTTCTGTGAGCCTGCAGTGGTTCCACTTGACAAAATTTCTCACTATCATGGCTGCACCCCAGGCTTAGTTCTAGACTTTTTTTTTTCCTTTTGTCAACCTGTAACTCATTAAATATTGGGTAAGATCTTAGAAGGCTGATCTTAGTCTATCCCTCTGAAACAAGGAATAGAGTAAAAGAAGGAGGCAGGAGAAATGATGGTGCTCGAGAAATAGTACATGCCCAGAAGGAAATGACATAATGACATTACCAACACAGTTACTGTGGTGTTCTATCTATCTATCTATCTATCTATCTATCTATCTATCTATCTATCTATCTCTATCTATCTATCTATCCATCTATCTATCATCTATCTATCTATCCATTTATAGTCTAATACACCAAGCACCATTTTAGGCATCTGGGCTTAATTGTTGAGCTAAGGAGAGCCTTTATTCATTGTAGCTTACAATAGATAGGAATCCAACAATAATTAACTCAGGTGCAGAGGTTACAATGGAGAGTGCTTTAGAAATGAGTCAAACATGGTAATGAACAAGGGCACATTTATAAACAAAAGCCGTCAAGACATAGACCAACTAAGTCTATAAATATTTGCATTATGCTTTTTAGTAGGATGTTAGCATTTCCTCAGAGTATGACTTGGTGCCATTAAAGACATCAAACTGAAGATTGGCAGATCCTGACACCCTGAAATAATATATTTTAATCTCCTTTGTCCAGATGATCCTGCAGTAACACAGAACTGGGGCTTTCAAAAAAGTAGAAGTGGTATCACCATTCAGCAATGTTCAGTTCCCTTTTCTGCCTAGACAGAGGGAATATCACCTTTGAAGATCAGTGTGGCCAGCCACAGGATCAAAGATGGACATTTGAATAACAATGGTACATTTCTTTCTTTTTTTTTTTTTTTTTTTTTTTTTTTGGTTTTTACGAGACAGGGTTTCTCTGTATTGTTTTGGAGGCTGTCGGTCCAGCCTGGCCTCGAACTCACAGAGATCCGCCTGCCTCTGCCTCCCGAGTGCTGGGATTAAAGGCATGCGCCACCACCGCCCGGCGGTACATTTCATTGTTAAAGGACTCTTGAAGGTTCTCTATTCTCAGGTGATTTTTTGGAAGACTAACTGTCATGAGCCTTGATCCTCGCTTGACTGTAAGAAGACTCTCACTCAGTCCTTTTACACTTTTGCACTTAGCAACTTAAAGTAAACATTTGCAGGGGGACAAGAACCCCTGGGCAAATTGGGAGCATGGAGAAGAGGGAGAGGGGGAAGCTGGAAAGGAAAGAGGGGGGAAAAGGAGAGGAGAACAGGAGAACTGAGACAGGGGAGAAATAGAGGAGGGCAAGAAAGGAGATGACTTGATAAAGGGAGTTAGTACAGGTTTGGAGAGAGGCCTGGCACAGAAGAAATGGTAGGGGATTCACATGAATGACCCCAACTAAGAATCTAGGCAGTGGTGGAGAGTCTGACTTTGATGCCCTTCCCCTATAGTGAGATTGATGACTACGTTGGTTATCATTCCTAGATCCTTGACCCAGTAGTTGATTGAAGCAGAAACAGGCACCCACAGCTAAACACTGAGCCATACTTCCGAAATCTAGTTGCAGAGAGGGAGGAGAGATGAGCAAATGAACCAAGACGGAACTGGAGATAACCATAGAAAGAGTTGACCTGACCTAATGAGAACAGGCAGACCCTAGTCTTAAAGCCGGGAAACCAGCATTGAACCGAACCAAGCCCTCTGAATGTGGGTGCCAGTTAGGAGGCCAAGGCAGTCTATGGAACCTCTAACAGTGGAGCTAGTGCTTATTCCTAGGTCACAAATGGACTTTGGGAGCCCATTCCCTATGGAGGGATACTATTGCATCCCAGAAATGGAAAGGAGGGCCTGGGTCCTCCCCCAAATGATGTGATGGGCTTTGATGATCCCCCGTGGAGGGTCTCACTATCCCTGGGGAGTGTGTAGGGGGTGTATTGGGGGATCAGTGGGAAGGAAGCATGGGATTATGGGAGGGTGAGGGAATGGGGGGATGGATATGTAAATAAGAGTGTTTTTAAAATAAAAAAACGACATTTGTAAACAAGGTACACAGATTAAGTCACTGAGGTTAATCACCTTGACACTTACAAAATAGACTACTTAGGAGGTTATTGGAATAACTCAGTTTGGAGATGAAAGTATGTTAGGTCAAGATTAAAGCAGCAGAGGCAAGATTCCATATGTATTATGAAGGTAGGACCAACAATTTTGCCAATTCCTGTGGGTGTTTTCTTTTTTTTTGCCAGATGATATTTTTAAATCAAAAAACATCTTTTTAAATATTCATCCTTAGTTAAAAATGGATAAATCATAAATGTGATTCATTCACATTTACATAATCTGTTTGGATTGATATAGCATAATTTCTGCTGGGGGTCTCAGAAAATGCAGTGAAGAATAGTTGACATGTCTACAATGGTTCCCTTCCTTCATATGCCACTTCTTCAAAAATATAAGTTTCCAGTTAATGTAAGCTGATACCGCATTAACGACTTGCTCTGTCAATTTGCAATGAGAAGACATACCCCGTTTAACTGTACTGTGCTGTGCTGTGAGTTCCCAGATATCTCCTGCCAAGGGAGAAGATGACAGTTTTCACTGCTTTTGTGGTAATGAATGAGTTGAAGTTGTGCCTAAAGTTAAATATCATAAGCTATTTACTTAACAAGTATGCGCTACAGGAAAAAAAATGTTGGGTGAGAACTTGTGCTAGGCACTTTCAGTCATGGTTAAATTAATAAAAACAAAAGAATTGATACTTATAATGTCAATGTCTACTGTTCCTAATAAATCACTTTATGGAATTTCTAAGAACAAACTATATAGAGACCTTCTTATGACACCATCAAATGTTAATAGTTAAATAATTTAACAGAGCTCCCCTTACTATAATCAATTTGTAGAATACTTATTTTTTGTTCCATGCTTCTTATGCATAGAAATTTAAAGTTAATGATTCTACATAGAAATTTAAAGTTAATGATTCTACAAATAATAACAATGTGGTCCTAAGTTAGTACAGTTCAGGAAAAGTAACATGCCTTGGTATTTCCTAATCACCTTTAAAGGAGAAAGAAACAGTATCATTTTGATTTACACCTTTCATTTTCCTGTGATTAATTTTACTATTGAGTGTCAACTATGGGTTTAAGGTAGAGTTCTGTACACTCCATCCACTCTTTCCCAGAACTTCATTTTGTCATTTCTAACAAACAATGTCCACAGACCAGCCACTCATATATTGGTACATTCTTCCAGTAACTTTCCATTAAGAGCAAAGAGCCTTGAGATAGTAAAGGGAATTATTTCCTCAATTTATGTTGAAAAAATAACTATAAAACTACTTTATTCTGAAAAATGTCAGATTATTCAGGGGGACCTTTTGCTGAAATATTTTCACTTGATTCAATCAGGTTTGATTTTATTTTAAAAATTATTAGAGTTATCATTTTGGCTTTTGATATATTCAAGTTCAAATGTCAAATATACATAAAATGAAATAAAATTATATGCATTACAGAAATTTTTATTATATTAACCTTAGGGTAAAAACTGTTTCTGGAAGAGCTCTGTATTCACCAAGCAAGATGAGAGTCTGACTATTGTCTTTTTGTAAATTTTAGACAGTGTCCAATAATCATTGTCTGGGATTTGGCTTTCAAATGTAAAAACCATAGTCATTTGCAATTAACCTCCCTTCTCACCCCCAACCTTCTCTGAGTCCAATTCACGACTGTATCCACACTGTGGTTTCTCACCTTAGCATGCCTGTTGCCACTGTCCTACTCATAAGTCCTGTTTCCTACCTGAGTAATGCAATTGTCTGTCAAGTTGATGGGGCTCTTATTTCTCCTCCAGATCCATTGTAGCCAGTTTCCACACTACTGCCTAGAAAATCATGCCGAAATTCAAGCCTGATCCCTAGGGTTGCCCTCTCTAGGCCTTAAAACATTTTAAATGTATTGCTTCTTTCAAAAGACATCCTGGGCCTCGTGATCTGACTGAGATTTTCTTCTAGCCTATCCCTGACACCAGACTATTTTTCTGTTATAGATTTTATCAAAATATATCAAAGCTATGGTGATTGATGCATGATGTCTCCTTGAATGAGAGGAAACCATTCAATCAGAGATGTCTGGTGACATGCATATCGCTTTGCCCCACTAGGGGACCAGCATGAACTTGTTGAACACAAGGCACTGAATGGACAGGTGTCTCTAGAACTGAATGCCAGGCTTGATTAGATAACTGAGATATATGTGAGCTTGTCTAATTACGTATTTTCCTTTCAATACAGGATTAAAAACCTCTAATACATTTTGGTAGAAATAATACAAAAAGATGTTGCTATATAAATGGCTTACCTTTAAATAGTCACATGTAAAATTGCCACCCAAAGTAAAACATTGCTTTTTCCTTAATTGATTTAACTTAAACAAAGAAACCAGACTGGCTGGACTGGTGAGCTGGTTGGCCATGTTCTCTACTGATTTAGTCTACTATACATACATTATATGCCAACAAAAATATTTCTTAAGAAAAAAATACTCTGAATGTGGAGTTACTAGAGATTTCTCCCCTACCACATCCTAGTTATTCCAAGTGGAATCTAAATTTGGGGCCTAAATTGAAAGAAAGTATGCAAGTTTTGCATACATACTTTAGAGCAGGAAGTTACCTTGGTAACCTTATAGAAGTTGTCAGGCTGTAAGAGAAATTCAACCCCCTTAGGTTCTTTTAAGAAATAGGAAGTATACTTTATAACCTTGAACTTGTTAGTGGCTAACTCCTTCTTTCTGTTATGGCATTATGATGTCAGTCTTTTTTATTTAAGCAAACTGTAGATTGAAGAGGATTTGTGTAAATCTCCATCTCATTTTCTTCAAAACTTTATTAATATTTTGTATATTGCTAACAATAGCAATGACTTTTATCTTTTCTCTCCTTAATAAACTATCCCAATCCACAAAGCAGCCCAGCATCCTATAGCAAACTACACGTAGGCCCGGGGACTCGTAAATATTCCTTGGTCTAGAGATGTTCTGGAAATAACCTGCAAGTCATAGGCAAAAAATTTAATGTGAAACTTAGTAATCAAATAAGTTTATTGAACCAGGAAGAACTTTGAAAATAAAGTGCTAGTCATGTGATACACTACTGGTATTATTCATAGTAAAAATTAAGTGTTAATACAATATTCTAAAGAAAATTTTTCAGTAATTCAGTTTTATAATACAATAGTTGAAAAGACAAATGGTAACAATAATTCTAACCTTTCTAGTTTTGTTTTGTAGATTTTAGAAAAAAACTTCTCCATCTTCATATATTCCAACTTCTATTAGCATCTGAAATTTTAATGCTTGTTCACAAGCATGCCTGGTATGTTTTAAGAATTTTCATGTCTGTTTTTCAATACTGTGATTCTCAGCAATGAATGCTGTAATTATATATGATTTAAAGAGAAAATGCAAGCTCAGGCACATTTTACCATTAACAACAGGAACTCATAGCACAAGTTAATGGTGGCACATGCCCCTTAGTGGTTAATATACCATTTACAAAAGCTTTTTGTTAACTATAGCAATATGCTGGGACTTCAGGACCATCTGGAAGTAATTTTATTTCAAATCTCAGGAGGAGGCAAGAGTTGTTAGCATAGAAAATTTCAAATATTTAGATAACTTTAGATAAAGATACTATTAGATGAATTAGGAGCTCCCTCTCACACAAGTGTGCAAGCTCTTCAGCTTCCAGGGGCATCCTCAAAGGAGATGAGTTAAAAAATAAAACAAACAAAAGAAAGTAAAAGCAGCAGCAAGCAACAACAACTCTCCAGGATGGAACCATGTGACTTGGCAGATACCACTCTTTGTTATGGTAAATGGTCTTAAACACCATGGGCATGGGGGTAAAATGATGTAATGAGAGAATGTGGAAAATCAAATGAAATGAAAGGAGGGAAAGAAGAAAATAGAAAATATACTTTTCTTTTTTTAAAATAAATTTCTTTTATTATTATTATTTATTTTTAAGTTTAAATTTAGATTAGAAACAAGGTTGCTTCACAAGTCAGTTCCAGGTCCCTCTCCCTTTCTCTCCCCTCCTCCCGTGCCCTCTCCCAACCCCCCCATTATCCCCTCATTTCCCCAGGGAGGGTAGGCCCTTCATGGGGGTGTCCATAGTCTGTCATTTCATCCAGGGCAGGGCCTAAACCCTCCCCCAAGAGTTCAGGGTGAGAGTGCATCTCACATTGTTGGATGGGAGTCCAAAGTCCCTGTATATACTCAGGATGAGTACTGATCTTTTCAAGATCTAGGAAGTCATGACAGGACCATTCAGTGCCCAAGTCTGTGTGAAAACACAGCTCACAGCAAGTAGAGGAGTCAAAGGTTCAGATGCAAAGGAAATGTACTTTTAAGGAACTGAGTAAACCAGTGGGTCTCAGGTATTGTGAGTGTGGAAACGGGTGTAATCTGAGATGCTAAGAGAAGCCAGAACAGGAAGTTACCTTGGTAACCTTATAGAAGTTGTCATGCTGCAAGAGAAACTCAACCGTCTTAGGTTCTTTTAAGAAATAGGAAGTATACTTTATAACCTTGAACTGCATGCAGACCACAGTAACTGATGATAATTCTACTCTGAGTATGAAGAGGAAGAGCTAGATGCTGATGGGAAGAAAAGCCACTGACCTTGTGTGGATTTTAAGAGCCCATCTGGCATCTGTTCATAATATGTTTTATGGAGGTGTGGGTCTTAAACAAGAGGGAGTTATATGATGTGCAGAAGTATGTATAGACAATTAGTAGACGGATGCAGTCTACACTATGGCATCCAAGTTTCAGGTGATACTGTTGTTCCAACTCTGAAAAGAAATAAAAGATGGAACGTGTGAGAATTTTGGGGGTGAAGGAGGCTAATAATTCTATTATGGAAAGTAGTTGTAGAAAGACTGCTCTAGGTGGACTGGTAGAATACAAATGAGATTTCAGGGGGAAGGCCAGGTCTGTCGTTATGGAATTTAGGTGTCATCAAAAGACTTCAACTCATTGGACTAGATACCTCAAAAGATAATCAGAACACAGCACACAACCCAAACACATACAAGAATGCATGAAAACAGGGGAAGGGTGGAGTTCACAGGCTGTCCCACTTGAGGAGGAGAAAGAGCCAGAAAAAGGGATTGGGAATAATAGTTTTGAGAGACAAAGGGAACCAGGGCATTTCTTCATGGTTATCAAGTAAAATACTGACAGATGATGAAAGTAGGTGACTCATTGGTCAGGTTCAAAATCAACAAGTTGTCACAAGTTATCTGTGGAAAATAGCCAAAAGGAAAATAAGACATTAAATATGATCACTTAAAATTGCTGAATGTCTCAAGGTACTTTCATCAATAAACCAAAATTTACTAATCTGAAACTCAGATCCCACTGCAAATATTTTAATTAATATATAAAAAGCTCCCTTTTAATGTGCTTTAATAATTATGAAATAGAGCCGGGCGTTGGTGGTGCACGCCTTTAATCCCAGCACTCGGGAGGCAGAGGCAGGCGGATCTCTGTGAGTTCGAGACCAGCCTGGACTACCAAGCGAGTTCCAGGACAGCCTCCAAAGCCACAGAGAAACCCTGTCTCGAAAAACCAAAAAAAAAAAAAAAATTATAAAATAGTTAACATCTTGGTTCTGACTCAGGTTCTGCATGTCTATTACCTATTATGAGGCATAACAAGAGTTATATGAATTTTAGGGGCAATCTTATACCTTCAACAATGTCCTGGAACATCAGCATGACCATAAAACACAGATGTGAAAGACAAAAGTGTTATCAAAATCTTCTGCCTAAGGGAAATTTTTGATTCTGCATATATCTACCCATTTAACCATATTGATTAAGAGAATATCTGAACGCAATCACTTTCAATAAAGCTTTTAATTTGTACTAAAAATGAAGATATAAAATGCATGCAATTGAACCACTCCTGAATTATATACCCATGTAATCTTATTTTATTAGCCTAGGTCAAGCAAGGAAAATAAGTTCTTTAATTTTTATGTTATCTGTTTATCTTCTAGATAAAAGGATCCTTCCACAGGGGTTAGATTTCCTCATTTGTAAACACCTAACAGGCAGAATAAGGAGGAACTTAATATCATTGACTAAGTGCACACACAAATTGAAAGGTAAACAAACATAAAAATTGCCACCTATAAAAATTAGGAAAGGCCTAGGAGATACCTCAATTAGCAAAGTGTTCTTTACAGGAAGGATGGACTATCTTACTAAAGCAAGGTATGGTGGTGGGAGGAGCTTCTAATTCCAATGGGACAAGGCAGAAAATGGGGTAGAGAGGGCTTGTCTGCCATCTATTCTTGCTTTCAGGATAACTTCCAGCCCTGTAAGATACACTTTCAAAAAGGTGGAGGACATATGAAGAAGGACACTGGAAGTTGTCCTCAGGCTTCTACTAGCACCAGAACATACATAAGCACAGAGACAGACACCCACACACACACTCAACCATCTCCCTCCTGACAGAGAGAGAGAAAGACAGACAGACAGACAGACAGACAGACATATATGTATACAGGTAAACACAAAAGTACACACACACACTATTTTCCAGTGACTATCTATAAAACTATATACATGTTAAGTATTTACATGCAACTAGGACAAAAATGAATGTAGCTGATTATTTGATTGGCTAATACTCCAAGAATCATAGACGGAAATGAAAACTCCCAGTAGAATCCATAAATGCTAATTTAAAGACGCAAACGAGAAAAAATGCAAACAGGACACTTGTAATTATTTGTGAAAATAATTGCATTCACAACATTGATAGCAAAAAAGAAGAATTTATGATAGGTTACACTAGGTGTCAGGCACAGAGACAAAATATAATGATCATTTTTAATTCCTTTAAATAGAATAACTGCTATCAATAGGTAATCCAGCAAAGTTGCTAGACCTTTTAGGACAATCCATTAGATTTTTTCTGTAATTTTGGCATAAAGCAGATCCAGTGGACAAGCACAAAGAATATGGACTCAGATCTATATTAATCTATTCATAACTGAACTCATGTAAGTTTAGAATGACAGTCATCACGCATGTTTCCAGAGACTGGAAATCATATATCTGAAGTTATCTCCCAATTATAAAACTTAAATTAGCTCTTCTCCAAACACGAATTTTATTAGTACATTTTCCAAGACATCTATCTGCTTAACTCTCAAACAGAAATAACTGCTCAAATATGAAACACTATAATGATACCATCACTGGCATTGTTTAACTAACATTCAGGTGGCAAAACAGTTTGGCTTATAGCCAATGAATGAGATAGGAGAAAAAAACTGAACATGTAGTATATCATTTATAGATGTATTTGTACTACATACTATACATAGTATGAATGGATCTAGTCTAATAGCTATTACTTACTAGTAACAATGTGAAATTTATCAGAAAGTGTGTGTGTGTGTGTGTGTGTGTGTGTGTGTGTGTGTGAAGGGGTGTGTGTGTGTATGTGAGCAAGGGCCTATTCATGATAAAAGAAGCAGAAGACAGAAGAAAATCACTGTATAATATTTATGGAAGCATTGCAATGTGTTCACTAATTTGTACAATTACTATATGTTAATAAATTGTTAAATCCTTAAAAACCTAAGCAGAAATAACTCTAATATGATAGCTTTATGTTCTTAAGAAGCAATGTATATTTTGAGGAAAGAATTGGGGATTCCAGATTTAGCTGAGCTATTACAGTAATTATCTTTGCACTGAGTAGCTTAGACTCTCTTTCTTCAGTAACTTTTCATTTTGTCTCTAACATGGTACTTTTACCATTTATTGTTGACTTTACAAAAAATTACAACAGTTTTGTAGCACTTTGTTGTGTAAATTTTAAAAATACCGTTTCTGTTTTCTGTCAAAATTCACTGAGAATTAGTTTAGCAGAAAGCAACTAATTACTGGGCTGTTCTCTGCCACCATTTAAAGATTGAGTGATTGGCTTGCATTTGTTATGATAACACTCTTACAATACATGTCGAGTAGCTTTAAGGTTTCGTCTTGGTTATTTCATGTATTTATATTGTAAGTGTGTTTAAGATTTAAAAGGATAATATTTTATAATTCAGTCATGCTATTATTAAAAAATTTCCACTTTACCTTCCAAGGAGATTAAGCTACTGCTAGAAAGTTCTGGGAAGGAGTTGACTTTTATTCTAAAATAAATACATTGTCTAATGAGATCAACAGAGTAAATTCTTACGAATCCAGTGTTTACTTTAACAGAACAAATTTGTCAAGAATTTAGACACTATTTCAAACTTCTTTTACCTCCTTCTTTCCTAAGTGTTAAATATTAGATATCTAGGTATACCATACATGTAGAACATAAAATTTTTGATAGGCTAGTTTCTAAATTTGCTAACTCTCTTTAATTACACAATAGCTCAAGTTTCAGTCCAACACAGATTGAATGATGGAGTATATGTTTTAGAGAAACTAACATATGACATTTCACAATGTAGAATTCATGGTTAGATCAATTATGAAAATTATTGGTTAAGATTGGAGTTTTAGGCTATTTCCCACTTTCTCTTCCATCAGGTTCAGTGTAACTATATTTATGTTGTCAAAAATTAGGCTGAGGGAATCCTGATGAAGAGAGTGAAATGGGATTATAGGAGCCAGAGGAGTCACAGACATCACAAGAAAACCCACAGAATCAACCAACCAGGGCTCACAGGGCTCATAGAGACTGAACTGATAACCAAGGAGCCTGCATGGGACCAACTTAGGCACTTTGCATATATGTTAGTTATGTTGCTTGGTTTTCTTGTGGGACTCCTAACAGTGGGAAGGGGGGATGTCTCTGACCCTGTTACCTGCTTTTTGGACCCTTTCCTCCTACTGGGTTGCCTCATAAGAGAGGCAACCTTAATAAGGGAGGTGGTGCCTAGCCTAACTTCAACTTAATATGCTAAGTTCTGTTGATGTCTGTGGAAGGACTTCTTGTTTCTGAACAGAAATGGAGAAGGAACAAGTGAGGGGTTGGGGGCACAGGAAGTTGGTGGGGCAGGACTGAGAAGAGAGGAGGGAGTGGAAACTGTGGTCAGGGTGTAAAATGGAAACTGTGGTCAGGATGTAAAATAAATAAATAAAAGAATGGACTTTTAAAGAGTGATTTTCAAGCTAAGGCTTTACTGTACACCCTATCTTTTAAAGATAATTTTCTAAACATTTTCCAACAAAAATTACTTTCATTCAATGGATTAAAATAATGCATAGTGAGCTTTACTAAAATTCAGCAACTTTTTTAAAGCTGGGAAAATAAGCAATAATGTATATGATAAAAATAAACACACTGTGATTCCCAATAAATCCTGCCTTTTAATTTTTAAATTGTGCTTAGGCATTTATTTCCAGCTAAATACTATGAGGCAGAAGTAGTCTCGCTCTTATAGACACACACTAAATGGGTTAAGAATTTTAAAAGGGTGACAAAAGCTTGCAGCTGCCTCCTGTTTGCTTTAGAAAGCTTTGCAAGTAATAACTACTTTGTGAGGTCAAAGTTAAAGATGACTGGTTGATCAGCAATATTCCAACCTGAAGGCTAAGTATGTTATTAATAAACAATCAGCAGGCCAATGATAGATAGGAAATCTCCAGTACCAGTTCTAGTTAATATTAGATTTCAATTACAATGCCATTTTTCTTAGTTTTAAAAAATTGAATCTGCCAAGGATGCCAAATATATAGTACATTTCATGATTAAATCAAGACTCTGATATCAAAATGCAATAAGGAGATATTAAAACTGTAGAAGTTAGTTATCTTGACTCACTGTGTTGTGCTTTAAAATGTTCTCCAGATTGAAAAGAGCAATAAATAAAATCACTCCTATGATCAGAAAGTAAAAAGGAAATATAAAGTTTATTGCACAAACTTGAAGGGTGGTGCTATTTGGAAGATGTAGGTGTGAATCGAATGGCTTTTCCCTTCTCATGTTCTGAAGAGCAATGCATTACATGTCAGTGGCAGTGTCCAGAGAGGGAATTATGTTCTGATATTCAAATAGCACAACAATAGCAACAGCTTCTAATTCATCCAATGATTTTGGGATCTTTAAAAAGAATTATTGAGGGTAAAATATCCCTATCATTCAGTAGGAAGGAATTCATGCCTAGTACTGTGAACCTAGCCAGTTACCCTTGGCTGGTGATCAATCTTGGAGAACCTACTGTTATAATTTTCCTAAACCAGTGTAATTTCTAACTGTATTCTAAATATTTATCCTTAGACCCACAGGTCATCAAACAACCTCTTTCTGAATTAGACAGATACCATTACAGGTGTTCAAAACTGAACAAAACACAAAGGAAAGGGGACTGTTGAGTGTCCAACCTCAACTGTCAGCTCTATAGCACAAATCCTACCCTCAAGACTCAGAAAACATCAGGGGAAAGGAACCAGGACATCATGTGATGTAGTGTTTTCTCTATACACCAGAGAAGCTTCACCAACACAATCTCAGCAATGTGGTTGCCTAAATAAGTCCATCATAATGAAAACAGTGGGTGATATACCAACATGAATCAGGAAAATCTCAGAAGATCCTACATCTAGATTAAAAAAAAAACTACAGAAACTCAATGATTTCTGAGAGGGGCATTATGTCTTCTCTAGTGGTAAATCCCTTGGAAAGCCATGCAAACTCAAATAGTCAGCTCTAGATACATATACATGAGCATCAATAAATAGACTAATCAGGTTATGTGTACACACACACACACATGCACACACACATCTATCATCTATCTATTTATATAAATAGAAAGATAAATAGATATACATACTTGTGAATAATTGAAGAAGTCATGAGTTTAAGAGGGAGTAGGGGATGGCATAGGAGGATTTGGAATGCAGAAAGGAAAGAGTAGAAATGATGTATACATACAATTCATGTCTGAAAGTTATACACATTATTTTTAATTGGCAAATACTTGGGATATTTGAAATCACCAAAGAGGTTTGAAATTGTTCAGGATAATGGCTGTATTTTTTATATTCGTCACTCCAAACCCTCAGGTAGAATTAGCAAACTTCTGCTCTCTTAGGAAAAACATTCGTGAAATGCATTGCATGTCTATTCAAAGGCTTTTCCTTAGTAAGAAAAGTTCTTCAACTTGGAAAAGTTAATTTTGTGTGAGAAAAAGCAAGTCTGATGAAGGAAGGAGAGGTATCTCCTGCCTCTAAGAGGCGACACCAAAGTCAAAGCTGTGCTTAAATCAAGTCTAAAAGGAAAATTCTTATATTAATATATAATGTACTCACAGGTGCTCAAAGTGGAGGACTCACACAAGTGTTTAGAAGCCAATGGTTACTGTGGAAATCTTCATTAATGCTACTCATTCCTATTTTCCCTTAAATTTATTTGGAGAAAGCTGGGGAAAGTGTCATGTCCTGATAAACTGGCCTCTTTTATTTTAACTATTTATAGCTAACACATATGGACACCATTTCAAAATCGGCTTTATATAGGATGCTTCTCTAAGTGTAGCCAAAGTAACAGATATATGCTCTTGTACATAGAGGCATTTCTAATTATTTTTAGTGGAAACCAGCTAGTCATTAAGTTGGAAAGCGTGTATGTATTTTCCCCTAGTGTATCATATCCATTTGCTGTTCTCTTATTTCATTTAGGATGTCTATTATGTTTCTGTTTCTACATAATATTCATTTTACTAACCTGAGTCCACTGAATAATATCACATATCTCACCCTGGGAGGAGTCTTCTCACTAATACGGTATTCTTATTTTCCCTGGGAAGAGTCTCACCTGTTGGGGGGGATCTTTGATCCCACTGAGAACCCCAAGTTTTTATTTGTATTGATAAAATAAAGTTAGCCTTGGGTCAGGAGGTTACATTAGCAACTAGTAGACAGAAAGTAATCACAGGGCATCAGAGGGCATCTGGGAGAGACAGGGTGACACAGGAAGTGGTAGGGATGATTTTGGAGTCAAACAGCTCTTTCTGGTTTGGTGGAGTAGATGCACAGGCCTTTGTGGAGATGCCAGCAAGAAAACATAAGCTAGTTGTGACCCAGCCTCTTGGAGCTAGTAGGTTTTCACTCCAGCCTTTGAATCTTGAGTCTTATTCATAGATAGAATGATGAAACGTTCATTAAAGCTACATTAAGAAACAGCAACAGAGCCAGTGTCTAGAGGAACAGAATTCCCACCAGACTGTGGCCTGAGCAGCTGGCCACCCATAGAGAAGCAGGCTGGTAACTGTGGAGTCACAAATGCTGGGTGAAATAGGCGTAGATTAAGGCACAGATAGTGTCCTGAAGTTAAAGCAACACTCAATAACACAGTGTTCTTTTTATTTAACCATAACTTTATCATTTTAGGAGAGATAAATTATACGGTGTAGAGATGTCAAATCCTGTTGTTCTATAAAGTTTGTCCTGTAATTGACAAAACTAGTGCCTTTATAGTTTGAGAGAATCTTTTGTCAATTTCAAGACTAAATTAAGCATTATCCCTTTAGGTATTGATGTTATTCCTTAAGAAAATGATGAAGTTATTTGGAATTAAGATATGTATATTAATAATCCATATTTTCTGACATCATAGTGATTACATTAATCCCATTTGATGATCTCATTAGAAATTCAAACCAGTCTGAGTACATGAGACATGGGTGAAATTCCAGATTTTGATAGGCACATCATGTTCCCTCAGCAAAAGAGCAATAAATGTGACTGTCAATTTTCCTTATAAATAACCTCACTTATACTCAAGAATTACCTGCTGTCAGCTTTGGTCAGGAAAACTTCTTTCTACTGTTGTCAGTGATGATACAGAGATTCCTAATTACTCAGAGAACAAATGAGTGTCAAGTGCCAGGCTATGAATGAGCTAGTATAGCACTCCCTCCAAGGTTCAGGCAACATCCTGAAAAAGGCTGGGGGAAGAATCTAGGGCGTGTGGAAAAGAAGCTGCAGAGACACAGGACACTGATTTCTGGGTAAGACATGGCTGTTGATGCTTGAACTTGAAGACGTTCTCATCACCTGCACAAGATCCCTATAGGATTAGAACTATTAGCAAGCTGTATAGAAGAAGGGAGGACTCTCAGTTACCTCACCACTACATGAGGACACAGATGTGGGCAATGGTTGATGGAGGAGGGGAAAATAGCTTGTGCAGTTGTATAGCCACTGGTAAACCCACATTTTACTGGAGCAAACTCACTCACGCTTTTATAAAGAACTCTAATGAAACTCATTGAGTCATACAAAAAAATACAGCACATGAAAGAAGAAGGGGGAAGGTGGGGGAGGAAATGGGGTTAGCTAGAGTTGAGAGGATACAAGTGAGACTTATGGGGTTATTATGATTAAATACCTTATGTACATGTAGGAAAATGTCACATTATTATATATTATTAATATATGCCAATAAAATTCTTTTAATCTAGGTTTGTGGCCAGAAAGCTACAGCTCCACCAATTTAAATAGATCCTGAAGTTTAAACACCTATTTAATGGCAAAAAGGCAGATCTGGGTTTTAAAATCTCCTTTGTTATTCCAGCACCCATGATCTTTTAGTGACCAACCCTCACACATTTTATCTTTTTATTGGCATGTTTTTTAATTTCATTTTACATTCCAACCACAGTACTCCCTTCTACACCTCCTCCCATGCCCTGCCTTCTCCTACCCCACCCCCCTTACCTCTTCCCCATCTCACCCCCAGTTTACTCCTCCTCATGGGTAAGAGCTCCTATGAAGAGTCAACATAGTCTGGCACAAAAGTTTGCGGCAATGGGAAGGGGAATTAGATGAGATCTACAAGGTAAAATGGAAGTGGGGGATGGTAAGGAGAAGAGGAAGGGAGATGGGAACAGCAGAGAATGAGATGGCCAAGGTGGGGAGGGAGGCAGTGGAAGAGCAATGAAGGAGATATCTTTATATAGAGAGACCCACTGTGGCCTCAGAGAGAAACCTGGTGCCAGGGTAACTCCCAGGAATCCACAAGGAAGAACCCAGCTAAGACTCTTAGCAATAGTGGAGAGGGTGCCTAAACTGGCCTACCCCTGTAAGCACATTTGTATCTTAATTAATATACTTTGTATTAGTCTATATCAACCAGTAGATTCAGATTTCAAGTAATATTGTATTTTTACAGAAAAGTAGAAGTGGTTCAAAAACATAAAATATAAATAGCAATACTTTCATTTAATGAAACTACATTTTCTTTTTTTTTTAACTTAAACTAGAAACAAGCTTGCTTCACATGTCAATCCCAGCTCCCTCTCCCTTTCATCCTCCCCTACTCCCCATCAACCCCCCACAACCCCTGCACTATCCCCCCTCAGCTCCCCAGGGAGAGTGAGGCCCTCCATGGGGAAATCTCCCAAGTCTATATCCATAGCGTGGTCTAGTTACTCCTCCATGTGTCTAGGCAGATCAACCCTCCATGTTTAATGGGCTCCCAAAGTACATTCCTACACCAGGGATAAATACTAATCTACTACCTGAGGCCCCATATATTGTTGAGGTCTCCTCACTGATACCCATGTTTAGGGAGTCTGCATCAGTCCCATGTTGGCCTCTCAGACATCTACGTTTTCAAGGAATTTTACATGCAGTATCTTATTTAGACTATACACAGAAGCAACCAATTAAAGAACTAGCTAGGTAATTATGTTTAATGACAAAGCGTCTACACTGGTGAACTGAAAATCTGAAGATCAAAGATCACACTGAAGAGAAACAGTATTAGCCATGCTAGATGTAAGCTCTTTCTCATGCATTTTTCACTCATCACTAAGCACCAATCGCCAAGGCATACTGTGTACTATTCAACTTACCTTTCACATGGTCTTCAAAGTAGACAGTTATTAGCTTCTAAGCTAGGATTTAAACTCAAGTGAAATACATATTCCTCCTTTAAAGTTATTCATACCCAAAATTGGCCAATAAAGGTAAATATTAGGGTCTAGTAATACGAAATTAAATCATTGAGTATATATTTGAAACAGACCCAGCTTAGAACATTGAGTGTCATAGAACTCAAGGATATACAAGGAGAAATCATTCCAGGACATTTTTTAAAACTATGATGTGTCTATCCTTAGTCACTAATAAGCCTTCATGCAAAATACTGAAAAGTATACTATTAAAAGAAGTATGAATTATATCTTAGCAGTAAAGCTTATGCTTAGTGAGCTTAAGACTCAGGGGTCCAGGAAATCACTTTTAGCCCATTATAAATTTTAAGCACATATAAGCATTTTGTGTATATAAGATAATTTGACCAAGGACTATTAATATGACACTAAATAACAACATGGTAGATAAGTATCACAAAAATTGGTATTTCTACTTATTTTAAAATACATCCATGATGATACATACTGTAAGCCATTTAAGGGGAATTAATTAATTCTATGGTTTCTTTACAGACTTGATTACTAATGAATTTTAGAAGGAAACTGCTCATTTAAAATTTCTCTGTCTAGGTTTATTTCATGGACAGGATAGGCCATTCATTGTATCTATATGGGAGATTAATGGCTAAAGACGACATGGCAATGCTTATGTGGAGATCACCAATTGCTCTTTATGAAGGTAAAGGAATGTAATACTTAGGGTAGAAAGTGTAAGACTTGGCTGGAAAAGGTATATAGAGAAAACCAATAATAAATTATTTACTCACTTATTATTCAATCATTTGGTTCAATATTATTTAAAATGGGAACTTATTAGCAATTATAGTTTATTAAATAAAACTAAAGTGTCAATAAAAGAAAAAAGGATAACAAAATAACATTTTTTTTTACATTTTCAGTCTTTTAGTCCATTTGATTATGGTCAACTTTATGCATTTTCAAGTAAGCATTTTCAATGTTTCCTACACAACAAATATTCATAGTTCCTATCATGTTGCAGAATTATGATAGTTTAAACAATTATTATTTGTCAATTGTTTCAATCAGAACTGCATCTACCACTCATAATGATCTTTTCTTATTTTCTAGCTAGTTCAGTCTTTTTTTTTATCATTTTGACACAAATCAGAGTCACCTGGGAAGAGGGACCCTGGATTCAGGAGTTGTCTTTAACATATTGGTCTATGGCATGTCTGTGAGGGCATTTTATTTAATGATTGAGGTAGAAGGGACTAGGTCACTGTCAGCAGCGCAACCACT
Organism: Mesocricetus auratus; assembly: GCF_017639785.1. Classification (NCBI taxonomy): domain Eukaryota; kingdom Metazoa; phylum Chordata; class Mammalia; order Rodentia; family Cricetidae; genus Mesocricetus; species Mesocricetus auratus. Next base: position 17,603,799 of record NW_024429193.1, read on the forward strand.
TGGCATGTGGTTCTGGGTTATGTAAGTATTAAACAAGCCGTGCCAGCCATGTAGAGCATGCCAGTAAGCATCCTTCTCCATGATTCTAACCTCAGTTCTTGCTTGAGTTCCTGCCCTGACATGCCTCATTTATGGACTGTGACTATGACACCAAAGCCAAATAAACACTTTCTTCCCAGGTTGCTTTTGGTGTTTACAACAACAAAAAGTAAATTAGGACAAAGCTTCAAACAAAAATGCATTGTATTAATTATTCTGACAAGAGAAAAGATCATCCAGGATGTGATAGGCAAAAGAATCCAAGAGTAGATACACTGAAAACATCTAGTTAGACAAAGAAAGCTCCACAGGAAGAAAACATACTTCTTACTCATAAGCACTTTTGTAGATGGAATGTAATTGGTGCCATAATCTCATAGGAAATGGCACCATTAGGAAGTGTGGCATTGTTGGAATAGGTAGGGACTTGCTGGACAAAATGTATCATGGTGGTGGTGGACTTTAAGGTTTCCTATGCTTGGGATATCATATTGCCTGCAAGATGTAGTATTCCAGCCCCTGCAGGACAATGTACTCTCCATCATGATGGTAATGAACTGAACCTTTGAAAATTTAAGTTACCCCAATAAAAGTTTTCTTTTATAAGAGTTGCCGTGGTTGTGGTGTCTGTTCACAGCAAGAGAAAGCCTACCTAAGACATGAACCCAGCATAGTAGTGGGATATTTTGTGATAGGCATGATTATATATTTGTTTGGAATAGTATGAACTTTGGGAGTTTGGGATAGGAAAGGAGTAGAATACTTTAAGCACTGCTTAATGGTCCATAACAGTAGGAGGATGTAAGACACTGGTGCTGAATGTGATTTGATGAACTGTGGGGATGAGGAAGTTTTGGGGAAGAAGAATGTTAGTTTGTGGCCTAAAAACTGTCCTTGTTACATTTTGATGAAAAAAAAGTGACTGCTTTTCATCCTTGTCCAAAGAGTCTGCCTGAAGCTAAAGGGAAAAACTTTTGATTAATTCTGTTGACAAAAGAAATCTCAACACAGCCGAGTATACACTGTGGTGTGTGGTTACTAGTCTTCATGCTTATAATGATAAACAATGAAAAGGAGCAAGTTGAGCAGAAGACATCACAAAATGTGAATTTTGAGGAGAAAAAGAGTACCAGGAAGAAAAATGGAGCCAACACTGGTGTTCACGGAGATAAATGGATTAAGAAATGGAATAAAGGGAGTGGTGACTTCAGGACAAGATCACACCCAGCTACATTTCCTGGTGGAAAGATATTAAAGAAAAGCTTAGAACTAAGAGTGGTGGGGCACACCTTTAATCCCAGCCCTGGGAAGGAAAGGATATCTTATCTCTGAGTTTGAGGCTAGCCTGGTTTACAGAGCAAGTTTCATGACACCAAAGCTTAGGGAGTAAAGAACAGAAAGCTGGTAGTGTAATTGAATAAGGGGGGCATGTTTCAGTCCCAGGAAACAGAAGAAACTTGGCAGCATCAGCCACATGGTTCTGTCTTTAGAGTAAAGGATAGAAGAAATGGGTTATGAAATTTGCCTCCACACTTCAAGAAAACCACTGAGGACAATCATGTTTCAAGAGCTTCCTTGAATGAAGGCCTAGCAGAGAGACCATTGAGTGAAGCTGTGAAATTGAAGCCTAGATTACCTTAGAGGACCCAAGATGTTAGAGATGACAAAGTCATGGGAGAACCTTTAACAGGGAGTAGAACCAGCCCAAGATAAAGAAGTGTGTTGCAGTCGACAAAGCTGAACAAAGCCGGTAGATCTGAAGAACATTTTAACATCAGGCATAAAGATTCAGATTTTAGAGTTTGCAAAGCTGGTTTTCCATCTTGCTTTGCTCCAGTATTTCTTCACTATGCCCACTTTCCTATGATTTGGAATGGTAAATTGAATCCTGTGCCATTATATGTTGGAAGTATGTAATATGTTTATTTTATTTTGGTTTTACAGTTTACTACAGTGAAGAGGTTGCATGAATCTCGGAAGAGTCTCAGAACATTGAACTTTTAAACATTGTTGAGACTATTATAGACTATGGGGGCTTTTAAAATTGTGCTAAACATATTTTGCATTATGATATTGTTCCAGGAATATGGGGGCTAGTGAGTGGAATGTAGTGTTTTGAATTTAATTGGCCCCATAATCTTACAGAGTGGCACTATTAAGAAGTGTGACTTTGTGGGAATGGGTAGGGTTTTATTGGAGGAAACATGTCAAAGTGGGGGAGAGCTTTGAGATTTCCTCTGCTCAGGATACCTCCCAGTGTGTCAGTTGACTTCCAGTTGCCTGCAAGGTATAGTAGTCTGAGCTCAGGCATCATGCCTACCTGCACACTACCATGCTCCCCATCATGATGATAATGGACTGAACCTCTGAAACTATAAATCATCACCACAATGAAATGCTTTACTTTGTAAGAGTTGCCCATGGTCATGGGTGTCTCTTCACAGTAATAGAAACCCTTACTAAAACAAGCACCAAAGAACATATGTAACCTTCCCTGAGCTGAAGCATGTCAGCAAATATCAATCAAGATATAGGTAGAGGATCGTTTTTATCACTGACTCTCTGTCTCAAACTTAGAGTCAATTTCCACATATTTGTAAAAATAAATGTTAAAAAGACTCTTCTAGTTTATTTCTTCCAAAATATTTGCAGGGTGGAACATATACTTTCTGGCATCCTATGTAACATTACACCTGAATTCAGATTTTTTTTCATATTTTTGAGTTGATTTCTATAAAATTATTTGTACAATTTCATGAGGGTTAAAAGGTTGGGTAAGACACACAGAGCCAGTATTTCAACTGCTGACATCTTACTCTCCTTTGCTGTGGCTAATTTGTTGCCTTAGACAAATAAAAATGCACTTCTTAGTGCTTAGGGAACAAACACACAAAAGGCTATAACATCTTCCATTGGTAGAGTCGTTGGATAATGAAACCTCTTTGTTACCATGGAAATGGAGAAAAGCAAAAGTTTATCAAGAACCCAGTAAGATGCAGACAAAAGGAGATATTTCAAGATATTCAACTCTAAAGCATTTTTTTTATTTCAGGACACATCACATCTATTATTTACAGCTTAAAAAGTAGCCATAATTTTCAGAGCTTATAAGGTAGGAGGAGTATAGTGTGTAGACAGGAAAAATGTTGGCTTTGTATTGTTAGACAACCAAGACCTGGTCTTGGTTCCCTTCAGGAGTATTTTGAAGTCCAATATCCACTTAACTGCTTTGTTTGCTCTATTCATATTTTCCACAGGCTGTGGAGGAGCGTAGAAATCCCTTATCCCAACATGTTTATTAGAGAGCGTTCTCAAGTTCTCTTCCACTTCTACTAAGTATTCTTAGCCTCTGTAGGACACCAGAGATGCACCTATGTGATACAGAGGTCAGGGTAGAGGCATGCACGTGCTGTTCCCTGGGAGCTTACTCCTGTGCAAGCAGCTTTCAAGTAACGATTCACCTACCAACTGATATCAATTAAGTCTGAGAAGCTAAAGGGAAGAACACCGCAGTCACTCAGCAAGTCTTGTCTTCCTTTACCTTCATTCAGAGACAACACAGTGAAATAAGCCCCTGGTGAGTATACATTAAGGTGTAGTCAGAGGTGATGTGTGTGTGTGTGTGTGTGTGTTCGCACGTGCACGTGCTCGTGCCTGTGCATGCATGTGCATGTTTGTGTCTGTATTTAGAGAAGACCAAGGTATTTGGTGCATACAATAAGACCAAAAGGACTCTGTGCCAGACACATTAAACCAGTGCAGCTCAGGCCTTTAATAGATCTGAATTTCAAGATACAGTAGTTGAGAATGAAGCCCACTATCCTTTGACCACTTAAAACATTTTTTTGTGTTTGACTCAATAGTTAGTGATTTAGGTAAGATGACACCAGTTAACATGGAAACTTAGAAGTGATACTAGTTTGGGGATTGATTTATTGGGGGGCGGGTAATTCTTGGACACCTCATAGAAACTTAGTGATAATTTCTTTGTAATTGAGGGTAAATTCAGTCTCCACGTTGTTTTATTTTTGGCACTGTGTCATCCATGAAGAAAATTTGTGAAAGTCCTTCAGTTTCAAAGGATTTGGATTCCTAAAAGTCTTAATTTGCCCTTCAGTGTTCTCCTAGACAGCAACTCAAATACAGAGTCCAGTACTTTCTGTTCCTTTTGATGCCCATGGTATCAGGATAGAAGACCAGACAGACCATGCTGTGGCCCTGAAAGTAAGTAGGTTATCTTAGGGATATATTCCCAAGGAGCTCTGACTTTCAGTCACATTCATACTACATCCCCCATCACTTTCTATAGCTACCTAAGCAGCTATGTTTCTGGGCTTCTCAACATGAGTGCCTTGTTCCTATGTTTCTCAGCTGGATAAACAACAGCTTGCTCTTATTTTGATTAAAGAGAACCATTACATGTTCTTCCTCAAGCCATTAGTCTGCCAGGGACACACTATAATTTATAAGCCCTATCAAAACTCTCCCTTTAATGAAATGAATAGAAAATTAATGCACTCAGGCAGAAAGATCTTTTAGCTAATACTTTTTAGTACATTCTTCTTTGAAGTACTAGGGAACAATTTTCACTTAGTGGTTTTTTAAGGAGAAAAAAATATTCAGTCCCACTGATAGCACCTTGATTGGGTTTAGGAACAAGAATAGTATATTACTTCCTTGTGTAAATCATCTGCTATAAGATCGGAAAGTAAATGCCCAGCCTTCGAACTTCAATGACTATTTTAAATATTACCTATCTGAGCTTACAGAGGAATTCCAATCATGATACCACTTTTTATGTGTTAGTAAATATTATTTACTCTGATTCAATTTACACTAGAGTCAAGACAGCACAGTCACAGACACGAAACAGAGGTCAAAACCAGTGTCACTAGCTTGGCCCTTAGGGAACTCTCTGCAATTAGGATACTGAAATCAGTCCAGTGTCACTAGCTTGGCCCTTAGGGAACTCTCTGCAATTAGGATACTGAAATCAGTCATAAAGCAGCTATGTTTTACTTTATAATCACAGATATACAACTATCACTCTGGTCTGTATGAACCGATGCTGTCTAAAAGAATGGTTCAGTATCCACATGAGGAAATGATTTTACAGTTTTCATACAATCTTTGTTTTTGTTTGTTGATAATGACAATCAATTGTAACCAATACACTCCCATTACTGTTTAGGTAGAATGTGAATGGCTCAGAACTGAAACTTGCACTTTGACTCATACAAGTAGGTTTTAATTGTCCGTGATAATAATCAATCATTCTTGAGAAGCTATACTCACACATTATTTTACTAAGTAAGTAAGTTGGAAAGTGTCTGCTTCTTGAGAAGTTTAGCTATCTCTATTGTACATTTTGTTATCAACTAGTTTAACTTCTCAGTTTTTAGAACAAAGCTAATTTTCCAACCTACAAATATTATGTTGATCAGTATTGAAAGGGTGATTACTGTTGCAGAATTAATAAGCTATTTTGAAATTGTTAATACTTATATATTGATTTATGCTAAAATAATTCATAAATTAAATAGTTTCAAGAAAAAGAGACTATTACTTGTACCAATATTCTAAAATTGAGTCAGAAAATCCAGGCACAATATCAAGGATCAAGGGCTCTTTTTTTTCTACAGTTCCTCCTTCAGGATTCAGCTTTGTGGTAGTTTGGAATTCTATAGTTGATGCCATCTTTGAAAATATTCTGACAGTGATGAATAACTTCCATAGAACACATACACACTCCAACCCCAAATTTCTTCTTATATCTGAAAAGGAAACATTCATTTCTCAATTAAAGTAGACATAGTATACTAATTATTTTGCCTTAATATTTTGTTGACAGATCAGGTCACTGAGATGTATAGTTTTGTTTGGTTGTTCTAAGGATGCAGTACCATCATTAGAGGGATGCTGTACCTTGGTAGTGTATCTTCCTTTCTCTTCACTGGCTTTGATAGAAGAACCAGATGGACATTTATACTTGAACTTCCAGTGAATAAGAAGTATTTTGATTTATCCAATCTGGGTTGCTTATTGAAATTTTTTGGCATAGCCCTGATCATCTTGTAAAAGCCAGAATTAAATCTTTATTAGTTCAGTAATAAAAATGATTCTGATGTAAACATTTTTAGACATCTACAATAATTTTGGGGGCTAGAGTTCTACTCAATCAGAATAATCACATGGTGATATATAGTGCTGGAAACAGGCTTTACTTCACATCTCAAAGTCCTTAATGTATGTGTGCTGTCACTTCATTTTTATTTTTAACAACAACGGCAAAAAAACCCCAAAACTTAGAATATTTCATTGTATAGAACACTTGCTAAATTCACTTCCATAATTTTCTTTTAGGACAGATTAGACATTTTGGCCTATGTTATTTTGAATACTGTATAGGTAATAACTGTTGTCAGAATCTTTAACATTTCCATCACACAAACATTTTTCCAGTTAGCATATTCAAGAGTTTCCAAATGATGTCTTGATTTCTCATTAGTTTTATGATATTTCATCTCTCTTTAGTAACGAATTACATATTTATTTCTAATCTCTAAATATCTTCCAAATCTGAATTTCTTATTCAGCAAAAATATTTTGCTCCAATGTCTCCCAATTTCTTCTAAGTTTTAATTATTTAACAATGTATATGCTTCTGTTGTATCATTAGTAGGTTGATATTCTATTTTACTTTAGCATTAATTCATGGTATGATAGGATCATCTGACTTAATTCTTCTAATGCATTAATCAGGAATTTCTTTTCTAATAAAAGGATTGGCATTTATCAGTACATAAGGCTTCTGAAAATCAACAACTAGAAGCCAAACAAGTTGAAAACTTCAATAACTTTTTAATGTTTTCCATATTTATTTATTGTATGTGAGGGTACACACACACACACACACACACACACACACACACACACACACACACACACAAAGCTGTTCACACCACACCATGGCATGACAGGAGTATGGAGATAAGAAGACAGTCTGTTGGTGTCATGTGTCAAGCTTGACAACAAGTGCCCTTTACCTGCTCAGCCATATTACGGCCCCAAATTTGGCTACTTAAAAAGATGCTGAAACAATCAAGTACCAACATGACCTAAGACATTGTAATATATTTCTAACCTCTTACTTGAAGAATATGCCAAACCATTTGACCAACTCAGTAGAAAAACATCAATCTCATCTCTCTACTCCTCTAAATTCTTTACTGCTCTCAACTATGTCAACTGCTCCACTCTCCCCCTAGAATTAGGCTACATTCAATGGAAAATTTCAGAAGTGTCCTCAGTGAAACAAAGAAAATACAGAACCTGATGACATTTTTTTTTCTCTTTCACCACTGTCCCTAGCTGTTGCCACATCAAACTAAAAGGAACTTCACATTTACATTAGTCAATCACCACTGCCTAATAGCACTAAGAGTCCTGAACAAGAGTTTCCTAGAGCTTTGCAATGAGTGATTTTATCTTAACCCCATTTACATTACACAACAAAGCAAGACTTCTGTTCTTTAAGTCTCAGTGTCTTGCTCTATGAAATAATTAACATTCATTGCCTGGCAGGAACAGAGATCTTACTTCTCCCTGGTCCTTGGAAAAGTTTCTGTTTTTCCCTGCCTTTGAAAACTTTGGCTTTTCTCCTTTTAGTACTGCAAGCAGCTCTTTCTCTGAACAACATTGTCCACCACTCAGTTTTAAATATGGTAGAAAAACAAATGAGACACCGTTAGCATTTCTTTAATTTCCTGTTTTCAAATTCTCAGTTGCTCCATGAGGGACAACCATCATAGCCCAAGCCTGTGACAAACGTCTCTATTACCATGTGATCAATTCTTTGTAACCTAACAAGTTAATATCACTCATGAAAATCAGTTATCAGGATTTAAAACCAAGATCATGTTATCAAAAATTTAGGGTATACTGATTTTATATACTTTTGAAGGCAAGTCAAAGTTTTAAAAATTATCAAGTCTACTAACATGGTTAAACAGGTGAACTATAGCTTCAAAAACAGTGCTGACACATTACAACAAGGAGTGATAAAAGAACCATTTTGTGAAAATAAAATTAAGACTTTTAAAAATGGTCAATGATTTTTAAATTAAATTTGTTATTCATTCACAGTTAAAACACAAAATACATAATGAAATCCAATATGATATTTTGATTTATGTGCCCACTGTATGATATTTAAACAGGCTGAACATACCCACCTGTTTATATTTAATTTTCTTCTTTTAATTTTTCAAAAATACAATTAGTTATATTTTCCCCTTTCCTTTCTCCAACACTTGCCATATGCTCCTTCACCTAATTCTCAAATTCATGACCTCTGGCCTCACTTTTAAAAAATTGTTACATATATCTGAATATATAAGTTTTTTTAATAAGATATTGTAAGTACATATATGTATGCATATTCTCATATTAATATTTGCTGAGATTTTTGCATTCTCATTCAACTTAAAGATGATTTTTAATAATTTTTATGATACTATGAAATTGTACAATATTCCCTTCTAGAGTATCTTAAATAAACCTATTACATTTTATAATTATTCAAAAATCAATTAAAATGTAAAAACATCTTCCTCTTTCTCCAGTTTCTCATGTGACCTTTCACCTTGCTGTCTCTCAAATTCTTGGCCTCAGGCCCCTTTTTCTTTAGTTGCCTTAATCTATATCTCTGAGGAGGATTAACTTACATATTCCTGATACTTTTTGAAAAAACGCAACCGAAAATGCCTAATGTGAGTGGGATCAAAGAGCAAAATCAGCAAATTCTTCTTTACTTCAGAATTGTGCTTCCTGCTTCAACTGACTACCAAAGACTGATTTTTAATTATTAATTATTGCAGCACAATTTTTCAATTAAGAACAGTAGCAAAGGACCAACTTACAATCCCCAAAGTATAGCTACCCTCATCCAGGTCAATAGAGCTAGGCAAACAAGAGCCTGATTCAAAAGTCTCTGCCCAATTTCCTTCCACAACCAGGTCTTTATGAGTGAGTAGTCATGGAAAGGATCCTAAAAAAATAAACTGTGGAAACATTTCAGTAACTTAATTGGGATTTTGCAAGGCTCTCAAAGCCTGCATTGTTGTAGTCTACTCTCATCAAAGACCATGATTCATCTTCAGGAATGGTGCTATTCAGAACCTTTAGCCATATATCTCAGGAACTTACTTCCTAATTACACTGTATGCCTTAAAAACACTTTGTTTAATCACTGGGTGGCATGATATTTTAAGCAGGCAAAGCAAATTGATCTGACCATTATTTTACAAAGTTCTTACTCAACACTTGCCACACTTAAGTTATAGGAGCACACGGCATTTTTGTTCTGGAAAGTTCTTAATCTATGATGAATTTATCATTGGCTATATTGCAGAAAAATATATCTATATATAACCCTATGTATTTCAGTGAGACTGCTAGCTCTATTTTAAGTCCTTGATGAATTGAAATGGCAAATGCCACAGGAAGAACAATACTATCATAATTTTTATTTTGCCTGTCTTTGAACAAGTACAGGAGTAGATAAAAGGAATCCAGGGCTGCTGAATTTCAACATGAAGAGATTCTACAGTGCTTTCTTCTTGTAAGTTGACAAGAAAGTAAAAGTAATTTTGGAAGTAAAACCCCAGGTAATTGCAATACATTCAACTCTGGAACAATAAGCATGGTCATTTTTTAAAAATGTATTTGTTATTGTTGTGATGTGTATTGTGGATGTACACACTATGGCATGTATGCATTGGTCAGAGGATAACTACAGAATGCATTCTGTCCTCTCGTCTTTGCATGGTTTGGTGAGAACGAAACTCAGATCACTAGACTTACCTAGCAAGTACTTTCATCAACTGAGCACTTCCCTGGCCCCAACTGCAGAATTTTTATTTAGAATATTGCTTTTATGTGTTTCAGAATAATAATTATTATAAATAGCACTATTATATTGATGCTGAAGTACAGGATATTTCAATTAAAATATGCCTCCAACCCACGATCTTTATCTGACACCGTTTGGTCGTAGGTGAAAATGACTTAACCGTAGTACTCAGTAGTAATTTACCATGCCACATGCACACTTTAAAACTGCTGTTTTGAATGGAATGTATTATAAAAATAACATAATGACTTACATTTAAAACTTCCATCATGGTGTGTAAGGTTAATTGCTACAGTACAGGAAATTTAGCAAAATGACTATGAATTTGCACTACACAGATGTGAAATCTAGGGAAAAAATCAAATAGTAACAACTTAATCTGGAGTTGTTAAAAAGTTAAGACTGTACTAACAATATAAAATGCTTTCTTCCATATAAGAGAATGAAAAATTAAAAAAATTACACCCATTTTCTTTTAGTTACTGTGTTATATAATGGAAGGTCAGTATATTATAAAACTATAGCATAGTAAACAACTCATATAAACAATATATAACAAATACAAAATCACACTTGTTTGTTGCATCCTAAGTGATTAAAATTTACTGTCATTTTATTGTGAGTCTTAAACTTAAAGTTAGAACTCTGTCAGTATTTGAAAACTTAACAAATGTGTTGCCTTTTCCAGTTCTCAAGATTTTACTCCAGTGAATCTGAGACTTGATTGAAATAGAATGACTATAGAGTAATCAGTTTAAATTTTTTTGTTTTGTTTTATTTTACGAGACAGGGTTTCTCTGTATTGTTTTGGAGGCTGTCGATCCAGCCTGGCCTCGAACTCACAGAGATCTGCCTGCCTCTGCCTCCCGAGTGCTGGGATTAAAGGCGTGCGCCACCACTGCCTGGCAATCAGTTTAAAATCTAATGAAGCAATTGCCATATAGAAGTAAAAGTGACCATCTATTTAAACACATCAAGAAAAAGAATAACTTGGTGATAAACAGTGGGCAAGTAAAGGAGATAATTACAGTTGGAAATTGAAATGTCTTACTGAGTTCTTTCTTATGACAGATAAACAGTTCAGCCCTTGGAATGGCTTAACTACCACTTATCCTTCCCGATTCTCTTTCTATTTGGTCTTGAGCAACAAGGTTGGATATCATCATTTAAAATGTATCTTCTATGTAGGACTGACACCACTATTGTTGCCTTTTTCTAAAGACTTCCTTTTCTGAATTTTCTTCCCCATATACTTGTAACACTGAAATATCCCTTGGCCTCAGCTGCTCCTTTTTTATCCTTTACCTTAGTAATCTCACACCCTCTTTTGATGTCAGCTATCACATTGATGCTGAGGACACCAAGTCATTATTTATAGCCTTTCCTTCCTTCTTAATACAGTTATATAATTCTGATATGCTGACATCATTTCCACCTCAAGACCATGAAATTTCAGACGAATCATCTTTGCAACTGTATCATCCATATTGTGCTCAATGGTATTATAATTTCTCTATCTTCATGTTCAAAATGCCACCATCAGCTATAACTGATACAGGGAACTCCCCTCCTCTAGATCAATGTCAACTAGTCAATTAAATCATAAGACTTTCAAACTTTTTGTTGCAGACTTTTGGGTTCCAGATTATTTGCACTATATTTAATTTCTTTATGCAGTATAATGTAATTTGAGGGTTCTGAAAGTTCTGGACTCACCATATTGCTGTAAAATGTATGCATGTCAGTTTCGACATTCACTATCAGCTCCAACATTCACCACATTAACTAGTCTTAGAACTCATTACTTGATGTGTGGTTTCTATCCCCTCTTATACCATGGGGTTTATAAAGCACTGTGAGCAAATAGTTCCCAAGATAAGTGCTCTATAGATGACTGTCATTGTCATTATTGTTTTCCCTATTTTCTTCTTCATTAAATGTTAACTGTTTTTTTTTTTTTTTGGTTTTATGAGACAGGGTTTCTCTGTATTGTTTTGGAGGCTGTCGGTCCAGCCTGGCCTCAAACTCACAGAGATCCGCCTGCCTCTGCCTCCCAAGTGCTGGGATTAAAGGCATGCACCACCACCACCCGGCGTTAACAGTTTTCTATATGTACTAGATGACAAGACTAAAGCCTCTTACCAAATCCCATCTTCTCTGTATAGTCTGGCCTCATGCAAACATCAAACATTCATCTGATTAGTAGTATTTGCTAACATATGTACTCTCTATTCCAGTGGCGGATGTGGGGTGGGGAGTGAGGGGGGTAACACAAAAATATTTGAAATTGTGAAACAACTACATTTGAAATTGTGCTTACTTTTTTTGGTGACTCATGATTTTCCTCTCTTCTTCAGAACTGTTTTCTTTCTCTTCATTTTGAAAATACTATTTATTTTAATGTCTTTTTCAGGCTTTATTTGTTCCCAAAGAAGATAGAACAAATCAGCATTTTTGGTATTGAGAAGTTTCCAGGAAAAAATAACTTTGAGGGGATTTATGTTATGCCACTTGGAGATTAACATTGTCTAAAGACTTTTAAACATGTTATCCCAAATACCTTTGTAGCCAAGACATTTTATTTCCCTTTAGAATTCAATTGAGGGTGAAGGGTGAATATTCCAGAGTTGAAAGCTCAATTTTTTTTAAATTTAAAACTGTTGTGGAAACAATTTACTGCATAATTCTAAATCAAAAGTGAATACAAGTAAATCTCTAAGAATTGAAGGGACACAACCTTTGTTTTCTATCAGATATGAAGCTCGAACATACTTTGAATGAAATAACAAAAAGTTTAAATATTTATGGGACATGGATCCTGCTAAGACTTAGAGCACTTGTCTAACATGACATGTGCTGATCGGGTGAGATCCCCAGCAAAGCACAACAGTTCAGTTACCTGTTGACTAGTACAGCTGTATCAATTATAGCTCTAACATGCAGAGAAAGAATGTTTCAAAAGCTTTTTTAAAGTAAGTATGTTGAAATCACTATACTGTCTATTCTTATTTTTCAATGTAGTTTCACTGTTATATTTAGCACCGCCTAGTAAAATAAGCCAAATCCATGACTGACTGAAGTTTTAGTATAAGTTCACTCATTCATAGACTGATTTTTACTGTCAGTCTATAATTCTATGCTCTTCTGCATACAATTCACCTTCCTAAATTCCAGGTTCTCTTTTAGAATTAGAAAGCAAAACCCTACCTTTACTTTTATTATATATGCTCTAAGCTAAAACAAAGCAAGGAAAGGAACATGCTGGTATAAAAAAATAAGGAGATTTAATTAAAAAATATCAAGACTGACACCCAATCAATTTGGATGTCAAATACATAATGGAACCACTGCTGCTTGAACTATTTTTTTAAATGTAAGCACCTACTACAATTCAATTAAAAAGTAGTTAAGGCTATGTAGACTGAAGATAATTAGTATATAATTAGTGAGTTGAAAACATTTCTGGAAATATTTGCTTTATGTTTACTCATTTAATATAATTTCTATTAGATCATACTCTATGCTAGGGTAGCAGGTCATCTAAATCTAAATAACCATTTTATAATAATCACAAATGAATCATATGAATAGCAGAAAATAAAAATTAATTTTAACTAGTGGCACTTGTGGGTAAATTGTTAGCTGATATCTAAGTAATTATAACAATTTAAATGAAGGGCAAACTTGTCTTTATTTTTATACATTGTGATATTTTTGAAGGAAATTTTGCTTTTACCAGTGAAATACTTGACTCATAGACGAAAAAAGTTTAAACTTCTGTAATATTTTATTGAAGATAGAAAATAGAAATGAACACAAAATACAGAACATTAGGCTTAAAATCTCAAAGTCATATGAAATACTGACTTTGCTAAGGGTAAGAGAGTCTTTTTCATTGGTTTCCAAAATCTTCCTTGATAGATTTCAATTAATAAGATTTTATTAGATATATATTTATTAAAAGTGAGATCCCCTTCCTGTCCTTTTATTAATGTTTTACTATTAATATTTTACTATTATCAAGGAAATAGTTATCTTTCAGAAGCTAGGATTAAGTCCATTAAAATAGACCACTAGAGGGCAAGCAACACTGAGCTCAGCCATAAAATGTGAATAACTATAGTTCTGAAAGCCACTAGTTCTATGTAATACTCTCTCTTTCCTTCCTCCCATCCTTCATTCTTTCAAACAAAACTCTTGAATCACTGTGCATTGTGTGTCAGCATGGTTAATATAAGATTTAAGTCAAATAAGCCTATGAGCGCTGGTTCTCATTCTACTTCATTGTATGTATATATATATATATATATACATGCATATACATATATATATACATATGAAAATGTTTTAATATATACTTCAAAGGTTTTCTTCCTTAATAATTTACTTTTAGTTTGTTATTGTAAGTAGGATGTGCTTATAATGAAATCAGACAACTGCTGTTACCACACATGTTGGAGATGTGTATCTTAGACTTTCTCTGAATCCACCAGAGAGATATTTGGTCATAAAGAATATTAACAAAAAAGTTATATGAAATTTGAAATATGACGAAATCTGTTCAGACACATTGTCTAATATTTGCCTCAACCTTCTCCTAACCCAGTTTCTCCCTTCTGTTATTGGGTGGACCAGTATGCTTACACAGACATGTAAGTGGTTGAGTTGTCAGAGACAATCAGCTTCTTCTTTGGGTCCCCATTAGCCATGCCCTGAGAAAGGGGTGAAGTGATTTCATAATTTGTGATCAATAGAAAAGGACACTGATACCCAAGGGATATTGATTCAGAAAGAAAGAAAGAATAGCTGGGAAGCACTTTCAGTGATAGCAGAGTTAATGATTTTGTGATTTATCCAAGAGAAACGCCCTACAACCTTCGATAATTGCAAGACAGACACAGGCACTGCTGGCCCTGTCAAATTAGCAGGAGTCAAACCCAGGCACCATAAAATGGTTATCCATTCTTGTGTGTCTTTAATTGTCTATCTGTGTGTGTGTGTGTGTGTACTTGTTGTCTAAGGACAGAATACACTGAATTTTTGTTAATGTTTGGATCAAAACTACTTTTTTACCAAAATGTTTTTATAGTATTTTAGATATACCAAACAGGCTTTCCTGAATTATTAAGGAAAATTAAAGGTCTCTCTTTTTTAAGGTATTGATATAAGGAGTATAGCACTAATATTCTAAGTATTAACTACTCAGTATAGTTAAAACTCACACTGGTGAAGAGGTCCAGAAAGATAAAAATTCATAGTTTCACTACCAAACAGCAATCTTTGTCTACACAATGGAGGACAGCTTTTCCTAATATTTAAATGAATCTTTCCACTCAGAATCAACCTGAAGAGCTACTGTTCCACTCCATAGCAGAACTGAATTAGCTCTCAGGTACACCAACACACTAGAAGAACACTCCTTGAAGTATTTCCTCTTATGTGATGGAGAAAAACAGGAATTAAGAACCATGCAAGGGGTGTAGAGAGAGATTGTATGTACCTGTAGCAACAATCACACCTGTTTGGGTGTGGTCACAGGTATGTGGAAGAAGGCAGGGGCATAAAGCGCTAAGAGGAAGGGAACACTTCTCTTGGTATTCTGGTCGAGTCTCAGAGACCAGCAGAGCGCTGACCTCAGGTTCTTAGTTTCTCCTGTAAGTGACTTCTCCTTAATAAAGTATCATATGACATCCCTTCCCTGTTTATTTTGTGTAGCTTAATATTTATCTTCATCTGGTGCCAGAAAAAGAATATTAAGCTTTGCAAAAACCTATTTCTCTTTACTTTCTAATACTCTTTTGGTCTCAATTCACTTAAACCAATGCTGGTTTTGGAGTTGAATTTGGCTCTCCTCCTCTAAATCAAAGCATGTTGTTAATATAACATGCAGAGTTTCTGTATTTTATCAAGACGCCAATTGATGTAAGACAGAAGAATACAAAATCTAGGGACTGTCATCTGCTTATACTCGGTTATTTCTCTGAAAGTCTAATTTCCCTAAAAGTCTAATTTCCTTAACATTTACTATCTTCCTTATTGTTGCCTTTCCCGGTATGGATACATAAGAAGTTGAAATTTCTTTGTTGACATCAACATTTGAGTTTTCCACAGAAAACAAAGAATTTGCTAACAGCAATCTTTAAATACTCAAGAAAGAAAATGGGGCCCCACTTCATTGATTCCACCTGATCTGACTTGATGCATCTGAACTAACAATTACCACCATGAAAACAGTTTAGGACTGCACCACTCGAGACAACTCCAGAATAATTAACTGGTATGGTGCACCTTCTTACTACACTATGGCCAGAGCCTCAGACAAGAACTTCAATCAAGATAAGAACTTCAGTCAAGAACTTCAATCAAGTGTCTTCCGCCAAACAGACTGGGTTCAAATGTTGTAGCTAGTTCACTTGAGACTTTCACTACTCTAACATTTTCTTCGTACAGGACCCAATGAGGTTATCATTGTCCCATTTCAGCAGAAAGTAATTCTGAGGATACTACACCCGCTTTCCCCACTGTTGATATTACAGGATAATTTATAACTGTTAGATTTAGGTTTGATTGGAATTGGAAGGAGGTGTTCAGACTTGGGCATCTCTTTCAGATAAGTTTAGGGTTTAGATGGGAAAATATGCTTAGGATGAAATAGGGACATTGTTATATATTTTCTGGTGATTTATAATTTGTTTATCATAATTCATCATACTGTGTAAAGTCATTTCTATTCATGATGTTTGACGCATAGATATTCTTATCTTCTATTTATATATGGTTTACATATGTTTGAAACATTTTATATATTGACACAATTTAGTCTTGTTTCAAGTCTAAAACTTTTCTTTAGACTAAAAGGGGAATTGTAGGGAGAGATCTTATGTACCTATAGCACTGACCACACCCATTTGGGAGTGCTCACAAGTATGTGGGAGAAGGCAGGGGCATAAAGAGCTAGGAGGAAGGGGACACTCTTCTCTTGGAGTTCTGGTTGAGTCTCGGAGACCAGAAGAGCGCTTACCTCAGGTTCTCGGCTTCTCATGTAAGTGACTTCTCTCTAATAAAGTATCACATGACATTCCTTCCCTGTATACTTTGTGTAGCTTAATATTCCTCTTCAAAGGGGGAAATCAGTAAAAACAGAAATCTGTCCCAATGAACACAGCAACAAGGTGGGCACCTGTATCTGACTTCAGGGGGGAGGGCATAATGGGCTGTGTTTGTATAAGGACAGATAAATAAAGGAAAAGCAAAGAAACTTGTTAGATGTTGGAGGAAGCACCATACAGGTATTGCACTCCAGCTGGTTTGAGTATCATGAGAAGGGACTCTGGAGAAGGAGGCATTGGCCAGAACAGGATGGGTCCTCACACTGCTTTTCTGTTACTTCAGTGGACTGAATAATGAAAGACCCAAGCTGGAACGTGAGAAGTAAGTGAAAGGCATGGAAAAAGAAACTTTTCCATTTCATATTTGTGAATACACACAGGCACACACACGTGCACAGACGCAGATGAAGGTATAAAGAGACGTCTCAGTCAGGCAATTATGATTATTGACAAAGCACATTTCAGCCACATAAACAGGAGACGTTCTCCTCCATAGTGATTGTCTAATTCCCTTTCTCAGAACAATGGACTGTGTGAAAAAGGCAGCTCATGTTTCTGGGAAGATTTCCTATGCAAATAGAGCTAAGAACTTCAAATTTCATGCTTACGAAACTCTGCAAGTCAAACCCTTCCCCCACCAGTGTGCCTAACTGAGCCTTGTATGTATCAATATCCCACAGTTTACCATCTCTCACATGTCATTAAAAATTGAGTATGTTTTACCTGATTGATACTTGTTTCTATAAAGGACTGTGATAGTTAAGTTTTCAATTGTTTTATTCTAGGGTAATGGAGACAAACAAGTTATTTGGTACTACTGAGTAAAATTAATTTTTATTTAATTTTTAAAATGTAAAAATTAATGCTTAATTTTTAAGTAATAAAAGCATTTCTCAGGTGTTGATCAAATAATATAGTCAACATTTTAAGGATATAATAGTCTATGATAAATTAGCAAATTTGTCATACATAAATTATGTGTTATATATGATTTATCCTTTGGCAAGGGTGTCCCTCTGGGAGCAAAAGAAAATGAAAAAAGAAACCCACACTCACAACCCTATCATTTATTTTTCTAACAGAGGTTAGCATGGCAACCTCCACAAGTGGTTTGACACATCTAGTTTTTGTCATGGTGTTAAATATGTAAATTACCCTGAGTGACCAAGGCTAAAAGCAAAGTGACAGTTGAGTGTGACTGCCATTAACTGTGGATCACATCTCTGCATGTAATGCAATTATATGGCAGGAAACAACTAATGTGGGCTGCTCTGGTGGGAGAGGGAAGAAAATATTGAATTTTTCTTAATCTATTTATGTCCTGCAATAGAGGCATTAGCTAGATGGAGGTTCAACATGCCAGGCACACTCTTGCTTGGTGTGCTAAGTGGTGCCTCCATTCATAATGTGATAAGAAGGTAATGGTTAGGGAAACAAATACATTATAATCCCGCTGAGTCAGAGGGCAATTTTCTCTTATCAACTTCTCTTCTGTTACACCAGCCAATGATATAGACAAAAATCTTCTAACTCATGCAGCTCTGCTAGCATTAGTAAGCATGAATATTACATCTCTTTATCCCTCACAAGTAGAAAATCATTGAAATTGTCATGAATTTCTTCACAAGTTCTTACTTACATAGTATCAAAAATATTAACAGAATATTTAAAATTAACATTCCTTAATGTTTTGTTTATATTTCTAAATGATAGATTGATGATAGTCAGACTACAGACAGACAGGTAGGTGGATAGATGATGGACAGACAGACAGTTGGATACTAAGTAACAACTTCAGTCCTACTTGGCTTTTAAATACTCTGGGAGTTTGAAAATTCAAACAAGTATATTTTTTATTGGATACAATAGATGGTTAACCATCATGACAAGTCTCCAATTGAGCATCTAACTTGTTTGGACAGTTAATTTGTTTTAGTTTTAGAACTGATAAACTGCTTGCCTGACAATTTGAACTTCAAAGCACATCACTTTTATAATGTGTGGGTCTATAAATATGTGCTCTCCCATGCTTTGGGCAGATGGTACACTTCAGAGTCTATGTCAAATCTCTTCACTTGTTAAACTCCCTGTTTCTGAACACGGATATGTGATACTTACTAGTATCATTCTTTCCAATAGTATAGCTCTCATTTCCCCAGGGCCCCTTTCCCCAGAATGTGTATGTGCAAGACCAGGGTCTCAAAATCATTTTTGTTTAAATACTTGCTTTGTTTCTATAACTAAATTCAAGTAAGACTAGGAGAAAATCTTGTTTCTCATTAGTTACAGTCATAAAACAAAGAGGGGACTTTTTAAAAATATTGGTGATTAGTCATAATACCAGACTAATTTACAAACTTTAAAGTTCTGGCATATCTCATCAGTAGATTAGAATGTTCCACATGGGTAATTCTTAGGAAACTTCTGGAAGTCAAGTATTTCACCTTGAATAACCTTCCTTGGATAAATACAGAAATTACTATATATTTCAGTTACTGTTTTTGTCCTTCAAGATTATTATTGTGATCAAAATTAAATAATGTTCTATGCATACCTTCACTGCTTTTATTACATTTTATGGTATATCAAACTCTAGATACAAAATCAATGCTTTGCAAACAGCAAGTACTCAATATTTAGTAAATAGATAAATATTTTCACAGTGATTAATTCCTTGTTATTTCTCCAATTCTATGTCACAGTATCTTATGTATCTCTAATTTGTATAGAAAGATAGATTTTTATAAGACATAAATATTAGATAAAATCAACTGATTTATTTATGTAACATAGTAATCCCCAAATCAAAAAGCTACAAGAATTTCTCATATAATCCATGCCTCTCCTGATGTACATGTCATGACATCATACCACAGTAATCATGGAATATGACTTCAAGAAATCATTACAAGAATCTTTGAGTGAAGTACAGTTACACCTCAACTTAAAGACAGATAGGAAATATTAATGGAAATTATTCTGAACATAAAGTAACTAAATGAAATTCCAATATTAAAATCCACAAAGCTTATTTAGGAGACTTCCCTTTAAAACCAGGTTTTCTTTGGTAAGCTTGATTTGTTTTTAGCTTAATGCAATGGATCATTGAAAGCATCTACAATTTTCTACACAATAAGGAAGTGACTGTTAATCGTGGATAATGCAGTTAAATAGCTGTAATCATGGTGGCTAGCTAACATTCAAAAGGCTCTGGATAGTGGTTTAAATTAGAACCTCATCTAGCAGGAGTTTTATTAGCAAGGATGCATTTTGAAACAAAG
Organism: Mesocricetus auratus; assembly: GCF_017639785.1. NCBI lineage: Eukaryota > Metazoa > Chordata > Mammalia > Rodentia > Cricetidae > Mesocricetus > Mesocricetus auratus. Next base: position 17,624,141 of record NW_024429193.1, read on the forward strand.
ATCAATGTTCACACACGCGCACACTCATACACATGCTCACATACACAGATGCTTTCACACACACACATGCACACACACACACACACACACACACACACACACACACACACACACACACACCCTACAAAAATCATTGGTAGAAATTCTTACTTCTAGAGATCACCATTTTCTATTCTAGGGTTGAATGGTGGTTTCATCCAAAGTGAAAGTTGACAGAATCAAGATGTGAATGGCTAGAGATGTCTCATAAATATGTGCAAACATTAGCCAAATACTTCCTTAATTGATTCATAGTGTGTGTGTATGCCTGCATTGATACAATATGTGTTAAGATGCATTTTATTAAACAGTACACAAATATTTATAGAGCATGCCTATATACTCAAGTAAGAAATAACTATTTGTGCATGCTTTTGGACTTGATTTTCCCCACACAGAACTTGCTTTCTCTCATTATTATGAATATAATTTTTGTCCATATTTTCAGAGTTGATCTTTACAATAGGTTGGCTGTATTCAAATTATTTTATTTGAATAAAAATACTCTATAGCCAGGCAGTGGTGGCACCTTTAATCCTAGCAATTGGGAGGCAGAGGCAAGCAGACTTCTGAGTTCCAGGCCAGTCTGGTCTACACAACAAGTTCCAGAACAGCCAGGGCTATACAGGGAAACCCTGTCTCAAAAAAGAGTACTTAAAATTAGAACATAGATGACATTGGCATGAAATATCTTCAGTTTACCTAAAATATGGATCTTCACAGAAGTGTTATATTATCCATGTCTATTAAAGATTCTAAATTAAAAAAATGAAAATATTATTGGCTTGGACAGATTGTTTTTTAACTTCAATCATATTTGGTTCTCTGAGATTCTGCTGGAGGATACACACATGCATGGCCATCAGTCTAAGTGAAATGACTAAGTTGGGTGTTCAGCTGACATTTTTGGATAGTGAAAATAAATCCCACCAGAGTCGGTTTTATTGCCGGGCGTTAGTGGCGCACGCCTTTAATCCCAGCACTTGGGAGGCAGAGGCAGGTGGATCTCTGTGAGTTCGAGGCCAGCCTGGTCTACAAGAGCTAGTTCCAGGACAGCCTCCAAAGCCTCAGAGAAACCCTGTCTCGAAAAAAAAAAAAAAGAAAATAAATGCCTGTTGTCTGATACATCCTGATAGCATCTGGTGAGAGCTCATGAATGGACCCATATTGCACACCTAGCATGGTCAGCTGCTCTTTGCAAAGTGGAGGTAGTGATGGATCTGCAGAATCTCCCACTGCTTCCAAAGCTTCCTGAGCACTACCCTCAACTCTACCTATCTTGTCATTGTGTTCATCAGCCTGGATAATTGTTGTCATATCAATGCTGGCGTCTGGTGTTTATCTTCTTGCAGAGCCAAGCAACAGAAGGCTCCATTTCAAACAGTCCTTTTGAAATCTCTTTCTATAATGTCACATCCTGTGCCCTAAAGGAGTGACAGTGTATGCCACACAGGGAGAGCAGGATGAAAGAGAAGCAAAGCCTCCAAGGATGGAGGATAGCAGGCAGCAGTATGGCATAAGAAGGTTGAGAAAAAAAGTTTCATGGCCACATCACTCACTGTTTTTTGCCCTGTTAAGTGCAAGGATAACATCAACATCTATTTTACCTTCAACATAGGGTAGTTATAGAGGTTAAATAACATAATATATTAATCTTGCTTTATAAATTATGAACCCAGAAAAATTACTAATAATCATAATTCTTATGAAAATGTATAACTCAAATTCAACTTCAAGATCTGATTATTCTGTAAATAAACTCAGAGAACTCCTATTTCTTCCAAATAAGATACTTACTTCTTTGAAGTTTTCAGCTTTATTTTTTTATTCCCTTACATCTAAACCTGAGAATTAGAGGATTTATAAGCTCCAGAATCTAAAACAGAATTACACTTATCATGTATATATGTCTGACTGTGAGACCTGGTGCCAAGTGCACACAGTTGAAAGGAAAAGAGGTTGTGTCAGTTTTATCATTTACACACAGAAATGAGATAAAAACAAGTGAAGAATAATCAGATCAAGTACTCTTTAAAATATCAGAATAAAGTAACAATTATAAGAATTAAACTGGTAAGCTAATATTCTTTCCTATTTTACATTGCAAAATATTTTGTTGTTATAAATAGCTAGAGTTGGGGCACAGTGTTAAAAGACAGTCCACCATTAAGACGAGACATCTGGTCATTTGGCACAATCCCATTTCTGTTAGGGGATGCAAACATGTTCTTTCTGAGAATGTACCACTGATCATAAACTCTGCATTTCAGCACTGTTTCTAAACATACTGTAAATTATGTTAAGTAACTCATTGAGTCTATGATTTGGGTTTTTTTCTTCAAGCAGGAAGATAATGTTTGCTCGAAAAAGAATAAACCAGTAGACAAATTATGTTTATAAACTTTGCAAGCAGCATGAGTGACTTTAAAACATCTGGGAGATGTTAGAGACTGCATTAACTCTAATCAGGAATCACATTATGGCAGAAGGTGGTTTTCTTCTTGTTCTTTTTTTTTAATGAGAAGTAAATCTGAGATAGAGAATATGTTACTCAACATAACCCTGCAATCCTTGTCCAGGGACTGATAAATCTCCAGACAGAGGGGCTTGGCCCAGCCAGATTTCAGAACTAAAGCAAGTATCCCTGTTAGTATTTGGTCAGAGTGTCACTACTTATGTTGTCTGAGAAACAAAGCCCATTCTCTCACTCCAGATAAATCACAGGCCGCCCCATCTGCAATATTTACATTAAACAAGATCCTTCTCCCTTTCTTCTTGCCACACACTCTTTATGCACGAATAGAGAAACCAGAGTAGAGGTCACTAAAGATAAACTCTATATGCAACGATGAGATAAAAAGTTCAAAAACCTGATAATAGTGCTATTAGACCCAGCCAAACTATGTTTAAAACTACTTAAAATATGCATCCTTTTAAAGAAAACTGTATGGTCCAAATTAAATGAACAAATGTGAAAGAAGTCCAAAGGAATCGAGTTTACCTTCAGGAGCTTTCTTTGGAAAAGACTTAGTCATCATTTTCAGCATATCAGAGAAATGTGTTTCAGTTTTTCAACTTGAAGAAGTATATCTTTATTTAATTTATAGAAAAGTAATAAAATATGATTGACTTTGTGTGGGGCTTGAGTTCAATGTATAATCAAATAAAATCTTAATAATTAATAATTAATATTTGCTCAACAGATTGATTTCCTGAGTCAGTACTTCATCAATAAGTTTGCACCTTATTTTTAAAAGAAATATACATGAGGATCTAGTGAGAAGTGTACTGACTTGGGTGAGTATAATCCTAATGCTAGAGGATTAAAGACACTGATTTACAGTAATATTTCCCAAAGTCACTTTTGAAAGGGGGAAAAGAGTATGCATGTATATGGAAGGTGCAATCCTATCTTTGAAACCAAGCTTCCAGGGGTCATTGTTTCAAAAATATCCCTCCATGGTTAAATTAACATATGGAAGTGTTGCTTTAGGTCATACAGAGAAAAACAAGAAAGCTAAAGGAAGTTTTATGACAATTTTAGGTGGATCCTGCTGAACTATAATGACTAACCGAAAAAAAAAATCCCAGTAATTAATACAAAGCACTTCAGAAATAGGAATGTGTATTCGGATGTGAAAGCAAGGCTAGAAATCTCAGAGGAGTAAAAATCCATTTGTAGAGAGAAAACAGAGACCTGCCTCCAGGACATGCACCACCCTCATCATTTCAGTGTGATTAAATGATTTTCATCTTTTATAGACCATAAAATAGACTAGATGATCTCATTATCTAACCACCATCATTACTGCTGCACAGTGTCCCAAAATATTGCTTTCCTTACTTAGAAAACTTCATCAGAAAAGAAAATGTTATCAAACACACACCTACAATGCTCTTACCCACCCATGTCTTGCCATTAAAAAATTTTAAACAAAATTAAAATAACATTGCATCCTTCAAATGTTGATTTTATAGTACATGGACAGGAATATCTTGCACTTAAGTAAAGTCAACTCACGTGTCTAACTACTTTCCAGCCAATGCTTTTCTATATCAATACAAGAGATAGAATTAATTGGAGAGTGCTCATTAATTGTTTTAATTATTTTGAGTGCATAAGGGAACAGGAAGCAGAGACTTCATGGATTTCCCATTTCTTTCCATGTCTACCCTATTTACCTTCAAACCTAGATTGCACACAGAGCTGGAAGCTATTTTGTCTGGCATAACTGCAGATACTTGCATCTTTCATAGAGATTGTTTATGAGAAAGGTCACAGTATACACTGGCTTAATAATGAAGGAGACCCACTCCCAGAAGAACAATTAATTCACACATCAGCAGTGCTGACACCCTGGGAACTATCTAAAACCGTTCTAGGAAAAATGCTGAGACTGATTCCTAGTGTTTCCAGGAAGCTATACACACAGGCATCTCTATTCAATCTCCAACCTCTTTGAGGCAAATAAAAGAGTAAAGCTTCAAAGGGTTAAAATGACTTTGCCAAAGTCACAGAGTTCAGTAAGTCTGTACTTGAAAGAAATTTCTAGGTCATTTTCTGGAACATATGGCTTCCTTATATAGAATATGAAATATAGTTACAGGTATATCTTTGTTATGTCGTTGTTCCAAATTAATCCAATTAATTTTAAACGACAAAGGTTCTCACAAGATTTAAACATAAGATTAAAATCCAGCATTTAAAAACAACTTATGAACCATTGACACACTATAATTAGTGACACTATATTATTTACTGGGTCTCCAAAATTAGAAAAGGGTAAAATGTTTTTTAAATGTACTAACTAAGCGCTTTTATGTGAACTCTTAGATGAATGCTTTTATCCAAAGAGCTATCACATTATTTCTTTGAATAAAGGATCAAAAATGGAGCATCAACTCAGATTTATGAAGTTATGAAAAGTTACTTTATGGAAAGAAAAACCTTTAAGTCTATTTTCTTAACTGTTACTCTGTACCATTCATTCCTATATAGCTTTGTGAGGGTTTTCCTAATCTAACACTTCTCACTGAAACACCATGAAGACATTAGTTGAAAACACATTTCCATAGATCACTTGGCTAAAATAGTAGGCATTTGTTTTCACAGGTCTGGGGAATGGAAGTCTGAGATCCAATTGTAGTAAGGTTGGCTGTTGGTGAAGGCCTGCTTCCTAGTAATATCCCGCATGGCCGCATGGTACATGCACATGTACCCTGATGTCTCTTCCTATTTATCTTTGGTATGTAGTCTAAACTGCCCTAGAACTTAAGAACATCCATCCTCGACTTTCTCAGTATTGAAATGGCAGGCACACATCACACACCTGGCTCTTACTCTTTTTATAAGCACACAAGTAAGTTAAGAATTCTACCTTCTGGGTTCATATAATACTAACTTCAAGTCCAACATCTCACTTCCACAAATCATCCCATGGAGAATCAGTATGTCAATCTATACATTTGGGCAGAGAGGGGTATTCAGTTCATAGTAAACATACACAGCAAAAAAGGAGAAGGGCCATAAACCCCTCATAATCCGTTCCAAGCTGCTCATTAAAGTATCAGACTCTACAAACCAATCATTATATTGTTTTACAGTTTTTATCCAGCTTTATAGTTGAGGGACTATACAACCAAATAAAATGGTTAAAATATAAAAAAGTCACCATAATTTTCTATTTAATTTTGTCATTCAGTTGGGTCTTGGCTTGGTGAATGAGAAAACTGACTGGTACAAATTGTAAAATTTAAGCTAATGAACATCAAACTGAAAGTAAATCATGCCCCCTTTGGAAAAAAATACCAAATTCCTCTCAGTAATTACTCTCTGAATTAATTTTATTTTCTGTACTAAATTATAATCAAATTTTCAAGATGATCTATACATAATTATCTGATTGAACAACTGCATGTTAAAAATAGCCATTGTCTGAACATTATGTAGATGTACAGCATTTAGACTTGGATTTAATCTATTTAATTATATATGTAAAACATTTATAAAAGAAGCTCTCAATAGGTCATATATTGGCATGATAAATATGACAAGGAGCTATAATTTTCTTAATATGAAATGGTAATATGTTTCAATAAAACTGAACAAATTTTATAAAAAGTCATTGGACTAAAAGTAGGAGGAGGAAAGGAATATGATATTATGTATGACTGAAGGGGGAGCCAGGGAGAAGGGTCAGAGATTCCCTAATTATTACCAACTTAATCCTTAGGAAGGAGGTAATATAAAGATAATCCACTAGGAATATTGTTATTTGTTTATAAGCTATGGATAAAAATGTTTTATATTTTCAATTTGTCTTAAAAGATCAGTGCTGAGTCAACCTCCAAAACCACTCAACCTCCAAAACCACTCAGAGCTACTGTAACCCCCTGCTGAATTAATGAAATCACTACCATATCTCATTTTCAATATCAGTCATTTTTATCTTTATCAGCTAATTACATAGAGAAAAGCACATATTCTGAGACACATGGTAACATAACTGTTGCATTCCAAAGACCCCCAAAGTATTTGCTGGTTTCTGCCTTTAGACAATCTTGAACACCAGAATTAAGCATAAGATAGGAAAGGCCTCTCATTTATAGATGTATTTTATCCAGAACCAGTGGAGGCACTAGTCTCTGCTTACTTGAAGAGCTGGGTAGAGGTGTTGTGCATAAGAGACTGCAAGATACCCCCTCCTCCACTGAGGCATGGGTCATTAAAGAACTGCAGAGGATCAGCTAAGTACCAATGTTGTCAAGAGTTCAGGCTTCAGCCTCATCCTCTTGGAGCCTTAGAACCTAAGAGGTCAGGTTTCAACTTCATCTTCTGGAGTACCTGAATCTAAGGGCCATGCAGAGCTTTTCTCACCCTGAAGACACCCCTAAGAGATTCTTTATAGAAGGTAATGGGCAGCTGTGAGCATCTAGTAGCCAACATCACAGCAACAGGGGGCTGCGATCACTGGGCCAAGAGAGGAGATCAGAATAAGGAAGAATTGGTCTCCACTGCAGCATCCACTCCCGAGAGACCTCTCATTTCCTTCTTTTATACACAGGGATTATCTCTGCATGTAGATGTAAGGGCAGAGGGAAAACTATGGGGACATAGGACATTTTGATAGTGAAATGAAATGTAACTTTGTGCCTATTTAGGGGTAAAGCTTATGAAAACACATACAGCTGTAATGTGGAGCAAGAGAGTTAAAAAAAGAAAGTTTTAATTCAACTAGTTGTTACAGTAACAATGATGCCATTGCATTTTAAATAGGAAGAATAAGATACCAATAAGGTAACATTTTACAATTGCAGTTAAAATGATATAAAAATTACATATGAACTTAGTCATGAGAGTTCTAACTTCAGAATACATAATAAATCAAGTTGTAATAAATTTCAAATGTATCAACCATATAAAAAGGTTTTTAGGCCTTAATGTAATGTCTATTAAAAGTATTATTTCTCAGAAATAAAATGAGAAGACATGCATGTCAATCCAGCTTTGAGCCAACTAAATGAGCAGTTAAAATTGCATTAATGAAGAGTTGTGAATTTAAATTATAAAACTTATTACAGTCTTCCTTAAAGTAATTATTAGTTTATGTGCTTGACTTAGTCACAAAGCCAAATACCAAGCTTTGTGTGAAGTTGCTCTTCACTCTGGAGTGTAGTAATACCTTTTACTTAGTGGTGAGCCAGCCCATGTCTGAGATGTTGAATTAAGATGGACTTTGATCAAATCTATTCCTTCATCAGGAACTTTAATTCACGGATCAACAGCTGAACCAGCTGCGAGGCTAAAGGATGCTAGAATAAGATCCCAAGTTGTGGGATCAGACAAGAATCTAGCTGTTTTACACTGACAAGTTATTGTTTTCCTGGTAGAGATTCAGTTTCTTATTTTTCTAGTTTTTCTCTTGATTGTGAGAGTAACCATACAATGGGAAAATTATGCCTTAGAAGTTTTAGGCAACAGAGATCATCATGTTTTTGGCTGTCAGGGTGAAGGGGTATGCACTGGAGAAACAGAGGCTGCAGTCTGCAGGCAGCTGGCAAATATCCACTTGCATGTGTGTTTCCTTTGGCCTGCCTTGCACAAGAAATCTTAAAGAAAAACAGACCTGGCTTTTTTTTTGAATAATTAGAAGCTGACACCCATTGGTCCTATACACCTCCAAGGCAGACTTAGAAAGTTTTATTTTAAACAGTACTTATGCGTTTTGATTTGTCACAGTCCTCAGTGGTTTCCATCAGCTTACACCCAGACCACTTACTCATGCAATTTCAGCGGTCCCAGTAGGAATTGGAGCTTGTGACTGCTGGATCTGTCAAGGGAGTCTGAGACTCAGAAACAAGAAATATAAACCTTGAATTGGAGGAAGTGGAAGGCGCAGTGCCGAATGGTGGAAACCAGCTGGGGCTGGGTGACAAGGGGCATGAGATGTAGTCCTGTGTCCACATTAACACCTGCGTGAACTCTGGGCTCTGAGGGGGTCTGTTTCCTCATCTGCGAAATATATGTTCTGAGTGGGTCAAGTTACAGAGCACAAGGCAAGTCAGTTTCACATTTGGATTTCAGTTTCTCATGTGTTCTTTAAAAACAAAATGATGCCAAATTAGTGGGACACTGAAGCCTGGTGGCTGATTTAGAAAACCTTTGCCTTGCATGGCCCTGTCAAAAAAGTAGAGCATTGCATGAGGCTGATGGATTGCATTTGGAAGCTAATATGCCTAAAGGAAGTTTAATATACATAGGAGCAGCAATTTCGAGAAGGGACTCCCCTGTGATTCTGGCTTTGCAAATTAGTTCTAACTGACAAAAGAGAACTAATTGTTTCCCCACATTTATTTCACTCTTCTCCCTCAAATGCCTGCATCTGCTCAAGGAGCTACCACTAATTAGATCTGCATTCGTGTTCTTGAGCTAATTTTCAACATTATCTTGTTTTTGCAGAAGTTCTTTATGGAGTTTATGACTGTGTGTATTATACTTGACACAGTTTCTCAATCGTTATTCTTCTTGCATACCCATCATCTAGAAATATTTAATCAAATGTTTTTTTGTGAATTTCACAGCATAAGGTAATATGAAATGCATGCGATTCAAAGCTTGTCCCTAAAAGTTTCAACCAAGCTAGGTATTTTAAAAATCTGTATGCAATTTTTATATTGAATGCTCTGAAGCTCTTTCTAAGTCAAAGACAGAATCACCCTTAGACACTCATGTTTAATAAGAGGTCAAGTAGTAAAGTAAATCATTAAGTAATTGTTTTCTCATGTGCGAACATCCTACAAGATACCCTGTATGAAGAAGGAATGGTAATGATGTTCTCAGGTGGTGTCACATATGAGAAAATCATAATTCACATCCCATATGGAGAGTCAAAGATAACAATCAAATACTTAAATGTCAAGCTATAATGAAAATAAAATTTCTGATGACCAAGAAACTTGTTTTAAAGCCTTAACTTTTGGTCTGAAAGAGTACTACTATTTGGTTCCTTCACTTAATTATGATATGTTCTTAAAGTAGAGATTAATTAAGAAAAGTAAATCAACATCCAGAAAATCACTGCCAAGGCTTTCTGGTTTAGATTATGCTATAAGGAAAGTGACTACTGTCCTTAAATCAACAACCATGTGGAAAAAGCTCACAGCTCTCTCTCTCTCTCTCTCTCTCTCTCTCTCTCTCTCTCTCTCTCTCTCTCTCTCTCTGTGTGTGTGTGTGTGTGTGTGTGTGTGTGTGTGTACATAATGACAACTAACAGGAATGGGAGACAAGAGGTCAAAACATAGTCCAAGTTTGAATGTCTGTTTCCAAGCTTTGATTTCTATACTTTTCAAGAATAATCTGTAATTAGATGAAAACTGTTCTACTCCTTGAACTAAATAGAATAAAAACTCAAATCTGCATATGAAAGTCTAAAAAGGGCACAGAGGAAGGCTGCTATTTATTGGGTAACATGGAAAGGTAGCCATTTTAGTTAAACATTTCTCTTTCTGAAAGACATCTACATTTCAAAGACATGAATAAAATGTGTTTAATTAAAAAAAACCATTATGAACTTGACCTAATCCCCCCCCCACCCCAGTGGTTAAAAAGGCAATGTGTGATCCTGCAGTACTCTCTATGGTGACATCCATTGGAGTAATTACCAGTAACTTTGCCTTTCATGTACAAGATGGCTCAATATAGGCAATAAACTATGAGATTTCTCTATGCTTCACTCATGATAAGGCATTTTGCCCTTTATGAACCTCACTGATGATAGACGGAATTGAAGTTTTATAATCAGAATGAAACTGATAAGGCAAATAGTTTAAAACGATTACCCACATGGTATATAAATACAAATACATGCAAACTTTTGTCAGGCTATCTGATAAGTTTAAGTGTGTTTGCCAATGACAAAATATTTTAAAAAGGAAAGAATCATCAGAAATAGCTTAAAATAACTAAAGTGCAAACAGCAACTGATAATAGAACAAATTCACTACTTGTAATAGCTAAGACTTCTTAATTAGCAAATGATTAAAACAATCATTTAAATAATTATTGCCAAACTATATCTCTATCATTTCATAATGAATGAATTCAAGTGAGAAATTGAAAATGGCTCCAAAATAAGCCTCTCGTTTTCTGAAGTTGAAATAGTATTTTCAAGATGTTACCTTTGCTATGCACTATTTGAAACTTACTTGTGGACTGAAATGATCTACATTTCTTATCAACATTACAAGCTTATACCACTGTCACCACCACCAACAAAAGAATGGCTGTTTTCACTAATTCTATCATAAAAACAACTAGTTTAATTTAGGTCTGTTAAAACATAACACTGAAAAGACACTAATATGAATGAACCAAAATGCCTTAGCTTTTAGTAAAAACATTAAGTGAAGCTGCTAATAGATCAGTCCCAGCCTGTTTTGAAGGTCAATGGCCTCCATAGGTCTGTGTATTTGATATGTGTTGATATGGGACTGTTTGTGAATGACTAAAACATGTGCCACTGTTGGAAGTAATGTGTCACTGGGGATCGAATGTGAAGTTTATACCTCCACAGTTTGTGTGTAAAGATGTAAGCTCTTAGCCACTGCTACAATACCATGCTTGCCTGCCTGCTGCCATGATCCCCACCAGGATTTTGGATTCACCATCAGAGCTGCAAGCTCCAAATAGACTCTTTTCTGTAAGTTACCTTTGCCATGGCATTTATTCACAGCAGTAGAAAAGTAACTAAGACATCTGGGGGACAGTTCATCAGGTAAGGACACTTGATGCTCTTAGAAAAGACCAGGGTTCACTTCCTAGTTCCCATAGGGCAGTCCGTTCCAAGGACTCTTACTCTACTCTGGGAATTATGGACTACTAAATATACGTAGTACATATATACTCATGCAGCCTAACACATGCACACAAATAAGGTCCTTTTTAAAAGGCCAATCTTAAAATTTGAGAACATTTACAGGAATGAATTTATCCTTACTTGCAAAGTTCATAATAAATAAAGGTTGTGGTAGGAGGGGCACTTGTTCCTCCCTCAGCTGATGTGACAAACTTTGTTGATTCCCCATGGGAGGTATCACTCTCTCTGAAGAGTGGATGGGGGTTGGAGTGGGGAGAAGCCTGGGAAAGTGGGAGGAGTGGGAGGATGGGAGGGAGAGGGAACAGGGCTTGGTATGTAAAATAAGAGTGCTTTAAAACTAAATTTTTTAAATGTATGGATGGGAAAAATAAAAATAAAGGCTCCAAAACTGGTTATTTTGAAAATCATATAACTTTAATTTAAATAAACTCATTTCAAGGAATATGAATTTCAACTTCAGATATTATACAGCTAAGTATACATCTAGTACACATTAATTTATTATTAAATTCCATCACTTAAAATTAAACATGAATGATATAAAGAGTTGTGAGCCAGCCATATAATGATGGAAGTAAACTCACTTCCTACACAAGAGGTCTGGACCTTAACCACTGCATCATCCCCCCCCAACCCTAGAACTGCCTATTTTATAACTCGTATGCTAAGAACTGATTTTAATCAGTAGTTATGCAGATTTCATTTGAGAAAGTGTGAGATGATAGTACTTGTTACTTTTGTGTGACTGGGCAGAATTCCTGGCTGAACAGTTCATGAAGGACAGAATATTTTGCCACAAGGTTTCGGTCCATTGTAATAGAGAAGACAATGGTGGGATTGCTCAGTGGGCCTCGCCAGGGCCAGAAAGCAGTGGCTTTTTCAAGGGTCTGATGAATAGAAGCAAAAAGAGTGAGTGGCAGGAACTAGGGGGAGGTCTCAACTAAGATCCACCCTTATAGCCTGCATCCACCTGACAGGTTCCTCCTCTTAGAGGTCCTACCACCTTCAACACAGGGCCACCGCCCTGTTCTCAGTGGGAAGCAGTGGGGGCATTCCACATTCAAATCTCAACAGTGACTTCGTATTCCTCCAAAACGCCAAGTTCCAAGACTAGAGATATGGCCCAGTGGGATAGAGAAATAGCTCACAGGTTAAGAGTATTTGCTTCTTTTACAGAATTTGTGGGCTCTCTTCCCAGAACCCATAGGCAATTCACAACCACCTTCAATGACAGTTCCCAAGTCCTGTGCCCTCCTCTGGCTTCCATGGGTACCTGCACTCACGGTACACAAACAGATGAGTAGGTTCACACAGATAAAAAGTATGAAAAGTAAAATAAAGTTTCTTAGTATTGATTTTTAATTCAATCAAGACAACTTCAGCATAGAGCTACCTCACATGAGGCTGACACTATCTCAAAAACTCACTTTATACACTTCGCCCACATTTCTCCCACATTTTTGTTTTTAACATTCACTTTTCTAAAACTGGAAAATACCAGAGTCTTGGACTCATTCATTGGCATACTGTCCACTGTTTACTCTAGCAATACTAGAAAAAAGAAGAGCTCTAAGGTGCTCACCAAAGCAAGGGGTACAATGAAGAAACCACAACAGCAACAACAAAAATACGACATGGTCACAATAAAACTGAGAATCTATTAATTATCTGGCTACATTGTAAAACTTATTTTGCAAATATTGGGCACAAATAATCTTATGTTTTGAATTTAAATTGAAGTTTCAAGCTTGTTCATATAAATTCGCTTGTCTTTTCAATTTAGTATTCCATGAAAAAAATATCAAAATTCACACAACTGACTTTGAAGTTGTTTTACAGGTAGCTTATGTTGAACTCAATTTTTCCCACCAATGGAGATTCATACACTAGACACCCCTCCCCTTACAGAACATTTGCATAAGTGGAGGAATATCTGCATAGCCATCTTCTCCAGGTTTTGCATCATTTTATAAACATTTGAGTACCAATTAGACCATCACTAAAAATACATACAAGTAATTATAAAATGCAAAACTGCGTTTAAAAGGATACAACCAACCTGAGCCACTCTACAGATGTAAACTCCGTTGATGAGAATTTGGTCATGTCTGGGCTAAGGGGATCAGCTATACAGTATGTAATAAAACAGCTAAATTTGGACTGAAGGCTCCTTCTGCACTCTGAAATGGAATGTTGCCCCAGGAGAGTATGCAGAAAGGGACTCTAGAAATCAGAGAGCAAGCCTCTGTGACTCTTCACTTCAACATAAATAATAAACGATTAAAAAGAGAAGCCTGGGGATGCTCTAAAAACTAGTAGGGGAAGAAAACGGAAGGAGGTACACAGGGCACGATGACGCACAGCTCTGAGAGAACCTTTCCTAGAGACTGTCCCTGCTAAGTGAGAATAGTGTTGCTCTCAGCTTTACCTCAGTAGGAAGTCCCAACAACATATCAAATTGATCTCTGCCTCTATATCTTCTAAACTGTTTATTACTATTATTATTTTTATTATTGTTGTTGTTGTTGTCATGCCAACCTATCGTTTTATGACTTTGCAGACTTTTCTGGAATTTTTTAATCCATCTAATGAGATTTTGAGTTTCTTGAAGACAAGCAACACAAGCTTAGCAAAGATAACCCAGTTAGTAAGATGGGTGCCTGGAGAGCATGAGGGCCTGAGCTTATCACAAGGTGCCACGTGTTTGTCTCTAGTTCTAGGCAGCCACCAGGTAGGGTTCAGTAGCCAGCCAGTGCAGTTAGCAGACCATTTCCAGGACTTTAAAGACACTCTGCTTCAAAACTAAAACATGGCAGATGACTTCTGAGGAAATGCTCCTGCATTTTTCCTCTATGCATACTTGTGAGCTCACACAAACATGAACACACACACATATACATACACACTTATGTTTTGCTCTATCTCATTTTTCTCTATGGGACAAAATAATGGTACTTCCTGAATTGAATTAATTTCAGCTATACTAGACTTTTTTCTTTCTTCCAGAATATAAACTGAAATCATCATGGTGTGAAAGACACAAGTTGAAAGACCAGGACACAGTGTCTAAAATCCCAGTCACAGCTTTATCCTTAGAGAAGTTTGAATTTCAGTTATCAAGTCCTGAGGTAGCTATGGAGATACACATTAAGGACTATTTTAACTACTGTTTTGATGCCAGGCATAGTCTAATACACTCAACAACTTGAAGTAAAAGAAATTCAAAGAACTGAAGGTGTACAGATGAGTTACAATACCATATAGACATTATTTCCTCTCATTTTGTATCTACCCTTGTTCAGATAATTCCTGAAACTCTTCCAATTTGGTGTCTGCTTTGAATAAAACTGAGACTTTCAGCAATTAAGATGCATACTTTTTAGGTAGACTTATCCTAAGCATAACTTTTGTCAGCTGTGGTAAGTTTGTTTTAACTTAGCTACAGAGATCTTTATCCTTTGCATTTTTGAGGACTGGTCTGTTCTGGCAAAATTCCAGAATAAATTTTACATCTTCCTTTTAAGTGGGGCAAGATCTTGACATAAAACTACCGTGGGAGCTGAAGGTATGCCTGGCAAATGCAGTGAAGGATTGGCTTCCCCAGTTGTTTTCATAGTGATAAATATAAAATCCATATCAGAAAGCAAGACAAACATCCCCCCAAAGTAGGTGCTGGGCACATCGGAGAATGAGGGGAGTTAAAGAGACTCATCATCACCATACTTATCTCCACCATGAGGTCTTTTCCCCAGCATTTCCCATAGCACAAACAACCAATTCATACCCTTATTTGGGAGGTGAGGGTAGAAGGGAGAGAAGAGGGGGAGAGAAGGGAGAAAAAGGGAAAGAGGTGGAAGGAGAAGAGAGAGGGAGGGAGAGAGGGAGGGAGGGAGGGAGGGAGGGAGGGAGGGAGAAAAACACTCCATATAAAATTTCACTTCACTTAATAGTGGAGAGACATAGAAGACTTCAGAGTTCAAATTTCAGCATAGCGATATGCCAACAAGATACAAACACACACACACACAATAACTCAGAAACTGCATTGAGGACATCACCATGGGTTCTATTTTGAAACAGTGAATGCTGCTGAGTTAAAATATTCTCACTAAGTAAAATTCTTTAATTATGAATTAATACCAAGAAACATTTTTTCTGTAAGTTAAATTATATGATTTGTTGTATATACTTCATCATATGAGTTACTACTCATCTAAGAATCTCTAATGATAATATATGCTTTCTTTTAGGAAAAAAGTTAAAATTAAAATACATTAGCACAGTAGGGTGCTAACTGGCAAGAAATTTAGGCTATAAGATCATGAAACCAAGAGTTGGTGTCTTTGAAGTCATGAAAATTACTCTGAAAAAGCAAATTAATCTCCATTCAATTCTTTCAAATGACCCTTAATCGCACAAAGATCATTTTCTTAAATCACAAATAAACATTTTAAGGACCAAAAAGGTTTGATGTTAAATCACTCCTTCTTTAAAACCAGTATTCATCTCAGCTTTAACTATCTTCTCTTCAGAACATTTAGGTGTATGGGGGGAGCAGGGGGAGGGAGGTTAACTTGAGGTAAAGATTTTATTACATTTTCTTTGTCTACAAAGACGTATTCTCTTAAACT
Source organism: Mesocricetus auratus (assembly GCF_017639785.1). Lineage (NCBI taxonomy): Eukaryota > Metazoa > Chordata > Mammalia > Rodentia > Cricetidae > Mesocricetus > Mesocricetus auratus. The sequence goes on from NW_024429193.1 coordinate 17,640,186, forward strand.
GCTCTCAAGCCTTTTTTTTTTCTTTTTTAACTTCAAATGTCTTTGAGTCTAAATTGACTGTCTTTGCTGAAGCAGAGTCTGCCCCTTTGTCTGTCTCCTTGACATTCCATGATGGGCACCTGCTGTTGATAATTACAGGTCTATCTCCTTACCACTTCCTCTGCTCTACAGCAAGGCAAGCTTCAGACTGCCTGATTACAAACAGCACTAGTTAAAGATCCCCACATAGATCTCTGTGGTAATTATCCAGGGCAAGTTGGGGCTGTTTACTGTAGTCTTAAAGGAACTACTCCTTGTTAGAAGGCGTTGCATAATCCAGTGCATATAATAACTTTTGATTCAATAATGCTTTATAATAATATTTTCCCTACATCATTTCCTCGTCTAAAAAAATCAAAATATCCTACTTAAATAGCCCATGTCCCCACTAAAAAATATCTTCAGAAAATAGACACAGAATAGTGACTATTCGTGATGGGAATGTATTGTTTTTATGACTTTGGGCCAGTAGGATTGCTTTTATTACTCTGGGCCAGTAGGTCTTCACAGGACAGCCAACCTTCATCCTCACATTTCACACACCCTCATATCCTGCTAGAGAGGAGAGTAAGAAATATTTCCTAGAGCAATAACTGATGCAACAGTAATCCCATCTAAAACAATTGGAAAGTCAGGTTTTCTTATCAGTATCAGCAGAGAGTTGGAGAAAGTCTCTGGCAATCGTCAGGACTCCTGACTTGTAGACTTCCACAGCTCCCAGTTCTGTTTCAGCAGACTGACTGGGGAGTCTAATTGTGCTTAAAGTGCTTGCACATAATTATTTAGGGGCTTATTTGCTTCATATACCATAGAATCAAAGTTCATCACTAAAGAGCCATGAACTGTAGGACAGAAAACCCAATGGGAATTAATTTCTAAGGTGAAGAAAGCTGACTTTGTGGTTAATTTATTTTCATTCTGTGACCTTGGCAGAATATCTGAGGTAATCAACTTAAAGGAAGAAAAGTTAGTTTCCACTTACAGTTTCCAAGATTTCAGTCAATGGTCAGGTAGCCATGTTGCTTTTTTGGGGTCTTTGACAAGGCAGTATACTGTTGTTGGGAGTGTAGGGATGAGGGCAACCTACTTGGTTCATGATGATCATAAAGAGAAAAGTGAATTCCTAGAACACATAACCAGTAATCCAATGGGTCCTATCTCTTACACGTTCTATCACTGGGGATATGCCTTCAACATTTGGGCATTTGAGATCTCACTAAAACAGTCAGTACCTAGTGAATGGTGGAAACTTACTCTTCAGTCTGTCTAGGTTTCCATCCAGAGATTCACAGTTACTTCATTTGGTCCAGGAACTCTTAAATCAAGAGACAAGAAGAGAAGCTGACTCTATCATAATGGGTTGTCCAAAACAGCCATACTCTGATATTTATGCAAAAACATGAATGTATTCAGTACCATTCAAATGTGGATGTTATATACTACCCTTTTGTCATAAACTATGGCATGTGCTAAAGAAATGGATGGCTAACGAAGGAGTAAAAGAGAAGATGTGTTCTAAGCTAGTGGCAAAGCCTGGGGTGGGTGGGTAGGGGGTGGTGGGTAGTGGGGGGCTGTCCTACTGGGACCACAAATTCCTAACCTGAATCAAGTGCCTAGTGTGGGGAGACTTAACCACAGAAAAGTTTGTAGGAGTTAAGTAGGACATATAAGCACAAATAATCCTGCCAGCCCTGTGAAGTTTAGATCTTCCATATAGCTAAGTATTTGAAGAGAAAGAACTCTGCGCATTGTGCTACATTTAACTGACTTCACTTTGCAGGTCAAGGGGAGTAGCCAATAAACATCTTTTGTTCTCCATTTCAGTGCAATGCCTCTTTCCTAATACAACACCATGAAATACTTGAGTATATTTCAATATTTGCTAGCATATAATTATATAGGACTTTAAGAAATAATTTCTGGTTTCAGTAACATGGCTTTCTGAATGATTCCTCTACCCCTTCAATAAAATAACAGTAAATCATACATTCTTGGAAATATAGATAATATTTACATCAAATAAAAAATAAAAAAACTTTGGCAATTGCATACTGACAGTTCTGAAAGTCGGTTTATTTTTTAAAATATCAACATTGAGAAGCTTGATTTTACTTTAATGAAACAACAAAGGTATATGCTAGAAGAAATCAGAAGGACAGGCTTGTCACTCACTGTGTTTTTTATTCCTGGAAATCCTTCAAGAAACTACTACAAACTAAATGCTATATGTAGTGATAAACCCCAAGTAAACAGGCCCATCAATCATCAAAAGCATGCCAGATTTCTTCTGCTGCTACTTTTAACAGAATAGATCTGTGAAGATCAGAACTTTTATAATTATGTAGGGGACATTATACCTGTGATTAGAGAGTCCCTATTAACTTTCCCTTTTCAAAAAGTGATGTTTCTTAGGACCCCAGTTAGGGAACTGGGAAGGACAGGGTTGAATCCCACATCACAGTGTAGGGTTAAAAACATAAATGGACATTAGATGATATGTTTATATAACACAATCCACAGAGAGAGCTCTGCCCCCTAAGTGTTTTGTTCTAATGTGGGGAATGTCATCTGGTCCTTGCTCTCTTAAATGTATCTATCACATTGTGACTGCCTAAGGGCCCAGAACTGCAGTAATTCATGATGTGCTCTTTTGTTATGCACTTATCAAGTGGACATATTTTGAAAAAAGTGGTTTCTATGGTTTGTCTTGTTTAAACATTACAATGAAGCATTTCAGAGGCTAAAAAACAAAAGAAGAGAAGTATCAGTAATGGCACAGTAAATCATAAAATACAATGCTAGATATTCTTTGGCACTGGGAAACCTCTTTGCCCATAATTCTCTCCAAATACAGTCCCTTACTAAACCAACCATAAATTTTCCTTTTATAATTACATGCTGGAAAAGTTTTACAAACAGGACTATAATCTTTGCAAATTTTCTTTTTCATTCTTTTTCATGTGCAACACAAGTTGCACATGGATGCCTATGAGAAACTGTAGAGATTCATTGGCCTCTTCTCAGATCCATTTAAACATTTAATTAAATGAAGTGCAGGCCAGATCCAGTGTATGCCCAGACTTCCGCACCACACACACACACACACACACACACACACACACGCACGCGCACGCACGCACACACACTCACACACATCACACACACACACACACACACACACAGTCCATGCAGATACACAGAAGAGCTTGGGCATCTAATTAATTTCCTTTCTCTTTTTGGAGTTTATCTTAATATATACCCTGAGCATATGAGGATCTCTGGCCTTGCTTGGAAATTTTAGTTTAATTAATTTTTGCTTTCATATTATAATCAGTAAATGCTTTGTAATGTTAAAACTTTTGACACAATGAAAAAGGTTAATTATTTCAATTCCTTTAGAGAGAGTTTAAATTTTAGAAAGAAAGAGTTCGATAATTTTCCTTAATCTTTAACCTCCATTCTACAAACACAGCAATGTATAGTTTAAAAAGAATAAATGGATCTTTTTCACTTAAAGTTATCAAATACTAGTTTTGTTGAAAAACATTCTAGATTCAGAATTATTTGCCATTAAAAAATGTCACTTTGGCTGGAGAGATAGTTGAATGGCTAAGAACACTTGTAGCTCTCACAGAGGACTAGGGTTTGATTCCCAGCACACACATGACTCAGGATTGTTGACATGCCACTTTCAGGGATCATATACCCTTTTCTGGCTTCCACGGGTATGTGTACATATACACAGCAAGCACTCATATACATAAAATAAAAAGAACTTCGTTCTTAAAAACTCATACTGAAGCAAATTTGTTATGCTCCAAAGTATTGTAATGTAAAAAATCAAATTTGGTATAAACTTGGACTTTTAAAATGTACAAGTTTCTTTTAAAAATGAATCTTTGATAAAACATTTTTTGTTGGGACATGAGCTGTTCGTCCATTTGTTATTAATCCCAACTGAGCACAGTCCTCTCATTCTTGTAGAATTTTAGCGATGCCAAATGAAAATGCTTATAGTGCAGACATTTATAATAAGAATAGCAACAGTAACATCAAAGACTAAAGTACATTAAGTGCTTGTCTTGTGCCAAGAACTCTCCTCAGTTCTTCATTTTCCCAACCCCATTCCTCCTTACAGTTTTATGACATCAATACTACAATTATTCTTTTCTTTTATTCCCAGTGTGAAGTGAAACTAAGATTTTATACTTATACACAATTGCTAGACACAGAGTTCAGCACACTTTGCTCATCTTTGCCAAGGGCATAATGACAGTATTTGCAGCACCTGATGTTACAGGATACCCATTGTTCATATATATGAATAATTTTTAAACAATTTTATTATATTTTATAGTTTTCTTCAACTAGAAAATTATCAGATCCAAACACACAGATGTAGGCCCACATTCCTAGGTGTACCCAGATATGCAAGCACTATGTTTTTAATTTCCTGGTAGTCAAGGAAAGAAAAAGACAGGAGGCTGTCCCCAGAGAGAGAGAGAGAGAGAGAGAGAGAGAGAGAGAGAGAGAGAGAGAGAGAGAGAGATTCACTTATGTGAATTCAGTCACAATAAATCTCAGAGTGTAAGCATAAATAAACACAGTTAAGTGGAATGTGTTTATTCCATTTTTTTGAAAAATGCAGTTCACACCAAGAGGAGTGTATACTTTCCAAAGAAAGTAAGTCTATTACATAACAGGGAATTACTTTCCAAAAAATTGGTTTAAACTAATGTAATAACTGTCCAATTTCAATTAATCTAGGTTCATATTTTTATATTTTCAGCATAACTCAATTTCATAATACAAGTTTGTAGATGGGTACACATTTATTATGCCACTAAATAAAATGACATTCTTTTTCAATTCACAATAGAATTAAATTTCAAGCACTACAAAAGGAAATATGTATGGAAATATCCATTTAAAAGAAGTTTTAGTCTTTAAAAATAGGTTGAAAATTAAAAATCAAAGTTCATTTGTTTGGAGGGAGGCATATCCCATCTGTTATTAATGTTTGTGTTATACACTAAAGACAAGATTATTCACCAAGGCCCTCATATAATGTGTCAGTAAATGGGATTTTGTTTAGTAATTTAACTACATAAATTCTGCCCATGTAAGCTCACAAAATTCATTCAAAATGAACATTTAAGATGTCCTGGGATGAGTTAAAACAGTTAGCCACACTAAAGAGAACCTCTTGGTTTCATTAAGAAGTGCCTGTATAAGAATTTATTCATACGAAAGGAAAAATCTCTGCTACAGTTAAAGAGTAGGCTTTTTCTTTTTTGTTATCATTCTTTTCAAGAAGTACAGGGTTATGTCAGGCTTCTACTTTTTATCATGTAATAAAAAACACTCACTTAATTCAAAGTACAAATAAGTAAGAGATGTGACATTTGGTCAGAGAACAGAGCTCAGAACTCTGAAGGCCCAAAGATAGGATAAGAATTCAAATGAACAGCAAGAAGATGCTCAGGGAGCTTGTGCACATGTGACTGGGGTCATGTGCTGACTTGGACTCCACCCTCCTGACTTATGCTTGCTGTTGCTAATGGCCTGATAATAGGGAAGGGGGAGGTGGAGAGGGAGGCCTCCCAGTACTTTAGAGTGGTGTGAGCATGACAGCTGCTGATTAATTGCTGCCCAGTTCTCAACTCACATCAGATGACTGAGCAGCCCTGCTCAGCACCACAATAGTGTCACAGTTGCAGAACCCTGGCTGAGAGCACACTTTCAGATAGATGACTTCCAAGAGGCTTGTAGACTCCATAATAATTGAATGGTATCCAATTTTTGTCTTCCAAATGACTAAAATGTCTGTAAGAAATTTTTAACAGGTGAAAATTATATTTAAGGAATTTGGTGGAAGGGATGACATGAGCATTTCAACCTCCACTTTCAATGCAGACAGCACACACATGCTGCATATCTTTGAAAATATGACCCCAGGGATTGTTTATAAATATTAGTGTGTTAAATTATACCTGTGCTTTCGCTTGTTCCTCCTACCAGACCCTCACTCGTCCTCCCCATTCACACACACAACCAGTCAAGGAGGGGCTTCCTGTGGTTTCAAAGTATATGGAAAAATAAACATTGTAGCTAATAGCAGAAAAATTTTTTTCTTCACTTTAAATGAACTTAGAGGGCATCTTATGTGAATATAGGCTCCTATGGCAACAACTTCTTTACAATGTCAGCTTAAACTACTCCAGATGATTTCTTTCAAAGCCTCCCTTTAAAGCCATCACTGCCACGTATTATCTGCTTGTAATATAGACTGCTACTTTTGTTTTATCACCAATCTCTGCCTCTTTAGCAGCAGCTCTGCTACTACTATCAGATGGCATTTGTTTTACTTAATGTACGTAGTTTTCGAAAGAAAATATAGAACTGCTATTACTGCATTCTATGAAAACATGCCAGCATACATTTAGCTGACACGGCATCAGCTGGTATTTAAACTGGGCTTAGCTAATGGACTTTTAATGTCAGCGGGGTTATGTGCAGTTACTGGCTATTAGCAGAAATGGTTCCTTTCTATAAAAATCACTTTTCCTCAAGTGTGTTGTTTGAACATTCCTTTCCCTAACTTAGTGACTGTCATTGAATGCTAAATAAACCAAAGGACTTTGGAGTCTGCTCTTATCTTTAAGATCATCTTTTTAACTTTGGAAGTCAGCATTAAACAGGCAACCTTCCCATTAAAACATTTAGACTTGTAATCACAAAACTTCATGAGGAATAATAGTTACATTGTCATTTTTCACAGTATACTCTGTATTTTGCTATGAAAACCCCATGTCAACCATGAAGGATGGATGCATGACAGAGTAACTAACATAGTTATCTGTATCCTAGAATTTGTGTACTTTTAAAATCCCTGTTCAAAATTGCCAAGTAATTTGAAAATTTATATATGCTAATAGTCACTACAAAATGATATTTATATGTGTCTGTAAGTATTTATTACTTTTGTTGGTATAAGAACAAAGCATGTATTTCTAGATCTGGTTTGAAAATCTGTATATTTTCCATTATAACAACTTTTCCTCCGCACAGTTAACTTTGTCCATTTAAGTAAATGTTTCATTGGATATTGTGATCACAGCAGAAATAAAGCAACTAAGATGGCAACTGTGGAAAACCAGGAAAATCATTCACAGTTCCATTTTGTTAAGGGTTAGCCAAGCACCCCTGGATCATGGCCAGGAAAGAACAGCCCAGCTGACCTTCCTTCAGTGGACCCATGTATAAGATTACTTCATGTCCAGCACTTCTAGAACAATTTTGACTCTTTTAGAGAAGTAGAAAGATTCAAGACTGTGTGTTAAAATTGTTTCCTCTGTCTGCATTGAAATAAATACTCTACTGAGCATAGACATTCAACTGTAGTGAGTGAGTGAGAGTCCACGCTAAGACTATGGGAAAACAAACAAACCAACAGAAGTTCTGCATATGTTTGCATTGGCCATAGAAAGTAGACATCACTTGGTATTGGGAGACAACTTGTTGCTGTCAGTAAGACAGGTATGTCTCTTCACTACACAATGAAATGACTCAGGAATTTGCCAAGACAACGTTGGCAGAAAAGTGGGATGTAATTTTTTGTATTAAGAAATCTGTGATTAATTCTGAGTTGCCAGTTTATGATCACCTTCATAAATAAAAATAAAGTATTTATTTGACAGACTCCTCTTTTAGGGTAATTGCCAAATCTCTTTGAAAATATATGATCCCATCTAAAACATCAAATCATGCTACATATACACAATGCACGCCCATATTGTTACACATACACACCTTCATAAGAAATTATCAAACTGTATTTATCTACTCCTTTTAATTTATTTATTATATTAAAGTGCCTACATGAAAATTTCATCCTAGACAATTACAGTTATATACATTCCATTTCTATGGAATTAAATATTTCACCTGATTTTTAATAAGTTAAGAAAAATAATCCCTTCCCTTTGCAATTAGGAAGTCATACCTGCAGCTATATTTTTCCCAGCCATCTTTCTAGTTTTCTTAATAATGGTATTGCAAGGAAATGGTAACTGTTTCACTGTGGTCCTTTTCATTATTTATAGATGGATACATGTGTAGTAGTGGTATGAAAATAAACATTTAGCTCAGCCTGGAGATGCAGACAGTGATAACATTCTCTAAATGCACTATAATTATATTAAGTCAGCTCCACTTAAGCAAATTCATTTTTAGAGACAATTGTCCCTAAGAATTCCCACATATTTTGAGCATAATGCTATCAGATTTCTTCCAAGCAGGTGAGCCTTAGAACAACAGGGCATTGTTGTCAATGGCAATGTTTAACAAGGTAGCTCAAGATTAAGTGACACATTTCCTAGAGATCACTGGTGGGTCTCAGAATAGCACTCATCTAGTTTCAGGTCAAGCATGCCCTACTCAGATAGGTACATGAAAGATCCAGAGAGAACTTAACAAACACAACCTCTGAAAATACTTAGGAAATCCTTTGTCAGTTGGAGTAAGACAACTAAGACACAATTTACACGAAAGTTTATGTCATAAACTTCAATATTATGAGAAGAAATCAATCTTAGGCCTCTTTTTCAGATAAAATTAATAAGGAGTCATAAAACAAGTAAATAAACCACCCCTGAAAGCAGTCACAGAAATGAGTTTCTGTTTTTCAAGGTGAAGCTTCTATGGATGAGGAGCAAGTGTCAGCTTCCTCCAAACCTTGTGTTGAGTCCATAATCAAATTTTAAGTTATGGTCTCTCGTCATTTTAGTGATTCGAAATGAAGAAAGCGCCCAGGATAAAGAGAAGCAATATAGATGCTGTTTTATTAGAATGCTTCAGCATTGCTACTTGCTAAACTTGAATCTTTCCACTGGGTGGCCACAATGTGTATATTTTGCAAAGTCTTTACTCAAGATACAATGTATCACTTTCCTTTTTATCAAAAGTCAAATAGAGTAAACATGTGTAAAATACACATAATCTCTAAAGTCCAGTTGCCAGAATTTACTTCTCCTTCCTATATTCAAGTTTTTGTTGTGGGGGTAATTTAGATTTGTTTGGCTTAGATTAGAGATAAGACAGGTCTCAAAACCCACAGTTAACAGTCCTATGGTCACTGACTATCATTTTGAGCTTCTGTCAAAGAAAGCAACCATCTGCTTAATTTTGTAGTTATTCAAAAGAATACTTTCAAAAGAAAGTTATTCAGTCATTGGTGTTCAAAACAAAAAAAAGATTTCATAAGGATTTAGAATATTTAAGGACAAGTAACAAAGTTGTAAATTTACAGAGAGTACAATGATCAAAACCTCCCTCTAATTTTAATTTTACATTTGAATTTTATTTGCCAATGATTAGAAATGTTGTTACATCATGAAAGCTAACACTGTGCAAAAGTTTTGTTTTCTGTGAGAATGTATATTATTAATTTTACATGATATCCTTCACAAAGTATGTACTTCTAAACCTTTATATTATTATTTTATAGTAATTTTATAATTTCTACACACACCTTAGTTTTCATGAGCTGGAAGAAACAAAGGCCCACATTTATTCTTCCTGAACATATTTGGGTTAATATGTGGACTTCAGAAACATTTTAATATATAAGCACAGATCTATTTTTATTTAAATCAACTTTCCTGTATAAGACTTTTCAATAAAGAAAAAATAGGACACAATGAATTATACTTAAGTTCAAGTAGTCCACAATTAAATAATCAATTAAGACATTGAGAAATGTTAACACTTGTCAATAAACTTGCTAAATATGATGGAGTTTTTGTTTAGCATCTGTAGCTGGACAAAAAGATAGTATGTGCTCATCTTACAAGGCCTTTTTTACTGCTCTCATAATTGCTGAGAAATGAAACTAGCCACAGGAGTCGCATGATACAATGATGAATGAAGATAAAACCCCCTATCCTCACAACATTTTAAAATAAATAAGGCTTGTAACTCTGGAGTTAAACTTGATTAATCAATATCATATGTTAATAGGATTATGTTATCTCTAACTCCAACAGGCATGACAATATGATGAAGGCTCACCTTGTTCCCTTTCTCTTCCATGGGAAAGTAAGACTCGGTGTGCTGTATAATTAGGGGAGTATATTCCCCAAACATTGTAGTTTTCAGATGTTATGCTTCACTTTGCAATACACTGCACTTTTGAGTTACTCTTCATTGCCAATAAAAGGTATACTGATGTAAGGACAAACATCTGCATGTTAGGCACTCTCAAAGCTTTCTAAATTATTACTTCAGTTTAATTGATGTCACAGGACTTCAGCACTGTGTAGAGAAGGACAGATCTGTTTAAGCACTTAATCTCTCTAGTATATTCTTTTGTTTATTTCAGAACTTTGTTGTATAATTCTGTGGGGGCAGCAGTGCAGAATGAGAAGAAGAATGAGAAAAAGCAGATGCAAGCCAAAATATTTCAAAGAATTCTTAAATTATAACTTGATATTTTCTAATATTTCTTATAAAGACTATAATTATTTGTGACATAACTTTTAGATTTCCATAAAAGGGCATATGCAAATTGGTCGAGAAGACCCATACATTCATACTTCTAATTCTGTGAGTTCACAGATTTTTGCACACAATGATTTGTATTAAGAGTTCATAAATTTTAAGACAAAATACAACAAGAGAAAGTATAGTCTACAACATTTTCTTATGAATTACAAATAAAAAAATGGTAGCATTTGAAAATTACTTCTGAAAATGTACTTCAATCAAGTAGCACAAAATTGTCACTGAGTTTCTATTCAAAATATATTGGAACTGACTAATACTCTACATAAAAGGTCTCAGATACATGGAGTCCTCCTTCACATATACAAGTAATAATAAATAAATTAAGCAATGGAATAAAGGAGTTCATGTTCATGCAGAGGTCCACAAAGCTGTGATTGGGGGGGGGAGGTACTTGAAAGAGAGATAGAGATAAAGAGGGGAAGAGAGAGAACAGAGAGAAGACAAGATATTTGGGGTTAAGTGTAGAACTTCACTATCAATAATTTAAAACAGAATGACAGTTTTGTGGGAGAAATGTGTTTGTCCTCACTATAAGTTAAATAAACAGAAAGACCCTTGAAACCTTGAGTTTTGTCTTAAAACTTGGTCAGAGAGCAACATGCAAAGAAACATCAGTGATTTTTATATATGTTCACTACAATTATGATCAATTCAATGTAAAAATTCAAATAAAGTTTGAGTAAGATGAAATACTGGTACATTTGTTTCACTTTTTGATTACCATACTTTCTGTGAGCAACCTATTGCTCTAGTTGATTTACATATAAAAATCCAGCATTAGTATGACCTATAGTATATACTTTCTCACTTTACATGTGAGGAAACTGAGGTACTGAAAAGTTAAGTAAATTTAAGCATGGTCACATAGCTAGGAGATGTGTTATGAGGCATTGAGCTAACTAAAAGTACACGTTCACATTGTTAGAAGTTCTTAGCTTGTACTTCCCCAAAGCTGAACAAAATAGACATTGACTCTAAGTAAACAGGGATAAGGCTACAGCTTCGTGGTATAGCACTTGCCTAGCACAACATGTACAGGGACCTAGATCCAAGCCCATTATCAAAGGGTGGGTGGATCTGAATACAAGTAATACTTCTGAAGTGTAATCTTCAAGAAAATCCCTTCCAAGATAGGCATAGTGGTGCACAGCTTTATTCCCAGTAATGGGATGGGGGTGGGGCTGAGGTAGGTGGATCATGAATTCACAGCCAGCCTGGAGGAGGAGGCAAGAATGAGAGTATATGTCTGGACAGGTTCAATCCCTAAGTGTTCTCTCCCTGTTACTTGCAACGAAATCATTCCCTTTAATCCTCTGTGTATAAAAATGTTAGACCTGTCCCCACCATCAGTCATGGCAGATTCCTGGCCTCCTATATGCACCCACTGTTACAGTCCAGAAAGTATGTGCAGACAGATCTTTTTTGAAGTTGAAGATAGTTTATTCAAGTCTATGTCTCCAACAAGTGAAAACCGTCCAGGACATAATAGCAGCTCATAGCACTTGTTTGTTAGGAACTTCACTTTTAATACACACTCTGTTCAAATGAGCTCAAAACTTAGTTAGTAGAAAATGGGAACAGATTTGATTTTAACTGCCACAGACACAAGGATCAACCAAATGTGATCAAGGCTGAAACCTCAAGGCTGGAGCCTAGGCTCAACTTCTACCCACAGCATCTCCCAGAAATGGCTACAGCCCCCTGTACTCCTCCTGGGAGTTTCTTCTGAGAGTGACTCCCTCTGCTGCTCCAGCTAAGCCATGACCTAAATCAGAAAAGTGCTATGTGCAGTTAAGGCCTAATGGAGCACATTTTCCCTATTGATGCTAATAAGAGAATACTGCACACATTAGAGGACAGTTATGTTTAAGTCTCAACAATAACCCTCAATAAGCAAAGAGGGATAGCTTAGGACAGCTCATGCCTACCTTATATCCTTATGGGGGTTGTTTGAAAATATATTGGTATGAATTCTGATGATGATCTGTTCCCAAGGTACAAAGACAGATACTTTAAATGATCCTTCCCTGTTAACTATGGCATTTGTTATAATGTAACAATTTCTTTTCTTTGTTTCATTGACAGAGTCTGGCTTTATTGTATAGGCTGGTTTTGAACTTACAATCCTTATGCCTCTGCATCCTTCAGTGAGAGTCTTATAGGAGTAAGCCACTACAATCTTCCATGATTCCTCTTTTATTTTTTAAAAACATGCTTGGAAAGTTTGTTCTCTGAAGGCTTTTAATAATTGTCTAAGTTAGAACACACAGAATTACTTGTCTAACAAAGGCCACCTTGCCTTATTGTAAATCTCAAAGTGAGGACATGAATTTGTCCCCCCACCATTGAGCAATATATGAGAGAATAACAGTCTAATCTAGTTGTCATAATAGTCCACTGTTAATGTGCAACACAGAAACATCCATAAAGTCCTGAAAGTATTCTTTCCTCCTCTCTGGGAGAAGTGTGTCACTTGTTGTCTGAACACAGCATCCATTACTGCAATGAGAATTATCTCTGACGTGTCTTCTGTCATTTTCTGGTCTGAATTTAGAGGTATTAGTACTCATAACACTAGTTCATGGCAATCACAGAGACATTATGTTTTATAAGGGTAGCAAAATAGGAGGCAATAATTCATGAACACACACACACACACACACACACACACACACACACATGCCTTGATCTTCCTAGTAAAACTCTTTCATTCTTGGAAGTCAGGAGCCCTGACAATTCCCTGGAGTGAAGCTTTCCCAGCAATCCTCAATGAAACAATTAGAGCCCATGCAGAGAGGGGAAAGTTGTTGCCTACAGCTTAGAGAATTTCCCAAGAACATGTTTAAAATGACTGCTGTCTGCCTTTAAACCGCAGTGGCAAAACTCATTCGCTCACAAATAATACTCCCTCTCTTCTGTCAGAAGCACGTTCCCTCCCGCCTCTCCTGGGCTGTTTTCCGCTAGATATATATTTATTTTCAAAAGCTTCTCATTTTCACCGTACTGTTCCAACAGATTGAAAACCTTCACGTCGTAAAGTACTGAATGACTGTGTTCTAATTGCATATGTACTTCCATTCATAAAAATAGTCCACTGGGGTCATAAAGGCATCAGGACTAACAAATGGCACCTTGAGGGTATGTGTGGGAGCTCCAGTGCAAAGTGAAGAGAAAGGAGACAGAGGAGGAAATGGAAGGCTGCCTACCAGACCATCTTACTGGGAATGACTCCCAAGAAGAAAGTGTTAACAGCAGGTCAGTAGTAAACAGGCCAGGCTAATGAGTAACAGCCACAGGGACAGTAGCTGATAGCAGACTTCTGTGCTTTACACTTCCTTTGATGTCTCACAGATAATGCAGGAAGGGCTGGTGCTCTGGAACATGGAGGATAACAAAGATAAAAGTAGGAGTCCTGCATCTCAGAGCACGTGATTTGAAGGGAAAAAAAAGTTATTCTGCCTGAACTAAAGTAGATGGAGAAAAACCACACCAAAAATCCCACACACACCCTGCCCAACCTGCCTTTCTTTTGCTAAGATCAAAATTAATCCTCAGCCTTTGCCTTGCCTGCTGTAGAGGAAGAAAAAGGGTGAGAGGCAGAGAGTAGCCCGATCCCCTTTCCCTTTAGCCTCTGTTTTCTTCTTTCAATATTAATCCACTTACAGTTCCCTGTTTGATTATCTCAATCGATCCTTCTCCTACCCAGTCTTTTTAATTTGGCTCTTGTAAGCTCTCCACAGGGATCCTGCCTCCTTTTGGCATCTTTGGGGACTTTAACTTGCCCTTTCCCAAAACCAATCCTTCACCCTGCCCCTCAACCCCAATGGCTTAGTCCTTTGTGCATCCAATAATGACAAGTAGTTCCAGCAGGAGTCACATAGCTGATTCCAGAACTGTTCATCAGGTTGCTCACTTAGGCTTCCTGAGATCCTCCTGTAAGCCTTCCTGGCTAGTGTCCTGAGAACTTCCGACCAGTTTCAAGAAGCATGGGCTTTCCAATACAGAGTCCCCTGAAAGTGGTCACATGTGCTCTGGGGTGTGCCTTGGAAAGCAGAGCTCACCCACGAGGATGGGAGGCATCAGTCCAAAAGGAAGGATTTATGAGCATGTCCACTCAGTCGCAGAGCAGGAAAAATGCACTCCTTAAGTACACACTACCTTGCTAATGACTTCTCTCCTGGAGCACTAGACTTGCCAGGGCTCAGGGCTCCCTTCTACCTTCATCACCCCTGTCCTACACCAGTGCCTTGAAATTTTAGGAGATGAAGTCTGCAGTTGGGAAAAAAAAAACAGTCTATGAACATCATCATTGGAGGAGCCAGGATTACTGCTTGACCTCCCCAGATCTCTAAATTCATAAAAGAAGTGAAACAAACCAGAGGTGTGTGTGTGTGTGTGTGTGTGTGTGTGTGTGCAAGATCTCTGAACTGCTTCTCAATCTCTGCCTCTCTCAAAACTCTGTTGCCTCGCGGCTACTAGGCATTAAATAAACAAACAAGCACATCCATCCATTTTTTAAATGGGCAAAGGATTCGGGTGGAAACTGGGCTTGGGTTAGATACATAGGAGACCCGAGATACGCCAGGAAGGGCAATATGCCTTTTTTCTCTGCCTTTCTTTTATGCCCTTTCAGACTGAAACGCTGGGAGCTGCAACACCCCTTAAAAGTCAATGAGCAAGAAGGGACCCCCCTCACAGGATGACTCTTGGTCTACATGTCTCCCCTCTGCCTTTCCACACTCCCAACTCTGGATCACTATCCTCCTAGCCAGGTTATGCTCAGGTAACTACACACTTACTTCAAGGTTCCCATGCGTTAAAATGTCACTTATAAACTGGTTAGCAGTGCCCCCTTTCCCGAGGAGTTGCAGACTTGGCTGGAACAACTAGAGTCTCCCACCAGGGTTGTGGGTTTCAAGTCTTTTTTCAAGGGTCGACTGGTGGGAGGGGGACACAGAGAGGTTGCTAGTGGAGAGGCAGGCACATCCGGAGCCTGTCCTTTCTGGGCGAATTGAACATCTCCATAGCGCCCCACCAGCGGGCTGGGGGCATCAGCGCCTATAGGTCCTTAGCAGCAATGGACACACTTCTTAGCTGAGATGCGGGAAGATCCTGCAATCCCAGCCACCGCACGCAGCGGGGAGTCTGCACACTGTGCATATCGGGGTGCATGTATGACACGACACACCACACCACCACTAGCCCGATCCAGAGCCTTTGGCAACCTCCTTGTGTACAATATTCAACAACGTGCGCATGTAGGGCTGAAAGTGCAAAAGACACTCCGGGATCCCACAGGCATAGAGGCAACGGCTACACTTTCACAGCCGGGGCTCATTCTCGAGAATCTCCGGAGCTAAGACTGAAAATCTGGTTTCTTAACTAGTTGGAAAAGTAGAATTTAAAGTGGTTTCCATTGAGGGCAATCAGGCAGACGAGGAAGGTAGGATCACCAGGGAGACGTAGAGGCTGAAAAGAGGGAAGGCAGAAAGAAGCAAAGGGAGGTGACCGCCGCGCCCCGTGGACCCCTTACCTTGAGCGGCCGAGCCGGTGCCACTGGCGCTGAGCAGGGCCAGGGCAGGTAACACAAGCATCTGCAGCAAGTATCCTAGTCCCAGTCCGCAGCGGGCCGCTGTAGCCCGCAGACCTTTCCTCATCGTCGGCAGAGGTGTGCGAGGAAGGGGAGCCACCGGGAGACGCGCAAACAGCAGAGAGCCCCGCCGGGCAGGAGGCTGAATCCGGCCACCACCAGGCAGTCCTGAGAAGTAAGAGCAGCCCGAGTGCCACACTCCACTTTCTCCAAGGGCAGGGGCCAGAGGGGGTGGAGAAGAGCCTCCTAGGAGGAGTTTGAAGGTCCCTCGTCCCCTGCGCCTAGCCACTGACGTCTCCCGCCTGGGAGTGCTCTGCCCCCACTCGGGAAATGCAGGGAGGCGCAGCGCGGCCACCACGGCCGCTCCCGCAGCTCCACCGCCAGCCGAGCGGGCGCTGCTCTTGGGTCCCCGCGCCCGCGGGGATCGCACAGGCGCCGAGGAGGGGAGGTGGCGAGAGTGGGAGGAGAGCCGAGCGGGCGAGGTGTTCCTGGCTCCTATCCTGGCGCTCCAGTGCTGGAGAGAGACGCCCCGGCTGCCGCCCGCCCCTCGACGGTCCGGTGACAGTCGTCTCCGGGAGAGGGGAGAGCGGGGGTCCTGGGAGGTGCTCGCAGAGAAGGCGTGGAGGGCGCGGCCCCACTCCGCGCGGAGAGGGGGGAGCGATGGCGAGAGCGCGCTCGCCCGCCCGCCTTATGTAAGCGAGGATGGAGTGAGACCCACGCCTCGCGTGGAAGGTGGAATCCTCGGGATTCAGGCGCTCACTCGCTCCAGTGCTGACAAGGGACACCTGGAAGCAGATGTTACCGTGGCCAGGGCCAGCGCAGCCTCCAGCCAGGCGCCAGACTCCTGCTCCTCCAGCGCTGCGGGCGCGCCTCAGGCCACTTGGCCCCGTCCAGTGGAGATCAGCCCACCGCCTGCCAGTGTCCCCGAGCCGGCCAAGCCTCAGCCAGACGCCCCAGGACTGCACTCGGCTAGGATTTGGGGAGTTGCGCTTGATTAAGCAGGAGGCGGGCTGGAACTTATTCTCAGAGATGCTAGAGAAGGCAAGAAGCATTTGCGGTGGCCCAGCCCCACTATCTACCGGTTGTCAGCGCCCGCCAGGCTGTTTTATGCTCTGCGAGCCTGTGACCTATTTGCGGTGGAACAAAAACTAAAAATCAATGGAAACTCCCTCGGTACTGCTTTCCTTTGCCTGTTCATCTTGTTGGCTGCTGAGATTGAGCGTGTAAAGGGTGCAGAGGCAAAACCAAGAGAAACTCCCAGAAAACAGGCAGAACAAATCTGTAGATACTCAACAAGATGTTGGAACCTGTGAATTAGTCTCCAAAAATCCTAAGAGCTATGAGTGAGGACTCTGCAACAATTCAGAAAGATTGGGGTGGGGGTAGTTAGGTGGTGATTACTGATGTAAGGATAAAGGAGGATAAAGGATAAATGAGTCAAATAAGGTCAGTCTAGACAAAAGGAAGGCGAATGTATGAACATACCAGTTATGCTCCACAAGATAGCGTTGTGTGAGAAAAGTCCATTTTTAAGGTTAGTGCATTTCAAAATTAACACTTTATCGTGTAATAGTTAAGTTCAAAGTGGAAAAGGAACCACGAGTAAACACGTATTCACACTGGAGGGGGCAGGAAGGAAGGAGGGGCAGAGAAAATGTGAATTTCAAGTCTAATTTGAACCATAGTCATAAATCTGTTGAGGTGAGCAGGCCAGGCAACTTTTGCATATCTTGATTTCTTTTTCTAAAATACTCTCCTCGAGCTTTTGCTAATGACTCATGATTTTGCTTGCCCAGTTCCATTGAAACCTCTACCCATTGTGTATGCTTTGGATAAATTTCATAGGTTGGGAGGGACACTGACAAAATTAGCCCCCTTTTATTTCCATGGAGACTCTGCCTGCCGCTTTAAAATCGCTTAATTTTCTTTAGCTTCCCCACGTGGCCACATCACCAAATTTAGGTAAGAGGTCACGGTCACCTGCTGGTGCCAGATGGGAGGATCAACCTACAATGATTTTTAACTGGATGACATCGGCCCAAAAGGCCACGTGTCTACTGGAAGTGATGATATGTAAGTTTTTGTGAGGTTTGAATGAGTTAAATATAGGTAAAAAGCCTAGCATAGAGTCATTGTTGATAGTTCTTTGGTATAGAAGATTCTCAGCTTTTCTTTCTACCTCAGACAGTTCTCTTAACCGGAGAAAGTTAAGGTTGAGAGTACGTTTGTGTCTGTGTTCTCCAAAATTGTAGTTATTGGTTCACACACCTACCAGGATACTACAAGTGTGCCTTCTGTGAAATGGCAGTTTTAACTTTTTTTTTTTTTTTTTGGTTTTTCGAGACAGGGTTTCTCTGTATTGTTTTTGAGGCTGTCCTGGAACTCGCTCTGTAGACCAGGCTGGTCTTGAACTCACAGAGATTTGCCTGCCTCTGCCTCCGGAGTGCTGGAGTTAAAGGCTTGCTCCACCAACTCCAGGTGTAGTTTCAACTTTTATGTCGCTAGTCATTTGAATGTTAACAGATATCTGGAGATGTTGATTACCATGGTGAATGGTGCTGATAACCTGTAAGGGTCCTGAATCGTACCACCAGAAGGGACTACTATTAATCTTACTGGTTGTCTTTATCATTTTCCCTAAGGATAAGAGCTTGAAGTTCATGAGAGAAACCTCTTTGCCAACTCAGTGCTGTGTAAAGAAGACTCCAAAAGTTGTAAAGTGTTAGGTGTGTTTTTCATCCCAACACTCTAGAGGCAGAAGCAAGAGAATCTCTGTAAGTTTGAGACCAGCCTGGTCTACAGTGGGAGCTCTAGGATAGCCAGGGCTATATAGAAAGAACCTGTCTCAAACAATGACGTAACTGTAAAGTTATTCATTTATTCTTTATTCCCTTCCTTTGGCTGTCTTCCCCAAGCAGAACTTAATTCATTTGAAGAAGACACCTTGTCTAGTGAATCTTTCCATCCCAAAATCCTTAGCACAGAATATGATCTTTAGTTGATATTCAGACAGGGGTGGTTGACTGGAAGTTCACATGGTCATCAAAATCTAGGGCAGCTGAGGAAGGTTAAAATGATCTCGTCCTCTTGATTGGGTCTTTGAAGCACTTGGCGGTCAATACTTCGTGAAATTAATTCTTTAAAGGCACCAGTAAGCAATAAGGCAAGAGAGAATAGTTCAATACTGAAATCCAGCCTACAGAGGGCAGGAGAATGGTTTGAGAAATGCTGTGTAGAGATGAAGGAGAAACAGCAGAGTGAGAGCGCATGGGGCAGGGAAGGCACCTGTGAAGAGAACAGCAGCAGCAGCAGGCTACACATGACCTTTGTATCAGCATTCTGCTTAGAGTCACCAACTGTCACAGTTTTGTCTTCATGAAAGCAACAATTCCGTGTTTCAGGGCAGGCTGCTGAGTGCAGGCTCACTAAGTCTCTGAGACTGGGCTCAAATATCCCTGCCTAGAGAGGATTCTGACTAATTTCTGGGAAATAGAAACAACGCATCACCTTCCGTTCCATTCACCTGCTTGGATTTCACAAGTAGTGGTTATTTTACATATCACCCACGTATCTGAATGCTTATTTTATACATCTATATGCATATGTGCATCCATAAATATGTGCAAGTATAAATACTTGCCAATAGAATATATGCATCTCAAGGGGAGGGTACTTTCCCTATTATGTTCAGCACTCTGCCCAGAATATAGAACACAGCCTAGCACATAGTCAATAAATAATTCTTGGATATTGAATAGGGGAGCATGAGCCAGTGGATTTGAAAAGTGAGCCAAGTCCTGAATAGCACCCTGTGCATTTTCAAATGATATGTAGGCTTTTCTAACTGCTGAATAAAAATCAAGTGTGAATAAAATTGAACCCAGAGTGTATCTGAATGTGACCTTTCAGGTTGGGAATACTGCAGGTGTTTAAGGAACCAACATGAAATGCAGCTCATTTTTGGAAAATAAAAAGCTTCATTTCAATCCATGTACAAGGGCTTCCTATTTCTTGGCTCCAGTAAGTGGAGAAATAACTGTGGGATAATAAATCCCAGTGACAGGTGCTAATGGGAATTAAGCATGCAAATCCCCTTCATATCCCTCCAGAAATCTACACCAAGAAAAGTATGCTATTTAGCGAGTGGGCTGCTTAGTAATAATAGTATTTACTCTAAACCACTGTGGAAAAAAAGTTTCCAGTGCATGGCTTAAATAAAATGAACTGAGCATATATTTTCATTGCAGAAATACTTTCTCTCATTTTTTAATCTGTCCTTGTACTTGATTCTTCACATTTTTGTGCTTTTATGGCTGTCTAAAAATATTTCTCTGTAGTGGCAATATTATTAACTGGCTACAAAGAAACGGGATTTTACCCAGTAAATAGGATGAAAGTAAGGAAAACTTTCTTTAAACAGGGATGGGGATGCTCTTGGAGACCTACTGCAACCTGATTGATAGATACACCTCAAGCAAGGGAGGCCAGATGGCCCTTACTCATCTGGTTCAATCCCCCTTCTCTTCCTGGACCCAGAGAAACACTTAGTCTCTCTGGATCTTTGTTCTTTTTGTTATTATATTAAGCAAGACCCTTTACAAATGAAAACAACTGAACCTACTCTGCCTCTTTTAAAAAGTAATGTTTTATCAAAAGGTGTGGTGGGGGGCAAATGTCTGTACTTCTAATAGTTAACATTTATGAATTAATTGCTGTGTTCAGGTGATAATTCTAAACTCTTTGAGTACTATCTCACTTATCACACTGGATATTAAATCATAAAGTACCACTGTTGTCTTAGTCCAAAATACTAAAAATGGGAATACGTGAGAAACACAAACGTATCTCCCTATATTTGTGAAGGCATTGCTGGCAACTGTGAGTTTCTTCTTGCTGAGTTATATAATGAATGGCTAAAGACAGTGAGAGGTTTGAGAGAGCAGAAGGAATTGGGCCTCTTATCCTTTTATAAGGAACCCATTTCCACACAGATAAACCTCCTCATGTGATAACTTAGTGCATTTATGAGGACAGTGCACCATGACTCAGTTACCTTTTGGAAGGCACCTTTGACTCAATACTACAGGGGAGGGCATCAAGTGTCCCATATGTGAACTTTTGGATCACATGGAAACCTGGGAGTCATTGTTTTTATACAGAAGGAAGCTGAGTGGATAAGCAATACAGTTAGTATTTCTAATGCTTGTCAGATTTCAGGGATCACATTCTAGTCCCAAGATCTTACATTATCACTAACAGCATTGATTATTATCCCCTTATCCCAGACCTATTTTGACTTCCCATGAAGATTTGTGGTTGAGGTGCAAGGAGCCTTGGAAATTCCAGGTTTATAGTAATTTTATCATTTTCAAAATCAACATAAAAAGCAACTCTATTCTTACCTGGCCAACAAAATCCAGGAAGCATACACTTGATCTGTTTGACCAAGGCAATCACTACAACTAGAGGATTGAACTAAATTGGACTGTGTGGCTTGTGTCAAGTGCTCACTTTTGGTAATTGGAAACATGGGCTGAAATTGGGAAGAAGGGGTCCCAAAGATATATCAATACAGGAAATAAAGATTAATATAAAACAACTGCCAACACAATGGAGGGAGTACCACCAGGATGGCAGGCCTCTGTTTTGTAGTGTGTATGGCATAATTGGTCCTCAGGCTGATGACCAGGTTGAGGTTTGTCTCATAACTCAACACTGTAGCAAAACAAGCATTGCTTAGGAAGGGAAGAATGCTGACCCCTTGTAGATCACTTTCTCCATTATCAGACAGGAAGAACTGAATTAAAATTCAACTTATAATACTATCACATTGCCCTTATTATAATTAAGTTCTAGACTAAGACCCCTGATTGTAATACTCACTATATTCTAAAGGATGATAAACCAATAGACAATATAGAGTAAAAAAAAGAATTCTAAATAAAGATAACAGGTGGGAATACGGGATCAAAAGTCAATGAAGGAATAATAGAAAGAGGACAACTAGAAGGGAGACATAAGCCCTTGTATTGGCAATGCTCACGTCTTCAACAATGAGAGTGTTTATAACTGCAAGAAGTCTGTCATTGGCAGTACAAGGAGGCTCTGGGAACTCGTATCTGTTTCTCTAAATGACTTGGCTCTTGATACTCATAATGGTGGCCTTTGTTCTCACAGATGCTGATGGCTTTTACTCCTCTAGACATCATGTGTGCTTTCCTTGTTGGAAGAAGGAACAGGTCTCCAGGGTGCAGGAACCTTCCATTCATTCTAAACAGCTTTTATAGAAACCCATAACCAAAGCAGCTTCATTGTCTTGCCCTGACAATTTGACCAGTGGCTCCTTAGAATGGTAAAGGTTGAGAATAATTTTGTGAATGCTGGCTGGAGTAGCTGTGCTGGGCAATGGAATGGAAGCACAGAAGAAAGTCATAGAATGAAAAATATTTAGGACACTAGAAGATAATTTGGAGACATGGAGTCAGCTAATGACTGAGCAAAAATGATGAGTATATATATTTTTAATGAAGACAAAAAAGGATGGACCGGGTATTATCATTATATCCAGAAGGGTGTATTACTAGAACTTTTGGGAAATCTGTAGCATTGGGTGGAATATCATGAAGTATAGAGTCAGATTGCAGAGGTACTGTTTATAAAAATAAAGCAAGTAAACAAAAGGAGCAATATTAGGAGAGTCTGGGAAGGAAGAAGGAAAAGAAATAACTATGAAAAGGAACAAATTAAAAAGGAAAGGTGTGGGGACTGGATAGACGGTTTCATGGCTAAGGATACTTTCTGCTCTTGTACAGTACTGGGGTTTGGTTCCCAGGACTCATATTAGGAGGCTCACAAATGTTCGTAATTCCAGTTCCATGAACTCCAATATATATATTCTTACAAATATGCACATGTACACATAAATGAAAATAAGTGTCAAAATTTACAAAAAGTAAGAGAAGAAATGATAAAATAAATGAAATGATAACCAAAAGTTGGTATGATTTCTACATATAAGCATTGTATTGTAACTGGCATATGGAAAAGCAATAAAAATTTCAAAAATATAATAAAAATAGAATATGTAACTTAAAAGAATGATAATGGAAGAGGGTAACATTTTTTACTTGGCAGATTGAAGAAATAAGACACTTAGTAGAATAATGAAAACCCTCTGGATTAATGAAAGTAGGTTTCAGTCTCCTTTAATTTATAATTATATGTTTATTGTAATTATATAATTAAATATAATTATAATATATAGACTTATAATTATAATATATTATAAATATACCTATAATATATTAAAATATATATTATAATGTATAATTAAAACTGTTTTTTCTTCAAAAATCCCATAGGCAGATGGTGTTCCTACTTATAGGTCTGTAGGACCCCTCCTAGCTTATAACTAGCTTATACACAACTACAGGTTCCCAATATTCTTTTAATAATACCCCAGTGAATTTTGTACCTTCACTTTCTTCATTACCTTACACAACTCCCAGAATGACCTAGATTTCAAAATGCATCATTTACTGTATGAAAAACACATAAAAAATTCCTCATTGTCTTATATTTGCTTTCTCAGGAGGGAATCCTACCCTTACCAACAAGCTGCAGAGTACACAGAGTAATAAGTTGTATTTCTCATTCTTTATTCTCTTCCTTATTAACAGAATCTCTAAACTGCCCTGTGATGGTTAGTTAAGTTTTTGTCAACTTGACATAAACTGCAGTTACCTTGGAAGAGGGAAATTCAACTTTTGCTTTTCGTCTATCAGATTAGTCCATAGGCATGCTTGTGTGTTGTGGAATATTTGTGTATACTGTAAAGATATGCCTCTGCCTAAGAAACCTTCTGATTGGTTTAAAAAAGAGCTGGTTGGTCAATACCTAGGCAGGAAAGAATAGGTGGGACTTCCAGTCAGAGATAGAAACTGGGAAGAGGAATCTAGGAACACAATTATCCCAACAGCCTCAGAAGAAGTCAGATATGCCACACTTAGAAGATGTAACTGAGCCATGAGACGGAATGTAGGTTAAAAAATATGGGTTAACTAAGTTATAAGAGCTAGATGGGAAAAAGCCTAAGCTAAGGCCAGTCCCTGGTCATTATTTGCAGACTGGTCATCCAAAGATAGTCTAACAAGAAAGCTTTCTACATTTGTGGATTATTTTCTTGATTAATGATTGGTGTGGGAGGCCCCAAAACACTATATGCACTGCCATCACTGGAAGAGGTGACGCTACGTTGTATAGAAAGCAAAGTGCTCAAACAAGTATATTGGGTTATTCTGTGGTCTTTCTTTCAGTTCCTGCCTCTGGGTTCCTGTCTTGAGTTCCTGCTTTGGGATCACTTAATGATGGACTGTGACAAATGGACTTTAAACCTGACATGCCAGTTCTTTCCTCAAGTTGTTTTTGGTCAATATTTTATCACAGCAACAAAAATTAAACTAGGACACAAGCATTTGCCTTTGCACTAACTGCCACTGTGGATAAAGAGGATGTCCTCACCTCTTAGTAGCAAGACTTGGTTTATCCAATGAAAGTGGATAGATCTTTCAGTGTACTATGACTGTCATGTATAAATCTGTTATCTATGTAATTTCTCCATTCTATAGGTAGCCACCAGATCTAGCCCTTGAGAAACATGGCAAGACTTGAGGACTAGAGCTTGGCATGTTGCCTTCTGCTGGCATGTTCAAAGATGAGACTAGGCAAGCCAAAGCTATTTAAAAGACCCAATACCTGAGGTCAAGAATTTAAAATGCTTGCAC
Source organism: Mesocricetus auratus (assembly GCF_017639785.1). Classification (NCBI taxonomy): domain Eukaryota; kingdom Metazoa; phylum Chordata; class Mammalia; order Rodentia; family Cricetidae; genus Mesocricetus; species Mesocricetus auratus. Next base: position 17,665,164 of record NW_024429193.1, read on the forward strand.
AGTTCAGTATTTGACTTTTGGGGAGATGCTTCATGTAGCCTGATGCTGATGGTATCTATTTTGTGCCTTGTGAGACACCATGTACTCTAGTAAACTCAAGATAAACCAGATGCTACCTTTCCCAAGAATGATAATGAGCAGAAATCACAATTGGCTAGGGTGACTGAGAAACTCAATGAGACAGGTGTGGGTACATCATGCCTAGAGGGGGACAGGAGAAAGAACTCACACCAGAATGATGGACTGTCTTCAATGAAAGCTTCAAAGAATAAATAACATTATATTTTCTAAATTTTAAAATATGGTATTCCAGACTGAAGAAACAGCAGGAACAAAGGAAAGACAGGATAGATAGAGCATGAATGTATGATCACACACACACACACACACACACACTCTCTCTCTCTCTCTATATATATATATAGAGAGAGAGTAGTATATATATATATATATATATATATATATATATATATATATATATACTACTACCTGTGCTGTTGATGTTCATGTTTTAAGCATGACAACTCAGGCTTAGAAGAGTTACCTAACTTGCTTATACTAAGTTTTTGGCAGACTGAGATTCTCTCTTGGATACACCTCAGGGCAGGTGCACACTGTGAGGTTCACTCTTCAGTCTGCCATTACATGGCATATGAATTTGAAAGTTACCAAAGATTTTCTGAAATGAAGTGATGTCATAGCTATATCTCAGAAATTTACAATATGAGTTAAAGTTTTAGGAAAATCACAGGGTATGCACCAGAAGTCTACTCTAGTAATCCAGATGAAAAACAGCAACAGAGCTCATGTCAGAAGCAATAAACAGAAAATTAGCAAGGGGAACATGTTCAAGATGTCTAAATGGGATGGAGGCTGCTATTCCAGAATATAGGATGAAAAACATTGTATTATTAAATATTCATAATGTAATTAAGAATAAGCTAGGTAACCCTGCTAAGCTACTTGCAGTAATAAATTACCCTCAACTTAATTAAAGGCATTAAAGAATTAAAAATAAGATTTAAGGGGTGAAAGGGACACATAGATTTTTAGGATTACTGGCATTCATTGGAACTGAAGGGCTGTATTCAAATAATAAGGTAATGGTTCACCGGCACACATGTTATTTGCTTTTCATAGACCTTAACTGTACCTGGCATAGAAAAGGTAACAAATAAATATTTTTAAATAAACAAAATGATAATTTCTGAGAAACTTTTATGAGATGCAGCCTAAGGCATTTATATGTGTTTGGTGTCTTTAACTTAATTTTATCCTGCATTTATTTACATTTTTGTTAGAAATGTGCTCTGCTTTATGTTACAGAAATATGCCATAAATTACAGATTGCAATTCAAAACAGACAACCCTGTTAATCACAAGTGATTATATGGAAAACAATGACATTATAGTACATATAACCCAATCAAAACACAATGTGATTAAATCAGACAAAGAAAGTATTTGACCTTGTACTTGTGACACAGATGAAGCAGGAAACAAATTGTATGGAGATTGCTCATTTCATGATATCACCAACAACTCCCAACAGAGAATATTATCTACCTTTTCTTTCTCGTGTGTGTGTGTGTGTGTGTGTGTGTGTGTGTGTGTGTGTGTGTGTGTGCAGGAACATCTGTCCATATGGTTTTGGGAGTCAGAGGGCAACCTCTGCTCGCAGCCCTTAGACACTTTCCTTTTGTCTGAAATAGGACCTCTTAATGGGCCCGTGTCTTTCCTATGTGTAGAGACATCTTGTCTCCATCCTCCATCTTGAAGCACACAGGATTATAGTATGCCTTCTTTTAACATGGGTTCTGGTGATCTGAACCCCACTCCTCATGATTCAAGCACTTTGTTTATGGAGCTATTGCTCCAGGCCCCATGCTATTATTTCTTAATTAGTTCCAATTACAAATTGAAAGACTTTTTTTCTTTCTTTAAGATGGCTTTTTACACTAGTGTCACAATTCTTACTGGGATGTGTTTTGTCTGCGATAGGTTGGAAGACTTCACTAAACAGAATGTTAAATGCGAAAAGGAAAATGAATTTTTGTGATTCAGGAAAATAACTGAAAAAAATAGATGTAGAAGTGAAAAGATTTAAATGAGCATGTTTCAAAGTTCATTTAAAAAGACTTGTGTATAACAAAACACAAAGAGAGATGAAATCAAGTGTCAAGGAAGCCCTGGTTCTGATAATCACCAACACAGCTCACAAGATGGCCCTAGGGAGTGAAGGACAATCTGTCATCTTTGACCATCACACAGCAAGGTACAGTCAAGGACAAGGCTTTGAATCTGGCACACCCTTCTGAAGGAGAGTTTTACTACAGTAAGGCAACAGATGAGTCATTAGCATCATCTACCCCTCTGCTTAATTCTCAAAAGACCCAGAGAATAGGTGCATAACAAATAAATTAATCAGAAAATTAATAAATGTACATTCATTTTAACCTAACCCATGTTATTTTCTGTTGTCCTTTGGTATCTCACCTCTTTTTAGAGCCTGGAAAAGCCTATTGATCACAATTATTCTCAAGGACAAATTTCATCTTGTTTTTCTGTCACCAATGAGGCCCAAGGGGGAACTTTACCATTTGTTAACTTGTTAGTCTGCTGACAGGTTGCTTTTGTGTAAACTCAAAGTCTACCATTTATAACTGATAGTCTACCTTCCCCCCTTTGAGCATTTTATCCAAAGGCTGTAAATATCAATGATTATAATCTAGAAATAATATGAAGAAAATCTGTTTGGAAAGTCAAGTAAGCTTAACTATTCCATGTATCAGTAAAATGAATTATTTAAGGAAGTTATAGAAGTGAGTATGTATGTGTTGAAACCCCTCCTCTTACTCTGTGTCCTTGACATAGCTAAACACGTCTGTCAGGACGCTAACCCAGTGAACAACCATTTCTTTTCTATGTAGGAAAGCCCGAGTTTCATTGATTTTACTCAAGATCACTGATTCATCTGAAATTGGATTCATTTTGCTGATTTCTCAGAATCTAGTTTAAATCCTTTCTGATCAGCACATGTTCTATGTTTTCTATGTACTTTATGGTATAGATTCCTCTATAGATATACACATTTCTTCTAGCTATTTATGTTACAGGCATGACTCAAATCAAGGTTCAGACACCCCAGACTCATTGAAAACAGATAGAAATTTTGTTTATTGAATAATCTTGCTTTTTATTTTTTCCTAGAATGCAGTAACTGGATACTTGAGTATTTTGTATGGTATCACTGCACAGAGGCAGACATATTGAGTATTATTAAATCAGGCATTATGAGAATAAACTTACAATTAAGCAATTAACATGTTATATTCATACATATGCTCAATGTTTCATAGCCGTTTTTTGCCATATGCAGCAATGTCTTAATGAAGAAAGAAATTGCACTTAATTAAATTTAGTGTATAAGACAAAAATCAAGTGCCAGCAATATATGTACATAGTACTGTCTATAGTCACTAAAACAATAAAAACATATTATTTAATAAACCCTGAAAAATTGATCCATACAGAATAAATGTCCAACTTTTTAAAAAATCTGCACGAATAGTCTCCCATCCTTTGATTTTACATGAACAGAACAATCTTCCTACTTATATAGACAGCGTCATCTTCTTGGGGATGGAAGACAAGAAAATTCCTGGTTCGGACAGAAATGAACAAGACGAAGTTCATATTTAGTTTCTGAATTCCATGATGGTTTCTATGTATGTAGACTAACAGTGAACTAAAGCAACCAGTCTCTCTAAATAGAGAGAAGATGCCACCTAAACTGGAGCTGAGGCTGCTCGATATCCTGACTTAGAGGATGGGACTAGAAACTTTTCTATATTCTGACTTTCGGGAAGTAATTTTGGATTAGAGAGACATGCAAAATACTGGGAATACAGTCAGTGGATGTCACTGTTACTTCCATGATTCCCACAGTGGCAGAGGGCCAAGGGCATGAGTGACATTCTTATACAGTAAGACTAGGATGGAAGTGGAGGATGAGACATCTAGTACTAGTGCATTCTCTTTATCCTCAAGTTGTTCTGAGAATCATCTCTGAAATAAAATATCTGGCTTCTAACTCCTGCTTTGCCTCTGAGTAACTACATCAAGTTCTTATTTTGGTCAAAATGATTACTACAAAACATGATCAACTCTTCTTGGGATAAAGCAAAGATGATTAAGTATTAGTTATTAAAATGCCATTGTATTTCAACAGATAAATGCTGATTGACAAAAGACAACTCAAAACTCTCTTCTATGTTTAATGTTTGTGATTCAAAATATATTTAGAACAATTTTTATTTTGATTTCATTAATAGTTTGAAGTGTTGTATTCCCTCATAGAAATATTTTAAAGGCAAGTCCTCTATAATTATTTAGTAAAAGACTAAACTTATTTCACAGTCAAAAAGTTGGCAAAAGCATGGTAGAGTGAATGATTCAATTATATGATGATAACATATGATGTGAGCAGCATGTGTACTTAAGTTTTTACCTTATGCTCACAAGTTCATGGTAACACTTTCTACAAAGGAAGCCTAGTAGGTCGGCTGTGTGGAAAACAGAACACTATCTCTAAATCCTCACCATCTTTCTTAAGGGAGAAACAGCAAAGGGAACATGCCATGTGTTCCCAGGATTGCAAGGGATGAGCACCATGCATGTAACAGGAATGTATAACAGATTTGGTGTTACCTAGCTCCAATATTCAGTAACCACAGCTGAATGAAGCAGGGGCTCTTAATTCTACAAAGGTTTAGTGTAGTTAAAGTCTCCCAGAACCAAACTAAATTTATAGAAAGCTTCATTTTTGAAGTTTTCTGACCTATATGAGTACTCAAACTAGCATTTTTTTGTCTCATTAGTACAAGAGCATAACCAACTGAATATCTCCCTCAGAAGACAGTACAGGTATAGCCATCTTGACTGGTCATCATCCACTGAAAACATTATGTCATTGATGTATGTTTCACACCCATCTCCGCAGTGTATGTGAAAGGCTCACGTGCAGGATCCTGCCCCTTTGAAGATAAAAATGTCTATTTGTAAGTGAGCAGATGATATCCTAAAGTTAAGAATCACAGAAGGAGGAGGGCTTGACCTCGAAGAGGTCTAGTTTCACTGGGAAATGCTTCCTGGATGAAGCTGATAGCCTCTCACTTGCGTATACTCTGCAGCACTGATTTATGGCTTAAAGATACATAAATGTCATGGATGTTTTGATTTGGGCTATGGAGTAAAAAAATGAATTCTTTCTTGGTAGAAGTTTGTCTGATTATATTTGTTTGCTTTCTATAACATTATTTTTACATGTAAATATACCACCTTTATCTTAATTGGGTCATTTTAAATTTTGATCAGTTAAAATACCATATCATTTTCATTATATGGTATCACCAAATCTCGGGCCATAAATAGTCATTCAACACCTATTTAGGATGACTTCCGTATACATATATGTGTTATAGCCATAATAAATCTCATATATTTTGTAATGTAAGCAACCACACCCACAAATTCACTGCACTTAGGTTTCAAATGAAGAGTCATCAAAATTAATAAAGCCAAAATTCCTTTTGAAAGTACTTTAAATATGTCACGAAGAACAGTGCTCATATTTTGCACATATACATTTGGAAACATGACTGAACATGTTTGGGAGGGTGTGTATCGGTTAAATTACATGAGAATATTAAGTTATTTGATATAACAGAGTTGAACATCAGTAAAGTTTTATGTTACACAAGAGCTGGTGGATTCCTGGAATCAATCTGACACTTTTTTGTTGTTGAAACAAGAAGTGATCTAATGAAACAAATAGAGTTGTTTGAAAATCACTATGCAGATGCATGTAATGTTACTTTACACGGTATATGGAATATACTAATGGCAAATTAAACAGGACTTTGCTCCAAAGTCTAACATTTTCTATTGTATGTCACATTTCCCTGAATTTTTCCTTTTAGTTTATTTCTGTTTCTTCAGTGAATTGTTCTTTTTGTATCAGTATACGTTTTCTCAACACATTTATTAATTCAGGCTTCAGTGGCTTAAGAAAGTGTTTCCAAATTTGTTAATGACACCTTGAATGATAAAGGATTTTCCTACCTGCCTTGATTGTGTTTCTCAGCAGATGGTTAAACAGCGCCAGGTCTTAGTTCTCTGCATACCTGACTGCTGGAGAAACCCAGAGATATTTCTGCTTTTACACATGGTGGGGGTCCTTCAACTCACTACATACCCAGACCTTGTTTGCAGGATTATTGGTGCTGCTCTTCCCTTCTCTGGCCTTCCGGCCCTCAACACATACACAGTGGATGATACTTAGCAGACAACCAGTGGATATGTATTAAATACACAAAAGGATAAATGATGGAGTGAATATCTGAGTCCTTCCTCCTCTCTCTATGAAGGTCAAAGAACAAGATGGCATACTTGTTAGGCTGTGCCTGAAGGACTTTGAAGCAGGAGACTCTCTGCTAATGCCCTAGATTTTGCTCTCTTCTGATTCTGTTGACTTCCTCCTAAAACAAAGACCAAAATATCAAGGTTTAGAGAATCCTCATAAAACTTCCCACATAGAAAACAGAGTGGTGTTTCAGGAACCTTTTCCTTACCAGTCTTGATACTTGCACTCTGTGATTCCAGTCCCCACATACAGCACGAGGCTTCCTTTCCATGATTTCTCTCATGATACCCTTCCATATAATCCTCAGGTTTGACATTTTGAGCTAATTGTGCACAGTAACCCTTTCTCTCAAAATAGGTAAGGCAGCAAGTAGCTTTGAAACATCCCAGGGTATAAATATAGAAACAATAGGGAAGTAGACTTGGTTGAAATATAGGATTCTACTCATTTTGGGATACATTGCTTTGTGACTTCATGCTCTTCTGGGTCACTGATGGTTTCATTTGATGCCGTTTTTACTTTGTTAATATATGGAAATGCTTTATTCACTCATTCCCATGAAATTTAAGTACAGAAGTTCTTATGCCAATTTTTTACCCTCTTCCTGCAAGCAAATCTAACTGCTTATCCTCTAACAAGCAAATCTTCCATAACCAATAGCCAGACCATGGATTACAGCAACACATTATCTCATTTTCTCTTCTTTGGATTGTCTGCGAGGTAGGTAGCCTTTAGCAAATTGCAGATTTACTGTTTAACCTACATTTTACTTCACATGGGCAAAAAAGAGAGATTTTTAATGCTTACTTATTATTGGTCTTTCTTCTAGACTCCTATATTGCTAAATCATCCAGGGATTTCATATGAAACATTTGGTGAAAAAATCTAAGAACTGGTCACCCATTTCCCTTGTACATAAGTTTGTATTCTGTGTAATTATTTGAAGAATCACATCCATGGCTTTGTGCATCCTTTGATGTTAGAACAGATTCTGCTTCAGTAGGAGTTTTCCAAAAATCTGTACCACTGACTTTGGATAAAAACTTATCAGTGAATTCATCATAAACAGAAAGTGTAGTGAGTCAAAAACTCACTTCTAAGCATCATTCCCTGCACAATGTAGCTTTGCCTACTCTACCTTAAATATACTCAGAACTCTTGCATTAGTCTTATGAACAAAATTGCCTAACATAGACCCTAAGTTTTGATTCTCTCCTAAAAATGAAAGCTATGAAGTTTGTTCAGGTATTATGTAGTTTCTATTGCATACACATTACTTTTATATCCTCATGAGGTCAAAAAATTAGTTAGGCCTGGGTACTATCTATAGAGCAACATCTATTTTCTTGAGGCATGGCAAGAATGTCATGAGCTCCAGTTCACTGCATTTTCATGGTTTTCGTTTTTCACATGTGGATAGTGGTAATTTGTGGCTTTCTTTTCTTACACACATTAATGGTAACAATCTGACTTCTTGTATGGATTCCTTTCTTTGACTGGAAAAGATTCCCATCCCAGAAGAGTAAGTAATGTCAGTTAGAGTGTTGACTTTAATTATTCTCATTTGTATAAATTCCCCCAGATAAATCCTGAGATTGAAGACTGCTAATATTTGTTCATATAACTCAAAGAAGAAAATGAAGATCTGTCTGAGTGAAGGTGACAGATGAGAAGGAAATGGAGAAGAAATGCTTTGCTTCTCCATAATGGGGTGAGGCAGGAGAGTTTGTAAAAGTATCCCAAGCCATTTGAAAGAATTACTGTCCTAGTAAAAATGTTTCAACTCCTTTGCATTCTCTATGCTGAATTCTTGAGCCTGAGTCGCTGAAAATGTCTTGTGTGATCAGAGGGTTCCTACCCTTATAAATACTCTCCATCATATTTCTCTGAATTTTCCTTTAGTTTACACTTTAATGTTATGTATGCCTCAGTCTTTTCTCTACTGACTTCTCAGTACCTCTCACTAAGTCTGACATGTAATAACAGACACCTTGAATTACTAAATGAATGGAATTTAAAAAACCTGTGTGTGTGTGTGTGTGAGAGAGAGAGTTTTGTTTTTTAAGTGCCATTCTCTCTCTCTCTCTCTCTCTCTCTCACACACACACACACACACACACACACATATCTCTGTAAGAAGACACAGCAATACCACTTTTGGGCTTACCTAAAGGATGCTCATTCGTACCACAAGGCCTCTTGCCCATCTATTTTTATAGTAGCTTTATTTGTAATAGCTAGAACCTGAAAGGAGCCAAAATGTCCCTCAGTTGAGGAATGGATGATGTAAATGTGTACATTCACACAGCTGTTAAAAACAAGGACACTAGGAAATTTGAAGACAAATGGATGGAAATAGAAAAAAAAATCATCCTGAGTGAGGTAATTGAGACTGAAAGATAAGCATGGTATGTAGTCACTCATAGGTGGATATTTGCTATAAAATAAAGGATGTTATAATTCACAGATACAGAGAGACTAGGTAGCAAGGAGCATTCAAAGGAAACACCCAGATATCCTCAGGAAGGGGAAATAGATTTTGTGAGTTGACTGAGGGCATGTGGGTATAAGAACAGGAACAATCAGGTTGGAGGGCGGGTGTGGAGAGGGAGAGTCCTGAAAGAGACTGCTGGAAACAGGCTGCATCTCAGTGTCAGGTAAAAACCTGGTGCAAGCGAATCTCCCAGGAAACTAAAAGGAAGACCCCAGCTTTGAACTGCCCATCTCCTGTGCAACTGAAGGAAACATGCAGACCCATAGTCAAACATTAGGTGAACTTCGGGGAATTTTGCAGAAGAGGAGAAAGGATTGGAGCAGCCAGAGGTGGCTAGGATGCAACAAGAAAACTCACAGTATTAGCCTGAGCTCATTGGAACTCACAGAGACTGAAGCAAGAACTAAGGATCCTGCATAGGACTGATGTAGCCATTCTGCATATGTTACAGTAGCTTAGTCCTCTGTGGGACTCCTAACAATGGGAACAGGGGCTGTCTCTAAATCTTTTGCAAGGTTTTGTTTCCCTACTCCCCATACTGGGTAGCCTTGCCCAGCCTTAATACAGGGGGTGGCGCTTAATCTTACTACAACTAGATAAAACGTGTTTTGTTGATACTCATGGGAGATATGCCTTTTCCTAAACAGAAATTGAGGAGTGGATTGGAGAGTGGGAACAGAGGACAGAGGATATGTGGGAGAAATGGGAGGAGAAGAGGGAGGGGAGATTTCAGCAGAGGTGTAAAATAAATAAACAGAGTTATTAAAAAATCTGGGGAAAAATTTAATCTACACTTAGAACACCTACCTCAAATTATTAATTAATATTAAAAACAATTTGGTGTTTCCACTTAATACAAATCATTTTTAAGTTAAATAACATTTACTTTGTGTATATAGTTTTAAAAATAGCACATTCTGAGATCTTTTAGAGTATAGTTTGAGTTCAGGAACAATTATAAATATTAAGATTAAAAATAATAACTAATATTGTTATGATAAAGACCATTTTAGAATGAAAGATGCTTTAAGGGAGACTCAGTGCTCCATAACAGCTACCTCAGCAGGATAGAACATACATCAGTGGTTCCTATGCTCATGCGAATGTAGTATTACAGTCTTTCCATTAGTCATACATGCTGGGGGGATCAGAGAGAAGGAACAATGGTAAAGAGTGCTGGCTTCTCTTCCAGAGAATCCAGATTGGATTCTCAGCACCCACCTGGCATGTTAAGACTGTCTGTTACTCCAGTTCTAGCTAACCAATGACTTCTCTGACCTTGTCAGTGCTAGGCATGTACACGGTGCACATACAAACATGCAGACAAATATTCATAAAAAATGAATCTTAAAAAATTAGTGTTAAAAATCATCCATACTGGATGCTTCAGTGGGTGATAATCAATATCTTAAATGCCATATTCCAATAAAGGCATATTATTGGTCTGGTTCATGAAAGGCAAATGTTCTAATTTTATAATTATTAGAGAAGCAGAACATTTGATTAAATTAGGTAAAATTATTTACTTTCTCATTTTTTTCTGTAACTTTTTTCCAACCTGCAGAAGACAGGAGAGTTACTTGTTTTAGAAAAGCAAGGCAGCTGACCAACAGCTCCTAGAAGAGAAGACAGATACACTTCCTATCTAGTCTTGTGACATCCGGTGAATCGATGAAAACCGTAGAGGTGACACAAAGTCGGAAAACTGGCAACGTTAAAGTTTTTTCCAAAAGGCAAACGGGGAGAACTTGCCGTTTTCAGTTAGAAAGCTCATGTCAGCACGGGAAAATGTTCTCACTCGGGGGATTTGCGAGCTTTAGTGCACATGACTGTTCACTGACAACAAACGTTGATCTGTCCACAAACTTCTTATCAGAATTTTATCTTTTGGAGGTTGTTGATTAGATCATTTCGATGGAATACGATTGATACAGAGCTGGTTTTCCCCCGAGGTTAAATGTAGACAAGATGCTGAAATGTGACCGTAAGTAACTAAACAGAATAACTGGCATCAGGGTATGACTGAAGCAAATATTTTAAAGAGATGGATAGTGTAAATATAAAGCTAGTGTCATATTTAAATTTTGCTAGCTATACTTGTAAGTAGTACAATATTTTTATTTTAAAATATCAATAATGTTCAAAGTTATATAATTTGTAACTATTTGGTATATTGAAACTTAAGCATTAACTAAAACTTCTGTGAAAAGTTTTAGGTTTAAGGTTCATTTAGATGTTGGCAAAGCACAAATTTGAGGAACATGGGAATAGATTTGATATATTCATAGAATTCTCCTAGCCACAACAACAATATTTATGTCTAACTTCTAAAAATTGCCATCTAGAGATTAATATTAGTGAAACAGACTGGCTCAACCAGTCGTCTGAGACAGTTCTTATGTGACAACCAAAATGGCATATTTTCTTAAATTTCATGATCTGAGAGTATTTATTGTATGAACAAATCTGCTATGACTATGACATTGGACTTATGTTTAATGAAAAGTTAATATGAAAACAAATGAATGGAAGTAATTGTCTAAGCTTTCCGCAGTTGGAAAACACATACAATAGATCTGACAGTGGGAGGTGTGGTCCTCCCTAGGGCAGAGCACACCAATTGCTTGCCTAGTTCCACACCCTGGAAGCATGCATACAGCAACACTGTGTGGATTCAACAGGTTATATGTGTGAATATTTTTGGAAGTACAAATACATGTATGTAAATAATAGCAACTGGTAAAAGGAGAGGCTATGACTTTCAATGAGAACAAGGAGAGTTATATGGGAGCGTTTACAGGGAGCAAAGGGAAGGGATAAATGTAATTAAATATAATCTCAAATATAAACAGGGGAAAAAACTCATGCACATATGAAAACATACATATAATATGTAAAGCATATGTATTTAAGACATTACTTTTATTAAATTACACAATAAAATACTTTAATTTTTAGCTTAAAGTTCTTCTCAGGTTAATGCATTGGATGGAGTGGACACTCAATTGATATTGATAGCAAATTACATTTAAATTTTATGACACATGATTGTATATTTTTTCTGATATTTGTTTACTTTCTGTATTTATCCATTTATTTTCTTTTTAACCCTCCTACTTCATTATTATTAGAAGATTCAGTAATACAATCAAAAAGTGAAATCTTTAAGAAATTCAAACTTCTCATTTTTAAACATGAGTTTTTTTATTCCAATATAATATTTGTAGCAATAATTGTTTAATGATATATTATAATTTATAATGGGTCATATTCAGTGAGATTATAGAGTTAACAACCTATTAAATTATCCTATAGTAATTAGACTTCAGGACATTAGACACAATGGTTAAAATAAATTGTTTATCTGGCTTGAAACTTGTAAGCAGATAAAAAAACACAGCTGCCCTTGATAATTGGATATGATTTTGTTTTATGTGTTTAAACTACATTTTTAGATCTTTAGCGAGGAGTTTATTAGATGAGAGAAAATAGCCATACCAGGGTGGTTTGTGTCATTATCCTAATTAAAATTGACAAGGTTCTTAATCTGAAATTGTTTTCCAGAAAACAGATGCGTATTCTGTGGATGACTCATGTTTTATATAAAGAGCTTTGCAGCTACAATGGCAACCTGTGCATCTGTGGAGACCCAGCTTAGCTCAGCAGAACACGTTCGCAGTTAGATACTTTAGGATCTTTCCTGGAAATTTGATAAATATTCACTGATAGTAGAGGTATATTTTGGTAAAGATTCATCTGCAACCTATGTTTTTATTTTGAAGACCTCGAGGTCCATACAAGCAATAGAGTTCAAAGTTTGAATATTAATCAGGAAAATTTAGCCTAGGCATAAGCTATCTTTGTTTTGACACTGTTTGGAAATGATGAACAAATGCAGTATGTAATAAGACCCACTGCAAACAGTGAGGAGCAAATTATAATGGCATCATAGTGTTGACATTGTCTTAAAAATTCAAAATGTGCAGACTTGTGTGTGTACACACATCCACGCTAAACACCGTATAGCACACTTTTGCTTCTCTCATGTAACCATACATTTTAGGAGCACTGGGGGAATCACCAAGTCTCTAGAGGAAGCGTTAAAACACACAACCTGCATAAAAGATAGGGACCTGGAATTGACATGTGAAGCAACCTTGTTTCTAATTTAAATTTAAAATTAAAAATCATATATATATATATATATATATATGATGTCCATAATCCCATTCTAAGGAAGCCACTGAAGGCTATCTCATCTGGAATGAGTAGGGTGAGCAGAATCAAAATTAAATGTTTAAATAACGTTGGAATGATAAGCACATGTGACTTTTCTTTGTTGCTACAGACCTCAAGATTGATGGTGTAAGAGAAACAAATACAGATTTTTGTCTTATATAAAAATTACTTTTAAAATCTAGTTCTTTAATGATAGGAAAAATAATATAAGGTGCGAGGTTATCAGTTATGAACCTACTTAAGACAACTATCTTTCAGAACCTTCTAAGATATATATTGAATTCTAAGATTTTTTACAGTAATTTTAAATTTCTTTTAAAAATCTCCAAATTCCGCATTCCGATGTAGGTTATGCAATACCTCTCTCTTTACTTTTTATTCACAATGATAAGATAGTTTTATATTTGAATACAGTTATTTAGTAATCAACAGATATTTATGATGTAGTTACTATGTGCCAGGTTGCTATTAAGCAGAGTTAATTCGATCAGCCAAATTAAAAAGGACATATGCTTTATAGGTATCAGAGTCTAGTAATACCAGGTATCACTCCATAGTCATTAACACAAATAAGGTGCTATGACCAGGAAGAAACCATTTGGAGAAGGTGTGCATATTGGAAGTATAAACATTTCCATTTTCAGTGCTTTTCGCATCATCCCCTACACTGCATACCATGCGCAACTAAGATGGTGCTTTGCTTTTACTCTTTTCTTGAGCTTCAGACTTCCTACGCGCGTGAATCTAATGTCTCCTAAATGAAAATTAGACCATGAATGCACTGTACCCAACAACCCTCAATGCTTCCCATTTCTCTAAAGAAAAAGACCACCATTCTTAACACATCCTGAATGAATTTTCATATTGTTGTCCACTTACATCTCCAAGGCTCTCTCAAGCCTCTTTGTCCCTTTTCACTATTCCAGCTTGCTATGGTGCAGGGTTTCAAGTACCAAGATGTGACTCAAGAGCTTCTGCAATGGGCCCTCGGGACACACTGTTTGCTTTCCACACTAATGTATTGATCCATCCTCTCCATTTAGGTGATCCAATCAAAATAAAATTAAAATATTATCTGATTATTTGATAAAAGTCCTTTTTAAGGTCCTGTGTTGGTATATTTCACATACATTCATTCACATATGCATTTTTGTATATAATATGTGTAGGGTACATGCATGTGTTATATAAGATACTGTGAGTATATATTAGGTTTCCCAGAAGAATTGTAAAATGATATTTTATTTGAAAATATCAATAAATTTATTTTTATTCCATCTTGATAGTATGAAAATTAGATTTATGAACTTGTGGGTAACAGTTGTAGAGTACATGTCTTTGAAAGCAAGAGGTTATTAATGAAGTTTCAAGTTATTTATTTCAAAGAGTCTGATTCGGCATGCTTCATGCAGTGTAGGGATTGGGAGCAGTCTCCTGTAAATTAGGAAGCCTTTTTCACTGGCCTGAGGAATTTATAGTCCACCCAGAGACAACATAAATGCAACAATATGAGGCAATATATCCACAAAGTACAATAAAGACAGTAAAAAAGTGAACATAAAAGAAGAAACAGAAAAACTTTTCTTCACCCCAATTATTTTCAATTCACTTCCTTATTCAGCAAGATGCAAGCAGTATAGTCACGAACTTATTTTTTACCTCAGATAAAATTCACAAATTATACTACAGTTTCTAGCATGAAGCAGCAGCTAACTAGTGTTTTGTTTGACTTAAAAAATATAGAAGCAGCAACCAGATATCTTCTAGAAACTTTTGGAAGCAATATGTGGGGTTGCCTTTCTTTTATGATAAGACAGGTTCACCCTGAAGACTGTACAAGTTGAGGATCTTACGAAGGAAATGATGGGTCAAGGAGAGTTTGTTCTTGGCTGCTCCACGAGATGGTGAAAGGCAACAGTGGAATGTCTGACAGCTGATGGGAGGTAACAGTGTCAGCCCAACTCCCTATCGTAACTGCATCCCAGGCCAGATATGACCCGAGAGAGAACATACCTGAAATGAAAGGTTTAGATGTCAAAGGTCTGTATAAAACGACAGTAAAACTGGAGAACAAATTTCCATGTGTTTGGTCTTTAGCAGCCTTGGAGACTTCAAATAACATTTTTCCAAATTGTTTTTAAGTCCTTCAAAGGTGTAATGCTTTTTCCTCTATTCACATGGTAGTCTAAAATCTGTTAGCAATTGTATAACACTGCAAAAGGGGTATAGAATGTATTTTTCTTCTGAAATGCCACCTAATCTAATAAAGTTTGTGCCAAAGGTATATATGAATTCTAAAACTTACCATTTATTCACTGCTTGTGAGAAAGATCTTGTTTGTACCAGAAAATTATTTATTGGGTTCAAGAGGAAGCTATTGGCCTGCGGATTGTTTTCAGAAAGCACACCCAATTAGCTGAACTATTTAATGTTACTCCAGGTTTGTTATTTATGCTAGATTCTTTGTCTGCAGGGCACACAGTTTAAAAGGGTGCACTCTGTAATATTAAATAATATGAAAAATGAATGCTGAGAACTGAATTTAAATTTGAAAAACTGAACAGGCTGACAACTGACAAATGGCCCAATTAACATTACAGACATTTCAGCAACTTGAAAAATTAGGAGCAAACAAGCAAAATTTTATTTGTATTAAAAACAAAGTTTAGAAAATTATGAAATAATTTTTCTATTTGAGAAAAATGAGCCAGGATTATTTTTTTCAATTTCTTATTTATTTATGGTGTTTTAAAGGAAGAACAATAATATGTGATTAAGTTGAGAAGATTTTCTGGAAATGAATAGTCACACTTATTTTTACATTTTTCGTGCGCGCGTGTGTGTGCGTGCGTGCATAGTTTTTGGGGGAGGTAGGTGCATGTATGTGCACTTGTGTATGGAAACCCAAATTTGATGTTAGCAATCATTCTCTATAGATCATACACCTTCTCCACTAGGCAAGGTCTCTTAGTCAAACTTAAAGATTATAGATATTCTTTTTTTTTTTTTTTTTGGTTTTTCGAGACAGGGTTTCTCTGTATTGTTTTGGAGGCTGTTGGTCCAGCCCAGCCTCAAACTCACAGCGATCCGCCTGCCTCTGCCTCCCAAGTGCTGGGATTAAAGGCGTGCGCCACCACTGCCCGGCTTGAGATTATAGATATTCTTAACATTAACAGTTTTACTAACGGATCAGTTAGAAGTCACTCAAGTAATGCCTCCTAAGCCATGGATTACTCTTCCCATAAAGTGAGCTTCTTAAATATATGAGGTCAATGCCAGGTTCATGACTACTGCCTTAAACCCTGCAAATCTGTGAGCATAGAGACCATTAAACTATTCATATGGTTTTGGTCATTGTCATTTGGCCATGAAGTACAGAACATCTAACTCTATGAAAAGAGGTTTATCTTAGCTCACAGTTTGGGAGGTCTCCATTCACAATCATCTGGATCCATCCAGTGCTCTGGCCCTGAGACAAGGAAGGGACTAGAGCAGTTTACTTACCCAATGGCATCAGGGAAACAGAAAGACGGAAAGGAGCCAGGCACATGATATACTGCTATCAGACAAACTCCCAGTGACTCAGTCTCTATAAATAGGCTCTACCTCCCAGTTTCTCTCACCACTCAATAATGCCATCAAAGTATGTCTCCATTGATCAGTTGATCAGGGCCCTCATTATCCAATGACATCACAGCGATCTATCCACTAACTGAAACCACACCTTCAGCACATGCGAGAGCCATTTTGGAGGCACCTTACACTCGAATTGTAACAGACTCGAGAAATCCCCAGGGCCAATGAGATGGCTCAGTAAATGCTCAGTAAATAAAGGCACTCCCTGGTAAGCCTGTGAACCTTAATCTTATCTCTGGGACTCACACTGTGGAAGGAAAATCCAGTCCTTACAGGTTGCTCTCTTACTTCCAAACGCATGTCATGTCATACACTCCCTCACAATAAATAAATAAATAGAAACTTTTTTTACTATTTGGGTTATTATTTTAACAACACAATGAATGCTGAATAGCAGAATGACGTATTATGGAAGCATCCAGAAGGAAAGTCTGTGACAGTGACTTCAGGAAAATGGAACTAGCCATGCCAAGCTGACAGGAATGAATGAATTACAAAGTCACAGAAATGCAAGATGTTCGAATTCTGTCTAATAATTTCCATTAGCCTTTTTGAAGCAAGAAAGTAATACAAGATTGAATGTACTCTGAGATGCAGTTAATATCATTATACATCCTTAATCATAGGAATGAAGAGAAATAAAAATGAACTACTCTTCTTCCATTCTTTGTTTTAGAAAATTGCTCTTCAGCAGGAAAATGTATGTAGACAAGGTCACAGCCCAGTGGTGATGGATCTATTTCAAAAGAGCATCCTTGGATAATTAATGGAGCATTCTTTTGGTTCATGTATTTGCCTCTATGTATGTATGTATGTGCACAGCATGTGTTCCTGGTGTTCGTGGAGTTCATGAGCTGTAGTAGATATCCTAGAACTGATGTTACAGATGTTTGTAAGCACCCCCACGCATTCTGGAAACCAAATACAGCTCCTCTGAACAGCTGTTCTAACCACTGAGCCATCTGTTCAGCCCCATAGTTGATGCTTTTAATCTTTTGTTTATAATTTATCAGTAAGAATGTGCTTGTTTCTCCATCCACTTCTTCATTTCTCCTCTTCCCTGTGTATTCACTATCACTCTTGTTTCCTTCCTCTTTTAGTTTCAGGTAATCAGAGCAGCTCAGGGATTGATTTTTCTCTGGGATCTGGTAAGGTCTAAGGGATTTTAGGAGGTAATACTCCATTAACAGACATTAAGGGATGTATGACAAGGAAAGTATATGGGTTTAAACACTAATGGTCCTATCAGGTAGCCCCACTCCCCTCCAGATGCTGCTGTCTCCACACCCTGCTTGTGCTATCCACGACTTGTATAGCACCCTCCCATGCACAATAAATGCCCCAGTTCACTCTGTCATTTATTTATACCTTCAGTGTTTTTATAAGACTTATCTAAATCTCTAAGCGGTATCATGACACCATACAGTGAGAAGATGTGACTCTATCCTGTATCTAGATGGCTCACACATCGATGAAAGAGAATCTTCTTCCTGACGTTATTTTTGGAGGTGGCAGCTGTGTTCTCTCACTTGGTGCACTGCCCTGTTCTCTGGAAGTAAAACACTTGAGGGCACACTGACCTTAAAGTCTGAGGGCATGGAGATCAATTCTTTGTCACCAGGGCCCTATTGGGGAATTACACCTGTGTGGGGAAGTGTCACACTCTCTGAAGGAACTCAAAGGTTACCATAGTTAAATGATATTGGGCTGTTGGGTGCCAGGAGTTTCAAATCAGATTCATCTGGAAAAAAATCAATATGGACACAAGACATTTATTGCCTTATTCCATTATACATCCATACCTCAAACATTTAACATGTTGTCAAGAATAATACTCTGAGCTCTTAAACTTTAACCAAATGTAAAAGTGGAGACCCACAGAAAATTAAATCTTCAGTGAACTAATACATCAAATTTATGTTTTTTTGTTCTTAGTTATACCAATGAAATTATGAATAGGAAAGGGAGAATATTAAGAACTATGCCAGTAACATAAGTATTTTTTGAGGAAGGATTGTCAATATTCGTCAATTAAATGAAATATCGCAGTTGGCTTAATAACAATGAAAATGAGAGTAAAGGACTTATTGAAGACGACTTTGGTGAATAGATAAATTAGAAGTTGTTTAGTTCTTTAGGGGATATATTGATTTCAAAAAGTTGATTGGGCTTTTTGTGAAATAGGCTGTGGTACAGTGTCAAGGTTTAAGATACAAATGTGATAGGCTCAAGTGTGGCATGAGCTGAGAATGCCGAAGACATTGCGTAATGCAAGATTAAGGTGAATGACTGCCCGAGAGACTGCAAAGCATGAATCCACAACAGGGAACTTCAGGCTAGATATTTGCTTATATTGCTTGTTTTAACCATTGAATTCTTGCTTAAATAATAACAAAAGAACCAAGTGTTCTAGCGTCAGTGTCTTAGTCTGTTTAGAGTAAATATATTCAAATAAATGGCTTCCTGGTTTACTAATGGTTTATATTATAGGCACAGGGTGGAATCATTTGGGATATTAATGAGAACGCATTAAAATTAGTATGAACAAAAATACAATCCACCCTTGCTTTGAAAGATTGTTATTGTATATAGGTATTTCTGCCTTATTTGCTTTGTTGAAATATTTTTGTCCCATAATTTTTCTCAATATTTTTAGTTTAATTAATACTGAATATACTCTTGTCAAGTAAACAAAACTTGAGGATAGTTTTATTATTCAATTTAGCCATACAATATTTGTATTTATAAAACATAACTGGAGCTGGGAGGTGGTGGCACATACCTTTAATTCCAGCACTCAGGAAGAAGAGGTAGGTGGATATTCATGAGTTAGAGACCAGCCTGGTCTAAAAGAGCTAGTTTCAGGACATCTTCCAAAGCCACAGAAAGCCCTGTCTCGATCTCCCCCCAAAAAACCTGGATGGCCCCCTACCTTTTATTGTTTTGATTTTAATTATTTAAAATTATTAATATTATTGAGCCGTTCCTATATCTAAGTTCCTTTAGTAGAAGTAAATGCATTATATTTGCCAAATGCATGCCTATCTTCAATAAAATATATTCAGTTTATCAGTTTCTTGTCCATAAATAAAAATTTTTAAAAATCACAGGAAAATAAGTAGATAACAGAATATCAATTTTCATTGTCTCTACTTTTAATGTTATAAATAATATATATAGCCAGGTGTGTAGGCCTTTAATTCTATGGCTTTGCATAGAAGAGTAGGCAGATGTCTATGTTTCCAGGCTAACCTGGTCTATACAGTGAATTACAGTTTCTCAACTGCTAAACAATAGGTTCCAGGACTGCCATGGCTAAATAGTGAGTTCCAGACCAGCCAGGTATACATATTGAGACCTGCTTTCAAAACATAATGAAACCAAAATGACCTGAATAATTTGGGGTCAATATACACTCCTATTGATTTTCTATAGCTTTTTCTTTAGTGTTTATATTAATTAAATAGATGTTTCCATTAAGCTTCTAGGATAGTGAAAACTATTAAAATATTTTTAAATATCCAATCAAAGAAAAACAATATATTCCTACAAATCCTATACACATGGAAAGATAGACTGCAATATGATGAAAAGAGATAAAATTTATATTAAAGGTTGAGAAAAGCAGGAGGGGGAAAGAAAAGGAAATTTCTCTTTATGGGTAATAAGCCTATGCTTGTTCAGTCAAACAGTATTAATATTCTGATAAGAGCAAGATTTAATATGAATCTTGGATGACCAACTTGTAGCACATATTGTGCTATTATGTATGAACTGTGTGTTACTCTTACTGAAGGTAATTTATTTTTCAATTTGGAGATGCTCAGGACACTTGCCAAAGTAAAGACGCAAAATGCACAGCACCCATGTCTATGGTAGCTTAGAGGTCTAGTTTTACATGGTGACAGAGAGCTAAGAAGTAAGTTTTATAGTGATTAAAAAACACGCTGAATTTATCTATGCCCCTCACTTCTGGGTGGCTGTCATTTAGCTACAAAGTGGTTTTCATGGCATTTATGCACATTATGTCCACTTGCGTGATTGTGGGAATCGGGAGATTTGGTCATCTTAAATATCTTATCATGTTATTCTTTCCCCAGCGTACAGAGAAACAATGTGATGAAATGTGAGTCTGGAAGGCAAAGATGCTGCTGAGATTATGTGACTATTAAGATTGTTTTCTAGTATTTTACTGCATTCATGACCCATCATGCTAGAATGAATTCAGTAAAGAGTGGTGTCTTTTTAGGATATGTAGAAGTAAGTTTATATTTGTTTAGGATCTCAGGATTTCTGTGCATTCTTGTGACTTTTAATTTGTTGTTTGAACTTCCTTTCTCTGGTGTGACTCATCATCCTGAAAGCAAAGTTTTGTAAATTGTATTTCAGGAGGCAGGGTAAGACCTATTCGTCTGAACTTTGAAATGGGTGTACTCACAGGGAAGTATATAAATAAGTGAGACAAACATTTGTATTACAACTCTTCAACTAAAAAAATAAATGACTCATTAGGTTTCATATATAGTTTATGTACTTGAAATCTTTGCTAATGTATGCTACACTGTACTTAGGACACTGGAGAATGACTGTATACTCTGTAGTTTTAAACCAATTTGACAGGAGCTAGGATTATCAGAGGAAGGAGTCTCAGTTGAGAAAATGCCTCTATAAAGTCAGGTTACAGGCAAACCCGCAGGGCATTTTCTTAATTAGTGATTAATGTGGGAGGGCCCAGCCCATTACTGGTGGTGCTACCCCTGAGTGTGTGTTCCTGGTCTCTCTAAGAAATCGGGTTAAGCAAGCCAGAAGGAGTAAGGCAGTGAACAGCATTCTTCCATGACCTCTTTATCAGCTCCTGCTTCCAGGTTTCTGTCCTGTTTGAGTTCCTTCCCTTATGGCTCTTGATTATGAACTGTCATATGGAACTGTGAGTGAAATAAACCCTTTGGTATCTACATTGCTTTTGTCATGCTGATTAATTATCATAATAGTAACCCTAACTAAGACACTGGGGTATATGAAGAAGAGACAATTTCTCAAATTATCACACATAGATATTCTATGCTATACCATTTCTTTTTCTCTGGAGTTTCATACTTTTATATTTTTATTTATCTTGAACAGCAATCTACCTTTAACTCTACTGTGGTGATACATTATTTATGATGTAATAAATCTTCTGGAGATCAAAATGCAAAGCTAACCACAGCCATTGAGCCAGGCAGTGGTGATACACACCTTTAATCTCAGAAGTCATGCTTGTTAGCCCGGGAGGCCAGGTAGTGGTAGCATACATCCTTAATTCCATGACTCAGAAGACAGATACAGATAGAGGCTTGTGAGTCCACCACCACCTTGGGCTAAAAAAGAGTGAATCAGTTCAAAAGATAAACAGAGTTTACACCTCTAATCCCAGCACTAGGGAGGTGGCGACAGGAGGATATGGCTGGGCTGAGAAAGGAATAAAAAGAGGAGGAGACACAGATTCGGAGCTTTTGCCTCTGATGATTCATGGAGATGGGATTGCCATTTCAGCTGGGTATAGCTAAGACCTACTGACATACTGCTTTGCTTTCCTGATCTTCAGATTGAACCCCAAAATCAGTCTCTGGATTTTTATTATTCATGTTACACTCTTCCATGGAATTCTTTTCAGGATTTGCATGGATCTATCAGACCACAAGGCATTAATGTTAGATATCAACAACAAGTTGGGGTGGATCAGGTCTATAATTCCAGCACTTGGGAGGCAGAGACAGACAGATCTCTGTGAATTTGAGTCCTGCCTGGTCTATAGAGTCAGTTCCAGGACAGCCAGGGCTACATAGAGAAAATGTTTCAAAAAAATCACACAAAAAAGGGAAAGTATGCGGTGAACTCTGGTTGAAGAAAGCACTGATGCCAACCTCTGGTTTCCATGTACACAAACAAATACACGTCCATGCACATACATAGACAACACACACACACAAGCATGTGTACATACATACAAGATAAAAAGAAGTGAAAGAGTGAGCTTAATTTCCCCTTATTTGAGAAAAGGGGAAATTAATTTCAGGAGTGATATTAATTCCATTTATGCATTTTTATGGGTGTGTAGTGATCAGGTGTATCTTTTTTAAAGACAGTAGAACAAGCAAAAAGAGTGCACAGAATCCCAGATTAGATTTGATTGTTTGGAATATAAACTTGTGTATATGTGTAATGCTAAAATAGCATTCATGTCTGACTGGAACTTTAAGAAACTTCAGTCATATTCTCTTTGGATGGTTCTCATTTCACTGACTTTCTTTTGTCACAAGCTCATGTCTACAGCCCAAAATATTTTTTCCTCCAAGCTCAGATTTGGACAGTCTAAGGGCTCCTAAACGCACATGTCATTGACCTTTGTCAATTCTTCTGCAAGGATTTCTCGTTCTTCTTCCACCATGAACAGACTTGTCATTGCAGAAGCACACTGGAGGCATACACTTCTGCTGCTGGCATCATTGTAATACCGTGTTCTCAGCACTAGTCCCACAAGAGAACTACAACTCTGACATGAATTCCAGGCTTTATTGCTTCCCTTTTCTACCAGGCAGCCACACATGCTTTTCCTAGAGCCCTTCATTTGCTCGCAGTGTTCACCATGAGAGGCAGCTTCAGGGCTGATGGACACTGATTCGAGGGCAAATGGAGCCAATACACATGACTTGTATTTGTTGATTTTTATTTCTTTCTCTGATGGGAGATTCAGCCTATATTTAATCGTGAAATTGTATTGCTCCAAGCAGGGCTTGTCTTTAACACATATGAACTAGAGAAGCCAGCTGGGACAACGGTAGTTAGTGAGTAGAGAGATGCCCAAGGGACAACTTGTACATAGAGCCAAAGGAGACTTTTACAAGCAATCGACTCTCAGAGCAGCCTTGCTGGGTTGTTGGTCCCTATGACTTTTCCCTTAAAGGATTTGAGTATTTCACGTGATCTTCAGTTTATAATTGCTCTTTAGCATAATGCTCTCCTATAAACTCAGGTTAAGTGTTTCTAGCATACAATGATCCTAATATCATCTAAAACTTCTGAATTCTCACTCTCTACATGTTCTATAAGGCTTTAAGGATTATCTTTGATGATATTTCTCTCTACTTCTGTTGATATTTCATAACTTGAAAGATTCACATTGACTGAAACTAGAAAAAAATCTACAGTTCAATATTAACTCATGGGTCTGGAGAGATTGCTCAGTGGTTAAAAGAACGTACAGTTCTTACAGAGGACTCCAGTTCGGTTCCCAGTACCCATGTCTGAAAGTTCTAATTGCCTATACTTCGAACTCAGGGATATAACACCTGCTCTGTCTTCCTTTAACACACATTTACATAAATATAGATACAGATACACAGAAATAAAAATAAATATCAACAAATGAATACTATTATATATGGATGGATGCCATTATATATCAGGACACTGCTTCATTTCCAGTAAAACAGTGCCTATAATTTGTGAAGAATACAGCAAAATTTATTGAATAATTAATTTTGATTCAAATATAAGCTATTTAATAAAACATTAGAAAAATACATATACACACATATGTCAGAAAACACACCCATACAGATTATCGTATTTGCACAGGACTCTTTTGGAAGATAATATTCCCAAATCAGTATAGTAATGACCAGGCAACAACTTTTGGCTAGCTTTGAATTAAATCTACTGATATTTTTTAAGCCTTGATTCTGATGTATATATTATTCCACTCACTTAGCTCTAAAGTACATGGCTGCCCTGATGTTTCCTTGCTTATTTATCTGGTTTAAATGTAAAAAAGCATAGAAAGGTAAAAATTGTGGCTCAGGAAAACCAAATTCCAAACAAGTCTGATCCCTTTAGATATGTGAGGGAAAATAGGAAGAGAGAAAGAGAGGAGAGAGAGGAGAGAGAGAGAGAGAGAGAGAGAGAGAGAGAGAGAGAGAGAGAGAGAGAGAGAGAGAGAGAGAGAGAGAGAGAGAGAGAGAGATAGGGAGAGAGTGGAGAAGCATATTCCCAGGTTCCCAGGGTGTATGTTTAATTATAGTGCTGCCCAGAGTTGGAGGTAGCCTTTACATATGCAAAAAAGGACTGTTTCATAAGTGCATTAGTCAGATTCTTATTGGGTTCACAAGATTAAAGCCATTTACAACTAGAATGTATGAGTAGACACATCCTGGGAACAGTATGGCTAAAATGCATTTTACCTTTCCTTTTCTTACATCCCTTGATCATTATCTTTAGCTGTGCATCTGGAGAGTGAGTGCCTGTTTCCAAGTGATGGAGAAGAAGCAAAACATCTTTTCCAGGCAAAATACAAAACTCCAGAGTGACAAATGAGGCCCATTTTTAAACTTGTACTATTTTTATTGATAAGAGCTGACTTTTTCTAGTGATGCTTATTTTTCCCATTTCAAAACATTCTATCCTTAATATCATCATGAGCCTGATCCTCTGCCCTTTTTCCTCTGTAACAAACGTCCTGTCAATGTCTCCCGTAGCTGTGCCTAGCTTCTCTCCCTCCCACCAAATACTGTACAGTCCAGTAGTTAGATGTGTCTCTGGAAACAAAAGAGCCAAGAGGTTCCCTACTACATCCAAGTGTCCCATGTCATTAGTCAAAGCATATCCTGAAACGAATTTCATTTTATGCAAAATGAAACTATTGCCTCAGGAAGAGTGGCAAAGAAATCTGAGATGAGTTTTTTCCTCACTAACCCTGGTCCTATCTCAACAGATTAGAAGTACTTGGAGAAGGTGAATAAAGTCATTTTAATACATTTATGAGAAAAAATATTAAGGCTTAGAATATAAAAATTGTCACCCAGAAATTTCTCATTAACTTATTTCCACATAAGTGTTAAATGTCAGGAAGTTTTAGGAAATCAAATTGTCAATGTCTTAATCATACTATACATTCACATTACAAGATCATAACCCCATCACAATGAGCTCTAATGGGGGAGGTTCTTATACATAATGTATTACTTCCTGCTCCCCAAATTCTCTATTTCCTCCCCTTCTTTCCTCCACCCCTTCCAGCCCGCCTCCCCTCATTTTCTTCTTGGGTAGATACTCTAAAGTGAACAGCATGGAATCAAACATTGACTATTTCAATGCTCAATTCTGAAAACATTGCCTCAGGTCAGATAATCAGGCAAGAAACTGCCCCTTCCCCGGAATCACTATGGATCTTAATTTTTTTATTTTTTTACTTTTATTTTTAAATTTAAATTTAACTTAGAAACAAGGTTGCTTCACATGTCAATCCCAGGTTTCTCTCCCTTTCCCTCCCTCCTCCCATACCCTTCCACCAACCTCCCCAATATCCCCTCATTTCCCCAGGGAGGGTGAGGCCCTCCATGGGGGTATCCACAGTCTGTCATTTCATCCAGGGCAGGGCCTAGACCCTCCCCCAAGAGTCCAGGGTGAGAGTGCATCTCTCATTGCTGGATGGGCACCAAAAGTCCATTTGTATGTCTGAGATAAATATGGATCTAATACCCAATAGATTGCCTAGGCCTCCTCTCTGACACCCACATTCAGGGGGTCTTAATCAGTCGCATGCTGGATTCTCAGCCATCAGTCTATGATTCATGAGCTAACCCTTGTCAGGCCAGCTGTTTCTGGGGGTTAAACCAGCCCAGTCTAGACCTGTTAGCTCATCAGTCCTCCCTCTCTGTCACTGGATTCCTTGAGTTCTGCTCAGTGTTTAGCTGTGGGAATCTGCCTCTGCTTCCATCAGCCATTGAATGAAGGTTCTTAATTTTTTTCACCATCTGTCTTGCAACCTTTTAAATATAATATATTAAAAAATAACTTTACATTTGGCACTCAAAAAAAGGGAAATAGTGATATAATTTCTCTTTTCTTTCAGAATAACAGCTAATGTCCTCAAGGGGAAAACCAGGAGCTTAAATCTCTCATTTAATAATTCCCAGGCAGAATATGGCCAGTTAGAACATATTTCATCTGAGTTCGGTGCCCTACCTCTTTGGGGCACTGTGTCACTCACTACCACTGCATTTTATGTTAACAGACTTTTTCCATAAAATGGAATGGAAATTACTTCTAAACAGAATAAAAAATGCCCTAACTCCAAATAATAAAGAGGATAGTTTTTGCTTATATTTTAGAAGAAATCCTTTTCACTTCTTATAAAAGTAACATGCATACATGCAAAATGAAATCTTCCAGTTAGGAGGAATCTAATTTAAAATGGGAAAGAATTGATACTTTGGTTATTCAAGGTCAGTATTTATCTATAAAAAGTGCTACAAAGATACAAAGATTTTGCACTCAAGAAGTGGAGATGTGAGTATAGAACACATGTCTCTGCCACAGGGGAAGGAAGACATGAGGATGCATGTGTCCATCCACTCATGAGCACTCCTACAGCCCCATGACCATGTGCTGGATAACAGCCCATGTGTCCAGAGGAGAAGGCCTTCAAAGTCTTGAACGATAACATTCTTTGCTTCCAAATGAAAACTCTATTGTGATTTATAAAAACATGCCGTTTCTTACAAAGTATAAAAGTAAATTATACATATTCCAAATAATAAGTAGTGTTGTCATGATGAAGGAGATTTTACAAAAGAGATTGCATACGTATGGTTTTGGAAACCATGATACAGATATAAGACTGTAGTTTGGCACTAGGCCTGTACTTAAACATGAGAGTGAGGCCAGAGACTGTGGAAACTGCATTCATCAATCTGAGTTCTCAGACCATCAGACAAATGGTAGGTATCAGTGTTTACTTTTGCTATATAATACTACTGATATATCCCTATTTACTTGTTACTTCCCCAATAATTCTGTGGGAAACTTTCTGTTTCATTCACGATTGTGTTTCCAATTGTATTGTTCAAAATTGATATAGATGATTGCTTGTAAAATATGTACTAGTAGATAAAGAATAGTTTGACTTGTAATTTGTGACTCAAAAACCCATTTCTTCATTGGAAGAGAAAGATTGGTAGGGACTAAGGACTGCAGATTTATAGTCAATTATGTTGAATTCATTTGAGAGATGGAAAATGATGTTTGTGCAGCAGTGTAAATGTCCTTGGTGAATGAGATTGTACACGTAAAGACCTGAAAAATAACACTGCCAGATGACATGCCAATGTGGGTGGGGAAAACTCAGCTAGGATCCATCCTTAGACGTAGAGCTACAGCCAATTAAGGAGAGAATAGTTTTTTTTCCTGGTATGAACCCCCTAAGCTGTTTTGTGTTACCAAGTGTTCACCTCTAAAACATATTCTATGAGCAACATTAAATGGACTCATGTTTATATATGTGTATACAGGTAATAGTAATAATTGAAGAAAGGAAAAGGAAAGAACAAAGTGCTATTTGAGACAGAGGATTCTTTCAGCTCCTTTACAGGAAACAATTTTGACTCTCTATGTCAAATTAAAAAAGAAATCAAACAAAGGCAGCCTTGTGGCTGAGGGGAAAAGTAAGATAAAAATAAAGAATTGCAGGGAATTTTTCTGATTGATCAGTTACAGGGATGGGGATATAAATGGAAGACTTCCCTCTAGTGTGCTGTTTTTTTTTTTCAGAAAAATTAATGTTGCTAGTATTTCATTTTAGTTTTGTGTTACTCATTATCCAGTGTTATTATTTAGGTTTTACTAGAGTATTAATAGTCCCCAGAAATGAATACTGTGATTGTCATTTACAGAATATAATAGAGTCTAACCACAGAGAACATAATGACTATTTTCATATGTATCTCACCTTTGGGGAAAGAAAATGTGAAAGATCACAGCTTTAACAAAGAAAGATACATGTTTTGGAGTGCTAACAGAAAAAAGTATTTGCATAAAATTCAAAGGTATGGAAAAAAGTTCAAAGGTATGGAAGAGTGTGGAGCCATAAAGGGGACATGATGTCTGGGTCATGTTTTGGCTGTCCATATAAAATCCCATTCTCTATGTCGCCTGGGCTCTGCTGCGCAAGCCTGGTTCTAGATCTGCATGAGTCCCAAATAAACACACAGGAGGCTATATTAATTATGAAGCTGTTGGCCTTGTTTGTCTCTTACTGGCTAGCTCTGCCTTAAGTAATTACCCCATAATTGTTAATCTAAGTATGTTTCTTACTGGAGAATAGTTCCCGGCGTCCTACCCCCATGGCATCACATGTTGACTCTCTTGTGTTTCCCCTTCCCAGAATCCTCCTCGACTCCTAGTCCCTCCTATCTAGGTTTTCTATTGGCCAGACAGTACTTTATTGACAAATGCACAGGCAAATAACAGGACTTCCCCAACATCTCCTCTTTTCTGTTTAAACAAAAGAAAGGTCTTAATTTTAACATAGTCAAATTGTATACGACAGAACAGTTATCAAGTAAGAACATAGTTACAATATTTTAGCAAGATTTAAAGAAAATATCATCCATCCCATCCTTGTGAGTCAAAAGTTCTATATGTATCTTTTATCATAACTAAGGAAAACTATAATTATAACTATCTGTCTTCAACTCCATCAAAGACCACAGAAGGATAATATATAAACACTAGGATTGACAGAGACATCTTACTGCCTGGACAGTCACCCGAAGTTCCTCTGTAACGTTGGGGCATCCATCTTCAGCCCATAGGCCACAATGTGTCTGGAACACTTCTCAGCAAAGCAGGAAATTTCAAACTGTCCATCTGCATTGGCAGTCTGTCAGTCATTTTTCTTTTTTCCTGCAGAAGTCTCGTAGACTCTTCATGAAGCAGGAACCCTGTAAGACTGAGTTCAGTAGTCACTTTCCTGTGGGTCCTGCATGTCCAGTTTATACAGCAACAGTCAAACAGTTTAGGCAAGAGCAGTTTCTTGCCCAAATGGCTAAACTTGCCATGTTGAAAGCAAACTTTATAACGAGTTTCTTCGATGCCCATCTTCCTCTCAGACATAATTGGTGCTGCCAGGAGCAGACATTTCTCATTGTCAAGACAAACCCTAAACCATTTTAAATGCCATGTTCTGAAGGTCTTTGAGAGGTTTGAAGATTGTCCATCTCAAATATATTTCTGTATATCTAGAAAACCTAACTTACCTAACTATAAATTCTATTATAAGTAACTATCTATAGTCTGTATTCAATTATGCATTACATTTTAGAAGATCAGTATAAGCACAATGCTTAATCAAGAGGAGAAATATAAACATCACAAAATTGACCTTGAATTTGTATCAATAAATGAAAAGCAATACCCATACCATAATTCCCCTTTTTACCATTAAAAAAGATTGGCTGTGATTACTAGCCAATTATAAACAATCCCATTTAAATGAAAACAAAGATTTATAAACAAGATGGGAATTGGGACGTCGCTCATTCCAAACTGCTTCCTGCTGGAAGGGGGGCGCTGTTTATACCATGGGGATCATGACAAAACTCAGAAACCTGTATAAGTCCATATTTTCGGGTCTGTAAGACTGCATCATCTTAGCTGTTTCAATTGTTGGAACATCTGGTCCACTGCTTCTGGGGGTCATGGTTCGTCAAACCACAGAAGCCTGGAAGAAATCCTCAGCTTTTTATGTTCTGTGGAAACATAAGCAAAAACTCCTTTTCCGAGTAACATATCCTTATACTTAAATTTTGAAGTCAAGGCATTTTCAAAAGATAGAAGTTGGATTAATTCAGCAGCATTTATAATTAAGTGTACTTTAGCAGCAGTTCCTTCCTGAGCAAGCAAAAAACTGAAAAAGACAATAGCGTACAGTATCCAGACTCTCTGTGTATTTTCCATCTTTACGTGGCTTATTTATTTATCTATTATTACTTTATTTCTTTCACTTTTATTTTTTTTTCTCTGAGACAGGGTTTCTCTTTGGAAATCTGCCTGCCTCTGCCTCTGGAGCAATCCTACAGGCGTGCGCCACCACAACGCCTGCTTTTGTATTTATTTACCACTTTGTCGTTTCAGTTTCTCTCTCAATCTCACATATATTTTTAAACACACTGTAAACCTTTAGAAGTTTTTCTTTATCCAAGTCTGACTTTACTGTAAATCTTTATGTTTTTCTGGCCACGTGTCTTATTTGTAAAACCGAGGCTGTTTTAAACTGCCGTTTCAAGATGGCGGGCGTAAGCGTGACTCCAGCTTACCGCCTCAGTCCATGCTGACCTCCAGCAAAAGCTGCCACTTCCAGCTGTACGTACACCCCTTTCAATCGGTAGCAGAGTCTCTTAAAACAACATTGCTGTTTTTTTTTTTTTTCTTTTTATGCCGAGTCAGGAAGACTCTGGTAAGCGAGCCACGTGAATCTCGGCTTGTCGATAGCAAAACAGAGCACACCTGAGAAAATGCTGCTACCAAAATCTGTGCTTCTCTCCGTTCTTCTGTTTCTAAAATTCCTTTAAAGCTTTTGTTATTTTGCGTGGAAATTCATGATCCTACTCCTGATCACCATTTTGTTAAGAGAAGTTTTTTCTTTTGCTTGCCGATTTGGTTTATTCCCCGCCAGCAGCCTGGGCTCTGCTGCGATGTAGTCCCCAAATAAACACACAAGACGCTGTATTAATTATGAAGCTGTTGGCCTTGTTTGTCTCTTACTGGCTAGCTCTGCCTTAAGTAATTACCCCATAATTGTTAATCTAACTATGTTTCTTACTGGAGAATAGTTCCTGGCATCCTACCCCTATGGCGTCACATGTTGACTCTCTTGTGTTTCCCCTTCCCAGAATCCTCCTCGACTCCTAGTCCCTCCTATCTAGGTTTTCTATTGGCCAGACAGTACTTTATTGACAAATGCACAGGCAAATAACAGGACTTCCCCAACAATTGTCATTTACAGAATATAATAGAGTCTAACCACAGAGAACATAATGACTATTTTCATATGTATCTCACCTTTGGGGAAAGAAAATGTGAAAGATCACAGCTTTAACAAAGAAAGATACATGTTTTGGAGTGCTAACAGAAAAAAGTATTTGCATAAAAGTTCAAAGGTATGGAAAAAAGTTCAAAGGTATGGAAGAGTGTGGAGCCATAAAGGGGACATGATGTCTGGGTCATGTTTTGGCTGTCCATATAAAATCCTATTCTCTACAAGACAATGTTCTGCTGAGCCACATGGGAAAACACATTTCTCCTGCTATGTGATTCCTGTAGGGGTATCAAAGAAATTCAGACAGAAGAAACACACATACACACACACTCACACACACTCACATACACAGACACACACACACTCACATACATACACACGCACACACACATACACACTCACATACACAGACACACACTCACACACACTCACATACACACACATACACACTCACATACACAGACACACACACTCACACACACTCACATACATACACACGCACACACATACACACTCACATACACAGACACACACTCACACACACTCACATACACACACGCACACACATACACACTCACACACCCACACCCACATACACACACACACACACACACACACACACACACACACCTGTTCCTTTTCCAGTCTATATCCCTGGTTTAGTGTTCTTGTTTTCTATCCCTTATTTCTCTCTTCATTCTTCAGAAATGATGTTATTGTGTCCTACTTGTGATACCAGGGCCAAAAGTTCCCATCTTTCTCTCAGGTCTTAGCTCTGTTGAGCTCAGCAAAGCTCCTGAGTTAACAGCTTTCTGTGACTTGTTACCATCTTGGAACCTCAACTCTGAAGGACTCCACCTAGGCCTCATATTTCTGAAAACACAGACTTGACCTTACTATTTCTGTGTTACTGTGTTCTCTATTTTTCCCTTACACTTTCACATTTTAAACTGAAAATATAATCTTATTGTGTTTTATAAAAGTGATCAGCTACGCCGGGCAGTGATGGCACACGCCTTTAATCCCAGCACTCGGGAGGCAGAGGCAGGCGGATCTCTGTGAGTTCGAGGCCAGGCCTCCGAAACAACACAGAGAAACCCTGTCTCGTAAAAACCAAAAAAAAAAAAAAAAAAAGTGATCAGCTACAATAATCAGTGTCTATTTAATAAATCATGGGTATGTCTAGACATAGGCATATTAAAGATAAATTATGTAATGTGAAATGTTTTGCAGCAATCATGACCAACTATGGTAAACACCAATGAAAAGTTTACCTCCTTGGTCATAGTTTGACACCCAAGGCAATATATTAAAACATATTACTTGGAATTTCCAGGGCTTAGGCTTTATTGCATAAGATATTATTTCTGCATGCAACCTGAGGTGAAAGATTTGATGAGAAGATTAATTTGCCATTTCTTGCTTGGTCAGTTTCACTACCCACATACTGCCCACTGGAAATGTTTTGCAGCACAATATCTCATGTCTTTCATTCTGGTCCCTATGTCTTTCATTAACACATTTTTCAATGCCCCATGTGATACAACTGAAGTTTTCACAGATCTAAAGCTCACCTTGCAATAAACTCAACATGCATTTCCTGTGATTTATATCTTCCTTAAAAACCTGCATTGCAATTTATCAGTTTTCACCAGGAGCCACAGCCTCTGGACATCTCCAGTATGCAGGGTTCCATTTTCTCTGTCACTAGTCTTTAGAATTACAGATCACTTTAAGGGTTTTTCTAAGAGTCTCACTATCTTCATTTGCAGGTAAATGAAGAGCTTACTCTCAACATTGTGCGCATATGAGGTTGCTCACACATCTTGAGAGCAATTGGTCATCCCTTTGTAGCTTAAGCTTGTGGGCTGTTCAGTCTTTCACCTCAAAACTAATCAATGGTAGAATCTTCTGTTCTCTTTGCTCCATAGCAAGGGGCCAGAAAAACAGCAAGAATTCTATGAGTCTCAAGCATGCAACTCAAGAGAGTTGACAAATGCAGTATGAAAACTTATGTACAATTCAGTCTATTCTCCATGCCTCAGACAAGAAGTCCCATCAGAGAATAACCTACTTATAATAGCATGACAGCATCACAGGACAGCATATCTCAGTAAACCAGGATAACCATTTGGTCTAGCCTAATCGGTCAGCTAGCACATGATATCTGCTTGTCTTTTTGTTGATGGAAGTTTCTTCCTGCTTTTTATTCCCAAATAAACATACTGAGGCTTATACTAATTATAAGCTGTTTGGCAGATGGCTTAGGCTTGTTATTGACTAGCTCTCTCTTAATTATTAACCCATAACTATTAATGCATGTATTTCCACATGACCTTATTTTACCAGAGAATGCCCGGGCATCCTACCTTCCCAGTAGCTACATGCCACCTCTCTTCTGGCAATTCACTCTCTGAGAACCTCTTCCCAGCATTCTCCTAGACTGGTAGATCCAACTATACTTCCTGCCTGGCTACATCCTACCTGTCTATTGGCCAAAGCAGGTTTATTTATCAATCAATAAGAGAAACATATATTCATAGCATAGAGAAGGATATCCCTCATCATCTCTTCATGATAAGGCTGGGATTATTGGCATGTGTAAACATATTCAACTTTTGATCTGAGCACTTGAGGTTCAGTTTAAGGTGCTAGTAGAAAAAGTGCTCTTAGCCAGTGAGATACCTCCCAGCCTTTGTATCCTAAAACATCTACTGAGATACAATGTGCATATCTGAAAATGAAGTCAATTAAAGTGTACAGTTCCATAGTTTCTATGCTCACCCATATCAGACCAGTTTTGGCTTTCTCCCCTTAAGCATAAACTCATTTTCTCCTTCAGCTAGTATCTAGGCCATCAGGAATCTACATTTTGTGAAACATTATTTGTTATTCATCATCATATCACCATCTTTCCAAAAAACAATCTTGTTTACACAAGTAACTTTAATTTCACTGCACTTTGATCAATCAGCTACTAATAAGAAGTGTACAAAAATCTCACTTTTTAATGACTAATTTATAAATTTTGAATCTATGTAACCAAAGACATACATGTTGGAATGTCTATATCTCTGGTAATTTGAAACTGCTGTTTCCTAATAGTGGCAAATACATTTTGTTAATCATTTTGCTTTGAGGTCTCTTAATTGATGTTGATATACCTATTGAATATACTATCTTCAGTGACTAGTACTTGCTAGCATCTTATTTTTATGTCTTTATTTATGATTTGCTTCATTTCTTATAAAGTGTATGCTAGCTTGCTATTTATCAGATTTTGAAGTACAGTCCTCCTGATTAATTTAAAGACTGGATTTATTTATTTTATAGCTGTTTGTGTAGGTATATGGTTCTACATGTGTTCACCCTCAATATTTTGTGATTATTCATGTTGTCAGCATTCTTAAAAAGGGTGTATCCATGAGCATGTTTACAGAAATGTTTGCCACATTGGTTGGTAAAATGAGGAAGACACATATGTCCTGAAGACATTTTCACCCTACAACATTCTGGGAATCCAGATGAATAAGAAAGCCTGAGGAAGAAGCTCATGGAAGAATAAATTCAGTAATTGAGCAGATATGATTTGTGATGACTCCAAAATTCAAGATTCTAGATGTTTCAGCCACTGGAGACTCACACAAGAGACTCCCACAGGGCTTCCAGGTCCTCACACAGGAGTTGTATGATTGGCTTGCTTGTTCTGAGGCTGTAAGCTGCTTGGACTGAGGAGTTGTATCCCTACCTCTCCAGCTTGCAGCTGGCCATTGTGGAACTCTCCAGTCTCTGATCACATGAACCAAACTAATAAATCCTATCACAGTTACATATACATCCTACTGGTTTATTCCTCTGGAGAAACTTAACTAATATAATACTACACCTTTGTCCTGTATTGGTTCAGGGAGTTCAGTTAGCATAATAAAAATGGCTCATTCTTTTAGGTGGTTCATGTACTTTTGCTGAGAACATTTTATATCTCAGAGAAGTGGGCATCTAATCAAGAGAGAGGCAGTAGTATTACGTTAGTTAATTCATTTCCCAGTTTAGTCTCACAATGGAAATTCTGAGAATAAATGCTTTACAAACGCAAAATGACATCATTTCTACTGCTCTCTTTTAGACTCTGAAATAGTACAATAAAAAATTTCTTTGTATAGAAAAACTTTAAGAGGAAGAGTATTTGGGCAATAGGGTCCCACTGTATGTTTATTAATTAATAATCAACACTTACTCATACTGAACAGTAACTGTTCTGTATTATTTCTCCCAAACTACTATGTAAGCTTTAGTTTGCATAAGATAGAAACAAATTTTCAGAAATCAAACTAGAATACATGCTCTTGAATAGATTATTTAAAAGAATCCTTTCCCAAGGATGTTGATTCCAAATTGCTTAATTAAAGGCCAATAATTACTCCTCACTAAGTATTCTAGAGTCAAATAGAACCTGGAGTACTCTTTATGCATCTCTGAGAATGATATTTAACATTCCTGGCTTTTGACATTAGCAAAATGTATATTGCATAGTAACTCTGTCCTTATGTTAATTAATGCTTAACTTGAGTTTCTGGATTCTATCTCACACACCTTTATAGACGGTGAGCTATGATTACTCTCATTATTTAGAGGAAGAATAGAGCCAGGATGGGAAATTTCATCTCTCTAATTTCTTAAATGTCATGTAATACATTTACAGTATTCTAAGCCCTGATTATTTTAACCTCTCCATGAGGTCTTCAGTGTATCTATTTAGCTAGCTTTGCTTTCACGTGTTACATATAAGCATTTCCAAAAGTCCATGTCTAGTTCTTTCAAAATTCATGTCTTATTCTTCTTTTGATGTTATCTACATTTGTATTTCTAAACATTCTTCTTTATTGACTCTTAACCTTACAAGACAGCTCTTTGGGATTATCTGGTCTCCATAAAACTTCCTGCTAATCCTCTAGCTCGTGGCTACCTTGATATCTTCGATCACTGAACTTATTATGTGAGAACTTAAGCTCTTAATTTCTCTCCCATAAACCCTTTCTTGCCAGACATTGCTATCATCTTGGCAACTTGAGTGTAGTGTTTTTTACTTGCCCTTTTGGGAGACTAGCACATGGTCAGTTATGAGTCCCCTTGTAATTGCTACTAACTGGTATATGCCCCTCTGATTTCTCTCCACTTTATTTTCTTGGAACCACCCTGGTTCATGTCATTGTCACTCGCATGATCTTACTAGCCTTGGACTGATCTCTCAACAGTTGTTTTTCTTTGAATTCAGTGGATAGACAGCTTCCAGATGAAATTTTCCTAAAATGTTCTGTAATCATTTTTTAAAAATGAAACACTAAACAACACACTCAGTAATAACATCCAACTGCCTGTCCACTTTAGTTTATTGTGCATGTGATAAGCCCCAGGCTGATACCACTACTTTTCAAAGCTGGTAAGTGTGCTATCTCTTGGCTGTCCACACTGAAGACAAAGTGAAGCTTCTTCTTTAAAGTGTTTTATTATGTTTGATAACTATTTCTATTTCTTTTTTGTTTGTTTGGTTTTACGAGACAGGGTTTCTCTGTATTATTTTGGAGGCTGTCGGACCAGCCCGGCCTCGAACTCACAGAGATCCACCTGCCTCTGCCTCCCGAGTGCTGGGATTAAAGGTGTGCGCCACCACTGCCCGGCACTATTTCTATTTCTCAGACAAATTTCATTCTTTTTTCAAATATGTCACAGAATTGTCTATATCTATGTCACCATTTTTTCCCATTGTTCAACACAACCTAAACAAAATCTTTGTCAGGATTGCTCCATTTCCTTAGGAGTTTGGAACATTTATGCCATGCAGTCCAGTCTATTTAATTTGTCTTATGTAGACACATTTCATATTTTTACTGAACTTTAGTGGATAACTGACATCTAAAATTACTGTAATTTTTGTGTGGGTGTTTTACATGTGATTATGTTTATGCACCATGTGTATTCAGTGTCCATAGAGGCCAAAAGATGGTACCAGATATCCTGGAAATGGAGTTATAGAAGGATCTGAGACACCATGTGGGTGGTAAGAATCAAACCCAGGTCTTCTGGAAGAGGAACTAGTGATTTTAACTGCTAACCCATTTTTCCATCCCTGTGAACTAACATTTAATAAGTGCTCTTTGGAGAGGACACAATGTCTTCTAATGTGCTGTATGAAATAGCATAATCTCCATGTAGAGATATGGATTCATTGATATTTATTTATTGTTATTGACCATTTTGTTGCTATTCTGTTTTGTGTGTGTGTGTGTGTGTGTGTGTGTGTGTGTGTGTGTGTGTGTGTGTGTGTGAGACATGGTGTGTCTATTTAGCGCTTGTTGGCTTGGAACTTGCTGTGTAGGCTAGCCTTGAAGTCGTGGTTTTCTTGGGAATGCATTTATGTGCCACTACTCTAACTACAAATTCAAATTGCATTTTGTTTACCTGTTGTGAGATCAGATATTTCTGTGTTAACAAGGCTTGCCTGCAACTCCTGAGCTCAACTGATTACTCTGCCTCTTTTTTCTGAAAATATGTGTTTATAACTATACCTGTTTTTCAATGGCACTTTGACAAGATCCTGGTCAATTTTAATGTCAAGGCTGACTTTCTATGTACTAAAGCAAGAATAATCCCTTGAGAATTCCCATGACATGTTGTCTTCTCTTGACTTTTTTACAGCAAAGTGAATTACAGACATCAGGGTGAACTGGGATAAGAAATTTGCCCATCTGACTGTTCTAACTTTCTTGAAAACTTTTGAGGACTGACTTCTTGCCCTTCTATATATGATAGTTCTAAAATTCAATGAGAAAGATATTTACAGTTCTGTAAATATCACTTTGGCATTTTACATTTTTTAAGAAAAAAGCTTTTACGTTTCAGTTCATAGCAGAGTTTGAGGTTCTTAAATGCCAACAAAAGATGTAGAAAAGAGACCTTTTATGGAAAAAAAGACCAACTTTCAAATCTGACATTGGGAAATTTGAAGAACTTTTAGGAGTTTCTGTGAAGAATAAAGATGTTATTTGGTGGCAGGACACAGGAATCTCCTTCATTCATTGCCCATGGGAGATTGCACGTATATTAGAGTAAGAGAGGAGGGTATGTGCTATGCTTTACTTCCTTTGAATGAAATAGTATGACCACACACAATATTTGGAGAAGGAGAGTGCTACATGGTAATTACATGGGTTCAAAAATGGTTACAAGAGTCTGCAAGAAAAGTTGCAGCTGGCCAATCTAGTGTTTATTTTATACATTTTTTAAGTGCTCAAAGAACAAGTCAGTAATAACTTCACAGTAAATATGACTATATTAAGTGGATTCAATCAATTATTTAATGAATTATTAGTTTGGGTGCTTTTACAGAAACAGACTTTTATATAATTTGTGTGAGTATGTGTTCTTCACATTATTACTCAAGGTCCTTTTAGAGAACAAAGTGTTTCAATAATTGAGAATAATTTTATAAAAGGACCTTTGTAAAGCTGCAGAGACTTGGACCTGATTATAGTGGGGAGAACAAAGAGTAATGGCTATTTCATGTAGCTTAACAGGAGACAGGTTTAGCTAATGTAAGTAGGAGCTGTCTCTGTAGGGGAGCAATCCCCAGGGAAAAATCCCCAGGGATAGAATGTTACAATGGACATTTTCTGCAGACACTATCAACATCCATGCTGGCCCTTTTTCTGAGTATAATCCATTTGTGATGAGTCTAAGGCTTTCACGTCCTTGGCATGCCAATGCCCAGCTCACATTCATTAAGACTTCATTCATTCTAGGATCCCATGATAATGTACCACATTTTCTTTATCCTTCAGTTGTGGGACATCTAGGTGTTTCCAGTTTCTGGAAATTATAAGTAAAGCTGCATTTTACATAGCATGGTCAAACCAGTGTCCTTTTGGTAGGATGGGACATCCACTGGGTATATTCTCAAGAGAGGAGCTGAATCTTGACATGATCTTTTCCCAATTTTCTCAGAAGCCAACACATTGATTTTCCATAATGATTATACTAATTTATACTCTCATCAAAAATGGAGGAGTGTTCTCCCTGTTCCACATTCTTGCCAGTAGGGGCTGTCAACTGTGCTTCTTTTTTTTATCTTAGCCATTCTGACAGCTATAAAACACACTCTCAAAGGCATTTTTATTTGCATTTTCCTAATGGGTAAGGATGTTGAATATTTCTCAATCATTTGAAATTTCTGTGTTGAGAATTCTCTACTTAGATCTGCATCCCACTATAAAATTGGATTATATTGGTTGTTGATGTCTAGTTTCTTGAATTCTTTATATATTTTGGATATTAACCCTCTGCCATATGTGGAGTTAGTGAAAAAATTTTCCCTTTCTGTAGGCTGCCTTTTGCCCTAATGATGATGTTCTTTGCTTTACAGTAACTTCTGTTTCATGAGGTCCCATTTATTGATTGTTGATCTTAGTGCCTGTTCTATTGATGTTCTTATAAAGTCATCTCCTGTGTCAGTGTGTTCAAGGTATTCCCCACTTTCTCTGCTATGTTCAGTTTATGTATTTTTGAGTTTAGGTCTTTGATCCACTTGAACTTGAATTTTGTTCAGGGTGATAAATATGGGTCAATTTTCATTCTTCTACACACTGGCGTCCAATTAGAGCAACATTATTTGTTGAAGATGCTTTCTTTTCTCCAATGTGCATTTCTGAGTTCTTTATAAAAACAATCAGACGTCCATATGTCTGTGAATTTACAGCTGGGTCTTTGCTTTGATTCCATTGATCAACCTGTCTGTTTTTATGCCAATACTATCTGGTTTTTAATATTGTTGCTCTGTAGTACAGCTTGAAATCTGGGAGGGCAATACTTGCAGAAATTCTTTTATCATACAGAATACTTTTAGTTTTCCTAGGTTTTTTGTTTTTTTCATATAAAGTTGAAGTGTGTTGTTATTTTGGTGGAAATTGCATGAAATTTGCTGGTTGCTTTTGGTAGGACAGCCAGTTTTACTATGTTGATCCTAAGCCTGAGAAATCTGTCCATCTCCTGATATCTCAAAGATATTTTATATTATTTGAGGCTATTGTAAATGGCATTAGTTTCCTGAATTTTTCTTAGCCCATTTGACATTTATGTATAAGAGGGCTCCCGTTTGTTTCCTTTTTATTTAATCTTGTATCCATCTACTTCACTAATGGTGTTTGTCAGCTTTAGAAGTTAACTGGTGGAGATTTTGGGGTTGCCTTTATATACTGTCATCATATGAGAAAATAGTACTTTGACTTCTTCCTTTCCATTTGAATCCCTTTATCTCCTGTAGTTGTTCTATTGGTCTAGCTAGAACTTCCTTTATATACTGAATAGATATGGAGAGAGTAGACATCCATGTCTTGGTCATGACATTAGTGGAATTACTTTGAGTTTCTATTCGTTTAATTTCATGTTGCCTATAGGCTTGCTACACATTATATTTATTATGTTTACGTATGTCCCTTGTATCCCTAAACTTTCCAAAACTTTCCTCATAAAGTGGTGTTGGATTTCGAAGGCTTTTCCAGCATCTGATGAAATTACCATGTGGTTATTGGGTGAGCTTGCTCTTTTTCTTCTAGAGCTTTTAGATGTACTGTTAAGTAGCTAGTAGATCTCTTTATGTAGGCACTTAGTGCCATGAACTTTCCTCTTAGCACTACTTTCATTGTACACCATAAATTTGGGTATGGTATGTATTCATTTTGATTGAATACTAGAAAACCTTTAATTTCTTTCTTATTTCTGCCATGACAGACCAACCACCCAATAAAAATTTGTTCAGTTTCCATGAGTTTGTAAGTTTTCTATTGTTGCTGTTATTGTTGAAATCCAATTTTATTCTGTAGTGGTCTGACAGAATGCAGGAGCAGAATCTTTAGTTTTAATTAAACACTTAAACTTTAGTTAAGTTTAGAAGTTGATAAAATCTAAGATTCCAAGAATTGTTACATTCAATCTATATCTGTTTTACTCTTGGGAATATTACACTTTATTTTTGATCATGTGGGATATTACTTTTAAATTTATCACCAGCTGTGTATCTTAGCTACAGTTTTGCACTTCTAATCATTTCTTAGTTTTGCTACCATATTAGTCTGTTTTGCAATCTGAAAATAACAAGCCAACAAAATTTAATTTTGTAACAAATATTGAGATACTTAGAATTGTCTAAGATTTTTCTCAAATTATTATTTTAGTATTAACTATCTTATTGGCATAATTTTGTGACCAAGTTATATGAATACCTTTTCCCTTTCACATAGAGATGGTTTCTATGGTAATTTTATGAGTTTAAATGACAAAAGGTATGGCGTTTTTTATGATGGCACATTCTGCTGCTATTGATATAGAAGTTACACACTTGAAGGTTAATGTTTTATCACAATATACTGCTATTTGACCACTCAAGGAAAAAAAAAAACTAATGAGTTGCTTTTAGCTTCAGTTAGTTTCTTCAGGTTTTCTTCACTTTTTTGACCATGTAGAGTAAGTCCGGGTCTAGAAACAGAGTGAAACAGCACAGCATTAAACAGTGTCCTTCGTAATCTGCGGAGTAGACATTTTGTCTTTCTGAGAAGTGGCCCTAGAAGCAGGTCAAGGGCATCTTGCTTAAGAGCCTAATCTAATGTAAAAAATATGCATAACTTATGAATTTTCTTCTTGATCTGAGAAGAAACAAATCAGGTGTTTTTTGCCTCACATATAACATAAAAGTATATGGGATCACTAATGTGGACTTGGCGTGTCTGTCTGAAAGTTTATTACTAAATAACCACATGTGGGGCATAATAATCTCAAAAAATCTTAAAAAATAAGGGTTTTGTTTATTTACTTATTTATTCTAGGAAGTTAGCAGGTAGAATTACATGTTTATCATCCAGAGTTTCCTCCCTGTTTCTCTTTCATTTCACAGATTTTCATTTTCACAAATACTATGTATCCACTGATGTCCATAAAACTTCCAAAGTGTAAATTCTAGTGTTCCAAATTGGCAAATAAATCATTTTTATCATTTTAGCAATCTATTCCTGTATAGCAAGGTACACAAAAAGTTTTGGTTTAAAAAATATAAGTATCCATTTTGTTATCTGTGGGTCAGTAACTGTGGGCCAGTTTGACGTGTGTCCCAGGGTGTCTCATAAGGCTCCAATTTAAGTGTAGGCCTCGCTTATGATATTTTAAGGGTATTCCTAGTGAAGTCTTTACTTCTGTGATTCGTGATCGGATCCAGCCTTTTGTAATGACGAAGTAGGTTGAGTCCTTCTTTGGTTTCCTGCTCTGTAGGCCAGCCTCCCCATTTTGTAGATGACAGCAAGGCAGCCTGTTTCTTGCTGAGATAATGAGAGAAACCAAGTGACGAAATGGCATAGTTGCATGAATCCTCATGTGAAATTTATCAGCTCATCATTTTTACTGTGTTATTTTCCTCAGAACTGAGTAATTTGATCAAATGTCTGTCAGGATGCTACATAGAAACAAGGGGCACAGGACATCTTAGAGGAAGCTGATATATGCATGTTTCTTTCTGGTGAGTCATTAGTTTTTGCAAGTCAGTGTGTCCAAGGTGAGTTGTGTTAAAGTTGCTTCCAATCCTTCTTTTTCCTATGTTCACTCTTTTTTAGATTGTTTATAAGGTGGATTGCATTGACTGATTTTCATATGTTGAACCATCCCTGGATCCCTGGGATGAAGCCTACTTGATCATGGTGTATGATTTTTCTGATGTGTCTTGGATTCAATTTGTCAGTATTTTATTGAGTACTTTTGCATCAATGTTCAATATTAGTTTTTCCATATAAAGTTGAGAATTGTTCTTTCAAGGTCTTTCTTTAAAGACTCAAAGTTCTTTCGATACAGTTCTCTCACTTGTTTGGTTAACATTACCTCAAGGT
Source organism: Mesocricetus auratus (assembly GCF_017639785.1). Taxonomy (NCBI): domain Eukaryota; kingdom Metazoa; phylum Chordata; class Mammalia; order Rodentia; family Cricetidae; genus Mesocricetus; species Mesocricetus auratus. Next base: position 17,708,735 of record NW_024429193.1, read on the forward strand.
ATTTTATGTTGTGTGTGACAATTGTAAAGGGTGATGTTTCTCTGATTTCTTTCTCAGCCCTCTTATCGTCTTTATATAGTAGGGCTACTGATTTTCTTGAGTTGATTTTGTATCCTGCCACTTTGCTGAAGGTGTTAATTAGCTGTAAGAGTTCCCTAGTAGAGTTCTTTGGGTCACTTATGTAAACTATCCTATCATCTGCAAAGAGTGAAAGTTTTACCTCTTAATTTCCAATTTGTATCCATGTTATCTCCTTTTGTTGTGTTATTGCTCTAGCTAGAACTTCGAGTACAATATTGAATAGTTATGGGGAGAGGGGACAACATTGTTTTGTTCCTGATTTTAGAGGAATTGCCTTGAGTTTCTCTCCATTCAGTTTGATGTTGGCTGTTGGTTTGCTGTATATAGCTTTTTTAATGTTTAGGTATGTTCCTGTTATCACAGATCTCTCCAAGACCTTTATTATGAGTGGGCGTTAGATTTTGTCAAAGGCTTTTTCAGCATCTAGTGAGATGATCATGTGATTTTTGTTTCTCAGTTTGTTTTTATGGTGGATTACATTGATAGATTTTTGTATTTTGAACCATCCTTGCACCCCTGGAATGAAGCCTACTTGATCATGGTGGATGAGTTTTCTGATGTGTTCTTGGAAACGATTTGTCAGTATTTTATTGAGTATTTTTGCATCAATGTTCATATGGGAAATTGGTCTGAAGTTCTCTTTCTTACTTGTGTCTTTTTGTGCCTTGGCTATCAATGTTATTGAAGTCTCGTAAAAAGAGTTTGGCGAAGACCCTTCTGCTTCTATTGCATGGAATAATTTGAGGAGAATTGGTATAAGCTGTTCTTTGAATTTCTGGTAAAATTCTGCACTGAAGCCATCTGGCCCTGGGCTTTTTTTGGTTGGAAGACTTTTGATGACTGCTTCTATTTCCTTAGAGAGAGGGTGAGTGGGAGGAATTTGGGTCTAAGATGGGGACCCGGTGCTCACCTCTGCCCTCTGCCCTCTGTGCTCACCCTATCTCAGATCCCCTGGCCTGGGGACCACAGCCAGGATGACTCACCCCCGGACAGACAACCAATCAACCAGGTGCCTGCAGACAGAGCTGGTCCACTTCTGCCCACACTTAGCTCTTCTTTGAATTTCTTGGAAGAACTCTGCAATGTACCCATCTGGCCCTGACCTTTTTTTTGGAAGACCTTTGATGACTTCTTCTATTTTGTTAGGGGTTATAGGTCTATTTAAATTGCTTATCTGTTCTTGATTTAATTTTGTTAAGTAATATTTATCCAGAAAATTGTTCATTTTCATTAAATTTTCAAATTTTGCATAGTACAGCTTTTTCAAAGTATGACCTGATGACTCTCTGGATTTCCCCAGTGTCTGTTACTATGTCCCCCTTTTAATTTCTAATTTTGTTAATTTGCATGTTCTCTCTCTGACTTTTGATTAGGTTGGATAAATGTTTGTCTATCTTGTTGATTTTCTCAAAGTACCAACTCTTTGTTTCATTGATTTTTTTGTCCTGTTTTCTTTGTTTCTACTTTATTGATTTCGGCTCTGAATTTGGTTATTTCCTGGTGTCTAACTCCTCCTGTGTGAGTTTGCTTCTTTTTGTTCTAGAGCTTTCAGGTGTTCTGTTAATTCTCTAGTGTGGCTCTTCTCCAGTTTCTTCATGTAGGCTCTGAATACTGTCTACCTTCCTCTTGAATGTGGGTAATTCTGTTAAATGTACATGATTGATGCTTCCAGGGTCTTTTTGTGTATATATTGTTTCGCATGCATGTAAAATTTAGTTTACTTTTTGTCTGAAGGCAGGTTGATACAAGTTGTGTTACTAGTATAGAGATTTAGGAACCAGAGTAGACTAGTATGTGCAATTCTAGGAGACCCAATGCTTGGTGAACTTACTTGGAAAATCAAAGGCGTCTGTAATTTCTCTTTGACCTGATCTTTGTTATGCTTGTGCATTTATCATTTTTGCAGATGTGCATCATTCTGACTCTGGCTTCTTTTTTTTCTTTTTTACTTTTTTTTGGTTTTACGAGACAGGGTTTCTCTGTACTGTTTTGGAGGCTGTTGGTCCAGCCTGACTCTGGCTTATTTTATGTCACTGTTTTCAGCCTTATGGCATGCATATCTGAGAACTTTTGACCTTCCACGTAGTTGCCTGCCCTCCTGCCTTTAGGTGAGGCTGTGTCTATCTGGAGAGCATAGTGAGCTGGAATATTAATGTGAACAGTGAAAATGAAGAGCCACCAATTTGCACTTTGGCTGTCCTTCAACTGCAGCCATTACTCTTTCAAGTCAAAGGGCTCCAACTTCTCTCTACTTGAACCCCTGCATTTTCAAATAAGGAGAGTCACAGGCATCTTCCAGAACTGTTCCACAATATACAGGGTCTCATAGACATTTTTGAATGAAAATACTACCTAATGATATTTCAGGTGAAATTTTTATTGTTATGATGTGTTAATATTTGGAAGAAGGCTTTGAGTTTGGGTGTAGAAAAGATCAGGTGAATTAGAAATTTGGATTCCACCTACCTCTCTTACTCAGATGTGTTTTTAAACAAGCACTTCATTTTTCTTGCCCTGCTAACAAAATCTGATTCTGTTATGGAAGCTTAATAACATCTTGGAAATTTCTCTTGTCAGAAACAATTATGCAGCAGTTCCTCCTTGTCCAAATGTTTATTTGTCCTTCCCAAAGAACTCTGTAGATTAGTGAGAACTAATGCTGCCCTTATCGCAGGAGATTGCATTTCTGAAAAATAGAATTATGTCTAGAACTTTCCTGCCATGGAAGTCAACTAATCTAATTGCAAGTGCTCTATTGCTTTTCTGGAAACTTTCTCAGAGTTGGAACATATCATAGTCAGCCATCTATGCTTCTCTGGAAGTAATTATTTATACAGTTGTGGCTATGTACGATAATCATGGCTTATACAATTTATACTTTGGCTGTTCTAAATTTTCTGACTAGAAATTCAGCATTGTGCTTACATCTAGTTCTCCAAATTAAAAAAAAATCCAGTCCACTTTTCTGATAGGATGACTTTAGCTTGTAGTCTTTATAAAATATCATTTGTAGAAAGGTTTTCCTGTGATATTAGTTCTTTTTTTTCAGAACCAGGAATTAACCCAAATCTTTCTGCAAGCTAGGAAAAACATCTATCTCTGAGTTACAGCCCTACCTCTATTTCCTATAGTTTTGGCCACGAATTTACTTATGAAGATAGAAGGACTCCAATGATTGTGAGAATACATTTTTAAAAAATAAATTTTCTTTAAATTAGAAATCAATCGTATTTTATATATCAATCCCAGTTACCTGTCCCTCATTTCTGCCCATGACCCCCCATCGACCTACCATCCCAAGCCCCATTCACTCCTCAGGGAGGGTGATATCTTACCTAAGGGATCATCAAATTCTGTCAAGACATTTGGTGCAGTGTCTATGCCCTACCCCATGTATCTAGGCTAAGAAGTACTTTTGTGTACAAGAGATACATCCTGGTTCCACTGCCAGAGGCCCATAGACTTCCTTCTAGCTGACACTAAAGTTCAGTGCACCTGGTTTAGTCCTGTGTTGGTTCTGCAGCTGTCAGAGTGAGGTCCATGAGTTCCCAAGTGCTCAGGTCAGCTGTTTCTATGGTTTTTAATAGCATGGTCTTCACCTCTTTGACATCACTCCTCCCTCTCTAGAACTGGATTGCAGGAGTTCTGCTCAGTGCATATCTGTAGATCTCTGTTTCTACTTCCATCAGCTACTGGATGAAAGTTCTAGGATGGAATTTAAGGTAGTCATCATTCTTATTATAGGGCAAAGGACATTTAAGGTAGCCTCTCCACTATTTGCTTAGAATTCTAGTTGGGGTTATCTTTGTGGCTCTTTGTATAATTCCCTAGTGCCAGATTTCTCTTTAAACCTATGATGGCTCCCTCTCTTGATGTGTCTCTTTTCTTACTCTTCTCTATTCATCTCCTGACTCGCTCTTCCTGACCCTCATGTTCTCCTCCACCCTCTGCTTCTCCCCTCCTCCATCCCCCGTCCCCCATGTGCTCCAATTTGCTCTTGTCCCTTTTCCCTTCACCATGGGACCATGTATGTCTTTCTTAGGGTCCTCCTTGTTTTGTAGTTTCTCTGAAGGTGTGGATTGTAGTCTGGAAATCCTTAGCTCTATGTCTAATATTCATACCGTGTTTGTATTTCTGGGACTGGGTTACCTCACTCAGGAGAGTTTCTTCCAGTTCCATCCATTTGCCTGGGAATTTCAAGATTCCATTAATTTTTCCCATTGAACAGTACTCCATTGTGTAAATGTACTACATTTTATTTATCCATTCTTTGGTTGAGGGACATCAAGGTTACTTTCAAATAATGCTGCTATGAACAGTTGAACAGATGTCCTTGTTGTATGAATGTGCATCCTTTGAGTATATGCCTAAAATTGGAATTGATGAATCTTGAGGTTGGCTGATTACCAATTTCTGGATAAACCTCCATACTGATTTCCAAAGTGGCTGTACAGGTAACATTCCCCTTTTTCCACATGCTTTCCAGCATCCTTGGTGTTTTTTTTTATTTTAGCCATTCTGACAGTAGCAAGAGGGTATCTCAGACTTGCTTCGATTTGCATTTCCTTAATTGCTAAGGATGTTGAGTAATTTCTTAAGTATCTTTCATCTATTTTAGATTCCTCTATTGAGAATTCTCTGTTTAGTTCTGTACCCCACTTTTTAATTGGATTGTGTGTTGTTTTGGTGGTGAGATTCTTGAGTTCTTTATATATTTTGGAGATCAGCTCTCTTTGAGATGTAGGATTGATTACTACATTTTCCCATTCTGTGGGCTGCCATTTTGTCTTGTTGACTGTGTACTTTGCATTACAGAAGCTTCTCAGTTTCAGAGGGTCCCATTTATTAATTGTTGATCTCAGTGTCTGTTTTACTGGTGTATGTTAAAGAAGTATTCTCCTGTGCCAAGTCGTTCAAAGGTACCTCCCACTTTCTCTATCAGTGTGGCATGATTTATGTTGGGGTTTTTGATTCATTTGGACTTAAATTTTGTGCATGGGGATAGATATGAATCTATCTGCAATTTTCTACATGTCTGCATCCAGTTATGCCAGCAGCATTTGTTGAAGATACTTTCTTTTTTCCATTGTATAGTTTTAGGTTCATTGTCAAAAATAAGGTGTTGATATGTGTGTGAATTAATTAATATCACCATCTTCAATTTGATTCCATTGATCTACCTGTGTGTTTTTGTGTGAATAACAAGCTGCTTTCATTGCTGTAGCTCTATAGTAGAGCTTGAAGTCAGGGATGATGATGCTTTCAGAAGTGCCTTTATTGTACAGGGTTGTTTTGTCTATCCTGGGTTTACATAAGTGACCAGAAGAATTCTACCAGGGAGCTTCTATGGCTGCTAAACATATTCAACTAAGTGTCAGGATACTAGATTAACTCAAAAAAATCTGTAGCCCTAATATATTTAGACAATAAGTTTACTGAGAAAGAAATAAGAGAAACATCACCCTTTACAATAGCCATAAACAACAGAAAATATCTTGGGGTAATGGTAACAAAACAGGTGAAAGACCTGTATGACAAGAAGTTTGAGACTTTAAAGAAAGAAATTAAAGAAGACACCAGAAAATGTAAAGATCGCCCGTGATCCTGGATAGGTAAGAACAACATAGTAAAAATGGCAATCTTACCAAAAGCAATCTATAGATTCAATGCAAAATCCCAGCACAATTCTTCACAGACTTTGAAAGGACAATACTCAAGTTTTTATGGAGAATATTATTCTTATAAATTATTCCTAAACGATAAATATTTGCTAGGTTTGCCTGGGTGTTCATGCTGCTCTTACTACATCTTGCTTTTGGAAAACACTCTTTAGATGTCATAACTATCCTGCTCATTTGCCCCATAGCCAAAGCATAACACTTTATTGTTTTTCTTTCCAGGAAATGAGTAAGCATGTCATGGGTATCGATTCATCAGGGTCATTTCAAACATCCACTTTGTTTCAATGCATGTGATTCATGTACAGATGCATTTGCCATTTCTTTTACCCGTCAGTTGTCTGAGATATGCAGTAGATGACTTTTCTGACCCTGTTGCACCATTGATGTGTGGCAGATGGTCTTGGTGAGAGTACTGTCAACTTGAGGGTTTTACTCTACAACACAGCTTTCTTTCAACATTAAGTGAAAATTATAAACCCATTTTACCAATATTTTTACATTTTAGAACTACCAGATTATATAGTCTTTCATATACTTTGTTTTCCATTTCTAACTGGAACAGTTTTGTGGGTTAGGTCAAACTCTTGAGGATTTTCTCAGCATTCCCAGGCCGTGCCATCTGAATTCCCTAGTCAACTTATTCTCACAGTGTTAAATAATACCATTTGAAAATTTTGCCATCTCTTTCACTGAAAAATAGTTGTGCAGTGAGAAGAGACAACTTATTTCTCTCCCAGGCACCAGATTTATCATAAATATATATGTATATATAGGTACCATTGAACTCTGCCTTCTAGCTTGCTTCTGTACCTCCAATATCCTTGCTTCTTTTGAAATACTGAACTTATGTACTTGATCCTACATATTTTCATCTCAAGGGTGTTTTCCCCTCCAAACTTACCTATTAAGAAATTATTTCCATTAACATGAAAACCTAATACACAATTTCCAATGCAAAACAAATGTCATACACATAGTGAATGAGTAGTGACTATTGTCATAGTCAATCTTTCTAGTTTTGCTTCTATCTGATCTGGTGGTGTAAGATTTTTCCTCCAGATACTTGAGAAGAATACATTAAAGTGGTTCAAGGTCAAGGACCTTGAGTCCAGGAACAGCCAGTGCAACTTAGTGAGACTCTGTATGAAAATACAAAATACAAATTAAAATTGGGCTGGGATGTAGTTGAGTGTCTCTTTCCTTGTTTCCTTCCTTCCTTCTTTCCTTCCTTCCTCCTCCTTTTCTCTCTCTCTATCTTTTTGTGTATGTATTTTTATTTGAATTAGAAACAAGTTTGTTTTACATGGCAATCCCAGTTCCCTCCTCCCTCCTCTCCTCACCTGCTGCCCACCGACCCCCTATCCTATTCCCTTTCTGCTACCCAGGGAGGGTGACACCTCCAAGGGGATCTTCAAAGTCTGTCATATCATTTGGAACAGACCCTTGATCCTCCCCAATGTGTCTAGGCTGAGAGAGTGTCCCTATATGTGGAGTGGGCACCCAAAGTTCATTTGTGCACTAGGAATACATGCTGACCCACTACCAGAGGCCCATAGATTTCCTAGACATCAAAAGTGACATCCATGTTCAGGGGGTCTGGAACAGTCCTATGATGGTTCCTAGATATTAGAATGGGGTCCATGAACAACCAATTGTTCAGGTCAGCTCTTTCTGTGGGTTTCTCCAACCTGGTGTTGATCTCTTTGCTCTTCACTCCTCCCTCTCTGCAAATGGATTCCAGGTGTTCATCTCAGTGTTTAGTTGTGGGTGTCTGCTTCAGCTTCCATCAGCTATTGGACGAGGGCTCGAAGGTGGCATATGAGGTAGTTATCAATATCATTATCAGAGAATGAAACTTAAGGTATCATCCCCACTATTGCTTAGTTTCTTAGTTGGGTGTCATCCTTGTACATCTCTGGACATTTCCCTAGTGCCAGATTTCTCTTTAAACCTATAATGACTCCATCTATTATGGTATCTCTTTTCTTGCTCTCATCTATTCTTCCCCTGACTCAAAATTCCTACTCCCTTATGTCCTCCTCTCCTCTCCTCTTCCTTCCTTCTCATTTTCCTAACTCTCTCAGCCCTACCCCAATGCTCCCAATTAGCTCAGGAAATCGTGACAATTTCCCCTTCTCCAGGACACCATGTATGTCTCTCTTAGGGTCTTCTTGTTTCCTAGCTTCTCTGGCAGTGTGAACTGCAGGCTGGTACTCCTTTGCTCTTTGTCTAAAATCCATATATGAGTGAGTACAGGCCATGCTTGCCTTTCTGTGACTAAGTTACCTCACTCAGGATGGTTTCTTCTAGTTCCACCCATTTGCCTGTGCATTTCAAGATTCCATTGTTTTTTCCCCTAGAGTAGTATTCCATTTAAAGGTACCAGATTTTCTCCATCCATTCTTCAGTTGAGGGTCATCTAGGTTGCTTCCAGGGTCTGGCTATTTCAAATAATGTTGCTATGAACATAGATGAACAGATGTCTTTGTTGTATAAATGTGCATCCTTTGGATATATGCCTAAGAGTGGAATTGCTGGGGCTTGTGGTACACCGATTCCCATTTTTCTGAGCAACCACCATACTGATTTCCAAAGTTTACACTCCCACCAGTAATGGAGGAGCATGCTTCTTTCTGCACATCCTCTCCATAATAAGCTGTCATTGGTGGTTTTAGCCATTCTGATAGGAACAAGATGGTATTTCAGAGTTGTTTTGATTTTCATTTCCCTAATAGCTAAGGATGTTGACCACTTTCTTATGTGTCTTTCATCTATTTTAGGTTCCTCTATTGATAATTCTCTGTTTAGTTCTGTATCCCACTTTATAATTGGATTGTGTGGTGTTTTGGTGGCTAGCTTCTTGAGTTCTTTTTGTAGTTTGGAAATCAGCCCTCTGTCAGATGTGGGGTTGGTGAACATCTTTTCCCATTCTGTAGGCTGCCATTTTGTCTGGTTGACTGTGTCCTTTGCCTTACAGAAGCTTCTCAATTTCAAGAGGTCCCATTTATTAATTGTCAATCTCAGTGTCTGTGCTACTAGTGTTATGTTCAAGAAGCAGCCTTCTGTACCAATGCTTTTGAGTGTACCTCCTACTTTCTTTTCTAAGAAGTTCAGTGTGGCTGAATTTATGTTAAGGTCTTTGATCCATTTGGATTCAAGTTTTGTGGATGGGAATAGATAAGGATCTATCTGCAGTCTTCTATATGCCAGCATCTAGTTATGTCAGCACCATTTGTTGAAGATGCTTTCTTTTACCAGTGTATAATTTTAGCTTCTTTGTAAAAAATCAGCTATTCATAGGTGTGTGGGCCCATAATAGTGTTTTCAATTCGATTGATCTACTGGTCTATTTTTGTGTCAATACCAAGCTGTTTTCAGGACTATAGCTGTATAATAGAGCTTGAAGTAAGGGATGGTGATACCTTTTGGAACTTCCTTTATTGTACATGGTTGTTTTAGCTACCCTGGGTTTTTTAGTTTTCATATAAAGTTGAGTGTTTTTCTTTCAAGATCTGTGAATTATTGTACTGTTATTTTGATAGGGATTGCATTGAATCTGTAGATTGTTTTTGGCTAGATTGCCAATTTTATTATCTTGATCCTACCTATCCAAGAATATGGGAGATCTTTCTGGTATATTCTTTGATTTCTTTCTTTAAAAACTCAAATTCTTTTTATATAGGTCTTTCACTTGTCTGGTTAGCATTATCCCAAGGTATTTTATGTTGTTTATAGCAATTGTAAAGTGTAATGTTTCTCTGATTTCTTTCTCAGACGATTTATTGTTTGTATGTAGTAGTATTACTGATTTTTTCAGTTAATCTTATATCCTGTCACTTCGTTGAAGCTGCTTTTCAGCTGTAGGAGTTCCCTGACAGAATTTTTCTGATCATTTATGTAAACTATCATGTCATCTAACAATAGTGAAAGTTTGACTTCTTCTTTTCCAGTTTATATCCCCTTGATCTCATTTTGTTGTCTTATTGCTCTTGCTATAACTTCAAGCACAATATTGAAGAGCTATGGAGAGAACAGACAGCCTTATCTTGTTCCTGATTTTAGAGGAATCACCTTGAGTTTCTCTCTACTTATTTTGATATTGACTGTTGGTTTGCTGTATATTGCCTTTATTATGTTGGGGTATGTCCTGTTATCCCTGAGCTTTCCAGGATCTTTATAATGTAGGGGTGTTGGATTTTGTCAAAAGCTTTTTCAGCATTTAGTGAGATGATCATATGGTTTTTCTTTTGAATTTGTTTATATGGTGGTTTACATTGATGGATTTTTGTATGTTGAACCATTCCTACATCCCTGGGATGAAGCCTACTTGATCACGTTTGATGATTTTTCTGATGTGTTTGTTATTGGATTCTATTTGCCAGTATTTTATTGTATATTTTTGCATCAATGCTCATAAATGATATTTGTCTGTAGTTCTGTTTCTTAGTTGTGTGATTGTGTGGCTTGGCTACCAAGGTTACTAAAGCCTAGTAAAAAGAGTTTGGCAATGACCCTTCTGCTTCTATTGTATGGAATACTTTGAGGAGAATTGGTATTAGCTGTTCTTTGAATTTCTTGTATAATTCTTTACTGAAACTATCTGGCCCTAGGCTTTTTTGTAGGGAGACTTTTAATGAGTGCTTTCATCTTCATAGGGGTTATTGGTCTATTTAAGTAGCTTATGTGTTCTTGATTTAATTTTGGCAAGTGATATCTATCCATAAAATTCCCTTTAGAATTTTTAATTTTGTGGAGTACAGGTTTTCAAAGTATGACCTGATGATTCTCTGGATTTCCTCAGTGTCATTTTTTACGTTCCCCATTTTAAATTTCTGATTTTGTTTATTTGCATGTTCACTCCCTGCCTTTTGGTAATTTGGATAAAGTTTTGTCTATCTTATTAATTTTCTTGAAGAATCAACTCTTCATTACGTTGATTGTATTGGTTTCCTAGTTTCTACTTTACTGACTTCAGCCCTCAACTTGATTATTTCATGACATCTACTCCTCTTGTCATTAATTTGATTATTTTTGTTCTAGAGTTTTCAGTTGTTTTATCGATTCTCTAGGCACTTAGTGCTATGAACTTTCCTCTTAGCACTGCTTTCAAAGTGTCCCATAAGTTTGGGTTTGTTGTGTCTTCCTTCTCATTGAATTCTAGGAAGTCTTTAATTTCTTTTTTTAGTTTTTCCTTCCCACAGGAATTGTGCAGTTGTGTGTTGTTCAATTTCCATTAGATCTTAGGTTTTCTGCAATTTGTGGATTCCTACTTTAATGCATGGTGGTCTTATAAGACACACGGGATTATTCCATTTTTTAAAAACCTGTTGAAGTTTGCCATGTTCCCGAGTATGTGATCCATTTTAGAGAAGGTTCTTTTGTGATTGGATGGAATTTCCTATAGATTTCTGTTAAAGTCAATTGGTTCATAACTTCTTTTAATTCTTTTTTTTTTCTGTGTTAAGTTTTTGTCTGGTAGTCCCGTGTTTTGGTGAGAATGGGGAATTGAAGTTTCCCACTGTTATTGTGTGTGTTTTTATGTGTGATTTGAGTTTTAGTAATGTTTCTTTTATAAATGTGGATGCCATTGTTTTGGTGACATAGATCTTCATAATTGAGGCTTCATCTTGATGGATTTCTTTTGTGATGAATATGAAATGACCTTCTTCATCTCTTTTGATTTATTTTATTTTAAAGTCTAATTTGTTAGATATTAGAATTGCTATCACTGCTTGTTTCTTGGGTCCATTTGATTGGAAAATCTTTTCCCTACCCTTAACTCTAAGGTACTGTCTGTCTTTGAAGTTGAGGTGCATTTCTTGTATGCAGCAGAAGGATGGATTTCTGTCTTCTTATCTATTCTGTTAGGCTTTGTCTTTTTACAAGCTGGTTAAGTCCATTAATATTTAGGGAAATTAATGACCATTGATTGTTCATTCTTGTTTGTTTTGTATTTGTTGTTGGTGGTGGTATTGTGTGTGGATTTCCACACTCTTTTTCTTTTGGCTGTTGGTAAAGTGATATTATCTATTTCCTATTTTCTTGTAAGTTTAGTTAACTTCCATGGGGAGGAGATTTCCTACCAGAATTTCTGCAGGGTTGGATTAGTGAATATATATTATTAAAATCTGTTTTTTTCATGGAATACTGTATTTTCTCCATCTATTGTGATTGAAAGCTTTACTTATTATAGTAATCTGGGATGAAACCATGTTCCCGTAGCATATGTAGAACATTTATCTGGGACCTTCTGGCTTTCAGAGTTTCCATGGATAATTCAGGTGCATTCCAGATAGGTTTGCCTTTATATCTTATTTGGCCTTTTTCCTTTGATGCTGCTAATATTCTTTCTTTCTTCTTTATTTTGGGATTTTTTATTATTATGAGGTGAGGGGACATTTTTGTGGTCTACTGTATTTGATGTTCTGTAAACATTTTGTGCTTTTATTGGCATGTTTGGAAAAGTTTTCTTTTATGATTTTGTTGAATATTTTTTCTGCATCTTTGAGGTGGGTTTCTTCACCTTCTTCTAAATCCATCATTGTTATAGGTTTAGAACCTATCACAGTGTCCCATATTTCCTGGATATTTGGTGTTAGGGATTTGTTGGACTTAAGATTTTCTTTGGTTGATGAATCTATTTCTCCTAGTGTATTTTCATCCCCTGAGATTATCTCTTCCATCTTTTGTATTTTGTTGGTTATGCTTGCATCTGTAGTTCCTGATTGCTTACCCACCTTTTATATTTCTAGTATTATCTCAGTTTCTGTTTTGTTTATTGTCTCCATTTAAGTTTTCAGGTCTTGAACTGTTTCTTTCATCTGTTTGGTTTTTTTTCTTGACTTTCTTTAAGAGATTTATTGATTTCTTGTATTTTTGTTTGTTTTTCTTCCATTTCATTAAGGGAATTTCTCATATCCTACTTGAGGGCTTCTATCATTTCATCTGCATTAAGATCGTCAGGTATTGATGGTTTAGAGTCCCTAGATTCTTGTGGTGTTATGTTTGGTTTTCTGTTGTTGAATGTGTTTTTATATTGTCTTCTTTCCATCCCTGCTTCCAGTGGATGCAGGTGGAGCCTCTTCTTTGCCAGGTGGGTACGGGTCCAAGGTTATTTTCTGGCAGGTACAAGCAGATCCAATACTCAGGTGAGTCTGATCTTACCATGGGGGGAGGTGGGACTAGTACCTGGATGATGGCAGTCTCTGGGTGGGCTGGACTGCCAGGATGGATTCCCCAGTGCACAGCTCAGGCCTCAGGAGGCTCTGAGCAAGGCACCAGAATTTTCTTTCTTTCTTTCTTTCTTTCTTTCTTTCTTTCTTTCTTTCTTTCTTCATTTCCCTATATTTTACAGCTCAATGTTTATTTCTCCTCAATGTTTTAAGCACAACATCCTTATGGATATAGAGAAAGGAGATATTTCTGGGAAACAGGAAAGAACCTAAGAGAGATATGCATGGTACCCCAGAGAAGAGGAATGAGGCAAGATTTTCTGAACAGATTGGGAACATGGCGAGGGGTTGGGAGTAGTGGGAACTGTGGAGAAGAGAGGGGGAGAAGAGGAAGAGAAAGTCATGGGGGAACAGGAAGGTTGAGTGGGGGGTACAATAGGGGGAAGACGGAATCATAGGTTAGAAGACAGATCTTGCACCAGTGAGACCTCTAGTGATCTAAAGGGATGACACCAACTGGCAAGCTAAGCAATAGTGGAGAGACCACCTTGAATGCCCATTCCTGATAATGAACTTGATGTCTATAACCATCCTGGAGCCTTCATCCAGGGACTGATGGAAGCAGAGGCAAACACCCACAGTTAAACACTGAGGTGAAACCATGGAACCCAGTAACACAGAGAGAGGAGCAATGAGCAAATTGGCAAAGAATCGGCTGGCAAAACCAGCAGAGACAGCTGATCTGAACAGGGGAGAGCTCTTGGACCTCAGACAGACAGCTGGGAAGCCATCATGGGATTGATCCAGACCCCCAGAGTATGAGAGTCAGTGAGGAGGCTTGGGCAACCTATGGGTCCCTGGGCAGTGGATCAGTGTTTATTCCTGGTGTACAAATGAACTTCGTGTGTCTCTAACACAAAGAGGGATTGCTCTCTAAGCCTGGACTCTTACGGTAGTGCCTGGACACTGCCCTGAGTGAAATGACAGATTCTAGATATCCCCTATGTGGAAGGAAGTGGCAAGAGCGTGGGAGGCTGGAGGGGATGGTGGGGGATGAGGGAGGAGAGGAGGGAGAGGGAACTGGGATTGACATGTGAAGCAAGCTATTTAAAATTAAAATAATAAAATAAAATAAAGGAATTTTAATGTTCTAATGCAGCAAAAGTTTCCTACATTTACCCTCTCTGAAAGCTCAGTATCAAAATTAACTTTTGTATACCATTAGGTGGATGTTGTTACTATTTAATTTTAAACATATCTTTGTGACTGAGTATGGGTGCGAAATGCCACATTATATGTATAGATGGCAAAGTTTAACCTCAGGTATTTGTCCTTGCTTTCCATCCTCAGAGAGGTTCTCTTTGTTGCTAGTTGCTTCTTAAACAGGCTGACCAGTCTTTGAATTCTTCTCCCTGCTTCCCATCTCACTGTAGAAACACTGAGATTACAAATATGTGGTTTAGGTAGGTTCCTGTGAATCCAACTCTTGTCTTCATGCTTGTTTGACTATCACTTCAGTCAGTGGTCCCTTTTCTAACCCTAACCCATTTTTTTTTGGTTTTTATGAGACAGGGTTTCTCTGTATTGTTTTGGAGGCTGTCAGTCCAGCCCGGCCTCAATCTGCCTGCCTCTGCCTCCCAAGTGCTGGGATTAAAGGCGAGTGCCAGCACAGCCCGGCGGCCCCTAACCCATTTTTACTAATACATACAATCATTCAGATCCACTCAGATTTTGTGATCACTCAAGAAAGTGAATCATTATTCTGGTATAGCGGGCAAAGAACGACAACTACCTATAGAGCCAGAAAAATGGCCAAGTTTTAGTTGTGTGTCATTTCAAAATATGTTCTCCTTGGCATGGACGAACTATGTACTGACATTCCATGTGAACTCATTTTCTGGAATCTGAGGAAAGTTTCTTTTTGGGCCACTACTGATTAAAACTAACTTGTTTTGGGCTCTTCCAAGTTGCATTTCATGACACCATTATCAGTACTTAATGTGGATTATGTAGTTTAATCCTCACAACATTTCCTTTAATTCTCGAAAAATTTATACCACAGATAAAGACTATGAAGTTCATAACAGTTAGTTAAAATGCCTCAAGCCTCTCAGTTGGTAAGTAGTGGAATTGAGCCTTAAAGCCAGGGTGGCTGATAAAAAGCTCCAGACCCCATAATCATATAAAGGACGAATTCTCCCAAAGCTGAGTAGAGCCACAGAGAGTAAACTATAGTGTGAGTAAATGAGTGTTGTTGGTTCTCCTTTTCTTGTTCTATTAAAGTCAGTGGTAGAATTAAATTTTGAGATCTCTATAAACTTGATCATTTCCCAATTCTTCACCATATAGCTTCCAAGTAACTATCCCATGTCTCAGAGCTCAAATTGCTTCAAGGGAAGGATTACATAGGATACACAAACAATATCCCCACCTTTAGCCTTTTCAATATCTCAATTGAGTGTCAAATTCATGAGAAAGATACTGACTCATTTGCGATAGGATTCCTGGTAAATTAGAGTATTGGTTTTTGAGTTTCGGGTGGTTAGACACTTAGGCCATGAATGAAGTGTATATTCTTAACAATGTATTTAAATGGAGATGATCAACACTCACTTAGAAATTAGAGTAGTCTGGCCAGAGAAAAAAAATAGCACATGAAGCAGCTAGGTTAGAGTCGTCAAGTCGCTGAAAAAGGCTCTGATAAATATCGTCCTGGATCTGTAATTCTAGGAGGGGGAGGAGAAGGCAGTAAGTGATCAAAAACCTGAGTAACCCTATATGGATCATGGACAGGAAGGGCAGTGAAAATATCTGCATGGGGGTCCATCAACATTTTAGAAGATACTCATAGAAAGAAGGTGTTTATGCAGTTAGTATACAGAGTATATTTTCCTCCAGGGGAGAATTAGAAGGCTTGAGGCATTTCCAGATTTTTTTTGTCTGAAATTAAGTCAATGTGGAAGAATATCATATTTTTCTTGCACTATCACAGTGTGTGAAATGCACAATAGAAACTTTAATCATGGAGTAGGCTTGTGTCATCACAGACAAAGCATCCAACCAGAGGAAACAGGATACATGAGTGGAATAACTAGTTGCTAAAAAGAAACAGAGAAAAATCAGCTGCTATGAAGGTTATGACCCAGACTAGGTTTAGAGAAATGAACTTTGTATGGAAGAATGACTTCAGTATGTTTCATCTCTTCTGTTAGTTACTTTTCTCATCACTGTGGTCAGATACATCTGACAAAGATTCTTTTTTATTTATTTCTTTTTTATTACTTTAATTTTAAATAGCTTGCTTCACATGTCAATCCCAGTTCCCTCTCCCTCCCCTCCTCCTCCACCCCCCAACATCTCCCCCAGCCTCCCACCCTATCCCCACTTCCTTCCACATAGGGTATAGCTAGAGTCTGTCATTTCACTCAGGGCAGGGTCCAGGTACGCCCCTAAAAGTCCAGGCTGAGAGAGCATCCCTCTTTGTGATTCTTGATTGAGGGGAAATTTATTGTGGGTTGCAATTTTAAGGATTACTTCTTTTTTCCCTTTATTTCCTTTTTTCTTTAGATAGAATAATTTTACATATCAATCCCCCCCAGTTCCCTCAACCATCCCATCCTCCCATGCTGCCAACCAAACCCCCAACCCACACTCCAACAACTCCCCAAGGTAGGTGAGCCCTTCCGAGGGAGATCATAAATGTCTGTCACATCATTAGAGAGAGTGCCTAGGCCCTCCTTCATGTATCTGGGCTGAAATGGTATCCCTCCATAGGGAATGGGCTACTGAAATCCATTTGTGCACTAGGAATAAATACTAGCTTCATTATTAGAGGTCCCATAGACTGCCCAGAGCCACTCACTGGCACCCACATTCAAAGGGTTTGCTTCAGTTCAATGCTGGTTCCCAGCTTTACAAGTGGGGTCCCTGTGTTCTCACAGGGTCATCTCAGCTGGTTCTGTAGGTATCTCCAGCATGGTCTTGACTCCTTTGCTCATCCCTTCTCCATCTCCACAATTGATTCCAGGAGTATGGTTCAGTGCTTAGTTGTGGGTGCCTGCTTCTGCTTCCATCAGCCACTGTATGAAGGCTCTAAGATGGCAATTAAAGTAGTTATCAATCTCATTATAGGAAAAGGGCAGTAAAGGCAGCCACTTGACTACTGCCTAGCTTCTTAGTTGGGGTCACCTTTGTGGATCTCTGAACATTTCCGTAGTGCCAGATTTCCCTTTAAACCTTTGCTGGATCCCTCTATTAAGGTATCTATTTTCTTGCTCTCTTATATTCCTCCCCTGTCTCAGTCTTCTCAACCCCGTCCTCTTCTCTACTTCTCTTTTTCCTCCCTCCCGTCTACCAATTTGCTCAGGAATTCTTGTCCCTTTCTCCTTCTTCAGGGGACCATGTAGTTTTCTCTTAGGGTCTTCCTTGTTTCCTACTTTCTGTGAAGGATAACATACCATGCTTGTCTTTCTGTGACTGGGTTACCTCACTCAGGCTGGTTTCTTCCAGATACATACATTTGCATGGGAATTTCAATATTCCATTGTTTTTTCCTCTGAATAGTACTACATAAAGTAAATGTGCCACATTTTCTTTATCCATTCTTTTGCTGAGGGGCACCTAGGTTGCTTCTAGGTTCTGACTATTACAAATAATACTTCTATGAACATAGTTGAACATATGTCCTTGCTGTATGAAAGTGTATCCTTTGGTTATATGCCCAAGAGTGGAATGGCTTTTTCATGAGGCAGACTGATTCCCATTTTCCTGAGAAACTGCCATACTGATTTCCAAAGCAGCTGGATCAGTTTGCATTCCTCCCACCAATGGAGGAGTGTTCCCCTTTCTCCACATCCCCTGCACAAGAAACTGCCATTGATGTTTTTGATTTTAGACATTCTGGCCAGTGTAAAATGGTACCTCAGAGCTGTTTTGATTTGCATTTCCCTGATGGCTAAGGCTGTTGAACACTTTCAGTGTCTTTCAGCCCTTTTGGATTCCTCTATTGAGAATTCTCTGTTTAGTTCTGTACCCCTCTTTTTTACTGAATTGTGTGGTGTTTTGGTGACTAACTTCTTGAATTCTTTGTAAATTTTGGAGATCATCCCTCTGTTTGATGGGGATTTGGTAAATATCTTTTTCCCATATTCTTGTTGAATATGTCCTTTGCATTTATAGAAATTTCTCAGTTTCAGGAGGCCCCATTTATTAATTGTCAATATCAGTATTTGTGTTAGTGGAGTTATGTTCATGAAGTGATCTTCTGTACTAGTTCATTCAAGGGTACCTCCCACTTTCTCTTCTAAGAGGTTCAGTGTGAATGGATTTATGTTTAGGTCTTTGATCCATTTGCTCACACCCATATTCCCCTGACTCCTCTGAGATTCATCTCTACCCATCTAAGCTGATCTCTATCCTTCTAGGTTTTGGCCTAGGTATGAGTTCCAACTAGTTAATCAGGTACTAATATCAACCAGAAAGTGGTTATTTACTCCTATGATATTTGCACCTCTATTGTACCAGTGGCTCTATCTCCACAGATCAGTCCCCATAGTTTTCAGGGTTCACAGGTGGGCAATATTGGTGCTTCCTTGTGTTCTCTGGTAGTGTATGCATCACCTTTCAATATTATAGAACCCAGTCAGTAGGGATGATGCTTCCAGGTGACTGCCAGCATGATTTCTCCATGGTCTTTGGTGTCTTCAGTATTAGGGCATTACCAACAGGTTCTGGAGGGAAACCAGAAGAATCAGCAGTAACCTAAAACCTTTTGGTAGTATCTGATAGCTCATCTGTCATGTTTATAAAGTAGGTATACAAACCAAAGCTCGCTGACAATAACATGTGAAGAAATATAGTGTAAAATCAGTTTGCTGTATGCCCAGTTATTATTATATTTTAATTTTTGTGTTTGTGTGTGTGCGAGTTCCAGAGATAAAACTCAAGACTTAGTCTTGGTGACAAGTGCCTTTTCCTGCTGAACCATCTCACTGGCTCTGACACAATAATGTCACTGATTTTGAAAAATGAAAGCAGATATCATGCTGATTTGGTGGATGTGTTTGTTTATTTTCACCTGAGTATTTGGCTGAACATTTGATAACACATGACGATTGTAGAACATCTTCAATGTTCTGTAGAGTCGAGGTACATTTTGGTTTTATAATCATCAGTTCTGAGAATGTTGATTCACAGAACTATGTAGTACAAAATTGAAGAAGTAAGTTTAATATCCTTTTAGAAATTGTAGTAAATTCTCTCCTAATTCATTTTAGTGAATTTTTTTACATCTCAAATAGCAATGTATAAAACCAAACATTCTAAAACAATGCAATCCAAAGGTATACTAGTCTGATTCTTATAAGGTAAGGAATTGAGGCAAGGAAATATTAAATGTGTCTTTGATATAAATACCCAGTATATTTCCAGAAAAGTAGAATATTTTGTATGCGTGGCAAAATTGATAGAACTCATAAAACCAAACTCAATTATTGAATTTTAGCCACTGTGTTTCAGGAAGCAGTTGCTGTCTTGCATGGGTCGAAGGCAGAAGTAGCACAAATGTGTAGGCTGCCTATAGATTGGAGTTCTGAGATGAAGTGTAGGTGAATGAGACTGGAAACACCTTTGGGTCAGTAAGCATTTGATTTTGAGCTAAGTACTATTCACTTTGTGTTCAGAAACCTTTCTGTACCCAAATTATTATTAATACCCACATTGGGCCACATGACCCCAAAGATGTAGGAAGTGGAGATTAGATTTGTGCAGAAGATTGGCTGCTAGGAATACTCCTGGGTTACCTATATGTTATTGGCCTGTTTACTTACAGGGTCACTGTGTTAATAAATTAAGACTGCCACACAATTTTCCCCAACATATTTTTCCCAAGTAAAAAATGGATTTGGAAGCCAAGAGCATATCCTGTCATTGAGTAGATATTTCAAAATTTCCACAAGACACTTATCTTCATGTTGTGTCATCTAAATGTTCAGTGTCCATATCTATCTCCAAAAGGCCTGGGAACTGGTTTTTCAGCTCCAAGTGAGGTTTTGTTATCAAGAAAGGGGCCTACAAATACCTGCTTGAAAAGTTTCTAGTTTCAACAGAAAATGGTTATAATAAAAATCGAAGGGGCTGAAATAAATCCAGTTCTCTTTTTAAGAAGGCTGAGAATCTTTTCCAGATTCGGGAAGCTCTGTTATAGTTTATGTTATGAGTAAGTGAAGTGAGGTCAGTTAGAATGAGTAGCAGTAGCCATGCACTGTCTTCCCCACACTCCTTGCTGGTCAGCAAATAACTTCTCATTCAAAGAGTTTCATTTCTACTAAATCTTCAAGAGGAATTCACCGAAACATGCTCAAAATGCTTAAGCAGTTTGCATGATGTAAATATTTAAAACAAATATATCCAATTATATAAACACTGACTGTCTCATGTTTCTTGTAAATCAATCCAAACATATAAACATCCCACTGCGGGCAGTGAAAGGCCAGCTATCTTTGGTCAAATGTATTTAGAATATCCCTAGATGCTGTGGAAATAGTTTGGAAAATGTTTCTTCCTTTCTGCTAAGTCCTTTGTCATTGTGTAATCTTTTAAATGTGAACATAATCTTACTAAGATTAAATGTGTCCATTAAACCTTCACCCATATAAATACATTTTTCTCACTGAACATATTTTAAACTGTTGAAAATATTCTGACATATCAGATATTATTTTGTATTTAATTATATTTTATTTTAATTAAATAACACTCTCCTCATAAAATATCTTGTGTAGTATGTAGAAACCTACTTTTAACTCAGTTTTCTTGTATTCTTTTTTTAGTTAAATTTAGAAATTTCTGCTTAACTTCTCATCTCAAACAGGAGCATTTGTCAAAACCGTCATTTTGGACAACAGTGGTTGGTTGAGGTAATGGTCCCTCATAGTATCACATTATGGAAATGAAAACTATAAACCAAGCAATGATCAATGATGAATCATCTACAGAAGTAGACACTGAGGACTTGGAATGTGATATACTTTAAAATGATTGGTGGTTACTTCTACAACCATTGAAGAGGATACAGATTTCACAGACATTAAACATCATATCTGAAGACACAAAACTTCAAATAACCTAATATATATCTAGAAGTACCAGGCATGTGTTTGATTTTATGAACGTAGAGGATCAACAATTACATTAAATAACATTCACTTGGAGGTCTGGGGACCATGTTGCATACAAGAATACATGTCAAAGTGCCTATGAGTGTTCTGAAGTTTTAAGCATCTGGTTAGGTACACTGTTCATAGATTTTATCAGATTATTTCATGTAATGTTACTGACTGCTAACAATCCAAGACCTAGAAAAGTCAATAAATAGTCATAACAAACAAGTAACTTATTTACTCTTACATTGGTTCAACTATTGTTTTATACTTCCATTGCTGCCCCGACTGTGTGAGAGATGTTGCAGTGTCATTGCACATACATCACAGGTGACAAAGCTTATCTAGTTGTATGATGATGTCTCCGTTATCACACTAATTCAATTTGTGTTTTGGGGAAACTTGGCTATAAGTTTTAAGTTTAGTTTTTCCCCAGTATCCAAAAGAATGTTTTAATTGGGAATAGAGTATGGGAGGAGGTGCCCCTGCATCTCGACTTGCAAGTAGAAACTTGAGAATCTTTTAAAATGAGCAGTCATTACAACACCTTGATAGCCATTGGCAGAGAGAGCTTTAAAGTAGTGACAAACAGCACATGTCTGCAATTCAGTAAAGTGAATTTAGCAATAATAAATCATTCCTGTTATCTTAGGATTTGCAATATTGTGGAGGATTGCAAAAATTTCCATCCAGTTTTATTATTTCGTGATTTCTAGCCCAGTGTGGTCTAAACAGTTAGCTGCTGTCTCAGGATCCTAACCTAACCAAACAAAACCAAAAACAAGAAACTTGGAAAAACTATTAAACCCACTGGTAAATAATAAGCTAGCAAACCACCCTGTGAGTACTCTGAATATTTTGGACTTTAACAAATGCCCTAAAAACTGTGTGTGTGTGTGTGTGTGTGTGTGTGTGTGTGTGTGTGTGTGTGTGTGTGTGTGTGCGCCTCAGGGAACATTTGACTGTATTCGGAAGCACTCCAGGAGTTTGTATGTGGGCAGGCACAGATGGCTGGGGCCATATGGGCCTGTGGACTTCAAGGATAATCATGTACTAATAAACTGTCTGAGATAATGTCTTCCATCCAAAACCTCCTACTCAGTGCATGCTCCCCCTTCAAGCCCCAGCATCTAAGTCATTTTGTACTGAGAGCTCTGAACTTTCCCCATAGGAAGATGAAATACAAAGATATGTGGAAAAATTCTGGGAAAACAGTAAATTGTTGCAGATGCTGTTCTCATAAACAATGTTGATGAGCACAGAAAGTTCTAGAGCCATTCATGTGCCATGGTGGAGTTATCATCTTACTTTTGAATATTAATGAAATTTTTCAATTTTAGTTTTCAGGAAGATGATTACTAAAATTTGGCTGGAAATATCCGACGTTGCAATAATAAAAAGGGCCAGAAAGTATTTCCAATATTGGATCAGTCTGAAGCTGTTCCCTTGTTAAAGAAGATACTATGAGATGACTCATTTCCCAAAAAAACTTCTATAATTTTGATCAGGCTGAAAGCAGACATGAAAGATAATTTTTAAATGGTATTTTATGATATTTGGCATTGATTCAATTGTGCAAAATGGGAGAAAATCAGGATGACATGATTATAAGTGTTTGCTAAGTGGTGCATAAAGGATGTTGTATCTACAAATACATACCATGGAGGGTAATCTGTCTCAGTTTTATGGTCAAACTGACATTCCGTTTTCTGCCATATTTTAATCTATCTTTGCTTTGCCATATAAAATTGGTCTTCCAAAGTCTTTGTTTCATAGAAAGATGCCTTCCCTTGTGTCCTTGTACACTCCAGTGAATTTCAACTGTAAGTCTCTGTCTTTCACAATCTCCTGAAGGATGAGATAGGGGGTGAACTAGACACCTGTAATTGTCAATTTAAGATGGGACTTGAGTCATTGATAACCATCAGCAGATAGTTTCCCTGCTCCTGGGGTGAGATGAGTTTGTAGCATCCTTTATGGAGTGTCCCCAAGTCCACAGCTCAGCTGAGCTATCTACTATACTGTGGCAATTGCCTTGGGAATCTGCTCATCAAAATCCTTTAGTAAGTCCTTCCCTGGCTCACTTCACTCCCTTCTTAGACTTTCTGGCCATTTTCCAAAACCTATTACACCCAAGCCATTTTCTTCAACTAGTCTCCTAAAAAGAGCTCGACATAAGATCTTAAGCATAGGAAATAATTAAAGGAAGCAGAAGCATTGCGGCTAGCAGCACAGGTGATGTTCATTCATTCATTCATCATTCATTCACTGACCTTCAGTGTGCTAATGTAGACATTTTTAATGATAACTAATGCTTTCCACATATTAAAGGGGCGATCTCAGTGAGACATCAGGACTTTTCAAAGATGTGAGAATTGAGGGTTTTTTTTTCTGTTCTAGGAACCAATTCCAAGGGGACACAATGAAATCAATATTTACAAATTCTTATTTGAAAATGAAAGTGTGTTAAAAGTCAGCATATTCTATGACTGTCCTTTATATTTCATGGCAGAGGTACTCTCTATGTTCCTGGTATGGAAGTTATTAGTGAATTCTTTTACTGTGAATTGCTTGAGTTTAAGTATGCTAACTGCAAGGTGTTATGTTCTCCTTTCTTAGCATTTAAAAAACATCACAGTTTTGTTTAAAGTGGTGTGTAGGAAGGCTTCAGAAACACATTTTATTCCCATTCTTTGTTCTGTTCCCTTAGTTCCATCTGGTGTAAGGGAGAGCCTTCCTAATTGACATTAATGACTGGGAAATCCACTGAAAAGTACCAAGTTCACAGCTTAGCCAACAGGATTAGAAAAATCAAGGGATCTGCATTAAACTAGTATATCTGTAAAGAACTGAGAAAAGAATTAGAACATGTTATTAGAGCTTAATATTTTAATACATAAGATGTTTTATAGGAATTGACTATGCTACTAGGAAGTCCTGAAACACTCTATTTTGTGGGAGAATTTAGTTGCACTCCTAAGGGAAAATGCCCTCATGGTTTACACATTTTCTGAACGCTACCCTGCCCCATTCTAGAGGACTAGGACTAAGTAGAATCGGCTCTGAAGACTCTCAAAGGTTAGTTAGTGTCATTGTTCTGGTACAGGGAACATACAGAAATTGTTTGTGTATGTGTGTCTCTTTATGTTGTGCCTTATTGCTTTATAATAACACTGCTTATGTTAATGGAAATTTTGTGGTTTGTAAACATTTTAAATGTCAGTTATCAGGGCTCTTAACATTTATTATTCTCAGACCCCATTCTGCTGCTATCCTTGCTCTTTATCAGGCAGCAAAATCTCTTCCTCCCAC
Source organism: Mesocricetus auratus (assembly GCF_017639785.1). Classification (NCBI taxonomy): domain Eukaryota; kingdom Metazoa; phylum Chordata; class Mammalia; order Rodentia; family Cricetidae; genus Mesocricetus; species Mesocricetus auratus. The sequence continues at coordinate 17,733,140 of NW_024429193.1, forward strand.
ACTCCAGTATAAACAGTTTAACACACATAACTCATGTACGCATGCAACTTTTTTAGGTCCAACTGTGTGTGTCTTCTCCATCCTTCAGGAATTCATTCAAGTGTGGAGGAAGGAAGGGAGGAGAGAGAAAATGAATGTTGGGAAGAGAGTCAAAGCACAGACATTTTAGAGTTTCTTTTTTACTAAGTTGAAGTATTACAATATACAATATGATGCACAGTATTGCACTTTTAGTGATTGTTAACTTCTTTAACATTAAGATCATGTTCAGTATATCATTTTCTGCTTTGGAAATTATTGTTGTGACTTATTTACTGTTCTCAGTAACGAAACCAAAGGTTAATGTCTCTAACCTCACTCTGACAGAGTGAAAAGCCAGGAGGTGCAGTGTTCCAGGCATAGGTAGCCAAGAAGTAACCCTATACTCATTAAACATGGAGGCAGCGCTGCACAGGACAACGGCTCTCAGGTGCTGGCTCTGATACTTCTTGAAACAACAAAGCCCAAAGATGTATATCTAAGTGCAATTCAGGCATGAAGATTAATCTCATGTGTTGATGTAAAACAACAGGAAGCCATTGGAAACACTCACTACTTTTCAGGATATAGGTTTCCTCCACTTAGGAGCTCTTAATGTACATTTAACTCTTTAAAATGACATATCCTTTAGGTTAGGGTTGCAGCTCGTTGGCGGACTGCTTTCTCTAGCACGTAAAAGGCCTTATGCTTAAAAGGGATGGGTTACCCTTAAAAAGTGACATTGAACCAGGCAGAGATGATGCATGTCTTTATTCGTAGCACTTGGGAAGGAGAGGCAGGTGGATCTTTGTGAGCTCAAGGCAAGCCTGTTTTGCAGAGTGCGTTCCAGGACAGGTTCCTAATCTACACAGAGAAACCCTGTCTCAAAATACAAAAAGAAATAAACAAATAAATAAGAATAAAAGTGACATTGAAACAAACAAAATAATTATGAAACTTAGCCCAAGCATGTTTGCAATTCTATTAGCACAAGGTATTGCACAAGCTTAGAAAGAAAACAGGATGGAATGGAAATACCTGACACAATTGTACTTTTCTTTCCTTACTGCAAGTTTTACAATCAGGATCTCCTGACCTTTCCCCTGCTTACCTTTCCCACGCCCATTGCCTTGCTTGGAGGGGATCAGAAGAGACCAGTGTTGTCCTACATGCCCTTTTGTTGTCATTTCTTTAGAGTTGCCTCTAATTTTTTTCCTACAGTTTTTAAACACTGCCAGAACGTTTATTTAAAGATTCGACTGTGATGAGATTGTGCTAAAATATGAAGTTCCAGGAGGATTTTGATGATGAAATGTAAGTGATTCTGTCACTGAATGGGTTATGGCTGTAATACCTAGAAACCAATAGCTCTTTCATGCAAATAAGTGTGCTTCGATTTATTAAAACTTATCCAGAGAGGAACGTTGAAAAAAATCATTCCTTCCGATGATTCAAAGAAAAATGCAAACAAAATGTAACCAAAAGTAACCATATCTTGAACATTTAGTGTATGCAAAGCTCTATAACACTGGGAAAAATCAACGTGCATATTTATTTATTTATTTCAGCCCCGACTATATCCACTTCAGAGAATCAGGCCCTTGTTGTTGAGTTTATGTGGTGTCTCCATACAGGAAGACTTGCTTTTGTAAGCTCTCATCAGAGTGCTTGTCTGCCTGTGGTAGCACTGAATTCAGTCAGAGACCAAAGAAGGTTCACTGAAGCAGCCTTTACAACTATGGTGGAAAAAAGAAGCTGGCATGCCTATCATTAAAAGAAAATGTGTTTGAGCTCATGTCCACACACACACACACACACACACACACACACACACACACACCTATAGTGAATGGAGGGAAGAACTGCTTGTCCTGTGTTTGCATGGAGAAACCCTCTCTGGGCATGAGTAGATCAGGTCCTGAAGGATGGGAATGATGGTGAGTACTGTTTTGATATTCCTGTCTGTCATTGAAAAAGCAGTCATTTCTGGGAAGTGGAGAGGCATTTCTCAGCAGTCACCATAATGTTTACCCTCAGGGACTCAGCTCAACAACTTCAGCAACCAAATTGGCTTAAAGACATTTCATCTCCAAAGGTCTCTGTCATGTTCAAAAAGAGCAAATCATCCTTAATCTGCAGTTTAAATTGAAAGTGAAAGACAGTAGATATTAACCTGAGGTCTCCACTCCAGTCACATCCCACAACCGCATTCAAGTGCCCTGCTGGAATGACAGTCTATAACAGCATGCTGGCACTTCTGATCTAAAATATTAATCATTCTCTTTGTAGACCGTCAAGATGGCTCACATGTGACAAAACATTCTAAAAAGCACAGGGGATAATAAGCACATTCCATATGAGCCCTGGAAAATGATTTATGCAGTGGGGAAAATATTCAGACTAGGAGAGCAACTATGTAATTATTATAGCATTGGAATCCTCTGTATTTATGCATGATGTAAGTCCTTCTGCCACTTCAACCCGGTAATGTGGGCTTCAAATGTAGCAATATTAACATGCACATTTCTTTTTGCTTTGAGTTGACATATTAACACTTAGTAATGTACACCCAAACTTGAAGAATGAATAAAAAAAGACTGAGAAAATAAAGAATTTCATTTCTGGTCCTGGGTAATTAGTTTGAACTCATCAAGTCTTAATATTCTACTTACTCTGTTAAGCTCTATTGTTTATTTATTTTAACTAGCCATTAATGCTTAAATAAGGACTGTGTTCAAGATATGAGACCAGTGATTCTGAGACCTCATGGACTTATAACTTAGTCATGGCAGAACATACCACATAGGACCCTGAAATGTGATGCTCACTGAATAGTGTTCTACTTGATGACCTCTGCATGCTCTAGCTCTTAGTAACTTGCAGTATTGAAATGAAAACACAGGACTTAGGTGAACCTTTGTCAAGTGGTTGTAAAGACAGAGTATCCCGATTCTAAAAATTGAAAAACAGAATGTTCCAAAGTCTGAAAGATTTGAATATCTCCATTACACCAACGTAAAAATACAGCACCATAAAAGTTTGTTTCCTGAACAAACTCATTTAAAATGTATAAAATTGCTTTTGGGTTGTGTTTATATAGTATCTATGAAATTTTGTATTTAACTTGGGTCCCATCCCTAAGATATCTTATCATGTTTATAAAGCTAATCCAAATATGTGATATTTTATAAAATTTGCAACAATTTTAGTTTTAGTTATTTTGGATATTGGATCGGTACTTAAAAAATTCCTCAGTTTCTCTGAGATCTCTCTGTGAAAGCACATGTTGTAAAACAACTCTACAAAGGTACTTTGGATACTCAGTATTGTGATGCTCTTGCTACAGTCTCTGTTCTCCATGACATTCTCTTCATAATTGCAAAGGTACCTCCTGAATGTAGACGGGTACAAAGTGGTGGCAAGGCTGGCTATCTCAGGTAGTATCCACCACTTACAGCAAAGTACCTGTGAAATGACAGGAGCTTGGCAGATGAGACATCTCAGCTCATAACAGCCTATCCATTGTTTATGGTGCCCCACATACAGCTTCCCTCTGCCCCTGAGTTTCTGAGCTCCTTACTGCTGTATTGTTTTACATTACCCTTCTCTTTGTCAGGATGCTAAAATCACACATTTCGAGACTACCTCACCATGCAGACAACTTCCTTCTCGGTGGACTCTTGCTCTACATGCAGACTCTGTATGTCGTCTTTCAGGCCAAAGCAATGACTTTGCCTGACAAGCCTTGTCTATACATATGTGTAGGAGTCAGGTGGGTAAGAGGCATGCCTTCCATAGACCAAAGCCATTGCATTTCAAGGCAATTGTCTGGCTTCTCTCGAAGGAGATGTAGCTGAGGACTCATTCTACCGATCTACATCTTGAGATTACCTACTCCTGTGTACATCTATATGCCTTTCTCAGAAACCTCCTTTGGAAGGCCTTATCTACCAGGGACCTGGATAAGCATGCACATGGGCTCAATAACTTTTCCTTTTCCTTGCCCTTGACCCTGCAATATGCATTGATGATGAGGCAGGAACCTTTGGGGTAGTACTATCAGAAATGAGATGATTCTTTAATCTGCTTTCATCCTCCCTGTGCCAATCGGTGGTGGACACAGAGTATAGGTGAGTGGCATTTGTTTTTTTTCAATATTGGTTGGAAATGAATATAGTCTTGATCTTGACTTCCATATTCAGTTTAGCTAATTCCTTTGATAACCACCCCTGCACCTGAATCCTGTTTGGAATTGTCATCTATATGTATAAAGTTAGGTAACAGCTGCCATTTTCTGACTTCAGTGAAAGCTTTGTAGATCCAGGATCCTTGTCTGCACTCTCCCTTACTACATCTGCAGTACCAGCAAGAGTAGCTGCATGTATTATTTCTTTAATAAAAGTATAAACATATTAAAAATAAGCTACAAACCTGTTAAAATTTTTATCTTTGTTCTTCCCATTAGAAATAAACACACATCATGCTTTTCACAGGCCATTGAATATGATTCATGCCTTCAGCATGAGCTTTCTGACCTTGTTACCTGCTATCAAGTTTCCTTTAAACCATGTTTGCATCCATGTCATCTGTCTCAGTTTACTCATCTACAGGCTTTTAAAATTATATATATATAAATACATATATACATATATATATATATATAAAATACACACACACACATATCCATGTAACCAACTATGGTCAATGGTTATCATTCCCATTTTTTCCTGCCTGATACTGATTGCTACTTAGCTAGACTATTCTTCACTTAGTTGTCAACTGTTGACTCTCCTATTAAATATCTCATCTTTTTCCTCTCTTGGTTTCCAAGAATCTTACAGTTGACCTACTTTTTCTTATTACAAAAGATGTTAAACTCTAAAAGAGAAGTTTGCAAATTATGACCAACTGGAGAAATCTAGCATGAATTTTATATTTCTGAATTCCCAGAACTAATGGTTTTGCATTTTTAAAGGTAATTAAAAATAAATATATGACAGAGATAGAATGTGACCAATATACTTGAAATATTTACTATATGATTCTTTCCGGGAAACTATTGTTGAACCTTGCTTCAGAGTAACTGAATATCACCTGATTTGTAGGTGAGATGAGTCCTCTTATATTCGACTTCCTTACCAGAAACTTGATCTTTTCGGGTAACTTCTTGTATAAATCTTGGGACAAATATTTCCATGCTGTTTTAAATGGTAAGTGGGCATTACTACATTTTTTTTCCTGTTTGTCTATCTGGAGCAGAGTGGATGGCCTTATTTGACATTATTGTTCCCTTTGTTCCCTGAATCTTAGATCCTGGGGTCAGCTATGAGCAACATTTTTAATGGATGGATATCTGAAACTTCATTCATGCAAGGAAAAAATGCTATGGTAAGTTTTTAATTGCAGGCTGTCAATGATAAGTAGACCAAAGTGAGAATGGAAAGGGATGCCCATAACAATGGAACCAATTAGAAAAGATGTTTATTGAAAATAAAAAATATGTGTGTCTCCACTTATCTCTTATTTAGATTACTAGGTCTAAAAAGAGTTGGCTTCATTTCATGAGTACATAAGTGGTTTTGGCTGTGTCATGTAATAAATTTTACTGACTCAAAAAACATCTATTGAACATGTACTGTTTACCAAGATTTGGCAATCTTGCCATTGATCCAGGACTTATTCTTACTTACAGAGATGAAATAATGTGGAAAATGATATTTCTACTTTGATTTATCCTTATTTTGATGAGGATTAAATACAGCATATATCAGATGGTTGTGGATACTATAAAGGTAAACATCACTGAATAAAAGTGTTAGGATTTGTTGTGGTGTGTTTCTCTGTTGAGTAAGAATTAACTGTACCTTGAATGACAAGAAAAATTAGCAGAGATAGTATGAAACTAAGTATGAAACTTAATATTGGGTCCAACATTTCATGTAGAAGAAATATCACATAAATTCAGCCACGCACGTGTGTGTGTGTGTGTGTGTGTATTTGTGTGTTGTTGGATTCTTTCTGCCCCCCTGTAAGTTTCTACAGCCACTTATATATTAACATCTAAACTTAATATTAATTATAATTTTTTGGCCAATGGCTCACACCTATTCCTGGCTAGATCTTTCTTATAAAGTAACCCATTTTTATTAATCTGTATATTGTCACAAGGCTGTGACTTACAACTGATGCTCTGACATGTTACTCCTTTGGTGGCTACATGGCATCTTCCTGACTCTATCTTCTTTCTCTATGCATTTTTGTTTAAATTTCCTGCCAGTTATATTCTGCTCAGTCATTGGCCAAAACAGTTTTATCCATTAACCAATATAAGCAATACATATTTGCAGAATATAGAATGACATCTAATATCATGTGTGGTAACTAGTTGCAATTCCAGTACTCCAGATGTACAAAAAAGGATTTCTGCAAGAAGTTGCCTAGTCAGTTTAGCTGGAATCAATGCATTGAGGTACAATGAGAGACTGTCCCTTAAAAAATAATGTGGGAGCTATTGAAGAGAATATTTGATGTCAGCTAACTATGACCACACACTTGGGTGTGCATGCACGTGCATGCACACACACACACACACACAAACACACACACACACACACAAACAGACATATGTGCAGATGTGTACCAGCACCCACCCACCCATATGCCAATATGTCAACATGCAGGCATACTACAGGAACACAATTTTTAAAACAGAAATTACAGCCATTGAGACATCAACTTTTGTTTCAAAGATAGCAAAAAGGCCAGTACTAGTGGTAAGAAAGAAGAATAGTGGAGAAATGAGCTCAGAGATGCCTCTGGGTACCAGATCTAAGAGATGCTTAGGATGTTGTCTTTTATTATGAATGAAGCAGTGGCAGCTAGAGACCTTTGAGCATAGAATTGCAATTCTGTACCAAAAATTGCAGTTTACTTGTCTCTGTGGAGATTAGGTTGGCAGATAGAGGAAACCCTGGCAGTTCATTTAGAGGAAAGTTTTACAAATTTTAAGGATGATGATGGGCAGGACCAGGGTATTGACAACAGTGGCATAAGAAACCATTATTTAAGAATGTAATTGTATCTTGAAATTGCTGTGTTATGTTGCATTTTATTGTGTTGTGTTGTATTAGGTACAAAATATAAGACAAAGGGAGAATAAAAGAGAATCCATAATGTTAATGCAGTGCAAATGAAATAATCAAGTTGGTGGAGGTAAATGTGGGAAGGGGGTGCAGGCTTGGTGAATTGAAGTAGCTGCTGGCTGCTGGAGTTGGTAATTTTCACCTAAGTGATAGATATCCCAATACAATAGAGACCAACATGAAAAGGATGAGCATGAAAGCAAGAAAGAAGGTGAGGGTGCAGGTTGAGGCTGGGAGCTATCAGATTTTTGTTTTTTGTATTTTTTCTGAGACAGAGTTTCTCTGTATTATTTTAGGTTGTCTTTGAACTCACAGAGATCCTCCAGCCTCTGCCTCCTTAGTGCTGGGACTAAAGACATGCGCCATCAATGCCTAGCTGGGAGCTATCATTTTACAAAGTTTGTAAAGATGTGAGATGGAATAAGGTCCCTAGGGAATTTTGAAAAAAAAAAAGGATACATGATACCTAAGATCTGGGTTGTAGAAGATGTTGTAAAGCAAACAGGAAAGACTGAAAATGACTATCCCCGCAAGTTCAGACACAATGGAGGGATATGTAGGGGCAAGAAACCAAGTGAGGAGATTATGCTGACCAAGAACTGACCATTTCTTTTAAAATATGCTCATGTGGATCCAAATAAAGACCCCATTCACTGATCAGTGACACTTTTTAGGGACTTTCAGTATGGAGTATGTTCAGGAATGAACACGGGAGACACTGCAGAACTAGGGATTAACTTTAATTCCATTTTACAGATTATGGTAAGCAGAAATAATAGAAATCACAAGACTTGAAAATGTCAAGCTTTGGTTGAAATAGTTGTTAAAGAGATAAACTTTAATGCTACTTGGGATTGAAGGGATTGTTTCAAGAAACCGAAAAGAAAGGTGATAGTGTCTAGGATAGTTTGTTTGAATGCCATCCCCAGAAGATTGCAGGTATTGACCATTGATAGGCTGGTGTAATGTAAATATTTCACAAACGATGTAGAACTAGGCTAAGAAATGTTGGAAAGTTTATGGAAACTTCTATTTTCTCATCAAAATGCGAATGGAAGACTAACATGTGACTGAGGAGCCAATGTGATTAAGCAACAACAATTTTGGGAGCTGGGACCAGAACAGGGATGAGACCAATTATAAAAGCTGATGAGACCATGTCCATGAAAAGATGTATAGTCTACCAGAAGTTCAAAGGTACTAACCATAAGACAGCGGATCAGATTTCCATGAAGAGTCAGGTTCCAGGTATGAGAAACAGAGGATGAAACAGACATGCTCCAAAAAGCATCAACACTAATATGATAATGTAGGTTTTTCTAGCAACAGAAAATAACACCTATGCCAATGTCAAAATACCAAATATGGCATGACACTTTAGGCTGTGAAACGATATTTCTGTTTTTAATTCTACCAAGGCATGAAGGATAAAAGGGATATGGGAAAAACTATTTAAATCATGAGAAATTTACCAAATTTCAAGAATTACTTTCTTTATAAATGACACCACAATTTTTGTGAACCAAAATAATTGGTTTAATTGGTTTAAAGTGTAATATCTAGTCTTTTCATTACATAACACTCTTTAATTGAGTTAATAGTCAATCTACTCATATCTAATTTAGGCATTTCCTTGGGACTCATGCTAATAATTTTCCCAGAATATTGTGAAATTACAAACGACACATAAAACGGCATCTAATAGTCATTACCATTTCTTTGGTGACTGATCATTTTCTTAAGACATGGATGTAGAAATTTAATAAGTGCTTAACTTTATTTACAACTAGTTTGATGGGACATACTTGTCATCATTGTGATCTTTATTAAAGTATAGCACTGAAAAATCAAATAGCATGGATAGTGCAGACTTTCTTTCAAACTGAATTTCATGAACAAGAAGATATTCTTTTTTGGGGGGATTTGGGATATTTTAATAAACTGAATTTACAGAGGGTTTTATTTTTTTAAAAAAACTGGAGTTTTTAAAGTTATACTGTGTTTTCTATTTTGTTATTAATATTAACACAGTATCTTGGTTACAAACAAATGAAAATTTAATATCGATATGTGTTTGTGCCAGACTGACAAGGAGTCAATTGAGCTGATTGGTTTTACTCAATTTGGCACAAACATAGACATATTTTGGAAGGGTCTAGGCCCTGCCCTATATGAAATGACAGACTATGGACACCCCCATGGAGGGCCTCACCCTCCCTGGGGGAATGAGGGGATAACGGGGGGGGGTTGGGGGAAGGGCACGGGAGGAGGGGAGGGAAAGGGAGAGGGACCTGGAACTGACTTGTGAAGCAACCTCGTTTCTTATCTAAATTTAAACGGGAAAATAAAATAAAAAAAATGAAAAAAAAGATCATCTTTTCAGGGATTGCTCCATCCACAATGAGTTGGGCACTCCCACACCAATCATTAATTAAGAAAATACCCTATAGACTTACCTATAGGTCAGCTTGATGCGAGGAAATTCCTCAGTTGAGATTCTGTCTTCCAAAAAGAAGATATTCTTAAAAGCTAGCGTTTCTGCTCTGCTATGTTTCAAACTTACATTCTCAAATGACCTTTCTATTTCATTTGCAATCTTTCTAAAGTGAGATTGTTCCCCCTTGTACACTCTTAAGTACTAGAGAAACCTTTATACTAAGCTAGCTCTAAAGACCAATCTTTAACATTTGATAGATGGATTGTAAATACAAAAGGCTTAAACTCATCAAACCCTTGATATGGAATGTCCATGTATTTTATAGCTTATCATTATATTTTATCTTTACCCACTATGAATGTTGTTCAAGGTGATACCTTGCTATTATATAGTTTTATATGCATCATATTGGTATTCATATTAGACAGAAACTAGTGAATAGCTAGTATTATAGAAGGAACCATTAGTTCCTAAATGACTTCCATGAATGCCAAAACTAACAGTAGTTTCACATTTACACTTTGCCTTCTAAAAATTGCAGTGATCCATTATAAATCTGTTTGATGCTGTCTGATAAATAACCACGTCATTTGGAAAAATATAGGGCCCAATATACAGCTTAGCTGTCATTTAACAAGTCAGACCATCAGTTTCTTTCTCATATTAAGAAAATAATATGCCAAAACGTAAGAATCTAAGTTTTCTACATATTTGAAATCATTTAAATCTTTGCACATATAAAAGTGAATTTTTCTTTGGCTATGCAAGATCTGTTTTGGTTGCCTCTTTCCTAAGCATATTTACCTATTTATTATATACAAACTAGGTCACATGTCCCATGATCCATATGCAGAGGTCAGAAGGCAACCTGTGGATGTTGCTTTTCTCCTTCCCCAGTGTGGGTAATGAGGATTGCAACCAGCATTTCAGACCCTGCAGCAAGTACCTTCTAGTTGAGCCATCTAGTTGGCCCTTGCTGATCATGTGTTTTTAGCTCTAGTTTGATCTCCTCCCTTCTCCTTACTATCACCTTAGTCATTATAATGAATATCTTGACTTTCATAATGACTTTTTGATAGCTACTTTGTATTATGTCACTCACTAACTAATTGTTTCAGTAGCTAGTTACAAAATTTCTACTATGTTCCAGGTGTTATTTCATCCCAGATGAGAAGAAAGCAAACCATTTTATTTTATAAACCTCATTTTCAGCAAGCGTCTGGGTCTGGGTCAGGGATGTCAGTGAGATATGCATGCATTGCATGTCAAATGGTACTCAGTAGAAAGAGAAGTAAGCTGGGTTAAATATGAGAGAAAACTGGGGTGGAATATGGTGGAACTATAATTTTGAAGTTTGTTTTTATAACAAGTCTATTGACAAATATAACTTTTTTAAACAGAAACTGCTTATAGACTTATTGGACGTTCCCCACTTGGTAAGCATCAGACATTGTGACTCTAGAAGGTCCTTTTTATTATTTTTTAAACAATTAAGCATAGGCAGTTATCTCGGGGGTTAAAAAGAGTACTGTCTGCTCCATAAAGTATGCATAAGAACAGAAAACTGTGTAAGCACAGTCTACACATTCTGGAGAGTAAAATCCAGTAGTGGAAACAAAGAAAGCACAAAGAGATTAAAGAGTTACCTATGAAACAGTGTCAAAATACGAATCCAGATTCATTTTCTACCACTTAACAACAATTTGGGGAAATCGTTTAACACTACCAAACATCAGTACGTTCCTCCGTGACACTGAGATTTTGATGGACGGGTAAGAATTAGGTTTGTGGAAAGATGTAAAAGATGAGACTTTAGAGGACCTTAAACAATTGGAGCAAGCTTTATCTTCTGCCAGAGAGACAGTGTGCCTAGATGGCCACACAAGTTCGGGACACAGCACCCACTCACCCAATTACCAGAGCTCAATAATGAATATTACGTGCTGCAAGCTTGCCTTTTTGAAGCAAATAAGGGAGGGAGAAAGAGGTTTAACAAAGGGAGTTAATGGGGAAAATGAGGTGGTTAGATGTTTTCTTAGACAGCTGTTCCTGAAATAGCAAGATCTGTTGTCTCTTTGTAACCTCTGAGTATCTAATTTCTGGGAAGGAATGGGGAACTGTGCTTCATATGTAAAAAGAAAAATAAGCTAATAATGATAACAAAAGAAGGAAATAAATTCATCTATCACACAAAACATCTGATTGTGGTGATAATTTTGATTATAATCTAACAAGTAAAGCTTGCCTGAAGATCAAAATACAAAGCTAAGTCACTACTTAGCCACACAACTAGTTAAGAGCCAAGCCACTAGTTAGGTACACATACACTAAGCCACTAGTAATCCATAGAGAATATGGAGTGTTCATCATACCTTTAATCCCAGCACAAAGAAGACAGAGGCAGATGGATCTGTGTGAGTTGAAGGTCACCCAGGGCTACATGGAATGAATCAGTCTAAAAGAGAAACAGAGCTCATACCCACACCTTTAATACCAGTACTTAGAATGACATGCCTTTAATGCCAGCACTAGAGAGGAACATATGGGGGGAACACATTGTAATCTCAGTGAATCTGAGCAGCAGTGAAGATAGAAGCAGTCTTAGAGCAGTCTTAGGTTAGGTGGATGTCCCCCTCCATGTGAGCATTGGTACAGGTGAGAACTCTCTACTAGCTGGCTGCTTTGCTTCTCTGATCTTCAGCTTTAACTCCAATATCTGTCTCTGGGTTTGTATGATTTATACTATATCTGACCACAGTTTTCCTTGCCTCCACTCCTCCCAGCTTCCCCACATTCCTTTTCCTCATACCCACTTTCCCTCTATTTCCTCTTTAGAAACGAGCAGGCCTCCGAGAGATGATGGCCAAGCAGGACAAAACAAGATACAATATGACAAGGCAAAAGCCCTCATATGGAGGATGGACAAGGCAACCCAATAAAAGGAAGAGCCTCAAGGCCAGAAGAAAGAGTCAAAGATATATTGCTCCCACTGTTAGGAGTCCCACAAAACCACCAAGCTAACAGCCATATTGGCTCAGCAGTTATGAGTGGTTAAGGCTGCTCCTGCAGAGGACCTGGATTCCATTGCCAATACCTACACAATGGTTGACAGACACCAATAACTCCTGCTCCAGAGCAGGCAATGCCTTCTTCTGACCTTACAGGCACCAGGCAAACAGACATACACGAAGGCAAAGCATTCATTCAATGAAAGTAAACATATAAAATTTAAAAAATATAAAAAAGCTTAGAGTTTTAAAAGTGAGTTTTGTTTTGCAGTTTTTAAAAAAGATTTGTTTTATTTATTGTTAATTTTGCATTGATGTGTGTGTGTGAATGTGGCTATGTGGGTTTGAGTACAAGTACTCACAGAATCCAAAAGAAGGTTTCTGGTCTGGTAGAGGTAAAGAGGTTGTAAGTCACTCAACCTGGGTGCTGGGAACCTCACAAGGGGCTTCTGTAGAGCGACCCATGTTCTTAGCACTTGAGTCATCTCTCCAGCACTGATTGGCAGCTTTACTTACTGAAGGTAGTAATATAATATAATGTATATATGTATATATATACTATAGTAATATATATTTGTGTGTGTATGTACATAATTAAAACCTTAATTAAAGTTTTTATATTTATGTTTATCTTTTGAATTATCTGAGTTGTAGCAAAAAATCTGAGCATTTTATTTTAGCAACCACAAATCCGAAAGGAAAACAATGTCAGACCACTGCTGATTAATATATTAAATCCTTGCTCAGTAAATATAATATTCTATGAACAAAACAAAATGTTACTGTAAACACACGGTTATTATTGCTGCCATCAAGGTTTCTAAGACAGGATAAAGACTGTTATTTCACAAAATGAGTGAATCTATTCCCTATTCTACTATTTGGATGTTTTAATTTGGACAGTGGTGCAAGGTAGCACATATTTACATGTTGGATAGGAATCTGCCTTTGAAACTATTTTTCCATGTTAGACCAAGTTCTGCTTCATTTTTTGTTGAAATGATTTTAATTAAAGACATCATTCATTTTCTACTGTGACAGATGTGTTAGGAAATGAATGTATTGAACATACTGCAGATGTCCATGTAGGGGCTTGGCCAGAAGCATGGCTATGAAGACCTGTTGCATTGCTTTTGCTCCTGATTTGATATGAGGTTTTCTTTTGTTTTAATATGTTTAAATTAAGAGCCATGTTAAAATTGCACAGAGATTCACACTTCCCATTACATTCCTGTGGCTAGTGCATTTCTAAAATGGCAAACCAACACAAGGAAATGAGAGAAACTGCTTTCACTGTGTCTCGGCCTTTGCTTCAGAAACATTGAAATGTGTACTCAAGGCAAAAACTTGTCTTTCACAGTTACAGAAGCTTCTCTCCCTCAATCCATTAGCTTTTGAAGAGGAAGGAGTCTTTCATTTGCAAACAAAGGTCATATTAGAAATAAAACAGTACATGCATGACTAACAGTACCCTCTCATTCCTGAGGAAGCTCTCATTTAAATTTCAAATCAGTAACAAACTCTACCAAAACACTTTTTGAATAAGAAAAAATGAACTCTTTCTACAGAGAAAGTTGTGAAATGAAACTTAAGCTAGATACCACCTGTCTTTTTTTTTCAAACTTTGCTTATTATGAAAGGTTCAGCATGCCAGGGAAAGGTAACGTTTAACTAATAAATAACATTTAATTCATTTTGTTACTGTTTATTATTCATTCCATGTGGGGTGAGATTAGTAATTGTTGACCTTAACTATAATAACAATGTAGGATCAGTTAGATAGGTAAAGTCATTGGCTCAGAAGCCTAAAGTCCCAAATTAGATCCCGCACTGGACAGAGTGAGCAAACTCCTGAGAGGGACTTGCTGACATTCACATGTACCCCTGCACTCAAACACAACAACATGCATTACACAAGCACTTATACCCAGTAATGGATAATGTGAAAATTAAGACAACAAATAACAATGAGTATGTAGAAACAAAACCTTTGTAAAATACTGAAAGACTTTTGTGATGGTTTAAGAAAGTTTAAACGTAAGTTGATAGCAAGTATGATCAAATCATACTGAATCAGATAACTGAACCCTTGTTTACATTTGAAGCATTGAGCAAGGTTCATAACACTTTAAATTTCTACATCCGGAATATTTATGTACAAGATTTGATAGCTATCCTTTTATTTCTGATATATTTTATACAACTGGTTTGGGAAAATACTTGTATAAAATGCATTATACAAGCTGAAGTTAGTAGGTCAACTGGGAAATAAAACGGTGTATGTTATTGGAAATGGAAGTTATTGAAATTTCCAGTCTGAAAGTGACTTTGAATGAAGCTCTGTTGACAAAACTTGTAATCAAAGGAGAAATACAAAGAAAGATAGTTATTTTGCAAACTTCAAAAATTACTTTTATTAGTAATTTTAGAAATCAGTTCCTTCATTTTATTTTTCATGATATTTGAATGTTTGACACTGTGTGTGCATGGCTATCATGGAATGCTTTGGAAGACATCATAGCTTGTAGGATGATAAACTATAATCTGTTTTCGTTGCATCAGACCCACATATCTATCACATTTTAGTAATAACTATGACATCTTACTGGAGAATGATCAACTATGACTTACTGGAGGTGTTCTGGAAGCAGCGAATGACAAATCAAATGTATTTTCTACATGCAAGTTCTGGGCCAGAATCAGGGAGTAAAAATAAAAACACATAAAAATTTTGAATTCATACAATGAATAGGGGGCTTGTATTTGAAGACATGTGGTTTTCATTTTCAACCACAAATTATCTTTGTCCTCTAACCACTACAGGAACATTCAATATAAACAAGGGTTGTAAGATATGAACAGATAAAAATAAAGGCAGAGGGGAACTCAAATTGCCTTGGATTAAGCCTAGTATCCTGTAGGAAAGAGAAACAGAGGAAGAAGGGGAGACACATGCTCACTTCCCCCTTTCCTACTCCCTAGTTAGAACACTGTACCTGAGATGGAGTCAGAAAGCAGGTAGAGAAGCCAAAGTTAAGAGCCCTTAATTCATCTCAGAAAGCATTATGTATGGAGGTTGGCCAGTTTCATCCTAAAAAGATCTAGACTATGACATAATGGGATCAAATAAGAAAGGGGGCTATGTAGACAAAGGCTGCAATCAGAATTGGTTTAATTAGTGTTTTTTCACTAATTCCCTCATGCTAATAGCAATGCTTTATGCCGGCATTGGCAATGAGTTAGAGCTCAGTAGGCACTTGATGAATTAAGGAAACGCTGATTACCAGTGGCACATGTGACAGGAAGGGAGAGGAAGGGCGGAATATTTTTAACACTTTTTTCATATTTCCTTTGTAGTAGGTAACTTTCATTTATTTTTTCCATATTTTATTTAAATTAGAAACAAGCTTCTTTTACTTGTCAATCCCAGTTCTCTCTTCCTCCCCTCCTCCTCTGCAGCCCACTGACCCTCTGTCTCATCTCCTTTCTGCTTTACAGGGAGGGTGAGGCCTTCCATGGAGGAATCTTCAGTCTGTCATATCAGTTGGAGCAGGGCTTAGACCCTCCCCAGTGTGTCTAGCCTAAGAGAGTATCCCTTTATGTGGAGTGGGCTCCCAAAGTCCATTCATGTACTAGGGATAAATACTGATCTGTTAAGAGAAGCTTTTTCCTTGAGAGAATGCCTTCCTGCCCGCCTGGTTCTAGATCGGCATTAGTCCCAAATAAACACACAGGAGGCTATATTAATTATGAAGCTGTTGGCCTTGCTTGTTTCTTACTGGCTAGCTCTGACTTAAGTAGTTACCCCATAATTGTTAATCTAAGTATGCCTCTTACCGGAGAATAGATCTGGGCTCCTACCCCATGGTATTACATGATGACTCTCTTGTGTTTCTCCTTCCCAGAATCCTCCTGGACTCCTAGTCCCTCCCATCTAGATTCCTATTGGCTCAACAGTACTTTATTGACAAATAACAGGCAAATAACAGGACTTCCCCAACACTGATCCACTACTAGAGGCCCCACAGATTAATCAGACCTCCAAACTGACATCCTCATTCAGGAGGTTTGGAACAGTCCTTTGCTGGTTTCCCAGCTATCAATCTGGGGTCTGTGAATTCCCCCTTGTTCAGGTCAGCTGTTTCTGTGGGCTTCTCCAGTCTGATGTTGACCCCTTTGCTCATCACTCCTCCCTCTCTGCAACTGGATTCCAGAGTTCAGCTCAGTGTTTAGCTGTGAGTGTCTACTTCTGCTTTAATCAGCTACTGGATGAAGGCTCTAGGATGGCATATAAGATAGTCATCAATCACAATATAGGATAGGGCATTTAAGGTCGCCTCTCCACTATTGCTTAGATTATTAGTTGGAGTCAACCTTGTACATCTCTGGGCATTTCTCTAGTGCCAGATTTCTCTTTGAACCTATAATGGCTCCTTCTATTATGGTATCTCTTTTCTTTCTTTCCTCTATTCTTCTCCTGACTTGATTTTCCTACTTTTTCTGTCCTCCTCTCCCCTCCTCTTCTCCCCTTCTCTTTCTTCTAATTCCCTTCCCCCCAATATGCTCCCAATTAGCTCAGGAGATCCTGTCCCTTTTCTCTTGTCCAGGGGATCATATTATATCTGTCTCTTTTAGGGTCCTGCTTGCTTACTAGCTTTTCTGGCAGTGGGGATTGTACACTGATACTCCTTTACTCTATGTTTAAAATTAATATATGAATGAGTACATACCATTTTTGTCTTTTTGTGACTGGGTTGCCCCGCTCAGGATGTTTTCTTCTAGTTCCATCCATTTGCCTGCAAATTTCAAGAATCCTTTATTTTTTTTCCACTGAGTAAACTCCATTGTTTAAATGTACCACATTTTCTCCATCCATTCTTCAGCTTTGACACATTTGTACTTAAGTTTTGTGCATGATGATTGACATGGAGCTGTTTGCCGTCTTATACATGCCAGCCTCCAGATGTGAACACCATTTGTTGAAGTTGCTTCCTTTTTTCCATTGTATAGTTTTAGCTTCTTTGTCAAAGATCAGGTGTTTGTACATGTACAGGTTAACGTCAGGGCGTTCAATTTGATTCCATTGCTTTCCCTGTCTATTTTTGTGCCAATGACAAGCTGTTTTCAGGGTTATAACTCTATAATAGAGCTTGAAATCAGGGATGATGATGCCTCCAAACATTCCTATATTGTGTTGTTTTGACTATCCTGGGTCCTCTCAGGTACCTTTTAAAAAGACCCTACTCTTCCTTGATCCTTGTAGTATCATGACTGCTATCTTCCCAAACTGTGTTCTACATTTGTCATTTGTCTTAACTGGGTCATTTTAATGCAGAAAACATGACAGGCCAGAAGCTGGGAAAGTTCTAGAAGTATTGGACTTATCCTCTTTCCCGAACTGTTGTAATTACCCAGAGGAAATACTTGATGCAGCATGCTGCTTTATGTGAGACATGCAGCAGAGCCAAATCACTTTAGGTGTGTCATCAGAACCCTGCCTAGATAAGCTTACTGCCAAACAAGTGCAGCCAAGTTCAACAGTTCCATTTAGCAGTCATCACAGAAGATTGGGTACTAAAAATGTGTTTTCTGTAAGCTAGTGAAGTTTTGTATTTTTTTTCCTTCACAGCATCCTTGAATCATTGGATAAATGGGATAGCCTGAATCCACTACTCTCCCTCTCATTCCCTACCTCTTTTCTTGGATGATTTCCTCTCTTCCTTTTAGATAAATCAAAATCTATTCATTACTTGCTGTGTGTCAGGCAATATGCAAAGAGCTGTCAGTGCAAGTATAATAAGATACTGACATAATCACTTTATTCCTATGTAAGTCAAATTTCACTGCAGCCCATACTCTCTATGACTATCAAAGTCAATACGCTATAAAACTAAGTTACTATCTGAAGCCAAGAGTAATTTGCTTGATTGTTGAATTCAAAGCCTTTGAACATTTGAGTAAAGGTAAATAATAGACAGTACTTAATCATTACTTCTAGTGTTAGCTCTGGCCTCATGTCTTGGAGACTTGGCGAGGAGCCATATGGTGATCCATAGGTTGTTGGTATCCAAAGTGCCAGCAACAGAATAGATAAAAGATACATTACTGATAGAAATTGACAAGCATGTAATGAATGTTATTATGAGACTTCCTAACATGCAATGGCATGAACATCAATAATAAATTACAATTTTAGTGACCTTACAGCAAAATGGTAAGGAATATCTAAGTTTCATATTTTAATTTAAGAATTTTATTCTGTAAAGTTCCAGGCATATTTAAAAATAAAAATCATAAAATCAGTCATAATCAACTCATGATCAGTTTCCATGGTCTGAGATAGTCACCTACCTAAATTTACTTTTATAGCAAATCCTAGCTATTGAATCATTTATTCTGGGAATATTCATCACATCTATCTATAATCTTTCCAATATATATGGAAGTATGCATCTAACACCTATTTATCATCTAGCTGAAGGTTGTCTATACATCAAAATTAAAGTTTATTTTTATTAAAGGAATTTTGACTTGATCCCTACTCTGTAAAGTAACTTCTTGTGACTAGCAAGATAACCTAGCAAGTAAGAGATACTGAATGTAAGACTAATGACCCACGTTCCATTCCCAGATCCTATACTGGGCTTCAAAACAGTTGTTGTCTGAACTTGTTGACAATTGCATGCCCACTAGGAAACATTTTTTCGAGGTGTATTTGATTGCCCTGTGACACAGTTGGTACAGGGAAAAGCAGATACAAACATAATTCTTCTTT
The DNA here is from genome assembly GCF_017639785.1 of Mesocricetus auratus. Classification (NCBI taxonomy): domain Eukaryota; kingdom Metazoa; phylum Chordata; class Mammalia; order Rodentia; family Cricetidae; genus Mesocricetus; species Mesocricetus auratus. The sequence continues at coordinate 17,752,520 of NW_024429193.1, forward strand.
TAAATATTAGCCAGTGTTCAAAAACAATGAATAATGAGTTACCAGTGACACCTTCTCATGGTGGAGGGTCAATTCTCTTCATTTTTCTTTCTTGTTACCTATTGTTTACTTCTTTTTCAAGAAATATTAAAGGTCCAGGCAGTTGGTAATATTTGATATATTTAAACTTATAACCCATTTATTCTCTTTAGTTAATTCTGATTAACATTTACTAGATTTTTTTGTTTCTGCGGCAGTGTCTCAGATTCCTGGCATTTCCTTTTCCACAGTCAAAATAACTTTGCAAGAAGTCCTTACTTCTTCAAATAGAGATGACAGTATTGATATTAGTGGGATCAGTCAAGTGGGTTCAATTGTAACTTGTAGGCGTCTCAGTGCAAGATATAAGGCATGTACGCAAAATGCTTAGTGAGTCCATACAGATTCTTGAATGTGCCTGCAGGGTTCACTGAACTGGAATTTATACATGGCATCACTGCTTCCTTACCTGCATGTCCTTTCATCCATTACTGAAAGTCCAGGTTCCCAATGACAGTAATGTGAACACTCATTTTCTTTATTATAAAGAAAGTATACATGGGATTGTTGAAGAGCAGCTCTGCTGTAGAGCCACCATCATCATATGCAAAAAGCTGTGGAAACATTTGTTGTCAGTTTCTTTTGTGCAGAGAGTACACAGACATGGACATACAGTTTGATTTTTTATTTAGCTATTAGAGCCAATTATTCTGTTTGTGATAACCAATAACTAATTGGAATGTGTAAAAAACACAAAATAAACCCTGAGGTCCTTATTTTGAAATATTTCTATTATATAATTTTCTATTTCAATTTTTATTATTAGATTATTTTCTTTTTTTTTTCGAGACAGGGTTTCTCTGTATTGTTTTGGAGGCTGTCCTGGAACTCGCTCTGTAGACCAGTCTGGCCTCGAACTCACAGAGATCCACCTGCCTCTGCCTCCTGAGTGTTGGGATTAAAGGCGAGCACCACCAAAGCCTGGCTTATTAGATTATTTTCATTCCAGTATAATTCACACACACAGTGCCTATAATGCAAAGTATTTACATATTTCATTTTTATCATTTTCAGTATTTATGACCTCAAAAACTTATATCTCCTGGTATTCATTGTCTTTTACAACATGATCAGTTACATGCCACAGATTTTGTGATGTGTAAATTGTGAATATAGGTCAGGGTGACTTCGGCATTTGTCCTTTCCATTTCCCTGGGAGAAACCTCCACCTAGTGTGATGGATTTCTCAATACCTCATGAAAGGTTTATCCACCGTCTGAGTCTTCTCAAAGAATTAAATCAAACATTTGTGCTACATATAAAAATCTACTCCCATGTCTGTATCAACCTAACCTTTCATCTCTCTCTACTACACAAAGGCAGGTGGATCGCTGTGAGTTTGAAGTCGGCATGGTCTACAGAGTGAATTTCAGGTCAGCCAAGGCTACACAGAGAAGCCTTGTCTCCAAAACAAACCAAAACCAAAGCAAAGCAAAACAAAATAAAAATTTCTAGAGCATCAACTATGTTGAACATAATCTACTTTGATCTCTGTGTTTTAGTTGACAGCAAACTGCTTGTAACTGACTGCTGGAACCAGCACCCACATCCAAAGCCTCTAATGAATGTATCTGTGCTAATAATTTGTAGTCATCAAAAGTTATGCTTTGTCCTCCCACCAGTGGCTGTGTGGGTGAATTTTGATAATTTGTCCTCACATGTATTTCCCAAAGATTTAGGGGCTAGAAATTAAAACATTTCAGTTATTTTGTACTATAAAGTAATTGTCCTTCTTTGTTGGTGTTTATGTTAAATATAGTTTCAGAGGCATTAGCATCAGAATTGACTTTTTCTTCAGATCCATGAGATATACTTACCATTCTCCAACTACAGACAGGTTTACTGTAGAACCATAAGACAAACAAAGATCAATTATTTGAACAAGTTTGGGCCGGGGGAACAGGAGGGAAACCTTTGCAAGTAACAAAAGCTCAGAAACATCAGGGGGATATAGATACTTCATTCAATGTTCTCAGTTCAAGCCTCAATGTCCTGGTCAAGGCTCTGAGGTCCAGTTGGCAAATCTGTAGGAAAAACTGCCTACTGTCATTTTTCAGACTGTACAATAAAATGTTGGGTTTTATCTTCAGCTGGGTGGGGAATGTAACTACATGGACAAGTGATGTAGTTCCTCATACTACTGAGAAACCTACCCGGGCGGCAATTGGTAAATCATTTTATGTCTCAGCTCAAGCATCACAAAACAGAATAAGAAAGTATAGATTAGAATCTCTCTTTTCAATGGCTTCTATTCAACTAAAGGTGGCTGGCTTCTCCAGCCTTCAGAGCCCAGGCTGCCACACTGACAGAGACTGTTCTACAAGCTGTTTGGTGTGTGTCTCCTTCACAACTCTCATCACCTCTAAATGTTACAACTCAGGGCTTCTGTGTGGAGAAAGGATACTTGTTGGTGACTAACTCAGGGCCGCTGAAGGCTCTTTTCCTTCTTTTTGCCTCCTGCTTGTTATACTATTGCATGTGGCTTTTGACCGCTGAGCTGTGGCTCTCCCTTCCCATTTTCACAAAGTAAGGATATGCTGAAATTGGTTTTGCAGCAGAAGCTGCCTGTGGGTGTTTTCTTTTTAATAACATTTTAATTTTTATATCATATGCAACTTACTCATTTATAGTGTACAATTTAATGGGCTTTAGCACTTGTATATAGTTGTATAGCATTGTTACCATCAATTTGAGAACATGTTAAATCACCATTTGAAAGAAACCTAGTAGCAATCACACTGTAATTTCCTTCTACACTTACCTCTGTCCTCATTTTTATGTTCTGATGATTACCTTATCAACCTTGTTAAATGATGTCATTTTCTTTTAGTTTTTAGGGAAGTAATTTGGGGGGTTGTTGATCTTTCTCAATTTATTTTCTGTTTCATTGATTTCTACTATTTTATTTCCTTTGTTTCTCAGATTTTTTTTAGTTTTTCCTATGTCATACTGTGTTAAATGTTTGCGTTCATGAAGTGTTTGGAGATATTAAAAAATTATTCTGAAGCCATTGCCATACTACTATGCCACAGTTTTATATTACAATGAAAACACTATAAAATTCCTTCCAGTATCAGTAATACATGTGTTGTCAAGAAAAGCAATGCAATTCTGTTATTTGTCATTTAAAATTGTGCAATGTCTCTGTAACTAATTTTTGTATCATATGCCAGTAGGATGTGTTAAATTTATTCAATTATCAAATTTTATCCATCTGAGATTGCTAAATTAGAAGCTATCTGTGAATATGTGTTCTTTGTATTGTTATCTTACACAAACCCTTCACAGACATTAGGCCTTAGGGTTTTGATGTTTCAGAATATAATTCAAAAACTGACAAGATAATTTTCGCTAAATATTTTAGTTTTAAGGTAAATGAATTTACTTTATATGCATTATCTTAGAAAATTCTCACCACAATGGAAGCTGAACATGACTCCTAAATTAATAAAATATGAAATCAGGAAGGTGACTTTCTTGTCCATAGCCATGTGGGTAGTAACTAGAAGAATAAGTGTTTGAACAAGATCTGCTAGATTTTAAAGCTGTTTTCCTCCAATATAACCCTGTAAAGTTAACTCAGAATCACACAGGAAGTACTTTAAAGCATACCATTATTCCACATGAAGAACCCACTCCTTTCCCAGACTTAATAGGCATAAAATGATGAATATTAAAGATGAACTTACTATATAAATATATCTAGATAAATATAATCATTTTGTTAAGCAAATATAAAAGCAATGGTAGGAGGAGTAGAACATTTCAATGACAGTGCACTGACCTCAGAATAGGAACAAGCTTGGGTTCAAGAATATACTTCTTTGTAATTACTATAGTGTGATTGATGTTTGGGAGAAGGAGTTGCCAGATTTTACCATATAAAAACAGTTATCCATCCTTGCAAAGACCAATCATTAGCAATGACCTTAAAAACCTTCCAACTGGCACAAAACTTCCATGAACAATCAGGAGACAAAACTTAAAGCAATAGTGATGTGTGACTTCATGTTTGATATGATTGATTACAGAGAGACCTATGTAATATGGCAGAGATCATGGGTGGAATGGCCTCAAGGGGAGAGAATCCTTTTGAACAAGGAGATGAGTTGGAGAAGGCAATACAGGACTGAAAACATAAATTATAGTTTGAAGTAGGAAGTGATAAATGACATCCTTCTATTGGTGCCCAGTGGTAGCCAGAGGCTATCTGAGACCATTAGGAAACAACTGCATGCTAACAGGGTCTTTAAAAATACTTCAGTTGACATGACCTTTATTGCCTTAGATGTAGCACGTTCACTTGCAAGTCCTTAAACTCCTGGGGTGATCTGCATATCACAATTTAACCTTTGTGTAGTCTACTCACCAGGACTACATACTGATCATCTCTGTAAGAGAAAAAAAGAGTACAATCCTTTCATCCACAACTCCTGGAACCAGGAAAGCCACCACCACCATATGTGAAATTTTAAAAGAGTCATATATGTTTATTATTACTGTGCAGTAAATCTTGCAGAATTTTAACAAGACTGATGAGAGAAAAATATCAGAACAACAACGAAATTTACTGGCTGCAAATACTTCCCCCTAATGAGATCATGACTGATTTTTGATTCTTGATTATGAAAATTTGTTGACTGTGTGAACTACTGATTGGGTCCTCGCATCTCCGTGCTTCTTGCCATCAAAGCAGCATGTGAGGACAGTAGTTTCTAGTTTTCTGCTTATGCCTCTCTCTGATGCAAGAAAAATTCCCAGCCTGATACACTAGCACATGCTGAGAAACCTCTATCTGAATTCCAGACAAAAGAAAACTGGTTCACTTTCCTTTTCCCAGAGGCTCAAACAAAAATTGATAGGATGACCTTGTACTCCTTAGTCAGGCCTCACTTTGCTGAAATAATGAGGGAAACTTTCAGAAGAGAGCTTCCCCCACGATCTCGTCTGCCACCACTATCTTTTGTCCTCCTCTCTGCCAATTCTCTTCTTTACACCCAACTCTTCAATCATGCATGTCATTCTCCTGAACGTCATGCTAAAGATTTCAAGAATAGTTCAGCCACTGACTGAAGTTGCTTCCTTCTTTTCATTCTTCTATGAAGCAGAGTGGATGTCTTTGCTTTTCAGTAAGTGGTAGGCCAAGGTAAAATAGTCTGAAGAATCTAACTGCTTAGGATTGGTTGTGGATTCGTAGAAGGAAAGTTGACATCATACAAACATTGAGAGGTGGACTTTTTCTTGTGCTTTATGGTGGCTTATCTTCATGTTGGGCGTTACCTATATTAGTGACCAACAACATGAGGAAACACATTAGGAGTTGTAAACCACACAGGAATATCTGCTGAGGTACATTCTTTACAGAATGAAGGGAGGTAATTGTGGGATGACATTACATGTTAGCCCAGTAACAAATTGTGAAGTTGTGAGCTTAAACACACCCATTCGGGGGAAACCTAATTCTATTTGAGTTCTTCAGAGGAAAACAAGAAATAGCATAGCTGAGGAGAAAGGTATCTACTGAGACAATTACTAGGGACATTGGCTCATTTAATTAAGGTCACAAAAGCCCATCCAAAGGTTGGCGAACCAAGAAGCTAGTGATAGTCACTCTGAGTCCAATGAGATAAGGACAAGGAGTTCAAGGACAGAAATGGTGGATAGTCCAGCTAAAGAAAAAAAATTGCCCTTATCTTTATTTAGGCCTTCAATGGCCTTTTACATCAGAAAAGTTATTAGCATATGTTTTGGTGACTCATTTTCTGAGTTCTTTGTATATTAATCCTCTGTCATGTGTATACCTGGCAAATTCTCTCATTCCGTGGTTTTCTTCTTTACTTGCTTGTCTCCTTTGCTGTGAAGAAGCTGTCTAGTTGTTAATTGTCTGTTCTAATTCTTCTGCTAATGGAATCCTGTTCAAAAAGTCCTTTACTGCAGCACCTATATCTTGTAGAGTTTCTTCAATCATTCTTAATATTCCAGATTTTAAATTGAGGTTTAATTTTTCCCCTAATTGAGGTCGCTGATCTACTTGGAGGCAGACTTTGTGCATATTAATGGATGTATATCTAATTTCATTCTTCTGAATTAGGAAGAGGGCATTTTTACTTTCCCAGTACCAATTGCTGAAGATGCTGTCTTTCCTCTGGTATATCCTTTCTTGCCTCTGTCAAATATAAAACATCTGTAGTTATAAGTACTCAAGCTTTGTTACTCTATTTTATTCCACCTATTTCATGTCTCTTTTTTGTGCCAGTACCACAGTTTTTTATCACAACAGTTCTATAACATATCTTGAAGTCTGGAATAGCAATCCCTTTCTTGTTGTTGTTGTTGTTTTCACTAACCATTGCTTTGGCTATACTAAGTCTTTTTGCTTCCATATGAATTCATGCTCAAAAATTCTAATCCTGGGCTAGAGAGATCATTCAAAGGTTAAGAGCACTAAGTGTTCTTCCAGAGATCCTGAGTTCAATTCCCAGGGACCACATGATGACATTCAACCATCTATAATGATATCTGGTACCTTCTTCTGGCCTGCAGACAGAACACTGTATACTTAATAAATAAATCTTTAAAAAATTCTAATCCTTTCTAAAAATGATACCACACACACCACAGATATACTCTTACCAGATATCTAACTATCTTTTGAGCAAGTCAAGTCGAGAAACAAAGTACTACACAAATAGCAGTTATCAAAATAAATTTTAGTAGAATTAAATTCATATTTTCATAGCAAAAATTTACATTCCAACCATCATGTATACTTATGCCAGCTGAAGAAAATGCTGAAGTGGGATTGCCTTTCTCACTTTTGGAGAATTAGACATTATTTCTGGCACTGTGTGTGTGCGTGTGTGTGATTGTGTGTGTGTATTTTGACTTAATACTAATGTTTTCCTTTTGCATTCTGCAATTGAGTCAATATTAAAATAAGAATGGTAATATAACAATAAATTAAGTGAGAACATGAATTTGTTGATATCTATCAAGTTTTTGTTGCTCCATAGAGAAAGGTACTATCATTGTATAGATGGACGCTCACACAGAAATGACAGAAACTGTAATGATTAAGAATCTCCTCCATTTCCGTTTAAGTATCCCATAAAATTTTAAGTATCATGTGTTTATATCTTGTGCTCCTACTATCTATAGGTCTTTGGATTATATTCAGGTTTAAATCGAAGATAAAGCATTTAATATTAAAATGTTTAATGGTGAATAAGAATGTGAATATTATGTAAAAGTATTCTCAGTTCTGTTTTATATAATTAAAGAATAAAGGCATTCAGTAAAAAAATAAATATGATTTCCAAGTATTAAAGATTTACTATTACTTATTATTATTATATTTTGTGAGGGCTCTCTTATAAATGATTCTTACTCAAGTATTTAATTGGGGGGTTATCCCTATTTTTTAGTCAAAATGATCGTTTTTATTTATTTGTATCTTTCTTTTATGAATCATTGCTACTTTGTAGCATCTGTTAAAATTTCTGAGTCCTTTGTTTATATAAATGTAAAATTGAGGACCAGAGCAAGTGATGCATTTGCAAAGGACCCCAGTTTGTTTCCCAGTACCGATGTTAGGCAGCTAATCCTTGGCCATAACTCCACCTCCATGGGGATCTTAAGCTCTCTTCTGACCTCACAGGCACTTGCACTAACATGCAAATATCCACACATAGGTTAATACTCAGGGAGATAATTAAAAATGAAATGACTCCTTAAATGAGCAAAGTCAGTCAGAGGTCCTTATTGAAACCAACTGAAATTGGCTCTGACCAGCTCAAGAAGAAATATGATTTACTAAAAGGTAAATCTTTGGTGGGTCAGTGAGCTAGGCTTGGAGTCTATGGACTTTACACACTGTGCAAAGCCCAGCTACATGAAGTTTTGGTGCCTGCGATGGATGTCGACACAAACATTGGATGCTCCTGTAGTAACCTTGATCTTTAGGGCTCTTAAAACCTAAATCTGATGATCTGGTCATTAGCATAATCTTCATCATGAAATATTCAATTTCATGTTTCTCTTCTGTATCAAAATGTGCTCTGATTGCATCCGATTTCAGCAGTTTTAGTGAACTGGTGCCTTTCTATTGTCCTTTGTGATTGTGACCCTGTATTGTTAGCACAAGTCAATGCAATTACCACACATGTGTAGATCTTTATCACATTTGCACTGTTTAATATCATAAACATCCAGGACTCTGACATGACTGTTGGACCACTAGGATAAGAGCAACATTGCATGTTTGAATACAAAGAAGATATTAATCTATTCTTGTTTGATTTCCAGAATGTCTTTTGCAAAGGCACTTAATTGTATCTACTGTTCTTAGTTCCTTGGACTTGAAACTGGCTTTGGATTTTCCCCACATGATTTCTTGGTTTCTAAAAGTCCATCAGAGGTTTTGCTACCATCATTTTACTGACCTGTATTGCATTTAATATGTATGAAAGATATTCTCTTTCATGAGCTCAAAATATAGAAATGCATGGAGCCAAAAAATGAACTACTCAGGTTATAGACCTGAATAGAGACTCCTGAAATGGAGATCAAGTTATATATGTCTATTTAGCTCATGAAATGCACCTAGTACTACAAAACATTTAGTTTAATATATTGATTCATTTAATATATTTATCATATGTATTTCTTGGCTTGTAGGTAACATATTGATTAGCCCAGTTCTACATTAGAGACATTTATCTAAGAATATCACAGTGATTGCTTTCATGTTCAATAAAGGAGTGATGTTGTCACCATGACTGGTGTTGCCCTCATTGAACTCTTTTGTGAGAGACCTAGTTGTCTCTGTCTGTTGTACAAACTTGTGCCAGAGCTTTGCAGTCTTCCAAATGGTGAGAGTAATACCTGGCTAATTTTCCTCTGTTCTGCCTTTCTTATTTCTAGGTAAAGATTTTCCCTGTATATTGCATATCTATCTTTGATTGCTCCTTTTTAAAAACTTGTTTTACTTCCTCTTCCTTTCAGAGAATGTGTCATATATGGTGTGTCAGGTTATCTTGTGATATTGTCTGGTAGTATAAGCTTATGTGGAAGCCATGAGCTCAATAACATGTGAAATAGTCTAATGATTGGTTATATTTTAATTCACACTTGCTTACCAATGAAAGACTGCTGGATTATCATCATCCAGGTACCCCTAAACTGAAGTCCACCACAAGTATTTTCATATTCATTGATTTATAACACGTAAGTATCAACATCTGAGAGGGGGTGGGGAAGGGGGTGTGTGGGGGTGCGGGATGTTTGAATCAGTCCTGTGCTGGCCTCTCAGTCATCAGTCTGGGGTCCATGTGGTCCCCCTTGTTTAGGTCAGCTGCCTCTGTGGATTTCGCCAACCTGCTCTTGATTCATTTGCTCATCACTCCTCGCCAGTAGGATTTGCTAAGAGAAGATCTTTAACTAAATTTCATTACTTTCTTACAATGCAAATCTCCAAATATAGTCACAATGGCATTAGATCTCCAAGAAGAAAATTGAAGGCAAGAAAGTGGAGCATTGGCCCAAGCAATTGTGAATAATAAATTACACAGGTACTCACCTCATTCAATGAGGTGTTTTAAGACTCAATATAACCTGTGAACAATCATATTCAACTTATTTGACAGTGTAAAAACTACGAGTAGTATATTCTTTAGAAAATATGGAGAAAATATCAATATGTTAATGCATGTTTTTTACAGACACAACCATTATAGACTTAGTTCATAATAGACAATTTCATGACTAACTTTGAGATCAGAAAGCTTCTGGATGAAATTGGAAATCTTCTATAAGTAAAGGAGTTAAAAAATACTGTCTGGTAAGACTTTCAAGAGATCTTAACAAGACAGATTATCTTGAGATCCAGAAGTTTACTCTGTTCCTCTGTAAGTCCAAAATCTATATAATGATATCCCAATAATTAGATAAGTTTCTATTATTTTAATTTCTCAAGAAACTCTTGGGACAAAATAAAGTCTTATTCTAATTTACATTTTACTCATTACTTGTTAATGAATGACAGGGACAATTCTACTTAGTGTGTGCCGAAGTTTTTTTTTATCCTAAATTTAAGTAGTCAATTTTATACATTTAAACATCACACATACACACATACACACACACACACACACATACACACACACACACACACACACACACACACACACACATATATATATATATATATATATATATATATATATACAGGCTGCAGTGATTACTGTAACCAAATATATATACATATATATAATCTTTCCTGTGCTACTTTTTGTCAAGTTACTGATACAAAACACTATGTTGATAACTATATTCCCCATATCATGCATTGATACATGAATTTGTTCAGAGAACTTAAGTACAACACCCTATCTTTTGAATCTTTCCATTCATTTTTCCCCCAAACAGAGTTTTTCTGTGTAGCCCTAGCTTTCCTGGGTCTATCTCTGTAGAACAATCTGGCCTTGAACTCAGAGAACTGCCTGTCTCAGTCTTGCAAGTGCTGGAACTGAAGGCTTGTATCACCATGTATGGCATTTTCTCATTCTTTTTTGTTTGTATTTACTCTTTTCCACTCTATATAGCTTTAGATTTTACATATGAGTGAGATAATGCAAATTTCTGTTGCTTCAGTGTCTGGCTTATTAACTAAATAAAATGTACTCTAGGTTCACAGATGTTGTAAATATGAAAGTATCAGTTTAAATTATTCCATCATGTGTATGTAAAGACATATTACAATAGCATTACCTCTATATCTGTTCCTTGAGTAGAACTTACTTCCCCCTTCTTATAAATAAAACATCCTATAGTAAAATTCATTATCATTTATTTCATAGATATATTTATTATGGAATATTCTTTGAACTGAAGAAGGATTTGTCTATGAGCATAAATTGATGAACAGACAAAGTCAGAGAAAACAATTGTTTTAAGAGATCATGAATATGTATTCAGTAATAGAAACAAAACAGGAACTCTTCTTCAAATTCAGGAAATGATGGATTTACAGTTTTGTAAATAATGGTTGCTGTCAATGCTAATTTTATGAAGAATGGATTTGCTTTTTTTCTATATGATATGTTTGGATAAATAAAGATAGACTGTACAGTTTCTCTCCTATCTTTTTCCTTAAATATTTTGCCTTGAAATCCCACTAAATTTTAACTTTTCATCCAGACATCTAAGTGATAATGTATTTTTAAAACCTTGGTTGTTTATTTGTAGATTTTACATCATGCATTCTGATCCCACTCATCTCTCCATCACCTTACATGTGCCCACTGCCATTGCAATCTCCCCCACAACAAAACCAAATTTAAAAGAAAAACCAAAACCAAAACAAAACCGAGAAACAACAAAAACAAGGAGAGAACAATCTTGCCATGCAAGCTGTAGTGTGGCCCCTTTGTGTCACACAGTCCTTCCATCTTCATTGGCGAGTGTCATTGCCAGGTGTTATTGTTCTGGCTGGAGGCCTCTGGCTTCTGATAGCCAAGCATATTGACAGGCCTGTGTTTCCATAAGAATTTCATTTTCTACTTGAAAATTAGTCAGTGATGTCATTGCCTAGGGTATAAAAAAACTTTTGGAGTATTATTAATTTTCATAATCAATTAGAAGATAACAACATCAAATAAGCATTAGTTATGTCTTAAATACACTTAGTGTCCCTACTAAAGATAGATTAGATGTATTTTTGTTTATAATATTATCTCAAAAAATTATAAAAATATAAACATGGAAGAACTGATATAAACAAAGTTCAGCTCTATACTTTAATAGCTTAGAAATTCCTGGCCATGTAATTCATATTTTAGAATGAACCTCTGAAATTGAAATGCCTGTTTTGTCATATTTTTGTTGTGCTCATGTCCACATTGGCTGAGGGGTTTGGTAGAAAATTGCTCCCACAAGGGCAACTATACAATAATCTCTAAAATGATTAGAAGTATTATACTACATGGCAAAAGGGAAATTAAAGCAGCAGATGGAATTTCAACTGCAGCTCATCTGACCATAAAGCAGTGAGATTTCCAGATGTAACCACAAGGATTTCCAATGGGGAGGAGGTGAGTGATTTGTACTAAGAAGGTTCTTGCTTATTAGCTTTGAAGATACAGTAAGAACTGTGAGCCAAGAGTGGCTTCTGAAGCTGAGAAATGAGTAAATAGGTGTCCGGTGAGCCTACAAACTTAGCAGAGCTGCAACATCGAAATTAGTTCTAAGACACTGCTCTCTTTCTTAGATTTAGACACCTGACCTCCTTACAATAGAGTACTACAACTTACTTCTTCAAAGTCTGCAAGAGAATGAGCCACTTCATCCTACCATATCACCGCATGAGACTACATGACTCAATCTCCTTCTATATTCATGTGATCTGTCCTCATTTAAAAGAAATATACACAAAGGGGTGTACACACAGGTGAAGAATCTCCTATACTTCAGACCCTATTCTATGTACATGAATGCACACCTGAACACACATATGTGTATTTGTTCTATTATTTTGAGAACAAAGCCAGCTTTCAATGATAATTGACTTCTTAAATTATTTTCATTTTCATTATTTTAGTCATTTCTTTGCTATAAGTAGCAGAGATAATCTCTGTGTTCCAAATCTCATATGATGATTGGTTGCACAGCCATCTTTCCCCACATCACTAACATCTCAGTTGATTTATTTTTAATAATTAAGTACAATTTAAAACATTTTTCCTTGATCTAAAATTTATGTCCAGTTCTGCACTTTGGAGAAAGAAAAACTCTTAACAGAAAAATCTTCTCTTAGTCTGATGTAGCATTTTATGCTCTCAGGTAGTCCAGTGATTAAATACATGCCCACACTCTTCCAAAAAAGACTGAGTACTTCTGCAAATGAGAAAGTGAGTCAAGTTATCCCAATTGTCCATGATGAAATGCCCTCAAATAAAAGTAAACATAGTAAAGATTTCTCATAGAAAAATTGATTGAAACAATGTTGAGGAGGATAAAACAAATGAATTATAGATTATACCTACACAGAACTTTCAATAAATTTGTGAAGCTATAATGGATTAAAGAGGTGTGGAATATGATATGTGTCTGCATGCATATGTAAAGTCATCAAGAGAAGGCAGGAAGCACACAAGATAAGTCCACACATACACTGGCCCCTTTTCCCAGTAACTCAGACATAGACTCCATGAGCATACATGCAGAATAATTCATTATTAGTTTATTGAAACTGAAACATCATCAAAAATTGATATTGCCATGATGCTTAATGTTCTGTGTTAGGAAGTTAGATAATTAGCCGTCATTTTCATATACATATCACTGTATTTCTACCAGTGCAAATGTTTCTTGGGGGGGTGGTGAATACTTTACCTGAAAGTTATTTATATATTTAACTACAAAAATGTATTGCACTGTGACATTAGTCTTTAAAAAATGTAAGAACCCTCAAATCATGTTTTGATTAAGAACTAAAGAACATTTTACTGATCATGTAAAAAACAATCATGATGAGAGGAAGAGACATGCAAGACCCTATCAATCCCAATATTTCCCTTCAAATGTCAAGTTGCTTAAGAAACTGTCCCACTGTCTTTTTTTTTATCAGTGAAGTTGCCTTGTAGATGGAGAATACATTGTGGTACACATTCACAAAGTGTATTTATTCTTGTATCTTCCTGTCTCTTTTCATTTATTCTGTTGACTAATTTTCAGTCCTACTTCTTTACAAGAATGGAATTTAGGACAAGTCCCTAGGCTTACCTAACTAACTTGGATGAGGAAATCTCCAGTCAGTAATATTTCATTGTATTGCAATATTCAACATTTTCAGTTTATTCAGAGCTATGAGTTTCCTCCATTTCCCAGGCAGGGAGACAGGACTTCTTTCTGCCTTTTTCTCCCAATTGCATTTTGCTCACCGTTCATCTTTTCAATCAAAACTTTTGATATCTAAATAGAGTGGTGGTGGTGGCGGTGGGGAAGAAAATGAAAGGAATTGGACACAAGACTCACGAGATACAAAGTTGACATGCAACTAAGCAAGACTCATGGGGGCTCATAGAGACTGAAGCAGCAATCTAGGAACCTGCATGGCTCTAAACTATGTTGTCTGAAAACTATGGTTGTGGTATTTTGTGGTGCCCCTAATAGTGGGAATGGGTGTGTCTCTGATTCTTTTGACTGCTCTTGCGACCCCTTTCCTCCTACTGAGTTCCCTCATCCAGCCATGATGAGAGGGTGTGTGCCTAGTCTTAACTCATCTTTTGCTATGATCAGTTGATGTCCCTCAGAGACCTGCTCTTTTCTGGGAAAGGCAGGAGGTGGGAGCTGGAAATAGCAGTGGAAGGAGGGGAAGCTGCAGCCTGGTAATATTGTATATGAGAAGAATAACAGTAAAATAACAATAAAATGAAGTGATAGCCCTTATCAATATTAGTGGCTCAGAAAAATAAAATAAATAGACATGAATGTGAGATTTGTGGTGGAGGAGGTGGGGGTTGAACACGGTCAAAGCAAGATAATAATTGTTTTTTACACTACCCTTTTTTTCTGGGTATATACTGGGTTCCTTGGAGATTGCTCTGTACTGGCCCTCTTCCTCAAAGACTTCTCACCCAGTAGTTCCCTTGATCAGGTAAGGACCTCACCCTCTTACTTTCTATTCTTCTCTATTCTGTCACCACATAACCCTGCCATCACTGCTGGTATGTCTTTGCACTCTGTAGCAATACAGTCAATGTTATAACACTAGGCCAACTTTCACTCAAGATCTACAGTTTCTCATTTAGAAGTATTCCCGTCACCTCTGTCCAGATGATCTTGGGTCAGAATACCAGAGAAGATTAAGAGTATGCACTAGAGTCACTCTTGCCCAAGCGCTCAAGCACATTTTGAGATATGTTCCCTGCTGCCCCATCTCCCAGTGACACACAAGAAGAGCTCTTGGTGGTCTCTGACCTGTTCTCATTAAGGAGGATGGCAGTGTTTCTCTATTGAGGAGGATGGTGGACTATTGTACACTATCACACACTAACAACTCCAGACAAGAATCTCTTTTCCAATGGTATGGATAAGAACAATAGAAACAAGAGCTTGTCACAATTTCCTTCTGTGAAACCTACATGATGGTCAGACCCTTTATTTTTGAACACAGTGCCTGTTTGCTTGGTCTTTGGCAAAACTAAAACAAAATTTCTTCTTCAATATTTCATTCAACTAATAAAAGTTACAAAAGCTAATGTATAACAGCAAAGTTTTCTTTATAATTTTTGAGATTCAATCATATATATTTTATTCATTTATTTAATTTTAAAGACATTAGCCCATATTTTCTGAAAATGTTTTAGCATGTTTTATAAAAGGCCCTTAATTTTGGTCTAGGCTCCTATATTGGACACAACAGGCCAAAGTAGTAATAAAGAGGTGCAGTTAGGATTTAATTGGTAGCAGATTGCCAACTGATTCAAATGTAACGGCTAGGCTTTATCTGAGGAAGTGACCATTTTTATTCCACTTCGGTTTCCTTTCCAGAAATCCTGTCTGACTATGTAGTGAGACAGCTGTGTGAACCTGTCCCAATGCTGACAGACAACCAGTTTCTGAGTTTAGTTCATTTTCAGTCAAAATTGTCAATGTTAAGCTTGGGAAAGGTTTCTTTTTTATCAATACTGTTTAACTAAGTCTACTCACAATCCTGGTCATGCTTTTTTTTTTCTTTTGATTTAATAAGGAAAATAACTCATCATTGATTGGGTCACTTGCATTTTTAAGTGACAGCTTGTTTGTCCATGCTTCTGTCCAAAGTGCCCTCTTGTAAGAGTCAAGCTCATTTGTTCTATTCTTCCACATCTGTATTTTGACTCATTTTATATTTCCTTTCTTGCTGCACCTGCTCGCACAGCCTGTGTCTGAGAATGTGCTGAGGGTGTCAGGATTGATGACACAGAGACCAGTCGGTGGTGCAAGAAGGCTTCAAGAAGGCCTCCAGAAAACTTCAAGAAGCCCCTCCCTTTATTCTTACCCCAGCTGCTTATATGCCCTGACACCAGAGGCGGCGGTGGGGGGTCAGGAAGAGGTGGTTAGTCATTGGAAAGGTCAAGGTCAGGGTGTTCCTGTGGGTGAGCCCTTCTGAAAACATCAGGAACTTATTGTTCCAGGAAACATGTTTTTACGGACACCGGATTGTTTTTGGTAAACATGTTTTCTTCTGCTCCCAGGCTGATGGTGAAGTGGGCCTCTGGCCAAGGTCTCTTGTTCCCACAATTCCCCCTTTTTTAGTTTCTAATGAGGCACTCATATCTTAGATAAAGTAGGGTCACCCTCCCTTACCTGTCTTTGTGGGACCTGATGACCCCTGTCTTAGGGGGGAGGTCTCTTCCCCACAGGTTTCCCATCACCAGAGAACCTCATCCTTGAATCATCTGTAACCAGACTTCATGGCTACTGGGATTGCCATGGGCTAAGTAACAGATCTGTTGCCTATGGAACAAGGCACATTTGAACTCAGCATAAAGCCAAAATGCCTATCGCCACTGCCACCATTCCCAGGACCCCCATTGACGTAGTGCCTCCCCATCGCTATACCCATTCCCTGATCTGGGCCATAGAATTTTACCAGTCTTCCTCTGTTACAAGGGTAACCCGCATGTGATTTACAGTTACAATTTGATGGTCAAAACAGTGATAAAGTTTACAATCATTCCAAGATCCATTAGGACAAGTTGCATTTTTCCAGAAAAACACACTGGTATAGGTGCAATTCCAGAAACAGGAACCACAAAGGATATTTCAAGTGGCCGTGTCCTGTTCAAATACTGAAAAGGGGTTTTTGCCACCCATCACGTTCCATATCAGTGTCCAATTGTTTTAAATGGGTCCGTTTTTTCCCCAAAGGGAAAAACTGGCAAAATGAATTCTTCTGTTTCCAGGTTGTCAAGGGCAAACTGCTAATCTTCCAGTTCTTTGTTGGCTTCAGGATTAAAACTCACAGGTCTGGGAGGTTGATGCAGCAGGCCTGCTGAGAAACTGGAAATCTAGAACTGACTATTTCCTTTCTTTCTCCGGCTGTAGATTCGATGACATCAAGGGTCAGGAACACTGATTTAGGAGATCTCACTCGAACTGGCTTGGGCAGGCTCCCATGGTCTCAGGTCCAGTTTTTCTCTGCTCCATGCTTCTCACTAAATGTTCTGACAGCCACTGAGCTTTATTCTTTTCCTGCAACAAAACACAAACATGCCCTAGACCCCAATAGGGCAGAATCAGGTCTTCTCCACTGTCTAATGCATGGATATCTCCATTTGACCTGAGCAAAAGTCGTTCAAGTTCCATCATGCCAGAATCTGTCTGCAGCAGATTGCTCACTGGCATCCACATTTTAAAAATTTTTAAATGAGGAGTGTATTATTTAATGAATCACATGGGGACTGGGGACAGTACTCCCCCTTCTTTATTTTTTTTTAATTATGTTTGAACTGTTTTCTAACATCTGCTGATGTTGGACTATAACAGTAGCAGGATTTGTCTACCCTCGTTAGTTAACTATTAGGCAAATTGGGATTACTATCTAAATTACTAGTAGATGCCCTTTAAAAAGGACATAACCATTAAGTATTTCCCAAAAACTTCTGAAAATCACTCAAGGATTGTAAACTATACTATGTACCAAATAACTTTTGAAAATTATTTGAAGTTTGTGAGTACTCTTTCTAATCCAAACTGCAATCTAATTTGTAAAGCTCTCACCTAATTTGCATCTACATTGGCCCTTTTGTAGGTGGGGTCTAACAGGGAAGTAATTTTTCTGAGGCTTCTCCTTAAAATACATTTCTTTCTCTTGATTTTTTTCCAACCAAAAAAATTTAGGAGACTTTCTGTATCCTCTCCTCTGCTAAACTCTATAGAATCTTCCATACAGATTTCTTTGGCTCTCAGGCCATGTTGTATATTTCCACTGACTGGCTCTGAGGGCTTAAATCTTTTATCTTTCCTGTTAAGACATTAACTGAATGGATGGATGCTCCTTTTGGCTATATCTAAAGCAATTTAGGTAGCTTTTTAACTATTTTCAAAGTGATTTAAGTATCCTTTAAATCATATCCAAGGCAATTAGAACAGTTGCTTTCATCAACATTCACACATTTACACTTTACATTTCATACATACTGGTGTGGCCACGCCTATACACACAGCCCATGCATACATCTTTTTCATCTCTCCTCTTGCCTAGGTTAGGATTAGTTTGATGGAATGAAACATCCTTAATTGAAGTCTCTTGTAACACAGCAGCTATAGCCAATCCTTGAACATCCAGAATCTGAACAAATCCAAATTTATCTATGTTGTCTCTTTTCTATAAGGTATTAAAACAGTTTCTGACTGTCTGTATTATTAGCATTTCTATACATTTGTCTGGGCATCAGCCATAGCAGCAACTCTCAAGGCTGTGAGCTTCCTAGGCTCCAGCTCACCTTCATCACCCCTGGCCTTTGGGCCTGGGTTGGCCAGCTGTAGGTTACCTGCAGCCATTTTTCTCTCCTGCACCCTGGACTGTTTAAGTTCCTGCCAGTCTGACATCTGAACAAACCTTAAATAGACTCATTTGTGCCGCCTTCCTTTCTACAAGTTCTTAGCATGGCCTAGCATGCTGCATTAGCATTCTCACATGCTAGTTGTCTCAATCAAAAGGTTAACACCTGTATCTCCCCTTATTTTGGATGATGTTTGTACTTGCCTAAAGACAAAATTTGAAATAACTCCTTAGGTCCTTGCCTGTTGTTTCCAAAGCCTCCAGCCCATGTCCTGGTGACTGAAAGCCTGTTTCAAGTTGTCCTGGCTGCTGGGTCAATCTGTCCATACACTGCTATCAAAAGTTAACTGGTGCTCTATATCTTTGTCCTTCCTTAGTGAGCTCTTTATAATAAAGGGAAGGTTTTGGACTCTCTCTCTCTCTCTCTCTCTCTCTCTTTCTCTCTCTCTCTCTCTCTCTCTGGCTGTCTGTCTCTGTCTCTCTCTTTGTTTGCCACTTCTCCAATGCACCCACTCACGCAGCCTGGCCGAGATTGTGTGGAAGGTGTCGGGATTGATGACACAGAGACCAGTCAGTGGTACAGGATGGCTTCAAGAAGGCCTCCAGAAAACTTCAAGAAGCCCCTCCCTTTATTTGTACCCTGGCCTCTTATATGCCCTGACACCAGAGGCCATGATGGGGGGTCAGGAAGAGGCAGGTAGTCATTGGAAAGGTCAAGGTCAGGGTGTTCCCATGGGCAAGCCCTTCTGAAAACATCAGGAACTTATTGTTCCAGGAAACATGTTTTTATGGACACCGGATTGTTTTTGGTAAACATGTTTTCTTCTGGTTATAGCTGCATGCTCCCAGGCTGATGGGAAAGTGTGCCTCTGGCCAAGGTCTCTTGTTCCCCACCTATTTACAATTCTTTTTAAAAATCAATTTCTGTTTGTAATCCGTTTTCCCATTGTTACCTGTTTATTTTACCTTTTGTTTTTTTCTTGGATTCACAAGGCCTTTTCATTTTCTTTATTTTTATTTTTCCTTCAATGGCATAAAATCATTGATTTTAATTCTGTTCCTCAGAGATTTCCCTAACATTTTTAATTAAAAAACTGCAAATAAGGAAGCGAACTACCAAGACCTGTATTTAACATTCTTAGTCACCTGATTAAGGCATGTAACATAGGCTACTTTACATGATTCCATGAAATCAGTCTTGTAACATACAATTCTGAAACTATCTTCCTAAAATTGTGTAATAAATTAAATATGCAATGGATTTTGACATTTTTGTAAAATTTTCATTTTACATGATGCTACTACTTTTAATTTTTGCTTAGTGAAGGTTGTCTTATAGTAGTTTTTCTTTAAAAAAGCAAAGGTGAGTCTTAAAAATCTTCTGGGACAATGCTTCACAATGGACATACCATGCAAGCCACCGATGGCAAGAGCATATATTATTTAAACTATTTCAAGAACCACATTATAACAAGTCAAAAGAAGTACTGGAAATAGCTTTTGAAGAACACATTTGATATGTATCCAAGATTTTAGAATCTCAACATGTGATTAGCAACAACATAAAACAATTTATACATTTCTTCATGGAGTGCTTTTATTTTTACTTAAGATACACCTGGTATTCAGACTAGCCCATCTCAAATATTCAGTGGTCACACAGCTGTATTGGGTTGAAAACTAAGAAGTGAAGGAGTAAGTGTTCATAAAACTTAAATTGTTTTTTTTAGTTAGGTGTGTGTTGGGGAACTATCTGCATCAGTGATGTATGTAACATATGTGGGTGTGGGTTAAGCTGCAGAGGGGTTTTCATGGTTTCAGATGTAAGCTCTACTTTTATGGAATCCTTGTTGCTTTAGATGTTTTCAAGAGAGTCTGATTCTTCTCAAAAGCTGACTGCAGTGTGCCGGGGAGAAGATTGCTATGACTCTATTATGTTTGGGATTTATTCATCTTCTTTAATATGTAAATTTACCCTTCTTGCCAAATGTAGTCGATGCTTCATCAAATAATTTTTCATGGTGATATCCTTTCTCCTCTTCTTCCTAATACAGATGACACAGATCTGTTCTCATTCAGTGTACTCTTTCCTCTGTTGCCAATGATGATTTGATGAATGGTCTCCATAGTCATTGATTGTTTTGTCTTTTATCTCTGTCCTGCCACTGTACAGCCCCATTGAGATATTTATCTTGGTTTTATTTTTCTATTATATAATTTCCAATTGACTCTTCCTTTTCCTTTTCTTATATTTTGCTGAATTTTATATTTTGCTTCTTATTTCAGAGCTAAAATTCATAATTTCACATTTACTATAATCTCACTTTGAAATGTCTTTAGATAAACCTGTGAAAGTCCTTTTCAGGTAACTTTCTTTGGGTTGGGTGTCTAGTAATCATATTTTCTAATTTCAGCACACTCATCCTACTTGTTGAGATGGAAGTGATTTTTAATTTATTCTAAGCACTTTTTGAAATTATATTACGAGATTATGTATCCATGTAAGTTCTGGACTCTTTATGCAGTTTTCAGTCTTCATGCTGCTGTTCTGTTGTTCTTTCCTTGTGATGTAGCCTGAGGCACTGATGGTTTTTCTACACTGTAGTTCAGCTCTCAATTATGTTACCTGTTAAACATGATGAATTTCTCCTTTGGCATGCTCAGGTAACCAGGCATACAGAGATTTGAAGAATGACCTTTATAGTGTCTTTTCTCAAACCATTTCTTATGATGGAAGGAATGAAATCTCTGACTTTCTTTTGTCGCTACAGAGAAACACTCACTTTCCCCTTTCAGTAAAGCTAGCATAACCAGGGTTATTGAATGCTACCTGCAGAAGCTGAGTAAGGGTGTAAGGCAAGACCATTCACTAAGTTACCTGGTAAAGTACAATGCTCCTGTTTCTTCCCATTGGAAAGGAAAGGCAGTCTCCATCTGGTCTCTGCTAGGACCATGGGGGTTTAGAGGAGAGGAAATAACAGTGATGTAATACTAAACCTTTCTTTTCTGGATGTGTTGGAAAGGAAAGAGCTTATTTTTTTAAGACTACACCTGTCCTAGTTCCGTGACAGAAGATGTTTGTCAAGTCTATTTTGCCTGTGTCAACTGACTTTCTCTGAGTCCAGATCCTCCACAACCCATTCCACAACAGTATGAGAAACAAAAGGATAATCCCAGTACCAAGCTGTTCGTCAAATCCCAGCCTGTTTTTTGCTCATAAAATTCCTCAGACCTTGTCACTTGTTCATGTCTAGAAATTTTACTAAGCTGTTGGAAAAGAGCTAAGATAAACAGAGTTTGTTTCATTATGTCTGAAACTGGACCACTTATCGCTTAAGCTAGTTTTACCTTAACTGATGCTATTAGTGATAGGAAAATCAGCTGGAACAATTCACAAATAAATTAGCATTCACAAATATTATATATTCATTCTGTGTACACAGTTGAATATGTTATTGTAGAACTGCAATTGGCACATAACCAATTATCTTCACAGTGTAACTCTAGTTAACAACTTGATGACTGTCTTTCTCTGAGGTCTCATTTCTTTTGCTTGCCAAATATAATATGCAAAGTATTAAAACTACAAGTAAGATTCAAAACTTGAAAGTAATCCATTATGATATTTAATCTTTCAAATGCTTTAGCAATTTGAAAGGAATGACCCTGGAGGATTATTTGGGGATTACACAGTTAAGAGGATCTAATTATATTTAAACATGTTCTGGAAGAGCTGAAGTTGCATACTGAGTGAACTGATTGGTTTATCAGAGAGTTTTAGCTGGATCCTACAAACACTTTCATACTGATTTTTGTGAAGTTATTTTTGGCCTTTGAAACATACATCAATGAAGTACTTACATATTTGATGACTTTTTGTATATCTGGAGAAATTGGTCATGGAGTTATAAAAGAGGAAGTAAATTTTGCTTTGTGTATTTAAAATAGATGGACCTACAATTATGTAGTCTTTTGAAATATATTTCATATTCCAGCAGTTATGTTTTCCTACTAAGCATAGCTATAGTGTTAAAAATTGTTCTTATATATTGATATGTTGCAGACAGGGCTCTTATATTTCCTAGTATCAATACAAAATAAATATCAAAAATCACTCAATTAATTAAGACATTTTAGAGTACCATTTGGTATTAGATGAAATCACTTGCTTAATTATTTTTGTGAGTTTGAGGGAAATATCATCATTTAGAACTGCTGATGAATGATATTCAGTCTTACCTTTCTACATGCTTAGTTACATTTAAATTGATATTGGGTGAGTTATTTTAGTGCCCAGAAGACTTGTGTCCCTATCTTATCAATCATGTAGATATGACTTATATGCTTTTCCCCACATGAATCATGTGTTTGGAGATATTTTCTATACTATATCACAAGATCAATTTAAAGCCATTTGTTCATCAAATAGATGCTGTTGCTACATTCTATAAATCAAACATCCATCTAGGTTCTGAGGATACAATCTTTCAGAGCTAAAAGTATTTTCTCATTTCATAGTAATAAAAGACAAACAAGTCCCAGAGAATCATAACTATTAAACTGGTTTGGTTTGACTGAAGACAAACATGCATCAAATAATGTTTTGCCTTTCTATTTAGCATATATTTCTTAACACAGAAGATGGCCGAGGGCCCCCCTTTCATTAAATCTGAACACCTCAGCATACAGAGAATTTCTCTAGCTAGCTCAACTTCCCCATACTTACACTACAAATTTTAAGTACTTAAATTTAAGATTTGCTGAAGATTTGTCTCAGTGCCTCCCATACTTAGGTTCACTGTGAGTTTGCTCTCCCTGTAAGACTGACTGCTGCTGAGAGAGAACAGAGAAGAAATTGCCACAGCCCTTAAAGCGTCCGTTCTATTGTCTTTTCTCTTCTATAAGGAAAATTGATTTTATTATTGTTAATTTTGTGCATTTTATGCATATGACCTGTAAGTTCAAATGTGTATGGGAGCTAGTGGTATCATTTTCCTCGATTTGGAGTTCCAGGTACTTGTGAACTGCCGGACATAAGTGCTAGGAAATGAACTTATGGTTCTGCTAGAGTTGTGTATTCTCTTACTACTGAGCCATCTCTCCAGTCTCTTATGTTTTTATATTTTAATATATGTCTCATTTTTAAAGTATAATTTCTATTTGTCACAAGATTGAGCAAAATTTATCTAAATGAGCATTGTGAATGTACCATTAGATCCTCTAGGCTCGTGTGTGTATCTGACAAAAGTGTGTGCTTACTATAGACATTTTAAGTCAGTATTATTTGGTTAAAACTCTCATGACTGGTAGGTAAAAATTGTACTGTAAAATTGTATAGTGAAGAATGGTAATATAACTTAAAAGTATTTTATATAATTCTATAATTTGGTAGTTTGCAAGGAAATAACATTGTACAAAAATTTTTGTTCAAAATGTTATTCTTATTTGATTGTCCAATTCAGAGTGGTCTATTTTTTAAAAGAAACTGCATGTACACAAAGTACAAAAAATAGGTTAACCAAATTGTATTTAAATACATTTTGTCACAACATATGCATGTAACAAATATAATCAAAAGAAAAGAGGGTACAACTTAAGGATGGGGGAGGCATGGGAAGGATTTGAGGAAGGAAAACTGGGAAGTAGTGGATATAGGAAAGGGAATGGAAAATGAATGTTAAAAAGAATAAGACTGTGTTATCATTTTATTGTAATTTCTGTGTAATAGTCTTCATATTATGAGAAACTAATTCTTTTCTTTCATTTATTTTTTACTCTTTAATGGTATAACATTATAGAATCTCACAGTTTATAATATGACTCAGTTTGTAGAAATAATTAAAGCTTAACAAAGTTGAAAAAGACAAAGAGTAAATAAGTCTTCAAGTCAGGGGAAACTAATTCTAATGGACAGTGTTCCAGTATGTTGCAGGCAGAACTTGGTGCTCGCCCCATTCTTGTGAGACATGCTTCTTCATAGTCAAGCCCATGTGCACACTTTCACTCCTACCTCAAACAAGGGCATGGCTGTAGTGCACCTCTTACTTACACAATCATCTTAGATCCCAGGTACAGTGATATAAAAGGAGGCCAAGCAAGTTTAGAAGGGTCATCCAGAAGGACAGCTAAAATCTCTTTTTCTTGGCTGGACGTTGGTGGCACATGCCTTTAATTTCAGCACTCCGGAGGCAGAGGCAGTCGGGGACCAGTATGGTCTACAGAGCGAGTTCTAGGACAGCCTCCAAAGCAATACAGAGAAATCCTGTCTCGAAAAACAAAAAAAAATTTCCTTTCTCTCCTCAATGATTAAGCAAGCAAATAAGTAAATGAAATCATTTAAACTGTCTACTAAAGAACCTTTCTAACTCATACAGATGTTGAAGGGAAATTATGTTACTAAACCTAAAGAATCATAATCAATTTCTGTTGATAATAACCCCATGAATTTTATAGTAGATTGCTATCTGGTAATAATTAAGCAAACCATGTTTTATTAGCTAGAGAATCTCCTTCATGTCTAATTATCCAAGATTTACATTTCAAACCATAATCTACTTACCCATTAGAAGAAAAGAAAAAACAGGTATTTTGAAATGGCAACTTGGTAAAGGAATTGGCACCAAACTTGAAGAGTTCCACTTCCAGTTAGAGTACACATATATGCACGAAGGCATGTGCATGTCCCTAATAAAGAATTTTTATAAATTTTATTTAAATTAGAAAAAATGTTATTTTACATATAACATTTCTTCCCATTCTTCCTATCTGAGCAAGTGGGAACTCATGGACGCCAGTCTGACAGTTGGGGAAACAATATAGGAACAAACCAGGCCCCCTGAACGTGGGTGTCAGCTAGGATCACTGGGCAGTCTATGGGGCCACTTGCAGTAGAATCAGGATGTATCCCTAGTGCAAGAACAGATTTTGGGAACCCAGTAAAGTATTACAAATTAAAAATAAGAGAAAAGTAAAAGACTAACTCATTTACCAAAAAAGCTTTTTTCCTGGGAGTAGACTGCTACATAGTTTAACTGTTATTTGTGTTACTATGAGATTAAAGTGATAGGACTCTTGAGTGCATCAAAATAAGGAACTATGTAGGCTGAAGAGAGAGATGAGTGAAAGCATCATACAAATTGCCAAATGCAATAAAATACTTGTAAACTGAATCCAAGACCACATCAAAGGGATATCATGCAAACTTCATCCCAGAGATGCAGGGGTGGTTCAAAACACATAAATCAATAAAGGCAATCCATCATTATGAACAGACAGAAAGACAAGAACCAAGTGTTAGTATAGAAATGCATTTGACAGAATCCAACAATCCTTCATGGGCTGAGATATTAGGGATAAAATGGTCACACTTCAATGTAATAAAGGCAACTTTCAGAAATCATAGCCAAATTCAACTTAAATGGAGAGAAACTCAAAGCATCTTGTCTTAATTAGGGTTACTATTGTGATGAAACCCCATGACTAAAGCAACTTGAGGAGGAAATGGTTTATTCAGCATATACTTCCATATCATAGTTCATCATTAAAGGAAATCACGAAAGGAAGTCAAGTAGGGAAGGAACCTGGAGGCAGGAGTTGATGAAGAGGACATGGAGGGATGCTGCTTATTGGCTTGCTCCTCAGGACTTGCTAAGCCTGCTTTCTTATAGACCCCAGGGGATGAAACCAGGCACAATGGGCTGGGTCCTCACCATTTATTGGTAAGTAAGAAAATGCCCTACAAACTTGCCTACAGACTGGTCTTAAGAAAGCATTTTATTAATTGTTATTCTGTCCTCTCAGATGACTTTAGCCTGTGTCAAGTTGATATAAAACTACCCAGTACACATTTCCACAGAAATCAGAAAGAAGACAGAGTTGCCCACTCTCTCCATATTATTCAATATAGTACTTGAAGTATCAGCTATCCCCAAAAGAGAACTGAAGGAGATTAAAGGGGATAAAAATAAGGGAAGAAGTCAAAGTTTCTTTATTAGCAGATGATGTGATAATATACGTAAGTGACCTTGAAATTTCACCGGGAAACTCCTAAAGCTGATAAATACTTTCAACACAGTATCAGGATACAAATTTAACACATGAATATCACTATCCTTCCTGTATTCAAATAATAACTGTACTGAGAAAGAAATCAGGGAAGCAACACATTTCACAACAGCCTCAAAAATATAAAAATATCTTGGAGTTTACTCTAAACAAGTAAGTGAAAAACATCTATGATTTAAACAGAAAACACTTTAGGTCACAGAAAAAAAGAAATTGAAAAATAGCAAGAAGATGGAAAGTTTGCCCATTCTCATAGATCATTAGGATTAATGTAGTAAAAATGGCCAGCCTAACAAAAACAATCTACAGATTCAGTGCAATTCCAATGGAAATTCTAGCACAATTCTTCATTAAAAATTAAAGTGACAACTTTCAACTTCAGTGGAAAGGGAAAAATAATCCCAGTCTAGTTAAATACTTCTGAGTGATGAATGAACTGATGTTGGTATCGCCATCCCTAACCTCAAGTCATACTCCAGAGCTACAGTAACAAAAGAACATGCATGGTATTGGGGCATGAAACAGACACATTGTTCAATGGGATAGGATTGAAGTCCCAGAAATATGGCAACACTCCCCAGGTCATCAGAGATTTTAATAAAGAAGCTTGAAATACAGAGAAAGCATCTTCAGCATCCTTGCACTGGTCAAATTGGATGGCTGCATTTAGAATGCACATAGATCATAATTATTGCCATGCACAAAACTTAACTCCAAATGGATCAAAGACCTCAAGATATAAGTGGATAAATTGAATCTGACAGAACAGAACATAAGGAAAAATCTTGAACGAATTGGCACAGGAAAAGAATTTCTGAATAGAACAATTAATGAATGGGACTTCATGAAAGTTATTAGCTTCTGTATGGTAAAGGGCACCATTATTAAAGGTGACAGCCTACAAAATGATAAGAAATCTTTACCAGATACATGTTAAATACCCAGTTAAATATATATATATATATAAAATCTCTGTATCATAAACAAAATAGTCAAACAAGCAAATGAATTAAAAGTTAGATACAGGTATAAATGGAGAATTCTCAAAAGAGGAAGCTTGAGTGGTTCAAAGAAATGTTCAACATCCTTAGTCATCAAGAAGATGAAAATCAAAACTACGTTGAGATTTCTTCTTACCCCAGCCGAAATAGTCAAGATCATTAAAAATAACAACCGAGGAAAGACATCAGCCCCTCCAAGACCCCAACCCCAGCGAGTCCAGCTTCAGGTGAGATTGGGTCTCTGGCATGGACCGCCTGCCCTTCCGCCATCCCCCTTGAGCTTCGGGGCCGCCCTGCATCCAGAAGACCCGCCCACACAGGAAAGACATCAGCCCCTCCAAGACCCCAACCCCAGCTAGTCCAGCTTCAGGAAAGACATCAGCCCCTTGAGACCCCAACCCCAGCGAGTCCAGCTTCAGGAAAGACATCAACCCGTCCAAGACCACAAACCCAGCGAGTCCAGCTTCAGGAAAGACATCAGCCCCTCCAAGACCCCAACCCCAGGGAGTCCAGCTTCAGGAAAGACATCAGCCCTTCCAAGACCCCAACCCCACAAAGAAGTCAACAATTCCAAGACCCCAACCCCAGTGAGACCAGCTTCAGGAAAGTCATCAGCCCTACCAGGACCCAAACTCCATGTCAGCATCCCCAGCTTCAGCTGCAGGAAGGAAGGAGACCAGTGGAGACGGAAAGACCCCACCAGCACCCACTGAAAGAAGAGATGGGAAGAAGACAGAATAAGAGATCACTCAGCAATAGAAACACCAACATGACCCCACCAGAATCCAAGGATCCAACACCAGCAAGACCTGAAAAGCACTACATAGACGAAGAAGAGGAGACAGGCCTTAAAAATTATTTCATGAAGATGATGGAGACCCTCAAAGAAGAAACGAGGAAATCCCTTAAAGAAAAAACAAACAAAAAAATCCATGAAATGGGGGAAAATATTCAAGAAATAAACAAATCTCTCAAAGAATCTAAAGAGCACCAAGAAAGAAGAACCAAAAAAATTAAGGAAACAACTCAAACAGTAGAAGGATTGAAAGCTGAAATAGAAACGATAAAGAAAACACAGAATGAAGGGATGCTGGAAATAGAAAAGCTGGGTAAACGATCAGGAACTACAGATGCAAGTATCACCAACAGAATACAAGAGATAGAAGAGAGAATCTCAGGTGTTGAAGACTCATTAGAGGATATAGAGTCATCAACCAAAGAAAATCTCAAAACCAACAAATCCTTAACACAAAATATCCAGGAAATATGGGACACCGTGAAGAAGCCAAACCTGAGAATAATAGGTATAGAAGAAGGTGAAAAAATTCAGCTTAAAGGTACAGAAAACATATTCAACAAAATCATAGAAGAAAACTTCCCTAACCTAAAGAAAGATATGCCTATGAAAGTACAAGAATGTTACAGAACACCAAATAGACTCGACCAGAAAAAGAAGTCACCTCGCCATATAATAATCAAAACATCAAACCTACAGAGTAAAGAGAAAATATTAAGAGCAGCTAAAGAAAAAGGCCAAGTAACATACAAAGGCAGACCTATCCAAATTACACCTGACTTCTCAATGGAAACGATGAAAGCCAGAAGATCCTGGACAGATGTCCTACAAACGCTAAGGGAACAAGGATGCCAGCCCAGACTACTATATCCAGCAAAGCTCTCAATTACCATAGATGGAGAAAACAAAATATTCCATGACAAAGCTAGATTTAAACAATACGTATCCATGAATCCAGCTCTACAGAAAATGCTAGAAGGAAAACCTAGAGCCAAGGAAGATAACTACATTCACAAAGACACAGGCAATATATAATGACACTTTACAAAACACCAAAAGAAAAAGGGAGGAGAAACTACACAAAATAACTTCACTAACAATAAATCAAGCACAAGCAAGGATCACCAATCAATGGTCATTAATATCCCTCAATGTCAACGGCCTTAACTTGCCTATAAAAAGACACAGACTAGCAGAATGGATACGAAGACAGAACCCTTCCTTCTGCTGCATACAAGAAACACATCTCAACATCAAAGACAGACATTATCTCAGAGTAAAGGGTTGGGAAAAGATCTTCCAATCAAACGGTCCCAAGAAACAAGCGGGTGTAGCAATCCTAATATCTAACAAATTAGACTTCAAATTAAAATCAATCAAAAGAGATGAAGAAGGACACTTCATATTCATCAAAGGAAAAATACATCAAGATGAAGTCTCAATTTTAAACATCTACGCCCCAAATACAAAGGCACCTACATTCGTGAAAGAAACATTACTAAAGCTCAAAATGCACATAAAATCTCACACACTAATAGTAGGAGACTTCAACACTCTGCTCTCACCGCTAGACAGGACCTCCAGACAGAAACTTAACAAAGAAACAAAAGAACTAATAGAAGTTATGACCCAACTGGGTTTAACAGACATCTATAGAACATTCCACCCAAATACAAAGGGATATACCTTCTTCTCGGCACCACATGGAACCTTCTCTAAAATTGACCACATAATAGGAAACATAGCAAATCTCCACAGATACAAAAAAATTGGAATAACCCCCTGTATCTTATCAGACCACCATGCATTAACATTAGAATTCAACAGTAACACAAATCACAGAAACCCTACAAACTCATGGAGATTGAACAATGCACAATTGCACCATCCCTGGGTAAAGGAACAAATAAAAAAAGAAATTAAAGACTTCCTCGACTTCAATGAGAATGAAGACACAACATACACAAACTTATGGGACACTTTGAAAGCAGTGCTGAGAGGAAAGTTTATAGCACTAAGTGCCCACATGAAAAAACTGGAGAACAGTCATACTAGAGAATTAATAGCACAGCTGAATGTTCTAGAACAAAAAGAAGCAAACTCCCCCAGGAGGAGCAGATGCCAGGAAATAATCAAATTGAGGGATGAAATCAATCAAGTAGAAACCAGACAAACACTGAGAAGAATCAATGAAACAAAGAGTTGGTTCTTTGAGAAAATCAACAAAATAGATAAACCTCTGTCCAAACTAACCAAAAGACAGAGGGAGAGCATGCTAATTAACAAAATCAGGGAAGAAAAAGGGGACATAACAACAGACTCTGAGGAAATCCAGAGAATCATCAGGGCATACTTTGAAAATCTGTACTCCACAAAATTTGAAAATTTAAAGGAAATGGACAATTTCCTGGATAGATATCACTTGCCAAAACTAAATCAAGAACAGATAAACAATCTAAACAGACCTATAACCCCTAATGAAATAGAAGCAGTCATCAAAAGTCTCCCAAATAAAAAAGCCCAGGCCCAGATGGCTTCAGTGCAGAATTCTACCAGAAATTCAAAGAAGAGCTAATTCCAATACTCCTCAAAGTATTCCACACAATAGAAGCAGGAGGCTCACTGCCAAACTCTTTCTATGAGGCTAAATTACCTTGATACCCAAGCCACACAAAGACACAACTAAGAAAGAGAACTATAGACCAATTTCCCTCATGAACATTGATGCAAAAATACTCAATAAAATACTCGCAAACCGAATAAACCTACCACAAGATCCAGCAACTCCACTCTTAGGCATATATCCAAAAGATGCCCATTCATATAACAAAGATGTCTGTTCCACTATGTTCATAGCAGCTTTATTTGTAATAGCCAGAACTTGGAAGCAACCTAGATGTCCCTCACCCGAAGAGTGGATAGAGAAAATGTGGTACATCTACACAATGGAGTACTATTCAGCAGAAAAAAATAATGGAATCATGAGATTCGCAGGCAAATGGATGACACTAGAAGAAACCATCCTGAGTGAGGTAACCCAGTCACAAAAAGAGAAACATGGCATGTACTCTCTCATATATGGATTTTAGACATAGATCTGGGGAGTTCCAGCCTACAATCCTATGGCCAGAGAGTCTGGGAAACAGAAACTTCATTTAGTGGCTGCTTAAGTACTGAGCTGAACTCAAGAAAGCCAGTATCAGAGAGGGAGGACTGATGATCAAAGGGATTAAGACTGGGCTGGTTTAACCCCCAGAAACTGCTGACCAGACAAAGCTTAACTATTGAATCCCAGGCATCAGCCTGGGAATCCAGCATGGGACTGATGAATAATCCCTGAATCTGGGTGTCAGTGAGGAGGCCTAGGTAATCTATTGAGCCTTGGACAGCAGATCAGTACCCATCCCAAGTATACACACGGACTCTGGACTCCCATAGAACAATGTGAGGTGCACTCTCACCCTGAACTCTTGGGGAAGGGTCTAGGCCCTGCCCTATATGAAATGACAGACTATGGACACCCCCATGGAGGGCCTCACCCTCCCTGGGGGAATGAGGGGATAACGGGGGGGGAGATGGGGGGAGGACACGGGAGGAGGGGAGGGAAAGGGAGAGGGACCTCGAACTGACTTGTGAAGCAACCTTGTTTCTTATCTAAATTTCAAATGGAAAATAAAAAAAAATATGCTTAAAAAAATCATATGTTGATATGAATACTGTATGTATATGCTCTATGAGAAAGAACAGACCATTGCCCAACAGTGTGGGCAGAAAAAAAAATACTCGCAAACCGGATTCAAGAACACATCAGAAAAATCATCCACCATGATCAAGTAGGCTTCATCCCAGGAATGCAGGGATGGTTCAACATTAGAAAATCTATCAATGTAATCCTCCATATTAACAATCTGCGAAAGAAAAACCACATGATCATCTCACTAGGTGCTGAAAAAGCCTTTGACAAAATCCAGCACCCCTTCATGATAAAGGTCCTAGAGAGATCAGGGATAACAGGAATGTACCTGAATATAATAAAAGCAATATACAGTAAACCAACAGCTAACATCAAACTAAATGGAGAGAAACTCAAAGCAATTCCTCTAAAATCAGGAACAAGACAAGGCTGTCCACTCTCTCCATATCTCTTCATTATTGTACTTGAAGGTCTAGCTACAGCAATAAGACAACAAAAGGAGATAAAGGGGATACAAATAGGAAAAGAAGAAGTCAAACTTTCACTATTTGCAGATGATATGATTGTTTATATAAGTGACCCAAAAAACTCTGCAAGGTTACTCCTAGAGCTGATAAACACCTTCAGCAATGTGGCAGGATACAAGGTAAACTCAAAAAAAATCAGTGGCTCTATTATATACAGATGATGAAGTGACTGAGAAAGAAATCAGAGAAACATCACCCTTTAGAATAGCCAAAAACAGCATCACATATCTGGGGATAATGTTAACCAAGGAAATTAAAGACCTGTATATCAAGAACTTTGTGTCTTTAAAGAAAGAAATCAAAGAAGATACCAGAAAATGGAAAGATCTCCCATGCTCTTGGATTGGTAGGATCAACATAATAAAAATGGCAATCTTGCCAAAAGCAGTCTACAGATTCAATGCAATCCCTATCAAAATTCCATCACAATTCTTCAAGGACCTGGAAAGAACATTAATCACCTTTATATGGAAAAACAAAAGGCCCAGGATAGCTAAAACATCCCTATACAATAAAGGAACTTCAGGAGGCATCACCATACCTGACTTCAAGCTCTATTATAGAGCTATAGTCCTGAAAACAGCTTGGTATTGGCACAAAAATAGGCAGGTAGACCAATGGAACCGAATCGAAAGCCCTAATTTTAACCCACACACCTATGAACACTTGATTTTTGACAAAGAAGCTAAAACTGTACAATGGAAAAATGAAAGCATCTTCAACAAATGGTGCTGGCATAACTGGGTACTGGTATGCAGAAGACTGCAGATAGATCCATGTTTATCGCCTTGTACAAAACTTAAGTCCAAATGGATCAAAGATCTCAACATAAATCCAGCCACACTGAAACTTTTAGAAGAGAAAGTGGGAGATACTCTTCAACGAGTTGGTACAGGAGACCACTTCTTAAACATAACACCAGTGGCACAGGCACTGAGATCGACAATTAACAAATGGGACCTTCTGAAACTAAAAAGCTTCTGTAAGCCAAAGGACACAGTCAAAAAGACAAAAAGGCAGGCCACAGAATGGGAAAAGATATTCACTAACCCTACATCTGACAGAGGGCTAATCTCCAAAATTTACAAAGAACTCAAGAAACAAGTCTCCAAAACACCAAAGGATCCACTTAAAAGGTGGGGTACAGAGCTAAATAGAGAATTCTCAGTAGAGGAGGCTAAAATGGCCAAGAGACACTTAAGAAAGTGCTCAACATCCTTAGCCATCAGGGAAATGCAAATCAAAACAACTCTGAGATACCATCTTACTCCTGTCAGAATGGCTAAAATCAAAAACACCGAAGACAATTTATGCTGTAGAGGATGTGGAGAGAGAGGGACACTCCTCCACTGCTGGTGGGAGTGCCGACTCATACAGCCTCTTTGGAAATCAGTATGGAGATTCCTCAGGAAAATGGGAATTAATCTACCACAAGACCCAGCAATTCCACTCTTAGGCATATATCCAAATGAGGCAAGTTCATACAACAAGGGCATCTTCTCCACTATGTTCATAGCAGCATTATTTGTAATAGCCAGAACCTGGAAGCAACCTAGATGCCCCTCAACTGAAGAGTGGATAGAGAAAATATGGTACATTTACACAATGGAGTATTACTCAGCAGAAAAAAATAATGGCATCTTGAAATTCGCAGGGAAATGGATAGCACTGGAAGAAACCATCCTGAGTGAGGTAACCCAGTCGCAAAAAGACAAACATGGTATGTACTCACTCATATATGGATTTTAGACATGGATCAGGATAGTGCCAGTTTGCACTTCCACTGATAGAGAGTCTGGGAAACAGGAAAGAACCTAAAAGATATGCATATATGCATAGTACCCAAGAGAAGAGGATGGAGACAAGATCCTCTGAATGGATGGGGAACACGGCAAGGAGTGGGGGGGGAGTGGGCCCTGGGAAGAAGAGAGGGGGTGAAAAGGAAGAGAGTTGGTCATGGGGGAAAAGGAAGTTGAGGGTGGGGGTAGAATAGGGGGAAGAGGGAATCATAGGATCGAATACTGATCAGGCACCAGAGCTACCTCGAGTGATCTAAAGGGATAACACCAATTGGCAAGCTAAGCAATAGTGGAGAGACCACCTCAAATGCCCATTCCTGATAATGAACTTGATGTCTATAACCATCCGGGAGCCTTCATCCTGTGACTGATGGAAGCAGAGGCAAACACACAATTAATCACTGAACTGAACCTAAGGAACCCAGTGACAGAGAGAGAGGAGTGATGAGCAAATCGGCAAAGAATGGGCTGGCAAAACCAGCAGAGACAGCTGATCTGAACAGGGGAGAGCTCTTGGATCCCAGACTGACAGTGAGGAGGCCAGTATGGGACTGATCTGGACCCCACAAATGTGAGTGTCAGCGAGAAGGCCTGGGCAACCTATGGGGCCCTGAGCTGTGGATCAGTGTCTATCCCTGATATACAAACAGTCTTCGTGTGCCTATAGCACAAAGAGGGATGCTCTCTCAGCCTGGACTCTTAGGGGAGTGCCTGGACCCTACCCAGAGTAAAATGACAGACTCTGATATCCCCTATGTGGAAGGATTTGGCAATAGGGTGGGAGGGTGGGGGGAAAGGGGAGTGGGGGAGGAGGGGAGGGAGAGGGAACTGGGATTGACATGTAAAACAAGCTATTTAAAATAAAAAAAATTGAGAAAAAAAAATAACAACCTAGATTGACTGTCGATTCATGACTGGATAAAGGTAGTATAGTACATTTACACATTAGAATATTATTCAGTTATTAAAAATGAAATCATGAGATTCACACATAAATTGATGGAACTAGAAAAACAATCATCCTGTGCATACGGTACATTATCACTTATATGTGGCATGTCTTATTCCATTGACAAGCAAGCTACAATCCATATAAGTGCAGAGGTTAGTCATAGGGCACAGGACTTGGGGGTGAATATCCTAAGAAAGTGAAACAGAATAGATAGTTATGGATGAACAGGTTGTGAGGATTAGAATAGGAAGATAAAACAGAGAAATAGAAGGAAGGAAGGAGGTAAATGAGAGAATTTGAGAATAGACAGCTAAAACTAAAGTCCATTTGAGGGGTCATTTGGAAACCTAACACAGAAGAAGCTTCCAATAATGTATGCTTATATGAAGATCTAAACCAAATGACCAAATAACAAGGGAGCAGATCCTCGTGGGATATCACTCTTTACCAAATGAAACTTCCAGTCCCAGGATTGGGCTACCTCTAATAAAATTTATTAGCCAAAGGGGTCCCATGAGAAACCCTAAGCAACCTAGGCAATGTAAAGACTATTGGCAGAAAGGCCTATTGCTGAATACCTCTGTGCTACTCATTTAACACAGAGAATTTGAGCTGGTGCCTACCTGTGTGAAGCAGAAATATTAAACTACACAAATTTAGGGATGTACTATGATATTTATTGAAAGAGAAATCACATAAATGAAAAGCCAATAAAGCTGGTTCACATGCTGCTCTCCAGGCTGAAACCGAAACCCAAAGAGGGAGCATCCCCTCCCCCTACCTTACATACTATGTATACATGAAAATACACACACAGGTGTGGTCAGTGCTTACAGATATGTAAAATCACTCCCCCCAATTCCCCTTTTAGTCTAAAGAAAAGATTTAGACTTAAGACAAAACTAAATTGTGTCAATAAATAAAATGTCTCAAACATATATAAAGCATAGAAGGTGATAAACAAATTATAATCTACCCATATCCTATCCTAAGCATATCTATCCCATCTAAACCTAAACTTATTTGAAAGAGATGCCCAAGTCTGAACATCTCCTTCCAATCCCAACCCTAAAGTAATTGAAACTAACACTAACAGGTGTAAACTATCCTGTATTATCAACAGTACAGAAAGTGAGCATAGTATTCTCAAAATTACTTCCTGCTGAAATGGGACAATGACAATCTCATGGGAACCTGTTTGAAGAAAATGTTAGTGTAACAAGAGTCTTAAAAAGATTAAGTAGTCTCTGTTCAGCAGGAGATTCTTGATTCAAGTTCTTGACTGAAGCTCTGGGCAGTGTGTAGAACGTGTACCATGTCAGTTCGTTGGTCTGGAGTTTATGCAGAATGATGTCGTCCCAAAGCGGTTTCAGGATGGTACTTGTCAGGTGGAGTTGATTGTGTGGGGCAGTTCAGATCAAGTCAAATCAGATTGAGCCAAATAGAATATTACTCAATTATTAAAAGTGAAATCATGAGGTTCACACATAATGGACAGAACCAGAAAAACAATCGTCCTGTGCATACGGTACATTATCACTTATGTGTGGTTTGAGCTCTTATGCCATTGACAAGCAAGCTACAATGCATAGAAGTGCAGAGGTTAGTCTATGGAATCCAAAGCTTTTCTTCTCCTGTGGCAACAAAGGCGAAACACCTTCCCCAACATAACACATATCGTGGTTTCCAGACTGAGGTCATAAAACCCTTGAAATACAGCGTTTGGTTTAGCTCAGAAGTTTTTTCTGTAGTCCAGTGTCTTTCTGCAGCAGTTTGTCCTTTTTCATTAGCATTAAGAAAGTTCAATGTTAGTAAAGCATTATGTAACCTGTGTTTGGGGGGTCTTTGTTCCCCCTGGCTGTTTATGACACTTTTCTTTTAAGGTGCGGTTAGATCTCTCAACTACTGCTTGTCCTTTAGGATTGTGAAGTATATCAGATACATGGTTTATGTTATTATATTTGAAAAACTGTTCCAATTTGCTGGAGATATATGCTGGAGCATTATTTGTGCAGGTATACGCATCACCTCTAAGAGGTGTGTTATAACAGAATCAGTCTTTTCAGAGCTGAGGGCAGTAGTCCATTGGAAGCCTGAGAATGTGTCTATGGTATGATATACACATTTCAAACTTCCAAATTCAGGAAAGTGAAATACATCCATTTGCCAAATTTCATTTCTGCGAATACCTTTGGGATTACTGCTTGCTGATAATGGAGTTTGATTATAGGATGAATAGATGGGGTAGGTTCTTACTATTTCCATGGCTTGTTGCCAAGTGATAGAAACAATCCCACTGCCAGAGAGTCTAAGAAACAGAACCTTCATCCAGTGACTGATGAAAGCAGAGGCAGATAGCCACAGACAAACACTGAACTGAACTAGAATCCAGTGTCAGAAAGAGAGAACTGATGGGTAAAGGAGTTAAGAGTGGGCTGGTTCAACCCACAGAAACAGTTGACCTAAACAAGGGGGAGCTCTTGGACTCCAGATTGATGGCTGTGTGGAAAGTATGGTACTGACCCAGACCTCCTGATTGTGGCTGTCAGTGAAGAGGCCTAGGTAATCTATGGGGCCTTGGGTAGTATTTACCCCTGGTGTACAAATAGACGTTGAGTGCCCAAGCCACAATATGGGAGGTTCTCTCAGCCGGGACTGAGAGATGAAAAGACAGTTACTGGAGATCCACCATGGAGGTCCTCACCCTCCTTTGTGATCAGAGTGGAGATTGGGTGGGCCACTGATGGGAAGCATGGGGCAGGAGGGGAGGAAGGGAAATCTGGGATTGACATGTGAAACAAGATTGTTACTAACCTAAATAAATAAATAAATAAATAAAAACAGTGAAAAAAAAGAAAATTCCTTCTGTAAGCCTTTACTGTTAACATGGTGTTTCTTATGAAATTCTGAATCTTCCAACAAACTTCCTATTAATAAACAATCAATCTCATCATTACCTTGTGCTAGAGGACCTGACAGACCTATATGGGATCTGATGTATGTTATATATAGAGAGTGAGTTCTAAGTCTGATCGTTTCCTGTAATTGTACAAACAATGAGGTTAATTCTGTACCATCATGAAAAAATTTGGAAGTCTCAATGTATAAGATGACTCTCTCTGCATACTGAGAATCCATAAATAGATTGAGAGGCTCTGTAAAGTCTCTAAGTACCATGAGAATGGCTTACAACTCTGTCTTTTGTACAGAATTGTAAGGGCTTTGAACTAATTTACTTATATTTCCTGATTTATAGCCCACCTTATCTGACTTGCTTGCATCAGTGTAGAATGTAAGATGATTGGCATTTTTCTTACAATACATGGAAGGATCCAAATTGTTTTCTTTATGAATTCAATTCTCTCTGTTTTGGGATAATTGTTACTGATTGTTACTAAGAAGTCACTGAAAGCCCATTGCTTCAAACATCTTTTCCAACATACCTTCTTTTGAATAAGCCAACAATATATCATCCATATAATTGTGGAAATTGTTTACAAAGTATTTCCCAGGGTTTTCGTACAAAATACTGGCACAAAGTCAGACTATTTAACATTCTTTGTTGCAACACCTTCCACTGAAATCATCTTACTGGTGGAGAATTGTTATAAGTAGGCACTGTGAAGGCAAATTTTTCCTATCTTTTTCTTTTAAAGGTACAGTGAAAAAGCTAATCTTTTTAATCCTGAGGGTTGGCCACCCTTTAGGTATTAGAGAAGGTAGTGCATCCCAGACTGTAGAGAGCCCATAGGCTGAATTACCTTGTTGATAGCTCTCAGATCAATAACCATCCTTCATTTCCCAGACTCCTTTTTGATAACAAATACAGGGAAATTTAATATGTCCAGCATTTAGCTGTTCCTGAAATAACTTTTCTAAAGCCTCTAACTTCTCAGAGTTCATAGGCCATTGCCCTACCCAGACAGGTTCATTTGTTATCCATCTTAAGAGTAGTGCTTTTGGTTCCTCTGTAGGTGTGTCACTAGCACCCTGTAACTGTATAACCCATATATTCTGTGACTGTTTACCATAGTGCCTTACAGTATTCTTTCTACCACTAACAGCTTGCTTATGATTCATATATGATACAGGAGAAATGTTAATCTGGGTGTTCCTTTGCTGTAATAAATCATGACCCCAGAGATTTATAGCAATATCTGCCACATATGGCCTCAATCTTCCTCTTTGTCCTTCTGGTCCAATACACTATATCCATCTTGTACTTTGTCTTACTTGAGATTGGGTCCTGAAGGCTAACAATTGGATGTTTACAAAGCATAGAGGCATTTTTTTAGAACATGATTCCTGAGTTATAATAGAAATATCTGACCCTATATCAAGCAAGCCTTCTAGAATAATGTTATTTATCTTTACTTTTAATTTTAGCCTCCTGTCACTGATAGAGATCTGTCAAAATATACATGGTTCCTTTTCTCTAGTATCAACTGGTTCATCCTTAATAGGCATTGGATCTTCTAATTGTCCTGAGAGAACTCTTCTTCCACAGTGACTGGGAATGATATATGGGCCTTCGAGAGGCCCCTTGAGGAGTTCCAGATTGTAAAGGGTTACCTTGTTTGTCAGTAGTCAACCTATATTCATTGGTCCAGTGTGGGCCCTTGCCACATCTCCTACACAAACCAGAAGTCTGAGGCCTTCTCTTTGAATCATTCCTAGGAGAAGCATTATTCCTAAGAATGCTTTGTCTACAGTTCCGACTCAAATATCCTATTCTACCACAGTTAAAACATCTATTATTACAATGTCTTTTTAAATGTCTGGATATTGCCTCTCTAACCCAAGTCTATATCTCCTCACAGTTAGTCCATTTGTCATCTTGGTGCATCTATAGGCCTGTAGAAATCCTACCCATATTCCTGTTTCTGGGCCATTATACTCAATATTATCTATATACTAGACACATTTGTCCAATGGTGCTGATCTGATTTTTAATGGCCACAGGACCTGTTTGCATTATGGATTCACATTCTCATAAGCTAAAGATTCTATAAGGAGTCTCCTAGTATTTGAATCAGTTGTCTGTAACTCTACTGTTCTGGATAATCATTGTAAGAATTCAGGGAAACTTTCTTCATTTTGAATATGGTTCAACTTTTTCTCCTGGTTCATGAACCGTATTCAAAGTGTTTAGAGCTGATGTATGACATAAAGAAAGTATATGTTTATCAAATTCAGCTTGGACCTGTGAATTAGTTTATTCCCCTTCACCAAGAATCTTATCTTGGGAAGCCTCAAAACCTTGCTTCAAACCTTGAAATTCGAGGGCCTTGGCTTCCTGTTTCCACAAAACTTTCAATTGTATTTGGGAAGAATGTTCCAGCACCACTGTTATTAAATTATCCCAACCTGTATGTGTGATCTTATTTGTTCTTGCCCAAGAATTCAACAATTCCTTCACACAGGGCCTGTGAACTCCATAAGCTACAATTGCTTGCTTTATTCCTTTCAGATCTTTCATTGGAATAGGTTTCCACTGGTAAGTGGTAGACCCATTTTGATTCCTCCGTGATGCCGGCCTTTCTGTCACAGTTACTGGAAAAGCCACCTTAGGAAGGTCTCCTAGGCAGATAGTAGGTATACCTTTTTCATTTCCTGGTGGTCTAGTGGCTAGTGCCTCAGTATCTGATGTTTCAAATTGTGAATATTCTAAAGATTGCAACCTTGTGATAATTATCATTTTTGAGCGCTTATATTTCCTGAATCAAAAATTGTTCCAATGACTTGATATACTCCTTGGACTCATCAGTCAAGCATGATTCCAAGCCTTTCATACCACCATCCCTAGAGACTCTAAAGGTATCTACTTTGCCTTCTAGAAATATCATCCTGTCTGCATAGGTGGCCACTTTCTTCAGACATAGAATGAATTGTCTCTGCTAATTTGGTAACTTCCTCCTGGCTGGACTCTATTTTGGTCATAAATGTAATGGACATTGAATTAAATGTGTCTCGAAGGTTGTTCTGATTAAGTTCCAAATCATCTGTTTTGGTGGCTAAATCTCCTTTTTCCTGAAGATGCTGAATTTTTTACTCTAATTTTTGAATCATTTGTATAATTTCCCCATTGACCTAAATATTTTGAATTTTTGTCTCTAATTTACCAATGGTTTGCACAACTTTCCTTTCCAGGACATTATGTGGATTATGAAGCTAACTGGTAGCATTAGACAAAAATATATTTGTGGGAGTGGTCAGCATTTACGGATAAGTAAAATATTTTCCTACACCCACTGACTAGTATTCATGTTACAAGAAGGTATTCTGCATGCTACCAAAACAAAGGTAAACACCAACCCAGACATATCCCTTTCCATATACAATGAAGACCTGCCTGTATGATACACTGTTACAATAGTGGTACACACCTTATGAGAGTTAATAGACAATATCTGATTTTCGTTAAGACCCACTCCTTTAGAAGGACCTAAAACCAATGCTGCCAAGAACCTGAGACTTGATAGGTCAGGGACTTGGGGACCACTGCATATAACTATTCTGATAAAGGAATGTAACAACACTGACTCCTAATGACATTCTTTAATGCTCATAGATGTCTGCATTGCTCAGCTATCACTGGAGAAGCTTTCTTCTACAGTAGATGAGAACAAATGCAGAGACCCACCACCTGACAACATACGAAGAATGGGAGACCTTGGAACACTCAGTCCCAAAATGGGTGTCTCTATCAAATCCATCCTGTCTGGGCTCAAGGGACTCTGAGGAAGTGGAGGTAGAACGAGTATAAGACTCAGGGGATAGCAGACACAGCAGGGTTGGCACACAAGTGAATTCATAGAGACTGTGGAAGCATAAACAGGGCCTGCAAGGGTCTGTATGAGCTGGGGTCCTAGAGATTAAAGAACTGCATACAAGCTTCCATACCTAAAAACTGGGGAAAATAGCCCTGGTTTGTCATAGGGATAATGAAGGACTCAGAAATACAATCTCTTTTACATGAAGCTAGTGCTTACAACACACACAGTCTGTTATTGCCAGAAACGTGTGGTGTTAAGTTTAATTTCCTCTTTATTCTTTAAAGATGAGGAAGCAAAACATTTGAGATTCAAATATTAATTTAGCTTCAATGACTTTGTAGCTAGCAAGGCTAGGACTTAATTCTAAATCTTTGGCTCCTATATGTAGCACACTTTAAAGACCTACAGAATTTAAAATGGATGAAAACAAACAATTGAACCATTCAGGTGATGGGTACATAAAAGGGAACTGGAGAGAATAGTTAAGACTAGCGTTGTTTCATCGAGATCCGTATCCACAGGGAAGTTTGAGGCAGAAATGGAGTCTATGGACAGTTAGTTAGAGGCAAGAAAAAAGACACAGTAAGGTAAAAATGAACCCCCTGCTCATTCCTTATGTCAAAGAGCAGGATTTGAAAGAGGAGGAGACACCCAAATACTCTTGAATAAGCTGAGCAACACCAACCATGAGGGGACAAAGAATTTGTAAACAGACAATATTTTTCCCATCAAAAATCTTGT
The DNA here is from genome assembly GCF_017639785.1 of Mesocricetus auratus. Taxonomy (NCBI): domain Eukaryota; kingdom Metazoa; phylum Chordata; class Mammalia; order Rodentia; family Cricetidae; genus Mesocricetus; species Mesocricetus auratus. The sequence goes on from NW_024429193.1 coordinate 17,795,495, forward strand.
TTTTCAAAATATGAGCAGGGCTTAAGAATTTCCATCATCTTCAACAAAGGATGCCCTGTTTCCGAAGTGTGCAGACATCACCTTTCTCTTGGCTGCAGGGCGGGGGAAAGGTGTGACTTCCTGTCACAGTAAAATGAAATTTTACCTTCTATTTTTGTTCCTGGGCCAAGTTCAATTTACAGACAGAAAAACCGCTCTTTGGTCTTGATCAGAAAATGTGAAATCAATGTACTTTTAGTAAGTTGATGTAGCCCTGGGCATCCCAGCCATATTCTTATTAAATGTTCATGGCATTTTAGAATTTCTAAAGAGACATATTTATCTCATAGGACATGTAAACTTGTCTAGCTATATATTTTTGATAACACAGGGACCCTGCTATCCCAAAGCAGAGTTTTATTTTATACTTTTTAAAATGTAAGGCAATGGGTGTTGCTGGGGGTTTTTTAGTGTTCCGAGTTGAGGCCCATTTTTCTAACTCTCTAACTCTTTCTCTGTGTTCTGCTAGATATGGTCAATAATTAGTAAAAGCATTTAAATCATGCACGCACACACACACACACACACATGTGTGCCTGTGCATGTGTGTATGTGAATGAGAGAGAGAGAGACAGAGTCGAGACAGAGTGTGGGGGGGGAGAAACAGATTTTAATGAAAGGGCTCACTGAAGTGAAAACCAAGTCATTGGTTTAATGTGACCTAATGAAACCCAGACATAAAAGGCCTCAGTAACTGTTTTGCAGCTCTTATTCACAAGCAGATGTAATTATAAGGATATATAATGTATTATATCTAAAAGTATATAATTATTTTCTTCGTTTATAAGTGATGAACTTTGCATACATATATCTACACATCTCTTTATTAGCTTTTTGGTACATTATTTAAGTTTTCATGAGTAAACGTATTGAAAATGTATTCTTCAAATTATTTAGTTTTGTTAATTTTCATGTTTGTACTCTCAGATATCGAAATACAGTCATGTACGATTCTGTAACTCACACGCAAAGCGCAGTATATGCCATCATCTTGGTCCACACTCAAACTTGGTTTGCACTCGGTGTATTGTACAAGACAGATCTCTTTCACTCTTGCTCTCTTTCACAGATGCATGCAATCTATGTACCGGTCTAAAATTATGACTCCAAATAGCAAAATGCCATAAAACCCTTAATTGCAGAGGCATTAATGGGAACTGGTATAATCCTGGGAAACTGCTCACTGAATAATGCCTCTCCAGAGAGACTTGCTGACTACACACCTGCTTCCATAAATGAAAGCAGAGCCTGTGTTCATTTCATCCCTTCAACCTTAGAACTGCTTAGAGTTCCCACTCTTTTCATCGTGATATAGCTCTCTTATGAATGACAAGTTTATCCACGGGATAATAAAATGTGTTAAGATAGTCATCTTGGCAGTGTTTTTGCTGATGTATTAATTCATTTCCTTTCACATGCTCTATCACCAAGACGTCGAAGCAGATTTTATGAGAGGGCTCACTGAAGTGAAAACCAAGCCAATGAATCGTTTAATATGAACTAATGAAACCCAGATATAAAAGGCTTTAGTAACTGTTTGGAAGCTCTAATTGTCAAAGAGATGTAAATTCTGAGCACTACTATGGAAAGGGAAGAATTGTAATGAAGAAATTGGGATCATTTTTCTCATAATTGGTTTAATTAAATAGTCACGTAAACAATAATGTCTGGGATGGAGCCACTAAAAAAGGAAAGGGAATAGAGCAAATTACAAAACCTGTGTAAGTGTATGGCCCCGGTGTTGTTTTTCTTCACCATGGTTTAGCAGCAATCATTGTTAGCATGCCATGACATTTATGCAAGCCTGACTTTTTCAAATAAAGGATCATAAATGGATAACACAATTCAAAATTTAAGAAATCTAGCAACCTGTTTTAACCTCAGTTCACTTAGGGCATTAAACTGACATACTTAGGAATTTCCCACTTGATTATTTCAATGCATGAAGTGGGTTGATACAGATGACAGCTGAAATTACATCACATAGTTTGTTGTTGGACTTTACACAATAATATTAAGCTGAGTATGTGGTGGCACACATCTTTAATCCCATGCTCTGGAGACTGCCCTATCTGTGAAAGAAATTGTTTTCAATATTTTTTTGCAAAAATTTTAGATTTCATAATGAATATGATCTAATACTTTCAAATGTTCACACACCTTTTCTCTGGTCTATTTCACAATGTAGATACACATTTGTGTTTTATTAAAAACATGCTCATTTATGGTACATGATGATTAGCATATGCTTACATTGTGATATGTTTACGATAGCCAAATTAAAGAGTACATACTGTACCTCATGCAGTTACCCTTTCTTGTGTGATGAGAAGACTTTCTCTTTTAGAAAATGTCAAATATACAAATATTATTATTAATTATTGTCACACTGTTCATTACGTCCTTGGACCAGCTTTATTACTCCCAAACCTCCGGGAATGACTTCTCAAGTACGCTTCTCTGGCTTTGATTTCATTGATTGAACACACATAAAAAAATAAGATCATACTGCATGTGCCTTCTTGTGTGGCTTATTGTATTTATTTAGAACAGTGTCCATAAATTTGTCTGCATTTTCATCAGTGTGAAATTCCCTCCTTTATTAAGACTGAGTGATATTTTCTTCATTTTCTTTTTCTATCCATCCACAGACGCACACTGGGTCATTTTCCTATCTTGGAAATGAACTTGAGATTTCAGACAAATATTTGAGATGTTGATTCCATTTTCTTTGGATGTATACAAAGTAGTGCATTCATAGGATCACATAGCATTGTTATCTTTAAATTTTGAGGGCCTTCCATGCTGTTTGCCTAGTGAATGTAATAATTTCATTCCCTCAGCACTACATAAATGTTTCATATTCTCCAATTCACCAGTGTTTGATGGTATTCTACTTTTTGATAGAAAGCCACTCTGATAAGATATTGTAAGGCAGGACCCTCAGAACCAAATAGCTGCTTGTGGGGGAATATGTCATGGTTGGGCCTGTGGACTCTTGATATTCCCTCAGAGAAAGAGGGGTGAGAACAGTCATGTGACCTTCATCTGAGTATTCAACTATTCCTTCCAGTCCTGTGTGTTCAATTCTACCTTAAGTGGTCTTTGAATCTCATGGAGACACTGGAAAGTACAGGTGGCAGAGATCTATTTTTTGATGGGAGCTCCATCTACACAGTCATGGAGGAACCACTTTAGGTTCAGTCACATTTCTGCTCTTAACACACATCCCCGTCTATACACTCACTGTTCCCCCTGGTGACATTTGGTAGAATCAATCTTTGAGACCCTAGGAGTAGGAGCTAGAAGTTACTTGATGCCCCCATACACCTATGGGATAAATAATTGTGGACTAGGCCTAAGGTAAATCTATGTCATTATGTCACTGATTCTCATGTCAGGATGTTTAGTAAAGTTTAGTTCATTTTATATAACTCTCAGTTATTTGTTTATTGTCCTGGTAAGTTATGAAGACACATTGATTTTTAATTGTATTATTTATTCTTTCTACTGAGCTGTTGGAGATTTTAAAATGTGTTTTGGATATTAACCTCTTACAAGGTATATTTCTCAAATATTTTCTTTTATTCTATACATATGTTAACTTTTCATTTTGCTGATTTTACTTTTTTTCTATGAAAACACAGTTTACTTTGATGTATGTCTCTTTGCCTGGTTTTGTTATTATCTTACAGATTCTTTTTTTTTTTTTGGTATTTACGAGACAGGGTTTCTCTGTATTGTTTTGGAGGCTGTCAATCAAGCCTGGCCTCGAACTCACAGAGATCTGCCTGCCTCTGCCTCGCGAGTGCTGGGATTAAAGGCGTGTGCCACCACTGCCCGGCCAGATTCTTAATTTATGTACATTATTAATTCATACAGTGCAAAGCATTTTTATTGATTTCATATGGTCTTAGATCTGTCCATGAATGTTTATAATATCAGGAAATAACCCAGAAGTCAATTGGATGACTCCATCATCAACTAACAAAACTATTCCTGTAGAATGATATCACGGTATAGAGGAAGGGTCACCTATGGGACTTTCAGAAACATGGCCTCATTCTTTTCCCTAAGAATAGTGGTTCTCAATCTTCCTAAAGGTGTGACCCTTTAATATACTCCCTCATGTTGTGGTGACTTCCAACCTTAAAAGTATTTTCATTGTTTCTCTATAACAGTAACTTTGCTAGTTATGAATCATAATGTAAATATCTGGCTTTTCTGATTGACTTAAAAGACCCCTGTGAAAGCTGCATTTGATCCACAGGTTGAGAACCACTGTCTTAGTAGGTCCTCAGGAGATTAGGAGCTCCTTGTTGTATCAGCTAACCATGAATGATTGAAGAACCTCAAATTCATAGGGACAATCTATCCTATTATAAGGAGAATCTACATAATCTTCAAGTTTTTCATCATTTAATAGCCTGCTGTGTCTGACCTGATCGCTACAACCAAAATTATCATCAAATTCCTAACTGCAAGGGGCCCCAGAGAGTACAGATTTGTGTTTCCTTGCCTCTATATGTTAGAAAGTAACTGACATGTGTGGTGATTACCATTGGATAAAAAGCACCATGGCTCCCAGAACTGCCACTGTACTCCCACTTCTAACATACATTCAGGGAGATATTGCCTCCAACACAGGAGGAATGGTGACATAGAAAACACACATATTTAACAACTATGCTCAGGAACTAAAAAGAACATTGTCTACTCTCTGGCTCATGAAAGTGCAGAATGTTTTCTCTGTTATCAGTATAAAGGAAATCCAAATGATTACCAGTAGTTACACAGGAGACCAACTCAATAATGCTGGATAGATTTGGTTTTCATTGCTCATGGCCACATTTTCAATTTTTTTGCTTTTGTTGTATGCAAAATAAAACTCTTCCAATACACATGGAATAAAATTCTTCCATTAAAATATACATATTTGACCAGATATGGAGAAACATGCCTAGAATTGCAGCACAATCGAGGTTGAGGTAGGAGACCCACAAGTAGTTCAAGCCCAGTCTGGCTTCAGAATGAGACTGCAAACAAACAAAAACAAGTAAACAACAAGCAACAGAAATAAAAGTTAAACCTTCTCCAAGTAGAGTTGGTTGGGTGGGCATCTAACCCAACCATCATGTCAGTTAGGGTACAATACACAGTAAGTAATGTAACTGCATTAACTGAAATCAGGTTTCTGATGAAAAGGCCAAAGCCTGCTTTGCATGCACAAGGAAAAATCAGGCATGATTATTGAAGATAAGGTAGATTAACCTTAAAGTACTAAACCTATCAAAATGAAGAAAAATTGTAATTTACAAATTAAGGGTGTGGATCAGGAAATAAGCTCATTTATTTCATTTATTCCCGTAATACTTTGCTTCCCTTGTTATCAATATCCTTTAGTCTTGGCAAAACTACTAGTTAGCAGACTAAGCAAGAATAGGCCATCTTTGTCATATTCAAGGACAAGGGAACAATGTAATTTTAATAGATTAGCCTCTGTTTTTATATTTTTAAATGGTTAGTTGATTATTGACTAGGTTCCCAGGAAGGATATAAAATAAAAAGACAGATAAGTATTGTAAATTATACAAGAGAAACTTCACACATACATTTTCTATATGAGTGAATGGTGAGATTATGGTATTAATAACCATTTTTACTGTAGAAATATGCTATCGACATAAGAAAGGGTTGAAGAGATAAATAAGCTTGAAAAGTTAGGGACAAGGTAGCAGGACTGATCCTGGTTTTTAAGCTAAGAGAGGGATGAGTGCAGAGGCCAAGTAATTATCTTTGTGTACACAGTGCCTTCTGAGAGTCACAGGCAGTCAGCTTCCCCAAGGTTGTCAGCGAACATAGCACATCAGACATCCCCAAGAGTAACAGCAACAAAACATTGCAAAACATAGTCATTATCTATTTAACACTTCTACATACATACATTTAGACTCTCACATTGTTCATGCTTGACTGTACATCTGCCTAAAATATCATTACATGGAAACTCTATTATTTAGTATTTTTCTTTTTAGTGTACTTCCAGACTTAGTTTTCAACTCTCTTTATATGGAGAAATCTTGAATGGCTATATATTAGGGGAAAAGTAGCCACAGGTTTCTCATATTTCTGCATGGAATGTGAATTAAGCACTCATTATCCTCTGTTTTGGATCATATTTCAAATGTGTTTGGACCCTGAAGGGCCTTGGGAAACCCAGAGTGCCTTCCTCCAAGGCAAATGACAGGTCAGCACTCAGGCTTGGGAGGTCCAGATGATGTCTGCCATGGATCAAAGAATAAAGCAGGCAGGCTGAATGTCTCTTTTAAAACAACACCAACAACAACAAAAACAACAAAAAAAAACCAAACCAAACCAAACAAACCAAAAGCAATACAAAACAAAACCAAACACCCACAACTCTGTCATCCTATCTGCCTATCTATCTGTCTGCATATTTAAAAATCTTCTGTTTGCTAACTTTTGTTTGTTTTCTGAGAGACGTTCTCTGTAGTCCTGGCTAACCTCAAATTTATTGTAGGCCTCTTGTCTCAGACTCATAAGTCCTGGATTGCAGGTGTGTGCCACTATGTTTGGCTCAGGTTTAACTTCACTCACAAAAGGTTCATGATTAAAAGACTCGAACTACAGTCTTCCCATTGGTCTTCCACATGTAGGCTTCAATTTAATGGATTATTGCAATGTATTCTATACAAATGCAAACATTGCTCTTTTCAGTTGTTGCTTTGAATTTAAAAACTATTGTTCAATATATTTTATGTTGGGAGTGTTGCAGATTTTTCAACAATTTATGAAATGGAACTAAATATATTTCTGCCATTGTGCACTATGTATTCATGAGAATCAGTGTTTCCAGCATTGAAGACCATAGAATCAGAATATAGAGCAACTCTAAGTAGCATTGCTCTACATCATGTAACATCAAATATTCACCAAGATTTAATTCTTCTTGTAAAGTAAGCCAAGCATCCAACTAAACAGAGGAGATATTGCTTTCCTCTTTAATAAATGATGAAATAATGTTTACCAAATGACTCCTTTGTTTTTGTAATAACCGACATAATAATGTTTGAGTTTTATAAACTTTGGATTGCAACAATTGCAATACTTTTTTCATAAGGCAACCTAAATTTGCAGGTGTTGATTTGGAACACTGTCACCATGTGAACAGGGTAAAATGAACCAAACAAGGTGAAATGAATCAAGCATGATGACATTAGCTGTGTTCATTGAACCTGACTTGGACAGAGAAGATCTGACTCTCTTTACCACTCTTGACTGGTCTACGCCAGTTGATGTCTCAACCTACAGGTGCTGTGGCAGCTCAGGCTGTTCAACTTCTCACTCTTTGTCCTGAATTTTATTTTAAAGCAGCTATATTCAAATGTTGTTAGTGTCTGCATAGAGTTTCACAATGATCATGAACAACCTGATTTGGAAATATTTCAATACCTTAAAAAAAATCATGTACCTGTAGCATATATCATCCTATCCTCAATCTTCTGACATAATACATTTTTTTTGCTTTTGTATATTTGTCTGTTATAAACACTGTAGAATTTGAGTAATACCTCATAACATTTTGTATATATTATTTAACAATAAGGCATTCTTTTATATGTGGAGATGATCGTGTATAAGCTCGTCATGGGAATATTCTTTAGTTCCTCTTGGGAATATATAGAGGGGTAGATTTACTTGCAGTATGAGAATTCTACATTTCTTGTTTTAAGGAACCACCCAACAATTTTCCAAAGTAGCTGCATAGTTTTATATTACTAATAACAATACAGGACAAATAAAATTTCTATGCATTCTTGCCAGCAATTGTAAATGTCTTATTTTTCCAATTATTGAATAATTAGTTGTGGATCTCAATTCTTATACAACACTTTTGCATTTCCTTAATAGCTAATGGTGCTGAATATCATTTCAAGTTTGACTTTACAAAGCATTATTTATTTATGCTTTATTTGTATGAGTGCTTTGTTTTCCCTTTAGTAAGTGTGCTTTGCACATCTCTTTCCCTAAAAAAGCCAGAATAGATATTTTATTAAGGGTGGCAATGTATCTGGAAGTTGTAATTGTTTGAGATGCTCTATGGATCCTGATAAATAAGTTGGCATGATGAAGGGAAATGAGAGTGAAGACACTCTCAGGCAAATATGAAGCACTTAATCACAGAATCATCCATCATTCCAAACTTCCCCCATCATTTGCTACTCTAATTGAGACCTTATGATAAGCAGAAAAGAAGGAGAATGTAGGGAGAAAGGTGAGTAATTAGGGAAGGAAGAGGAACAGGAGAAGGAAATGAATTGAAAGAACAGAATGGAGAAACAAGAGGATCAAAAAGAATAGGAAGAGAGGAAAAGATGAGAAAAAGGTAGGAGAAAAGGAGGAATAGGAGTAGAAGAAGATAACAAGAATGGGAATGAGGAGAACAAAGAAGACGATAAACAGGAAGAGGAGAAGGATGTGGACAGTAGAAAAAGGAGGAGGAGCACAAAAAGGAACAAGGAGAAGCAGGATGAATATTTAGTCCCAAAAGGTGCAATAGAAAAGGACTTGGCCTTTTAGTGGGTTGCACATGCCAAAATGAGCCGTCTAAGACATGGTAGGCTTGTACCAAGGTTACAAGAAATTCTCAAAAGTGAATTAAAAGATAAAACTGGAAAGTTTAGGTACAGTGATTTCTCAAGTCTGAGACTATTAACACATTTTAATCAATAGCAGGAGACTGTAATATATCAATGGGATGCTTATTAGCATCCTCTTATCTATACTTAACAGAAAATATTAACAGCCTCTTAGTAGTGACATGGATATGTCTTCAGACATAGACATTCCCAAAATATCACTTTTAATAAGCTATTGGCATAGAAAGGACACTAAGTAAATCCTGTGTTTGGGATCTGAAGTGTCCTCAGAAAGTTCATGGGTTGAAGGCTTAGTCCCCAGCCTTCAACTGTGAAACTGTAGAAAGGTAAATGGATTCTAAGAGTTTTAACTTCATCAATGGATGAGTTAATAGCTGAGTGAATTATTAACAGAAGTGAGGGCTCATTGTAGGGACTAGGTCACTGGTTCCATGCTGTGTATCCCCCAAATTTCCCTGCCTCCTGGGTCCCATAAAAGAGCAGATTTCCAATTTTAAGTCTTTCACCATATTTCCACCTTGCCACAAGCCTTAAAATAACCAAACTACAATGATTAATCTTTATCAACTGGGCTGTATTTAGAATCAGTATTTAGAAACAGATACGTGTGTGTCCATGAAGGCACTTCCAGAAAGATTTCCTACTTTGAGCTGGGAAAACACACACTGAATGCGGGAGGCACCGTCTAGTGAGCAGGAGTCTCAGACTGAATGAAAACAGGGAAGATGATTCAGAACCAGGATTCATCTCACTCGGCTTCCTGACATCAGATTCAATGTGACCAGCAGCTTCAAGCTCCTTTGGACATGATGCCACTGCCATGATGGACTGCACTCTATAACTGTGAGGCACTTGTGTCATTTCTTCCTGAAGTTGCCTTTTTCGGGGACTTTGTCATAAATAATACAGGAACTAATTAACCTGGGCTTAAACTTATGAAACTTTGGGCCATAAAAACCTTTCCTTCTTTAAAAAAAAAAAGCCAGAATATTTCAGATCCTCAAAAACTGAAATTCTATAAAGCTGTAAGCTGTCAGTTGGGTGCTAGAAACTGAACCTTGTCTTCTACAAGAACAGTGAGTATTATTAACCCAGAAATATATATGCAGCCCATATTCAGATTTTTCATTTTTTATTGAAAATAGATTTTTTAATAAATGACAATCAGATTGCCTTTTTTCTTCTTCCTATTCAGATCCAAGCCCTTTCTGTCTCCTGTTATAAACCAAAGAGGCATCTAAGAAATAATAATGAAGTAAATACAGTAAGATAGCTTTAAAAATGGAATATTACAAGCCAACTAAACAAAAAAAGAGTGAAAGGAAAAGCACATGAAGTGCACATAGTCACAGAGTCACACAAGTTCTCATATACAGGAATCCCATAAGCCTCCCCAAATGGAGGCTATAATGTGTAAGCTAAGGACTTAGGAAGTAACAAACAAAAGACTCCTCCTTAACATTATCTGACAAACATAGCAACTTCAAAGATGCCATTGAGTTACTTTGTGTTGGGTATCTATTGCTTGGCATGGGCCTGGCCTTAAAAGTGATATGGAGACAGGCGTCCATTTTTTTCAGCTCTGGAATCCCATATGGAGCAGACCTCTGAAGGCCCTGTGCATGCTAGCACCATCTGAGTTCACATGTATGCCAGCCCTGTTGTGTCAACAATAATTTTATTGTTTGGTGTTGTCCATCACCTCTGGCCATTGCATTCTTTCCACCTGCACTTCCTCAGTGGTCCCTGAGCCCTGAGCATAGGGCCTTGATGGAGACATCTCTTTAGGGACAGAGTATTCCAAGGTCTCTCACTCTCTGCATTTTTCCAGTTCTGGGTATCCATATTTTTCCAATTGGCTACAGGTAGAGGCTTTTCTGATGATTGCTAGGCAAAGACTGGCTTACGAGTACAGGAGAGTGTTGTTAAATGTCATTTTATTGCTATGTTACTTTTGCAGACTAGCTTTTGGTATTTCCCCAGCTCCCAGGCCTATCTAGTTTTATCTCATGTTCTTGGTCATGGGAGCAGCACTGGATGTGGGTTCCATTTCATGGAGTGGATCTTAACTCATATCAGATATTGTTTGGTTACTCTGATACGGTGTGTGCCCCTATGAACCAGCAAATCTTATGGGCATGTCAGAGTTGTAGACTGAAGGGTTTGTAGCTGAGTTTCTGTTTACCTCTCTCACTCAGTAGTTTAGTAACTTCTAGTACCATTAACACAAGTACATAGGTGCTTACAGGTGTAAGTAAGCATCTGTCTATTTTCCATATTCAATGAATTATGTAGGTTTTGTCTTCATCAATAGTTCTTTACTTTCCAGTTTGTGAAGAGTCATTAAAAATACTGGCAATAGCCTGGATTGTCTATGGGTTCCCATGGGAACATTTGCTTAATATATTTATTAGATATTACCCATTTCCAGTATTGAAATCTTAATTAGATGCTGTGTTACCATACTATATTTGTCTTTCTGCATCTGAGTTACCTCACTCAGGATGATTTTTTTCTAGTTTCATTCATTTATGTGAAATTCAATTTTTAAGACTGAATAATGTTCCATTGTGTAAATGTACCATATTTCCTTTATCCATTTATCCATTGACATATATCTAGGTTGCTTCTAGTTTCTGACAAATATTAGTAGAGCATCAATGAACATGGCTGAGCAATGGTCTATACAGTATGATGAAGTGTCCATTGGTTATGTGCTCAAGAATTCTACAGCTGAATCTTGATGTAGATCAGTTCACAGCTTTCTGAGGAACCACCACATTGGATGTACAAGTTTTACTTCCACAAGCAATGAATAATTATTTCACTTTCCTGGCATCCTCTCCAGCATGAGATGTCATTTGTTTTATTGATCTTAGCCATTCTGATTGGTGTGAGATGGAATCCCATAGTACTTTCACTTTGCTTTTCTCTGAATGAGTAAGAATATTCATCAGTATTTATCCCTGGCACACAAATGGACTTTGGGTGCCCATCCCACATTGAGGGATGCTCTTCCAGCCCGGACTCTTGGGGGAGTGCCTAGGCTCTGCCCTGTATGAAATGACAGACTCTGGAGATCCCCCATAGAAGACCTTACTCTTCTTAGGTAATGGAGTGGTGGGATTGGGTGGAAGATTAGAGGCCCTGGTGAGACGGTGGGGGAGGAGGTGAGGGAGAGGGAGCTGGGATTGACATGTGAAGCAAGCTTGTTTCTAATTTAAATTAAAAAGAAGCAAAAAAGAATTTTGAACATTTCCTTAAAGTCTTAAAGACTTAGAGTTTAACTGCTTCCCAACCATTTGTGCTTCTTCTTTGGGGAATTGCCTGTTGATCTCTGTATCCAATTTGTCTAGTTTTGGGAGTTCTTTATGTATTTTATATGTTATACCTCCATTGGATGTATAGTTGTTAAAAATCTTTTCCCGTTCTGGGACTTGAAAATTTGTTCAAATGAGGGTGTCTTTTGCAGTAATGTGTCCTTTGCCAAAGCTTATCAGTTTCATAAGTTTCTATTTGTTAATTGTTCCTAGTGCCTGTGCCACAGGTGGTATGTTCTGAAAGTTATTTCTTGTGCCAATGAGTTTAAGAACATTCCCTCTTTTTCCTATAAGGTCTTTGATCTATTTGGAAATGAGTTTTGTGCAGGGTGATGATTATAAATCTATTTGTACTTTTTTACATCCAGTTTGACCATTTCTTGAAGATGCTATCTTTTTGTCATTTTATATTTATGGCTTATTTATGAAAATCAGGTGTTTTTTGGTGTTTAGACTTACTTCTGTGTCTTCAATTTTATTCTGTTGATCAGTGTGTCCATTTTTTGTGAATTGACATTTTGTTTTTATTACTATATCTCTGCAGTTTGAAATTGGAGATGGTGATACCTCAAGCTGTTTACTAATAATTCATAAGCATTTTAGCTGGTTTTGTGTTTCCATATGAAGCTGAAAACTGTCCTTTCAAGATCTGTGAAGAATTGTGTTGGAATTTTAATGAGGATTGTATTGAATCTGTGCAATGTTTTTTTTGTAGGATCACTGTTCTAACTATGTTAATCCTGCAAATCCATTAACATGAGAGATATTTCTATCTTCTTACCTCTTTTTAAATTGTTTTCTTCAGAGTCTTAAACTTTTTTCATACAAATCTTTCACTTGCTAGAGAAGTTACCCAAAGTTATTTATATTATTTGAAGTTGTAGTGAAACATATTTCCCTGATTTCATTCTCAGTACATTTGTTAATTGTATATATGAAAGCTACTGAGTTTCCTGTGGTAATTTTATATCCTGCTACTTTGTTGAAAAGGTCAGCTCTAAAAGTTTCCTGATAGAATTTTTAAGGATATTTAGGCATAAAATCATATTATGTGCCAATAAAGATATTTTGACTTCTTCCCTTGCTATATGTATATCCTTGTTCTCAATCAGTCACCTTGTTTGTCTAGCCAAGACTTCAAGTACATCATTGAATAGTTATGGAGAGAAAGGACAATCTTGTCTTGTTACTGATTTTAGTGGCGTTGCTTTGATTTTCTCTTCATTTATGTTGCTGTTAGCTGTAAGATTGCTACAATTTCTCTTTATTATATTGAGCTATGACTCTTTTATCCAAGACTTTACCATAAAGTGGTATTGGATTTTGTCAGAGGTCATTTTTACATCTAAAGAGATGACCCTGTGATTTTTGTATTTCTCCTTCTTTATATGGTGGATTGCATTTATCTATTAATGTATGTTGTACCATCCCAACATCTCTGGAATGAAGCCTACTTGATCATGGTGGATTATCTTTTTGATGTGTTTTTGGATTTGGTTTGCAAGTATTATATTGAATATTTTTGCATCTATATTCATGAAGGAATTTGGTATATAAATCTTTTTGTTTGTTGAGTATTTATCTGTCTTAGGTGTCAGAGTAACTGTAATCTTATAAAATATTTGGCACTCTTCCTTCTGTTTCTATTTTGGGGAATAATTTGAAGAACATTGGAGTTAAGTCTTCTTTGACTGCCTGGTAGAATACTGCACTTAAACCATCTGGACCCAGGCTTTTTTTTTGGTGGGTAAGCTTTTCATTAGCGTTTCTATTATACCAGGGGTTATGTGTCTGTTTAAATTAGTTATCTGATCTTGATTTAAGTTTGGTAGGTATTATATATTGAGAAAATTATCTGTTTCTTTCAGATTTTCTAATTTGGTGGAGTATAGTTTTTTAGAATATGTTGTGATCCTCTGGATTTCATCAGTATTTGTAGTTATGTCCCCCTTTCTGTCTCAAATTCACTTTACTTGCATCTCTTTTCTTTACATTTTACTTAATTTGGCTAAAAGTTTGCCAATCTTGTTGATTTTCCCAAAGATCCAACAAAGAATCATTCATTGATTCTTTGAATTTCTTTTATTTATTTATTTTTTTACTGATTTAAGTCCTGAGTTTGCTTCTTGCTGTGATCTCAACTTGTCAGTTATTTCTTATAACATCTATGGCTTTCAGCTACACTGTCAAGTTACTAATATGAGATCTACTGTTTTCTACTGTAGACACTTAGTGCTATGAATTCACTTCTTATAACCACCTTCATTTTGTCTAATACTTTTGAGTTTGTTGTGTCTTCACATCCAGTTCTAGAAAGATTTAGATTTGTTTCCTAATTTCTGTCTTGACACATTTTTCATTCAGTAGCGAGCTCTTCAATTTCCAAGAGTGTGTAAGCTTTCTGTTGTTATTGATATCCAGCATTAATTCATGGTGACAGAGGTTTCAGGCTGTTATTTAAATTTTCTTTTAACTGTTGAGTCTTGCCTTGTGTTTAAATATGTGTTCAATTTTGGGAAAAGTTCCATGGGTTACTGAGAAGAAGCTATATTATTTTGTATTCATGTAAAATGTTCTGTAAATATCTCTTAGGTTATTTGGTTTATGACATAAGTTGTAGATAGCATTTCTCTGCTTAGTTTTGAGAAGAATGGGTTATTAAAGTCACCCACTATCACTGTGTGACAGTCAAAATGTGATTTAAGCTATTCTTTATATTATTTTTATTTATTCTATGAATATTTTACATCATGTATCTTAATACCATTCATTTCCTCATCCCTTTATATCCACTCTCTGCTTCTGCAAACCCTCCCAATAAAGGAAAATTTAAGAGAATAATATCATCACAGAAGCTGCAGTGTGACAAATCAAGTCATGCATTAAACCCTGTGTTCATATATATCTTTATTTGCAAGTGTTCATTGCAAAGAGTCATTGGTCTGTCTTTAGACCTTTGGCTTCTGCAACACTATTAATGCTAGGCTTTCACTGACTACTCTTAGATATCTTGTTGTTGCTCTATGTTGAGGAGGTCTGAACTTCAGCTTGAAGCTTGAACCCTAATATCAGTCTCTGGGTCTTTAATCTTTCATGTTATACTTGCTGCCAGACATTATACGGCGAGTAAAACCTTGGCACTTACAACTCTAAGTGAGATGTCTCCACCAAATCCCTTCCCTCAGAACTTAGGGAAACCTGAAAAAGAGGCAAAAGGAGCAGAAGAGACAGAGGGGATGGAGGACTTCAGGAGAACAAGGCCCTTTCAATCAACTCAGCAAAGATGACATAAACTCAGAGATACTGAAACAGCAAGCACAGGCTCAAAACTATTCAATGCTAGGTCCTTTGGGTATATATTATAGGCATCCATTTAGTATTTATGTGGAAATTTTGAGCATGTAAATATGGGGATCTCTGATTCTTGTGCCTGCTCTCAGATACTTTTCCTTCTGTTGGCTTGACTTGTCCAACTTCAATGTGAGGGCTTTTGTTTTATATATATATATATATAAAACCCAGTGACGGAGAGAGAGGAGCAATGAGCAAATGGGCAAAGAATGGGCTGGTGAAATAAGCAGAGACAGCTGATCTGAACAAGGGGGGAGCTCTTGGACCCCTGACCAGGAGCTGGGAGACCAGCATGGGGCTAATCCAGACCCCCTGAGTGTGAGATTCAGGGAGGAGGCCTGGGCAACTTAAGGGGCCCTGGGCAGTAAGTAGATCATTATCACTGGCATACAAATGGACTTGTGTGTCCATAAAACAAAGAGGGATGATCTCTCAGCCTGGACTCTTAGTGGAGTGCCTGGACCCTGCCCTGAGCGAAATGACAGACTCTGGCTATCCCCTATGTAGAAGGAAGTGGGGATAGTGTGGGAGGCTGGGGGATATGGTGGGAGGGACTGCGGGAAGAGGGGAGGGAGAGGAAACTGGGATTAACATGTGAAGCAAGTTATTTAAAATTAAAGTAATGAAAAAAATCACTATACCACCTTTTTCTTAAGTCCATTTTCTTTGAATATCTTTTATTCTGAGGAGATGTCAATCCTTGACGTTAAGACCTGTTTCTTGGTTGCAGCCGTAGAATTGAACCTGTTTTCAAATTGATATTGTTAGTCCTGCCTTTTTATTGGAGAATTGAGAGCATTGATATTGAGAGTTATCAATGAGCAGTGTTTGCTTATTCTGTTATTTTGTTGTGGTTGACTTTTGATTTCTTGTATTTTGATTTTCTGATATGATATAATTCATTTTGTTTTCTTGGATGTGGTTAACCTTTTCAGATTGAAATTTTCCATCTTGTGCTTTCTTTAAGACTGGATTTGTAGACGGATCCTGCTTAAATTTGGTTTTATCATGGTATATTGTGACTGAAAGTTTTGCTGGGCATAATAGTCTGGGCTGTCATCTATGATCTCTTAGAATCTGTAGAATGTCTACCCAGGCTGTCCTGGTTTTTAGAGTTCCCATTGAGAATTCAAATGTAATTCTAGTATGTCTGCTTGTAACTGTTACTTGATTCTTTTCCATTGCAGCTTTTTATATTCTTTCCTTGTTCTGTGAACTTGGTGATTTGATTATTATGTGATGTGGGAAATTTCTTTTCTGCTCCAGGCTATTTGTGTTCTGTATGCTTGCTGTACCTTGGTAGATATCTCCTTCCTTAGCTTAAGAAGTTTTCTTTTGCTTTTGTTTAAAATATTTTTGTGCTTTTGACCTTGTTTTTTCCTCTTTCCTCCTTTCCTACTATTCTTAGATTTGGTCTTTTCATAGTGTCCCAGATATCTTTATTGTTTTTGTACCTAAATTTTTCCAGATTTAACACTTTTTTATGCTGACGTATTCTCTTTTCTATATCTCATATTCTGCTGGTGAGGCTTGCCTCTGATTTTCTTGTTAAAGTTACTGAATTTTTCATTTCCAGTTTTCTCTCAGTTTTGGTCCTCTGTATTGATTCTCTTTCTACTTGCCAATCTTGTACTTTTTTATTCCATTGTTTGTTTTTTAAAAGTTACTTCAATGGATGTAATTGTTTCCTCTTTAAGAATCTCTAACATATTCATAGAGGCTATTTCTAAAACCTTATATTGTGTATCAGTATGTCTAAATAAATGGAAAGTCATACCTTGTTCATAGATTAGAAACCTAAATGTTGGCAAAATAGCAAGCAGTGCTTCAAGTGTATTGCATTTTTCAGGGTCTACTGGAGTAGGTTTGCTGGGCTGTGAGACATTGTTCTGGCTGCTATGACTCTGTTTTTATGCTGGTGGCTAAGCATCTAGACTTGGGCTAAGCATCTGGTCTTGTCTTTGTTGGGTGGATGTTCCATTCCTTGGTTTCTGTTGCCATTGCTGGTCCTCAGGAGAGTGTGGTGGCTGTCAGTTACCTGTCATAAAATATGTCTGAGGTACTTCCAGCTGTGGCTACTGAGTATTTCATTTAGAGTGTTTCTTGGTATTGGGAGTTGACACTTTTGGATAGAGATGGGCTAGGAGTAGTTGATATAGGTATTCAGATGAGGGAGAAAAGCAAGCAGGTTATGGCACCAGGATCTGCTAAGTCACCTAGAAATTGGGAGGAAAGGCCACAGCTGGTTTTTGGATACAGAACTGGGGAATGAGACTAGGGGATTAGATTTAGAGGAGAGGAAGGAGAGTGAAGATTATCTAGTTTCCATTTTGAGATTCTTAATGATCACTCACAGCTGCTTGAACGACAGTGGTTTTGCATATTTATATCCTTATGTTTCTAGATTAATTCTTATTAATTTTATAATTTCAACTATTCTTCACCATTCTTTCTTTTTGTTTTCTGTTTGTTTGTTCTTCAATACAGAGTTAGCCCTGGCTGTCTAGCACTCGTTTTGTAGAGTGGGCTGACCTCGAACTCTGCCTCGCAAGTGCTGGGATTAAGGGTGTGCCACCACTGCCTGACATTCTTCTCCATACTTAACTTTAAAAATTGATATTAAATGCCAGGGTTTTTTATTTAATGATGCTTAATTTTTTTTATTTCATTGAACATTCCCTTGGCATCCTACCTGAGACGGCTTTCAGAACACAAGTTAGAAACATTTTATTTGCTATTTTTTTCATAAATTTCCTAACTTGTATTATGCATTTTGCCTATGATCTGTTGCTGTTTGATTCTTAATCCTTATTTAACATTAGGTATCAATGACACTAGTATTATCTGTTGAGAAGAGAATTCATTCTTCCTTGAAATGTTGTCTTTGTCAGACAAACATAAATTATAAAGTTTCCTTTCTGGATCGGCAACCTATTCAGTTAATTTAAGCATTTTTCTTCTGCAGAGGCTTACTTAGAAATTGAGGTAGTGTAGTGAGGTGTGAAGTCCAACAAAATGGGTTATCTAATTTTCCTGCTTTGTCAAAACTGGTTTTGTTTGTTTAAAATTTCCTAAAACTTACATATGCATTTTAGGAATATGTTTATTATTTATACAATGAGAGCAGGTATATATTTAGAGAAATATATTGCATCTACACAGAAATTTGTAAGCACTGCTATCAGGATTTAAATCTATGAACTAGGATAACTTCCCATTTATTTTGATCTTTGATTTCTTCCAAACGTGTTTATTGTTTTCAATTTCATCTTTTCATTTTTTCTGCTAAAATTATTCATAAAATTGGTCTCTTTCTGATGCTTCAATAAATGGATGTTTTATAAGTATATTTTAATTAAACACAATGATAAGTATTATTATAACATTTCTGTACATTGATCATATTCATCTGTTACCCTTTGTTGAATCACTTCTATTTCCATTCATCCCCTTCCTCTTCCCAAAGTAATGCAATTTCTGACTTTTCTCCTTTCATGACTTTGTGAGTGTGTATGCGTATGTGTGTGTGCATGTGTGCGTGCATGTGTGTGTATGTGTGTGTGAGAGAGAGAGAGAGAGAGAGAGAGAGAGAGAGAGAGAGAGAGAGAGAGAGAGAGATTAAGGTTGTTTATAGGAGCCTGGTGGTGTTTACTCAAAGGAGCACATACTTTTGATCAGTTGTTTAACAGTGAAGAAAATATCTCTATCTGTCCCATTGGCCATTCCCTGCTTATAAATCCTCCTTCCAATTGTAGGGTGTTGACAGACTCAACATTACCCAAATCTTATGTGGGAAATCACAGCTGTTGTAAATTCAAGAGTGAACAATATCATGACATGGCCAGAAAACTAAGAGATAGATCTAAATTTGAGTTGTGTGTTGATAATTTTTATAAATACACATCATTAATATATATTGATGACAAGTTTATGAAGCTTTTATGGGAAGTTGGTGATTCTTATAGACTCTGTCTGTATGTATGCTCAGGTGTGTATTCCCATAGTATATACATACAGATTCCACAGGAGGGCTTTGGGTACCTTGATCTATCATTCTCCAACTTTACCATTTGAGAAGAGTTTCTCACTGAAGGTGAAGGTCACAGTTGTCTTCAACAAGCCTGCCTGATTGATCAGCAAGTCCCAAATGCCAAACATGGAAGTTTAGAAAGCCCAATGTGAAAGAAAAGTACTAAATCTCACAGAAACCCACAAAAGTAGACACATTATCATTTCTTTTTCCCAGATAAGAGAATGAGAAAGAATTCTGAGTCCTAATTTTCATTAACAGTAGAGTGGAAAGGATCGCTCCTGGTTATGCGTTATTTTGCACCAAGCTGTGTTTTCTTTGTAGATAGCCTACATAGTCTGAACAACTCTCCTGCTCCAATGCATCTCACTTGAAAGCAACATCTGAGAGAAAGCCTACCCACTTGAGAGCATCCTTCTCCACCAATGCAAGATACTTTGAAGGAAAAGCTATTCAGTTATATATGGAGCAGTACTCAGTAACTTCCACCTGTTCCCCAATGCTAAAAACAATAGGTAGCTCTCACTTAGGAACCTTGCTTACCTGTTTTATACCCAGGTTGTGATGATGGTAGGATTGTCACATGATCTGAGACTAGTTTTCTTTTCTACTAACACTGATAAATGAAATGTATAGATACAGTAAGTCTACCTGTTTATCTAAGCTTTTGAGAAGCCCATTTATGCCACAGAGGGACAACTGAAGAGAATTGAAGAGGCAGCATTTAGACTGAGTTACCGCAAACACCACTCAGCCTGTATAGAACTACTCTCAGGAGGAAAATTTTCTACTTTACCTGTACTGAGTACTTACTGCTTTAAAAGATGCACTGTGCGTCCCCTCACATTAATGCAAAGTGATGAATGCAATACGCTCAATCACTCTCACCAGATGGCAGTTTGAGGAGCGTCTTTTTTTATGCTTTCAGAATGTTTTATATCCCTATACAATTATGAGATCTTTATGCTAAACTTTCCTTGTTAGAGATAAAAACTGATGTATTGACTATTTTAAGTCCCTCTGCTTAAATAATATAGAATCGACACCACTATATCATATATTGCAAGTTCATTGAAGTGTTCTACAGGGTAAACACAATTGGTTCTCTGTTTCCTTTTCTCTCTACTGTCTGTCTGTCTGTCTGTCTGTCAGTCAGTCCCTCTGCATGTCTATTTTCCTCCTTTTACATTTCCATGCCATGGAACCTTGAATGTGCTAGTAGATTTTATGGAGTTAAACATTTGAAATATTTGCCTCAATCACTTTTGTCACAATGCTTAGCTTTCAAAGAAAAAACATACAGTTAGTGAGAAGTTATGTGATTTAAATCCTAGTTTCATAGCATAATAGGTATATTTAGTAATTTCTCTGGAAAACTTTGGGATAGATTGGAAAAAGTACTTTAGAGAAACTTGTGAGACAATTTTACACTGATATTTTAATTAAAACAGAGACCACAAGTGCGTCTTTAATTATTTGTTCGTTCTTCACGCAAGTAAAGATTTCCTACTTATATACAAATATAACAGCCCTAACAAAGTATTGCCTTACCTTATTCTGGTGGCAAAAATAAGAAAAGTAAACATTGTGATATACCCAGTTGGAATAGATAGCAGATTTTATATTCAGGGATAAAAATAAGGCTGAATGTGAATGGAACTGATAGTAAACCATTTTATTATGGAGATTATCTTTTGACCTGTCATACTAGATACTTCAAAATCTATTTCTTCACATTAAAATTCCAGTTTAACAGTATTTATCCCTAGTGCACAAATGGACTTTGGGATCCCATTCCCCATGGAGGGCTACTATTGCAGCCTGTATACACTGGGGAGGGACTAGGTCCTGCCCCAAATGGTGTGACAGACTTTGATGACCCCCCATGGCAGGCCTCACTCTCTGGGGCATGAGTGGGAGGTGGGATGCAGGTTGGTGGGGGGGGCATGGGAGGATATAAGGGAGAGTGAACTGGGATTCGTATGTAAGAATGTTTTAATTTAAATAAAAATTTATTTTAAAAAATAGTAGGTTAAAATCCATGTTAAAAAAGAAAAAACTTTTTCTCCTTCAAATTCACATTTATCCAGTCAGCTGTCAAAGCCAGTGAATTGCATATTTTAGTAGTCTCAAATCTACATATTCCTTCTTTGATGTAAGTATCTTGGTCCCTCCTCCTCAATCCCTCTCTTTCACATTCTTTCTCTTCTTTGCCTATCTCTCCTTCTCTATCACTTTTAGACACTCATCCTTCTCTTGTACACTGTTATCATATATAAATTTATAAATTATTAGTATTATTTCTGGCTTTAATTCCATCCATAACATTCTGCTGCCTTATTGGTTCACATAGAATATTTTTGCATAGGAGATGAAGCATTTGTGGTCTAGGCTAGG
The DNA here is from genome assembly GCF_017639785.1 of Mesocricetus auratus. Lineage (NCBI taxonomy): Eukaryota > Metazoa > Chordata > Mammalia > Rodentia > Cricetidae > Mesocricetus > Mesocricetus auratus. The sequence continues at coordinate 17,817,313 of NW_024429193.1, forward strand.
CCTTTATGTACTGCTCCAGATAGCCTAGATTATTGTCTGCTCCATAATTAAATCAGGTTCTTCTCTCTTCCCTTCCTTCTTTATCCCCTTCATCCTTTCTTTGTTTCTCTCTCCCTCCTCCTACCCCTCTTTCTTTTCATGCATATGTGAGAAAATAATGGCATCTTTAAGAACAATGGGCCTGTTCTTAATCCTCTCCAGCTACACTGACACAAAGCTACACACTTGATTTCATGGAGGTAGTTCACACTTTACTCCCAAAGAAATATTTTCAAAATATTATTATTCTCAAAACTATGACATTCTGTTATAAATTACCATATCACAAGGATATGGTAATTTATAAGTTTTGAAGCTTTTATAACTGTTTCTTATTGTTGATTTCTTCATCTGTCTTAAATAGCTTTGAACTTCTTCAGAGCAAGGATTAGTTTTGCAAATTTTATGAACTTAATTCTAATTCTGTATCTGCAACATATTCAGGGGACAGTAAACATTTAAAAAGCATGGCACATTTCATTTGATGAGTTGCATAAGATAACTTGATCATAAGTTTAAAATTTGAGAGCTTGTGTCAGGATTCTCCAAGGAAATAGAACATGTTCTATTCAGAACTAAGTATACTGATGACCATTAATCATAACAAATATTCATAAGTAGCTTCTTCCATGAGTCAAACTACACTCCCTTTCCCATTTGACATCACATTATATGGTCATGTGTGCTCACTTGATGGAGTGAAGCAAACGTTCAGTCCTAAAAGATTATTTGTACCATTTAAGACACTGTAGTGCCTAGCAACCTGTTAGTAACCTAGGACTCCCACATGCATGAAACTTCAGCAATGCCTGCTTTACACACTAGATATAAGATGCCCTTCTCATTTGTCCTTTACGATGCCCAATTCTTTTCAAACATATCCAGAACACTTTGGAAATATAAGTGCAATTGTTCAGTCTAGCCTCATTGGCTTTTGGATGCATGCACAATAAGAAAAACTGTGATTTAAAGTGAGCAAATAGAGAAAATTCCCTATTTACCACTTTGTGCCTCTGCATAATGAGGTATGCTTATGATTAAAATCATGTGCATTTTGGGAAGTGACATCCACATTAAAGATGACTATATAACTTGAAACCTGTGATTCAAAATAGAAACCACTCAAATTATACACTTGATAATCAAACTCCTCTTTCTCTTGAACTCCATGAAAGGGAGCTCAAAATACAACCGAGGATTCCAAGTACTCTTGTTCATGAGGTATACTGACACCCACATTCAGGGGCCCTGGTTTGGTCCTATGTAGGTTCCCCAGCTGTCAGTCTGGGGACCATGAGTTCCAACTTGCTCAGGTCAGCTGCTTCTGTGGGTTTTCCCAGCATGGTCTTGACCCAATCACTCATCACTCTTCCTTCTCTGAAACTGGATTCCAGGAGTTTGGCTCAGTACAAGGATGGGCCCAACTAGGAATCTAAGCAATAGTGTATTCACTATAATGAGAATGATGACTACTTTATATGCCATCCTAGAGCCTATAATGATAATGATAACTACCTTATATGCTATCCTAGAGCCTTCATCCAGTAGCTGACAGAAGCAGAAGCAGGGGTAAGCAGAAGCAGAAGCTACAGCTAAGCATTAAGATAATCTTGACAGTATTTTTAAATAAACTTTACATGAAGTTCCATAGCGATTTCTCAATGTGTGTAAACCTGTTACTGGTGATCAAGGCCTGAACTAGATGTGTCTAGATTCTTGGCTCTTAGTCAAAGAATTGAAAATAAATCTCATATCAACTTAGAAAAGAAAGAAAGAAAAAAACAGTTTTGAAGCAAAGCAGTAGTAGAGGTTCTATAGGGATATGCTGTTAAGATTCATAGGAGGTCACAAGAGAGAAAATATTCAAGAGTTCCAGGCTTTAGCCTGGGCTTTACTTTTATGGAGTCTAATGCGAAAAGGAGTAGTTACTAAAGGGCACAGATTGCGTGGTTGTTACTCCTGCTTTTTTCCTATCATGTATCTGAATTTAATTATGTGCACATCCAAATTTACAAACATGTAAGATGATAAATAGGACATTCTTTTTTTATTTAGGTTAGAAACAATCTTATTTCACATGTCAATCCATGCTCCCTCTCCCTCCCCTACTCCCCTGCCCTCCCCAGAAGGTCCCCCAGTCCTCCACCCAGTCTCCACTCGGATCACCAAGGAGGGTGAGGCCCTTCATGGTGGATCTCCAGTAACTGTCATTTCATCCAGGGCAGTGCCTACGCCCTCCTGCAAGAGTCCAGCTGAGAGAGCATCACATATTATGACATGGGCACTCAAAGTCTATTTGTACGCCATGGATAACTACTATCCAAGGCCCCATAGATTACCTAGGCCTCCTCACTGACACCCACATTCAGGGGGTCTGAGTCAGTCCCATTCTTTCCACACAGCCATGAGTCTGGAGTCCAAGAGCTCCCGCTTGTTCAGGTCAACTGCTTCCTTGTGTTAAACCAGCCTATTCTTAACTCCTTTTCCCATCATTTCTCTTTCTGACACTGGATTCTAGTGGGTATCTGCCTCTGCTTTCATCAGTCGCTAGATGAAGGTTCTGTTTCCTAGACTCTCTGGTAGTGGGATTTATGTTAGCACTCCCCTGATTCATGTCTAAAATCCATAAATGACAGAGAAATAGACCATGTTTCTATTTTTGTGACTGGGTTACCTCATTCAATACAGTTTCTTCTAGTGCCATCCATTTGCCTGCAAATCTCAAGATTCCATTGGTTTTTTTCCCACTGAATAGTACTCCATTGTGTAAATGTCCCACATTTTCTCTATCCACTCTTCAGTTGACGAGCATCTAGGTTGCTTCCAGGTTCTGGCTATTACAAATAATGCTGCTATGCACATAGTGGAATAGACATCCTTGTTTTATGAATGTGCATCTTTTGGGTATATGCCTAAGAGTGGAATTGCTGGTTCTTGTGGTAGACTGATTCCCATTTTTCTGAGGAATCTCCATACTGATTTCCAAAGTGGCTGAACCAGTCGGCACTCCCACCAGCAGTGTAGGAGTGTTCCCCTCTCCCACATCCTCTCTAGCATAAACTGTCATTGGTGTTTTTGATTTTAGCCATTCTGACAGGGGTGAGATGGTATCTCAGAGTTGTTTTTATTTGCATTTCTAAGATGGCTAGGGATGTTGAGCACTTTCTCAAGTGTCTCTCAGCCATTTTGGTCTCCTCTATTGAGAATTCTGTATTAGTTCTGTACCCCATTTTTTGATTGGATCTTTTGGTGTTTTGGAGACTTGCTTTTTGAGTTCTTTGTAAATTTTGGAGATCAGCCCTCTGCCATATGTGGGGGTCGTGAATATCTTTACCCAATCTATGGTGTACCTTTTTGTCTTGCTGTCTGTGTCCTTTGCCTTACAGAAGCTTCTCAGTTTCAGGAGGTCCCATTTATTAATTGTCGATCTCAGTGTCTGTGCTACTGGAGTTATGGACATTCTTTGTTAAAGGCTACTAGATAAAATGGTTTTGCCTTAATACACATGCTCCCAACACCAGGTTATGTTCAATAAGCCCTCCTTCCATTCTTTATATCAAGTTACTTGGGAATCACACTTAAATATAAACTGTCTAAATTTTATTGTTATCTGTGTGGGTGCACAAAGCAAGTAGTGTGTAGCCCCAATTAGGAGAGAGAGTTGAGGAGCCTCTGTGCTTGCTAAGTGAGTTGCTTATAGAGGAATATATGTCTACATTATGTACAATTAAAGAAAATAGGTTGCCAAGTTTATTATTACAAGAGAGGGTATGTATAATCCCAAAAGGAAATTTGGTTCTGAGCTAAACTATGTGTGATGTTTACCTGCCTCAAGCCTTTGTTTTAGTTCTTTGAATAAGAAGCGAAGTGATTGAAACACCTGGGCCAATAACAAGCAAATGTTGGAAAAGAGGTTATAGCCATGAAAAAGAAGCAATTGGCTTTGTATATGCACAACGAACCAAACACCACAAAGGCAAGACCTCATCTGTCAGAACCTCCAATTTACAAAAATGGGAACTCATCTGAAGAGAAGAGAGCCTGAACTGAGAATGTAGCTTTAGGGATTCCATGTTTGTACAAAAAGATCGCCAGCAAAGTGTTTCTCCAGGGTCAGCACATAGAAACTGAAGCTATTATGGTCCAAAGAAGCCAGGATCCACCCTGAGCTGACAGAACACCTTGACAGCATCATCCACTCTGGATTTATAGGTATCAAAAACTTTAAGATTGAGGGAGACCATGGAGTTTTGCACCATGGAATCAGAGAGCTGCTGGGGTCACAGAGTGTATGGCAGTGTTGGAGTCTCTACAAGGGGTCCTTGGGAGGCCATTGCAAAAGCTGCAATAATGAAGCCTCCATTGCAAAAGAGATATCAGGATGCTGTGGGACTCCAGAACTATGGACTGTCCATAGAGAAGAGCTGTCTATACATAGTGGAAGGGACACAAGAGAGCAGTTCTATGTGTTTCAGGCAAGAGACCTGGAGTTGCATGGCTACATAATACCTTTAGTGCAAAGATGATTCCATAGTTCGAGGTTAGACCTGTAAACAATTGACCTAGAATGTTTCCATTGGTGCAGATTCGGGCAGATTTAGGAGGCTTTTTATCTGGTTCATTTCTAGCCAAAAGCATAGGATTGCAAGTTAGGAGTATTCAGATTGCTGCTTTCACTTCTGTAGTCCATAAGTTAGAATTAGAGCTGGAATAACTTTGGCAGTTGAATGCCTGTGCGGGAGCCAGGTATTTATGACTCCTGGATTTCAACTACTTCTATTCTTATTGTAGTCAGTGTTCCCATTTGTGTGGTTGAAGTCCTCTGTGTGTGTGTGTGTGTGTGTGTGTGTGTGTGTGTGTGTGTGTGTGTGTCTGTCTGCATTCATGGGGTTGGGGGAAATCTGACCTATAGAAAAGAAACTTTTGATACCCCAGCCTACCAACCTCAAAGAATAATAGCTTCTGGAACAATATCAGAGAGAGAGACAGAGACAGAGAGTAGAAATGTAACAGAAAGAATCATGAATTCTCATAATTATGAAGGTTGAGTCTTCCCATAACTTACCATCCATAAACTAGAGACCTAGAAAAATCCCCTGTATGTGTTACAGGCCTGTATGCCAGGAAGGCAGTGGGTCAATGGTGTAGATACCATCCAGAGTTTAACAAAGACCTAAGAAAATGAACACCCAAAGCAAGAGAAGAATGAGGCTGAGGATCACAGTCAGGAATAGGGAAGGAACCATCTCCTTCTCTTATTCAGGTGATAAAGATCTCGATGGTACTGTTCAACACACATGGGGAGAGCCATTTGTTTAATTCAGCACACCACTTCAAATTCTCCTCTTTTTTCTTAGCATCCTAGCAGAAACATAATATTCTTTAAACAGATATCTAGACCTTCCATTCAAATAGATAATTAAAATGAACCACCATAGTGCTTCTTTGGGAGTTTGGTCTATTTATGAGCATGTGACACTTGAATTGATAATTTGGGTGGTGTTCATGAAACTCCTGTATTATAGCAATTTCATCATGTTGATACATCATTTAATTGTATTCTCCTGTGGTTCCAACAGATTTTAAGAACAGAAAAGATGTATACTTTACATAGATAATGTCATGTTAATACAAGAGTACTCCACATAGGTGTCCTCTATGATTTCCAGGCACACAGGACACATGATCATGTGTTGATATTAGGTAAACCAATTCCTCTCTTAAAAGTGCAGTATTGAAATTCTAAACCCAGTACCTCAGAAGATGACCTCATTGAGAAATTTGGTCTTCACAGAAGTAACCAATTGAACATGAAGTAATGAGAGTGGTCTTATCCAATATGACTGAGTGATGAGGGTGGTCTTATCCAGTAGGACTGGCTGCTGTATAGGAAGGGAGAATGTGGAATGATCAGAGAAGAGAGGGACTCATTGAAATACTGAAGCAGAGATCAGAATGAAGTGAGAACTACAAAAAATTTCTAGAAAATCAGCGTAACTCCAGAGGACTACCCAGAACTTTGCTTCTCACAGTCTCAGTAGCACCAAAACCTTGATCTTGGATTTTAGTTTTCAAGATTATTGGATAATAATTGTTTATTATTTAATCAAGAATAAAAATGAAAGTTTTGCAAGAACGAATGGTTAGTGTTTGCTCAGAGATGGAGTCTAGCAACAGTAATGGTTCCATTAAAAAAGATGCCAATTATGATGCATAAGTTTTTTTATTTTTTAATTTTTGAGTGGAATCTATTTTAAGGAGAGACAGAGACAGAGAGAATCAGACAGAGATGCCAGTTAAATCTGAACCAGCTGCATAGATCTAGGAAAACCATCATACCACCCTTCTAGTATAGCCTTGGATACAGGGGGGCAGGGGGAACTGGGCAATATTTCCTGTACTGCTCTTCAACATAAAGAGGAATTGGTTTGCTAAAGCTTTTGTGGTTGAAGACAAAGTTAGAGATATTTGGGTCCATCCATGTGCAGTCCAGCCTCAGTTTTCTTGCTAATTTGATACATTGCATGTGAAATTATGCAAGACACATTGCCATGATTTCATGGCAACTCCTAAAGTGACTGAAGACAGGACAGACCTCCTTGTGTCTGGCCACACCTCAGTCTTTTCCCCCCATGCCCTATGCCCTCCACCCTCCACTTGAATCTTAGCCCCCTACACCCTCCGCTTGATTGAAGGTAATACCATGAAAGGCCAGAACATCCAAAGCTGCATACATTGATATCTTGGCCCACATACAAGCACTCGGAGATGAGGGGAGAGGGAGAGACCCGATCTTCACCCACTGGAAAAGGGGTGGGAAGATGAAAGTATAAGAACACACTTCAACAACAGAAAGACCAATATGACACCACAAGAATCTAGGGACTCTACACCATCAAGACCTGAACATGGCAACACAGATGAAACAGAAGAGAAAGACCTCAAAAACAACTCTATGAAGATGATAGAAACCCTCAAGGAGGAAATGAGAAAATATCTTAAAGAAATGGAGGAAAAGACAAACCAATAAATTCAATAAATAAAAAAATCTCTTAAAGAATGCAAAGAAAGACAAGAAAAGACAACCTAACAAATGAAGAAATAGTTCAAACAGTTCAAGGCTTAAAAGCTGAAATAGAAATAATAAAGAAAACACAGAATGAGGGAATGCTGGAAATATAAAAGCCGGGTAAATGATCAGGAACTACAGATGTAAAGTATAACCAATAGAATTCAAGAGATGGAAGAGAGAATCTCAGGTTTTGAAGACTCTCTAGGAGAAATACAGTCATCGATCAAAGAAAAAAACCCCAAGTCCAACATATCTCTAACACAAAATATCAAGAAAATATGTGACACCATGAAAGGGCAAAACCTAAGAATAATAGGTATAGAAGAAGGTGAAAAAATAGAGCTTGAGGGTACAGAAAACATCACTGAAGAAAACTCCTCCAACCTAAAGAAGGATATGTCTTTAAATGTAGAAGAAGATTACAGAACACCAAATAGACTGGACCACAAAAAGAATTTCCCTCCCCACATAGTAATCAAAACACCACACTTACAGAATAAAGAAAAATATATTAAGAACAGCAAGGGAAAAAGTCACCTAATACATAAAGGTAGGCCTATCATAATTACGCCCGACTTCTCAATGGAAACTCTGAAAGCCAGATGGTCCTGGATAGATGTTCTAAAAACACTAAGGGAACATGGATGCCAGCCCAGACTACTATACCCATCAAAATTTTCATTCACTATAGATGGAGAATACAAAATATTCCATGAAAAAATCAAATCTAATCAATACTTATCTACAGAAAGTACTGGAAGAAAAACTCCAAAGCAAGGAAGATAACTACAATCACAAAAATATAGGCAATAGATAATCCCAACATACCAAACACCAAAAGATTGGGTGGAAATACACCTATAATAACACCACCAAAAACAAGTCCAAAACAAGAAATAACAATCAATGGTAGTTAATATCCCTCAGTGTCAATGGTCTTAACATATATATAAAAAAACACAGACTAATAGAATGGATACGAAGACAGAATCCATCCTTCTGCTACATACAACAAACACATCTCAGTATCGAAGACAGACATTACCTCAGAGTAAAAGGTTGGGAAAAGATTTTCCAGTCAAATGAACCCATGAAACAAACTGGTGCTCCAATCCTAATATTTCACAAATTAGAATTCAAACTACATTCAATCAAAGGACATGAAGAAGGCCATTTCATATTTATCACAGGAAAAGTCCATCAAGATGAAGTTGGAACTCTGAACATCTGTGCCCCAAATACAAAGGCATCCAGGTTCATGAAAGAAACACTAATGTTCAAATCACACATAAAACCTCACACATACATAGTAGGAGACTTCAATACACAGCTGTCACCACTAGACAGGAATACCAGACAGAAAATTAACATAGAAACAAAGTAACTAATAGAAGTTATGATTCAATAGAGATTAATAGACATCTATAGAATGTTCCATCCAAATACAAAAGAATATAACTTCTTTTCAGCACCACATAGAACCTTCTCTAAAATCAACCACATTCTGGGCAATAAACAAACCTCAAAATATATACAAAAACTTTGAATAACCCCCTGTATCCCATTGGGTCACTATGCTTTACAATTAGAATTCAACAACAACTTAAATTGAAGACAAAACTTTATTCAAACTGACCATAAGGCACAAAGAGAATCAGAAATGAAAATGAGGATATAACAACGGACATTGAGGAAATCCACAGAATTATCAGGTCAAACTTTGAAAACCTGTACTCCACAAAACAGGAAAATTAAAAGGAAATGGACAATTTTCTGGTTAGATACCACTTACCAAAATTAAACCAAGAACAGATAAGCAATTTAAATAGACCTATAACCCCTAAGGAAAGAGAAGCAGTCATCAAATTCTCCCAACCAAAAAAAAAAGCCCAGGACAAGATGTTTTCAGTGGAGAATTCTACCAGAAATTCAAGGAAGAACTTATAACAGTACTCCTCACAAGTTCCACACAATAGAAGCAGAAGGGTCACTGACAAACTCTTTTATGAGGCCACAATTACCTTGGTACCCAAGCCATACAGAGACACAACTAAGAAAGAGAACTACAGACCAATATTCCTCATGAACATTGATGCAATACTACTCAAAAAATGACAAAATGACAATTCAAATCCAAGAACACATCAGAAAAATCATACACCATGATAAAGTAGTCTTCATCCCAGGAATACAGGGATGGTTCAACATATAAAATTCTGTCAATGTAATCCACCATATTAACAAATTGAAAGAGAAAAACCACATGATCATCTGATGCTGAAAAAGCCTTTGACAAAATCCAACACACTTTCATGGTAAAGGTCTTGAAGAGATCAGGTATTACAGGAATATAGCTAAACATAATAAAAGCAATATACATCAAACCAACAGCCAACAACAAACTTAAAGGGAGAGAAACTCAATGCGATTCCCGATTCCTCTAAAATCAGGAAGAAGACAAGGTTGCCCACTCACTCCATATCTCTTCAATATTGTACATGACATTCTAGCTAGAACAATAAGACAATAAAAGGAAATCAAGGAGATACCAATTGGAAAGGAAGAAGTTAAGCTCTCACTATTTGCAGATGATATGATAGTTTACACAAGTGACTCCAAAAACTCTACCAGGGAACTCATTCAACTGATAAAAACCTTCAGCAAAGTGGAAGGATACAAGATTATCTTAAAAATATCAGTAGCCCTGGGCTGAGAAAGAAATAAAAAAAATCATCCTTTACTGTAGCCACAACAACATAAAATATTTAACCAAACAAGTGAAAGACCTGTATAACAAGAACTTTGAGTCTTTAAAGAAAGAAATTAAAGAAGATACCAGAAAATGGAAAGATCTTCCATATTGTTGAATAGGTAGGATCAACATAGTAAAAATGGCAATCCTGCCAAAAGCAATCTACAGATTTAATACAATCCCCATCAAAATCCCAACACAATTCTTCACAGACCTTGAAAGAACAATACTCAGCTTTATACGGATAAACAAAAAACTCAGGATATCCAAAATAACCTTTTACAATAAAGGAACTTCCAGAGGTATCACCATCCCTGACTTCAAGCTCTATGATACAGCTATAGTAATGAAAACAGCTTAGTATTGGCACCAAAGAAGACAGGTAGACCAATAGAACTGAACTGAAATCCCTGATATTAACCCATACACCTATGAAAATCTTACTTTGACAAAGAAGTTAAAATTATACATTGAAAAAGAGAAAGTATCTTCAACAAATGGTGCTGGCATAGCCAGATGCAGACTTCAGGAGATTGCAGATAGATCCATATCTATTACCATGCACAAAACTTAAGTTCAAATGGATCAAAGACATCAATATAAATGCAGCCACATTCAACTTCTTAGAAGAGAAATTGGGAGGTACCCTTGAAGGAAATGGTACAGGAGACTGCTTCCTGACCATAACACCAATAACATAGACACTGAGATTGACAATTAATGAATAGGACCTCCTGAAACTGAGAAGCTTCTGTAATCAAAGGACACAGTTAACAAGACAAAAACCACAGCCCAAACAATGGGAAAAGATATTTATCAATCCCACATCTGACAGAGGATTGATTCCAAAACATACAAAGAACACAACAAGGTAGACACCAAAACACCAAAGTATCCAATTAAATAGTGGTTTATAGAATTAAATAGAGAATTCTCAATGGATGAATCTAAAATGACTGAAAGACACTTAAGAAACTGCTCAACATCCTTAACCAGCTGGGAAATGCAACTGAAAACACCTATGAGATACCATCTTATACCTGTCAGAATGACTAAAATAAAAAACACCAAGTAAAGTTTATGCTGGAGATGATTTGCAGAAACAGGAACACTCCTCCATTGCTTGTGAGAGTGCAAATTTGTACAGCCCCTTTGGAAATCATTATGTTGGTTTCTCAGGAAAATGAGAATCAGTATATCTCAAGATCCAAGAATTGTACTCTTAAGCATGTACCCAACGAATGCACATTCATACAAGAAGGATATATGTTCAGCTATGTTCATAGCATTATTGTTTGTAATAGCAGAACCTGGAAGCCCCTTAACCAAAGAATGGATGGAGAAAATAATAAATGAACTATTTATTCAGCGGGGAAAAACATTAAATATGAAAATTCGCAGGAAAATTGATGGAACTGAAAGAAACCATCCCGATTGAGGTAATCCAGCCACAGAAAGACAAGCATGGTGTGTACCCACTAATATATGGATGTTAGACATAGAACAAAGGACTACCAGACTACAGTCCACTCCACCAAAGAAATTAGGAAGCAAGGAGGACCATAAGAGATAAACACATGGTCTCCCAAAGAAGGGGAAAGGAACAAGAACCCCTGAGCTAATTGGGAGCATGGGGGTGAGAGGAGGGAGGGAGGAAAAGAGAAGGAGACAAGAGAAGGGGGGAGGAGACAAGTGGGATCAGGAAGACTGAGGCAGAGGAGGAATAGCAGAGAGTAACAAAGGAGATACCTTAATAGAAGGAGCCAGTATATGTTTAAAGAGAAACCTGGCACTAGGGAAATGTTCAGAGATTTACAAGGATGTCCCCAGATAAGAATCTAGGCAGTAGTGGAGAGGCTGCCTTTGATGTCCTTCCTCTATAATGAGATTGATGATTACCTTAAATGCCATCCTAAGCCTTCATCCAGTAGCTGATCAAAACAGAAACACGCTTTCACAGCTAAGCACTGAACCACATGCCAGTTGTAGAGAGGGAGGAGGGATGAGCAAATGAATCAAGACCATGCTGGAGAAACCCACTGAAACAGGTGACCTGACCTAGTGAGAGCACAGGGAGCCCAGTAGTAAAGCTGGGGAACTAGCACTGGACTGCACCAAGCCCCTGAATGTGGGTGTCAGCTAGGAGGCCTGGATAGTCTATGGGGACCTCTAACAGTGGAATCAGTGTTTATCTCTAGTGAACTACTGGACTTTGGGAGCCCCTTCCCTATGGAGGGACACTACTGCAGCCCAGATACATGGAAGAGGGCCTAGACCATCCCCCAAATGATGTGACAGACTTTGATGAACCCCCTGGTAGAAGGCCTCACTATCCTTGGGGAGTGGATGGTGGATGGTTTGGGGGGTTTGGTGGGGGTCATTGGAGAATGAGGGGGCATAGGAATGGGGGGATTAATATGTAAAATTAGATTGGTTCTAAAATAAAAATGAAAAAAAGAGAAAACGAAGAAAATGTAAATAGTTTAGAGACACAAGAAAACTCTCCTTATTTACTTATGTCTGTGTTGGAAAGCTGTGACAATAGATCAGTCTTAACATATTTAACCAAAGAAGCTCATTGTTGCTTCTTAGGCAAAGTCATTACAGGAGACTTGGGATGAATATGTTCTTCTCTGTTCTATACAAACAATACAGAATGTAGCTGACTATTACTTGCCCTCTTTAGTAGGTAGACTCCATGTTTGCCATGGGCTAGGGATTGTGATCATCACCCCAGTTAGCTGACCCAGTTATGTAAATGTCTGTGTGTAAGAGTATAGGCCAAAGTAGCATGTCTTTATTTCACTCACTGTTTGTTGGCTAAATTAGTTATCTGGCTCTACTGACGTTCAAAATAGTCATGCAAATACATACGCTAAGTTTTGTACCCAGGCAGATAATGCTGTAAGGCTGATCAATACCGTTAAACATGAAAATAATCAAATATCAATATTTGTGGTATCAGGTAAAAGGAACCTGAAAGATTGATTGAAATTTTCAGCTTATTAATTCAATTCTCTATTCTCAGCAGTTTGGTTTCAGGCAAGTATAACAAAAAGGTGCTAAAGTCTTTAGGATTAAAGGTGCTTTAAACATGGGGATAGGCATAACTATAAGGTAAGTAAAGTAAATAAATTAAGTGTGCACTTTGGTAATTATTACACTTCTGTGTTTTATAGCTGAATAATTTCCCCCAGGTTTTGCAAATAAAAATGCAATTAAGTCCTCTAGAAATAGAATTACAGATGGTTCAAATGAAAATGTATGGAGGTGGGTGAATCCAACATCTTGACTCAATTCTATAAATATATATATACATCTCTTTTTACAGGCTTTTAAGTATGTATTTTCAGGCTCATCTTGTTTTTGGATTATCCATATTTTTGATGTGTATGTACGCATAAGTTGGTAATAAAAAAATCTATACAAAAACAGCTGATCTGAACAGGGGATTGCTCTTGGACCCCAGACTGACAGCTGGAAGGCCAGCATGGGACTGATCCAGACCCCCTGAATGTGAGAGTCAGTGAGGAGGCCTGGGCAATGTATGGGGCTCTGGGCAGTGGATCAGTGTTTATCCCTGGCATACAAATGGACTTCATGTGTCCATAACACAAAGAGGGATGCTCTCTCAGCCTGGACTCTTAGGGGAGTGCCTGGTCCCTGCCCTGAGTGAAATGACAGGCTCTAGATATCCCCTATGTGGAAGGAAGTGGCGATAAGGTGGGAGCCTGGGGGGGGGATGGTGGAGGGGTGTGGGAGGAAGGGACGGAGAGGGAACTGGGATTGACATGTGAAATAAACTATTTAAAATTGAAATAATAAAATAAAAAAGTGTAAAAACCAACACCCACAAAAAAACAAAACAAAAAACCCCAAAGACAAAATTGACCTCAATCATTCTTTATAGCAATGATTTAAATATATAGTTAGGTATAATGGGGGTGATATTTCAGTCTTTTTTATAGAAATTGTGCTCATCATGCCTGGAAAGAATCATTCAAATGTGCCCTGCTAAATTCTTTATACTGGTTCCTTCAGTGAGCATCCCACCTTCAAATAGTATACACAAATGCCTGTGGAATGATTATTTTTTCATCAAGTAATTATAAAGCATCTAGCTATATTGCCTGACACTAATTCTAAGTAGAAGGATGCAAGGATTCATGAGGTGATTGACTGTCATTTCCTGAATCCATCCTAGACAAAAACCAACTGTTTACTTGTGTGGAGTGTGGGTGTATAATATTGGAGGCATGGTAACAGTGCTGTCCCTGCCTTGTGTTGAGCCCCTTGGCTACACTCCTTTGCTCTCATTCTTCCTGTCACCACTACTTAGCTAATTTAGGGAGAAAATGTCATTGCTAGAATGCCCCCATTCAGTGTGTCTCTAGACATCTCAGCTCAGAGGAGCAATGAGCCCTATAACACAAAAACTTCACTCTTCGTTTCTTTCCCATAGAAATGGCAGTTAAATACCTCAGCAAAACATGGGGTGGGAAAGAAGCTAAATTTTTCAGCTTATAGAATACTTGCTCATTTTCTTGATCAACACTTGCTAGATACAAGGTGATAAATACTAGTTTGTAGACATCTTTGTAAACCTAAAGAACAAAATCCCCTGTTATCATGTGAGCATTAAGGGGTTAATTATACTTAAGGAAGTGGAAACATTAATCTCAACAGTTAATTGTCACATTGCTGAGGAATAAACATGGGTAACAGTGGGGATGAGGGTGGGGTGGGAAGGACTTACTTTACACTTTCAGATATTTAAAAAAATTCTAAGCTGGGCATGGTGGCTCACACTTTTAACCCCAGCAAGTGAGAAAAAGAGGCAGTTGGAGCTCTGAGTTTGGGGCCAACCTGGCCTCCAGAACAGCCAGGATAACACAGAGAAATTCTGTCTTATAAAACAACTACGTGTTATTGTCCAAATAAACACAATCATGGATATCCCTTGTGAGTCTTTATCTCTCTGATGAAAATGACTGACTTCATTCCTAAGTTTCTTAATGCTGTTTTCTGAAGCCATGCTCTGAAAATGACAAATGTGCTGTTATTAACGAGGCATGTAAACTTCATGAGCTCTGTAAACTTCATGAGCTCTGTAACTTTGCTTCTTTAAAAAAATTATAGTTTTAAATTTTGTTGGACCTTTATTTTGAAATTTGACTTCCTGCCTTTCACGGCAAGTAAATGCCATCTTCCAAAAAAACAAAACAAAACAAACAGTTAATTGTTGAAAGCTACCAAATAAGGACCCAGATTCTGTGAAATTGGAACTGACTTCGATTATTTTGAAGGATCAGTGCAGGATCTTGCTAATAAGAATGCTTTAGTGTGTTACTGTAAACTCTTTGAAAGACAAAGGATAAACTTGACATCTACTTATGCTTGATTTGGACAAGTTGTTAGAAAAGGAAGTAACATTTCCAATGGAAGGGCATATTAGAACTAGCGCATACTGAATTCTCACAAAGGTATTGTAATACTATTATTATTATTATTAATAGTAATAGTAGTAGTATTACTATTATTGATCTGGACCAACATACATATTTTAAAGACATGTATTTCTATACAAAAATCCTTGTGTTTAAATGTACAGCTATTTAAATAATCAAACAACAAATTGGTTCAGCAGATATATGACACAGATGACATAAGATGCTCCACACAATATTTCTATCTTATACTTTTATCATTAGAATTGGCAAATAACTGTTGTCAAATGCTATAACTGAGCTGCGATTTTTCAGTTTTGTAGAGAAAGTGAAAAATTAAATAAAGATGACTTATTGTTTCATTCTTTTTAATTTATAAAGAGTTAAACTTCATTGTTAGGCCCTAGGTGAACTCATTAGTGGCAGAGATATGAGGAGTTTGTGCCATCCTGTCTGTGTCAATTAAGTCACCCCTGGAACTATGAGTCCAAGAAACAAAGAAGATTTGACTTGAACAGGAAGACGGAGAATAGAGCTTCTGGAGCCCAGGTCTGGATGAGACTGTTGCCTGTGCTGACTTGACTTCTGACTAGAGAAACAGTGTCACAAATGAGCCCCATTGCTCACTAGAGTAATCCTGAAGTGAAGCTTCATTTGACTTCTTACCCCCAGGAAACTATTTTATGTTTATCTCAGAGGTATGAACTCTTATTTCTGTCTTCTAGCCTTTTAAAGAACAAATTACAATCGAAATTAGAAGCATTTGTTTATCTTTTGCAAGTTTTGAAAAGATGTAAAAGTGGAAGAGAAGTAAACTTCTAAAGGAAATAAGTGAACTCTTCTGAGCAGATATAGCTATATTAAAGTAAAAAGACAAGGAAAGAGATGAAAATTATTCCTTTACAAAAAAATCAACTAAAAGCCACATTTTCTTTAAATGTTTCCCTGGAAACACTAATCTCAAGAAAAATATTCTTCCTTGAGCCATTAAAATTTAAATAATAATATGAATTAAATAGAATATGAACATATTTACATTGTAGTATATACATTATGTACACATAATCTTAAGTACTTTGTTATGGTTCCATATGAAAATTGTAACAGCAATGGCATGAATGAAATCAATTTATTTAGAAGATTCTCCTGATGAAGAAAGTTGTTCTTTGTGGTGTTTTTACCAATTAACTCTCCATTCTGCGTATGTCAAGTCAACCACAAGTCTTGAAAATATACCCAAGAAAAAGCTACCTATGGGCTGACATATTAGTATTTAGAGTTCTCTGGAGATAGTCAATATAAATGTTCTTTTATCCAGTTTAAAGTTGGTTGAGTTGAAATGATTCCTTCTTCATAATTATTACCATCAAGTTCATCAAGAGATACTATAGTGCTATGAACATTCTATTTTCTAATTATTTTGATTATTATATGTAGCATGATTTATGTGTCATTTGTTTGTTTGAAAAATGTGTCCTAAGTTCATCAATCATGCTTTGAGATTTGGTGACAACATTCACTTTATTACAAACTATCAGTACTTGAAACTGTGTAATTGTTGAATTATTAAATTCTTCTTCATTTTGAAAATCTGTCAGATCTTGTACCTACATGCAAAGGAGTTTTAAGGGTGTCAGAATTAAATCTATTTGGGCTTTGTTTCAATGTAGAAAGTATATAATTAAGAACTTAGTGAAAGGGTGAATTAGGATGTAAATGCTAATTGCTATTGGCAGCAATTAATACTCAGGCTTGTCATCATTGTACTGGTATACAGCACTACTTGAATGTTGAGTATTGCTATTGTTCAAGATGCCCAAATCTCCAAATTCATACTCGAGATTGTTCATATAGCTCTAGAAGAGTTAGAGCCTGACACCATTTGACTTTTTCTTTTTTGGAGGCTAGCTTCTATTGAAGAAAAATGCAAAGCACAAGTTACTCCCTTTTGAAGGGAAAGCTTACGTTCTAATAACTGAGCAGGGATGAGTTTCCAGACCAGGTCCCTCATTCCAGTGTTGGACAGTTCAGAAGGTCAGCTGAGATCCTCTTTATCCAGTAGTTGGTTTGAGTGCCCATGTGTGATGAGGTGGTGAGAATGCCCCAGGAAACTTTCTGCATGCAGATCTATGACTTGTTGGCTATTCCTCCCAGGACCCCTCACCTGCAACCTCTACACTTTTTACTTCCTTTTTTCTATGTAAAGATGAAATATCTGGAATAATAACAGATTTAATGTTATTACAGAACTCTTAAAGGGGATATTGAAATGCATCTCTGAGAATGTCAAGAAAAGACTTCAGAAATCTACACTGTGAGTCTCTGTAGAATTGAAGATAAAATCTTAGATTTCTACCAATAGTTCAACACACTCATTTTCATTTACCACAGAACTATGCTACTGTGGATCCAAATGCTATTTTCTTTCTGTCCCTATCTGTCCTTAAAAAGAATTGGTAACAAAGTCCTCATCACACTTATAGATGAAATTTCACTCATTTTTATATATTGATTTTTCTTACTTAATGAAAATTAAAATACAAAACCCAACAATCCATAATATAAAAATCAAGATTGTTTGGAAACAGCATCAATGGTCTCACACCATATATTATGTCCAATAATCCTCAGAATATGATTGTAAAATAACACATTCATTTTCTTTATTAAGATGTAATAAACCAAAATGAAGCCATAAGATAGTTACGAAAGTTTTCTTGAGAAAAGTTGATAGGAAATGCAAGATATTATTCAGGAAACATAGCAACTGATGATTTATAATTTTGTTATAATTTTTCTATAGACTTCTCACTTGACCAGTTCTTCATATTTTAGTTGTTATATTTTTCCTGTTCTTAGGCTAAGAAGGTGGGCCTCTAAAGGATGTGTGTTTCTGTCTCCTGTGTTTTTGATTTTCCAGGGAGAAGCTGAGGAAGATGTTTAGAAGGGCATAGCTCCATTCTCTGCTCTGGGTAGGTCTTTTGAGGTAGCTGTTCCTCCTATGAGTCTCCAGCTTTTACTTTGTTTGCTACAATTTGGCTCAATCATCCTTGCTCACCTCCTGTAACATCCCTACTCACCTCCTGCAACATCCCTGCTCACCTCCTGCAGCATCCCTACTCACCTCCTGCAACATCCCTGCTCACCTCCTGTAGCTCCCCTGCTCACCTCCTGTAGCATCCCTGCTCACCTCCTGCAGCATCCCTGCTCACCTGCTGTAGCATTCCTGCTCACCTCATGTTGCAAGCAGAGGAAATTGTTTTGTGGTAGTAGTTTCTGACTCCTGTTTTTTGTTTCTTTTGTTTTTTTTTGAGTCAGTGTTGGGCTCAATAACCACCCTGGTCTGGAACATAAAACATAAACAAACCTAGCTTCAAACTTGCAGCAATTCTGATGCCTTTGCCTCCAGAGTGCTAGGATTACAGGAAGGAGCCACCATGCTCAATAACTACATTTGTAATTTCTGCTTTCCTCACTGTCCTCCTTGGGAGCTCAGCAGGCTTTTTGTTACTATGCAGTAAAGCCCCTAATTGATTATTATTAAATGTGTAGAATGGATTATTTTCATAGCTGAAAATCCATAAGTACTTCCAGTATACTCTTGCTATTACAATAATATAACATAATCTCTGACAAATACCAATTGATCTCTTGACATATAAGAAAAGAAGATTCACAAAAGTTATCACAGTTTGTAAAAAGCAAAGGTGGGTTAAGTATAGTATGAAACTCACTTATGATCATATATTCTGATGTTTTGAATATCACTCCCAAAGTTCATGTGCTGGATTCTAAATACACAAATTTTTAGGGTAATAGTATTTGCCATTGTGAGTGTATTAGTTATTTTCTGTTGCTATAATAAAACACTATGACCAAGACAATTTATTTGAGATTACAATCCCAGAAGGATACATGTCCATCAAGGCAAGAAGCATGACAGCAAGGAGCAGGCATGGCTGCTGGAGCAGAATGCTGAAAATTAGTAAGTACAAAGCAAAGAGAGAAAAGTAAAAGCAGGGCCAAGTCTTAACCTCTTAAAGCCTTATTTCTTCTTCAAGGCCACTTCTAATCCTCTCCATACATCACCACCAACTGAGGACAAAGTGTTCAAATGCCAGAATCTATGGAGGACATTTCTCATTCAGGCCACCATAGTGCACAACTGTTACTATGATATCTGGAGGGTAAGTTCTCTGTGATGGCATCCATTGAAGATGATAAAGACAAAGCAAAGCTAACATGCTCCCTACCTCTTTCTGTCTGACAAATCTACTTTATGATACAGCAGGATATCCTCATCAAATGCTGAGCATATGCCAGAGCTGTGACCTTGGACTCCCCAACCTCAAGAAGCATTAGTCTAAAAATCATATTCTTTAGATCCCCCCCTATTCATGTATTGTTGAGATAGCAAAAGAAAACTTACTAAAACACATAATTAATGCACCACTTATCTGAGGACAGCAGGCTCTGAATGAGAAATCCTAGATAAGTATCTTGAGTCAAATCTTAAAATACAGGGGAAAAAAAGTCAACCAGACAAACAAACAAATATCAACCACCTCTCAATAAGCAAAGAAAAACACCCCTGTGTTTAATTTCCTTGTAGTATAGGGATTTTAACATCTACCTACAAATTGGGAAGGGTTTTGATTATTAAATAAAATAATGAACATTCATTTTCTAGCATGTGCTATATCTTTAGTTAAAGCAAGCTATTAGTAGTATTTTCAGTTACGTAGCTTCAGTATTTTTCAAATTTATTTCAAGACAAAACAATAAAATGCTAACTTCTTTGATTTATGACACATTACATGATATGAAAAACAGCATTTACAATATAGTCTGGGAATTGATACAGAATGATAATTTCAAATCAGTTAAAAATCTAGAATCCTATGCCCTATTACTAGAACAGTTTAGGGAAGACAGATTTCTTTTGTGGAATATTCAGGAGGACTACAGTGGCCTAAGGCACCGAATTATAGCAAGTCACCACCCAGCAATTAAAAAGGCCAGAGCTGACCAGCTCTTTATTGAACATTAATCTTAGGCTTCCTCTGTGTGAGCCAGTGGGTTCAAGGTCTGGACATGTATGACTCATGCAAGCTCTGTGCTACAAAGCTGGCTTATAGGGGAGAATTTTTCTCCATTGCATCGAGTCTGGCATAAGGTTCTTATTATTATTTGAAGAAAATTGTCAGGTCAGTGTATATTTAGGTGGAAGATGCTAGCTCATATTACTATCACCTAGGCGATAGGAACATCATGTTCACTGTGCAGAAAACACTGTATCTTGAGAATAGTTGGTACATACTTTTAGTGTCACTGTGTATTTTTACCTCTCTGTAGCCACAATAAAGCCAGTGACAACTTTTTCTTACCACGTCCATCACTCACAATGAACACTAGTGGTGGCCTGTCTGGTGTCTGTCCCAGAGGCCTGTGGCAACAGGTGTAGTCTAACCAGCCCAAACCTGCTAATAATTATAACTCTAATAGCTGCTGTTTATAAAACTACCATGAGACAAAGACTGCAGAGTTACATATGTCATCGTGTACAATATCAGTGCAAATGCAAGACAGACCCTGCTGTTATCACCATCATCTCAGAAAAGAAAATGGGATCAGACCTATGTATTATCAAATCCTAAATTCTTGGACACTGCAAGGTTTACTATACTCTGACTGACTTATAGTCTTGTTTATTGTCATGTAATAGAGATTTAGGAAACATGTGTTTTAGTTGGTACTCTGTCAGCAATCTCTTTGTAAAATTCATCTGGTCCATTCTGATGCCTAGCAATGGAAATGTTCAACGATATAGATAACCATCTTATTCATTACTTTCTGCTTCCAGGACTTCTGTTTAAGCACATGCAGGCTGTTTGCAATGGAGGAATGGGTTACATTTTCTGGCATGTTAGGATATGATAAAATATATTTTTTGAGCAAAGACTGCACTATAATTTTCTCTCCATGCATGAACTCAACACATCAAAGATGCAGATAGACTTGAAATGAAAGGATGATCTGAGAAAAGCTGGTGTCAAGCAGAAATCCAGCTCTAGTAAATGAATGGCCGGTCCATCAGTCTCTTTCTTTGAAGTTTTGATCTAAAGGATAACAACACAAAGAAGCCAAGGAGGAGGAAGATACTTGCTTCAGTGTAAGCAAAGGTAAACCTAAGTTAGATAATTTCCTCCTTTTAAAATACTTCAAGGTCATGAAACTTCAGGATGGAAGTGTAGTTAATGAACAGGACTAACTCTTTTGGTGCTGAAGTGAAAAATGGGGAAAATCCATTACAAAGATAGGTTAATATCAAAGGACATGTCCCTGGCTTCACTTATGACACAAATGCCATCAGAAGCTGTGATCATTCACATACCTCAGGGCATACTCATTTGATGCCAGACATACAGAGAAATGTTTGGAATTATTTAAAGTTTGCCTTATTTAAAATCATGGATCTGTCCCATATGAAGAGTGTTAAGGACACTCACTTGGGAAGATTTACTAACATGATGCATGTAAATGGAATTCAGTTTACAAAATTGTGATGTCTTTGGGATAGGTAAAATCTTACAGATCCTAATTGTGAACTTAGATGACAAAAGCATAGGGAAAATGCTTGTGTGTGTATATATATATATATATATATATATATACATATATATATATATATAATATTCCCTTTATTAATCTGGTATTATTTACTGAGCACTGTGGTTGGAAATACAAGGACATTATAGCAGCAAATGCCCCTAGAATTTTGAAGAAGGCATAGAAAATTTACAAAAATATGGAGATAAGTGACAACATCAGACAGATAAAAGCAGGAAATGAGATGGCGAAATTTCAACCAGTAAGGGACCCAGCCTCACTAAAATCATCTGGAAAGGTAGGTTCAAAACGATACATCTCAAGTGAATAACAGACAGGTGTTAGCAAGGGTTCTGAAAATTTAAGACTTTTTTAAATAAACAATGAGATTTGAGAATACAAGGAAAAGAATTTCACAGTCTGTTTTGCAGGTATCAAGGAGTTGGTAGAGTTGTTTGTGTATCGGCATCGGGAAGATCTGAAGAGCAGGGAAAGAGATCTATAAAGACCATTGCAGTAATCTCTCTTTCCTCCTTCAGTCAACTACCCTGGAGGTCTAAATTCCAACCTTTCTTCTCAAGGCTACCCAAGATCTTTAGCTTACTGAGATCTCAGTAGCATTTGAAAAAGAAGACCACCGACTCTAAAGCACCAAGTCTTCTTGCCCCCAAGAGAGCCACTTGACATGCATTTTCCACAGTCTCTCCTAGGCTACTTTTAAGAATCTCCGGAACCATCTTTCATTCTCTTGTGCTTAGATACCCTATTCTTTTTTCTTTTCTTTTTTTGGTTTTATGAGACAGGGTTTCTCTGTATTGTTTTGGAGGCTGTCGGTCCAGCCCGGCCTCGAACTCACAGAGATCCGCCTGCCTCTGCCTCCCGAGTGCTGGGATTAAAGGCATGTGCCACCACCGCCCGGCGGTTTAGATCCCCTTTTCTTGATAAAGTAGCTTAAAATTATCATCCCTATGCTTAGCATCCTATATGACCAACACTATAACCTGTTTCTTTAGCTTGAAACTGATGAGTTCAAACAATATCAACATTTCTGCTTCAGTACCTACTGTTAATCTCATATGTTTCATATTTCTGAAGGGGCTTCTCTGGCATAAATCTGCATTTCTTTTTAGCAAAAGTACATTTTAAAATATGTTTTTAGTTGGAATAGAATTGCATCACTTTCCCTATTGCCCTTTCTTCCCCCAAATCCTCCCAGCAAATCTTTACTTCTTATCCCTCTTCAGTAATGACATCCACTCCAACAGAGCTCTCCTTAAACTACACACTCAATACCAAACCTCTACCTATCATGAGCTGATAACATCGCCTCCTTCCTAGATAATAATAATTTTTCTAAGTGATCTCTCTGTCTCTGCTTTAGCTCCATGTAGAGATGTTTCCTTAGTTATCCTAATGCTTTTAAAGGACAGAAATCAGAAAATGCACTGTCCTTCTCAAAGTCCCGGCCAAGGACAGTGTTCTACATCTCTCTTAGCAGTATTCCCATCCTGAGAGTTTCTATATGGTGCTTCAGTGACAGTGGTTCTCTTACTGCTCAACACAACACTTGCTTTTTCCCCAGACATTGGCATCTGTGGTTGTCTCTAGATGGCATGCTCAATTTCCAGCTATCAGCATGTCATTCTGTCTCCTTTCAGAAAAATATGTTTTGAGAGTCTGTTGCACCCACCATATGCATTATCACTACTTAAAATTGCATCAGGTAAATTCTTCTTCTCTGTGTATTATCTTTCTTTCATATAGGAAAATAAGCTCTTTAGGAATCAGCACTTCATCTTGTTCAGTTCTTTTATCCTCTGTACTTAGAACGCCCCAGCACACAGAATTTACACAAAGAGTGTTTGTTAAAACTGAATGGATGTTTTGTGTGTTAAATTTTAAGTCTCAACAATGGCATTGTGAATAAGGGAGTTGAGCAAAGGATGAGATGTTTGTGAAAGTAAAACCTGTTTCACTAATGTTATATCATATACTTTAACATAAGGTGAAAAACTACACAGCATGAAAAGGCTCATATTACATCAACATAGTATTTCAAAGAATAAAAGTAATAATCAGTCCAAAATAATGGAATGTCATCAGCAGACTTAAATTTAAGGAATTATTAAATATAGGTCTTATATAGAGGATTCAGAGCTAAAAGGAAACAAAGTATGCAGAACTGACAAGTGGACTGAAATAAAAAGCATACACATTTTTAAAAACTGATATTAATAATCAGAGAGCAGACTAGGGAAATTGTGAGACAAGTAATAACCTTAAATCTTGCTATGTCTAAGTTTATTTGAACCCTTGAAAATCGCATATGTATTGCTGGGTTTATACTTAAGTATGAAGTGGCATTCGTTTGCTGTTCTGAAAGCTAGCTCTAACTACTGTAGCTGGAATGGAACAGATAATTCATTTAAGTTTTCCCTGGAACAGTGAGCAAAAGCATATTGCTTAGAGTTTGTCAACTAGATTTTTTTTCAGGAATTTGATGACTAAACAATAATGGGTATTCATAAAGATAGAGAGGTATCAAGGGTCCATGATTACATTACCCAGTTTCTGTGCATTGTAATAATCCTGTGGAACACCAAGTCAATCACTCACAGTCTGTGAAATTTTAAAGGACATTTGATTATCATTATTACGTAGATATATATGCATATATGAATGCACAGATATATATACATATATATACATATACACAATCTGCTGTATCTAGTTTTCTTGGTGGTGTGCACGATGCGATTTAAAGGCTGACTACTCTTCATTCCTTGGAGAGGCTATTTCTCCTGCTCCCCGCAGTCATTGCATGCACCTTGCCTGTAGTTTTTTGTCTAGGGGTGGTGTTCCTAAAAAATCCCCCTTCCCCATTAATATGTTCATTGACATTTCCATTTTCAGGTCTTGTTTATATAGCCATTGTAAGCCTTTGTCGCTTCCTCAGGGAGAAATATTGCTTTTATATCAACCAGTTGGGGATAGTAAAAGACAAAATCTGACCACCTGGATGAATCTCCAAGAACATAAGAAACAGTTCAATGTCTGTGGCCAACGGACCATTGACAGTCCACTATGGAATTGGATACTACCCTTCTTAACCCTCTTCTCATCCTTTTCTTAATGCCACTAGTCTTACCCTGACTCATGTACTTCTTGCTATATTTCTTCAATAATGAGCTAAAAGATTTCTAACCAGACTATTAACCACTTGTTATTATAGGATTACCAGCATTTAGCTGTGTAGCCAGAGGTCTACAACTACCAATTATAATCTGATGGTGAAGATAAAGGTTGCCCCCAAAGACTTCAACACTCCCATTCAACAGGAAGCAGTCCAATGATAATGTTGCCCTCCCCTTTCCTGGCCAAAAACAGTTGGGGGTGTCAGCCCCTTGAGTCTTGAGTGGCAATGCCTTGTCTCCCAGATTACACTAATAGCTGTAAAAGTCGTTTCAACCCTCTCAAGATTCAGGCAGACAAGCTCCACCCTATAGGGAAAAAGAAAAACAAGATGAGGTCATGGAATCCCACCAATGGCTGAGCTTTCCCCAAGATCAAGCCACAAAGATCCCACAAATCTCAGGTCACAGTGGAAATAATAACATAGTTTCCTAGCTTCAAATTATTTCATATATGTTTTCAGAATGGTAAACATAACAGATGAATATATTACCTCAAATATTGTAATCTGCTGTACACTAACTAAGTGAACATATTATTTTTATATATATTCCATATTTACTATTTATTATTATTTTACTGGTTTGTCATTATTTGGCAAAAGTAGAGTTATCTGATGATTTTTGTATCATGGGAACTCTGTAAAATTGTGACATTTTGTTCTGTTTGAACATTTTGTTTGTTAATTCTGGCTAAATCATTTTAGCTTAGCAGTTCATAACAAGCTTAAAAGAATCTGACATTTAAAAAGACTAAGAACATTGAGAACTAAAATTCTAGAAGTAATGAAATCTGAAATTGCATTTCAGTTGTCGAAAGTAAAGGCAGACATAGCATTTTCTTACAAAAGGTGGTTTGCAGGAAGCAGCTTCATTCTGAATAGACCAACTACATTCACAATTTAGCAATCAGTTACTGTGCAATTGCTTCTGACTATTATTTGAACTTCAAGAACTCTGATCTCAGGATTTTACTTAGTGCGAAGAATGAATCACCCATGGTGGCTGCAAAACATGCCTGCTGTGCTTAATAACAATTCCCTTTGCATTACAGAAGCATTCCTCAAGGCAGGCTTCATGAACAGTCCAGTCATGACCTTAAGAAATGACAAGATTCTTCATAAAATACTGGATCTGGGAAAAATTCAACATTTGTAAGGAAGATCATTAACCAAATGGCTGGTACTGTTTATAGCAATAAAACTTGCTAGGCACTGGTGAGCCAGGCTGGAAGTTTGATAGTGTAGCATGCTACACATAATTAAATATGGATCCTTCCTAATCAATAGTGAGGACATAATTACTTTTCTCAAGGTTAGTTAGGCAGAGTTGTTTGAAGGGAGAGCAGACAGAGTGAACAGAATCAAGAAGACAAACTAGAGGGTCATGCATTTTGCCAGTAAGGAGGTTATTTGGAGCTTTGGAACACTTGAAGCCCTAAACTGTGATTTTATCAGTTGTCCCAGTGGAGAATGATTAGACAAAGTCAGGGAGGCTGTGGAGAACTGCTGGATGCATCCAAGTGCCGCTCCCCATTTCGCTAAGTTGCTCAGTAATAGTTGTCAGATTTACATTTCTTTGAACAAAACATCTCATGTGCCATGGAAGCCATCAGTGATGAATTAAATTTTCCTAACACAAATAAAATAAAAACAAACAAATTCATCTATTGACTGTAAATAGTGAAAAAAGGAAAGAGGTAAGTACATAAATGTGTGTTTGCAAATATGTCCTCTCTTCAATGGACACACTTGAGGAGGGAAAAATGAAGAGGAAAGAAGATAACACTGTTAGACCTAGCCCTTAATGCACCACAAGGAAGGAGAGACAACACTAATGGGTTCCAAAGATTTTAATAATTCACCACATAACCTGATCACTGATTGATCAGGGCTACAAAACTCAGGAGCCATGTTTCTCCTGACATTTCTGAGATTATAAGAATTGGGGGTTATACACACGAAAATCACAAACATTTGTTGCCAAATTAGAGTTACGATTTTCAGCAATTCGAATTTAAAGACAAGGGACTTTCCTTGGGTGCAAGTCTTTTAGTTCAACCAATAAAATCCATTTGTTCTTCCTGTTATTCTGAATAGACATAATGTTTCTTGAGAACTAAAGATGCATAATACTATTTCTATGGTTTACAGAGGTCATCCATTGGATTAATTCTCAGCTATCCTAGGGCTTGGAAACTTGACCTTCATTTCCACAGGTAAAATGGAGTCTGAAGTCAAAATGGCAGTACTTAGGCCAAGGTACATTTTTTTGCCCACTTCAACATCAAACTTGTTGGTAGCTATTTTTAGAAATACTTAAACTATTATAGTTGTTTACTACCATCCATTTTCTTCTCCATTCCTAAATATTGACTGAATACTTTCTAATAAACAAATATATAATGTATAACTGATGGTTATTCTTAGCTGTCAACTTGACTACATCTGTAATTAACTAAAATCCAAAGATGGAGGTCACACTTGTGAGGAAATTTTCTTAATTTGGAGTACGTGAATGTACTTCTAATCTGGATCTTGGAGGCAGGCAGGCACACATTGAATCTGGTCCAGAATTTCTGTTAGAAGCCTATTAAAGGACATATAAAAAGGAAAATTTTGCTCTTTGCCTACTTGTCCTTGCCATTCTAACTAGTCCACCATTACTTCCCTGTCATTAGAGCAACTAATTTGAGATTCTAGCATATTCTGAAGACCAGCTGAGATATCTAGTCTTGTGGACCAAGCAACTTTCAGATCTTTAACTTTCATTCCTAGTCAGCCATTGCTGAGTTGACTGGACTGCAACCTGTAAATCATTTTAAGTCATCTTTCTATAAATTGAGAGAGATTAATTCTATAAATTGTGTTACTCAAGAGAACCCTGACTAATGCTATAAACAATGTTACATATGTAACATTCTGGGAGCCTCTATTTCCCCTCACACATTCTCTTTTTTTTTCTTTGAAACAGAGTTTCTCTGTATTGTTTTGGAAGCTGTCCTGAGACTCGCTCTTTAGACCAGGCTGCCCTTGAACTCACAGAGATCTGCCTGTCTCTGCTTCCTGAGTGCTAGGATTAAAGGTGTGTGCCAACAATGCATGGCCCCTTCACACATTTTTGATGCAACTTTTTATCTCAGAAATATTTTCCCAAAAAATCCATAACTTTCTAAAGATATTTGAATAGTCTAATGGGTAAATAAATTTTTGGCTTGCTTTTATCTTCAAAACTTTAACTTGTTTCCTACAAAGATATAGAAAATAGCATTTAATAAACATTAATAAAACATATATATATGTATATATATATATATATATATATACATATTTGGTTTTTTGAGACAGGGTTTCTCTGTATTGTTTTGGAGGCTGTCCTGGAACTCACTCTGTAGATCAGGCTGGCCTCGAACTCACAGAGATCTGCCTGCCTCTGCCTCCTGAGTAATTAATTATTTATTATGAAGTAGTCAAACTTAGGCAAAAGAAAATACATAATAATCCCTTGAAGATAAAACCCAAGAAAAAGGAATATATCTTGGTTATAATTGATGCTAACTGGAGACCAAGGGTCAATAAATACATTAGTTGTGTTTGCATGACAAAAGTGAAGAAATCAACACCCAAGAGAATGGAGGTTTATACTTTAAGGTTATATTGCCAACAGGATACATATGTAAAAAGACTTCAAGGTATTTTAATTTTTGTTCATCCCTTTCTATACTGCTTCATAGAACTCTTTTCAGCTAAAACACCTGAGTGAAAATGTTTCTCTGAGTGAGATACTCCAAAGTAGGCATTTGCAAGGTAGTTGTGTTATTGTAACATCATTACAAACATATTTGGTTGTTGCTTACAGTTGCTGGTAGATTTAGAGTTTCCTGTATATTTTATTTTAATTTTTCATCTCTGAAATCTGTGACTGACAATGTGCTCCTGGTCTTTAGCATTTCTTTAACATCAGCAGCATCTTCTGTTCTAATGTGGCAATACTTGAGGAGCCTTTGAGATTGCTTGCTAGTTCCTGATGTACAGAATCTTTGTTCCCTGTCTTTTAGTAAAGGAATGCTATTTGAAACTGAATTCATTATCATTTGTGTTGATGTAGAAAAGGCCTCCATATAAATTCCCAAACAGGAGTCAGAGAGCATCCATGTGATGGGGAAGTCATGTGTATATGTCAGTAAAGCACTGTTGCCCAATAGGGAAGCAAAATAGGTGGGACTAGGAGTCAAGGAGGATTTTGGGAAAGAGAGGCAGAGTCAGTCACGATGTAGCCTCCAGAGGAGTAAGAGGTCCGGACCCTTTTCTCCAGTAAGATAAATACTTAGATTAACAATTATGAGTTAAATACTTAAGTCAGAGCTAGCCAGTAAGAAACCAAGCAACTGGCCATAATTATCAGCTTCATAATTAATAGTGTCTTGTGTGTTATTTGGGGACTGCAACTGTGGCAGGGCCCAGGCAGATGGCGGTGAAGGCTACACTGTACGATATTGCTCAGCACATGAAGTACCTGGCAAGCAGAGAATCAGGAATGGTCATGGGAGCTTCATGTGCTTGCCCTGACACTTTGCTTTATGTCCCGGTCCTGTGTATACTTTGCAATCCTCTATAAAAACTGAAAGTCATGTTTCTCTAACTTTTGTGAGATCCTCTAGTAAGTTTGTGGAACATGAAGAGAGGGTCATGAGAATTTACTGCTAATTGATCAGAAGCACAGGCCATAGACTGAAGGCCTGAGTGACATCTGAAGTAGGGGATAGACTCCTGGGACTGAGCTGATAAACTGAGAACCAATTCTATTTAGAGGTCCACATTGTCACATCTGGGTAGGATTAAAGATGGTCAGCTTTTTCCTCTATAAAACAAGCTTTTTGTAGAGAGAAATTTGTATCATTATTTGCATATTTTGGTGACCAATAATGCTATACGTTGCACAGTGATAATAGTAAGAATAGCCTGGTGTTTCTTAACTCTTACAATAGTGCTGAATGTTTTTGACTGGTAATTAGGACAACCAGTCAAAACATTCATTAATATGAATTAATAACCACTTACTGAGTTAGAATGATTCACTGGAAATACTACTAGACATTTCACATTTATTTAGTAATATTCCCGGCTATCTCTTAAAGAGTTTTACAGATGAGAGAATAAGAAACTGAAAGATGTCCCTTGCATTAGACAAAATAGGTAGGGATTTGTACTGAGACCTGTGTGCAATTTTATTCCATCATGTAGAAGATAAAAAGCTGTTTTTCTTTATATTAATTTTAAGGTGGGTAATATAAATAAATAACACCTTTCCTCTAAATGACATACATGACATTTATACAAGAAAATTTAATTCAATTCTTTTTCTAAGCTCACAGTTCTCCAGTTTACCACATATGAAACTACATGGACAAGTCCTGACCTTTAGTTTAGTTTATCCCTACAGATATGGTCACATCTGAAAACAGAATAAATTATGTTGTCCCTAAGCCACTTTGTCATTTCCTTGGGGAAACAAACACCAAGATAGCATTACAGATCAAGACTATATTCCGCAGCTTCTACAGATGCCTGAGCAGTGACAGTCACCACGATATGGAGAAGATAATGTTCAGTATTTGAAGAAACCTGTGCATCTGACAGAGGTTGTATGTTAAATGACGATTTGAAAGACATGAATGACTCTTATGCCCAAAGCTGCAAGCATAGCTTACTGAACCACAACTCTGAAACCAGTCAGAAACCCCATTCATTGTATGGCTATGGTTGTTTTAAATAACTCAATTAAGTCCAACTCTAACTTTTTATCTTCCGTTTTCTACAACATTACTGTCTTTAAAGGAGCCTCATTTCTATGGCAGTTTCTTTTGTTGCTTAGCAGTGCTAGAAACTATTTTTTTTCTTATTACTTTATTATGAAATGTGTGCTACACTGTTATTTCCTTTTAATGTAGCAGATACAAACTTTATAGAATCCTATTATTCATATTGGTGTCAAGTGGCTCATTCAAGCTTAAGGTACAAATCAAACTGAATCAAGGATATTCCAGGAAGTAAGGAAGTAATTTATAAACAAAAAGATGGTGACGTATAGAAAGACTGAAGCTAGAGAACAATTTGAGCAACAAAATCAAGCAGATTATTAAATTATAACCTAACACAGAAAATAACCCCCTCTCCAAACTGTCTACAGTACTCTAAATAGTTGAATAAATTCTCAAATGAGAGAATGGGGATGAATGCTTCATACAGAAAGTTTCTACATAGTTATTTAGTATGAGTTATACTTCTCTCCAAGAAGTAGAAACTGATACCCCGTTCCTCTTTGTCTTTTATGCTAAGGTAGGGACTATGCTTGCTTCCCAAGGCAATAGTATGAAATTAGTTGCATGACAAAGCAAAATGTCAGTGTTGTAAGACATTGTCTTGACCAGATAGATGATCAAGGCTAGCAGTGATCATAAGCTTCTTATACTTGACATTATTTGCAAGAATAATGCTTCACCTCTGCATACTTTTTTCTAAAATATCTATAATTTCAGTTGAAAATGAAAAAATCATTGAATGAGCTCTTTGAGAATATTCCATAAAATATTAAACAATATACCATAAATAACAGCATAAAAATTGACAATAAGGATAGCTAGTAAGAGCTATTTGAAAAATCATTGTAAAATCATCATGATTTTTATGAAGATGAAACTATTTAAAAGTAAAAATTTGTGAAAAATATGAATACTAGAGAATGACTATGTTCACAGACATTTTTAAAATATTAGATGTGATTTTTGTTATTTGTGCTTTTTGGTGGGGGCCAGGATGGTTCCTTCTTTTACATATTATTGAGTATATTTTGCAAGTTTCCGTTGTCCAGCACACTCAGAAGGGAAGGATGCTTCAATGTAAATCATGCTAAATAACACTCAGCTGCTTCTTTATATAGCATAAACTCTCAATATTTATTTCTCCACTAATTATGTAGGATTACTAATTATTTTTCCCATGAATTAGAGTACTTATTAATTGGTTCTAGTTTCTTGTGTCTTAAGGAGATCTGTACAACTGAGAGACTTTTTTTTGGTTAAACAAATAAAGGTTTATTTGTGCATGTGAAGAGGCTTCCCTTGCCTCCAAGTGTTGACCCCAACTTCCTTCCATCTTTCTGCACTTTGTACTCCATAGTGTGCAGACGCACACCCTCCAGGAATTCAAGATGGCGACTCAATCTCCGTGTCTTTATATATGTATATGTTGGGGAAGTCTTGGTATTTGCCTATGCATTTGTCAATAAAGTACTGTCTGGCCAATATGGAATCTAGATAGGAGGGACTAGGAGTCCAGGAGGATTGTGGGGAGGAGAAAGACAAGAGAGTCAACATGTAACGCCATTGGGGGTAGGAAGCCTGGAACTATTCTCCGGTAAGAGACATACTTAGATTAACAATTATGGGGTAATTACTTAAGTCAGAGCTAGCCAGTAAGAGACAAACAAGGCCAACAGCTTCATAATGAATATAGCTTCCTGTGTGTTTATTTGGGACTGATGCGGATCTAGAACCAGGCTGGCGCGGCAGAGCCCAGGCGACTGGCGGGGGATAAACCAAAGCAGCTAAAAAGGAAAAGCTTCTCTTAACATGTATATATATATATATATATATATATATATATATATATATATATATTATTTTTAAATTTAAATTAGAAACAAGGTTGCTTCACATGTCAATCCCAAGTCCCTCTCTGTTTCCCTCCCCTCCTCCCATGCCCTCCCACCAACCCCCCCAATATCCCCTCATTTCCCCAGGGAGGGTGAGGCCCTCCATGGGGAAATGAGGCCCTCTATGGGGGTGTCCATAGTCTGTCATTTCATCCAGGGCAGGGCCTAGACCCTCCCCCAAGAGTCCAGGGTGAGAGTGCATCTCTCATTGTTGGATGGGAGTCCAAAGTCCATTTGTATAATTGGGATAAATACTGATCGACTACCCAAGGCTCAATAGATTACCTAGGCTTCCTCACTGACACTCGCATTCAGGGGGTCTTGATCAGTCCTATGCTGGATTCCCAGCCATCAGTCTGGGATTCAAGAGCTAACCCTTGTCAGGTCAGCTGTTTCTCGGGGTTAAACCAGCCCAGTCTTAATCCTTCTGGTCATCAGTCCTCCCTCTCTGTCACTAGATTTCTTGAGTTCAGCTCAGTGCTTTGCTGTGGGAGTCTGCCTCTTCTTCCATCAGCCACTGAATGAAGGTTCTGTTTCCCAGACTCTCTTGCCATGGGATTGTAGGCTGACACTCCCCAGATCTATGTCTAAAATCCATATATGAGAGAGTACATGCCATGTTTCTCTTTTTGTGACTGGGTTACCTCACTCAGGATGGTTTCTTCTAGTGCCATCCATTTGCCTGCAAATTTCAGGATTCCATTGTTTTTTTTTTTTCTGCTGAATAATACTCTATTGTGTAAATGTACCACATTTTCTCTATCCAGTCTTTAGTTGAGGGGCATCTAGGTTGCTTCCAAATTCTGGCTATTACAAATAATGCTGCTATGTACACAGTGGAACAGACATCATTGTTGTATGAATGGGCATCTTTTGGATATATGCCTAAGAGTGGAGTTGCTGGGTCTTGTGGTAGGTTTATTCCCATTTTTCTGAGGAATCTCCATACTGATTTCCAAAGTGGCTGTACAAGTTGGTACTCCCCCCAGCAGTGGAGGAGTGTTCCTCTTTCACCACATCCTCTCCAGCATAAATTCTGAGAGACTTTTAAATGATGAAAATCTTTTAATCACTGAGAGCCATTTCAGCAAGGATCAACAGATAATGTTGACTAGTCAGCTGATATAATCCATCATTCAGTGAAATGGTCTCTCAGTTTATCCTGGAGTAAAGTTGAGAAACGTCCATTTAACTACAGTAATAGGAGACTATGTTCAGGAACACATGAGTTGAGTGGAATTGATATGAAAGAAAACTGAGTTGATCAATGGTATCAACATTCCTAAAGATGTCCTAGCCATAACATGAAGGAAGGGGAATCTGAGAATTACTTGTCAGTGCTTCCCCAGGAGTATCCATGTATGCCTTAGGCTATCATAGCCTGATGTCATTAACTACTAGGTTCATTCAACTAATGAACTCTCCTTGCTCTGATTAATTTTATTTCCCATGTAGATTCTTTTTAGTGAAAGGAGCGCACTCTCAGGTCACTTTGCTCTTTATAGTTCTCATGGCACATTTGTAAATTTGCATTCTAGTTCATTCACTGGATTCTTGGGGATTTGAGTAACCTAATTTTCTTAGTTGCGGAACACTGTGAAATCTTATCACCTACTTCGCACAGTAGTCTTGAAATTTGAATTGTTGATAAATTCAAGTGTGGAGCATAGTCGATTGTCACACAAACACATTCATTCTCAGACATGTTATTACTGAGAATTAGTTGTTGCTGCTGCTGTTATGGAGTCTCTTTATGTTTCTACTGTGAACGTAAGGCAGTGTGAAAAAAATGAACTCCTTCACCAGAAAATTATGTGAATCAATGTCTCAGTAAGCTTCCTCCTTTTAATAGAATGCATTTGATAGAATGCATCTCTGCCTGACCTGCTTACTTTTGTCTCCAATTTCTCTTTGGGTTCTCAGCATCTGAAGCTGTTGGATTCTAAACACTCAGGACAGCTAGTAATGAGTAGATGACCAACATTATAGGCATCTCCTAATTCATCATTGAAATCAGGCACTTCTAAACTGGAGCATAAAAGTTATTTAAGCAGCAGGTTTAACAGCTGTGATAAATGGTGTGTGTGATTTAAATTTGAGTAGAATTGTGTTTAATTGAAAAATTGGCAACTACATGGAAGTTTCACTGCAAAGAAGAAGATGACATTGAAAGACTGCCAAGGGTGCAAAAATGTGAACGAGAGAGCCACTTAGGTTAATATTTCATGAGTCAGTCAGTGTTATATAAAGCAAGGTTCTAGAAAATATGTTTCAAGACTATGTTCATCAGAACCATCCAAGCATTGGTTAAATTGTACATCCCTTAGCCTTAGAAGTCTTCTATTGGCTCTAAGAATTCAAAGAGAGAACTCAGAAATTCACAGACTTAACAAAGATCATGGGTAATTCTAATACCTCCTACAGTATGGTCTTGCTTTACAAATCAAGAGTATGTACTGTAACCAAGGTGTTCACAGCTTTTATTAAATCTAGAATTTCAAGTGTGTAGGAGGAAGTCTGATGCCACCATTAAACATGTGACTTATTAGAGGCGCATACAAATGAGGTAATAAAAGGGCGGTTTACCACACCCACTTTAGGCAGGACTAAAGACGTATATGGCTGGACGTAAAGACATATACGTACGTAGGCGGAACTATGTCACTAGCCAGGCCCACTTTTGGGCATGGCTAGGGGGCGTTAAGGGGGAAGGTATAAAAGACAGCACACAGGAAGTCTCGGTCTCTTTTCCTGGAGTCCGGCTTCTGGTTCGAGCAGAAAACTGCTTGTCTCCTCTGGGTTACTTGTTTGGTATCTTGTGAGTAATTTCTACAATAAATACTTAGTTTTACTTCCAGTAAGTATCGCTTATCATTACAGCGTCCGCTGAAGCCTACACAAGTGTATTTGGGGAGAAAAGTAGGATAGTATGATATGATGCTCAATTTATGCCTTCTTAAACAACATTTATAGAAAAATCTTTTATCCTACATTTTGTGAACGAAACATTTTATTATGAATTTTAAAAACCAGTGTTTAATTATATAAGTCTTATGATATGAAACTTTATTCAATTTTCATGCAAATAACTATGCCATTGGATCTCTGTCTCTATTCCTAGATTCATAACAATTCAATCAATTCCCATATCTGTTTTTCATGTGTTGGAATCTTTCTGTTTGAAGTTATTTTTCTTTCAAAAAAGATTACATTCAATGCATATTAGAATTAAACTCCAACAAGATTAATCACATAGACAAGTAGTTTGATCTGACTAATTTTCCCAGGTATGCACACGATAAAGGATTTGTTTCATTCTTTATTCAGAATTTGCAGTCTTTGAACTATTCCTATGAATCTTGATACATATTGTTTTGTGTTACCCAAAAATATATGTTCTGATAATATTTTATTGGGTTGGGTTGTTTACTAGAAAACATTCCCTATAATTCCAAGGAAATAGAACCTACCCAAAGGAAATCACTGAATACAGTTGTGAAGTGAATTTTCTTATGACCCCATCAAAGGAATGGAGCTTTGGGTCATAGGAATCTGAAATATATCTTTACCAATGTGACCTAACTTCCAGTCTATGAGATTTCTGAACCTCTGATAGCATACTTATGAAATAGGTTGATCAAAAGAGATAATATATGCAAATTTCCCATATGGCAACAAAAAATGAATAAAAGCTAAAACAATGTACAAAGATCACTGAAAGAACTGAATCATTCCTGGGAGGATGGACCCACCTGGAGCTCCAGGGCACAGTGTAAAGGTCATCCTTTAATGTATAAAGCATCCTGACTCCTAAGAACAATGAGACCATCACATCACAGAGAAAAAGAAACAAAATCCGTTCAGTGGCAGAGCTACAATGGTTAGTCATGTCATAATTTTGAACTTTAAAAAAATAAGAATTTATTAATTTGAAGAAGCAAGTTCATTAGATTATGTCTGAATAGAATTTGGCTATTTAAGAAGGCTCAGAGAATGTCTTGGATTTACACAAACTTCTATTTCCTGTGCTGTTTTATTATTTGACTACATTTACTGCCTCTACCCTTCATTTACAATCAACAAAAATTGTATCTACTTTTTTATGTTACTGCATAAGTTATTTTTCATTAACATTTATACTTTCACTCCAGAAAACAGAACCAATTGTATTTACTTAGATAAAAGGAACAACTGGGGATTATTTTCTGTGCTTTCTCAAAAATGGGGTCGCTTGGGGCAATGGTTCTCAACCCGTGTGTCATCATTCCAATTTGGGGGTAGTGAATGATCCTTTTACAATGGTTGACTAAGACCATACCCACAAAAACCATACACAGAGATTTTCATTACCATTCACAACAGTATCAAAATTATAGCTATGAAGTATCAATGAAAAGAACTTTATGGTTGGGGACCACCCCAACATAATAAACTGTATTAAAGGGTCACAACATTAGGAAGGTGGAGAACCACTGGTTTAGGCAGAATCGGATGTAAACCTTTTCCTGATTAGATATTGTTTTCAATCCCCTACTAAATCTGTATAATTTTGATGATTTGGGTTTAAAAATATAAGCTTAACTGAAAAAATATTTCCAGGATATTAAACTGGTGTTATTTATGTGGAATGACTTTGTTCTTTTCAATTTTGAATAACTGGCTTATCATACTTTTCTAAATATTTAAATTTAAATATTTTTTTAATTTTTTTATTTATTTTTCAGTTTAAATTTAGATAAGAAACAAGGTTGCTTCACAAGTCAGTACCAGGTCCCTCTCCCTTTCCCTCCCCTCCTCCCATGCCCTCCCCCCCAACCCCCCTATTATCCCCTCATTTCCCCAGGGAGGGTGAGACCCTCCATGGGGGTGTCCATAGTCTGTCATTTCATATAAGGCAGGGCCTAGACCCTTCCCCAAGAGTTCAGGGTGAGAGTGCACCTCCCATTGTTGGATGGGAGTCCAAAGTCCGTGTGTATACTCGGGATGGGTACTGATCTGCTGTCCAAGGCTCAATAGATTACCTAGGCCTCCTCACTGACACTCTCAATCAGGGGGTCTTGATCAGTCCCCTGCTGGATTCCCAGGCTGATGCCTGGGATTCAAGAGTTAACCTTTGTCAGGTCAACTGTTTCTGGGGGGTTAAACCAGCCCAGTCTTAATCCCTTTGGTCATCAGACCTCCCTCTCTGTTACTGGCTTTCTTGAGTTCAGCTTAAATTTAAATATTAAAAGACTAGAAAACCCACTTAATGGGATTTTTTATTGTTTGGAAAAAACTTTTAGTTATCAGAAATAGGAAAATGAGTTTGATTTCATAGTTAGTATAAATGTGAACTGCAATGTAGCAAAAGTCACCAATTTCGGGATAAGAAAATATGTGCACCCATAATAAGTCTGGGCCATAGATCAGAAAGTATAAGTATAGTTCAGGAAAGGCAAAAAGTATACTGGGAAAGCTCTAAAAACATTAGAGTGTTAGAAGCTGGAGAGAAGACTCAATAGTTAAGAGCACTTACTGCTCTTCCAGAGGTCTTGATTATAAGACCAGCACCTATATAGCAACTAACAAATGACTGTCTGAAACTCCTGTACCAGGTGATCCAGTGCTCTCCTCTGCCCTGCTGGGATACCTCGTGCACACATGGTACATCAATATTCAGGCAGGCAAAGCACTTACATACATAAAAATAAATAGATAAAATTTCAAAAGTTAAAAAAACACATAATTTAAGAAGTTATATGAAAAGTTTTCCCATATTTTTCACTTTTTCTATTTTGTTTACATCAAATGTTTGTATTCTTTTTGTTATTTATTTTCACTTGTGTGTGTGAGACAGAAAGAGAGACAGAGTGAGAGAGAGAAAAAGAGAATGACAGAGAGAGAGAGAAAGAGAGAGAGAGTCAGATGAATATGCAGGGGTCATAGAAAGATGTTGGGTGTCATTTTCTATCAATTTCTACCATATTGCTTTGGCACAGGGTCTTTCCTGGCCCTAGACCTCACTTTATTTTTTGTCTGTGGTGGATGACAAGTCCCAGTAATGCATGTTTTGCCACCCTTTCCTCCATTCATTGCCTATCTGTAGATCTTGAGAGCTCAAACTCAGGTCTTCATACCAGGTCTTCATACCTGTGGAGCAAGTGCTCATATCCACAGGGTCATCTCCCTGGCCCCAAATGAATTACTCTTATTTTTTTCTTTCATTAATAATGATTAATTTTATCTTATTAAAATGTTTATGACTATAAGAAGAAATTGACTTCATTATGACAATTTCATGCATATATAAAAACAAATTACAAAAATACATATGTGTGAACATGTCCAAACTTATTTTATTGAAGTAAATTCCTGGAACCAGAATTACTGTATTAAGATAAAGTTTCTAGTTTTTGTTATAAGTTGCCATCCTCTGTGTTTCATTAGAAAATGTTGACAAAGTTCTTACCATCATATTGTCTGAGAACATAATTTTTAATATTTAATACACTACTTAAAAGTCATTGCAAATTATATAAGTGAAATGGCCATTTTTGTCTTTGTTTACACAGCTATTAGCATGATAACCAGTACTATGAGTAATTTTAATTTTTCAAATGATATATGAACAATAGCCTTTTGAGAATTAACATTTATACATCTATATGAGTTTTCCTATTTATAAGAATAGCTCTTATGAGTAAAATAACAACAAATGTTTTTCTGTATTTGTCATTTGCATGTAAATGTTTATTTTATACATTTAAATCTTGTATTAGTCAAACATTTCAGGTGTGACAACATAGAATCTATTAGGACATGAGCTTCCCTTATTGTATGATCCTCTAGTCCTAGAATCTGATGTGCTTAGAACCTAGAAAATGTTCAAAAGTAATTAAAGTGGATGTCTCCCACATAAGCTTAAAACATTTGGTAGCTAGTAACTCTGAATAAGATAGAATTCAATTATTAGATGCTTTAGATATTTCTGATCTAAGACTTTATTCTTAGATATCATTAAATATAAGTACTTTGAGATAAATTGCTCTGTTTTACTTCATCAAGTTTCTTTTCATACATTTCTCTCTGTCTACTCTGCCACAGAAATTTCTGTGACATATCAGTCATATTTTTCAGAGTTTGGTGGCCCTGGTAAACTTAGAAAGGAAATTTGTTAGATGTACAGCATTGACACACAGAATAACCAGACACAGGAGGAGGACAAAGCCTGAATGATAGTAAAAGTCAACATGGGAACATTGAATTTATGATCAGAATGATGGACCCAAAAAATGTCATTGCTGATAGCATGAAATACATGCAATTTTTTTTGGTCCTGTGAAGAAAAAGACCCAGAAATGCAATTACAAACAATGAGATAATAAACATTGTGCTCTTTAGAAAGTAGAAGGAAAACTTTCCCTAAGATCATTTCAGCTTCATGTGACACTGTAACTCACCATGTAGCAATGACTTGATGAGGGACCCAGGGACTACTGAAGTTGAAGAACAACAACAAAAAAAGACAAATATTCTAAAGATATAGAAAATGAAAAAATAGTTTTTTGTTACTATATGGAAGAACAACTACTCTATTAAAAACTATAAGTGAAACTGAGAAACTGAGAATATCCAGAAGGAATATGTAAGCATCAGATACTATACAGTGGGTAAGGTATCATCTAAATTAGCTTAATTGATGTGGGAAGAATCAATCCAAAAGTGTACATCGACATTCTCTGGTTTTGTGCTTTGGATGGTGTAGGAGGAAGGTAAGCTAGTTGAGCACTAAGCATGAATGTGTTTATTTCTCTCTGTTCTTGACTATAGATATGCTATGACTTTACCTTGAACTTCTATCACTGTGACTTCACCACAGTGATGGACTGTAACGTGAAGTTGCAAGTTAAATATTCTCACCTCTAAGTTGCTTTTTCTCGGGATATTTAATTACAGAAATGGAACCAGAACACTAGCATATATCAACTGCCAAGATACAGGGATTTCTCAAGCAGCTTATCTATATAGTCTAGGGCTATGTTTAAACTACGTGTAATGGGATCTAGTCACTAATAATATATTATGTCTTATTTCTACTTTCTCTATCTTTAGACATGAATTTCTATAGAGTTAGACTATTTCCCAAAAAATTCCACTAGTCTATTTCTTCTCATGCTGAGAAAACTCTTTCTTTATATGTCTCCATAAATTTGAATATTTATACTTTGGAATATCAAAGGATTCAATGATGAAAAAGAAGGTAGAAGATAAAAAATAGATAACCTTTATAGTTTCTAGAAATAGAAATTTTAATGGTCACTGACAAAACTGGATGGTAACTTATCTTCAGAGATTAACATTGAAAACTGACTAGTCTTTTGTGTTTAATTAACATTAAATATTTCAGGCTCAATCTTGTGAAATATCTAAATGAAGAGCCATGGAAAATTTCTTCCCTCAAAGCAATGACAAAATCTTCAAACTACCTTGAGAAATTTGACAGGTGCATGCGAACTGTGTAGAAATATTTGCAAAAGAGCAAGACCTTAGTAGGTACTGCTATAGTTTGAGGGTTCCCAGGCTGTGACTAATTCCTTTTAGAGTAGACATACAAGACAGTTGATCTCAATAATGTAGAGAGAGAATGGGATTTACAAAAGTTCTTGGGAAAACTGACTCTTACATGCTATCAAAAACAATTTTAACTGTGGTGACAGAAGTCACAGAATGATAACAATGCAGCTATTTCTAGATTATTATTTGCATTGTCAATCAGGGTATGCGATAGGTCATCATGTCAAATAGAAATTTGACAGAGAAAGAGAGATGGCATATTCCTATATGTTCCTATAACCCAGGTCTTTACAAATGTGGAATATACTTGGGAAAGACCACAGGATATTTTACCTAGTCATCTGTGACTGAGCAGGGGAACTTTTACTCATAAAATAAAAGCATAGATACATTTGGAAACTGTTTCAACTTTACATGTAGTTTTAATAGAATGTATAAATTCATCAACCAATTATGAAAGACATAATGGTTCAAGTTATCTAAACACAAACTAAAATTCCTTGAGTGTGTGTGTATGTGTGTGTGTGCATGTGTGTCTGAAAAATTCTAGAGTAGAAATTTATAGTAGATTGGCACAAGTAAAATAAATGACTAAAAAAGCTGAAAGTAGATTATTTGTGATTATCAAATGTACCAAATAAGAAGGGAAGAATTAAAAGAAAACACTTTAACAAAGGATCAGAGAAATTTGGATACCACTAAGTATATCAGTATACATAATTAGAGGAAAAGAGAGATGCACAAAAAAGAAAGAA
Organism: Mesocricetus auratus; assembly: GCF_017639785.1. Lineage (NCBI taxonomy): Eukaryota > Metazoa > Chordata > Mammalia > Rodentia > Cricetidae > Mesocricetus > Mesocricetus auratus. Next base: position 17,859,444 of record NW_024429193.1, read on the forward strand.
ATTTCTGAAAATTTTCAAATTTGACCTAAAATAAATCTAATCTATGCATTCAAAAGAAATAGTAAATTTTAATATTAATTTAAGCACATCACGTGGTCAACTGTAGAATGACAGAAATGGAAAATAGAAAATCATCAAACAAAATTGTCTATTAGATACAAAGTCTATCCAACAAAATAAATGATATTTTTCAAAAACAGCAGGTTATATGAAAGTGATGTCAGTATAACAACAATCAAACATGAATCCTATCTCATGCAAAATTATTTTCATCAACTAAAAAAACTATATTTATAAAAATGATAAATTATAAAAATAGCTGATACAAGGGTTTTTAAATTTTTGTTTTAAATGTTTTATTCATTTTACATACCAACCCCAATTGTCTCTTCTCCATACCTCCCCCCACACCCTATGCCCCATCCATTCCCCAGAAATGGTAAGGCTTCCCACAGAGAGCCAACAAAGCTTGGCACATCAAATTGAGACAGGACCAAGCCATCCCATTACTTATTAAGCCTGAGCAATGCATCCCCCCATAAGGAATGGGCTCTGAAAGCCAGCTCATGCACTAGGGATAAATTCTAATCTCATTGCCAAGGGCTCCACAAGCAGACCAAGTCACACAACTGTCATACACATGCAGAAGGCTTAGTTCCAAACCATGTAGGCTCCCCAGCTGTCAGTACAGAGTTTGTGAGATCACAAGCTCAATTCAGACATCTTTGTGGGTTTCCCCATCGTGATTTGACTCTGCCTTGTTCATGTAATCTTTTCTCCCTCTCTTCAACTAGATTCTTGGATCTCAGCCCAAAGCTTTGCTTGTGCATCCCTGCATCAGTTTCCATCAGTTACTTGATAGAGGTACTATGATGACAATAGGGAATTCACCAGTCTGCTTAAAGGAGAAGGCCAGTCATCCTTGTGGATTCCTGGGAATTTACCTAGTACCAAATTTCTCTCTAACCACATAATGGTTCCTCTCTATCAAGACATCTCTTTCATTGCTCCTACTCTCCATCCCTCCCACAATTCTACCATTCCATTCCTTCATGTTCTTATCCCCCATCCCCACTGCTCTACCCATCCACCCTGAGTTTTTCCAGGAGATCTTCACAGGGTGATTCATGAGTTTCTATAAGGGTTCTCCTTGTTACCTGGCTTCTCTGGGGCTGTGGATTGTAGCCTGATTATCCCTTACTTTATACCTAATATCTACTTATGAGTGAGTAAATACTGTGTTTGTCTTTCTGAGTCTTGGTTCTCACTCAGGATGATTTTTTTTCTAGTGCCATCCATTTGCCTGCAAATTTCATAATATCATTGTTTTTTACAGATAAGTAATACTCCTTAGTGTAAATGTATCACATTTTTTCTATCTTCTTTTGAGGGGCAATTAGGTTGTTTCTGGCTTTTGGGTATTAAAAATAATGCTTCTATGAACATAGTTGAGCAAATGTCCTTGTGGTATGATTGTGCTTACTTTGGGTATATGCCCATGAATGGTATTGTCCTGTCTTGAGGTAGATTTATTCTTAATTTTCTGAGAAACTACCATATTGATGTCCAAAGTGATTGTAAATGTTTGTATTCTAGCAAGCAGTAGAGGATAATTCCCCTTACTCCATATTCTTTCCAACGTAAGCTGTCATTGGTGTTTTTGATCTTAGCCATTCTGAGCAGTATAAGATGGTATCTCAAGAGTCCTTGTAATTTGCATTTCCTGGTGTCTAAGAATATTGAGCAATTTCTTTACTGTTTGAGATTCTTCTGTTGTGAATTTTCTGTTTTGCTCTGTACCCTATTTTTTAATTTGATTATTTGGTATTTTGATATCTAGTTTCTGAGTTTTTTATATATTTTTGAGATCAGCCCTCTTTCAGATGTGGAGTTGGTGAAAATCTTTTCCTGTGTTTCAGGTGGTCCTACTTGTTAAATATTATTTACAGTGTCTGTGCTACTGGTGCTCTATTAAGGAAGTGGTCTCCTGAGCCAATGCATTCAAGTCTGTTTTCCACTTTGATTTATCAGCTTCATAGTATTGGGATATATGTTGAGGTCTTTGATCCACTTGGACTTTGTGTGTGGCAATAGATATGGATCTTTTTGCATTCTTCTACATGTTAGTAAGGTCAGCACCATTTGTTGAAGATGGTTTTTCCCCACTGTAACATTTTGACTTCTTTATCAAAAATCTCAAGTTCATTAATGTAAGGGATTCACTTCAGTTCTAATGATACATTTGTCTGTTTTTGTGCCAATAACAATCTGTTTTTCATTACTATAGCTCTATAGTAGAGTTTTAAGTCAAAGACAGTGATGCGTCCAGAATTTCCTTTATTATACAAGATTATTTTAGCTATCCTGGCCTTTTGTTTTTCCATGTCAAGTTTATATTGTTCTTTAGAGGTTTGTTAAAAACTGGGTTGAGATTTTGATGGGGTGTGAAGTGAATCTGAAGATTGCTGGTAAGATTGTTATTTTTACTATGTTAATCCTACCTATCAAAGAGCACGGGAGATCTTTTGATATTCTGATATTTTCTACAATTTACTCAGAGTCAAAGTTCTTCCTATTCTGGTGTTTCATTTGTTTGATTAGAGTTACCCCGAGATGTTTTCATTTGTGGCAAATACAAAGCAGATGGTTCTCTGATTTCTTTCCTGGCCCACTAATCATTTAGAAGGACTACTGATTTTTCTTTTTTAGTTAAACTTGTATCTCACAGCATTACTGAAGGTGGAGGAGTTCATGATAGAATTTTTGGGCTCAGTTGTATATACTATACAAAATATATATAAATCATTTGCATATAGTGAATATTTGAATTATTCCTTTCCAATTTATATCTGCTTGACCTCCTTTGGTTGTCTTATTGTTCTAGAGAGAACTTTGAATGCTATAATTAAAGATGTGGAGAGAGTGGACAGTCTTGTTTTGTTCCTGATTTTAGTGGGGGATCATTTTGAGTTTCTCTCCATTTAAATTGCTGTTGGATGTTGGCTTGCTGAATATTGTTTTTATTATGTCTAGGTATGTTCCTTTAGTCCCTGATCTTTATCATGAAGGAGGGTTAGATTTTGTCAAAGGCTTTTTCAGCATTTAACGAGATGATCATGTGTTTTTTTTTCTTTCAGTTTGATTATGTAGTGGATTACATTCATAGATTTTCATATGTTGAATCATCTGTATCTCTGGGATGAAATCTATTTGATCATGGTGGATTTTTCTTCTTCTTTTTTTTTTTTTTTGCTTTTTTTTGTGTTGTTCTTGTCCTCAGTTTGCCATTATTTTATTGAGTATTTTTTCATCAATTTTCATGAGGGATTTTGGTGTGTAATTATCTTTCTTTGTTATGTGGTTTCAATTTCAGGGTAAATTTAGTCTCATAAAAACGTTTTGGCAATATTTCTTCTGTGTGTGGAACAACTGAGGAATTTTGGTATTAGCTATTCTTTGAAATTCTTGTAGAATTCTGTCATGAACCCATTTTGCCCTAGGCTTTTTGGGGGGTGGGCAGGGAGACTTTTAGAGATTGCCTCTTTTTCCCTTGAGGTCAGGTAAACAGTGAGGGGTTTTACTTCCCTTGTCTCCAAACAGTGGGGGAGCACAAAATGGTTGATGCAGTTTACTTTGCTAATTCATGGGACCAAAATCCTATTGCATCCACAGAACATAAAACAGAGTGCTCTGTGGAGAATATGTTAATAGGTCATCCTCTTTCAGTGGCAGTAAGTGTTTACACAAACACATCTTTATTTAACACCATCCAAGAGGGAAAGAGTATCAGCTGAGTTTTCTAGGATCAGATTTCAAATCAAAAGAGCTTATTTAGAAAATGCCAATGATTCATTTTGTGTGTGTGTGTGGTGTGTGCATGTGTGCGTGTGGAGGTATAATATAGATACAACAATTCTTTAGTGATGTCTTTGATGACTAAGTGAGTTAGCCATTTATAACCAAACCAAACTGCTAGGTGATTGTTTTCATCTTAAAACCCTACCAACAAAATAAACAATTAGAGGATAGTTGCTTATTGTATAGCCCATTTGGAAGTTAAGTAGTTCTCCTAAGTTTCTTATGTGAGACAACTTCAGTATGGTCTCTATGTACTTTGCATTTTTAGCTGAAAATCTCTACCTTCTTCTGCAAGTATCCTTCAACTCCTGTGTTTTGGGAAGAAGTTTGTTTATTTGACCCATCTGATCAAAGTCACTTTTATCATAACATACACAAAGAAAGACTGAGAGAGGCACTGTAGACAAGAATTCACCTGCCAGCAAACACAATCCTTAACCTTTAGTAAATGTAGTCTCCAAGCTGTTTCCTTCCCCTCACAACAGAGACTTCATTTTGTGTTTAAAGTTTGGATATCTTCTGCTTAGTCTATCTTTAAACACCGATTTAATATTAAATATTTGAGGAGTTTTTACCAAACTTGCTGATGATACAAAACACTACAAAGGGAATCTGTTTCCATCTATAAAGGAAAAGAAATCACAGTGTATGCATTTTATTTTGCCTTTTCTCTCTATAACAGAGAGGACCTGATAAGAAAAAAACATTTGGTATTCATCTTTATACACAGATTTTCATTTTGTATTTTGCATACAAAGTTACTGTTTCTTTTTTACAAATTCACTCATATTCTTGTAATGGGGCATGAATAATGCATGTTGGTTAAATTCAGACATTGAAACTGAGATGTGGCAATATTTGAGGAATGTTGAAAATTTGCCTTACCCAAACTAGGACTAGTCATGAGGAATAATATCTTGAATACCTCAATTTTTTGTTGAATATTTTTGTTTTTTAAATTTTATATAAATATTTATTTTTACATTTATTTACATTTTAACTATACTCATTGTCCTGTAACTTTACTTAATGACAATTATAATTATAATATCACATGCATTTCAGTAAATATCAAATGGCCATATATCACTGAGCAAAATAAAACTGTTCATGGATTCAGTATAAGAGATCTGTCCAAACCCTGAGATACCATCTCACTCCTGTCAGAATGGCTAAAATAAAAAACACCGATGACAATTTATGCTGTAGAGTATGTGGAGAGAGGGGAACACTCCTCCACTGCTGGTAGGAATGCCAACTCATACACCCACTTTGGAAATCAGGTTTGAAAAGAGATCTGGCATCAGTGAGATTTCTAGTGATCTACAAAGATGACACCAAATGTCAAACCAAGCAATAGTGGAGAGACTACCTTAATTGCCCATCCCTGATAATGAGTTTGAAGAGTACCTTATATGCCATCCTAGAATTTATATCCAGTGAGTGATGGAAGAAGAAGCAGACACCCACAGGTAAACACTTAACTGAACCCCTGGATCCCCGGGACAGAGAGGGAGGAGTGATGAGCAAAGGGATTAAGAATGGGCTGGTGAACCCAACAGAAACAGCTGATCTGAACAAGGGGGACCTCTTGGACCCCAGACCAACAGTTGGGAGGCCAGTATGGTACTGATCCAGATGCCCTGAATGTGGGTGTCAGTGAAGAGGCCTGGGAAAACTATGGGGCCCTGGGCAGTGGATCAGTATTTATCCCTGGCATACAAATGGGCTTTGCATGTTCATAGCACAAAGAGGGATGCTCTCTCAGACTGGACTCTTGGGGGAGTGTAAAGAGAAGCCTTCCTGCCAGCCTGGTTCCAGAGCTGCACCAGTTCCCAATAAACACACAGTAGGCTATATTAATTATGAAGCTGTTGGCCTTGCTTGTTTCTTACTGGCTAGCTCTGACTTAGGTATTTATACCATAATTGTTAATCTAAGTAATTATCTTACTGGAGAAGTTTCAGGACTTCTTATCCCTATGGCAGTTACATCTTAATGTGTTTCTCCTACCCAGAGTCCTCCTGGACTCATAGTCCCAACTATCTTGCTTCCCTATTGGCCAACAGTGCTTTATTGACATATACACAGGACTTCCGCATCAGGGGAGGTCCTGGACCCTGCCCTGAATCAAATGACAGACTCTGGATACTCCTATATGGAAGGGAGTGGGGACAGGGTGGGAGGTTATGGGGAATGGTAGGGGGATGCGAGACGATGGGAGGGAGAGGGAGCTGGGATTGACATGTGAAGCAAACTTTTTTTCTAAAAAAATGTAATAAAATATAATGAAAAAAGAAAAAGAGAGATCTGTCCAAATTGAACTAGAAAGGGTTGATTACAAGGAACAGAAATGTTCCTCAAATATAAAGTAATTACATGTCAGGAGAATAGCACTTACACAGGAACCCCACATAGTCTATTTAATGATTTCTGGACAGCCTGCTTTTTAAAATGCTGTTGTGTGTGTGGGGTGTTTCACCTACGTGTGTGTCTGTACACTACATGCATGCAGTACCCACAAAAGCCAATCATTGGAACTGAAGTTACTTAACAGTTGTGAGTGACCATGTGGGTCCTAGAAATCAAATCTATGTCCTCTGGAACAGTAGCCAGTGCTATTAACCATTGAACCATATCTCCACCCCAATGTCAAATACTGTTAATGGATGAATAAAATGGTGCCATTGCCGAAGTTCTACCATATTTTGGGAATTCTGTTTCAGGAATGTAGTGCTTTTGCTGCCTGTTGCTTTCAGCTTTGGATCCTGTTTCTATTGTAATGAAGTATAACCTAATTTGCTGTTTTTATGGTGATTATTTTATGTGCTTTAACCACGGCTAAAATTGATCTTGCATTGAATCTTTAGATTGATTTTGGTAAGACTGCCATTTTTACTACCTATCCAAGAGCATGGGAGATCTTTCTATTTTCTGGTATCTTCTTTAATTTCTTTCTTTAAAGACTCAAAGTTCTTGTCATACAAGTCTTTTACCTGTTTTGCTAGAGTTATCCCAAGATATTTTATGTTGTTTGTGGCTATTGTAAAGGGTTACGCTTCTCTGATTTCGTTCTCTGTCTCTTTATTGTCTATATATAGTAGAGCTACTGATTTTTTTCAGTTAATTTTGTATACTGGCTCCTTGCTGAAGGTGTTTATTAGCTGTAGGATTTCCCTGTTAGAATTCTTTGGGTCACTTATGTAGACTATCATATCATTTGTAAATAGTGAAAGTTTGACATCTTCCTTTCCATTTAGTATCCCCTTAATCTCCTTTTGTTTTCTTATTGCTCTAGCAATCTTCAAGTACAATTTTAATAGATACGGAGAGAGTGGACACCCTTGTCTTGTTCCTGATTTTAGAGGAATCTCCTTGAGTTTCTCTCCCTTTAGTTTGATATTGGCTGTTGGTTTGCTCTATTTTGCTTTTATTATGTTTAGGTATGTTCCTGTTATTTAGGTATGTTCCTGTTATCCCTGATCTCTCCAAGACTTTTATTATGAGAGGGTGTTGGATTTTGTCAAAGGCTATTTCAGTCTCTAATGAGATGATCATGTGGTTTTTCCTTTTCATATTTTTTTTAATATGGTAGATTGCATTGATGGATTTTAGTACGTTGAACCATCCCTACATCCCTTGCATGAAGACTATTTTATCATGGTGTATGATTTTTCCGATGTGTTCTTAGATTCGATTTGCCAGTATTTCGAGTATTTTTGCATCAGTGTTCATGAGGAAGATTGGTCTGTAGTTCCCTATCTTGGTAGTGTCTTTGTGTGGTTTGGGTACTAAGGTAATTGTAGCCTCATTAAAAGAGTTTGGCACTGATCCTTCTGCTTCTATTGTGTGGAACAATTTGAAGAGTTTTGGTTTTAGCTCTTCCTTGAATTTCTGGTAGAATTCTTCACTGAAACTATCTGGCCCTGGACTTCTTTTGGTTGGAAGACTTTTTATGATTGCTTCAATTTCCTTAGGGGTTACAGATATATTTAAATTGTTTATCTGTTCTTGATTTAATTTTGGTAAGTGATAACTATCCAGAAATTGTTCATATCCCTTATGTTTTTCAATTTTGTGGAGTACAGGTTTTCAAAGTATGTCCAGATGATTCTCTGGATTTCCCCAATGTCTGTTGTTATGTCACTCTTTTCATTTCTGATTTTGTTTATTAGCATGTTCTCTATCTGTCTTCTGATTAGGAGGGATAAAAGTTTGTCTATCTTGTTGATTTTTCTCAAAGAACTAACTCTTTGAATCATTGTCTCTCAATTCTTCACAGAACTTGAAAGGACAATCCTCAACTTTATATGGAAAAACAAAAGACACAGGATAGCCAAAACAACCCTGTACAATTCAGGAGGCATCACTCTCCCTGACATCAAGCTCTATTATAGAGCATTAGTCCAGAAAACACCTAGATATTGGCACAAAAACAGACAAGTAGACCAATGGAATTGAATTGGAAACCCTGATATTAACCCACACACTTTTGAACACCTGATCTTTGACAAAGGAGCTAAAACTATGCAATGGGAAAAAAAGGCATTTTAAACAAATAGTCCTGGCATAACTGGATGCTGGCATGTAAAAGACTGCTGATAGATCCATATCTATCACCATGCACAAAATGGATAAAAGATGTCAACATAAATCCAGCCACACTGAACCTCTTAGAAGAGAAAGTGGGAATTATCCTTGAACGAACTGGTACAGGTGACCACTTCCAGAACACAACACCAGTAGCACAGACACTGAGATTGACAATCAATAAATGGGATCTCCTGATACTGAGAAGCTTCAGCAAGGAAAAGCACACAGTCAACAAGACAAAACTACAGCCCACAAAATGGGAAAAAATATTCACCAACCCCACATCTGACAGAGGGCTGATCTCAAAAATTCACAAAGAACTCAAGAAGCTAATCTCCAAACACCACATAATCCAATTAAAAAGTGCCTACAGAACTAAAAAGAGCAGTCTAAAATGGCTGAGAGACACTTGAGAAAGTTTTTAACATCCTTAGTCATCAGGGAAATACAAATCAAAGCAACTCTAAGATACCATCTCACTCTTGTCAAATTGGCTAAAATCTAAAACACTAATGACAGTTTATGCTGGAGAGGATGTAGAGAAAGGGGAAACAGGGAGGACCCTAAGAATGATATGCATGGTACCCCAGAGAAGGGGAACTGGAAAGAATTTTCTGAGGAGATTAGGAGCACATGGGGAGGGGAGAGGAATCTATGAGAAAGAGAGCTGGTGAAGACAAGGGGAGACATGGGGGAGCAGGAAGTTTTAGTCAGGGGAGAATAGAAGAGAGCAGGATGAGAGATGCCAAAGTAGAAGGAGCGACTATAGGTCTGAAGGAGATCTGGCACTAGTGAGATGCCCAGAGACCTAGAAGAATGGCACAAACTAGCAATCTAAGCAATAGTGGAAAGGTTACTTTAAAAGACCTTCCCTGATAATGTGATTGACAAATTTCTTGAATACCATCCTAAAGCCTTCATCCAGTGGCTGATGGAAGCAGAGGGAGACATCCACAGCTATACACTGAACTGAACTCCTGAAAACCAGTTGCAGAGTGGGAGGAGTGATGAGCAAAGGCATTAAGACTTTGCTGGTGAAACCCACAGATACAGCTGACCTCAACAGAGGGAGCTCATGAATCTCAGACTGATAGCTGAGAGGCCAGCATGGGACTGATCCAGACCCTCTAAATGTGGGTATCAGTAAGGAGGCCTCAGCATTCTTTGATGCCTCAGGCAATTAATCAGTGTTTATCCCTAGCATACAGATGGACTTTGGGAGCCCATTCCATGTGAAGGGATGCTGGCTCAGTCTAGACATATGGGGGGAGGGCCTAGGCCTGCCCTGGATGACATGGCAGACTATGGAGATTCCTCTATGAAGGGCCTCACACTCCCTGGAAAGAGGAGTGAGAGTTGGGGGAGGGTTGAAGAGGTGGGGGGGGAGAGGTGTGGAGGGAGAGGGAGCTGGGATTTACATGGGAAGGAAACTTGTTTCTAATTTCACTTAAAAATTAATACAAACAAACAAACAAACAAAAAATGGCCTTTGGTAGCCCATTCCACATGGAGTGATGCTCTCTTGGCCTGGACACATGGGGGGAGGGCTTAGGCCCTGCCTGGGATGATATGACAGACTTTGAAAATCCCCCATGGAAGGTCTTACCCTCCCTAGGAAGCAGAGAGGGCATGGAGTGAGGATCTAGGGGGATGGGAGGGCAGTAGAGGAGGGGAAGGAGGGAAGGGAGAGGAACTGAGAGTAACATGCACAAAAATTTAAGTTAAAAAGAACTTAAAAAAGAATGTACTTAAAAATTGATCTTGCTTAGAACTAAATTGAATGAGTAACATTTTGCTATAAAAGGCATAACTCTTGCTTCCTGACTTTCTTTGATTCTATGGTGATATCAAATGGAGTTCTTTTGAAAGGAACAGTGGGGAAGACAGACATGGTCAAATATTTTGTGTGTAAGTAACATTATGCTGAAGTAACTTCAATTCTAAATCATTCTCCCTTTCAGCTCCTCGTTTTATTTGCCTCATGTTTATGATCTAGTTGTATGAGCATCTTTTTTGTCACACATAAGCAACAGTTTAAATATGTACTTCTGGACAAGCATGGATATTTTATTATGTGTCTATCCTTGTACTAAGCCCAGCCTGCACTTTTGCAAAGGAAGACTTACTCTACTCTACCATTACAGTGGGAAAGCCTCACAGACTAACAGCAGTGGATTACATCTTGGATTTCACAAAAATATCCTAACTTTCTTCCATGATTGATTATTTACACATGTATCATCTCATTTAGGGTTGTAAGAAACATCAATATGGGGAGTTCAGTGTTGTCTGAAGTTCTACCAAGGCGTGTGTGTGTGTGTGTGTGTGTGTGTGTGTGTGTGTGTGTGTGTTAGTATAGCTCATGAATGATAATTTAACCAGGGAGAGGGTTTTGGCTTTGTATTTGGTTTTCATCTTAAAGTATGGAATTATTACAAATTATAATAATAATGATTTTGGTATTATTGTAGTCCTTAATGATAGCCTTCTGATAGTAGAATGTCTCATCAGTAAGAGTTAATATTCACCTATCTGATTTTATTGTTCAACAAGATGTATTCAAGTTCTTATGCACCATGCTGTATGTTAAGCAGAGACAGTAGAACAAAGGAGGAAGTGAATGGGTTGGAGAGAATAAACATGTAGGAGGAGAGGAAAGGACCTTGTAAAAAAACATATGTAGCTAGACAATTAACTATTTTCTATATATAAATATATTTATACATATATGAAATTTATGCTAGAACTCAGGTTTTCACTCAAAACCCAAATCTTGAAATAGAAAATATTTATTTTTTTATTTATTTTTTATTCTTTTTTTTTAAATTTAGATAAGAAACAAGGTTGCTTCACAAGTCAGTTCCAGGTCCCTCTCCCTTTCCCTCCCCTCCTCCCGTGCCCTCCCCGCATCCCCCCCCCGTTATCCCCTCGTTCCCCCAGGGAGGGTGAGGCCCTCCATGGGGGTGTCCATAGTCTGTCATTTCATATAGGGCAGGGCCTAGACCCTTCCCCAAGAGTTCAGGGTGAGAGTGCACCTCACATTGCTCTATGGGAGTCCAAAGTCCGTGTGTATACTTGGGATGGGTACTGATCTGCTGCCCAAGGCTCAATAGATTACCTAGGCCTCCTCACTGACACCCAGATTCAGGGGGTCTTGATCAGTCCCATGATTACAAGAAAGAAAACAAGTAATTTCCTTAAAAAAAGTATTACCTCAATGTACATTAGCTGAATTGTTGTACTTTCAAATGGATACAGGTTTGACTACATTGGGTTTTTGCTTTAAATTAGCATTTCCTTGGCTATATATATGCTGTGTTTCCATGACTTACCTTGTTGTCTGTACTGGCGAGGATTCAGTTTAGACAGTATCCTACAGACAGCAATAATATTGAAAGGAGGAAAAGAACCATTCTTCCCTAAACTCACTGAAATTGTCTGGCATTTACCTCATTCATTCAGTACAAGAAAAATCAAGATTAATACACACTGATAAAGGTAATATACATAAGTATAAAATTGACATCCAATTGTTAATTATAAATGGCTACATAAGAACAAAAATCAATACAAGCAGTTGTAATATAATTGGTCCATAAACTGTAGTTAGTCTTTGGTTCTTGGGATATTCAATGATATCCTAAATCATCATATTATTCTCTACCTCAACATACCAATCATAATGCCCATTCTGATCCCCCAAAGATCATGTATCATTGTCTCTACTTTTTGAATCTCTATGATTTTTCATTTATTGAGCACATCTATTGTAAAAACAAAGTATTCAATACTCTATTGATTATTAAATGCAATATTTAACATCTCTTTGTGGTCAGTCAGACAAGTTGAGGTTACTAAAGTTGTTTAATTGTTCAAAATGTCTGACAATCCTAATAGCAGAGACAATACCGAGCTAGGATTAAGACTCACATCTATCTGCTTTAAGTTTATGGCTGAGATGATTGATTAATTGCTGACCTCCACATCCTTGTTTTAATAAAAGTTTCACAAGATCAAATAGGTTGACAGTATTCTTTGTGGCAGGAAGAAACAAGAAAAGCTTCTACTTGGTATGCGTAGTAGTGGACCACTTCTGGCATGAAAATGAAGTTCTTTACTGGTCTAATTAATAAAAGCCCAGAGTCAGATATAGAGGAAAATGCTGAGAGACCAGAGAGAAGAAGGAGCAAGCCACAGTTACACCTTACCTTCTCAGTGTCTCAGCAGACCGGTGAGTGAGTTCCTGTTTCTCCTTTTTTATGTCCTGTTTCAGCCCACCTATTTCACTTCTGTCTGTCTGTACCGACCACCAGAACTCCACGGTTGCAAGCTCCATTCTCTGACCTTCAGACAAGCTTTATTTGTACAAGCAAGATACCACCACACTGCCAAAAGACCATAAAGGGAGAAAAAGTCCTCTATTTCTTTCTCTTGTATTTCCACGGTTCACAATATGGTTATGGTGAAGGGACCAACCATAATCAATTTAACCTTAAAGTCAATGCTGTGTTCAGGGAAGCAGAAGTCAAAAACAGTTTCTGAACACTGTCACAAATGTCCTATGTACCCTCAAAGTCCTGTAAACAGTTGACTACATATAAAGAGTTGTGTTGAAAGTGTATATTATCTGAAATTTTTATATATGAATGTTTTAATAATATCTAGCACCTCATTCCCTCCAATCCTACTTGTTTCATGACACTCTTCCCCTCCAAATTTCATGTACTCTTTTTCTAAAACCCACATAATGCTGCCTACCTTTGACTGTCTCAGAGAATGCTATGCATACTACTGGGTGGAAAAGTCATCAACTATTGTACCTAGCTATGAATCTTCACAGATTTTTTTAACAGTGTACTTTTGGTCATTTTAGAATATCCTGCCATTTATCCTGACCAACACAGGGGTACACACTTTAAAACTTAATCAGAATGCAGGAGCAGGCAGTGATCTTTGGAAGTTTAGAGAGATAATTTGAGCTTTCTTTGGTAATTTTATTTGAGGAGAAGAAAGTAAGAAAATAATATTGACAGTTACCCAAATAATGTGTTGGTAGGCTAGGTGGACCAGCTCACTTCTAAGAAGTTTGAAATTTAAAGACAACATGAAGCAACCAGAACATTTTTCATGCGAGAAGTAATTAAAGGTTGCTAAAGAGTATGGAGAGATGGATATGCCCAGTACCAGAGAAAGTTTTCAGAAATAGAGTCTTACAATAGGATTAGAAGCAAAGCCTCAGGCTTGTCTTAAAAGGCTCTTTTTTTTTCAAAAACTCTTATATTGTTTCTTGATTTCCCACAAATATATCTCATTTGTCCAATTTACATCTAAAATACTTTTTTGTAAATGTCCTAATTGTCTATAATTTACTTACTTAATAATAACTTGATTAACAATTTGTGTGAATATTAACAGTTGCATTATTTTAAAACCTTAGCAATATAGCACATTGTTTTTTAAGAAACTCACTCTTTAGTGTCCGTTATTGGATTGTCTTTTAAAATGTAATTATCTTGCACTTAAATTGATTGTATTTGTGAAAGATTTGTTACTGACTACTCCTAAAGTCTGGAGAAAATTTTTATTCTAGATGTAAGAGAGAAAGCAGACAGAGAGAAGGGTTGAGGTTGACATGACTGACCAACTAAACCAGACAATGAGAGGAGAGGGGTAAGGAGAGCAAGAGAGGAGTCTCAGACCAAGAGAGGCCACTAGGACAAAAGGAGAGGAGAGCAACCTAGCAAAAATGACTGAGTTATATAGGGATAAGATAGAGGAAAGGGAATCAGAAGGCCTGCACCTGGGATGGAGAGTATTAGTGGGTGCAGGGTGAGAAGTAACAAGTGCTGGGAGGAGCCATAGTTTTGTTTCTCTGAGATTTAACAACTATCCTTTTAAATTTTAAGTAGGAAGAGTTAGAAACATGACAATCCCATTTAGTATCAATTATGGCCAATAAGGTTCATAACATGCATTCTATGTTATTGTGTCTTTATGTCTACTATAAATCGGTACATATGTGGGTTTTTGTGTGTGTGTTTATGTGTATGTATACAAACAATAATAGAATCCTTGTTCTGAATTTATTGAGAATCGTTTCATAGCCAGAACATCCTATAGAGGAAACAAGTAGAAAATGATTTGTCAAAATGACTACAGTTCATAGTGGGAGGTATGGGTAGATTTGCTTCCCTTAGTCTTATTACATCTTGTTATGCAGTGTTTGGTTGATATCACTAGGAGGTCTGCTTTTTTCTGAAGGGAAATAGAGGAGTAGTGAATCCTGTAGACAGGAGACATGAGGTGGCAGGATTGGAGGAAGAAATGGAGGGTAGGCTGTGGTCTGAAAAAGAAAAAGAATAAAAAGAACAAAATGAAGATTTGCTTTTGAGAATTCACTCAATGGTTTTGGTATTGATTACGTATTTTAGCCTTAGAATAAATAATATGAAATACTAATAATTCTCAGTCTAATTAGTAATCCTAATTAGACAGTGAATTACTATTGGAAATAATAAAATTTAGAACAGTGGTTCTCATCCTTTCTAACACTGTGATCTTTAAATACAGTTCCTCATTTTCTGGTGACCCTGCATCATAAAGTTATTTCTTTGCTACTTCATAACTGTAATTTTGCTACTATTATGAATTGTAATATAAATACCTGTGTTTCTGGATGGTCTTTGGCAACCCCTTTGAAAAGACCATTTGACCCCCAAGGAATCAGGACCCACAGGTTGATCACAACTGATCTAGAGAGAAAATATGGTCAAATACATGAGTTAATTAAAATCCCACTGTCTTCATGTTTGTTTTCTTGTTATTTTTATTCACAGCTCTTTAGAAGAAATCAATTCCAAAAAGCCCTTCAAAATCTTTCCAATTCTGTCACAACTCCAGTCTTGGAAAATAAAAATGTTAGGCTTGGTTCAGTTGAAAGGGTTTCTTTCTGATATAGGGTTAGTGAATCATAGGATCTGGGGTGGCAAACTGTACTTTCCAAATATGAATGCATATTTTAGATATCTTTCCTCTTCCCATTCTTTCAGCATGACCCAGATTCTGCTCTTTTGATAAGTAGACCTTTTGATATGTAGTACTTTAACTGGGAAAGGCCTTTGTAATTCCTTCTTCAATCAATAGCAAACAGCAGAGATGCTACAGCATGACTTCCAGAGTTTATTTTAAAATATAACACACCTCCCATCAGCCTTTTTTTCTTTTCTTCATATCTACATGACACTCCAATGCAGGCCACATGAAGAGACCACAAGTAGCAGTTGTCACTGAAACCATGTAGTCCACAGAGCCAACCTCATCTGGTACAAGAGTGAATGAAAGTATTTCTGTTACGATGATGTCTAAGACTTTCAGTCAATGGGACTGAGAACCCTCTTACCTTAGCAAAAACCATGAGTGATAACTAATAATTAATGTTTGAAATTATGTAATTTATAATGTTGTAAGTTGTAACAACTAAGGTGTATCTGTTCTAAATGGGCATCTGTGGCTTCATACTACGATAGTGAGAAGATTGCTATTGAACCAATGGAATTCAGTGACAGGTCTCTTATAGGTGCACCCAACGATTTGCTTCCTTTTCTTCTTTTTCAATCTTAGTTTCCTGAAAAATAAAGCAAATACGAAATGGAGATATTTTTCATTAAATTATTTCTAACAGAAGTAAAGATTATGAGCTGCAAATTAATTTAAAAGTTGCTATCATTATCAAGAAATACAATGTATCCTTTTTGGCTACAATGACAGACATCCTATTTTTAATTCACAATTTTTTAAAATACAAAAGTTTCATGGACTATGTTATTTGATCATTGACCACATTATCTATCCATATATAAGTTTCTCAGAAAACTGATCATGATAAAGGAAGTTATATTTTACTAATAAATTTTAAATATGTGTTCCCATAATATTGTTGTACATGTTTAATTGAGGGATGAATTAAGTCTTGTTGTAGGTGCCAGATGGACAGAAGGGGTAGGTGTGACTCTGTTTTTAGGCTGTGAGCAGATGCTGCATTGGGGGTGTGAATTTTTCTCCCCCACACCATGCTGACACTCAACATCTCTTACAACTGTTCTGCTGTGGGGGATTTCCCCCACTGTGGGATGTCCAGTGGGCCTTCCAAGAATAGGCATTTATTTTTGCATTTAAAGACATCTGCTTTCCTAGGACTTGAAGTTAGGATCCAACGTCACTTTTATGTATGCCTGTACACTCAATGGTAATATTTTTATGTGCATTTCTTTTTTAGTTTTCAAAATCGCTTATTTTTTATTTAAACATATTATTTTTCATTTTGGATACTAAGCCCAGTTCCCCCTCCCTACTCTTCTTCCACCACCTTTGACTGCTCTCTTTCCCACCCCCATCTACTCCTCAGAGGAGATAAATCTGAAGTCTGGTTTACCAAGTGGAATCAGGACCAAGCCTCTCCCTGCTGTATCAAGGCTGAGCAAGGTATTCCAGCATATGAAATGAACTCCAAAAAGCCAGTTCATATATCTGGATTAGGTCTTGGTGCTAATACCAGACCCTCCTACCAACAGATCAAGTCCCATAACTGTCACCCACATTTAGAAGGTTTATTTCAGTCCCATGCAGGCTCCCCAACTGTCATCCTATAGTCTGTAAGCTCCCATCAGCTCAGGTCAAGTTTTCTGTGGTTTTCTCCACCATGGTCTTGACCTAACTTGTTCACATGATCTTTCCTTCCTCTCTTCCACTAAACTCCAGGATCCCAGCCAGTGCTTAGTTATGGCTCACTGCATCTGCTTCCATCTGTTACTGGATGTAGGTTCATATTTTTGCCTTTCTTATACCAAGATATAATAAGGAATTTGAATTGAAGGGTTTTGTGTCTCTCCAGTCCAATTCTAACCCTATTTTCCTTACCATAGGGAATGAAACATGGCATGTTCTATTTTCTAATGAGGCAAAGTTTCATTTTCCTGATTACTAATGACAGTTCATAAAAATGAAGAATATTTATTTTTGTGTAATAAGTGACATAATATGTCCTTAGCAGGGGTGTGGATAATTAATACTTTAGCTTTAGATATACATCCCAGCAAGTGTCTTTGGTTTATATGTAGACAGATAGATCATTGACATATTATCTGGAAACTGATAAATAATTCTATGTATTTATACCAAACTGAGTTTTGACAAAGACAAGAAAGAACTGGAGAAAGAATCTTACTGGAAAAGTATTCAGACATACACAAAACAAAGAAACTATACTCCCTGTGTTTCACCTTGCATAGATGTCAACTTAGTCAAAGAACTGAAAATGCTAACCTTCTCTAAGTACTAGACACAAACCTGAAAGAAATGCTTAAAGACGTTGGTCTAGGAGAAGTGTCTTAGAAATGGTTGTAAAAGTTATAGAACAAATTTCCTGGAGGTTTTGTGTGAGAAATACACTTTTAGATTTAACATTTTCTTTGACTGTTTCTTCCATCATATTTTCATTGCCTGATACTCCCACTTCTATCTTTTGTATTATATTGGTGATGTTTGCACTTATAATTCTTGTTTACTTACCCAGATTTTCTATTTCCAGAATTCCATTAGCTTGTGTTTTCTTTATTGCTTTTATTTCCACTTTCAGATCTCGAACAATTGTATTTGTTTTCATGAACTGTTCGTTTGGTTTTACTTGGTTTTCTTGACAGTTTTTAAGAGATTTATTGATTTCCTCCAATTTTTTTGTATTCTTTCCTTCAATTTGTTTAAGTGATTTCTTTTCATTTCCTTTGTATGGACTTCTATCATCCTCATAAAGTAATTTTTATTTTAATATTTATTCATTTCATATACCAACCACAGACCCTCCACTGACTCCCCATCATATCCCCCCTTAGGCTATATCTATCCACTCCTCAGAAAGGGTAAGGCCTCCCATGGGGAGTAACAAAGCCTGGCATATTAAGCTGATGCAGGACTAAGTCCCTCCCCCTTGCACCAAGGCTGAGAAAGGCATCCTACCACAAGGAATGTACTCCATAAAGCCAGTTCATACACTTGGGGTGGATCCTGGTTCCCTGCCTGGGGTCCCACAAACAGACCAAGGTATTCAATTTTCCCCTACATGTAGAGGGCCTAGCTTGGTTTCCTACAGGCTCCCCAGTTGTTGTTTCAGAGTTGAGGAGCTCCCAGGAGCTCAGGTCAGCTGTCTCTGTGATTTTCCCTATCTTGACCTTGACCCACTCCCCTTGTACATATAATCTCTCCTTCGTCTTTTTGATTAGACTCTCAGAGGTCTGCCTAATGCTTAGCTATGGATCCCTGCTTTCATCAATTGCTGGATGAAGGTTTTGTGATGATAATTCAAGTAGTTATCAATCTGATTACAGGGGAAGGTCAGTTCAGGCACCCTCTCCACTAAGGCTTAGAGCCTTGTGGATTCTTGGGAATTTCCTTAGTGCCAGGTAGCTCAATAGCCCCATAATGACTCCCTCAATCATGTTTCTCTTTCCTTGCTCTCTCTCTCTGTCTTTTCCCCATCTCATTTTAAGGTAGTTTTTTATTCTTCAGCTGTATTGGAATGTTCAGATCTTGTTGTAAGATATCTTTGTTCTGCCTTCTATGTTATTATATTTGAGCACTGGAATTTAGTCATCTTGTTTTAGAATGATTATGGGTCTGTGTGTTGGCATGGGAGACAATTTCCTGAATAGAACATCATTATAAAGACACTCACATCAACACTTAATAAATGAGACCCCATGAATCTGTAATGCTTCTATAAGGCAAATGACACTTTCAATAGGACAAAACATCAGCCTACAGAATGGGAGAATATCTTCACCAATCCCACCCCTGACAGAGGGCTGATATCCAAAATATATAAAGAACTCAAAAATCTAGAAATCAAGAAAACAACAATCAAATTAAAACATAGAGTACAGACCTAAATAAAAATTTTCTACAGAAGAAACTCAAATGGCTGAGAAACAAAGAAATGTTTAACAACCTTGAACAGCAGGCAAATGCAAATGAAGATGATTCTGATATTTCATCTTATACCTGGGACAATGACTGAGATAACATTTACAAGTGACAACTCATACTGGAGAAGATGTGGAGCAAAGGGAGCACTCCTTCATTACCGATGGGAGGGCAAACTTGCACAGCCACTCTGGAAATCCATATGGTGGTTTCTCAGAAAATTGGGAATCAATTTACCTCAAGGACAAGTGATATCTCTCTTGGGTATACACACAAAGGATACTCAATCATGCCACAAGGACACTTGCTCAGCTATTCTCATGGCAGCTTTATTTGTAATATCCAGAACCTAACAACAACCTAGATGTCCCTCAACT
This sequence comes from Mesocricetus auratus, assembly GCF_017639785.1. Taxonomy (NCBI): domain Eukaryota; kingdom Metazoa; phylum Chordata; class Mammalia; order Rodentia; family Cricetidae; genus Mesocricetus; species Mesocricetus auratus. Next base: position 17,879,246 of record NW_024429193.1, read on the forward strand.
GAAAAATGGATGAAGAATATGTGGCACCTTTGCATAATGGAGTACTACTCAGCTGTTAAAAACAATGATATCTGAAAATTGGAAGGCAAATTGACAGGGCTACAAAAAAAATCTTCCTGAGCAAAATAACAAAACACTGAAAGAAATACATGGTATGAACACCCTCCTAAGTGTATTTATGTTTATTTATATAGCTGTATTAGGTAATATAATATCTATATAGCTAATATAGGTATTAACTAAAAAGAAAGGATAACCAAGATATAATCCACAGGCCCAGAGAGGCTAGGTGTAACCACAAGGTCCCAAGGTGGATACACAGATCTTCCTAAGAAGGGGAAATAGAAGAGGTCTCCTGGGTGGACTGGGGGCAGGTGCGGGTGGGAACTTCAGGGATCTGGTTGGGGCATGGATGAAGGAGGATAGTACTGAAAGATATAACAGGAAAGAGGGCAATATTTAGGGTTCAGGTCGAAACATGATGCAAGGGAAACTCCCATGTATCTTTAAGGATGACCTAGCTAAGACTCCTAACAGTAGTAGATGTGTAGTCAGTACTGGCCATCTCCGATGATGAGATTGGTGACTACTCCAGTAGTCAACAGAAAGCCCTCATTTAGTAAGTCTGCATCCATAGAAACAGATACAAAGACCCACAGTCAAACATCAGGCTGAACTTGGGGAACTGTTCAGAAGAGAGGGAGGAAGGATTGCAGGAGTTAGATGGGTCAGGGACATCATAAGAAACCCCATGGAAACAGCTAATTTTGGCGCATAGAAACTCACAGACTCTAGACCAATAATGAGGGAGCCTGCATGGGATTGACCTAGGCCCTCTACATATATGTGACAGTTGTGTGACTTGGTCTACTTGTCAGACTTCTAAGAATGGGAGCAGTATCTGCCCCTAATGATTTTCCTGACTGTTGGAAACCTGTTTTTCATACTGGATTGCTTCTCCCATCCTTAGTACAAGTAGACATACTTAAGCTCACTGCTACTTGATACGCCATGTTTTGCTGGTACCTGTAAGAGGCCTGTCTCTTCCTGAACAGAAATAGAAGTGGTATAGACTGGGGAAAGGAGGAAAGGGAGGAAAGAAGGGAGGAAAAACTGAGGTAGGGTGATGTTCCAAAGATGCTGTAACGATGAACGGCACACTTACTGAAAGTAAAACTAAGTATTTATTGTAGAAATTACTCACAAGATACCAAACAAGTAACACAGATGAGCCCAGTAGTTTCCCACTGCTGAACCGGAAGCCGAAATCCAGGAAAAGAGACCAAGCCTTCCTTTGTGCAGTCTTTTATGCCTTCCCCTATAACGCCCCCTAGCCATGCCCAAAAGTGGGCCTGGCTAGTGACGTAGTTCACCGCCTACATATGTATATGTCTTTATGTCTGTCCATATACGTCTTTAGTCATCCCTAAAGTGGGTGTGGTTAGCGGTGTGGTAAACCGCTCTTTTATTACCTCATCTGTATGTGCCTCTAGTAAGGCACATGGTTAATGGCAGCATACAGGCTTCCTCCTACAATTCACCTTTTAGTCTAAAAAGAACAACTAACTTGTGTCAATGAACAAATTTTATCAAACATCTATTCTATCTAAACCTAAACTTATCTGAAAGAAACACCCAAATCTGAACACTTCCTTCCAATCCCAACTCTAAAATAATTGAAAACTAACATTAATAGGTGTAAACTATCCTATAATATCAATAGTAGGGAGAGGGAGCGTGGAATTCTCAATACTATTTCCTGCTGAGATCAGACAATGATAATTTCATGGGGACCTGTGAAAAGAAAAATGTTAGTATAACAAAATCTCAGTAGATCAGTCTCTGTATGGCAGGAGATGCTTGATTGAAGTTCCTGACTGGGGTTCTAGTGTTGATTGAAGTTCTCATCTGAAGCTCTGGCCAGATTGTAGAAGATGTGCTGTTTAAGTTTCTTGGTCCGGAGTTGTGTAGAGTGATGTAGTTTCAAGCCAGTTTCAGGATGTTGCTTGTCAGGTGGAGCCGATGATGTGTGGGGCAGTTCAGGTGAAGTCAAGGAAGTGGATCCTCATTCTCTTTCTGAAGCAGTTGAAGATTGCTGTCAGGAAATCCGTTGTTCTCTGGAAAACTCTAACATTAATGTTAACAAAGAAATATTTTAACTGTTATATGTATGCATACTGGAAGAGGTGACAATAGGGAAGATGGTAAACATGAAGGAAATTAGACTTTTCAGAAAAAGAAATCCACAGATAACAGTCCCTAATTTTATTTTCTTCTGTCTCATATCAATGGCTCATTGATATAATACAGAAATTCTGAATTGTATTTAAATAATATGCTTGAATTTAGAGTAGGAGAGCCAATCCAACTCCAAAGCCAGCTTCAGTTAGGTGAATGGGGACTGAAGTATATGAAGAAACAAAGATAAAAGGGTACTATAAAAACAAAATAGAGAGATTTAGACTTTGATACCACACAGTGAGTTACTGTTTGTTTGATGGTCCTTAGGGTAGCTATTCATTCTTCTACAGGAATCTATATGTCCAGTATTCTTTGCTGAGTTTACCTGTGAAGACAAAAAACAAAACACTTCTCTTTCCTTTTAGGAGGTCACTTTACCCATGGTAGAATATGAATTTGTAGATGAGCTGTTATCTTCTTCCTCCTGAGATGTCTTCTGTTCTTATCGAATCTTAATTAATTTTGATGGAACCCAAAGCTTTTCTTCTCCTGTGGAAACAAAATATATCCTCTTCCCCAATGTAACACATATCCTGGTTTCCAGACTGAGGTCATAACATCCTTAAAAACACTGGTTGATTCAATTCATAAGTCTTCTCTGTAGTCCAGTGTCTTTCTGTTGCAGTTCGTCCTTTTTCATCAGCTTTAAGAAAATCCAATGTTAGTAAAGCATTATGTAACCTGTGTTTGCGGGTCTTTGTTCCCCCTGGCTGTTTTTGAAGCATCTCTTTTAAGGTTCAGTTAGATCTTTCAATCACTGCTTGTTCTGTGGGATTGTAAGGTATACTAGTTGCATGTTTTATATTAATTTTGAAAAATTGTTCCAATTTACTGGAGACATATGCTGGAGCATTGTCAGTTTTTGTTTTAGGTATACCCATAACAGCCATCACCTCTAAGAGTTGTGTAATAACAGAATCAGCTGTTTCAGAGCTGAGGGCAGTAGCCCATTGGAAGCCTGAAAACGTGTCTATGGTATGGTGTACATATTTCAAACTGCCAAATTCTGGGAAGTGAAATACATCCATTTGCAAAAGTTCATTTCTGTGAATACCTTTAGGATTACAACCTGCTGGTAATGGAGTTTGATTGTAGAATGAGCAACTGGGACAATTTCTTACTATTTCTTTGGCTTGTTGCCAGGTGATAGAAAAATCCTTCTTTAAGTCTTTGCTGTTAACATGGTGTTTCTTATGAAATTCTGAAGCTTCCAACACATTACCTACGAGTAAATGATCAATTTCATCATTGCCTTGTGCCAGAGGACCTGGCAGACCTGTATGGGATCTGATGTGTGTTATATATATAGGATGAGTCCTGTTTCTGATGATTTCCTGCAATTGTAAAAACAATGAGGTTAATTCTGTATTATCAGGAACAAATTCTGCAGTCTGAATATGCAAGACAACTCTTTCTGCATACTGAGAATCCATGACTATATTAAGAGGCTCTGTAAAGTCTTTAAGTACCATGAGAATGGCATATAACTCTGCATTCTGTACGGAGTTGTAAGGGCTTTGAACTACTTTACTTATATTTCCTGATTTATACCCTGCCTTAATTGATTTGTTTGCATCTGTGTAGAAGGTAAGAACTCCAGAAATAGGTGTTTGCTTCACGATACGCAAAAGATTCCAAATTAAATTATTTTCTTTATGAATTTGATTCTCTCTGTTTTGGTATTGGCACAAAAATAGACAGGTAGACCAATGGAATTGAACTGAACACCCTGAAATTAACCCATAGATTTATGAACATCTGATCTTTGACAAAAGAGCTAAAAAGATACAATGGAAAAAAGAAAGCATCTTTAACAAATGGTGCTGGCATAACTGGTTGCTGGCATATAGAAGAATCCGGATAGATTCATGTCTATGGCCATGTACAAAACTTAAGTTCAAATGGATCAAAGACCTCAACATAAATCCAGCCACACTGAACCTCTTAGAATAGAAAGTGGGTGGTACCCTTGAATGAATTGGTTCAGGAGAAAGCTTCCTGAACATAACACCAGTAGGACAGACAGTGAGGTCAACAATTAATAAATGGGACCTCTTGAAACTGAGAAGCTTCTGTAAAACAAAGGACACAGTCAGCAAGACAAAAAAGCATAGCAGGGTGTTGGTGGCACATGCCTTTAATCCCAGCACTCGGGAGGCAGAGGCAGGCGGATCTCTGTGAGTTCGAGGCTGGGCTGGACTGACAGCCTCCAAAACAATACAGAGATACCCTGTCTCGTAAAAACAAACAAAAAAATGCAGCCCACAGAATGGGAAAAGATGTTCACTAACCTCACATCTGACAGAGGGCTGATCTTCACAATTCACAAAGAACTCAAGAAGCAAGTATCCAAAATACCAAAGCATCCCATTAAAAGTGGGCTACAGAACTAAATAGAGAACTCTCAATAGAGGAATATAAAATGGCTGAGAGGCACTTGAGAAAATTCTCAACATCCTTAGCCATCTGAGAAATGCAAATCAAAACAACTCTGAGATACCATTTTACTCCTGTCAGAATTGCTGAAATAAAAAACACCAATAACAATTTATGCTGGAGAGGTTGTGGTGAAAGGGAACACTCCTCCACTACTGGTGGGAGTGCCAACTTGTACAGCCACTTTGGAAATCAATATGGAGATTCCTTAGAAAAATGGGAATAAACCTCCCACAAGACCCAGCAACTCCACTCTTAGGCATATATCCAAAATATTCACATTCATATAACTAGGACACCTGTTCCACTATGTTCATAGCAGCATTATTTGTAACATCTAGAACTTGGAAGCAACCTAGATGCCCCTCAACTGAATAGTGGATAGAGAAAATGTGGTACCTTTACACAATGGAGTACTATTCAGCAGAAAAAAACAATGGAATCCTAAAATTTTCAGGCAAATGGCTGGCACTAGAAGAAAGCATCCTGAGTGAGGTAACCCAGTCACAAAAAGAGAAACATGGAATGTACTCTTTCATATATGGATTCTAGACCTATATCTGGGGAGTGCCAGCCTATAATACCATGACCTTCATTCAATGGCTGATGGAAGCAGAAGCAAATTCCCACAGCTAAATACTGAGCTGAACTCAAGGAATCCAGTGACAGAGAGGGAGGACTGATGAGCAAAGGGATTAAGACTGGGCTGGTTTAATGCCCAGAAACAGCTGACCTGACAAGGGTTTGCTCTAGAATCCCAGACTGATGGCTGGGATTCCAGCATGGGACTGATCAAGACCCCCTGAATATGGGTGTCAGTGAGGAGGCCTAGGCAGTCTATTGGGCCTTGGGTAGTAGATCAGTATTTATCCCTGGCATACAAATAGACTTTGGACTCCCATCCAACAATGAGAGATGTACTCTCATCCTGAACTCTTGGGGGAGGTCTAGGCACTGTCCTGGATGAAATGACAGACTGTGGACACCCCCATGGAGGGCCTCACCCTCCCTGGGGAAATGAGGGGATATTGGAGGGGTTGGTGGTAGGGCATGGGAGGAGGGGAGCGGAAGGGAGAGGGACCTGGAATTGACATGTGAAGCAACCTTGTTTCTAATTTAAAAATAAAAAACAAAGAAATTATCAATATCTAACGTGATGAACATCCCAGTTACTCAGATTAAATACATACATATTATACACATGCACTGAAAGATAACACTGGACTCATCACTGTGTGTCTAACAACATGATAATGCATTTCAAAAATATAGCCTTCTCAATGTTTGCAAAGGTATATTCGTATTTCTATTCTGTGTTTCCTAGGCTTCTGTAGAAAACATACTTAGTGTCTAGCCAGTATCCTACTTTGTTTCATCAGGCAACACTGGTACATCTATGTATTGTTTCCTAAATGCAAGCTGGAAACATGGCTTCAGACCTCAACCAATGGCCTGTTAGAGTACAGAAACAATTGTTCTCTTATCTGACTCTTTGCTAAGCTTACTTTTGACTGTAGGGGTTTTCAAGTCTCTCTTTGAGGAGTGAACTTTGGTAGCATTCAATGGTGAGCTGAAGGATAATGTAACACTGTACAGGTGTTTACATTCTTGTACCTAAATTCTTTTATCCTCAAGTAAAATTATTATACTGGATTATGGGATGCATAGCTGCTTTTACAAGAAAAATTCAAAATCATTCATATCATAATACTCTGACGATTTTGCTCCATGTGTTCAATTTTTCTATTTCCTTTTAAGACCACACATCTTGTTCTATTAAACTTTTCTTATCAAAAACATATTAACATTTATTATAATCTTTAAAAATTGTAGAGAAGATCAAGCCAGAAAATAGTCAGGCATGGAATGGGAAGAGGTTCATAAGACTTGACCCAGGACTGAGGAGCTGTGGACAGTTGATTTCTTCAAAGGATCAATTTTCTTTAAGAGTGTGTGGCTCCTGGTAGATCAATGACACTCTAGTGAATAATCTCACACTCAGAATCATATGGGCAGCACAAACTACAAAGGAGGTATCATTAAATAATTTTTTAAAAAGGACATAAATGTGTACAAGTAAAGAAGTCAAATAGAATCAAGGAGGAAAAATTGGGTGGTTATAATCAGAATGCGTTGTATGATAAACATTTTATGCTCAAATAATTCTCAGAAGTATTTATTACAATTTTCAGTGAAATATTACTTATTTTATTTAGTGGTGTTTTAAAGTTTACATTTTGTAGATGTTTCTCTTTCTGGAATTTGTGTGTTTGTGTGTGTGTTGTTTGGATTCTTCTTGTGCAATATCCTGCCCATCATCTTACACAATCTCTTTTGTGAGAAGTACTCTTCTTTGAGTATGCTTTATGTATTAATAAGAGGTAAAATAGTTTTCCTATCTTTTTTATTTTCCATTCTGGCTGCCACATTCTTGAGAGATGATCTTACCTGAAAACAGATAGAAAAGAACAGGTTGAGAAATGACTGTCTTTCTAGCTTAGCCTTTTCTGCTGCTGAGACTAAGGCTTTGTGGGGAAAATGTTCTTGTCTTTTCCAACAGCAGACTAAAGTTCTTGTTAAGTGTTTGTTGTGGGGACATGATGGAGACTCTAATCTAAACTAATTACTCTGCTATCATTTCATACTTTAGGACGCACTATTTCTTAGAGGGTTTTCTGGCTGAACCCCACAGGAGCTATTGGCATGAAATATAAGAAGTGTTGTAGAGCCTTGCCATAGAATTCATTAAATTGCAAATGTAATACTTAGGGTTTTGCTCTGAAATTTTTTGAAGTCTAGCAGTTTCCTATGGGTGACACAAATGAGAAAAAGTAAGCTTTCTTTACTGTGGGTTCGTGGAAGAGAAACCTGAAATAAAAGATACATTAATAATAGAAAATCATTCAAATTTACTTAATAATATTCATGTGAAGCAGATGCTTTTAAGAACGAATTTCTCCAAAACGGGGAAAACTACTAAGTTATGCTTTTGTTTGATAAGGAGAAGTAACAGAGAGGCATGACTGAAGAATATCAGGTATGATTTAATGCTAAAAATCAAGGGAACTTAAGAGGGCCAGTTTGTTCAGATTCTACCCTGTGTTGTTTCTTCCTTTCATATTAATATGAAGGGACAATATAAAATGAGAAAATGTTGTCTTATAATGTCAGGGAATCATTTACCTTCACTGGATTTGGGCAAGTATGGAACAGTGGAAAATAATAAAAGCATATTCATTGTCTGTTGTTTTTGTGGTCGGTATTTCAATGTTCCCTCTAGACTACCATGTGAAAATCATGGAGCCCAGTAAGTGACATTCAAGAGCAGGCTTTTTGGAAGTGATTAAGTTATAAGGGTTTCAATCACACTAGCTGATTACTCAAGTAATATGTTCATAATTTAATGGGCAATTGAGAGGTTACAAAATTTAGGAGACTGGAAAACTTGAAAGTAGAGGTTCCTACAGAATGTTTCCTTGGAGATTTTATTTTACTTCCTCTCTGTCTTTCTCTGATTCCTGGCAACCACGAGGCAAACATCTTTTTCCTCTCCCTCTGTATCTTCCCTTACTTGTTTTACTGATCTATAGCCAAACACTAGTAAACTTACTGAGAATAGGAATCTTTAAAACAATGCAAAATAAGCTTTACATTTCCTTTGGGTATTCTGTCAAAGCAATGGAAATATGGCTCTTATAGATGTTTTCTAAAACACCAAGGTCTATATTTTAGGGTAACAATTTAAGAAAGTCATCAGTCATCGATTCTGTCATTTGGAATGGAGAGCTAGCTCAAAGAGGTCAACAGATTTTTGTTGCCTAAATATATAATCTGAATGTTGAAAATATATCTTATCTGAAAAAATGAAGTATCAATAATTCTAATAGCATTAATTCACAATACTAGTATTGTTTAGAAATAGGATGTTTGGAATTTATGGAAAATTGAGATACCCAACATAAATTTTCAAGATGTAATAGATGGTCCATAATGTCTTAGGACATATGGGTAAAGGTGAATGTTAGTTTTCTGTTTTGATTAATATAAATTTGAATATGAATGAAAATTAGCTGAAAATGATAAAGAATGGTAAAGATATAAGATATAAACCATAAATCTTTATTGAGAAAAATCATTTTCATAATAAACATTTAATAGTTCTTTAAAGAATATGTGATACCAAATATATACAACATATTTGATTCTTGCATGAACTGCAACGTATACTACTTTTTGAATCCATTAACTAAAAATGTGTTGGGAACCATGAGTCTTTAGACCAAAGCAAAAGTACAGGCTTCCATTTATCAGGTCTCAGTAAGTTTCCATACCCTGAGCGGTTTCTCAGAAATCAGGTGTTTCTCTGAGGTTAAGCTATGCACCAAAGATACATCCTCACTTCACAATGCTTCCTGTCTTTAACAATGTCCTGCATTCCTCTGCCCGAATCCCCTGCCTTATTTCCCATATATATACTGGTACAAAAAATTCAATAAAGTATCTTGATCAGCCATTTTGTCTTGCTCTCACTCTCTATGTCTTTTGTCCCTCATTTGTCTTCCTACTAGGATAATCTCTGTTGACTGTGTCCTGGGGTTGGGACAAAAATTAACATAATTATCCATATTTCATTATATCTTCTTTAATTTGTAGAAAATAGAATATTAAAATAAACCCAGCAACACTTTTTATGTCAAGATATTTTAAAAATCTTCGCACTGTGGCTAAAATTAATACTTATATTATGAGAGGATTTTTAATAAGTAATAAAAATATTTACGGAGAGTCCCATCAGCAAGTCAATAGGTAAGACTCTTGTGGGCAGGCTGCTCCACCACCAATGCAACCCATTGGACTCTGTAACCTACAAGACCCACTCTTCCCCCCACACCCAAGGAACCCACTGTCATCTGCTTTACCAGTCAGCCCCTGGGGCATCATTGGCCCCTAGAGGCACAAGCTCTACCTGCACCAATTGAAAAAAGACCCTTCCCATGAACAGCCCCCTCCAGCAACATCAACTCATCCTACAGGTGAAAACACCACTAATGTGGAAATATTAAGCTACACAAAATAGGGGTGTCCTATGATATTTTATTCAGGGAGAAATCACTTACATGAGAAGCCAAGAAAGTCGAGAACCAAAGAACACACTGCCCTCTAGGCTGCAATGGGGACCCAAAGAGAAAACATCTCCTACCCCTAGCTCTTTTATCCCCTGTACTTTCTGCATACTTGTAACCACACCCAAGCAGGCATGTTAGTGCTAGGAATACATAGATCTCTCCTTATACACCACCAATGCCAGTTGGTAGAATAGGCACATGGGAGGTTCAACATATGAAAATCTGCCAGTGAGACACTATATAAACAAACTAAAAGAAAAATACCACATGATTATCTCATTTGATGCTGGAAAAGTCTTTGACAAAATCCAACACCCTTTCATGATAAAGGCCTTGGAGATACCAGAGACAAAGGCACTTACCTAAACATAATAAAAACAATATATACAGCAAGCCTACCCCCTACTAATTTAAATGGAGAGATACTCAAAGAAATCTCACTAAAATCAGGAACAAGAAAAAGCTGTTTGCTCTCTCCATATCTATTCATTATAGTACTTGAAGTTCTAGTTAGAGCAATAAGACAACCAAAAAAGATCAAGGGGATACAAATTGGAAAGGTAGATGTCAAACTTTTGCTCTTTGCAGATGATATGGTAGTATAATAAGTGACCCCAAATAGTCTACCATGAAATCCTACAGGTGATATTCACCTTCAGTAATGGGACGGGGTATAAGTTTAATTTAAAATAATGAGTAGCCCTTCTATATAAAAATGAGAAATGGACTGATAAAGTAATCAGAGAAACATCACCCTCTACAATAGTCAATGAATGTCCACAAGCAGAAGAATGCAAATAAATCCATATCTATCACCATGTACAGAATTTGAGTTCAAGGGGATCGTAGACCTCAGCATACACTAAACATGACAGAAGAGAAAGTGGGAAGTAACCATGAACATATTGGCACTGAACACTACTCTTGAATATAACACCAGTAGCACAGACACTGTATTCAGCTATTAAAAAATGGAACCTCCTGGAACTGAAAACTTCTGTAAGGAAAAGGACATAGTAAACTAGGCAAAATGACAGTTTACAGAATGGGAAATATCATCACTAACCCTACATGTGACAGAAGGGTGATCTCCAAAATATATAAAGAACTCAAGAAACTAGACATCAAAATACCAAATAATCCAATTTTAAAATGGGGTAAGACCTAAACAGAGAATTCTCAACAGAAAAATCTTGAATGACTGAAAGACATTTAAGGAAATGTTCAACATTCTTAGACATCAGAGAAATTAAATCACAAAGACGATGAGATACCATCTTACACTTGTATGAATGACTAAGAACAAAAACACTGATGACAGCTTATGTTGGAGAGAATGTGGATTAAGAGTAACAGTCTACCACTGCTGGTGGGTGTGCCAACTTGTACATATACTTTGGAAATCAGTCTGGTTGTTTCTCAGAAAATTGGGAATCAATCTACCTCAAGACCCACCATTACCACTCTTGGACATATACCCAAAATATGCTCAACCACACCATAACAGCATTTGTTCAACTATGTTCATAGCAGCATTTATTTGTAATAGCCAAAAGCTGGAAACAACCTAGGTGCCCCACAGCTGAAGAATGGATAAAGAAAATGTGGTACGTTTATATAATGGAGTACTAACTTTATGTTAAAAAGCAAAATATAAAGAAATTTCAAGGAAAATGAATGGAAGTAGGAAAAAATCTTCCAGAATGAGGTAACCTAGATCCAGAAAGACAAACACAGTATGTACTCACTCATAAGTGAGTATTAGATATAAAGTATAGAATAACAGGCTGCAATCGACAGCCACAGAGAAACTAGATAACAAGGACTATCCTAAGAGTGACACATGGATTGATTGTCCTGGGAAGGAGAAGCAGATGAGATCTCCAGTGTAAACTGGGTGTTGGGGAGATAGAGGAGAAGGAATGGGGGATGGGAACATGAGGGGTAGGGATGGTTGAGTTCGGGGAGGGATGGAGAAGGAGACCAATTAAATAGGTTCCTTGACAGAGGGGTCCATAATGGGGTTAGGGAGAACCCTGGTGCTAGAAAATTCCCAGGAATCCACAGGATAACCCCAGCTAAGTCTCCTAGTAATAGTGAAGAGGTTACCTGATCTGGCCTTCCCTTGTAATCAGATTTGTGACTACCCTAATTGAAATCATAGAACTTTTATCCAGAACTGTTGGAAGCAGATGCAGAGATCCACAGCCAAGCATGAGGCTGAACTTCTGAAGTCCAGTCAAAGACAAGGAGGAGGGATTACTTGAGCAATGTAGAGTCATGTCATGATGGAGAACCCCACAGAGGCAGTGAGCTCATGAGAGCTCAGGGACTCTAGTCAGACAACAAGGGAGCCTGCATGGGATTCATATAAGCCCTTTGCAAGCGGGTGACAATTGTGTAGCTTGATCTGTTTGTGGGGCCCCTAGCAGTGGTACCAAGATCTGTTCCTGGCATGTGATCTGGCTTTTTGGAACACATTCACTATGTTGGAATGCCTCCCCCCAGACTTGAAGCAGAGTGGAGGATCTTGATCTGGCCTCAATTTAATGAACCAGGCTTTGTTGACTCTCATAGGAGGTGTTATCCTTCCTAAGTGGATGGAGGGTGTAGAGAATAGGTTGGTGGAGCAACAGAAGAAGCAGAGGGAGAATAAAGTGAGGTTGGCATGCAAAATAAATTAAAAAATTAAAATAAAAAATTCTTTACGTAGTTCTTTCATTGGGGTATAATTTTTCTGATGTTCCTGGGACTTTGTTTAAATACATAATAAGAGTTTTTAAATGATAATTATTATGTTCTGCACACTACATGTCCATGAAATCTATAGTTGAACACGCACAAGAGAAATTATCTTACTTGGAAAGCTCAAGATAATATGCAGTTGCAATCGTTGTCATACTGAATAAAAATACCAACAAAACAGATGACTAACCTTCTCCTGATATGAGTGGTGAGAATTACTAATCACTCAGACGTAAGAGAGCTTGTGGCTGTCTGGTCTACTCACATCCGTGCCAATAAAGACATTTAGGAACATTAAAAAAAGAGTCTAAAATAAGAATTTGTTAATGGGTACTGCCAAGGAAATGCTGCTAGCATGTTGTATTACACGATGAAGTGCATAAGCACATCAGAGCTGCCACAGGCTGTGTTCCTAATCTAACTAGTACTTAGAGATATCCCCTAGCTTCTCTTGTATGAAATGTTTGGTGAAGCATGTTTCGTGTTTCATCGTTTTCCCCAATCTTTCATTTTAGCCTTTGATCCTCATTCTGTTCTATGTAATTTTGTTTCTTTTTCATTTAAATTGGCTAGTGAAGAGGAGGCCATTAGACACCCTGTGTAGCTGTCAATCAGTAGACTCAGAATGTCTGCAGATGAAAATGGTTGATTCAGCACAGGAGCCTGTTGGAGTGTTTGCATGGCAGAGATGTCAGCATATTGTTTCCAGGACTGTCTTCCACATGCAAAGAGTAACAGAGCATGTCCCTGCTTCCTTTATCCTCCTCAGGAGAGCAACCAAGTAGCATAATCAATTCTTACAGCCTCTGTATTCTGCCTGATGCTTATTATATGCATTGCTTTGGGACTCAGCAATAATTTTACTCATTAAAATATGTCCTCTACTACTTTTATATATTTTAAGGAGATAATGTCATCTTAATGGAAAGTCATAGATCACAATATTTGTCTTTTCTCAGCATTCACAAACAAGTGCAAAGTTGCCCTAATTACTGAAAGTGTTTTAGGCTCTGAATACACAAAGTATAACCTTCTTTGTTTTGGGTGCTTTGGGAATTGTGATCATGCAGATGGTTTTGACGCCGTAACTTTCTTGATCACTGACACATATTGCACCTGAGAGATATCAAGTAGAAACTTGAAATGTTTTATTCTATTAGTATTAATACCATGAAAGTATGTTTCTGTTATTTTGTAGATAAAAATAACTCCCTGTACTGCTCAGAGAATTCAAACACAAAAGGAATTCTCAACATTATGTAACTGACCTGCAGTTTCTTATCTTCCTTAAGTCACTTAATTAGCAATAATGGGATACCATTTCTGGACTTAACAGTCAAATTAGGAAAATCCAGGGAATTTCTTTATATTGCTACTCTATAGAACTCGGTATCGGTCACCCAGAGGAACTCCATAGCTTGGTCAGGGCTTCCTTTGCAGTGACATTTTCTCAATATATTTTTTCATGGCAATAATTGAAAAAAGTCAAAATGGTGTGAAGAAGTAAATGTCATATCCCCACAAAGCAATATAAATGGCATTCATAAAGGCTCAGTGACTCACAAACAGGTTAATTAAAGCCACTAGGTGGCAAGTAGAACTTAGCACAAAATTTTGCTTGACTCTGAATTTTTGTAGCTGCACAGAATGAATCCTTTATTATCTACCCAAGGATGTGCTAGGATTAATCTGTCATTGCTATCTCAGACTACTTAATATAGTTCCCATTTCCAGAAAGGAATGTTTTACAGGATAGTTTTTAAATATATTCCATGAAGTCTTATAAAAATTAAATACAACCCTTATGGCACAGATGTCACTCTCTCTGTATCAGCAATGCCTTGTGAACCTCATAGTCTAAATGAAGATGAAAAACAACATTTCACATCACAGACACAACCCTGTAATCTCACCACAGAAGCACATTTAGGAATCAAGAGTCCTAGTGGCAAAACAGAGTAGTTGATTTTTCTTTCCACTGCATATGCTTCCTCTATTTTTCCTTTTCTTCTGACCATTTCAACACTTTGCCTGATTTTAACTCACTGTGTTTTATGATTTTTACTCTTGTGTGAGCTGACTTCTGCTTGATCATTTTGTTGCATTTTTGTCTTCGAAATTATTGATCATTTTCTTCTAACCATGTACAATCCTCCAGCTTCATTTTGTCCATGCTGTCAATTCTGATATACGAAGGGTTAGCAAGGTCTGTTCTTTTTAGAACCAGGTCTTTATTCATTTGTTCTTCAGGACATTCAGTTGTTCCTTCTATATGTGCTCTTCAGGAATTTCTATGATTGGGCACAATGGTAAGAATACTAGCATTGAAGAATAAACAAGATTTGTGCTTATATTACTTTAGATGTATATTTTCATCTGTGACATTCATATTTCCATGTATTTATTTCCTGAATAAGTATAGAGGACCCCTGTGTACCATAGGACTCAGTTCTAGAGGCACAATGATAAACAGTTCAAAAAGAAGGGACTCTTGAGAACTCAGACACACACTTATTTACTTATTCATTCACAAGTACAATTTTTTATAAAATGTTATATATCAAAAACTAGTTTACATATGGCAAAGTACACTGGAGAAGAGAAAAATGACCAGTTTTCATGGGATTTGTATTCTGGTAGGGCAAATGGGTAATAAAACAAATATCTTAGTGTTATAAATGTCACTGAGGTCGTTGAGATTATTAAATCATGTGGAAGTAAGGAGGAACTAGATTATATATGTATACATACATATGTATATATACATGTTATATATGTTCTCTTTCTATATATATGTGTATCTAAGAACAATTATATATGTAGTGTGGATGTGTGTGTGTGTTTGTGTTATTAGGGATTCATGGATAAGTGGGGTGTTTCTTGAGGAGAGCTTGATGAAAGCATGAGAATAAAAAATGTAAATATATCAGTGAGAAGATTGTGTGCAACAGGAGGGAGTAAAGAACAAAGTGTTGTGGTAAGACTGTGTTCTGTGTGTTTTACATACAGGAAGGCCAGGGAGTTTAAGAGAGTAAAGGAGGAATGAAATTATAATTTAAAGATGTGGTTTATTTGAGGTCTGTCAAGTACCAGTTTGAATTTAACTTCAAATGTAGCATATACCCATAAGAGAATGTTAAATATTCTTGTAAGTATAATTTATGGATAGATTATGGGGAAAGGGTGTGAACAAAATATACAGAGATTAGAATTTGGATCAATACACTAACTAGCCCAAGGAAAAGGAGATGAAAGTGGGTTAGATGAGGCACTATCTCTCCAAGGTATAATAAAATATATTCTGGATATATTGAAAAGTTAGAAGTTACATAATTTACATCCATGATGGCTATGTAAGAACTATAGACCATAATTCAGTTTTTACACAGGCAAAGGAAATGCCACAGAACACCTGGTTTACTTAGTCTACTTGGTGAAGCAACGAAGGCTAAGAATAAGCAGGTCGGGGATGGGAAATCAAGAAGTTAAATTTGCTCATATCTCACTTGTTAGAGATGCTACACATCTCAGCATAAATATCAAACAGATTGTTTGATACAATGATCAGGAACTCAGGAAAGAATTGAGTGCTGAAGAACTCTACTTCACATTTTTCATTACTAGTCCTGCCTAAACCACTGAGAGAATGAATGTTGGTAAATGTAAGTCCACAGTGAATCTCAGGAAGCACTAGCAGGAAGAGTAAACAACAGAAATTGAGAGTCTTAAGTAAGATCAGATTATCTGTGTATTGAAGATGGAGCAATCAGTCCTCTGTGTCTACTGTAGTGGGGTTGCTGAAGAAAAGAGGTCTTCAGCATTGACCATTTGATTTTAGAAACCAGAGTATGTAACAGAATGTGTATTCTTTGGAAATTTTCTTGTCCCTTCCCTCAAGACAATGACTTACACTTTAACGCTAGTGAAGCCATATAAATAAGACCTATCCTGAGTTGTGCCATGTCCCCATTCCTTCTGCCACTGAATCCATCAGTACTCAAGATAGTGGTTGTGTTGTTGGCTTCTATCACAGAGCATCTAGAAGGAGAATGTAGAGTGGAGCTGCTGATGAGTGTACAACTAGAACATCATAGAAATCTTACATTTTTAGGCTACCAAGTTTTCATGTTATTTTAGTCTTTCATGATGAATGCTTTTTAAGTGCTTTTAAGAAGCATACTTTCAATGTTTTATGTATGATTTAGGGATGAGTTTGTGGGGCCAACTACAAGAGACAAAGTGCCTTAAGCAAACCCTTCTGTTTTTACAGAGGGGTTTTTGAGGTGATCACCAAAGAAATTTAGTAGGATAAGAAGTTTCTTGTAATTTCTCAGCCCCCATACATCTTTAGAGAAGTTAGAGCGCAAACTACCTCCTAACAGCAATTGAGTTTGTTTGAGGTAGACCCATGGGATAGCTCTACCATGCTTTTGTTATTGCAAAACCAAAAATAATTAGAGTCTGGTATAGTCTCTATTTGTGGGGACAGGTAAATTTTGGCTGGGGAATTTAGAGAGATTAACATGTTAAGTGTCTGGTGGTTGCATAAGAAAAGTGTTGTTTCTGTGGGATCCTGATTCTAGTACTTATATTAACATAAATAAAAGTGTTTCTGTTGGATCCTGATTCTAAAGTCTTGCAGTCTGGTAAAGAAGTACATGTGTTTGGGGGGATACTTAATACACTCAGAAGAAAAAAGTATTGGGGAAATGACAAACACTGCATTTTCCACTTATAGGCCTTCATGATGAGACAAGAAAACAGTAGCAGAAAGGTGAATCTGTAAGTCTAGGAAGCCTTGGTATCTAACAGAAGATAGATGTGTATCCTTCTAGATTCAAAGAAATTCAGAGAAAACTCATTCAATCAAAAGACTGTAAGGTCTTTTGAAAACATATTACTCAATGAAGAGTATGATTGTATAAAGCAGCATAGCCATGATATTGTACTGTTCAAGTAAATAAGTACCATTTCCCATTTGTTTTCTTCCTCTACCTCTGCAACCATGTCAGGGATGGAGTTTATTGTAGGAGAAACTGATCCTGAAGGCAATGAAAAGCAATCAATGGTGCCCTCACCCTCACCCTCCTCAGAATGTAAATGGGGCATGTCATGTGATTACATGAATATGCAGGTATGTCCTTGAAAATATTTATCATATTCTCTGATTCCACTATGCTGCTGAGCTGTGGCTACAATTCATTTGTGTTCTACTGGCCAGATGAAATTTGTTCTGTTGTTTTTATTGTATACTCAGAATATGTTATACTCCTTCCTAATTTTTACAGAGAGAACATATTGGCTAACACAGATCCAGGAGAGAGGAATAATGATGAAGTATAGTAAGCTTTTTGATTCATATAATAAAAAGAATATATTTCCTGAATGAGACTGGCTTTGACTTCCCAGGACTTTGGTGTGGTCCATAAATAGGCTATAAAACTAATTAAGATTCTGGAGTTAAAGTGAATGATTGCATTTATGGATGTATTTATAAATTATGGTGCAAGACAAAATAAAATGTGATGTGATTATTATCTACACTTAATTCTTCTTCAATGTGCTTACATATAAATACCAAGAGAAAGAATACAAGATGGAGGAAAGAGAAGGTGTGAGAAACATAACTGAGCAAAACAGAATCCTTTGCCTTATGCATTCTTTTCCAAATCTTCCCCAGCCCCACCAACGAGGCCTTTTATAAGAGTCACTTATCAAGTTGATGCAACGCTTTTGGAGGCGGGAGATCAATATGAGTCAAGAAGAAACTTATTTTTTTGCAGCTTTTGAGGATGCTTTGTTTTCTTCTTGTCTCTTTAGTTTGATATATCAGTATTCTTGTATTTTTTCTCAATATGGAGAATGTAAGAATTCATTATTATTGTATCCAGATATAGTCATGAATTTATCACTTTGCCTTGATCTCCAGACATTGCAGCAGGATGAAATTATGACACAGAGATCAGAGCCGAGAAGAAGTCAGAGACAGAAGAAGGAGACTAAGGGAGGAATTGCTTCTGGGCACAAATTCAAGCTGGATTCTGTCCACAATTCAAGTTGACCCTTTGGGATCACCAACTAATTACTTTGGTCTGTCCTTTAGATTTCAAATTTGGCCGTGATCACTGACTACTTAAGATTACTATTTATAATAATGGACAGTAACCACTAATAGTACCAGAGCCTTCTGAAATAGTCATCAATATAAAGCTAGATAGATAAATACAGATATAAACATGGATAATATAGATTCTGTCCATTAAGTATTTGCATGGCACCTACTCTTGTCTATTTCACTGATATATTAAATATCATAAAAATAATAGTTTTCCTTCATTATGCTTATCACCAAGTCAATAAACACTTTTCCCTAAGAAAAGATAAGTTAAAAAGCATTTTGCTAAGAGTATAGGATACAATTAATTTAACTTATTATTGTTTTTCTTGACTTATGTTAATTTAGAAAAGCAAATTAATCTTTTCTAAATAGAATACCTCAAATCCAGAGATAGTTTGAAATAGGTATAATCATATTATGCTACCTCACACCTGTAATTTCATAACTTGGGGGTGAGATAAGATTGGAGGTTTGCTATGAGTTTGAGGTCAGAATGGGATATCTAGAGAATTCTTGGTCATCATGAGATAGTGTGAGACCATATATCAGGGGACTGGGTGTGTGGTATTTTAATGTAAAGAGAAGATATATGTGACAAAAGACCAGTATTACAGAGTATGTACTAGGCAAGTGAAGGTATGAAATCATTTGAAATTTTCAATGAAGAGGAATTTGAGAAGTTCTTTGGGGACTGAGAAGAATAAATATGAAGATAATTTGCAAAAGAATATCCTAATTTAACACTTATGTCTAAGGGCATCTTTATGACCTCTGGAACATTACACTGGACATTCACCGTGTTCCTCTTTAATAGAGACTCATGATCATGGAAGAATAGTCATGTGCTCCAGTAGTCAGTCTTTCAAATTGTTATTTACCCCCTATTAAAAACTTGGAGTGAATTTCCAGTACCCAACAGATTGGTAAACTGTAATTAGTGGGACATAGGACCAAAGGTATGGATACATGTGAGTTCATGAAGGAAAACTTACCAAACCTACAGGAGCAGATTAGGTGTGACCCAATCAAGTTAGGGCTGACAAGAAATTGTATTTGTAACCATCTAAGACTATTAGGATCCACTCATCAAATCTAGGGATTAAGCTAAGACTGTGTGAGAAGAATCTACTAGCAACACTTTTGTCTGATAAAAATTCTTGTCCTACTAGAAGCAGACCTGGAGTTGCTGATTATTTTACAATAAGGATTTGCTAAGACAAAAATTAAAGTACAAATTAGCATAGAAATTATATTACCATAGTCAAGAGAGAGGGTGGGATGAGATAGAGGCTGGAGATGGAGCTGAGATTTCAAGAAAACTTGAATTATGAATCAGGGGTGAGAAGATAGCCACTCCTTTGACAAGTCTTCATGGATAAGAGGAGTGGAACAGAAAAATCCCTGCCAAATATGGCCAGCTTGTTCTCCTAAGGTTGATTCTCATGTTCAATCACACTTTAA
This sequence comes from Mesocricetus auratus, assembly GCF_017639785.1. Taxonomy (NCBI): domain Eukaryota; kingdom Metazoa; phylum Chordata; class Mammalia; order Rodentia; family Cricetidae; genus Mesocricetus; species Mesocricetus auratus. Next base: position 17,899,373 of record NW_024429193.1, read on the forward strand.
TTTCCTAGGCAGGATTTGTGTTATTTACTTATTTTCCTCTTCTTGAAATTTAAAGCCAGAGGTTGAAGTTTAAAAAGTTTGAAAGAAGGAAAATTTTCACTGTTTAATCTCAATCATTCCTAAGAAAGGGAAGACGATATAGTATATATCAAGAGATGAGCTGAGGAAGAGATGGAAGGAACCAAGGACACATTTCCTGTACTTCATTCTTCAACTCCAAGACCCCAAGTCCTAAAGCCTAGTTCATTACACTGAATTATATAATGCACTTGGAAAGAAAACATTTATTTTAATTTTTCCTAGAGAAGCTCAGCTTCCTAGTATTTAATTGCAGTCTTGAAAATAAATATGGGTGGAGGAAAACTTAATGGCATTTTTCATTTGTTCCCAGAACTCAACCAAAATAGCATATATTTCCCTTAGCACCCAAAACTGAGGTTCAGCAGGAGAAAAGGTGAAACTGAAGAGTACTTTTGCCCTCATCTTTCATCCCAAAGCAAAGAGAAGCTTTGCAAACAAAAAGCCAACTGAGACGTTGGTGGGGGACAGGCATTCTAATGTCAGTCCTGAGTGTGTCTGAGATGACCTTGTCTTCCTGGTTATGTTTCTACATAGCAAAATTTGGTGAGCTGATTTTTTTCATTTTTTTCCTTCTGCTCATACAATATGTTCAGTCCTTTCAAAATGTTGAGCAAAATTATAACAACAGATCAAGTAGAACAGGAGCACTATTGCCTGTTCTTGGATATCCAACATACAAGAGTATCCAACATACGAGAACAATGTGCCTTTAAGCTTGTCCCTAAGTTCCTAAGTTTAAATATTTAACCTAAATGCCACTGTAATTATAACTATCTTATGCTCGTGCCTATAATTCTTTCTATGGGACGTACAATTAAAACAGTAATCTAAACAAAGAAAGTAAAATGGAACCCTGAAATTACATAGTTCAATTTCTCTCATGTTAAAAGAGAATGAGGAAATTCATTAGTTAATCAAAGTTCCAAGTGCCATGAAGATCAGCCCTACCACAATTATAGGAACTAAAAGTTCATATTAAAGACCAAAACCATGTCTAGTACTTGACATTGTGTACAAATATGGGTAACACACCTATTAAATATTTCTGTACCACATTAATCATTCAATGACTGTATTCCATCTGCAACGTTTTCAAATTATTGCATGGGGAAAAATTCTTGTCTTCATCCAAGGGATAGCATTTCATTTACCTGTTAAAAGCTTCTTGGTATAATGGACCAACTAGATCCGAATATTTAGTCATCTGAGATTATGAACCCTACTTGCAAGATAAACTAAAAAGGGAGTTTGAATCTTCTTTACTCAAGTCATTGAATATGGAGAAGAAAGTATGTTTAAATGTTTAGCATTCACTGTAAATCATTAGCAATGATTTTCTGACCAATATGTTATGTAAGCTTATATATTGTATAACTACTTAAAAAGATACTGGTACAGTTTCAGACTCACTAGATGACATTCTATTTGATATTCTTAAGTTTTTTTATTATAAAATTCTTACTTATATCATCATTTATTGACTACCTACAAAGAAATCTGATTAAGTCATTGGCAGTTCATAGTTTATATTAATGAACTATAATTTGAAAAGAAAATGGGATAATTAGGTTTTTAAATTGTAATATATATTATAACATATGATTCATATAATATACATTATATAATACATAATGTATATAATATATAATAAATAATCCATGAATATTTAAATATAAGGAGGTAATATGACCAACCATATTCCAGATATCATTAACAAGAATAATGACAAATAGAAATACACTGATTATTTTGATTAATGTATTAGTCTTTTCATCACAATATAATGTCTATATTTAAAGAAAATAACAGTAAAATCATATACATAAAAATATATACAGCTAAAGGTTAAAACTATTTGCATTGAAATGATTCAGATTGGGGCCAGAAATATAGCCCAGTGATTGAGAGTTTGCAAAGTGTGTGTGACATCTTAAGTTCAGTTTCTAACATCAGAAAAAATATTTGAATTATAATATAGTTGTCATATATGTATACATATACATATGTTATATATATGCATATATATAGTGTTATGTGTGTGTGTGTATGTGTGTGTGTGTCACTGGATATCCTGTGCAATAAAAACAATGCTACAAAAGAAGTATCTCATTCACAGGATTTATACGATGTTCTGAGCAAAGATAAAATAAAATAAAATAAATCTTCTACCCTACATGTCTGCCCACAGTGTGTGACTTTGATAGCTCTCTTTTTTTTCTAGCTCATCATTGTTTATTTTTATTTCATTTTACATTCCAACCACATTTCTCCCTCCCACACCCCTTATCTCCTCCCTAGCCCACTCAAGTCCACTCCTCCTCAGGCGTAAGAGCTCCCATGACGAGTCAAAACAGTCTGGCACAATAGGTTGGTGAAGGGCCAGGCCTCTCTCCCATGCATTAAGACTGACCACCGCATACTACAATTGGGAATGGGCTCCAACAAGCTAACTCATGTGCCAGGTTTGCATCATGGTCCTACTGCCAGAGGTCCTTCTGATAATTCAAGCCTCACAAATGTCTCCCACTTTTGGAATGCCTAGTTTGGTCCCCTGGAGTCTCCATACTGTATGTGTAGAGTCTATGTGTTTCCATAAGCTTAGTTCAACTGTCTCTGTTGATTTCTGCATCATGATCTCGACCTCACATGCTCATATGTTCCTTCCTCCTTCTCTTTGCCTGAATTCCTGGAGCTCTGTCTGGTTCTTGGTTGTGAATTTCTGCAACTGGTTCCATTAATTACTGGATGAGAGCTCTATGATGATATTTGGGGTATTCATCAATCTGAGTACATGGGTAGGTCAGTTCAGGCATCCTCTCCTCTATTGCTAGGAGTCTTAGCTGGGGTCCTCCTTGTGGAGTATTGGCACCACGTTTCTCCCTAAGCCCATCATGGCTCTCTCTATTAAGATATCTTTTTTATTATTCTTCCACCGCATCCCTCCCCACCTAGACCATCTCGTTTCCTCCTCTTCTCATCCCCCCTCCTCCTCAATTCCTTGCTCCCAGTTTGCCCTGTACATATAAGATAGCTCTCTTCTTTCCATTTCCTTTCATATTTTATGCTTCTCCTCGGGATATATTTTTCTTTTCATGTTCTTTTACAACTAATTACCTCAGATAGTCAGGGCCTTATCTTTTTTCATTTTTACATATCACACGTTTTCAATATTTAATCTCACCTTCCCTAAAGTACTCATACTTGTGCGCTGAAATCGAGTCTACAGATCTGACTCACCATTTTCTACTGAGGCATGATGCCTCCTAGATATCAAACTGCTTCAAAGCACTTCACATGCAACTTGTCTGAAACAAAATCTCTAGGTTTATTGATCTTATATCCTAAAAGATATTTTCCTCTGTCCTTCGATATCTCTGGTTGAATAATCTATAAATATCCACCTTTGGCATTATGACTTCCATCAAATTATAGAAGCATCTCTCAAAAAGTTTGCATCTTTGAAGATTGTCATTGGTATACTTGAGTTTTTATGTTCTTTGCTACACAGGCATAGGTGAAGTATTTATGATGCTTTTCCAGCTGGTTGAATATTCTAACTGTTCTTCATCCCCCAGACTTTCAATTTCTAAATACCAGTGAACAAAAGTGTCCTTTGCAAAACACTAATATCATACCACTTCTTTAATGCTTATGTCATGTTATTCATTCCATTTTTAAAGACTGGTTCTTAATTTATGAGTTTATCATCAAATATCATCCTATGTAATGCTACTTTAAATTCCTGTCACCCATTTTTTTCTAACTACACTGTGATGTGGAATTAAATATTGAAGTTTCATATAAACTGGTCTCTGTATTTACACACAAAAATTTTTACAGCATAGTTAATAACTAGATAAATATAATTGTTTCTTCAATTTATTCAGAATCAGCCCAATGCCTTAGATAATATATTCAATGACATGCCACTGTCTGCACAGTCTGAGGATTTTTTATGTGCTAAGTATTAGCCAGATACTTTGTAACTATATCTAACTTTCTATAACAAAGTTCCACCTCAAAAAGTTCTTGGTTGTATAGAAAGAACTCAGATCAGTACCTTTAATGAGCAACAAACGTGGGAAGAATTTAGAAAAATATTGTTCCAATTTAAAGCACAGGTCAAGGCTGTGATGGTTATTACTTTTTATTGTAGAAAGTGTCAATTTAAGTAATTATTCTTCTTTCCTCTGAATTAAATGAGTAGCAAACTATAACTACACAGTGTATTTCAACACAGATCTGTAATTACTATAATTCTTTCACAATTGACATTGATTTTCATGTTATATCTGAAGTTCATTACAAAGAATAATTTACATAATTATTTACAACTTCTTAAAGTTTTTATTTGACACTCTCTGCAAACTTTCTATGGGTCCAGCTTATTAAATTAAATTCCAAAGCCTTTGTAAACTACACTGCCAACATGAATCAACTCTGTTGACTATCTGATTACACACAGCTTCTTCCCCACAATGACCTCTCAATAATATCACTGAATGAATACAGTGTCGATTATACTGTATTTTCTCTTCCTCATTTTTCTATTATTGAAAATTGATGTTTTTTCATACAATATATTCTTATTACAGTTTCTCTTTCTCCAGCTCTTTTTAGATAATACCCACCTCCCCTTCTATCCAAATTACACCCTTAATTCTCTTTTTCATTAGAAAACAAGTGGTTATCTAAAATAATAATAAGATAAAACATAAATACAGAAACCACAATAAGATGAAACAAACAAACATAAGAAAAAGAAGCAAAGAAACATTACATGAAACATATATAGATAGAGACATACACTCATTAACACACAGGGAAATCCCATAAAGCTATTGAATCAGAAACTATAATTTATATGGAAAGCACCGCTAAGGATGGGGGAGTAGTTCTGACAAAGCATTATGAGACAAAGAACCTCCAGAAATGCCATTGAGCTAATTTTGTCCACACTGGTGAGGCACAAGCAGGAGGATCTCTGAGTTTGAGGACAGTCAGGTCTAAATAGAGGGTTCTAGGAAAGCGCGGACTACATAAAAAGACCCTGTCTCACCACACCGCTCCCCAAAAAGGAGAGTGGTTTGTACGTCCAGAGAGGCTTCATTGGAGAAAACTAACTATCCATTTATGAGCGGTAATGAATTGGAAATAGCTTCTGGATTTGGAATCAGGACCTGTGTCCATTTCCCTGACAGCATTGGGACCCCATCTGGCCCAGACCAGGACAGTCCCTGTTATATGCTGCTAGTATCTGTGACTCATTTGTCTGTTGGGCCTGTTGTATATGGAAGGCTTTGTTCCTTTTGTGTTCCTGATTCCCCTCTGCCTCTTAAAAAATTTTGATCATCACCTCCTCCTACTTGTCCTCCTCCTAATTTTTCTCCTTCCACTTTTCCACCTCTTCCACTTTCTTCTCCCTCTCCTCTTTTTCTTCAACAGGAGCCTAAGGGGAGGACTTTAATGGATACATCCCATATACTACTAAGTGTTCCAAGGACTCTCATGCTCTGTATGCCCCCACCATGTTGTGGATCTCCAATTACTCGATTATACTGTATTTTCAACCTTCACCCAAAGGTAATGTAGAAAGTAGAACCTTTTTAAGTGTGTCTTAGATAAAACAATAGTTGCTCTTATTCTGCATCTAATTTGTTGTTATGTATGCTGGTTAGATTGTGTTGTGTCAACTTCACAAAAAATATAAGTCACCTAAAGTTAGGGAATTTCATTTGATTAGTTGCCTCATTGGACTGGTTTGTGGGCATGTCTGGGGACATTTTCTTGATTAATGATTTATGTGGGAAGGACATTCCACTTTGGGTAAGAAAGCATGTTGAGCAAGCCTTGGGGAGCAATTCAGTAAGTAGTGTGCTCTATGGCCTCTGTTGAGTTCCTCCCAAGTTTCCCTTGATGTACTGTAACCTGTAAGTGAAATAAACCCTTTTTTACCCATGTTGCTTTTCATCAGTGTTTTATCACAGCAACAAAAATGTAAACTAGGACAGCTGGTTTCTGTCATCTGTCTAGTAGGTATTTTCTTTCCAACAAAAAAGCCTTCTTAGAAAGGCCTGGAGAGATTGCTTATTGGTTACAAGCACTTTCTGCAGAGGACTTGGCGCATATGCTGTAGTTCATCGATGCCTATAACTCTAATTCCTGCAGACCTGACAACTTTCTCTGTTCTCTGCAGGCACTTATAAGCAGTATATGCATTATACATAGAAATACGCAGGCATAGACACATACACATAAAATAAGTCTAAGTAAAACTCAAAAAAACTCCAAAATATGTGCTGTGTAAAGTTTCCATGTACTATGTAATTACATTGGAGGAGGCATATGGTGAAAATTAAAATATTTTAACTTAAGTTTAGACTCTAAATTTACTGTATAATTACATGTTAGGCTTCCTACATACCAGTGTAATGAATATTGAAGGTCACAGCAAGTATTTACTTAAAAATATCTTTGTACACTTTTGGAAATTCTTTATTGTAGCTAATCAGCAGAAGGATGAATTCTGAAACTCCAAAAGGAACATTACAGAGTATTAGAATGAATTTAGCTAAATGGAGGGAAAGAAATTAACCTTGAGCTTGCTTTGATATAACAGATATATTGAAATTATAGTCCCTCCATTGAACATAATGACTTCATTCTACAAGCAGCATTAACTAGGATTTCACTGTACATATTGTTTGAAAGCATATATCGTTACCTAGCTAATCACCATCTCTTGTCTTAAGAATAAAATAGACTTCCTGTTTCCACAAGTTGAAGTAAATGAAGGACTACACAATGCCCAGTCTGTTTCTCCATATTTTTTTACAGCAGTTACAAATGCTTTGTGATCACCCACCCTGTTCTTTTATGAAAAGGGACTGTCCTCCGGGGAGGAAGTGTGGAAGATAGCAATTAAAAATAAGTGTTTCTTACTTTACTGTTTGTTAATTAACTGAACACCTTCATCAGCAAATCTTTAAGCTTTCTTTCCTTAAGTTTTAAAGACTAAGCAATGTGAGAATGAGGCGTGTGCAGTATGTGTGGTATGGAACAATTGGATTATTTTCATTTTATATGCAATTACATGGTGTGGAAATCAATGGGGAGTGAGAGCATGGGTAATTAAAAATGCTCTGTTTTCATTTTATATGAAATGCTTATATTCTATTCAGAAAGAAATCCCCCCAAAACAATAAGTTCTCTCCCTCTCTCTCTCCCTCTCTCTCTCTGAATCATATGATAAATTCACCTACCTTTAACCAAATTCTTCTGTGCTCTTTCCTCTATTAAACCACTTAGCAGTTTACATTGATGCCACTTGGGTCACTAGCCTTCTCTGCTATCACACAGCCCACTGGCTGCACTCTAGGAGCAAGAGTTTGTTGTATGTGAGCTCTTTAATATGCTGTGCACTTCCTAGCCTCACCCTTTCAAACACAGTTTTTCCTATGACCAGAAACTTTTCTCCCTCTCTCAATTAATCTAACTGTTTCACATTTCAAATTTCAGAGAAGAGTCTGAGAGCTTTTCTGGGCTATCTGGAACACTTTAACTAGTGAAGGAGCTGCCTTTTAGAAAATAGTTAAGAACTCATAAAAGTACTTTTTTTATTTGTTGGTGATTCTACATCACATATGAGAGATGCATTCCAGGACTCTCCCAATGCTCCACATACCAGAATGTATTTTACTGCATATATATTCTAATGATGAAATTTAATTTGTTAATTATGCAAAGAGTCTAACAGCTATAAAGATTAAAATAATTGAAATGATACATTGCACTAAAGTTACTTGAGATTTGTGAATTATTTATAGAAATTTTATCTTAGCAACCATACTGTAGCTGACTATGGAAAACAAAAGCAATGATAGAGAATGTCTCATATGAATGGGCCGAGTGCAATACACCCATTCATTGTTCAACAGGAGGGATGCTCAAACAATTCAGAACATAGGGTTAATGTTTTCCTTTCAATTATTTTTCCCTTTAAATGAAAGTAGTACATTAAGAAACATTGTCGGCTGGGAAATCTTGCCTATGGAGAATACTGCCAAATAAGAGATACTGCTTAATTGGAAGCACTGACCTTTGGCATATGATTCCTATTAAGAGACTAGATCAAGGTCTGTCTTAGAAATACAGTTACCCTCTAAAGTCTATTTTATTACAAATTTAAAAAAATAATTGTATTAACTAACATTAGTGAACTGGGGACGGGGGTCTTTATTCCCGCTGCTTCCTTGCATCTATAAAGACTCCAAACATTGGGACATCTCTAAGCTCTCTCTTCTTTCTCTCACTTAACTCTACAGGAAGATCATTTTATTAGTGAATATGGAAAACCCAAAATCTTATTCAGGCACTGAAATTTCCACAATTCTTCACCCACTTAAGAGGAACTTTCTGGCATTTCTCAGGTCACAGTGCTTCTTCTTGCCTAATAGGGAGGACAACCTTATGGGCATTAGATCCCTCCACTAAATATACCATCTACCAAGAACAAATGTGATGTTTGGAAGAGAGCTACGTGGATAAAGTACTTGCCCTGAAAGTATAAGGATCAGAGTTCATTATCAGAACTCATCTAAATGGGTTGTTTTGTAGGTGTGTGAACTCTTTTAGTTTTATGAGGTCTTGTCAATAATTACTATAAGTATGTAAGTAATGAAGTCCTATCTGGAAATTCCTTTTGTACATCTTTATCTTCTACAGTACTGTGTATGCTTTTTTCTAGCAGTTCCAGTATTTGAGATTTCACCTTGAGGCCTCTGATGCATTTGGAGTTCTTTTTTTTTTTTTTTTTTGGCAGGGTAATAGATAGACATGGGTCTGAATCCATTCTTATTCACATGACCATTGAGTTTTCCTAGAATCATTTGTTGAAGATGCTATCTTCTTCCAGTGTGCTTTGGCATATTTATCAAGTATCAGGTGGCTATTATTACATAAACTTGTGTACGTTTGGGTATTCTAATCTGTTCAATTAATCTATTAGTAAATTAATTATAAATAAATTATTAATATTTTTCAGCAACATTAGTAAAGTCTATTTCCATGCCATCACCATGCCATTTTCACTTCTATGGTGATATATCTTAAAACTGTCTGTGTTTCGGGCTCAGAATAATTTTAGTTATCCAGGGTCTTCTATGATTTCATATATACCTTAAGATTAGTTTTTTTATTCCTCTAAAATATATCATTCAGATTTTGAAGGAACTTTCATCAAGTCTCTAAAATATTTTTCATAGGATGATCATTTTTCTTTCTTTTTTTTTCTTTTTGGTTTTGGAGGCTGTCGGTCCAGTCTGGCCTCGAACTCACAGAGATCCGCCTGCCTCTGCCTCCCGAGTGCTGGGATTAAAGGCGTGTGCCACCAACGCCCGGTTTAGGATGATCATTTTACTGAACTAATTTTACTGATCCATGAATATAAGAGGTCAGTTCATCTTCTGGCATCTTCTTAATCTTTACAGAGGTGTTTACTGTAGAGGTCTTTCACCTTCTTAGTTAGTCTTGTTCAGTAGAATAATAGCATAGGAGACCCAAAAGTAAGTGTATATAATTTAGCCATCTGGTATTTGACAAATATTTCAAAATATACTCTGGGGACATTTTCTTGAAGGAGAAAAAACCTTTAACTCCCAGAAGGCCTCACAGTTCCAAGAGAAATAAATAGAAGGTGAATAGTTACCTAAGCAAGATATTTCTCTTGAATTGAATATGTACTGTTCAAAGACAGGCTAGGGATGGTAAACTCATGAGCACTTTGGAGAAAGTGTCAAAGGGAAAAAGTGTTCTCAAGTAGATTTTCTTTTGCTGCTAATATGTGTGTGTGTGCATGTGTGTGTGTGTGTGTGTTGCTTGCTTGCTTTAAAAAATAATGATTAACACATTTATTAACCTCATTACCAAGAGTGAAGTTATTCTTGGAAAAAGAGGAGAAAATGTATTAAGACAGCTCATATGACATCTTTCTAGAATGTTTTCCAACTTGTCTTTTCCTGACTGATTTCAGATTTTGTACTCTGAAAATTTGAAGCAACTAGGGTTATATATTGTAGAGGGAAGCCTTTTCCTTGCCAGCTACTTTGGTTTTTCCCCACCAGTAGTGTGGGCTCTGCCATGTTGTAGTTCCCAAATAACACACAAGACTCTGTATTAATTATGAAGCTGTTGGCCTTGCTTGTTTCTTACTGGCTAGCTCTGACTTAAGTATTTACTCCATAATTGTTAATCTTAAGTATTTCTCTTACTGGAGAAAGGTCCGGACTTCTTACCCCCATGGTCGCTACATGGTGACTCCCTGTGTTTCTCCTACCCAGAGTCCTCCTGAACTCCTAGTACCACCTGTCTTGCTTCCCTATTGGCCAACAGTGCTTTGTTGACATACACACAGGACTTCCCCATCAATATATCCTGTTAGATCATGGGCATGTCCATTTAGTATACTGATACTCTTAAGAAGCCAGATCTAGCAGCACAAAGAAGTCAAAACTTGTGATTCTGTAGCTTCCTGTATGGAAGGACAAGTTGAGAAGCTTTTTTTATGCATTTTTTCCACAGATACTGTCGTATCCGCCACGCAGCCTGTGTCCGAGAACCTGCGGAGGGTGTCAGGGATTGACAACACAGAGACTTGTTCAACGATGTAAAGAAAACCTTAAGCAGGCCCCAAAAAGGCTCAAGTAAACTTCCTAAGAAAGGCTCCCTCCAGAAAAGCTTCTGCTCCCTCCTCTACCCTGGCTGGTTCTGCTCTGACACCAGAGGTTGATGTGGGTGGGTCTGAAGGTGCGGTAAGTCTTTGGACAAGGTCGAGGTCAGGGTGGTTTCTGTGGGCAGGCCTTTTCCAGGAACTTTTTCCCCCGGGCATTGTATTGTTTTTAGTAAACATGTTTTTAGTAAACATTGTCTTACAGCTGCCTACTCCCAGGCTGAAGGGGAAGTGGGTCTCTGCTCAAGGTCTGGTGTCCCCACAGATACTATTGATAGATCTACCTAGTACCAAACTCTCTGTGCTCCTTATTACATAAGTAATTGCAGACTAAATCACATTTCCGGACACTTACAGCAGTCCTCTAATTTGTTCATGGTGTTCTCCTGAAAGTCATCCTCCAGGTTTCTTCCTATCATCTTGCCCAAGACTGTGCACTGTTTTGCTACCTTTACACAAGCCCTCTTAATGAGGGTTGTCTCTAAACTGTAAGGGAAAGTATCTCCTGTAAGGAATTAAAAGCACAAGAATGACCCATTCTCATGGAAGTTTGGACAGCCCTGTGGTGTTAATTTTGATCTATTGTACTGTTCCTTTTGAATGCTCTCATACTTTATCACAAAGATGATTATGCACCAGATACTTTGTAAGACCCACCTGTGACTCCTTCTTCTGTACATAACTTGCATTTCATTTCATCTTTTGGGTCATTTTTTTCTTTATTCTCTACATATTGGTAATTAGTTCTTAGAATGGAATATATTTCAAGTTCTTTCCTGACTGTTACCTTTTATTTAGTTTATCATTTCCCTTAATTACGAAAATACTTAATTCAGTCAAAATTTTTCTTCTTTGCTGTTTCTAGGCTTTATAGCAATCTTATTTCTGCCTACATTTTCTTATAGAACTAATTCTTCTAATTGGTATTTGAACAATGCAACCTGATAATATCAGCCCCTGGAAGACTGTATGAGACACGATGAATAATTATGAATTTGAGACAAGCCTAGTTAGTATCTTTGTTAGGGTTTCTATTGCTGAAATCAAGCACCATTACCAACAGCAACTTGGAGAGGAAAGGCTTTGTTTCATTCTCAGTTCCTTATAACATATAATCATCTAAAGGAGTAGGGCAGGAACTCACCCAGGTTAGGAATCTTAAAGCAGGAGCTGATGCAGAGGGATGCTGCTTACTTACTTGCTCCTGGTTTTTTTGTTTGTTTGTTTTGTTTCTTTGTTTGTTTTTTTGTGTGCATGTATTTCAACTTAAAGATGTCTCTAACAGGTTTGGGTAGACTCAGGATTAATTGTGTATTTTTCTTAACATTGAACTAAATTTGAAATCTGAGTACGGGAAATACACAGGCATGTTTTTAAAAATATGTGGAGAAAAGATTATTAATGATTCTTCTGCAAATGTTTTAAAATATGTTTTCCTTTTTAAAATTTAAATTAAAAACAAGCTTGTTTTACATGTCAATCCCAGTTCCCTCTCTTTCTCCCCCTCCCCTGTTCCCCCCTAACCTCTTATCCTATCCCCTTTCTGCTCCCCAGGGAGTATGAGGCTTTCTATGTGGGATCTTCAAAGTCTGTCATATCATTTGGAGCAGGGACTAGGTCCTCACCCATGTCTAGGCTGAGATAGTATCCCTCTATGTGGAATGGGCTCCCAAAGTCCTTTCATATACTAGGGATAAATACGGATCCATTGCCAAAGGCCCCATAGATTGCCCAAGCCTCCTAAATGACACCCATATTCAGGTCTGCGTAGATCCTATGCTGGGTTCTCCGCTATTAGTATGAGGTTCATGAGCCCTCCTTGTTCAGGTTTCTGTGGGTTTCTCCAGCCTAATCGTGACCCCTGTGCTCATTACTCCTCCCTCTCTGCAACTGGATTCCAGGAGTCCAGCTCAGTGTTTACCTGCTTATGCTTCCATTAATTATTGGATGAAGGCTCTAGGATGGTATATAAGGAAAGAATAGAAGAAAGCAAGAAAAGAGATAACATAATAGAGGGAGCCATTATAGGTTTAAAGATAAATCTGGCACTAGGGAAATGTCCAGAGATCTACAAGGATGACCCCAACTAAGCAATAGTGGAGAGGGTATGTTAAAATATTTTTAAATGGTAACTAATTATTTTGTTTCATTATAGAGCAAAAGGCTAAAGACTTAATGTGTACATATATATGTATACACAGTGTTTAAATGTACTGATTTTTTATATAAAAATAAGTGTGTGCATTAGGAAGGAAATATAGATGCTGTGTCATAGCACTGGGGCAAATGACCAACTATTAAAGCAAAAGAGAATTTCTTTTATTCATTTTATAGTTTAGTATAATTTTCTCAACCTGTTTCTCTAGAAACCTTCTGAAGTGTTGCTATTTTTTAAATAAAATGATTATCTAAACAAAACATAACCAAAAAGCTAAAACAACCAACAAACCAGCAAGGCCTAAAATATTTTCTTATCTGCAATCTGATGTACTCATGCATCCTTTTGTTACTTGTGCTTAGACAGTTGTTGCTAAGACTTTTAGCTTTACTAATTTTCCTAAATTATTTCTTAAATCAAGTATAAAAGAAATTTATTTCTATACTTTTAATGATTTTTTACATATAAATTTATAATGTTCTCTGTGCTCAGTCCTAATTAACATTTGGATTCATTTAAGGAATTATCATTTTTCAAGTTTTCTAGGTATACATTTAAAAGGATAATATTTCTAAATATTAATTTTCTTTTTCTATTTCCAAATAAAAAATTCACAGAACTCACCACCCACACTGAGAAGTGAGTCACTACTAAGAAAACAAAACAAAAGGCATGAACAATGAGACAATATCAACAGGAGGTCCAGTTTTCTAGAGCAGAGGACAGACCTCAGTGGGGTGCCCAGGCAAGACTCAGGAGGGGAAGGAGATAGGCACAGGTGGGAGGGAGAAAAAGGAGTGCTGCAATTGCCTGGACCTCCTTATTTGTCTTCTAGTTCTGAAGTCAACCCTACAGGCAAAGACAGTGACTCTTCTAAATGATGAACTTGGAAAATAAAATCTGAGTCCAAATCCTAGTTTCTTTCACTCCTGAAAGCATAGTGTATGTGGCAGACATCTCAGCTCTCCTCTCTCAATGGCCCTAGTATTTTGGGATGAGCACAGCCCCTGGCACAGTAGGTGGGTCTACCTAACAGTGGCCAAGGAGACTGCCTTTGTTTTCATACTGAGCTATTTGACAATGAGCCTTTACAGAAAGGTTCAGATTGGTACATTTTTCTCCATTAGTGAATCATTTATCATCTATGCCAAGTTATGGGGAACCCAGTCAAGAGTGAAGTGCGGTTTAATTAGACCTCTCACAGACCTGCGTAAGAATTTAAGGTCCCTGAAGGCACAAAGCCTGTCCTTTTCTTTCTTTAGTGCATGATATTTGAATGAAAATGTTAGGGTCAAGCTACAGTATTTCAAAATATGGTTACAGAACTCATAAGGTTTAACTATATGGAAGTGTGAGTAACATTGCCCTAAAAAGTGAGCTTTTACGAATTATCTGTTAAGTTAAACAGTGAATGTTTGATGCTGAACAATCAACAAAAGTTACTGATTTAATATACACATAAACGTTTTTTTTGTTGTTGTTGTTGGTCAGCAAGTTGAAGAGGAGAGAAAGTGGGATGGTCCTGGAAACAGTTGGAAAAGAGGTGAATAGGTGAAAACACACAGTATAAAATCCTCAAATAACTTACAAAAATAAAAAAATAATTAAAAGAAATACATGTTTGCATTGCATTTTATCAAAAAGGAGGTAAAAGGAACAAATATGACAATAAGTGAATGGAACCTATTGAAAAATGACAATGGATAACTATTTAAAAACTCTGACCAGGAGGAGAATGGGCATGAAGCTCATTCGTCAGTTAGTTGGAGTAAGGAGCAGTCAAGACCCTGGGCTGGAAAATGCAGGGTAGAGGGCTGGGTATGCCAGTCATATCCTGTAATGAAGGAGACTAGTACAGTAAAGACTTTAAATGTTTTGGGTGAAATCATTGCCAACTAATTTTAAAATATTGATATTTTACTAACACATGGAGAGCGTGGCATCCAACATAAGATCTAAAATAATGTAAGTGCAGAGTCACAGGGAAATGTAGGACTTACAACATGACATAGCCAGATAGTAGAAATAGTTTTCAGGGCCTGAAATGATTCTTTGAGTAGGTTTTGTCATTTTGGAAACACTTATTAAATGATAAGAGAAATGATTTCAAGAGGTTATTAAAATTCAAAATGTAGCTTTAATTAAACAGAAGTTAAAAATGAAGGGAAATAAAACTTAACAGCTAATAACTTCTGCTGCTTTATGATTTTTCTTTATATTTTCCTATGTTGATAGTATAGAATTTTTCAAAAGTCATTATATTAAAAGATACAGTGAATAAACAAGCTAATAATATGTTTCCAACAATAAATTTGAAAAGTTATTCTTTTAAATAAGGTAAAGGAGAGAACCTCTTCCTTTTAGAAGGTTTTGAGTTTAAATAGGCATCAAGTTTAAAACACATCTTTCTAGTAGATAGGAGAAGCTACTGTTGAAAATAGAACTGGCATCTTCCTACTGGTAGAAATTCAAGCAATAAGGCATTTAAGTCCTCATGGGTAATTGTTTAAGTTGGCAAGATCAGAACACATATCATTAAGCTTTAGATCCACATTTAAGTTTGGACCCTGGTTTACATATTAGGAAATGAAGGCTGCTTTTAAGTGACTTAAGACTCGAAATATTTCGTTTTGATTTTGAGTCAGGGTAAGAATATACCCATGGAGAAACAGTTATGTTATGTGGTGGTGAGTTCCAGAGACTGATAATACTATAGTTGTCATTAAATTTAGCCAAGTCCTTGATGTGAGAAATCTCAGTTCATTGTTGGTGACACAGATTGTAGAAACATATGGAAGCAATTAGAGGAAAGTAAATGGAGACAGTGAACACAGGCTACGTATTTGTGGAGCCTGCCTAGATAAAAGCAATAATATAGGATGGAATCTAAAAAAGGCACTGAGGTTTCTGGTATCTACTTACAGATGAGGAAATTTGAGCATGAAAGCAATCCAAAGAAGACAAAATCGATGACTCTCTGGTAGGGATGTGGGAGTGCAAAGCATCATTATGATAAATTAGAAGGTTATGTTACAAAGGCCAGGGTTAGATTTCTAGATAAGATTCTTCCTCTGCTGGGATGAGCAGGAAGTTCCTATTAAAGTAAAATTTTATCAGGGAACAGGCAGCTGCGGCTGGGAAGCAGTGGTTTATACATGCAGGAAGGAAACACAGGATAGGAAGATAAGGGTGTCTCTCATAGGAGGACTGAAGGACACAAGGACTTGCCCAGTGTTTACTGATTTGCTATCCTTTATGGGTTTCTATTTCTAACTCTTGGAAATAATGCAATCCATTATTATAGACAGTAATATTTTAGCAGGGAGTAACGTAGGGAGAAGGTTATATAGGGTTACAAATAGTATATTGGCTACTAGAGGAGACACCATGTGCTATACAGGTGGATGGTAGTTTAGCAATACCTAATGATCTGGATTACTCAATAGTCTCCTTCTGATCAGTGCTTGCCATATCTGACCTGAAAAATCCTCCCATTAATTCTCTTATTTACTAATGGGGGTTGTATCTTCTGGGCCTCCAATTTAAAATAGTCTTTGAGGTTCCTCTGTGGTGTCATTTTAGGTTCACAGTGCTGGATACAATTCAAATACCTAAGAGTCTAGATACATCACAGATTCATGGGACTAGAAAGATGTTCACAGGAAAAGGGCTCCAAAAAGTATCCATCTACTGACTGCATTGTCTTAGGTTGCTCAGAGTAACTACATTCACATTCATAACGGAGAGCATAATTACAAGATTCATATTTTCTTATTTCCCAGAGTACTTTTTGACTAATTAAAGGAGACAATGAAACTTTACAAAATTAGTTTTCTAGTTTGCATGTTGCTATTCTACAATGTTTTATTTTTAATTTGTTCATTATTGATTCTAATAATGACAAACTTGTCATAGTAACCAGTGTTTGGAGTGCAATACTTTCATTTTATTGCCTCTGTAACAGCCGCTTATGTGTCCCTTCCTCTGTCAGTCATTGTTGGTCTGTCTTTTTTCTCTAGGCCATGTCAAAGAAGCTGGGAGAGATCATAGCATAAAATCATACGATCTGTAATAAGAAAATGTTTTGTGGGTCTTCAATGTAATTCTATTGGTTAACAAGAATAGGGGACATAGAAAGCATTTCAGGAAGATATGATGAGAAAAGATATTTTGTTTTTCTCAACCATGTTTATAATTTCTTCCTCTCATCTAATCTCAGACCTTAATTTCCTC
Organism: Mesocricetus auratus; assembly: GCF_017639785.1. NCBI lineage: Eukaryota > Metazoa > Chordata > Mammalia > Rodentia > Cricetidae > Mesocricetus > Mesocricetus auratus. The sequence goes on from NW_024429193.1 coordinate 17,916,571, forward strand.
ACATGGAAATCAGGAACAAGTCACATTGACTTTCTGAACATAGAGAATCAAATAAGCAAATATGATTATGTTTCTCCAGCAAATAGATATGATTTTCATGCCTGAACAACATTTACAACTGTGCCTTAATTCTCAAATTAATGTACATAATAACCTTGTCATAAGAGTTTTTATTGCTGTGAAGACAGACCATAACCATGGCAACTCTTACAAAGTAAAATATTTAATTGGGCTTGCTTACTTGCAGTGGTTCAGTCCATTATCAGCACGGCAGGGAACGTGGTAGTGTGCAGGCTGACTTGGTGTTGGAGCTGAGAGTGCTACATCTTGCAGGCAACCAGAAGTTGACTGACTGTCACATGGAGTGAATCTTGAGAAAAAGATTTCAAAGCCCGCACCCACCATGATATACTTCCTCCAACATGATTGCACCCACTCCAACAACGTCACACCTCTTAATAGTGCTACTCTCTTTGCGGGTCATTTTTCTTTCAAATCACCACAAACCTAAAAGTTTACATTCACTGTTTAAAAACAGTACTATAAATATTTGCATGTCGGTACACATTCATGAATATTCCCTGTCAGTCAGTAAAGAGGAAGTCTACTAGTATCGCTTTTGGAATATGATGAGGTATACCTCACTACAGCTTAGACATAGTGTAGGACAAAGGAGGCCAAAGGTGGAGTCAGGAATAGCATGTAAAGTGGCATGCACAGTTAACTTTCTTCCTTGGGAAGCCTCTCTTGAGATCTGATTGAAGTGGTCAAGTGTGTTGCTTAAAGTTCCTTCTAGGGGGCAGCAGTGCTCTGGAATTTTGCCAATCATTCTTCTTGTTTAAACTTTCCTCAGTGTCTCTTAGGTCATCTTCAAAGAAGAAAATTGCAAGTATATAAATTTATTAATAATGCTATTAGGGACACAGTGACATCAGAAATAATAATACCCTACCTAAAACTATTATAAGTGGGAGGATGGTAGAAAACATTTAAAAAGATAAAATAGTAATACAGATCAAATGAGACAAACATATCATAAAAGATTGATTACACATGTAAAGAAGTCCTCATTCATACATGGAGTTCATGTTTTACTTTCCAATTTAATACACAGTTACTAAATTCAACATTCTAAGCATAAGTATGTTACGTTGCAAAATAAAAAGTTGAGATGTGGTATTTTAAATATGTAAGAGACAAATTTTTGGAGGAGAAAAAATAGACTCAGCTCTAACATGAAGTTTTTCATGAGTACCTTGATTTTCAAGAACATTCACTTTATTGGTGAATTTTCATTTGAAAGAAGATTGTGGATTTGCAAAATAACTCCCCAAACAAATCAAAATCAGTTGAAAATTCTTGATTCCTATATGGATTCACTACTAATGGAGATGCTAGGCACAGAAATTGTGATATCAGAGTATAAACATGAAATTGTATTTCTTATCATATTTTGACACATTTAGTTACAGGTCCCAAATTCTATGATTATGAGATTCAGTAGAATGAAGTCATATTACTCTGGTCTAAAGTCAACCACACTGTTATTTTCTTTTCTTGACTGTCATCATGTGGTAGAATGAGGAGTTTTTCTCCTTTACCTTCTCTTAATGATGATTTCTCCTGATTTTTGAATTAATTCCATTGTAGAAATACATTAGAGATAGTTAGAACATGAAAATCCTGTTCAGAACTCTCAGTGATCTAAAATAGTCTCACTTTTGTAACCTTGAAAAAAGGCCTTGCTTAATTATCATTATTTTGTAAAATATATGATTCTGGTATTCTCCTTTTTCTTCAAGGGGGATAAAATAATAGTCCAAGTGGGAGAAATTATCTTTGAATTATATATAACTTCTAATTTGTGCACTGAATTCTTACTCATCACTCTTGATTGCCAAACCTCAGAGCTATGAAAAAATATATTCCTACTAATCATAAGGATGAGAATCTGATATTATTTACCAAGAACATATTCACTCTTTAACAGCTTTTTCCAATTAACATTTTTGAAAAAGTACAATTATTACTAGAGAAATGTAAACACTCATGCTGTTCTTTTCTCATACATTCTTGTCTGTTACTGTAAAATATTTCATTTGCCGTTGATGCAAGCAGAGTAACAATTTTAAGATAAATTCAGAAAAGCCTTTGCAAGATCATCCACTGATTATGAAGTGAAAGCTGTCACAAAGGCTAAAATGACTGCTACCATAATCACTGTCTTCTCTTTTCTTGGTTAGTTTGTTAATTAACCAAAATATCTGCCAATGGCCTTAGAAAAATATTCATCTGCTTTCCGTTAGTTTTAAATAGATTAAAAGTGAGATTTGTCATTAATTAAGTACATAGAATTTATGGGGATTTTAATTGCAAAAACACTTCAAAAGGGAACATGCAAAAGGCTTCTTAGTTCTATTTCATGATAAAGATGGTATTAAACACTGACAAGACAAAAAGAACGCCATTAAGAACATGCCACCACTGGCCCTGTAGTGCAGGAATAATTTGCATGGATTCTAGCTGGGAACATGGAAAGAGTGGGCTGAAAGATCAACAGCTACCTCAGGCAGTTTTTAACTGTTACACGGTTGTCTAGAAATTTTCATTTGTCTTTGGACATATTGCATGAGTTTGAGAACACAGTAATAAAAGTCTGAAAACTTGTCATCAAGATTAACCAACTCAATTAATATCTTTGCCCACATTGTATTCCGCACACATGATTCCAGCTGTCTATCTTGAAGCTGAGTTTGGGATAGAAAGCACAGCCCAGGTCTAAGTGTTCTCTGGATGTTTCACTTTTTATTACTAATTATCCTGATCAGATCTTGGTGCAAAAAGGGGGACATCTTGCATGTATTCCTCTGGCATGATTCTGTTTCAGCCTTGTCATGCTGGGCTTTTCAGGGAACCTCTATCTTTGCAGCCCGGGCTACATGTGACAAGATTAAATTGGCACACTTCCACTATATAGCTTTTGTATTCCTGGCAGCACAAGCCTGGTGGATCCCTCTGAGAGAAGTCTCAGCTGTCACTCAGTGACCCATTAACACTACTCTTCCATCCTGCAGTGTCAGTTTTTCATTCTTATGGTTATAATGCTCCCAGGGGACAGAAGATACCTTCAGGAACGAGAGAAAACAGCAGATACAGGCTAACTATCAAAGACAGAGCACACAACAGAGCCAGAACACAAATTCCAACAGATGAGTTCTAAACACAGTGGAAAAGGTTTGTTATAATGGTAGGTTTTAGAAGGTGCTAAGAGGGTCCAGCTTTAAACAGTCTGGTAACTTTTTTGCAAGCTGTTTTCTTTGCCCTGTTAGAATACCAGAAACATCCAAAATAAGCCTTGCAGTGGAGAAGATAGATGCTTTTACTCTGTAATAAGAGTAATATAGGGGAAGAAAATGGAGTAATAGACAATGGGTACAGACAAAACATAGATCAAGGGGGATTACTTAATTTAAGCATAACAGGATCTCTGGGTAGGTATTCTTATAATCCTGGGCTAACTAAGGCTTCTATCTCAAGACTGAACTAATAATATCAGTGACTTAAACACCATTGCTCTCTAGCAGCTCCATGGTACATTATTCTTCTTCCTTTTTTTTTTAAAAAAAGCATTTGTTTATATTATCTCATGACCACAGTCTCCCCTCCCTCCTTTCCTCCCAGACCCTCCCCTAAACTCCTCTCTGCATCCCCCATCCACTCCTCTTCCATTTCTATTCATAAAAAGACAGGCCTCCCATGGACATCAACAAAACATGGCATATCACGTTGCAGAAACACTAAATACCTCCGCTTGTACTAAGGCTGGGCAAGGAAACCCAGGATAGGAATAGGTTTCCAAAAGCCAGCAAACTAGTAAGAGACAGACCCTGCCCCCACTGTTAGGAGTTCCACAAGAATACCAAGCCACACACTGTCACATATATGCTAAGGGCCTAGGTCCGTCCCATGCAGGCTTCCTGGTTGTAGGTTCAGTCTCTGTGAGCCCCTATAAGGGCAGGTTAATTGTTTCTGTGGGTTTCCTTATGATGTTCCTTGACCCCTCTGGCTTCTACAATCCTCCTTCCCTCTATTCAGCAAGATTCCCTGAGCTCAGCCTAATGTTCGTCTCTGGGTCTCTGCATCTGTTTCTACCAGTTGCTAGGTGAAGCCTCTCTGAGAACTATTGGGCTAATCAACAACCTATGAGTATAGCAGAATACCATTGGGCATCATCACATTCACATTTTGTTATTTCTACAGTCATTTGGTTCTCTCGTAGGCCTCTGGGCCATCCAGCCTCTGGGTCCTGGCCCTGCAGGCAGTGTCAGGGGTGGGCTCACTCTTGTGAGGCTAGATTATGGGCAAGTCCTTAGAAGCTACATTCTATGGTTATTATATGAAGAATTACGGAGTGTTGGCTCTTGAGCTGATGAGATGGCTTATTCGATAAAAGCCTAGTGACCAGACTTAAATCTTCAACCCCAAATCAAGGTGGAAGGAGAGAACTGGCGATACAACTTTGTAAGCCAGGGCACAGTGAAACCTTCCAACTATATCTGGGGCTGGGGGAAGAAAAAGAAAACAATGGAAAATAGAGTTTATGTATGTGTAGGATGGGAGTTTTTGATCTGACACAGGCTAGGCAGTTTGACTAAGAACTAGGTGACTTTGCCAAAGATAGTAGACCACTGCAGAAAGATAAGGATAGTCCTAGTAAATAGAAACCCTGCTTTAGAAAATCTGCTTTTCTGTAAACAGGAAATAACATTTAAGCTTTTGTTTAGCCAGCCAAATTCCTTCTGTTTAGAACTCTGTTCCCCGCCCTGCCATTTTGAGGGGTAATGTTTTGGATATAACAAAGTTGTTCTCTCACCTTCTTTGGAAAACTGTTGGAAACATCTGTTAAGTACAGGAAAAACCATGCACACCTTAGTGACTACAAAAAAGGTAGCCAGAAGATATTTTAAAATTTAAAATTAGGTAGAATTAGGACTCAACACGGTGGCAGAAGTCTGAGGATAAAAGTTTTTCAGGAGTATCAACTTTTAAACATTTTAGGGGCAAAGTTATTTGGGAAAGCTAGTATTTAAATAGTATACACTATATAAAATTTGTGACTTCATTCCTCATGAAAATAGAAATAGTATATGATGGAGTCGGCTTACTAATTATATTTTAGAGCTCATAAACAAGAACAGAGTAATGAGAACAGGAAGAAATGCTTTGATCTATCCCCTAGTACCTTAAAAAAATCACAAAAGAGATACCATTCAAACCCCCTTTCCTCATTAGAAAATAGTAAGACGACTACTGCACCAACTAGTAGACAGCCATGATCAGGTTGTATATGAGTGCTTGCATATTTGTACAGATCTTTTAATAAATACATGAAGATTTTGGCAAGTTTTGAAAACAAAGAAGAATGATGTCATTTTCTTCTCTTTCTCTTTCTCCTGAACTCTCCCTCTTTGCCTCTCTGACTCCCTCTCCCTCTCTCTCCTTCCTTTCCTCCCTTCCTGTTATCCTCCTCTTCCTACCTCCCCCCTCTTTCTCTGTCTCTGTCATCTTCTCTCATTTTGGGATGAGGGGTGGATTTCTAGAGAGGTGTCAAGCTGACTGAGGATAAGACTGAAGCCCGGATCCTACAAGCTTCTGTGTCTGGTGTCTTGACATTACAGGTACATGTGTCCCCAGCTACTGTCCAACTTTGGGGTGCTGAGCCCGAACCCAGAGCCTCTAGTAAGCTTGACTATGTCCTCCCTCTGTCAGGATTTTTACTAAGTTGGACAGGGGAAAGGACACCCAGTCTCTGTGGGGTGACAACGATGATGATGTTCCTTAGGATGAAGGCATCTTCTGAGACTTCGCCTGTCGGTTGGGCCCCGTGGGCGGGGCTCCTAGTGGGCCGATGACGACCGGGCAGGCACCGCAATTGCTTCAGTCTCGCGAGGTTCTTGCATCACAGGAGCCGGCCGCTTGGAAGCCCTGGATCGAGAGCGATCGATCGTTGGGAGCCGCCGCTGGCTGCCGTTGTGCCTGGCGTTCCTCCTCCATGAGGAAAATGCTGGCCTCTTTGGTGTCCCACGTGTTCTCAGGGGTGAACCAGAAGCCGGCGATGAGAGGGCTGCTGGCGTCCCTTAACTTCTCCAACGACACCACCTGTGACATTAAGAAGTGCGACCTGTACCGGCTGGAGGAGGGGCCCCCCACCTCCACGGTGCTCACCAGGGAGGAGGCCCTCAAGTACTACCGCGCCATGCAGGTGATCCGGCGCATGGAGCTCAAGGCTGACCAGATGTACAAGCAGAAGTTCATTCGCGGCTTCTGTCACCTGTGCGACGGGCAGGAGGCCTGCTCCGTGGGGCTGGAGGCGGGCATAAGTCCTTCGGACCACATCATCACGTCCTACCGGGCTCACGGCCTGTGCTACACGCGGGGCCTGCCGGTCAGATCCATTCTGGCAGAGCTGACGGGGCGCCGGGGAGGCTGTGCCAAAGGCAAGGGGGGCTCCATGCACATGTACGCCAAGAACTTTTACGGGGGCAACGGCATCGTTGGGGCGCAGGTGCCCCTGGGAGCTGGTGTGGCTTTCGCCTGTAAATACTTGGGAAATAATGAGATCTGCTTGACCGTGTACGGCGATGGCGCGGCCAACCAGGGGCAGGTAGCTGAGGCTTACAACCTGTCAGCCTTGTGGAAGTTACCCTGTGTCTTCATCTGTGAGAATAACCACTACGCAATGGGCACGGCTATCGAGAGAGCAGCAGCCAACACTGACTACCACAAGAGAGGCAATTTTATCCCCGGACTGAGGGTGAACGGAATGGATATTCTCTGTGTCCGCGAGGCCACCAAGTTTGCCGCTCACTACTGCAGATCTGGCAAAGGGCCCATTTTGATGGAGCTGCAGACCTACCGGTATCATGGACACAGTATGAGCGATCCAGGCATCAGTTACCGTACCCGAGAAGAGGTCCAAAGCATGCGGAGCAAGAGCGATCCTATTATGCTGCTCCAAGAGAGAATGATAAACAGCAACCTGAGCAATGTGGAGGAATTGAAGGAAATCGACGCGGATGTGAAGAAAGAAATTGAGGAAGCCGCCCAATTTGCCACAACTGATCCAGAACCAGCTTTGGAAGAATTAGCCTATCACCTCTACTACCACAATCCGCCCTTTCAAGTTCGTGGTACAAACAAGTGGATAAAATATAAGTCCATCAGTTAGACAGATTACTTGAGGATTCGTTACAAATTCCTCAGTGGGTTATTTATGCTCAACTTTAGGACACTTTTCAAGTTTGTTAAAGAGTAATAAATAAAACACCATTAAAGACAAAAGTCTTGTAAGCCTTCATAAAAATAGATTAATGGCTTATTAAGGAGATTAGAAGATACACATTTGTTTAAAAGGGCTGTTCTGTTTTATGTTGTAACATTAAAAGGCACTGTATCTGTAACAGTATGAATATATTTTAGAATATTTTAAACTTAAGTTCTGAAGTTATAAATCTAAAATAGGAAATGCTAGCTTTCCCAATTTGTCACAATAGTTCTGTTTGATTTCATTTTAGTCATGAAATAAATACTGTTCTTTAAAGAAGTAGACTTTTGATTCTGGCTTCCTATGCCATGAGTTTGTGAAAAGTCACATTGAAGAAGAGTTCAAGTCACTTTGCAACAGCTGATATAAATAAACCAATAAGAGGCACTGGTATCATAGAAGGTATGCATATATGATATTGGTGCTGAAGTGTGTTAATACTGATTTTCCAGAAGAAAAAAAACTTACTAGGGCAGGGGCAGGCAAGAAAAGAAGAATAATTTTTTGTTTTTATACTATTTTATTTACAATATTTGTAGTTTACTAACTAGGAAAAATATAGAAAATCTAGGAGAAACTTATTGAATTAATCCTCATTCTAATGCCATACTTGCTTTATATTCATACTACATGTTATTTTTTTCACCACCAACAACAAACACTATCACCTCTCAAACCTGAGAAATTAAAGTCAAAGATATGACATCAATGTACTTAATTCAACTCTACTTTCCATTTGAAGATCTCCATAAAGTACATACTGCAAATTGCTATGCTGCTGACTAATATCTTCTAAGTCATCTATAGTATATACAGATTTATATTTACTGAGGGAAAACATGACAAGTCATAAAGGCTCAGTTATTTATAGTTCAGTACCTTATCAGTATGTCTAAAATTGTTGAAAACACTAGTACTTGGTTACATCTAACAAGCCCTTAGGTCCCCTTGAACTTGATGTTTAGTATATGCAACTCTTCTGGGACAGATTTAATTGAAACCCAAAATGAGAATTTTCCTAATGAATGTAGAACCAGTTTCTGAAGCACACCAAAGCCTTTGGCTCTATAGCATGTGCTCTTACAAATAGAAATACTGGTTTCTTTTCTATTACTGTGATTAAATACTCTTGACAAAAGCAACTTAAAGGGGAAGGGACCATCTTAGCTCACAGTTCCAGTAACAGTACTGTAAGCATTGGGGCAGATCAGGTGGGACAGGTATTCTGGCACTCGGGAGTAACAGACTACCTAGTGTTACACAGCTCAGGGGGGAAGGTATCCTGGAGCTCGGGAGCCAAGGACTACCACAGGCCTGCTTCAGTGAAAAGATTCACCAGTGTATCAGCTCTGCTCAGGCAAGGGAGGGGTTCTCATCTGGGGATGTTTTCCCAGTGTAGCAGTTTTGCTGTAGCAGGAGAGGACCTGCAGCCAGCTAAATTGCTACAGTTCAGCTCTACTCTCTGGAGAGTGGAGAGCAGAGTGTATTCACTCTGGGTGGGGGGAAGAGGAGGGAGAAGGTTTCTCAGGCAGAAGCATTACAGCCTTGCTCTGCTCTGCCCAGAATACTCTCTGTTCTGCTGCAAAGAAAGTCTTCACTGGAAGCTCATCAAAGGGGTTTATTGGGAGGAAAGAATCCAGGAGAGTGGCAGAGAACAACCGAAGCTGAACACACAGGGTTTATATATGGATCCTCAAGGGTGGGGGAGTGTTTCCAGGATGGGGATTGGTCAGATTTCAATCTTCTCCTCAGGCATTGGCTAGTTTTCTGCACAGGGTTAGGGTCAGATTTGGCTCCAATTGGGACAGTCCTACCTCAAGGGTTTCGGGACAACCCCCATTTATTCAGCCAGGCCCTAGCCTCTGACTTATTCTCTTTGTCTCTCCCAAAATCCAAGTTGATACAATATGTAGATGATCTTCTCCTTTGTAGTCCATCCCTAAAAATAAGCCAGGCAGACACCGCTACTTTGTTAAATTTTCTATGTAGCCGAGGATATATCCCACTTCTGACACCAGATATAACGATACTCGATACTATATAGGGAAAACAATATATTTATTTACCAGAGTGAGAGAGAGTCGCACAAGCTGGGAGTCAGAAGGGTGGCTGGCTTCCAGCAGAAAAAAAGGGAAGGTCCTTTTCCTTTCACTTCCTTTTATCTCTACCTTGACCCCGCCCTGTTGGGCGGGTAGCTTTGTGGCATTGACTCCTACAGGGTATCACCCTCTAAGGTCCAGCTGTCCACTCCTCAGGTAACTTATCTAGGACTAACTGTTACTCCAACTCATAAGGCCATTGCCCTAGATAGGAAAAAACTAATACTGTCACTCACAGTCCACACCACAAAGGATGAAATCTTATCCTTCCTAGGAATGGCCAGCTTCTTACGCTCTTGGATTCCTTCCTTCTCCCTTCTTTCTCGCCCTCTATATCAGGCAGCCCTTGGCCCATCACATGAGCCTCTCCTTGCACATTTCGTCAGCTTCAACAGGCCCTCCTACAGGCTCCAGCCTTACACCTTCCAGACTTAACGCGTCCCTTCTCTTTCTATGTTACTGAGAAAGAGGGATATGCCCTCGGGGTGCTGGTCACCACCTGGGACCTTCCTTTGCACCAGTCGCATACCTATCAAAAAATTAGAGCACACTACTGAAGGTTGGGCACCTTGTCTGCGGGCTCTGGCTGCAGCTGAACTTCTCATACAAGAGTCAAAGAATGTAACCTTTGGGTCTCCTATTACTGTCCCCTCTCCTCACCACCTGTCCCAACTTCTAACATACAAAGGTCTCCAAAAGTTACCCACCTCTAGAGTTCTCTCCCTTTAGGTAGCATTAGTAGAGGATACAACCTTACCTTTCAGCCATGCCCACTTCTTAATATTTCAAATCTTCTCCCCCAACCAGTCTCAAAATACTCCCCATCTTACTCTTGCATTGAGACCCCATAAGAGTTACTACCTCATCCTACACATGTACATGAGGGAGCTCTACCACAGGCCACCTATACATGGTATACGGATGGCAGCTCCTTCCTACATTAAGGGGTACAGAAAGCAAGATATGCTGTTGTCTCAGACATCAAAGTGGTTCACGCACAGGCCCTTCCAGCTCAAACCACAAACCAACAGGCTGAATTAGTGGCTCTTACTCATGCCTTTCAACTAGCAAAAGGACAGTCCATAAACATATATACAGACTCTAAGTATACCTTTGACATTCTCTTAGCACATGCAACTATCTGGAAGGAATGTGGGCTACTAACAACAAAATTAGGTTCTATAAGCAAAACAAATTATAGACTTGCTAGAGGCTTCTCACCTTCCCACAGCCATAGGAATTGTCCACTGCCACTCACACCAACAAACAATTCCTAAGTCCCCCTCACAAGCCTCAGGTCACTCTCATTTTACAACCCACAACTTCATCACTACCTCCCAATATTCAACAGATCTTGTCTTATCTACACCAGATCTTTCACCCTAATACTCAGGCTCTTTCTTATTTTGTTAAAACTTATTTACAGCCTACCTCTGAAGACCTGTCCTATCTAAAGTCTATCACTGCTTCTGGTAAGATCTGTCAAACCTCTAACCCTACCTCTGGTCATCGAAATCTCCCCTTCCCCACTCATTAAGCCAGGGGATCCCTCCATGGATCAGACCGGCAGCTTGACTTCACCCACATGCCCACAGTAAGATGTTTCAGATGTCTTTTACTCCTAGTGGCCACATTCTCAGGATGAGTAGAAGCCTTCCCCATCACTAATAAAAGATCACAGACAGTTTCTGATCTCCTTTTCAGGGAGATCATCTCCAGTTTTGGGGTTCCATCCTCCATTCAATCATATAATGCCCATGAATTTACTTCTCAAATCTCACAGACATTGGCAAAGGCCCTTAACATCCCATGGCATTTCCATATGCCCTACCATCGCCAGTATTCAGGCAAAGTTGAATAATTGTTCTCTCAAAAATATTCTTATAAAACTCTCCCAACAGCTACATACAAATTGGATCAAACTCCTGCCATTAGCCCTCTTTCAACTAAGAGCCCTTCCAAAGAAACGCCTCCTTATTTCCCCTTTTGAGCTCATGTATGGATGGCCAATTATGCCACCTGGCCTTATGTCTCATCCATCACCTCTCCCAGATCACCTCCTTACCCCTCTGTTACACTACCTTCGCACTCTTCTTTGGAACTTCACCCACCATCACCTACCTCAGCCCCATCCTAATCCCTGTCCCTCTCCAGTCAATTTAGGAGACTTAGTTCTACTCTCCCCTCCAGGTCACAACCTCCCTCATCTTTCTCCAAAATGGACAGAAACTTTCAGTGTCATCCTTACTACCCCACCTGCTGTTAAGCTCGAGGAATTCCCTCATGGATTCATTTTTCTCATCTCAAACCTTTTATATCAGCCCAAGATAATCCTTCTTACATTTCAACCCCAACAGGACGTTGTTCTCTTAAGTTTCAGACGATACCAAGGTTGACCAGCCTGCCTCTGGTCTCAGAAGAATGAGACATTACACATCTTCCAAGACCCAAGGACCCTATTAGGCCATGCCTTTTCGTCTACTCCTTTTGCTCACCCCCATCAGTAGCGAGCCCTATATATGGAGATTTAAGGTTCAAGAAACCTATACCCAGCAGTCCAAATGGACCACTCATATGGTAGGATCTAGAGATTGCCCACTAGCTGGTTGCAAAAGGAGATACTTAGCCCTTTAACACCTAAATCCATTTCTAAAATATCTGTCCCTTATGCCTGTTTTCTCTATGACCAGACAAGAAATTATTGTCAATGCTGGCCAAAAATTTATGAAGGTTGTCCTTTCTGGTCCTGTAAGAGACACAATACATACTCAGGAACACACTCTACCTTTTAGGCAGAATGGGGATTTTTTTTTATATTCTAATTAAGGACCCAGAGCAACCCAGATGGGAGACAGAGGTCATTGGTAAACTTTATTATAACAATTATTAAAGCTTCCCATCAGGCACACTCAAAATACAGAGAGTACTCATCCCACTCTCTCAGACTCAAAGTATAGACACAGTAGGAGAAGTGGTCCAAAGCTCCTCAAAGGTTCTTTCTTCCCTAATGGCACCCCTTATTGATAATACTAATCACAGCTCCCTGTCATACCATCTCTTATTTCAAACCTTAACCTCTACATACCAGCTATTAAATAATGCCTTGCCTAACCACTTTGAAGAATGCTGGTTGTGTGTCCCTCCTGAGTCAAACTCACAACCACCCTTTGTGGCCTCACCCATTGTCCTCACAGATTTTCTCACTTTGCCACTTCTAAACTGCTCTGAGACAAACATTACTACCAATCCTTATCTCTCCCACATCTCTCTCTTTGGTATTTCAGACTGTTTTAGCTCAGCAGGAACACACCTTGTGGGCATTCTAGATTCCGAAGACTGCAACAGTGCTATAACACTTAATACTACCACTATGTCCAAATATTCACAATGTGTCGATTCTCTGTGGCACACAGGTATACCACTTCCTACCTGCCGGTTGGTCTGGGACATGCACCCTGGTATTCCTCTTCCCTAAATTAGGGGTGGTACCTGGTTTAAAGCCCCTACCAATTCCCATCACTAAGTTTATAGCAGGATGACATGACAAACTAGCAATTGAGATCATACCCCTCCTGGAAGCTCTGGGCAAAACTGCAGGTGTGGTCACAGGAGCAGCAGGATTGATTACTTCCCTAAAGATGTACCATAGGCTTTCCTCACAATTCATCCAGGATTTCCAACAGGTGTCTCAAACCATCCTCACCCTTCAGGGTCAGATAGACTCACTGTCTGCTGTAGTACTACAATATCCGAGAGGACTAGATTTACTAACAGCAGAAAGAGATGGACTTTGCCTCTTTCTCGGGGAAGAATATTGCTTTTATGTTAACCAGTCAGGAACAGTAAAGGATAAAATTCAACAACTTCAAGCAAACCTTCAAAAATATAAAGAATAGCTTGATAGCTCTGGTCAGTGGATCACTAATAATCCATATGGAACTGGATGCTACCATTCCTAATTCCTTTTCTCTCTGTTTTCTTAATTATACTAGTGCACCCTGCCTTATAAACTTTTTATCTAGATTCCTTCAACAACAAGTTCAAAAAATTTCTAACCAAACTTTCAACCAGTTGCTATTACAGGGTTATCAGCCCCTAGTTAAGGAACCAGAAAGCTACAACACCTGAACACATCTGGACAAAGATGAAGATTGTCCCATGAACTTCGACACCCCTATTCAGGAGGAAGTAGTCTAATGATAACATCACCCCTTTTCTGAACCCTAGTTTTATTAAACAAAAAAAGATTAAGGGACCAGTCAAAGAAACACATCCTCAGCAGAGCCAAAGAAACACAATTTGGCCTGCAACCAGAACCAAAGAAATGTACCCTGACCCTGAAACCAGTGCCAAAGAAACACACTTTGTCCCTGGAATCAGAGTCAGTGAAAGAAATGCATCCTGGCCCTAAAATTAGAGCCAAAAAGCTATAATGGACCAGAGAAAGAAACATCCTTTGGCCCTGAAACCAGAGTCAAATCTTTTGCAGAAAACTCTAGCTAATCTGAGCTCAGCATTGAAATCAGAACAATCCCTACCCTGGAAAAACTTCCCTGCCCCCAAGAATCCCTATATAAACCCTGTGTATGTTCAGCTTGGCCGGTCCAGTTGCTTCCTTCCAATAAAGCCCTTCGATGAGCTTCGGGTGAAGATCTTCTTTTGCCGTGACAGAGCAGAGGCAACCCTGGACAGAGCAGAGTGAGCAGGGCTATAAGACTTTTGCAGGGGAAACCTTCCCTTGGCAGAGCAGAGTTGTTAACACTCTGCTCTCCACTCTCTACTCCCCAGGAGAGAAACTTCTTGCCAAGCAAAACTGCTATACTGGGCAAATATCCCCAGCTGGAAGACCCTGTTCTGCCAGAGCAGAGCGGATATACTGGGGAAGCCTTTCCATGAAACAGGGCTGTAAGCTGCTATGCTTACAACAACCTGTGATAGGTACTCCTTGCCTACCCAGCTCCAGGATACCTTTCCATCTGAGCTGTGTAACATTCAGTATTCTGTGACTCCTGAGTGCCAGAATACCTGTCCCATCCCAAAACGCTTACAGTCAGGGTACATTGCTTTGGTTCTGGTTGCAGGGTCAAAGTGTATTTCTTTGGCTGGTCCTTTTTCCCTACATGTCAGCAAGGAAGTTGAAGTCGCAGGGCTCTAGGGATCTAGTCACTTTGTATCCATCTCCTGAAACATGCAGAATGCCTGCTAGTGCTCACCTTCATCTGTACTCTTTCAACAGTCCGGGATCCATTGTCTAGGAAATGGTACAGCCAACTATGTGTGTGTGGCAGGGTCCCATCTCAGTTAATGTAATTCCTCACAGCAATGTACAGAGGTCCATCTCTTATGATTATAGATCCTGTTACATTGATAATGCTAATATCACAATCTGGTTTCCAAGAACTTTAATGGAAAACCAAAAATTAAAGGGCTTGTCTATCAACACAAGAACACAAACATACAGTTGCAGTCGCTACCTTCCCCAGATAAGATAACCTCAGAATTATAAATTTATAAACAGAAGAAAATGTGTTTGTTATTTGCATTTACTTTTGCATTTATTTATTTTCTGGAGATGGGGACATGCCAGAGTGTACATGGTCAGAGATTAACTTGGAGGAGTTTATTTCATGTGTGTTCTAGAAATCAGGCTAGATAGCAAGAACATGATGAGTCATCTTAATGTTCCAAGGTTGTGTTTATAAATGAGTACTAGCTCATGTAATTTGGTCAGAATACCCCAGCTATTCAGAGGTACAAGTACCAGACCTCTATGAAAAATATTTTGTATTAAATGTTCCAAATTAATAAATGCAGTTTTCAAATGAGAATGCATTTCATTTTAATATACTAGTATTTCCATGTTTGTACTAAAATAAATTGTAAAGTTTATTTACATGAAGGTCTTTATAGCAGCAAAAAATAAGATACATGTACTTGATTGATAAGGAAGTCATAAATAATTAAGATATATGGGTACTGAATTTCAGGTAAATTTAAATCTTACTATGCTAGAAGAAGTAAATATTTGTGTTCCATTGTACAATGAAAATCCCATTAGGGCAGTGGTTTCATTATTAGAATATATTTACAATTTATATATTTTCAGGGATGATAATCATATTGTTGCTTGCTATAGTTCTGCAAATTATACATTAAATAAATTCCACTGTACCTGATAAGGTCAAGTTTTATCCCTTAACTAATACTAGCAATAATGTTAGGCTTTAAAAACAGGGATATGCAGAAATCTAGCAGTTGGGTTTTATTTCCTTTCTAAACTACTATTTGCTCAGATTTATATACTCATTAAAAGGAATAATGACCCAGGTTAGGAATAATAATATCTTCATTCCTGTAACATGAAAAAAAAGTGAGAAAGGACTTTACTTTGTATGATACGCTATGAAGGTGGATTGTATGTCTACAGTTACAGAAGAAGACTTAAGGTATATAACAAGACCATTAATGTGAGAGCTTACTGAGCTTAAGTGGATATCTGCTTGCCTGGTATACAAATTATAAGCCACATTATCAGCAAAAGTTAAAGGTAATTTGTGTGAGTTAGTCTTCAAAATTGATGCATAATTTACATATCATAAATTGACCCTTGTAAGAGTACACAATGTAGCATTTTTAGTGTTCCTATGTTATTATGTAATCAACAATACTTATCTCATTCCAGGAAATATTAATCTCTCAAAAAATGGATATCCATTTTTTTTTTTGGTTTTACGAGACAGGGTTTCTCTGTATTGTTTTGGAGGCTGTCGGTCCAGCCCAGCCTCGAACTCACAAAGATCCGCCTGCCTCTGCCTCCCGAGTGCTGGGATTAAAGGCATGTGCCACCACTGCCCGGCTTTTTTTTTTTTTTTTTTTTTGGTTTTTCAAGACAGGGTTTCTCTGTGGCTTTGGAGGCTGTCCTGAAACTAGTTCTTGTAGACCAGGATGGTCTTGAACTCATTCCCATTTTCCCAGACAGCAATCTACTTTCTGTTTCCTGCTATTTCTGTTCTGTACATTTTATATAAATTGCCCTTTCCAGCATCCTGTATGCCTTCTGCTTTTACTTACCATGATGTTTTCAAGTTTTATCCATGTTATAGCATGCAACTGAATTAGGTTGTTTTCATGTTTGAACAATATTCCATTTTATCTATTAGTTTGCAGAATTTATTTGCTGCTTTTGATGTCATGAATAATGAAGTATGTGTTTAAGTAAAAGTTTATACATTCCTATTAAATAAGGTATGATCGGATAAACCAACTTCATGATAATGAAATTTGAGAATTTCATATCATGGATGTTGATCATATACAACTCTACACCTCCTCTTGATTCATTCCAGTTCAACCCTGTCCCTGTGTTCTTTTTATTTAGGTACTTAATTCAGTAATCTATCAACTACAATTTGTACTGCCCATATACTTCTAGACATGGTGGTTGATCTAGAAGGAGACACACTGTTAACCTCCCTGGGTGAGAACAAGACAACCACCATACCTTTTTATCCAAATTTGAATCAAGCTTTATTAAATAAATACTTGCCATGACAATGGGACAAGCCGGATTCATACTCAAGACTTCCAGAGTACAGACACAAATTACATTAGTCATAGGCTTATAAAGGCAAACCCCACAAGGCTATATACTTCTCATCTTCATCCAGTCAGGGACAAGCCTACATCCTGATTTATTTCCTGTATCCTTACTTCACCTATGTGTGATCAAGCATATCCTGTGTAGTTATAGCAACTAAGTTTGTTCCCAGAAATGAAACACATAGCTTATTATCTTACACAAGCAACAGCTCTCAACAATCCATGAAGTTATCTGTCCTTTTGTAAGTGGGAGTTAAAGATTAGAAACTCTTTTGTTTTATAAATTTCTTAAGCACAGTAATTTAAAATTAAATTTAGCCCTGACAACACACCTAAAGAAAACTGACTTTCTCTCTCCTAAAAGCTATCAACTATCCATAGCTTGTCAGGACTCAAGAACCGCTTCCTAGTCATGATGGAATGTCGAGTGGCTTGATTTTATGCAAGTCTCCTATATGTTATCACAACGGCTATGAGCTCATGAAGGCAGTGATCCTGTCCTGAACAGAAGCTGTTGATTTCATTTATTTATTTATTTATTTATTTATTTATTTATTTATGTGTGCGTGTGTGTGTTAGAGTTTATGCATTCCAAGATGCATAATTTTAATTTTAAACAATATATCAAAATTTTTATTTTTGGCTGTCCCATACATTTATACCATTTTATTGATCATATCCACCCACCATTCCTTCCTTCCTAATTTCCCTTGTGCTCCACCCCCCCACCCACCTGCTTTCCAGCTTCATGCCTTACTTTTATTTATTGTTATTAATAACTCTTTTGGCATGCTTAGTGTGACTCATGCACATAGGTGTATAGCCATCCAATGGAACATTTGTAACCTGCTACCAACCACAGCCTCAAAGGATAGAACACTCCCCTAGAAGCTAACAATGGTTAATGGCCCCTCTGGTAGGGGTGGGACCTCGGAGCCACTACCCAATTCATGTTTGAATTTTAATTGGCTTAATCTTGTGCAGGTATTGTGCAGTTGCTGTGAGCTGGTAAGTGCAATAGTATGCTGTGTCTAGAAGCCAGCACTTCACATCTCTCTTTCCCATCTAAAAACTCCTATATTCCTTTTGCTTCCTTGAGCTAAGTTTCCCTGAGCCTTGGATTGTAGTTGAGAAAGTCATCTTACTATAGCTGAGCCCTCAAAGGTGTTTAATGTTTGGTACTATGATCAAATATGTGCCTCTTCATTAACTGGTACCCACTGCAGAAGTTTCTATGTTCAACTTTGAGAGAATCATAGATCTATGGGTGTAAATATAAATAGTTAGAACACAGATTTTTTATGAACTTCATTTTTTCTACCAATATAAAACATATAGAAAACTGAGTGTGATCTATAGAGCTTAATATGGCCTGCACTCAATTTTGTCAAGTACTATCTGACATTATTAATAGTTGGTAAGAAAAGGGTGAAGTCGGGATGCTTTGTTTGCTCAAAACCCACAAATCTTATGAAAAGCCCTCTCAATGCTTCTAAGAGACAATCTTTGATTCCTTAGTCTATTCTACCTGCTACGTTTTTAGAAACCAAAGGCCCTAATAAATGCTGAGTCAATACAACAGTATTTTTAAGTTAAGATTATTATATGTGTCTGTTTATGTGAATGTATGCCATGCTTCACTGGTGCCTACAGAGGGCAGAAAAGGCATGGCGTATCTTGATTTTGAGGGCCACCAGATTTGGAAGCTAGAATTTAAATTGGGTCCTCTAGATGAGTAGCGTGTACTTTTAACCACTAAGCCATCTTTCTAGCTTCTGGTACTTTTTATTTTCCTTGATGAGACAGAGTCTCATGTAGTTCAGGATAGCCTAGAACTTTTGCTCACAACCAAAGTATTGGGATTATAGGCTATGAATCAAATGTTAAGACATGGATAATAGGAAAATATGTGAGTAATCCTGTGTTTTGACTCTTCTTTACATTTTTTCATAGGTCTTTTTCCTTTGTGGGGAGAAACCTTGTCTTGAGAAGATGAATAAAAAAACTACATGGTATTCACATAAAAACAGAAAGGTGGACAAATGGAAGGAAGGAAGAAAGGAAGGACGAAGGGAGGAAGGAAGGGAAATAAAATACAACAGCAAAAACCTAAATAAATTCTAAATCAGAAGACAAGGAGATGAGTTGAAGACTGGTTTCAAATAAGGACAAGAGACAGAATGGTAAAGCTGACATTAGCTGGCCTTTATATTATCACAGAAGCCAATGTTATTGTATGAAGTGGATTGGTATCATCTTATATCATGTTTTCTCTTTTAAAAAATGAACCTTCTCTAGTTGTTAGGTCCCATCTATGGAAGTAGAGTACAGATTCTGACAGCACATAATTATCAATGTATAACATGACTTTTGCATCTAAGAAGGATTATTACTTGGGAATTGTCCTCATTTGTGTATCTCCACTTATTCCTCTGTAAGAAAGTTAACCCAAATGGGTATTGTAAAACTTAAGTGAAGAGGAAGAGAGAGTAGGTCATGGGGGAACAGGAGGGTTGAGTGAGTGGTAGAATGGGGGGAAGAGGGAATCATAGGTTAGAAGACAGATCTGACAAGAGTGAGACCACTAGTTATCTAAAGGGATGACACCAAATGGCAAGCTAAGCAGTAGTGGAGAGACCACCTTGAATGACCATTCCTGATAATGAACTTGATGTCTATAACCATCCTGGAGCCTTCATCCAGTGACTGATGGAAGCAGAGGCAAACACCCACAGTTAAAACTGAACTGAACCCATGGAACCCAGTGACAGAGAGAGAGGAGCAATGAGCAAATTGGCAAAGAATGGGCTGGCAAAACCAGCAGAGACAGCTGATCTGAACAGGGGACAGCTCTTGGACCCCAGACCGACAGCTGGGAGGCCAGCATGGAACTGATCCAGACCCCCTGAATGTGAGAGTTAGTGAGGAAGCCTGGCCAACCTATGGGGCCCTGGGCAGTGGATCAGTGTTTATCCCTGGCATACAAATGGAATTCGTGTGTCCATAACACAAAGAGGGATGCTCTCTCAGCCTGGACTCTTAAGGGAGTGCCTGGACCCTGCCCTGAGTGAAATGACAGACTCTAGATATCCCCTATGTGGAAGGAAGTGGCAATAGGGTGGGAGGCTGGGGAGGGGGATGTTGGGGGGTGTGGGAGGAGGGGAAGGAGAGGGAACTGGGATTTACATGTGAAACAATCTATTTAAAATTAAAATAATAAAAAATAAAAAGAAACTAAGTAAGTTGTAACATAATGTAATTAATTAATAGAATTTCTTGGTTTATTTTTATAGAGCTTGTCATTGAGAAAAAGAACAAAATTTGAAATTACCCAGTCTTAATCTACAAACAGTAAAACAAAAATGTTTACCTTTCATATAGGAAGGTAAGTGAAATCATGTTCTTCTCAGACAAAAATAAGAGTAACATATACAATTTATTTTTCCAAATTCAGCAATCTTTTTGCCTTGTTGCATATTGAAGCCATCAGAAAAGAGTTTAGCCAATGTTTGAATAGCAAAATGAGATGCAGGAAAAACAGTGCCCCTTAATTTGTACCAAAACTTTGTTTAGAATTGTGATTCCTCGATCAGTTGATTATCATATATCACATAGATACTGTGTACATACTAATTTGACAGGTGTAGAGAATATACATTTTGACATTTTATTCTAATATAGGTGACCATAGATAATCTAACGCTAGTAAAGTCTACAAAATTTGCTTCACTATTCCTATTGAAGATTGCTTTAATGCAATGCTCTCAAATACTTAAAAAAATTGGATCAAACTTAAAAAGAAAATCAAAGTCTCCATTCAATCGGTATTGTAATTTTTTCCCATTGAATAAATTCATGTCTATGTGATTCATGACACTGGTTCGAAGAGTATGCTGTGCACAGAGCAAATGTAAGAGGTCTCTGCACTGGTATTGGAGGGGGAAGATGGAGATTTTCTTCTGGGTTTATACACAGAAAAGAATACAATCAAATTAGGAGACACTGAAGAGTAACAAAGAGTGTTTGTACAATACTTTGCTTTTGACAGGGCAATAAATACTTAAGCTGAATAATTTACCCAAAGAAAAAAGTACAGTCAAGCCTCATGACCTTTTGAACAATGAGCAGTTCAATTATACACAAATGTTCTATTAAAAGTCAGCTTCCTGGGCAGAAGTGTTATTTAAGCTGTCCTATTTTAGAATGATTAAAAAGAGAGAATTGTGCCTGTATAGTTACTGTGCTCGATTGTACTCAGTAGCTGTGTTTTCAGAAATCAGGGTTACATGAAGTATCACTCTGTCACAAAAAGAAAGGAAAAATGAAAGAGGAAATAATCATTTTAATATTTTTTTCTGGAGGCTAAGAGCTATTAGATTTCCGTGGCATACTTGATCTGAATGTGACTGTAGCCATGATGTAACTTCAGAAGAAATATAGTGTGCTTCCATTAGAGATGGAAGGAAACATGCTAAATGGGCATAGAGAATTCTCTTCCTCATAACCTCTGTAACCTGCAGTGTTTCTGAAAAGAGTAGACCATTAACTCCTTGCGTGTGTTCCTGAGTTCCAAGAATTATTTTTCGCTGTTGCTGACTATTCTGTCTAGTCTTATGTCAACTTGATACACAACCTGGAGGTCTATAAGTCCTGGACTCTATAAGAAAGCAGGCTAATCAAGCCTGTACTGGCAAACCAGTAAGCAGCACTCACTCCTCCATGGCCTCTACATCAGCTCCTGCCTCCAGGTTTTGCCCTGTTTGATTCCTGTCTTAACTTCCTTCAATACTGAACAGCAATATGGAAGTGTAAGCCAAATAAAACCTTTCCTTTATAGCTTGATTTTTGGTTATCGTGCTGGAAACCCTAAATAAGACAGTTAACAGTTTTTCAACACAGTGACAAATACTGCAGATTTGTAAGATGGTCAATTTATGGTGCTCTAAGGTATTTCATTTTTCTGGTCATGTAGTTCTTTTACTTGAAATCCTAATGAAGCTGATCAACTTGTGGTAGTCCATCATCAAAGAGATTAGGAGGGTGAAAGTCTCAGTGTCCCTTCACAAACCTGTTTCCTATGAAACAACTTCCTTCATTCTCCAAACATTTCAATCATCTTTATGTCATATGACAAAAATTACATTTTTAAAAGGTTCAGGAATACACATTCTTACATCTTTCCTGAAAAAATGCCTATACAAAGCATGCAGTAGATTTTCCCACTAGTAGGAGAGCATGCTGTGAACTCAGTTTTGCTGAAAGTATCATATTTTCCATAATTTCAATTTTTCTTCAATAGTCACCTGTTGTTTATCTTATTTCTTCCAAATCCTTCTTACTCCCTAATGTGTTTTCTGATATTTTTATGCATTGCTGAGAGGAGAATTAAGAGTTCTAGAGACTCAAACTCTGATATCTAACAAACAAAGAAAGACAATACACTATTTTTATATAGTGAATTCTTCATTTTTTCACAGTTATGCTCACAAAAATGAAAGCAAAACAATTCCCATCCCCAATAAACTCTTGAACTCTGGCCAGAATTAGTAAAGATTTTAACCTAACAATGACCTAGCTGAGGCTGTGTTGACAAACCTTGTGTGGCATTCTTTTTCCTCTGAGGCACTTTGTAAAATGGTTATATTATGTTCCACTTGAAGCACCGCCACACAGATTAGGTGTGACACACCTAAAACCCTTTTCACTTGACACATTCTAAAGACCTCAAATGCTGGCTATACCTTTCTATTTCCTATCCCATTTATCCCATCACCTAAAAGTGATAAAGTCTTGATTTTTTCCCACAAATCTTTGTCAAAGATCCTTCCACTTGCACCTTAATTTTCACAAACATCATTTAGGTTGTATTTTAGTTTTCATAAATACTTGATGGTTTTCCATTCAATTGATGCACAAAATCTACTAAGCACTGCTGCTATTTCGTTACATAGGTCATCTATGAGAAATTTTAATAACACTGGGTCTAAATTATTTGACATACATGTTATATAGGTAATATGTTAGCAGAAGGCTTTCCTTATTATTATCCATGCTTACTATCTACTTAATTTTCATTGCTTCCTTTCCTAACAGCTCTGTGTTTCATTTTGTCACAGATTACTAAGGGACATCACACTTATGGAAACAATCTGACCAGTGTGAAATATTTCAAGTCCCCATCAAGTTATGAGCCTAATCTACATCAGCTAATTCAGGCCAAAAAGACCTATACACACCAGGATTTACATGTGCATGAAACATTCCTTTGGGAATAAATTTCCTTGTTTTATCCACTAAGTATTTTATCTCAATTTCAACATTATTAAGCAGCAAATGGCACCATTCTATTAAAGAAGGAGGCAAGCAGATACTCAATGTATTAACATTATTCATAAACTTCCTATTGCACACAGAATTAAAGGACTTACTCTTCACTGCATGGGTCTGAAAAGCTCATTGGAGCCTCAAAATCAATGACATGTTGCCCTCTACCCAATGCTGCTCTTTGGCAAGAGAGTAAGGGCCCCACTCCTCAAACACAGCATGCCATTTTTTAATTCACACTTAAATTTCCACTTGAGGAGGCAAGTGAAAACAAATGGGTCCTCCCTGAGATGCACCCTGGGAATAAGTGCCCTCCCAACTTTAGTAATTATCTCAGAAGAGGCTTTCTCCCACTCCCCTTTTCCATCTGAATAGGGCTTGCTTATTAGGTCCTTGTTATTTTCTACTATCGCATTTGCATAATTTGCAGATGTCAACTTGGTGGCTTTATTCTCTCCCATAGAATAATAGTCTTTGTTGAGTAAATTGTCTTTACAGCTGTAATTAAGGATACACTATATAAAATTGTAAAATTAAACAGCTATCAGCATTTGGATAGGTAGGTTTTACATTTTGAGGAGTATAATCAGATCTATGATTCAAAACTGCCTCTCCTATGTGTATGACTTCAAATGAGTGTCTGTTATTAGGAAATCTTCATTGAAACATCAGCTATATTCAGAATAAATGAACAGCTGTTATTGTCATTTGGTTCATTATATACAGTCTGTAAAGTCATGCAGGAAATATATCATTATTTAGTACCAGTTTGGCAATAAAATTTAAAATTGCTTTGTTACTCAGCCATGATGTCTTAATGATTTTGTGACTGTCTAAGTGATCTTTTGTTCAGTTGCTAGTGTTTATATATAGAATTACATGCAATTATAAGTCATCTTCAAATGTCAAATGTTTTTCATATCATTAATAATTTAGACATTTTTGGGCAGAAATTAAGAGAAGTTCTGAAGAAGCAATATGGTGAACTACATGATATGTATTTGCATGTTTGCATCCCACAGGGTGTGAAAGACATTCAAATCTGATTGTATTAGATCTAGTAGTCTTGCAGAAAAATATTTCTGATCTTCCCCTGTACTCATATTTTAGGAAACAAAGTATTTGAAGTTCAATAACATGCAGTGGCATTTGATTTAGAAATATTTTGTGCAATATTATCTTTCTACAGAATTATTACATTTCAGATTTTCTCTGCTTTTTCACTTTGAAGTGAATTTGTTGTAGATTTGTTCCCTCAGTGTGTGACGACTAGTTTCTGAATTTCATAGAGTGCAAGCAAACAGCTGTGATTTTTTACTTTTATTTTTTTTGTAAGAACTGCATGAATATTCTTCCTGGAAGTGCAATTCCATATTAACAATTTTTTTGTCATGGCATGATTTTTTTCACAAACTTAGTTAAATAACTGGGAACATAATGTTTTCACATAGGTTCAATTTTATTGGATGAGTAACACACAAACCTCAATTCATTATTAAAAATAATTGTTTATGAAAATTTCTGTATCTATGCAGAGAGACAGAACTGAACTGCTACCTAAAATAAAGTCTCTATAAACATATATATTCATTTCCATTGGTCACTGTCTTTAAAATGCAAAAATCGTCACAGGGTGAAAGCAAAACAGAACCATGACAGTTTCACTGTCTGTTCCTATGTCAATTTAATGGGGAAGCAAGTCATGTTGAAGTCTGTCTTTACACATGTCATTCTACTGATATTGAAGCATACTAGAGTATCTGCAACTTAGCAAAATATTTTCTTGATTTCTATCCTGTTACTTGCCAGTTATGATTTTAATGACCTTTAAAAGTTGAGAACTAAAAGCTCAGTGGTCTCCCAGACAGAACATAGTGGTTGACCAAGGGAATTTGACATATTGTAAAATGAAATAAAGAGGAAATGCACTTTTAGTGACCATGTAATTTAAAAGATGTACTGGACATAACTATATCTAATATCTGCTTTCTTCAATTTAACTGCAAATGAGCCAATATTAAGTATAGTAAGTGTGACGTGAGAAATAAACATAACACACTTGCTCGTTACCCACAGAACCAAACAAATAAAGAGCAAATAAAGAAAACACACAGTTTTATAAAAAATGGAGAAAAATGAATATGTAAGTCACAAACACAATGAAAAATCACATTAAGTAAAACTTTTTCTTTTCATTTGGGTTTTTCTAAAGTCTCTAAAGAGCAACTGAGGACAGATTTTTATCTTTACTTGTAAAGATGCATATTATTCAAAAACACAGGAGAAAAATCACAGAAAGAGGAACATAGATTTTCTTTTGCAGAACTATTATTACTATGTAATAATGCCAGAGACAACTTGGTAAATCACAGGCTATAGGTAGGGACCCATCTTGCTGTTTTAGAAACAAGGGCTTTTGAGTGAATCTACCATTTTCTGTAGTCACTGGAACAAGATGATGCTGATTTGTATTAGATGTACCCTTGGAGTATTATAAATGAACAATCAAAAATACATAAATAATTAAGTAGGGGAGAATAGATACATATTTCTGCAGAAATGTTCTATAAGCTTTTTGTATGACTCCTTCCTAAGGATATTGAATTATAAATACACGTGATGTGCGAAATGACTTATTTTCAAAGAGTATGGTGTGAAATTTGGAATCAGTTCCTTTCTAGAGGAGATGTTGGAAAACCCCATGTGAGCCAATAACCAAAGTCAACAATGACAAATCACATTGACAATAGTAGTCTTTTAGATATTCCAATAGTATTTCTGTGTTCTTCATTGCAAATCATTTACCAGCAGTGCAACTGGGAGGTAAGCATCATACAAATTCCAATGGAGGGATGCTATACCTCTTCTCTGACTAGCATTCCTCAAACTATAACGGCCATTCAAAACATGCCTGAAAAGAGCTTACAGGAGTTTATTAAGATGAGTGATATTATAACTTGGATGAGATCCTAGAACAGAAGAAAGCCACTAGGTAGAAATTAAGGTGATGTGAGACAAGTGTGGACATGAGTTAATGGTAACACTTAAGTATCCATTTAGTAATTGTAACCATGTTCATATCAGATATCAACAGTAGAAGAAAATGAGTGGGGACTGGAACTCTATTATCTTTGCAATTTCTCTGTAATTCTAAAACGGTTGTAGACTACAGTGTTTATTCAAAGTCAGCATTATGATTCCACTCACTAAAAAAGCATATTTCTACATCAAATAGGCTTTTGCACAGAAGTTTAAATATAAAAGGATATTTTTAGTATTTAATCATAGATCGAGTATTCAGTTAACCCATGTATTTGTTAATGTCACTTTACAGTACCTAGAGTGTGCCCATAGCAGGAATGTCATTAACTATATAAAACTAAAATGTGAAACTCAAGAGTCAACTAATAAGACTTGTAAGATATAAAAATACTATACAAAATTTTATAATTTTATATACTACTATTACAGAGTTAACTAAAACTTTGTTTATTATGTTGTCAATATCCCAAGTATTTCCTGTACTCTATCTGTCCTTGAAAAAAATTAGCTTTTTTGTCATAAAGTAAATCAAAATATCCTTTTTATAAATAGTTGACTCAGACTAACACAATTCATTACTTAATTTTTGTTTCCTTGTGTTTAGGCACACAATAGCATGACTTTGAATAAACCAAATACTAAACAACAATCAAAATATTTAAGCTTAGACGTATTAAACAGTATATAATGTTAATGTTTCAATGATAGCATCAATGGTGTGTGAGCCTGGATTGTCTTATTAAATGCAAGTTTAATTATCTTAATTACTCTGGCCCAATTACAGCTCCATAATAAAGCATCTATGCTGCTACACTGATAAAAACCTCAAAGCACCTAATCCTAGCTAATGTGCACAAAGACAATGACTATACTGAATAGAGTACTTTAACTGCATAAGAATTTTACATTGCTTGTTTTGTATATGGAAACTTTCAAAGTAAACCGTTATGAAATTTTGAAACTATTCTCAGGGATAAAGTGAGATGTAATTACCATGTAAAATCTGAATAAACTGGAGTTGAAAGTGAGCAGCATTGATATTGACAGGCAGCTTATCAGTGATTAAGCCTTGAATGTAGGAGTATTAGACATGGGAACTTTAGGAAGATTCAAAAGAAATAACTATAGGCTATTAATCAAATGGTTTGCAAAAGCATTTATCATTTTTGTCTTAATAAAAAGGTAAAATTCTAACTGCAGATCCAGGTCAAATTGGATAATTTGTTCTGAATACATATTTTGATAATGAAAATTATGTGAATTACAGCATCTCCTTTCCAGTCATGGTTTTGGAGGAGACCACAGTGGCCTGACATTTACAGTCCTTCAATGGCAATTACAGCACAGCTTAATATATCAATTTAATTAAATTCCTATAGTGATTCATGACATAAAATATCAGAGTAAGTTAACTTGCACAGAAATAGACAAAAGATCAATGCACCAGGCAGAGACAAAATGAATTAAAGAAGAGATGCCCTCCTTTGGAAGGATTGTGGGCATAATTAGGTTTTTCTTTTATGTTTTAAATATAAATTTTGTGTTTTAGACATATCCCATGGAAGTTAAATGAGGGAGATCTTGGGTGTGTACAAAGAAGCCTAAGGTTATTACTATAGCAATTAAAAATGTTTCTCTTATTTGTTTCATGTTTCTGAAAAATCAAAGATATGCTTGATTAAATAAGAACTGCAGTTTGTCCATATGGTTTGCTAAGCATCATTTGAATTTAATTTCTGATATTTTACCATTAAATGTTCAAAGTCCATTAGTAAATGGATACCACTGAATTCCCTGTGGTAAACCACTGGTCAGAGAAAGTGTGTTTTGAGAAGCAGCAATGACAAAGGAATTGATAGACTTTTCTCAACTTATCTTATCAACTTTGAAACTGGTATGGTCATAAAGTTTCCCAGCAAGTCCAAAGCTAAGCTGCAGACCTTGTTGCCAGTTAAGGCAGCCTTGTTTCAAGATAAAGAAGGCAACGGGCACCTTGTCTTTAGTAATCTGTGACAAAGAAGTGGTTCTCAATGGTTACACCGAATGTGCAGGATATTCAGCCACTGTGCTTTTACCTCTGTGTCATGGATTCTTTAAATAAATTTGTGATGTTGGGATTTTCTTCTTGAAGCTCCAAGCATCTTCATCTGTTTTAAGAATGATGCTAACTATGTTTTACTAAGGTATCTTCCAATTGTACATTTTATAATTACATGGTAGAGGAAAATAATTCCTAGCTCATTTTCATGTTGAATAAATGAGTAATCATTAAATTATATATAAAAATACACTGCTTTGTGAACTCATAAAGTAAGGTGGCATGAGAGTTTGTGTGAGCACATGAGTATATGTGTGTGCACATACTCGTATTTATGTTTTAAATCAGTTCTGAAAATATCCAACTGGTTAAAATGATCAGTTGTTTTTCTGCATGGACTAAACGTTATAGAATTACCAAAAATCTACCTCAGCCACTCAAACTTTAAAAAAGAAAAACCTTGAAGAATTCCAATAGGAATGCTTATCAGTTCTCCTAAAGGATACCGTAAAAGAAGCAGCGAGTAAAGAAGACAAGTATGAAAAATTGTGCCAATAAAACAGAGTTTCATTTCTCAGGTACTGCCATATTACATCTTAATTAAAATTATCAGTCACAGCACAATCAGCCATAGTGCAAGGAATAGTTTATTTGAGAGAAATTTGTTTCACTTTGACAACAATATTGACATATGGCAAAGTAAATTTACTCTGAGCATGCTTTTCGCCTTGAATTCATAAGAGTGTATTTGAGTTGCTGAATGTTGTCCAATCACAGCAGCTTTACCTTCATTCAGTCACAGTTGATAGGCCCATGTTCAAATGGAGCAAACACTAAATTGTAACCAATCAATCCCCGTGTGTATTTCGCTTCCCTTTACTGTCCACAAATGCTGCCCCCTCACACTAAAGAGCAAAGAGTTGGGACTCTTGTTGAAGGCTGCCTGAGTCACAGATCATGCTTTGCTCAATAAGAATATAGTAAATAGTTTTCTTTTTGTGCATGTTTGTGTACGAACACTTTTTGTACATTTGTGAGTATAAGTGCACATGTACATGTGTGTGCCAAAGTGTGGAGGTCAGAAGCCCACACTGTGTGCTTTCCTCAACCATTATCTTGAAACATAGCTTCTCTTGAAATCTGGAGCTCCCAGGTTCATATAGCCTGGATGACCAGAAATGCCCAGGGATTGTCTTGTGTCCATTTTACCAGTTCTGAAAATACTAGCCTGACTTTTATATAATGACAACATTTTCTTTTCCCCCTTTTCTTCCTTGGCAGTTTTTTTGGAACTCAAGCTCTCTCTATGCATTGCCATCCATTTTTAATGTGTGGTTTCTGCTATGTTTTGCCACACATCTATTCTAGAAATTGCGTCTATATTCTAGGCATCCCAGAACTGATGCAACTGTCAGTTTCCCATCAAACTCAGGGTCTTCACACGGTAGCAGAGGACACTGACATATGTTCACATCTAAAAGATTCTGAAAGATTGATGTAATACGCTATTTGAAACCAAATTATTTTTTCATATTAGTTTACAATAAAATCTGTTTGTGTGTTTTAATTTAAATGGTCTTTTCCTCAAGGAACATAATTTTGAAAATAAGCTAATATGAGTAACTAAAATGCAAAAAAGCTGCTTACTCATTGTATTAAATAATATGACAATGTTCCTGTTTGTTAATGCCACTTCAGAAGAATCTTGAAATACTGAGTTTCTGGTGATAGAAAATAATATTTCAAATTATCTTGAAAGCTCAAATTTAATCATTGGCAACAAAGAGTGTCAGTTGTTTTTCTGAAGGAAAGAGATCACTTTCTAATTTAGAAGAAAATGCTTTCCAATATTCAAAGCAAACAATGTTTACCTTTGATTCTTCCTGGTAAAATTAATGGCTCATGAAATAATTGCCAGTTCACATAATATCATTCTTAAATTAAAGCAAAGGCCGGACATGGTGGTGCATGCATTTATTTCCATCACTCAGGAAGAAGAGGTTAATGGAACTCTTTATGGTGAGTTTCAGGTAATCCAGGAATACACAGTGAGACCCTGTCTCAAAGAAAACCAAACAAGTAAGTACCACCATCACTCTGTAGACAACAAACTTACTAATATGTATCTCATAGTTCATCATATAACATATTATAATATATACTATGGGGTCAGATTTTAATAAAGTTAGTCTTTTTTAAAGATTTATTTTCATTTTGTTGTAAATGATTTGCCTAAACGGATGTCTGTATATCACATGCGTTTAGCACCTGCGTGTATTATAAGAGGGTGTCAGATCCCCTGGAATTAGTTACATTAAGTTGTAAGCCAAAGTTTGGGTGTTAGGAAATGAACACGTGTCCTCTGCAAGAGCAGAAAGTGCTCTTAACTGCCTAGACAAATCTCTAAGCCCTGAAGTTAATACCTTCTATCTTCATAAAATGTGCAACAAAACAGTTCACATTTGTGCATGCTTATATATGCATATTAAAACAAACCAAAATGACTATTAGCCTAATATTTGTTGCCACTGCCTTTATTGCCATCAAGGAGATGTTCATGCCTCTACATCACATGTACCTGGAAAAGAGCTACATTAATTACAGGAGTTCTTGAATCATGGTTAGAATAAGGGGTTTGCATATTGAAAGTGTTTTAGAATGTGAGCCAAGCCCCCCCCCCTTACCACCTCTACCCTTCCAGGTTAGACTAAGGTTCTGAAGGTCCTGTGTTTGATTTCCCTGGCAAGCTTCACAGAGTAAAATCAGCTGCCAGCACCATCACCATATACCTCAGTTCAGCTTCAGAGATCCAATTGTTGCACTGGCTATAACTTAAGCAGGCCAGGGTCTCCCATCAGATACACACTCAATGAAAGATGCCCATATGTCAAGTTTACAGCCCTCAAACAAGGCCACTATGAAAGGCCAAGCCATTTTGCTTGTCTCTATCCTCCTCAAACACAAAGCTATATGACTCCCAGGATATAGACTTTAAAACAGTGGTTCTCAACCTTCCTAATTCTGACACCTTTTAATACAGTTCTTTGTGCAATGGTGACCCCCAACCATAAAATTGCTCCATTGCTACTGCATAACTGTAATTTTGCTACTGTAATGAATCCTAGTGTAAATATCTATGCTGTCTAATGGTCTTAGGTGACCCCCGTGAAAGAGTCATGGCCCACAGTTTGAGAACAATTTCTTTAAAGACACAATCACAAATTTCAAAGAATTCAAGCTTAAAGAGTGCAGTGAACAGCACAAGAACTTAAAGAGGATTACAATGAGCACCCGAGTAAGGCCCAACAAAATGTAAGCGTTTGAATAAATTAAATGATTAAGATAACTCTGGATTTGAAAATTGGATTTTGGAGATACAAAAATATTGAAGAGAACTCAAAATCAAATAAGATGGAATTGAAAATATCAATAAACTAATTAGAAATTTCAGAGGAAAGTCTTATAGTAGAATGGGCCAAGTAGAAGATAAAATATTAGGGCTCAAAGATAAAATATAAATATTGAACCACTCAAGCAAAGAATAGGAAAAAAAACCAAACTCCTAAAGTAAAGTTTTGTAGACTTAGCAGGTTGTATTTATGTATTTAAAAATATGTATCTCTATACATGTACATAAATTCATATATATTTGTGTATATATGCACATACTGTACTAATGTATATATTGTGCATATACACATTTGCATAAATGTGTATAATTATACATAGTATTTTATGTATATATGCATAAATATATGTATGTAATGCACATATATTTAATAACTATGTAAAAAGCCATGAATTAGAAAGAAAGCAAGGAGGGGCATATATGTTAAGGTTTTGAGGGAGGAAAGGGAAGGAGGAAATATATATCCTACTACAAAGATATTTGCTGGTTTGTTTATTTCCACTCTCCTCACAATAGCTGGGAAGTGGAAACAACCTAATTGTTTCTCAATTTATGAATTATTAAAGAAAATGTAGTATGTATATACAATGGGATTCTATTCAGTTGCAATGAAAAGCTCAATCACAAATTTGCAGGAAAGTGAATGAAACTAGAAAAGATATGGAGGAAGGTAATTCTGGCTCAGAAAGATAACCAAGAAATGTTTTATCTGTAAGTCGTAATTCTGGATCTTTAGATTTGTATATATACAGAACTACCAACATAATCCAGGAAAGCAGGAACAGACCATGAGAACTGTGGGAGGGAAAACTCTAGAGAGTTAAATAGTAGGGTGTAGGTTCCCTTGAGGCCCTGGCTGGTTTCAAAACCTCTATAACACCTGTCCTTCCTACTGCTTGCATTTCCATTTTAGAAACTTTCACCTTAGTTTTGTTTTTCAAAAACTATTGAAACACAAACACAGAAGTAGTTTATCATATGATGAGCTATGAAGTATTCTCTTGCAGATCAGAGGCTAAGTTGAACTGGAGCTCATCCACACATAATAAGGCAAGTCCTGTCCATTCTCAGTGGATTGCTGATGACTCATCACAATGGCTTAGAGACTCAGTACTGCACTTAAATATAAAATGACTCTCTGAAGCTAAAAAAGGCTTTTGCTGTTCATGATTCCTTCTGTTTGTCCTTTATGGTCTTGAACTCAATCAAACTGTCAAAAAGCTATATCCCATCACACGGATGATGGAGGTAAGAAACTGGGTTGATTCATTTCTGAAAACAAAGGTCTATGGGAGTGAAAACTTCACCACTCAGCATTTTAGCAACATGAACAGAGAAGCAATCAGAGTTTTCTTGCATGAAATTCTTCACTGAAAACATCAAGCTCCAAATCGACTTTTCATTCAGTGAATGTTGCTATCATTGAGCCCTGTGTCAACCTTTCTGAGGTCCTCTCACTTCAGTAATACATTGGGTGACATTGTTTGATAAATTGAACTAATGGATAACTGAAGACCATTTTATGCTGAATCAGACTTTAAGTTACTCTTTATTTAGTTACTCCATTTTTTCAAACACATGGAATTTTTTTGTTTATACCTTTAAGTTTTTAGATCACATTTTTCTTTTTTTTTAGGATGGCTAATGATTTAAACACTATTATTACTGAGTACAATTCATATCACAAAAATAACCAATTTGACATCTGTGTTTCACTGATTTTTTAACATGTTCAGAATTGTGCAATGTTATCATTGGAATTTACTTTTAATGCAGAAAAATAAATCCACCAATTACTAGTTTCCACCTGTATTCCTTCCATTCCTTCAAAACCCATCCCTGTAATAACTAATTTTCTCCCTGTATCCATAACTTTGCTTGATCTCAGTATTTCACCTACATACCATTAAAAATAAGTGATTTTTCCACAACCTGATTCTCTCAGCTGAGATTTGTTCAAAGTCTATTCTTTTTGTAGCATTCATTGTAATTTAAGTTTTCATTACTAAATATTTTTCCTTTAGCACTCCGTTAAATCAATATTCTTAATGAAAAACATTTCACTCTATCATATACTATATGTTTTTAGCTATCCATCAATGTATAGGCATTTTCAACTTTACCCATTAAGAACAATACTAGCACCTGCATCAATGTGCTAATTTTAGTGCAACCATATATTTTAATAGAGGTGTGGAATTTCAACAGCACATGTGTCTTCCTGATGAAGCGATTGAGGAACTATCCGTATATTTCCAAAAGCAAGGCCATGTTCCCTTCCCATCAACAGCCTATTTGAGCTCTCTATAGTGCTTTCTATTTCCTGTGTCTGTGGATGTATCATGCCTGAAAAACTGGAAAAAACTAATAGTTGGGTGTTTTCCATGTGTTATATAAATATTTTGTTTCTTTGAAGAAGTGTTTATATTTTTTCCAGTTTTTCAGTTGAATTAGCTTTGTCTTCCAAATGGTTTAATAATACCTCAAAAATTCTGAATATAGGTTTCTTGTCAGACATTATTTGCCAACACTATTATTCATTCTGTGGGCTGTTGACTGACTTTATTGTTGGTGTCCTTTAAAGCACTGAGGATTTAAATTTTTGATTGATTGTTCCTGCATATGCAGTTAAACATATGTTCATGGGTCTGCATGCAGATATCTGCACTTGTGTGGAGGCTGGAGTTCAATGTTGGGTGTTGTTTCTCAGGAGCAACCCACCTCTGTTTTGAAAACAAGGTGTCTCCTTGACCTCAAGAATCTCAAGAATGCTAAGAGTGCTAGACTAGTTGTCTCCTTGGGAATGAACTCAGGGTCTTATATTGCACAGCAATTATTTTACCATCTGAACAATTCACTTGGCATCATGTCTTTTTTATTTCAGTGAAGTTCAATTTATTTTCCCTTTTCTGCCCCCTTAGTTTGTTCTTGGTATCATGCCCAATAATTATTTGCTTTACCAGAGTTCAAGAATATTCACTTCTCTGTTTTATTTTTCCTGATGAATTTTATAAATTTATCATTTATTTTAACATTTACAAAAAGCTATTATTTTATTTGTTTCTGTATGGTATATGGTAGGAGACAAATGCATAAAAGTTCACAAAGTAAATAGCCATTTACCCTATAATAATTAGTTTGAAAGAACATTTCTGATATTGACTGCCATTTTGAAAGATTTGTGGACACTATTGTCTTTACATTTCATATGATGCTACTTTTCTAAACATGTTTATAGTAAATAACTTATTTATTTAGAGTCTTGATAACTCTCTAAACCAGAATCTGTGAGGGACATTTTATACTTTCACCGATACCGGCAGAATATTTTCCTGTTTCTTAGAATGTTTCATATTTTTATTGCAAACTGTATATTTTCTCTATTATAGGAATTCTGGTATCCAAGCTCCTTACCCCTAAATTATGCTCTTCTTGGACTTTCATTGTCATTACAATTTTCCTTGTTTTTCTTGCATCTGGTCGTTTGGGATTGATTCTTTAGTTTTTGTTGTACGTTTATGTGTGAGTTTATTTGCACCACATGTGTGCAGGTGTTTATAGAGGTCAGATAGTGTTGGACTCCCTGAAACTGGAATTAGAGGGGAAATATAAATTGCTTGATGTGGGTGCTGGGAACCAAACCTGAGTCTTTCCTAAGAGCATACAGTCACTTTAAGTTATTAGCCATCTTTACAGACCCAAAGATTTAGAGATTTTCCAAGAAGTTTGTTTCAAAGCATGTTATATCCAGTTTTCTGCACATTCATCCACTTGTCCACCTTGCCACCTAGCATCTAAATACTTGGATACACATGTATGTGTTTTACTAAAGTTTTTGTTTAATTTCCTAATGGCTACCTAGTGTTCAACAAATGATTCATTAGGTTTCCTTAAATATCTTTCTTGTTTATTAACTAGTTTCTTTATAGATTTGTGTAACTTAACATCTAATTTTCTAGAGCTTCCAGGATATCCTGACTTTTTACTTTTTTCTTCTCATGGGTTGCAATCAATGAGATAGCAAATATTGATGTTAATTTTTGCTGTGTTTTCTTTTTGGACTCAGCTCTTTAGATAGTCCGGGAAGCTAAAAAAAATCAAAGTTCCCTGTAGTCATTTGGTTCTTCAGGTTTAGTTTTTCACATCCTTCCAGTGTTTTAAAATTCCATGTTAGCCTGGGACTTAGTGGCAGAGAAGCTGCTATATGATTTCTGTCTCCCTGGTGATATTCCTGGGGGTGGGATGGGCATTAATTGAATTCTATGTCAAATGAAATGGTCATAACATACTGGCATTGGAGACTTTACAGGATTTGTAACTTCAGACAACACACAGACTGCTCTTTATGACAGTGCTAAATAAAACTCCAGAAGAACCTGAGCCTCCCTTTACTCAAACAGGCTGTTGGCTTTTGCTGCCCTTTCACTGATTTGGAGAAGTACAAGGAACTAACCTGGCCTCAACAAAAGTACCCTGGTTAGTGTTGTTTACAGATGTCCTTTAAGCTATGTTAAAAAGATGAAGTCCTCTTTGTTCCTCAACTTTTGTTAATGTTTAGAATTGTAAAATGTAGTTGTTTTTCAGTATTACATTTCTTCTTGAAGGGCAAGTTCACAGTGATTCTTGGTCTGTCATTCTAGAAGTTACATTGCAGTTGCCTGTATAGTGTCTTCTCTGTTGTTTCCTCTCTTGTTGTCCATTGTTCGTCTTCTTTCGATATGAAATAAGAAGCAAATTATAAGTTTTACCTCAAAATTGAATCTCAAGTTGATGTGCTCCTCCCTGGGATGACAGCTAGTTCTTCTGTCGGTATTCAGTATCCTTAGTTGCCTGTAGTTGTGTGTCTGTGGTTGAAGACACAAATCTTTCCTTGTCCACTTTATCATATTTATTGTTGTTGTCCATGCTTGGTTCATTTTAAGGCAGTCACACTGGTGAGATTTTTATGGGTGTAGGTTCTGACATTAGTAGCAGACAGAGTCTTACAGGAAACTCTTGGATTTCTTCTACCCTGATTGCTGAATCTTTGATGTGGGAGTTGTTTGTACATGTAACAATTGACTGAGTTCCATATCTTTGCATGCTGATTGACTGTGGTTTTCTGCAATGGTATCTATTGTAACAAAAAGTTTCCCTCTTGATGAGTTAGGACTGCACTTATATGTGGGTATAAGGAAAAATAGTTAAAATGTAGTTAGAGATTATGCTCCTTTAGTATAGTGACATTGTAGATTCTCCCCCCAAAATCCATGACTTCACTAGCCTTGGGTAGTTGCCTAGGTTTCCAGTACCAGACATGATTTAGACCCTCTTTGCTGAGTGGGACTAAAGTTCACTTAGAGAACTGCTGATTACTTCAAAGCCATCGTTTCCTTTTTCCTGTTTTTGTTTGTTTTTTAAAATTGGTAGTTGTACTAGTAGTGGTGACATATGCCTTTAATCCTACCACTCCAATGTAAATGGCAGGAGGATCTCTGTGAGTCAAGACAAACTTTGCCTACATAGCAAGTTCCAGACTAATCAGGGCTACATAGTGACATCTTGTCTTGAAAAAGATAAATTGATCATTATGATTTTATTTATAAAATTGACTTCAAGTATTTTATAAACTTGTATTATTATTTGAGTTCTATTATTTTTAGCATTTCATAGCCAATGAATTTCTCTGTATTTTTTGTCATTATTTAATACTTACTACTATGATTAATTTTTTGAAAAGAATTAAATTCTACGGAGATATCCCCTTGCTAGAATTGTGGTTCTGAATTCCAGATGTGATAGGAACTACACCTATTAAATTTTTACAACTATATTTATATAAATTCCTATACATATGATGGGATGATTCAATTTTATTGAATGAAATTTAGAGCAATAAATTTACATTGCCTGTTTTATTTACATTATACCATTTGCATAAAATCACTCAGTGAATCATAGCTAGAGAACACATCTTCAATTAATTATGCAGCAATAAAGTCCTCAATATGCATTATCATTTACAATTGTAATTTGCTACATGATACAGATGAGATGTAGCAATGGGGAACATAATTGCCTTTTTAATGCTGTGGTAGGTATGCTATGGTCATTAATTATCAACTTGACTAATCATTATTGGTGGCAATTAATCTTTGCTCTAATAATTATTGCTGTTGAATATACATGTTTTGCCCCCATTACCTTTCCCATTGCATGAAGATGATGTATGCAATTACTAAACTACCCATTGCCTAAAACAGAGCTAGATAATTTCATATGTAAAGGTTTTCCCTGAGCACAGATAAATTTTCATTAAGCTATTGGAATGGCAAAATGCATTTGATGTAGTGATCTTTTGGAAATGGTAAGGTTGTCTTGTCCTCGGCCCTGATATTTTTTTTATTCATCATTCACACTGAGAAAACTTTCTGGCTGCCCTAAATATAAACTTACTAATAACCACACTTCAAAGTATGGGTGAATATTATATTGGCATTGAGCAAAATAAAGGAAAACAAAATTATGAAATCATGAATCTTAAAAATTCCTCAGTGGGTAAGGGTGGTTACTACTGCTCAGTACTTACCACTCAGTTCTGACTGACTGGTTTAGTTCCTTGAAATCCACATAAAAAAAGGATTGAGAGAATCAATTCTACAAAGTGTCCTCTGAAAATAATACAAATGCTGTGTAATGAATGTGCCTACACTCACCCACACCCACACACTACCCACACACTACCCACACACTATATATACTTCAACATGGCAATTCCCACTTCTGATGTCACTATGTTGTACAAAAGTTAGATTGTTTATTCCTTCCTTTCCCAGCATAATAACAGTATCAGGTATACAGTCAATGTTCAATACAAATCTTCCTTATGACTAGCTAAAGAGTGGAGTGGGATAAATGTTTGGTAAAAGTGAAGAGCTAATAAATAAGATACCCATTGAAAGATCACTTACTTTCATAGAAATACTTTATCTTGTATCATGAATCATTCAAATACTGTCAGAAGACTGCATTGGCAACCATAGAATGAGTCTCTAACAGGGAGCTCACAGTATTTGCAAGATTGGTGTGGGAGATATCAAGTAGAATTTGTGTCATCACAAAAGACTTAAGTGGACTTCTAATTTAAGCAAATCTTAAGGAAAACAGATTTTGCAAAGTGCAATGATACTTAATTATTCACAAAATATTTTAAAAGGAGGCATTTAAAATGAGTGCTATTTCACTCAATTATTTTTGGGGGGCATTTTAAATGTATGTTGTGGTTCAACTCTATGTCCAGGATTATATCATAACAATGCAGTAAATATAGGAAATATGTAAGTTGTTTGAATTATGACTGAGTAACAAAAGGAATAATTAAAGCATATGTTTTGTTCTTCCGAAAGACAAATTGAATTGTTGTGCCTGACTAGAGCAAAGTTACAGAACCCATGGTTCCTAGGATGACAGTTTTTCTTTAGAGTGTTACTATTTGCATAATATTCAAGATACGTTATAGAAAATCGTATATTTTAAAACAGAACTTCTAAGTCTGAAGGATTCTGGGTTGGATTTCCATCTTACCATTTACTATGAATCTCCTTGTTATTTTCTCATACAGAAACTAGTTGCTTCATCTTTGAAAATTATGGTAAAATCAGTCTTGGTCAGTAACCTAAGGTTATCAAGATGACAAAACGTGGGGAAACTATTTATTTAATATTTAACAGGGTCTAAGTAAATTACATTGTACTTTAATTATTACTATCAGTATATGCAATTTCAAATACTAGAGAAAAACAAAATTATAAATTAAGACAAATATCAATTCCAATATAATAGTATTTTAGACAAATTATGAAAATCAGCAATATAAAATTTACTGAATAATTCCTCTCCAATTATCTGTGACTAAAACCCAATGGAGTATACTTTTCTCCTCTCTGATATATTTTCTTTCGGTCTAATTGATATTATTTTTCTTTGGCATGAGGAAGTGTGTGAACAGAAGGGAATCTGAGAGCCAGTCACCTTAGATGTCCAGGCCACTCTAGAAATGATGCCGATAATGATTTCACCCTGTTTTATTGGTATTGTTGACTTATTTGTTCTGACTCATTGTAAATGAAACACAGCAACAACTTATTCCAAAATTAGTGTCCTTCACCACTTGGCCAAGTATAACTTCTTGGCTTATACTAACTTATAATTGTGACAACATTGAAACTTTTGATTCTATTCCTTTTCTTTCAGCTTTACATTCTTCCTTTAGCTCTGCTGAACACAAGCTCATGACTTGGCAAGTGTTAAAGATTTATCTATTTATTAACATTTTACTCACAAGGATAAAACTCTTGAAATATTACAGCTCATTTTCAAGAATGTCCTTGGAATGGAAAGCAGATATATTCTTTGTCGCATTACGTTTTCAGACCATGTAGGTCACTGTCATAAAGCAGTCACCAGAAAAGTTAAATGAAGCTACATTATGCCATAGACTTTTTTCACTTTTAGATTCATATACATTTATATAATACATGACTATAAATTGTGATGTTAGGATTTTGTATAGTGATGACTAATGTTCTTAAGTGAAATAATTGTTTTGGCATTGGCAGTATTGATATTGTGGTGGTGGTGATATAACAATTTAATGTCTACTGATGAACAAATTTATTTAATTTGTTATACTTAAGACATGAAATACATGTCATATCTATTTTCTTTGTATGACATCCATTATAAATTTAATTGAATAAAGTCAGGAATTTCATTGGAATGATGATACAGAGGAGACTAGGACTCTGTCTTAGTGTCTTAGTTTCATTAATAAAATAATTTAAGAATTTACTCAAATGGAAACATAAGGTCAATTTCAATAGTTTCAAAGAAAAATCCCAGGGTAGGCAATTTGTAAATTTAGATGTTTATCAAGAAGAAATGAATATAGGAGAGAAAAGAAAGAGCCATACCATTTAAGCTGGCATGGAGGACAGATACCAGGCTAACAATCATACTTGTAGAGGGAAGGAAAGATTTAGATAAAGAGTAAGGAAGCCCAAAATTTTGCAGGGCACACCAAACATTTGAAGAAAAGATTCATAACAGGGAGACTTATAGCTATGGTCCTTAAGCTACTGCAGTAGAGTCAGAGATTCTGGGAATTAGCACTGTGGTATCTTATTAAATAACATTTATTTTGTTTATCATTTTAGAAAGCCTTAAGATAATCTGTCTTTGCTAGGGGTGGTCTTTTTGTGTAATTGAAGTATCACATTTGGATTTT
The DNA here is from genome assembly GCF_017639785.1 of Mesocricetus auratus. Taxonomy (NCBI): domain Eukaryota; kingdom Metazoa; phylum Chordata; class Mammalia; order Rodentia; family Cricetidae; genus Mesocricetus; species Mesocricetus auratus. The sequence continues at coordinate 17,957,671 of NW_024429193.1, forward strand.
CATGACCAGTCTTCACACAGGCCAGAAATTTCATTCTCTTGAATTGGAGGGGGGAAGTTTCTTTTTTGTTGGTTTGCTTGTTCGTTCATTTATTTTTTCTGCTGTAGCACTACAATAAGTGTCAGTAGGGTTCAGAATTTTGATACCAGTCCCAGTATGAAAGAATACAGAACATAAGTGAATTTTTAAATGATGACTGGTCAAGATTAGATTTGTATCTAAGTTCCATTATTTGATATTTTTATTCATATCTTTATCCCTAAAAATGAGGTTAAAATAGTGTAAATATCAGTGTGTGGTGGTTGTATAAAAATGATTGTTTTTAACATAAATAAATATAAAGCATGAAAACTTTTATAATAATGTGTCAACATGTGTTATTCCTTCAATGAGGCTTTATGCTTATCTATGATGTTATCTATTTCTCTTTCTTTTCTGAATTTACAATTAGGTTGGACTACTTACATAAAAGTAAAGATAAGTGTATATATTTTCCAGGACTACATTATTATTTACTTGTGTGCATCACATTTAGAAATATTTGTGCTTTAGGGATTTCTTTCTTTAGTTGTTACAGTGTAGATTCACTCTTCAGTTCTCATTGAACATACTCAATTTTCCAATTGTTATATTGGGAGACAGGATAGACAATGTATGAAAAGGAGTTAGAATTCTGTTTTCATAGAAGTTACAATTTAGTGAAAGAGGTAGACCTAAAACTAGACATCTGCCTTTTTATATGTTAATAATTCTGTGAAGAGGGGAACAAGTGACTATGGGACCCAAAGCTGATGGTAGAGACATTGATTTTAACAATAACTATGAGGTGGTAGACAGATGGTTCAATGGTTAAGGATACCTCCTACTGTTACAAAGGAATTCAGCTTTTGAACCATCCACATCAAGAAACATGAAAGCACTCAAAACTCTAATTCCAGGGGATTTGGCACCCTTTCTTGGCTTTTGTGGACACCTACATATACGTAGTCCACATAACTATATTTAGGCCCCCCACAGATAATATAATAAACAAAATAAATATTTAAAAAGAATAACAATGAAGGGAAAATAAGAGATCTCCTATAAATAGGTCTGCTAAAAGAAAATTATTCCACACATTAACAAAAATGGTAAAACCCTTTAAAGGAGAACAAACTTTTTCTGCTTAAGAAAATTAGACTGTAGTTTTTGTTTTGAGCAAGAATGCAGAGTAAGTTTTGAAATTTATGAGAAATGAAGCTGGAGAAGTACAGAAAGCAAGGTCAGGAGTAGGTTTATAGAATGCTTTCAGTAATTTAATTTTTTGTTAGAGAAATAGGAAGTCACTGAGGAATATCAATAGAATAAGGGATAATGGCTACTCCTTAGGAAGAATTTAGAATAAAGGGAAATAATTGACAAAGGTCAAGACATACCAAGAGGAGAACAAAAGAGGTTATCATAGTAATTTAAGTAGAGAAAGCATGAATATGTGGATCAAGATGATGACAGGAGTTGGAATCAGCAAAAAGATTTGATGTCTAGATTATATTAACAAAAATAGTTATCACATGAACATTTATCATGCTCCATTTATCTCTCATGTATGTATTTTGTTTATGTGTAAGACATTTAGGACACATAAGAACACTCTCAGTTAAGTGCTATTATTATCTTTCTGTTTGATTAACAAACTAAGCAATAGGATAGTTATAGTACTTACCAAATTGACCTCACAACTGCATGGAAGAACTGATTTTAAACCCAAACTTTCTAACTCTGGAGTTCAAAATATGCAGCACAAAGCTGCTCTAACAATCCAAACAACAGCTACTAAGATGGATTTGCAGTTGTTGTTCTACAACTGTGTCAGGTGCACTAAATTCATCATTATGTTTAAATAGCTGCAATTGGTCAAAGTGTAGGAAAAGAGAAGGAATGGAGGACAAGGATGACACAACCAGAGGTTATTGAATTTAATTTAGTCAAGTTTAGGTAGAGATGTTAATGAGTCAATTAAACGCAGTAGTCTAGTAAACTATTGGTAGAGTGTGGCCAAGACTCTGGATGGAGGGTATTTGAACTACACAAAAATATTCTGTATTTATCAACTTATGTGAGACAAATGGAGACAAGCGTTTTTAGACAGAGAATTTGATAGCAAAATGGACCTGAAAAACAGAGAGATGTCAACTGTAAAAGATCATACATAAAGGCTAATGTGTAATCAGGGAGTGGAAAAATGCAAATGTGAATTTCAGCAATGAAGACAAAACTTTCAAGAATGAAATCTGTTTCTTGGCTATTCATATGTCTTCCTGTGTAAAACATCTGCTGCTTTTTCTAAGTTATTTTAAATTTCATTCTTTTCTTTTATGAGAGCAGAAATTCTTGCTGAAGATCCATCATGAATAGTATGCCCATATTTCTCACTGGCACCCATCCCCTGGAAAGATGTCTGGATAACTACTCTGGCTGGGTCCTTCTTGCCTGTTTGATCACTTGATACAGATGTTCCTCATAGGAACATGGCATGGAGTTTCTAGACTCCATTGGTGATGCTGATTCTTACTACTATGTTTTCTTCTTATTGGTGTTATTCATCATCTTCTTTGACTCTCAAAGTGAAGGTGGACTCTGTAGTTTAAAAGAAAATACTTCCCTGATCACTTCTGTAAGACGTGGTTACTTTCTGATTCACTTTTCTGATGGCAATAGAGTTTTCTGAGCCTCCCAGAAAGAATCTAGTTTCATCTTAAATGAAGTAAGAGCACATTTCAGTTGTTTTTTATCATTATAATGTGTCCCTTGTCTTGTGTTTTAACACCAATCATGGTGTCCAAATAGCTGGTCAACTTCTTTCCAGGCTCAGAATTGTGGTTATGAGGGAGAAACAAGAGTTTCTTTTTTTTTTTTTTTTTTTTTTGGTTTTTTCGAGACAGTGTTTCTCTGTATTGTTTTGGAGGCTGTCCTGGAACTCACTCTGTAGAAAAGCCTGGCCTCAAACTCACAGAGATCCTCCTGTCTCTGCCTCCTGAGTGCTGGCATTAAAGGCGTGCACCACCAATGCCAGGCCTAAGAATCAGGTTTTTAATCTTGCTGAGTCAAGTCTCATTAACATTTAGTGTCATTTCGTTTAAATATCTATTTAAGCACTATACTTAATATTTGATGCCAATAAGGGAAACATTTGGATTTCCCACATATCATTTCTTATAGCAAAATTTGAGGCCATATTTAATTCCTATTATAATACAGTCTAGTTCATGTAGGATCAAGTCTCTAAAACATATTTAACCTTCAAATCTCTTGATGACCTTATCTTGTAGTTGTCAGTTAGGGCTGCTGTCTTCTGATAGGGCATCCAAACAAGACTTGAAAACACTTATTGTTTGTTGGGACTTCACATTAAAATGCAACTGAGCAGTTTCTCATAAAGTAGCAACGATGTGGGATGCCCGTGTGTATGCTGTGAAGATGTTTTATCATCATAGGTTAATAAAGAAGCTGACTTGGCCAATAGCCAGCCAGAATAGGAACAAGTGGGAAATCCAAGCAAAGATACAGTGAAAAAGAAGCATGGCTCTGAGAGATGCCTGCAGTCACTGGAGAAGCAAGATGTGAGGTAACAAGCCAGGAGTATCAGGGTAAAATATAGTATAATAGAAATGGACTAACTTAAGTTATAAGAACAAGTTAATAATAAGTGTGAGCTTAATATACTGTTTATAGTTAATATTATGCCTCATAGTAGGTACTTAGGAACTGGAGGACAGAATAGAAATTTCTTGTTACATAGCAAAGAAAGACCAAAGGGATATAAATGGGATGAATTCTTAAATTTAAAATTGCATTTGGATGAGGACATGTGATCTTTGACAAGAAATCTGGAAGCCTTTAGGCAGTTGGAAATATTGTAAATGCTGCTTTTAACACAAAGACAGGTTGGGAACAAAATACCAAATTTACTTGGAGAGAAATAGTTCTAATGAGTAACTCTCCAAGATAATTCCTATAAATTATATAATAATAAGTAGAATTACTAATTCAATCTTCAATGTTACTTTTTAGGAGGATGATATATTGAAGTCACCTTTCCACTGTAGCAAAATTGTGTACTTCTGACCTATAATTTAATTCTAAGTTAAGAAGCACTGAATATCACCAATCTGTGACTATGTAAAGGATTTGCTACACAGTTTATTAAGACTTTCATACTCCTAATAATGTCGGTTTCTTGACCTTGCTTGAGATTATCCATTTCAATGTACAATCATGCTTGATGGGAATCTCAGATTAGAAAGGTAACAGCTAATTGCAACTTTTGAAGAGGAATAAGTTTCATTCATATGCATGGTTTTTATAAGTAAATTGTAGAGAAAAGCAGGATTGCTAACCAATATATCTGCTCATATACATTTTCAATTTTTTCAGCATCAAAGATGATCAGCCATGCTACTTCAGAAAAATCAATATATATCGGATCGTATCTACCTTCAATGTATTTTACATATATATATATATATATATATCCCTATTATGAGTCATCATCATCTCTCTTTTCTGATATACCATCAGTAAACATTTCACCCAAAATCTCTTCAGCATGGACCTTGGTATATTTACTTTGTCGAGCAAATGTTGTAGGTTTTGTTCCTTATGGTATCCAGAGCTAAAAGGATTTTATCTGTACATTTGTTGGGAGAAAATCTACTTCATTCTTCCAATTGCTTAGGATTAGTCTACTGGCAGCCATGGAAGCCCTCAAGGAGCCATTTACTTTTGCAGTTTAGTGTGCAGAACAAATTAGTGCTTCCCAAAATAATACCAATTAAACCAATGTAAAAATTTAGTGTCTATGCTCATCTCCTGAGACTAGTTATAATATCCCTCCATTGGGCTGCCACTCAAGAACAATGCTTTTCAGTTGGCACAGTTGTGAAACTAATGCTTCTTTTGCTAGGTGCCTTCTGCTATTGCAACGTTTTAAAAAGTCTTCAGTTTTTTCTTGTTTGACAGTTTCATATATCTATGCAATAAATTTCAGTTATTTTATTTTCTATATGCTTGCCCCATTCCCCTCCCTCTCCCACTAAAATGTTTCTTACCAACAAAAGTCCTCCTGTTGTATCTTCTTTCTTGTACATTATTCAATTGCCTGAATGTGGGTAAGAGATTATTTAGTGGAGCAAGAAAAATTTACCTGTGACTACACCATTGACAAAAATGACAACTATTTCCTACCACTAGTCCTAGTGCATTTATTTATGCTTCTGCTACTGGATACATGTTTGTAGACATACCATAAATATATTTCCTTTTATAACAAGTAGAAACTATGTTTTTGACATCATACCATAAGATTGTGTTATATATTAAATGCTAATATTTTATAAATAATGTTTGTACAGAGACTTTAAACACTACATGTGTTAAAATTAGAATGATATGGAGAAATGTAATATGGGAACATGTTAACAATCCCCCATTTTTAAATTAAGAAATGACATTATTGTTTAACTATTAGAAGAGACAAGAATTTATTTTATAGGAAGAAAAAATCAGACAAGTTAGTTTGGATTTCTGAGTACTACAAAAGAAATAAGTGATTCAGGTTTTCAACAGTGCTGATGACCGCAGAAGAGCAGATTTAATGTGGATATTCTTACTACACAGTAAGTAATGAAGAATGCAAATGTTATATCAACATACTTGGTGTTCTTCATTCTTTTACATACTTCAAATTATTAGCAGTCAATTTTCTTCTGCCTAAAGAGCTCATTTGAACCTTTCTTTTAGTGTCAATGTGCTAATAACAAATTCTCTCAGTTCACCTTTTGAAATGTCTATTTTATTTTGGTGCTTGGAACACATTTTTGCTGTGTATGAATTCCTTATTGCTTCTTTCGTTTTGTTCAGTAATTCTTATCTTTACATTTTGTATGATTAATGTTCCTTCAATCTCTCATTTACCTATGACTTTCTCTTTACTTCTCATGAGCAGGAATTAAGGGAAGAGCCTTGTTTTCTAAGTCTTTATCTTGCTGATGGTTCCTTAAGGATCCTATGTCTCATTAGCTTTTCTCATATGAGAGTCCTGATTATTACTTCTTTGCACAGAGTCTCTGTCTATCATTATAATTACCTTCAAGGCTCAAGGTGATGGTATCTTATTTATAGTTAGACATTTTGTTTCTGTGTAAGTCATTTTGGGTAATTTTTCTGCTGTATTTATACTGTCTGATTTTTTTCTTCAGAGTATAATTTACAGTTAATTTCAACAAGCAATACTTTCATTTCATTTTTATTTTTCATCCCTACAAGTTCCATCTGGCATTTATGTTATCTTCCAGCTTTCTTTCTTCATTATGTTTGTTTTCCTTTTCACCCACTGAACATATTGCACATACTTATTATAGTTATATTAACATCCAAGCTTGGTAATTTAATCATCACTGTCATTTCTGGATGTATTTTTATTAGTAGAGAATTCTCTGGCTTGTGGTTCACATTTACATCTGGTCATGAAGAAATGAGATTATAATTAGCACTGATAACCCAGGAAAGAGAGCATATATTCTGAGTTTGAAAAAATGTGTTATTAGAGTAAAGGAATTAACAGCATCAAAGCTGTTAATCCTGCTTCATTTACAATTATAATAAAATGAAATCACAAAACAGATGAGAAAAATTCAGAAAAACAAAGACACTAAAATACAAAATTAGAACCCAAAATACAAAATGTAATGTTAAAAGAGTACAAGAAAATGAAAAATACTTTAACTTATATAAAGTGAACTCTATGAAAAACCTATTTAGAAAATTTCACCACATTAAAACTACATGAAACACACCCTACTACGTACAGTAAGATGTAATTTAATTAGTGTTTTATGTCTATGTGTGTTCACCTGCATGTACATATGTCCACCGCATTTCATCCAGGTGCCTGCAAATGCTGGAGAAGGGCATCAAAACACCAGAACTGGAGACATAGATGTGTGTTCTGGAAATCAAGCCCATGTCCTCTGTACAAGCAGTAAACTCAACCACAGGGCCATCCATTGGGTGGTTCAGTGGATAAAGGTGCTTACTACTGAGTATGACAAGGTGAGTTTCATTCCCAAACCTAAATAGCAAGAGAGAACAAAGTTGTTCTTTGATATTCACAAGAATGCTGTGTTTCTCCATTTAGTATACCTATAAGTGTGTGCATGCACACACATTAAACATACGTATGCAATAAAAATAGAATGTTACTGAAGAAATATATCTTGATAGATTTGTTAATATGTGTAGTAGTAGGGAATTGGGAGGAATGGAAGATTAAAGGATGGATTTAAAATTTTTAATTGCATATTTCACAGAATATATGCTAAAGGCATATAATGATGGGAAACATGGAAATTAGAAGATGAAAAAGAAAGCCAAATCGTTCAGAATTTATATAAGATTTTTAGTTAGTGCTTACTTATGAAAAAAACAATGAAGAAGAATGGAAAAATGCAATAAATAGCTCTTCACTGGAAATCAGACTACTAAAAACAGTATTTGTAGGACTATTTCAGAAGGGCTATTCCAGAATTTGGAAGGATTGATCATAGCTAAAATGTAAGCAAGCATTATATTTAATTATGAATATAAATACAACAATTCTTGTATTATTTTTCATGGTACTTAATATTTTCTAACAACTTCAAAATATTGCATTTGCTAAATTTAATGCTTATCCTATATCAACCTTTATAATCAAGAAAAGATTCCAGATTGCACACAATATTAAGAAAGCTACTCACTGTGGCCGACATTTGCCCTGAAAATAGAGACTTATTTCATTCAGTTTTCACTGTATTAGGGTATATTTTGAGTTTTGAGGGGTAGGTGCCTTCTTTGCAATTTATTGTTTATAATCCATCATGTGCACTTCATGCCAAGAAATGTCTGCATTTGTTGCGTGTCCAATGAATTGTCAAAAAGAGCTGACCTAAGATACATGCACAATATTTTGAAAAACATTATATGTACACTATTCTAAAGTGTTTTTTAATAATAGTTTTCAGGCTGAGGTAGCATTGGAAACATCCTGGAATGTTTCAAACCCTGTAGAGATTTTTGCAGTTTATGTCTTATAAAATAATTTTTTTGCTACAAATTTGAGAGTAAGTATTTTATTGTCAAAAGAAAATTAAAAACTGATTTGCTGACTTTCCTGAAAGAAGCAGCACATGCTAGGAAACAAAAACTCAAGGTGCACCCATGCTAGGAAACAGAAACGAGTGCTACATATCTTTAAACTGTTTCTCATTCAGAGGAGAATGGCTTGACTGGCCCACTCCCTGCCAACATGTTACAGGAAGATGTAGGATTTAGTTTGCCATTGAATTCATAATTTGAACACACCAAGCACTTGGTGTGCATGGCATTTGAGGGAACAGCATACTTTCCAGGTACTATCAAGGTCCCAGTGTGGATAACAGCTTTGGAGCGATACAAAGAACTCCAGTACTGCTATTTGTAACACTACTAGCCACAGCTTATTATGGTTGATTTTTTTAGTTGGGTTACATATTAAGAATGTCCCATTGTGAGAAAAGATTACTGTAGGAATTGCATCAGATATCAGCAGATCAGCAGCAACAAAGGTCTGTGGCATTGGCAGTACTAACATAGAAGGCAGTAAATGCCAGAAATCATACCTGATTGAGACATTTGCCACATATAAGTTCCACTCACATATGGATCCAAAAGTAACCAAACAGGAAATTCTTGTTTTCTATATTACCTGGAGATGAGTAAGTGATGCTTTTGATAGTTTTAATCTCAAATTTCTTCTCCACTGGGTTATTTGAGATATATTTTTAACTGTGCTAAGTTTACTCACTCAAATCACTTAAAAATAATATTTCCCAAGGAATAAAATGGAATTTTTAACTCAGAGGGAAGACACTTTATTTACATTAGCTTTAAAGCCATACTACTCTGAGAATTTGCTGTTCTCCAAAATGATCCACTTTTGGTTGAAAATATCATTTCCATGCTAGCTCTGAACCCCTTGTGTTGATTGCGTCTAGCAATTATTATCCCTGACTCAGAGGATGAGGGTTCAATATCCATTTCCAGAGGTGGGCCTTTCTGTATCTAAGTCAGTAGTTGCTTCCAAATGCATGTAAGCAGCTGGAACTCTGTGAGCTTCCCATGGCAAGTACAGTCATATGCTTGAAGTTGTGTCTTGCTCAACAATCATCAGAGAAGCTTCCTCCTACAGGGGATGAGAACAAATAGACACAACTGGACAAAGTAGAGAGAGCGAGAGACATTGAAACACTCGGTCCTCCACGGGATGCCTCAAATGGCTTACCTCAGAGCTCAGGGACCTCTGCAGAAGAGGAGGTAAAGACATTATAACAGCCCACACACATGGAAGACACCATTAAAACAGGCCTTCTAGTCACAACGGAACCATTGCAATGCACATATCAACTCACAGTGACTGTGGCAGCATGCATGGGCATGTAATGGTCTGTGCTAGATGGGATCCTGGCACTGACATAGACACAGAAAGGACCACATTTGAAAATCCAGTGGAGAGTAAGTTAGCCTACCAAGAGACACATCCTTCAAGAAAACCACCACTTCCTCCATTCTCTTTTCCTGCACCTAAAATGACCAATAGCTCTGTAACTAGGAGTAGACTAATGTGACCATCTACTCCATCTAAGCTTGAATTTTGTCTGACTTGAGCTGGCAAAGACCTTGTGTAAGCTGTCACTGATACCACACTGTGGGTTCATACTTTCCACTGTTTTTCACAGTGATCACTGAGCCTTGAGAGGGAGTGGTATGATATAGATACAGTATTTTGGGTTAAACCCTCTGTAGTCTCTTACTCTCTATGCCTTGAGCAATTTTGGATCTCTATGTTAGTCATCACCTATGACATAAAGAAGGCTCTCTCTCTAATGAGGGTTAAGGGATGCACTAATATATGGGTATAATGACAATTCGCTAGGAGTCAGTTTAAATACCATGCCCCTTTAGCAAAGAAATAGAAGTAGATTACACATTAGAATGTCTCTGCTGTTTTTGTTGGTTAATGAGACCCACCAACTCATAAAGGTTAAAAGTTTTACCATTGCTATTAGTTACCTTGCAGAAACTGAAGCAAAGACCCTGTTTCTGAAAATGTCACATACTTGAGTCATAGAAGGTGTAGAAAACAAACTGCTATTGATCTCATTGCTACATCCCTACTGGATGCCATTCATACTGCTAAAAAGAGTGGTGTACACTACCCTAGGAAAAAATGAGTCACCACTATTACCTAGCTGTGATTCCTGTGAACTATTCTAATTACTACCCTGTGCCTTTCTTAATTAAGCTTAAATTTCATATTGACTCATAAAAAATTATACTAACCATCTGTGTGCTTGATATATGTATGTGTGGATGACTGTGCATATATTTAGATAATTATTCCTCTGCTTGCTTAATCTATGCAGCCTGAGTATTGTCTACCAGCATCCCAAGGTAAAGCATAAATTAAATACACAGTAAATATTGACATCAAGATTAAAGATTGCATAGCTGAGTCTAGTATATAAATAAAGGTCATATCTAAGTTAGGGGTTACACTGCTGTGATAAAACACCATGACCAAGCTTGGGGAGAAAATATTTTATCTCAGCTCACGGTTCTACATCACACTCCATCACCGAGGGAATTTAGTTTAGAAAGTCGTGGCAGGAACATGAATGCAAGGTCATGGCTGAGTGGTGCTTACTTGCTCAGCTTGCTTTTTATAGCACCAAGGACAACCATCCCATGGTGGTACCTCCCATAGTAATCCAGTTTCCCAGATTACTAATCAGTCAAGAAAAAGTACCATAGGCTTGCTTGAAGGCCAATCTGTTGAATCATTTTCTCAGTTGAGGGTCCAATGATTCTGGATTGTGTCTAGTTGGCACATAACTAGCCAGCCCAATCACTTAGAGGTAGAATCACAAGACTTCTGATGAAGGGACATGTGGTAACAGATGATGCTATCATGAGGGAGTCTACATTTCTTGCAATTATTTAGCTTCTTCATCAATAACACCTTCTATCCTATATATGTCACTACAACCCCAAACTTCAGGACTTTATAACTTTTCAAAGTAATTATTTCAGAAGCAAATTAATTTGTGGTAACATCACATATATTAAGCTTAGTACTGGGATGTAGAAGGGAATAGATATAAGCCTGTTTTTTTTTGTACTCTTATAAATGACTTGTGGGGCATGTGCCAGGCAATTAGAAGAGTATGGTCTCTCATTCCTTGGATTTTGAACTTATCAAATAGTAATCACTGCACCTGTATCTCCCCTTCATAATATTAACACAAAGAGATAAAACTTCTGAGCCTAAAGAAAAGGTAGTGAGTTTCATAATAAAGACTCATTGAAGCCGGGAGGTGGTGGCACATGCCTTTAATCCCAGCACTTGGGAGGCAGAGGCAGGCAGATCTCTGTGAGTTCGAGGTCAGGCTGGACCAACAGCCTCCAAAACAATACAGAGAAACCCTGTCTCGTAAAACAAAACAAAACAAAAAGACTCATTGAAAGTTAGTATTAAATTCCCTGCCTCTCCTCCATGTTGGTGCACAGTACACTTAGCACAGAAGTAAAGTGCGATATTTCAAGGTTTCAAATTATGCAAATGAAAATCAAGCCAAACCCTTGCAGAAACAAAGGAGTGTGTCAATAGAAGGAAGAAATTTTGTGAGCTTTCTCACATCATCTAGAAGAGTCTGAGATCTAGCAGGAAACAAACACCTTAGATTCATGAAGGCACTAGCATTTACCCAAAGACAAAATGTTGAATTGTCATAGTTTTTGCAGCTATGACTTAAAGAAACAACAAACAAAAGCCAAAGAACCCAAGACTCTCCTTTTTAGTCACTTAATCTCATGTATATTGGGGGAAGAAAATCAAGAAACCCATCAGAAGAAAAGCCTGAATTGGTTTTGTGCTACCTTAACAGGATGTCTGTCTTGTCAGGGGATAATAGAAACATTCCATGAGCTAGATGAGAAGCTTTGCAATACAAACCACAACCTTCAGCAATGTGAATTTTCTGAAGAACAGCAGAAGTGTTTTATATTTAGAGAAAATAGGGGAGTAGTTTGTTCTGGTTATATGTACAGATGTCAGATGTCCCTGAATGTAGTAAGTTTTTTTGGGACTACACAAATAATGACATGGAGACTTCCTATTAATTACAAAAGCTTGGCCCTACCCTATGCCTGTTCCCACCTAGCTCTTAAAAGTCAAATTAATCCATTTACATTAATCTTCATTTTTCCATGTGGCTCTTTACCTCTCCTCAGTATAATTCCTCTTACTTGCTCTATATATGGCTGGCAAATCCATGCTTCTCCGACACTTCCCCTGAATTCCTCTCTCCCTGGAAATCTGGCCTCTGTAATCTTGCTATTGACCATTCAGCTCTTTATTTAACCAATCAGAAGTTGCCTTAAGCAGGTGAGGAAGTACAGACACATCTTCACACAGTGTTATCAAATTTCCACAACACCTGAACTCTCTATGGAAATAAGCTTTTTATTGGACTTCAGTGCCCTGCCTATGAAGAAAAAACCTGCAGAAAGATTTTAAAAATGGCTTGAGATAATGCTGAAGATTTTGCCAGAGGAGAGACAGTGAGAGAACGGGATTATCTGGCTATAGAGTTAAGGATGACAGGTAGAACCTACTAAAGTTTAGAGGTTCAGATCTAATATCAATCTCCGCATTTTTTTTCTGTTGTTTCAAGGCATTCTGAGAATCCAGGATTATATTCTGCCTCAGAAACTGTTGACAGTGTCTCAAGACAAGTATGCTCCTCTTATTATTACTCTTCCCTCTCTTCCATAACTTGTGAACACTGGCCCACCAAAATGCTGTATTGTATTTAGAATTTTCCTTTACTGAATATTTTACTATTGCTATTAATATTGGAGGTTAAAAATATAATGGATGTTTGCAAGCTTGTCTATACCTTACACACTATGATATGAGGTCATCTATGTGTTTTTGGTAGCATTCACACTGTCTTGGGATACCAGCACCTGGCAGACTGCAGATTGGACAACGCTGAAAGGAATACTGTTATTTCCAAAACATATTCTCAATCTAATATGAATGGAATCATCACAAAAGAAAAAGGTGGAAGTTACAGTAACTTTTTTTTTCAATTTTGTTCTTAAATTTTGAGGGAATTTTTAGTTGTTTTTCTGTGTTTTAAAAATGCCAGAGACATTCATGAATATTTAAGCTATTTTTTAAATCCCTAAACTTGGTGTTTAGTTCTTGTACCTAATTGTGGTTGAAGAGCAGACTTTCTTTATTGAGCTTTGACAGTTGAATCAATTTTCACATCACAAGCTACACAATTCCTATGACTGCCAATGATTCAGTTATAGTTACTGTCTATAATTTGCACAAGATTTGGCATATCAAAAATTAATAAAAACACGAGATAAACAAAACAAAACAAAATTCAGACCTACACTCTACACACAAAGCAATTGTGGTGAAAATAGAGCCAAATCTATTTGTTGCCAAAACTAACAATTATCAGTGGTTGCTGTACAAAATGTAACCTGCAGGCCTGGTCAGCAGGACCACAGCAAGCATATTAGTTGTAGAGACACTCATGGGCCACGACAAATGGATTTCCTGAGAGTCTAGCGAACAAGTTCTTAGGAATTCCTGTGTCTGTTAAGGTTTGAAGGCTGTACTGCTGATGTTTCCTGAGACTATTTTATCAGTACTCCTCAAATTGTTAGTCCCCCAGAATTCAATATTAAATTATCATAAGTTTTCTACTGATAAAAGAATATATACTTATTTGTAAATGAAAATACATCTGTGCATGTATAACACTAATCATATACCTCATAGATTCCCATTAGTAGTGTAAAATAAGCACTCAAAAGAGTAATTTCTTCACTACAAAAAATTAATAATATATAATCTGTCCAGGTACTTAATTTTCCTATCTTATAAAAAATCAGATTTCAGTAAAACGTCTGAGACTCTAAGAAGTGAGGACATCATCTGCTATTTTGAACGTTTGCTTTCAAACAGGAATCACATCCAGCTTGCTGTGTCTTCTCTGTCTTTCCTGATGTATTTTGTTTGTTTCACTAGCTTAAATAAGGAATTGACACTTGAAACAGGCAGAAAACGAACCAAAAGCCTGGTGGAATTGTTGCATTAATATAACCAAAGAAAACAATCGATGTCAATAATCCATAGTGATAATGAGAAAAACAATCACACAATTTCACATGATAATCTGAAGAATATTTCAATGGAGCAAATTCATTGCACATACATCTATATTATTTTCAAATAAAAGCATTTGTAAAAATAAGAAAAATTTTGTTTACCTTTAAGTAATCAAAAAGCACAATGCTAATTACAAGAGTAAAGAGATAAAACTGCAAAATACAGGAAGGGCAGATACACTCATGAAATCACAGCAGCTCTGGCTCTGTGCAGAAGACCTGTATGAGATGAAGTACATCAGAATCCTAACATGAGGAGCAGGTGCTTAAAAGATAAGCAACTTTAAAGACTCAAAGTTCTTGTCATAGAGGTCTTTCACCTGTTTGGTTAGAGTTACCCCAAGATATGTCATGTTGTTTGTGGCTATTGGAAAGGGTGATGTTTCTCTGATTTCTTTCTCAGCACCTTTATTGTGTATATATAGTAGAGCTACTGATTTTTTTTTCAGTTAATCTTGTATCCTGCCACTTTGCTGAAGGCATTTATCAGAGCAGTAGGAGAATTCTTCAGGTTACTTATGTAGACTACCATATCATTAGCAAATAGTGAAAGATTAAATCCTTCCTTTCCAATTTCTATCTCCTTGATCTCCTTTTGTTGTTTTATTGCTCTAGCAAGAACTTTGAGTACAATATTGAAGAGATATGGAGATAGTGGGCAACATTTTCTTGAGTTTTTAAAGAAAGAAATTAAAGGAGATACCAGAAAGTGGAAAGATTGCCCATGCACTTGGATAGGTAGGATCAACATGCAAAAATGTCAATCTTACCAAAAGCAATCTACAGATTCAATGCGATCCCTATCAAAATCCCAGCATAATCCTTCACAGACCAGGAAAGGACAATATCAACTTTATATGGAAAAACACTCAGGATAGCCAAAACAACCCTGTACAATAAGCGAACTTCAGGAGGCATCACAATCCTTGACTTCAAACTCCACTATATAGCTATAATAATAAAAACAGCTTGGTATTGGCACAAAAATAGACAGAAAAACCAATGGAATCTAACTGAAGACCCTGTTATTAACCCACACACCTATGAACACCTTATCTTTGACAAAGAAGCTAAAACTATTCAGTGGAAAAGAGAAAGCATCTTCAACAAATGTTGTTGGCACAAATGGATGCTGGCATGTAGAAGACTGCAAATTGATCCATATCTATCATCATGCACAAAACTTAAGTCCAAATGGATCAAAGACTTCAACATAAATACAGCCACACTGATCCTCTTAGAAGAGAAAGTGGGTGGTACCCTTGAACGAATTGGTACAGGAGACTACTTCTTTAACATAACACCAGTAGCACAGACACTAAGGTCAACAATTAATAAATGGGACCTCCTGAAACTGAGAAGCTTATGTAAGGCAAATAACACAGTCAACATGACAAAACGACAACCCACAGAATGGGAAAAGGTATGCACCAACCCCACATCTGACAGAGGGCTGATCTCAAAAATTTACAAAGAACTCAGGAAGGAAGTCTTGAAAACAAAGAATCCAGTTAAAAAGTGGAGTACAGAACTAAATAGAGAATTCTCAATATAGGAGTCTAAAGTGGCTGAGAGACACTTAAGAAAGTGCTCAACATCCCTGTCCATCAAGGAAATACAAATCAAAAGAACTCTGAGATACCATCTCTGACTCCTGTCAGAATGGCTAAAATCAAAAACACCAATGGCAGTTTATGCTGGAGAAGATGTGGAGAAAGGGGAACACTCCACTACTGTTAGTGGAAGTGCCAACTCATACAGCCACTATGGAAATCAGTATCACAGTTCCTCAGGAAAATTGGAATCAACCTACCACAAGATCCAGTAATTCCACTCTTAGGCAAATACCCAAAAGATGGGCATTCATACAATAAGGATATCTGTTCAACTATGTTCATAGCAGCATTATTTGTAGTAGCCAGAACCTGGGAGCAACGCAGATGTCCCTTGACTGAAGAGTGGATAGAGAAAATGTGGTACATTTACACAATGGAAGACTACTCAGCAGAAAATAAAATTTTGAAATTTTAGGCAAATTGATGGCAGTAGAAGAAAACATCCTGAGTGAGGTAACCAAGTCACAAAAAGACAAACATAGTATGTACTCACTAATATATGTATTTTAGACATGAAGCATTGGAGTACCAGCCTATAATTAATTCCACTGACAGAGAGTCTTGGAAACAGGGAGGTATGTATGGTACTCCAGTGGAGGGGAATGGGATGGGACCTCTTGATGAGATTGGGAACATGGGGTTAAGAGGAGGGGAGAGGAATCTTGTAGAAAGAGAGGGGAAAAAGAGGATAGGAGAGGAGGACAGGGAGGAGCAGGAAGGTTGAATCAAGGAGCCACTAGGTTTGAGAAGAGATCTGGCACTAGGGAGATTATCAGAGATCTACAAATATGACAGCAACTGGCAAGCTAACCAATAGTGGAGAGACTACTTTAAATGCCCTCTCCAAGTAATGAAATTGACGGCTACCTAATATGCCATCCTAGAGCCTTCATCCAGTGGCTGATGGAAGCAGAAGCAGACACTCACAGCTAAGCACTCAACTGAACTCCTGGAAACCAGTTGCAGAGAGGGAGGAGTGATGAGCAAATGAGTCAAGACCTGCCTGGTGAAACCCACAGAAGCAGCTGACCTGAACAAGGGGGAGCCCTTGGACACTAGACTAGTGACTGAAAGGCCAGCATGAGACTGATCCAGTCCTCCTGAATGTGGGTGTCAGTGAGGAGGCCTTGGCAATCTATGGCGCCTTGGATAGTAGACCAGTATTTAGCCCTGGTGTACAAATGGACTTTGGAAACCCATTCCACATGGAGGGATGCTGTCTCAGTCTGAACACGTGGGAGGGCCTAGGTCCTGACTGGGATAACATGACAGACTTTAAAGATTCTCCATGGGGGGGCTTCACCCTTCCTGGGGAGAGGAGGGGGGGATGAGGTGGGAGGCTAGGGGACTTGGGGAGGGCAGAAGAGGAGGGAAGTGTGAGAGATCTGGGATTGACATGTCAAGTAAGCTTGTTTGTAATTTAAATAAAATTTAAAAAAACCTTCACTCATGCATGTATCAGCAGCATGATTTAGACTCTGGTTAAAAAAGAGAAAAAGAGCATGTAAGACTGGATAGCAAATATACAGTGTGAAGAAGACCTGGATATAGCTTAGAGGAGAAATACTAGGGGACAAGTTTGATCAAAATATATTACATATGTGTATAAAATTCACAAATAACTATTTTTATAAAATTAAATGAGGTATTAAGAACTGTAATGATCATAAATTTATAATTAGCTATAATTGGTATTCTGGTACATTATAATTGGATGATATATATTTAAAATCTCACTAAAGATATATATGTAAAGATTACCTATATATGCCAAGATGATATACATATATATTCTCCTGAATTTTATTTCTAAAATGTAACCTAAGGAAAAGTGTGCAACAATGAGATTTGTTAAACAGATTATAGTATATTAGTGTAGTAGAATGATAAAGAACCCATTGGTAATAAAGTTATCATTTCTTAATAATAATCAGAGAATGTAAAAAAAGATACATTAAGTTAGAAATGTTTAACATCCTTTTATCCTAATTTCTGCCTCACAGCTTTGGAATTAGGTATGGACTCTGAAGATTGTTCAGGGGGTAAAGCAATTACCAAGAAAGTATGAAGACTAAGATTACTCCTCTTGCACCCATATAAATTTTGAGAAGGCATGGTGGCCTGCATATAATCCCAAAACTCAGGGGATGGGAAAGGGGTTCCCCAGAACAAGCTGGATAGCTATTCTAACTGAACTGGCAAGATCTAAATCAGTGGTTTACAACATGTGGCTCATGACCCCTTTGAGGGGTGTATATCAGACATGCATACTCGGTATTTACATGGAAATTCATAACAGCAGCAAAATTCCAGATTCCAAGTGGTAAACAAATACATTTATGGTTGGGGGGTCACCAATATGTAAATAGTTTTATTAAAGGGTCACAGCATTAGGAATTTGAGAACCACGGCTCTAGATTATACTCAGAGCCCTTGAATCTTTTTATAAAGTGAAGTGTAATTGAATAAGGTGCTTAGCATCAGTGTGGGGCCTCACATGCTCGCATATTTGCATACATATACAAGCATATATGTGGGAACATGCACATAAACACATAAAAATGCATGAAGTAATTTTTTCTGTCCTTTTTTTCCAATAGAAATGTGGTGAATTTATTTAGATGCTATGTTTACCTAAGGATACATTTTACTTATCCCATGTTATCAATGTATTAATGTATTTTAAATATGAACAGAATTCATGGACTTCATTTTCTGAGGGTATTTGAAATGTGTCTATTTACATCCAAATCAACATAAATTTGGAATCTAGTATCATATTAGATCCCATCAGTTCTTTGAAATCTTTTGACCACAACCCTCATAACCTACCAATTGACATATTCTTCTAGGGAGACATGTAAGCCTTCCTTATTCAAAATACTTAGCCTTAATTCTTGGCACACCTGTACAACAAAAATTACTAGCAATACTGAAGAAACAAGTGAACTTTGTACTATCAAATCTATCTATCTATCTATCTATCTATCTATAATTTATCTGTCATATTTCCATGTTTATCATATCTATCAATCTACATGCATAAATCCATTTATCTTTCTAGACTTCCCCCCCCTCTCTCTATATATATGTCTACATATGGAACACCTATCAAACTATCATCTGTCTAACATCTGTCTATCATCTATATATCAACTATCTGTATCTACCTACTATCTCTCATCTATACATTCATCAAACTATCACTTAGAATTTATAACTAATGTCTTTAGCTTCACAGTTCACCATTCTATTCTATATGATCTTCATTGTCTCTAAATTAGATCTAAAATATATCAGGTGATGCAAAAAGTTTATGCATTCCAAAGTGGAGTTGCAGATACATAAATTTGGAGCTGTGCAGAATGACTTATCTTTATTCTATGAGCAGTTAAAAGATAGACAATCCCATTTTAGCGGAAATTTAACAGATTAGGTTTTCCAATAGACCAGCATTCAATGCAGTTGATTTGCAGGGTAGTGGGCTCATGAGTATTTTCAAACAACTGAGACGAGAAAAGGCATCTTGTAGCTGGACTTACTGTTTACAAAGATGTAGAAACTTTCTATTGTGGACTCTGTTACTAATACACATATGTGCAAAAAGAGATGTGTAGTTACCCCAACATGATAAAAGAAATAGATCATGGAAGTTAGTAGTGAAATCCTAATGAAGAAAGTCTGTGTAAACATTTATTAAAGATTAGAGAAGGATAAATCAAAAATGAAGGTCAATGTGCTAAATGTCAAATAAAAACATTGTATAAAAGGCCTCTGATTCTCTCTCTCTCTCCCTCTTTCTCTCTCTCTTTCTCGCTCTCATAGCTGCTCTTCTACACATCTGGATTTGTGTGCATACTCTAAATAAACAAGTCTACAACTCCCTCCTGTCTGGCCAATCTCTCCTTCTCTTACATGAACTTATATGGAAGGGATGAATGTAGAGTGACATACAACCACATGCGGTACTCTTTCTTACTGATGATTCACAGATTAAATGTAACAGATATATTTAAATTTGGTTTTGAATTCTTTCTTCCTGTAGATTAGGATGAATTCATGAAGACTGAAAACACACCATGTTATAAGATTCTTTTCAGTTGAAAAATTACTGTTTTACAGAATAAACTAACACCATATCCACTGAAAGAAAATATTTAATAAATACTATCTCAAACTGATTGTAAGAAAAAATTGATGTTCTGGCTCTCTTTTCCTAATTTAGACTTCATACAATATGTGCATATGAATGAATACATGCATAGTCCACATGCATTATACACACATACACACACATACACCTGCACAAACATACACATATAATACATAAATGCAACATGTTTAGTATTTACAATGTTACTCGTATGTACGTTTTCAGAGCTGACCACTTGGTCTTGGAATATTGTTTGATGTGCTCTTCCCTGGAGAAGACAATTTCCCAAACTCTTAGCATTCCTTTGTTGCCTATAATTCTTTGCCTAGGGTTATGGCGTTCTGGGCTTTTCTCCATCCACTTTAGCATGCCTATTGGTATCATGCTTTTTCATATACTGTTTAGGAAGTGAGATTGTTAACTTATCTCCCCTGAAAACAAAGATAGATTTTCTTTCGTCCCATTGCACACATCATTTTCCCAGTAGTTTTCCTCTGAAGGATTTTCAGAAAATGATTTGTTTCTTTAAAGATACTTACAATGTCTTTTCTGCAAATGAAAACTAATCTTGACAAAACATTCTGAGATGTCTCAACAAATTCATTTCTTCAGCACCTAAGTGCAAATGACATACAAAATAATCTTAATCTGTTTATCATGATAAAAGCCATCTGCCCTGAAAACTATGATGTATGTAGCCTCTTACCTTCCTATTAATAGAATTACTGTTTTAGCTCAAAGGTTATTTTTATGATTTATTTAACTGAAACAAATTTAAATTAGAACTTGATTTCAGTGTTTCCTGACTCACAGGAATATGAAGGAGTGTCCACCTTCTCTTGCTTGTATATCTTCCTCTTATGTAAGTAGATGGAATTATTTAATTCAAGTTTGATATAGAGCAATTGACTCTCTACATGCATTTAAAATTCAGGTAAAATTATTAAGTAATGAGGAAAATGAAACTATAATGATAGGCAGCCTAGACTCATTTCAAACTCTACTTTTGTTCCTCTCATAAATGACATGAGTGAGCAAAAATATCAACATATATCATGTAGAACAAAAAGAAAATCAAGTATTTTCTGTTGCATGTGACTTTACGAAACACCAAACACATTAATCCCTCAATAAATACGTATTGCACAATCATTCATTCTTTCAACTATATGTTGAGGTCTGCAAATAAGCACTAGGGCTATAAACATGTCCACAAGAGCCTCAAATATCATGTTTCATATGAGCTTTACTACAAAACTGTAAACATGTGTGAGTCCTTCATAGTTACCAAGAATTGAATTATTTATTATATAAAGATTAGCGTGCCCATGTTGACCTTAGTTCAAGAGTAAAGTTAGAAAATATGCTATATTTAACAAAAATGTAGAATGTCTGATTTACAAAAAGAAACTCAGGTAAGGTGCTATGTACTCCAGTGGATAAATCACATGAAAATGGTAGATATCAGATACATGGGATGGACAGTGATGGGTTATTAGAAAATGGTCTCAGTACTAGGAGTTCTGCTCTTTAACTGTCTCCCTATAACCTATAAATGCTGAATAGTGAATAAGTAGTTAGCAACAGAATTTTCTAGATTTGTTTCCCCCCCCCATACATTATTAGAGGATTCCCTGCAAATCTCAGGTCTGTTCAGGAGTTTGTACAACTCTACAACCTCATTGTGCCCTCAATTGCTCTCAAGTTAGGATACACTGTCTTTTTTTTTTTTGTAGAGAAGAGAGCATAAAACCTATTTATTTTTCTCCACTATCCATCTGCAGGAACTTGATCTTATTCTCTGTTCTGTTCTCTCCCCAGTAATTCTCATTGCCTTTCCACCTTAGGTTCAGATGGCACTATAGATCAATAAGTTCTAAAGTCAGGAGTTGGAAATTTACATTCTGGGTCACCTACCTGCTGCTCCTGTCAGGTCCTTACCTCACATCTCTAAACATTTCTTTGCTCTTTGTGAAAAAAAATCACCAAAACAGTTTTAATGATTTTTTCAAAACAAACCATCAGTTATTTTGTACAAATATTACAAAATAGTCAGAGTTCAATCAATGGTTTCTTTAAATGCCTCCTTACAGCTACAAGTCCTGGAGATCCCTTCATTATCGCATTATAGTCTACTTTCCTCTCCAATTAGACAGTGATTGCTCAAGAGAAAGACTTGATTTTAGGAAATTTGGTAACCTATTTAACAGTGTGATTCATAAGCAAAGCAAGGCGATTAGATAGGAGACTTGATGCTAGTGGGAAAGTTAAGACTATTTCAAGACTTTATATTGATTGTACATCAATAACAAATCTGAATATAAAATGTAAGATTACTTTGCTAGTTTTAGTGATGAAAGATTATGCATTAGCTCATTTATAGGCATTTTTAAGAGGCTTAGAAGCCGAACGTGTGGATGTATTTGAGAGGAGGAGGCAAGAGGATTAGTAGTTATAGTCTGTGTAGTGAGTTCAAGTATACCATGAGCTACATGATTCCCTGTCTCAAAACAACAACAAAAGTTTAGGGGGAATGGGAAAATATGGAGTCGATATCATACATCACTTGGATTTAAAATAGACAGCATTAAATGTCTTTATTTTTACATGGGAATATTATTGCCCTTTTCCTGATGTAGCAGAAAACTAGATTTCTAACTGCTACATGAATGATCGACGGCCTGTTTAACTTCTCTGTGAGGTGTGTGTGTGTGTGTGTGTGTGTGTGTGTGTGTGTGTGTGTGTGTGCGTGTGTCTGTGTCTGTGTCTGTGTGAGTGTGTGTAAACACACATGTGTGTGTGGTGTGTATGTTTCAATTTAACATAGTATTAAAATCCTTTAATCTATTCTGTAGATGTCCGTGATAAAAATGTCCCCATGAAAAGCTTGGATATTATTCCTGAATGGTCTTCTTGTATTCAGTGCTATCCTATTTCCACATTCATGATATAATGTTTGAGTTATTGCTTTAATTTGTGTTTCCTTGAGGGCACTGGCCCATGGGTAGCCCTGACAGATGACATTTGTTTTATGTGCAGGTCCTCTCACCTGTGTAGAGTAACTAAGCTGGGTGCCAGTCCCACACCACCATACATCTGTCTCAGGGTAGGACAGCCTGCCCTTCCCTTGGTAATATATGGAGCCACCTGCCATTTTTATGAGCAATGGATGTTCCTTTTGAAACATCTTTTTTAGAAAGTGCTGCCTTCCTTTCAGCATGGCTTCCTTTCCAGTGTCCAATGTGACAATTAGTCCCTGAAGTGTGACTGAACTAAATTCCCATGGTGGTTGGGGGATAGTTCCTCTAGGTTAACTGAACCCTTAGGCCTCAGTTCTTGCCTTCCAAGTCATGTTGTAATGAAGAAAGACAGAAATTTCCAGGAGAATTTGGTATAGTC
Source organism: Mesocricetus auratus (assembly GCF_017639785.1). Lineage (NCBI taxonomy): Eukaryota > Metazoa > Chordata > Mammalia > Rodentia > Cricetidae > Mesocricetus > Mesocricetus auratus. Next base: position 17,981,146 of record NW_024429193.1, read on the forward strand.
TAGGCATTTTGTTTCTGTTGCTATATTCAGCGGCATGTGAATACAGCCTTAGAATCCTGTCCAATCATACCTATCAAGGCTCCTACTCTCTCAGCCTTGATGACCTTCTTTCTCTTCTGTCAAAGTCTGTCCTCTGAGATTCAAAGGCAATGGTGATCCAGAACTGTGCACAGTTTCTGAGAAAAACAAGCTGTTTAGATTAATAATAGTACTAGCTTACACAATTTCAGAATGCTTTGATGACTCTAGGAAATTGATTAAAATATTCTGTCACAACATTGCAGAATTTTTCAGGAATGTATTTTTTTTAATTTAAAAAAACTCAGGCATGTATTAAAAGTTTCCATGAGCATTAAAAGTTTTTCCTCAGACTGCCATTTCTTCACTATAAACAATTGTTAACATATGAAACCTGAGTAATATTGGGCAAGGGAGATAGATCAGTCATTAAAATGCTTGACTTCTAAACATGAGACTTCAATTCTGTCTCCATATCCACATAAAAAGGTGGGTGTGATGGCATATGCTTGTAATAGCCCTGTGAAGGCACAGACATGCAGATCACTGGGACTAGCTGACCAGCCAGCTAATGGTGAACCTGAGTCAAGAGAGAAAGTTTGTCTCAACAAAATAAGATGGAAATCTTAAGAAAGTCACTATGGTTGTCCTCTTGGTTCTTGCACACACACACACACACACACACACACACACACACACATACACACACACACACTACACAGGCACGCACATGCACACACACACACACACAGAAACATAAATATGCTTCTCTGCATTCCACTCCTCCCCTACATATTGAAAAATCATCTTTAATGATTTTATAACTGAAATCTTCTTTGTCTTTTGATTCAGAAGTTCATCATCCCCAAACATACAATAAATATGATTGTAACTTACATATGGTTTGTTCTCTACAGTAACCTGACATGGGTAAGTAGTTTTACTTGTCAACTTAATACAATCTACAATCACCTAGAGAATGGCTTCTGATTATGTCTGTGAGGGATTATCATAATTATGTTAATTAATGTGTGAGGACCCCTCACTCTTTCAGCAATATTTCACCCTGTGCTTTGGGGTCCTGCTTTGAAAAAAAATTACTCAATAAGCTGAGTGTGTTTCTTTGTCACTTTTTGATTTCTGATGTGGATGAGGTGACCAGTTGTTTTAAGCACTGACTGTTATGACCTCCCCACACAATGGACTGGGTTCTGGAATTGTGTGATTAGATAAGTCCTTCATTCTATAGGTTGATTTTGGCAGTGTGTTTATTCACAGTAACAGGAAAAGAAACTAAGGTGCTGTCTAAACCCGTTAAGTGTTTGTCAAACATTCAAGTGTAAAAATGGAGGAGTGATGAGCAAAGGGGTCAAGACTGGGCTGGTGAAACCCAGAGAAAGAGCTGACCTGAACAAGGGGGAGATCTTGGACCCCAGACTGATGGCTGAGAGGCCAGCATGGGACTGATCCAGACCCCCTGAATGTGGGTGTCAATGAGGAGACTCAGGCAATCTATGGGGCTTTGGGGTAGTAGATCAGTATTTATCCCTGGCATGCAAATGGACTTTGGGGACCCATCCCACAACGAGAGATGCTTTCAGAATCTGGACACTTTGGGGAGGGCCTTCTCAAGAACAAAATGAAAGACTCTAGAGATCACACATGGACGCCCTTACCCTCCCTAGGGAATGGAGTGGGGATTGATGGGGTTTGGGGGAGCTGGTGGGGGGAGTAGGTGTGTAGGGCAGGGAGAGGAGCTGGGACTAACATGGGAAGCAAGCTTGTTCCTAATTTGAATACATAATTTAAAAGTGTAAAAAAAAGAAAGAAAAATTACAGAAACCCACAGAAGTGTAGAGAAATAATTACAGGAGCATGAAGACTTGAGGATGCCATGAGAACACAGCCCACAGAATTAACTATGTAGGGCTTATAGTGACTCACAGAGACGGAAGCACCAACCACGGATCCTGTATGGGTCTGTGCTAATTCCTTTGCATACACATTATGATGTGGTGAGGCTTGGTATTCTTGTAGGACTCATAATAGTGAAAGTGGAGGGTGTCTTTGACTGTTTTTCCTGCTTTTGCCTAGTTTTACTGTAACTTGTTATGCCATGTAGGGTTGATATTTCTGAAAAGCTTGGAACCTTCTAAAAGGAAACAGATAAGTGGATCTATGGGCAAGATGAAAGGAGGTTGGTGAATGATTGGGTAGGGTGGAGGGAGGGGAAATGGCAGTAGGTATGTAATGCGTGAGAGAAGAATCAAAGTAAGTAAAAGAAAGCAGATTCTCTCCAGGTACTTGTTGATTCAAAACCTAAGGCAGAAATTTATGTTTTTAATTGTTACAAACAGAATACAAACTTAAAGAATAACTTTGAATTTTTCCGTTTGAAAATAAGAACTACATATAGTAACTGCACAGAGTATCCTTGCATGAATAGATGCTTTTCTAATTTCTCTTGGCCTTTTGTTATGTTTTTAGAATTAATAAGATATATTCTGGCAATTGCTTGTGTTCCTTGGAGAGGTTCTATGCCAATGTAAGGTAATAGAAAAGGAGGAATTCTACTTGAACAAGGTTACTATTTGAAGGTCTATGAAATTTTGATCCATAGTGATCAAAATATTTGTTCAAACTGTGAGAAAATTAATGTCCAGTTCTGAAGGGGAATCATTATTGTTAACAGGCTTGGCAAGTGCCATTAAGTAATATTCCTTATGTTGTTAAGCATTTACAAATCTAATCACACTTATTTTCCCATGGAAGAAAATAATGTAGTAGTTTCCTTTGGGCAGTGCTGGGGCATTCCCAAACAGTTCTTTTCTTTTTCTTTAAAATCCACAGAGGTATTTTAGACACTATAGTCCACAGCTTGCTTAATTCACTTTTTAGTATCAGAAACGTAAGGTTATCTTGGGTAATTTTCCTTTGGATCCCCATGATCTGCCAACTTTCCCATCCCTCATTATGCAGTCAGGTGGCTGATTCCAGCCAAGGCACATGACCTTTCCTGGAATCAAGTTAGAGATCAAGTTAGGGAACCTGAAAAAAATCACTGTAAGTTAATAAAGGAAAAACTGAAGACCCACTGACCAATTGAGCAAATCATCACCCTATTCAATTGTTCCTAGAAATCATTTGCGATGGATAATCTTTCAATTATAGAGGAAATTAACTACCTCCAAAGAACCAAATTAAGAAGTCCAGTACAACGAGCTGGGAATGTATTTATGGATGGTGTGGCTACCTGATGAGCAGCAATTTCACATCTAATTACAGTGGTGTATAATTTATAACTCTCCTTCTCTTCTTTCAATTTATACCACATTGGTAAGGTTTCCAGCTAAGGATTGGGAGAAGGCTCTGTGTGCATCAGCATGTCATATCTCTCTGCTGGGAACAAGGCACAGAAAGGAATAGTGCTGGCTTCACTTGTCTTGTAGCAAGAACCTTCTACAGCATCCTTGGCTTTGCCTACCAAGGCAATCTTTGGGTGAGGCAATAAGAATGAAGCAATTGTGTGTCATGTATTTATTCACCTCTCACTTACTCTTACTCAATAATAAAGTAACGCTTTTAATACTCAAACACATTTGAAATCTTAAATGTTTTTATAGGGGAGACACAAGATAAAGAAGGGGAAGGGTAAAACTATTTTAAGAATAATAGTTTATATGTGAATTTTTCATTGCAAAAGTCATTGTTTCTCAAAGTACATGGCTGTATTTAATATTTGAGACGACTTTACCATTTTGAGGGATGTGGTGGAATGAAATGTGCCTTATATTCTAGACAGTTTAATGACTTCTGATAAGTTTCTTGAACTGTTCTTTAATTACCAACAGTAACACTGGAATTGAGAGATGTAGAACATTGCCCCAACTCCCTACTCATCATATAATTATATTCTTATATATATTGCCCAATCAACCATTTTATTGTTTATATTGAATAACACATTACACTTGACAAGATAAATCCTTTTTTATCCTAACAGCAAAGACATTTTTCAAAGATTGAATATGCATTTCTGTTTTAAAATTTGGGAATGTTAAGTAAGTTATAATTTAACAAATGCACTTAATATAATTAAGAATGTGGTTTAATATTTAAGGAAGAAACTCAGCCTCTTAAAAATAAAGACAAATATAAATAAGATACAATGTTTTCAAGCTATTTAGCATTGTACAGGAACTACTGAAGTAATACAATACTTACACTGTAAAAAATGCAGGTACACTATTAAGGATACCAAGACTCCCATGGAAGTAGAGATTATAGAGTCATAACAGAGTCACCTTTCACAATGTTCAAGTCGTACCCCGTCTATTCTGGAGAGGTTAACAGTGTACAAATTAAAAGCATTGGTTGTGAATATCTTGTTAGACAGCACCTTTGGACCCTGAAGAAGTGACTGTCATTGACACATACCATTGACTATATGGACAGAGAATGATTCCTTATGAGGGAGCATGAATACTTTTGGCGCTTGAACTCATGCACTCATGAGTTCTCATCATTAACGATATCTTCTATGGTCCATAATATATGCCATGAGCTCCTCTTTTTTCATTAGTTGCATGCCACAGGCCCCCTTGATGGTCTTTTTTTGGAATTGCTGTCTTTCTTTTATTGTCTGCGATTATTTCATTCTTTCTTGTACAGAATATTTGCACACTATTTTCAGTTCTCAGTGATCTATCCATCTCTCTTCAGGTCTTGCCTTTCCTTCACAACAAGACATATTGTAATTCAATCATTGTGAGATAAGATATCCAGCATCTGTTGCCCATTCTGTTCAGTCTGACTGTGTGACTACAAAGTGTCATGGGGCACTACTAAATTTCAGGCTTTGCCTATCACCAGAAGCATCAAATGCATACTTGGTGAACTGAAAGAATGTGTTGTAATTTCAGCAAACACACATACCTTTGGGTCATTTGTATGGTCCTTACACATGTCTACTTGTGGTTGAGGCAGAACTGCAACCTCAGTGCCAGCCTGGGATACATAATAAAACACCCCCTTTAAATTTTTTCACTTTTGCTGCATACTCATTCATACTGATCTGCACACAGACACTAAATTTTCACTTTCAACTTTTTCCTCTGTATTCCTTTGAGTCATTCAGAGAAGTCTACTTTGTCTTTAATAAAATAGCTTTACAAATTCTTCAAGATAGTCTTTGGGCTTTTTTTGTTTGTTTGTTTGTTTTCGAGACAGGGTTTCTCTGTATTGTTTTGGAGGCTGTCCTGGAACTCACTCTGTAGACCAGGCTGGCCTCAAACTCACAGAGATCTGCTTGCCTCTGCCTCCTGAGTGCTGGGATTAAAGGCATGCACCACCAACGCCCGGCCATCTTTGGGCTTTTTTACCATTTTTTTTGTTAAATGAGTTTCATGAAATCACTGTAAAGTAGTTATGGACTACGTATTCAGACTTTGATACAACCCCCAACCTTTTGTCACCCTTTCTGACACACAGATTACATGTATTTTTGCATTTATTTCTTCTATCTCATTTCCCATTGATCCATTTTTCCTCCTTATTTTTATTGTGATTTTTATCTACTGTCTGCGATAGGAGAAATTCTCATAATGTTCCTATTGTGTAATCTGAGCATTGGTTCTGCTTTCCCAATGGATAGCTGATGTTCAGTTGTGTGTGGATGATACCAGTAACAGAGAAGTTTATGTGGTTCAGTTAGCAACATCCCATCAATTGTGTGTGCAATGAAGCACTGAAAAAGTTATCCATGCCTAGATAATTTTTTCCTCAAATGCTTATGCCCAAGTCTAAGAAAAAATTACAGCTATAAGGCTGTGTGGAAGTTTGGGCTGTGGTTTGAATATGTCCTCCCATAGTCTGATCCTGGAAACTTAATCTGTAAGCAGAGAGTTGAGAAGTGGACCTTCTGAAAAGTGATGAGATCATGATTGGGTGCTGTCGTGGATCATGGGAATAGCTTCCTTGTAAAAATTAATTACTAGGATTAGTGAGATGGTTCAGTGAGTAAAGGCAGTTGCCATTAAACCTCATGACTTAAATTCAATCCGCTGGACCTACATGGTGAAAGAGAGAACTGACTTCCACACTCTCATTGTCCTCTGAATTCCATATCTGCACTGGAGCATGCCCTCCCCCAGATTATTATGCAAGTGTGACTTTTTAAAAGTTATTACTATCCCTGAACTTCTTTCTCAGATTTATTTTTTATTTGTATTATGCCATGGGCTATTATAGAGAGAAAGTCCTTACCTGATGTCAGTCTCTGGATCCAGAGATTCCTAACTACTGGAATTATAAGAAATGAGTTTCTGTTCATTACAAAGTATAGCATCTGTGATATACTGTTGTGACAACACACAGTAAGACAAAGGTGGAATGTAAAGTACATGCAACCCAAAATGTTGTTAAGGCATAGAAGAGGGTGAGTGAGACTAATCACTATTGGATTAAAGATACAAGAAGCCAGCAAGATCAAAGTCACAGTGTCTTCAGAAGCCTAGTCATGAGCAGTGTGTATTAGCAAAGGTTGGCCACATAGGCAGTCACTGATAATATTTCAAGCCTACCTACATTATTTACCAAACCATGCAGACTGTTATGTTATTCCATTTTCTTTTCCATTTCTCCTCCAGCATATTTATTTACCCTCCTGCTCAAAAATGAAATTCTGTCAGTTCAGAAAGTAAGTAAAATTCCCATAACAAACTTTTATTTCATTATACTGCTGTTCCTTTCTTTTGTAGTCTGGTCCTGAGAAAATCCTTACTATGTGAGCCGGGGGAGTTTGTCACATAGATTTTAGATGTGAGTGCCCTTAGTTCCTGTTTTGTCACTTTAGATTTGGGGTTGTAAGGCCAAGTTGAGGCCCAGCACCATAAAGTATCTTCATTAGAAATGAACCATTGAGCATTTTAGAAGAGCATGGAGCCTACTCAAGGACAGTCAGCTGTTGAAGTGAATGGTTTCCATGGAAGCATCCTAGTATGGAAGTTATTCATCATAATTGCATTGACACTGCTGGTGATATTTGAGCATTAATAACAAGAAGGATGCAATAAGAGGAGAAAACTAAAGAAAATAGTTTTTGAGTGTTAGCTTCTCTTCAAAAGTAAAATGACAGACTCTAGATATCCCCTATGGGGAAGGATTTGGCAATAGGGTGGGAGGGAGGGGGGGAAGGGGAGTGCGGGAGGAGGGGAGGGAGAGGGAACTGGGATTGACATGTAAAACAAGCTATTTAAAATCAAAATAAAAAATGATAAAAAAATTCTCAAAATATGATTTCTAGAAATTAGCAAGACAAAAGACAGACTGTATAGAGACTGTGTCAGCAATGAGCACACAGTATATTACTCTAAATTTAAGGTATTATTTCTTTGAAAAAATGAAGTGGAAAATAGGAGAGATAAATTAATTATAAAAGATGAGTAGTCAAGAAATCAATTATACTAAGATTAATGGTATAGCTACAAATAATAGCTATATTATTGGTGAAAACCACTGAGAACCAACCACAGTTTACTTATTAGTTGACTTAACCAACATTAATGAGAAAATAGTGCTTAAAGAACTAGGAAAATAGAAAGCTGGAAGCATAGTTAGTGTCTTGTAACAAGTTCAGAGTGTTGTATGGATCTTTAAAATTACACAAATGAGGTCAGTACTAGCATATGCTTTTAGTCCCACTACTGCAGAGTCAGAGGCGGGCACATCTTTGAAGGCTGCATAGTCTAAAGAGTAAGTTTCAGGTAAGCCAGGGCTACATAATGCAACTCTTTGTGTGAAAATACAAATCCATAGCAATTAAAATATCTGTTAAAAGCAAACCTGATATTTTGGAATAATTTTATAATGATTATATTTAAATTTCATGCAGGTTACAATTTCATACTAGCAACTCAGGTGTACACACACATATGTCCATATTTTATCAATTCTTTGAGAAACTGTTGCAATACATACATCTGTAGTGAGATATCCACCCAGCTGTACCTGTGGCACTGACCATACCCGTTTGGACATGGTTACAGGTGTGGACATGAGCATGTGGTTATTTGGTTTGGGGTCTGGAACAGGCTAGCTCTCTTGGTTCTAGTTTGGTCACAGAGAGCAGCTGGGTGTGAAATTTTGGCGCTGCAACTTGTGAGTCCCTGGTTTCTCATGTAAGTGTCTTCTCTCCGAATAAAATTAACTTATATTTACCCTAGTACTGTGTATCTTAATCTGCACATCTACATACATTTATCCGATTTACACATGTTTCTTTTTTCTTTTTTTTAATTTTATTTTCCAGTTTAAATTTAGATAAGAAACAAGGTTGCTTCACAAGTCAGTTCCAGGTCCCTCTCCCATTCCCTCCCTTCCTCCCGTGCCCTTCCCCCCCGTTATCCCCTCATTTCTCCAGGGAGGGTGAGGCCCTCCATGGGGGTGTGCATAGTGTGTCATTTCATATAGGGCAGGGCCTAGACCCTTCCCCAAGAGTTCAGGGTGAGAGTGCACCTCACATTGTTCTATGGGAGTCCAAAGTCCGTGTGTATACTTGGGATGGGTACTGATCTGCTGCCCAAGGCTCAATAGATTCCCTAGGCCTCCTCACTGACACCCAGATTCAGGGGGTCTTGATCAGTCCCATGCTGGCTTCCCAGGCTAATGCCTGGGATTCAAGAGTTAACCTTTGTCTGGTTAGCTGTTTCTGGGGGTTAAACCAGCCCAGTCTTAATCCCTTTGATCATCAGTCCTCCCTCTCTGTTACTGGCTTTCTTGAGTTCAGCTCAGTACTTAACCAAGGGAGTCTGCCTCTTTTCAATAGTTGAAATATTTTGAGAAAAACACCATGGCAATATTCCTTCCCCAGGATTTCAAGGCTTTATAACTCATGCAGATAGGCTTGAAAGATCAGCAATGGCTGTCCGTGCATCCAACATTTGTTAACACACACTACTCAGAGAACAGTTCATGTAGAGGTAGATATTTTCACAGACCATATCAATATTCTTCAAGAGTGAGTTTTTCTCTGAGAAGTTATTTACTTTCCTTTTAGTGCTTACTTGGCACTTTAGAAATGTTTACATGGTATTCATCTCAAGAATCCCAAGTAACTCAAGAAACTGAGTAATTTCTGCAATTTTAGCTTATCTAGCCCCTTCAGTTTTCATTATAAAACATGCATTGCATAAATAAATAAATTTGAATGATCATTTGAAAATTCTTCTATCTATACATGAACTATAGCAGAGGTCTTTCTAGAAGTGTCTGAAATTATTCATTGAGGCTTAATTGCCAATTACACATCCCAATAGTCAAAATCATCATTCCATTTTATTAATGCTTTTAAGTCTTTGGATACAGTTTTCACAATAGCAGTCTAGATGCCTTTCTCAAAGAATGAGTTCTTATTAAGTAGTATGACATAAATGTAAACTACTGCCTATACAAATGAAGACCATATTAGTATACTCTAGCATATGGTGACATCTTTCAGTTGAACTAATATACATCAGTAATGTCACATTTAAGAAGAGGAAAAGATGAGTATAGTTAGAGAGAAAAATGCTAATGAGTACTGAAATATAACTTCCTGACTGTTTTTAAACACTGAGGGCATTTTGTAATAAATTTTATAGTTATTTTCATGTGAATAAATAGATGAGTTTTAATTATAATAGCATAGAATTTGTTATGTATTAACAATTGCTGAGGAAATAAACTGAAATGAAAGGTTGTATCAGTAAGTGGAAGAAATATAGGCACATTCAGTTATCCATTTGTACAAAAATTTTGACAGGGTTCTTATTACAGAAGACACCATATTTAGGATGGTAAGTGTCTGAACCATAAGGCAAGACCCTGGGGTACAAAACTGGAGTCAAAATGCAGTAATTGTGATCTCTTGAATATTTTTCAGTCATATTTTCCTACAGTATAACAAAACTACTGCATATATATCTATATGGATTAGAAATAAATACTTTAAGTTTTTGAATCATTTCTTAACTCATATGACTAGATGAAATTTCTTTGTTCCCTCAATATATGTTTTTATTTAAATTAGAAACATGAATGCTTCACATGTCAGTTCCAGCTCCCTCTCCCAGTCCTCCACCAGCCCTTCCAGCCCCCCCAAATTTCTTTAAAAGATCTATACAGAAATATTACAAAGAAGTCTATCAAAAGCAAACTATTCTAAAACTTCATAAAATTCCCAAATAAACACCATAATGATAAATTAATGAAGAGACAAGTATTTCTCAGGCCATGGAGATTGCTTTGAAGAGAGAGTAATTTCCAGTGGTAAAAATAGGATTTGTTACAGAGATCGTAAGGCACTAAATGTTCCTAAAAGTCACTTGTTTCCTTCCACCCCAACTTTTCAAATGGTAAGATAATTGCCATCTTCTATTTTGGAGAAAGTTAAATGCATTTTAGGCTCATGATGAGCTATTGGATAATTACTTAATGAGGTTGTCTACTTATTGTAACAACATGTCTAAGTTTCCTCTAGTTAACCTGTCATTGGCAGTTTAGTTCAGGAAACTTTAATTAGGTGGGTCAAGGCCCCCCTTCACATGTCAGTTATCTAAACAATCTATTTCACACAGAAAGACAGATGAGTTAACAGATCTATCATTCCAAATCAAAAGCAAGAAATCACAGTTGTATTAATTTCATAGAAAGTCAGCTTCAAAGAGGAAAATTATCAGTTATGAAACAAACATTACACAATGATAAAGTGATCAGTTCCTCAGAAGACATAAAAATCTATAATGTGTATGGACAAATTGTCCTTCACAGTTGGAAATTTCAACATTCCTTCATCAGTAATTACCAGAGCAGGTAAGCAGAAAATCAGTAAAAATAAAGTTTGTCTAAACAGTATGATCAATCATCTGGATCCAATTACCATTGGTAGACTAGTCTATCCAAAAAGGGAAGAATGTATACACATTCTTCTCAAGATTGTATGGGGCATTCAGCATGATAAACCACATTCCTGTCCACAGAAAAGCATCATCTCAAGCTGGAGAACGTAGAAAACATACAGACTATTCTGTCAGGGAATAGTGGATTGAAGCCACAGCAGAAACATAGCTGGACAATACACAAATATTTGAAGGTGAAATGATTTTCGCATCATATATGGCCTAAAGGAATCTCAAGCAAATTGCAAATTCTTTGGAGTTAAATGAAAACACGTTTTAGAATTTATAGAATGCAGGAATCCATACATCCCAAGAAATTTATATCATTCAATGAATGTAGTAGAAGAAAGATCCTACAATAATTTTCATATTAGAAAAGAGAAGATAAGATAATTTGAACGTAATCAAAATAAATACTTTAAAATATAGAGCAAGAATTACTTAAATATGAGGCAATTTATTGTTCAAAGTAGGTACAGGAAAGAACATTGTTTTAAATGAAGAGAATCAGAGTCCCTTCAGTGAAGGCAAGGCTGATATAACTGATATATCCCAATGAAATTTGTGATAAGTGGGATGACATGGTGAACAGTATGAGAAGAGAGAGAAAGGCTACACCCTAATAGTAAGCGATACATACCTATGAACTAAATGAGAAGATACAGATACATTCTTATGAACTTTATGCGGAGACACAGTGAACAGTTTGAGGAGAGAGAGAAGGCCTACACCCTGGGTAGTAAAAGATAAGGAATGTTCTGAGCAATGGTTTTAATCCTGTGCTACCACCTGATAATGTAGGTGATATGAGTAATTTGTAAATAGAAGCAAGACATACAACTGTCAAAGAGAAAAAGACATACTGGGGTCTCCAGGAAGACTCACTGGGTAAGGACATCGCTAAAAAACCCAATGACCTGAGTTGACTCTCTAGAACTAATGTCATGAAAAGAGGGAATTATCTCCCACAAGTTGTCCCTTGACCTTCTCATATAAGCCATAGTATATACACACACATACCTGAACACATGCACAAACACACAAGCTATAACTTTGTTTACAGATGATAGGATTATCTATGTAGACAACCTCAAATAATTGATTGAAAATTCTCCTTGATCTTTTAAGATATTACAGCAAGGATTCAGACTGCCATGTTGATACATAATACAACTGACAAATGTAATGTGCTATTTCAAAAATACTATTTGTGTTAATTCCTCCAACTAAAATGTCACAGTATCCATATATTCATGGATTAGAATAAATATTGTTAAAATTCCAGCTCTTCCCAACTTGTATCTATGGAGTCTATGCAATCATTGTAGAAATGCCTGAAGTGTTTATCTAAATGGTTTTGTTATCAATTAAAAACTCAGGACTCAAATATCAGGGTAAAAACCTGATAGATCCAAGAGGCAGTGGAAGAGCTACCAGTAATGGTTCTCTTACACTTCCCAGATCAAGGAGTATGAAATCTCCAAACCCTTCCTGTTTCTTTCCTATGTGCCTTCACATACATCTTCTTGGCTTTCCATGGCTAATTCCTGTAAACTAATCTTTGACCCTGCCCCCTGCTTTAAGTTTAACTTTATTAACAATTTTGGAATGTCACAAAAGAAAGGAAAGTACTTAACTCTTAATACGGTAAAACTATGCACAATAAGAACAATTATCAGGTATTGTTTAAATAAAAAGGAAAGATTTTTAACTCTTACACAGAGAAACTATATACAATATGATCAAATATCAAGTAAGAATTGCATTCACAATGTCTAGTCCATTAGCATTTGGCATGTTATGCCCAAATTCTGAACCCTAAAATCACCAATATGCCAATAGGCCCATTTGGATGCAAAAGCAAAGAGTCATTTATTGTAATTGTTTAATGAGCTAACCCCATTAGCTCAGGCTTTTCATCCATCCACTGCAGCAGGAGGCTGGAGAAAAGACCCTAAGAAACCACGAGGCAGGGATCTTATAGGGCAGCATGAGTGGAGTGTCTAGGGATAAGCAACAATCTCAGAATTGGTGTGCTTCCAGGCTTGGATGACCTGCCCTGTGCTGATTGGTCAACTGGTTGCTATGCCCCATTGGCCCTCCCAGGGAGGTTGCTATGCTCTGTACATCACTGTTGTGCACTTGTCTATAAAGGACAGCCCCAACAGCTAATTTCTGATTGGTTCCTTGACACAAGGATTTCCTTGTGACCAGGACAGTGATGACAAGGTCAAATGAGCAAGTGTTAGGCAGTCATGGCTGTTAAAATGGGAGACTGTTTCCCTTAGGCAAATTCTGGGGAAGTACTCTATCATTTATCCTATCTTGGTAGATCCAACGTTTTATACCTAAACTACTTTCAATCATAATTTCTATTACCAGCCTAAAATAACTTCTTGAACCCCAGAATATTTTCTTAGATAAACAACTTGTTTTTCTGTCTGTCAATCTTTATGTTCTTTACAGTTTTTGTGACTTATTTTTCTGAATTTGATAATAAGGAAAACTGTATAACTATCTACTCTCCAATTACCATCAAAGATCCAAAAAGGATAAATATTACCTGAGTATAAAGGAAGAATTGAGAAAACAACTTCCAAAACTATAGAAATGACAGATACTGCTGACTGCCTGGACTAATATCCAAGGGTACTCCGCAATGTTTGGGCAATCATCTTTGTATTACAGGCTTAAAATACATAGCAGTCTTTTCTCTGAAGCAGGAATTTTGAAGGACTGTCCTACCTTGTCTTAGAAAAATTGACAATCACCTTCTTTCATGTCTTGCATTTCAAATCTGGACAATTTGTTGTCAGTAGTTGAGGCAATGGAAGTTTCTTGACCAGTGTCTAACTTTACCACAAATGATAGCAAACTTCATATAGAACATCTTTGGTGTCCATCATATTCTCTGAAATAGATTGGTGTTGCCAGGAATACACATATATCTCTGTCCTGAAAAGCCTTCTAAGAATCTAAGCAATAGTGGAGATACTACCTTAAATGTCTGTCTCATTGCTGGGCATTGATGGTGCATGTCTTTAATTCCAGCACTCGGGAGACAGAGGCAGGTAGATCTCTGTGAGTTCAAGGCCAGCCTGATTTACGGAGAGAGTTCCAGGACAGTCTCCAAAACAATACAGAGATATCCTGTCTTGAAAAAACAAAAAAAGTCTGTCCCCTCTAATGAAATTGATGACTACCTTAAATGCCATCCTTGAGACTTCATCCAGTAACTGATGGAAAATGAAGCAGACATCCACAGCTAAGCACTGAGCCTAATTCCTGGAATCTAGTTGTAGAGAGGGAAGAGGGATGAACAAAGTGGTCAAGACCTTGCTGGAGAAACACACAGAGACAGTTGATCTGACCAAGTGGGAATACATGGACCCAAGTCTTAAAACTGGGAAACCAACATTGGACTGAACCAAGCCATCTGAATGTGGGTGTCACTTAGGAAGCAGTGTATGGGACTCCTGACATTGGAACCAGTATTTATCCCTAATACACAAATGGACTTTGGGATCCCATTCCCCATGGAGGGATACTCTGTCTAGATACATGAAGGAGGGACTAGGCCCTCCAGTAAATGATATGGCAGACTTTGATGATACCCTGGGGTTGTATGGGAGATTGGTGGAGAGCATGGGAGAATGGGAGGAATAGGAAACTGAGATTGATATATAAAATAAGATTGTTTCTAAATTAAATAAAAAAAGATTTCCAAAAAAGAAAAACCTTCTTTTATTAAAACATCTTAGCTGCTGTATCTCTGCTTGAATTTGAAAACATACCTCACATGTCTACAAGTTTGATTGTTATACATGATTAACTACTTAACTAATAACCTACATTTTTTATTTATCTTAAATAGTTTGTAATAATGGCTTTCAAGGGCTAGAAACTTACATTATACCTTAAACAAGAGAAAACACAAACATTTTTATAGTATCTTGTAATAAAAACTTAAATTTGTATCAATATACAAAAATCCATAGCAATGTAAAATATTTAAGACTAGCAGTTGCTTTTTAGTTTAAAAGTATTTTCAATATTCTACCCTTTTATCCTATCATCCCCAAACACCCCTTTTTATTTCCAGGAAGAGATCCCTGAATCTATCCTCTTTTACTGAGTTTTGTCAAGGCCATGACCAGCAACTACTTGTAACCAACCATTCTAAATAATAATAAGCATTCATAACCATCCAGATAACCAAAAACCACCCACCCTGGGAATGTTCAGTCTCAGTGTTTTGGGAACATGAAGTACTGGCTGGAATAATCTATTAAGTTGGACATCTTAGTTAACTACTTTGAAGTTGTCCTGAGCAGTTTGTAATCTAAAACTGATATTTGGATAGTGTTTCCTAGCTTAGGGGCATTGCCACAACTGAAGTATACTCATTCTTGAAGGCCCAACAATCTTTCTGCAGACCTCTGAGTTCACTGCCAGGAATGGTCATGATTCATTATGGAAAATTTAAGCATTTTAAATGTTATATGCAGCAGATCTATGAGATGTTAAAGGACCACAATCTGTTAAATCCATTCAGGATACACAAGCTAGTTCCTAGTTTCTTTCTTCAGAGCCAAGCCTAGAGTCACCTACATGAAGCTAAATGAAGCTTATTTCTAGAATTAATTAATACTCTATGTGACCATTAATATCACAAAAGAAAATTTATAAAATAAATAAATCTCATGAATTTTGAGATAATATGTATACCTTAAGAAGAGTGTTAAATACTCAAAATAAAACCAAAGGATTATAAGATTAGTGACAGTAGAATAGTCCCTTAATTTTATGTTTTGTCCCATATCAGGTGAATCTTCTGACATTAGTCAGAGATTTTGGATTTCTCTTTAACAAGAATGCTTGGTTTTAGAGAAGGAGAGAGTCATGCTCTAATTCCAAAGCCAACTTTATGTTTAATGAAATTAGAACTGCTAAAGAAAAAAAACACATTTGCCTTATACGTCTGTAAATAACAGCAGAAAAAAACATTAGGGAAGATTGTTGAAATTATACCTTGTTGGAGGTATGCTATACCATTAGTCTATTTACTCTTTTACTTGAGACATTTTCTCTTGATGATTTGTTCTTCTGACATCTCATTTTTCCAGTGTTCTTCAGATTCCTTAGATGGATCCTCTTATTAGCCTGTAAAGATGAAAACAAAATCCTGACCCAACTCTATCTTTGGGGAATAAATTTTTTGGTAGGTTTTATCTTTGTTAAGGTAAAATGTTTTTTGACAATAGAAAAAGTAGTATAAATTTACTTGCACATTTTATATATCTGTATAAAATGGCAAATCATTGATTGAGGAAAATGTGTATGAAATATTTATAATAACTACTGTAGAAAATATTGACAAAAATAGGGCTGTTTAACATTGTATGTACCAAGACACACCAATGGTATCTTCTAAAAGGTTGAGAATTTTTATAAGTGGGCATTGTGAAAGCAGACTTTTCTCTATTCTGTTCTTATAAAGGTAAAATACAAAAGCAGTCTTTTTTTATCAATCTCTATAGCAAGCCATCCCTTAGGTAATAAGGAAGGTAAGGAAATTCCAGGTTTTAAAGAACCCATTGGCTGTATCACCTTATTTATAGATCTCAGGCCTGTTACCATTCTCTATTTTCCAGATTTCTTTTTAATGACAACTACAGCAGAATTTCAAGGACTGATTGATTATTCAATATGTTGTGCATTTAGCTGATCCTGTACCAGCTGTTCTAGTGCTTGTAATTTTTCTCATGTCAAAGGCCATTGTTCAACCCACACAGTTTTTTTTTCAGTTAACCACTTTAAAAGTAGGGCTATCAGTACCTTTGAAAGACTAACAGCTGTTGGTCCCTGCTTATATACACCCTGAACAGTCTGTGACTGTTCATGATAATACCTTTTAATATTTTTCTCAGAAATATTCCTTATTTTATGTTTGTTTCTGAGATTGGAGGAATGTTAATCTGTATCTTTCAGTACTATAACAAATCATGTCCCCATAAATTCATTGCTGTGTTAGTAACATATGGGTTTAATTTTCCTATCTCTCCTTCTGGCCCTATATACTTGACACACCTTGTGCTTTGTTTTACCTGAGATAAAGTTACAGTTCCAATAAACTGAATATTTATTTCCTGAAGAGTCCAATTAGTGTTATATCAGCACTTACATCAATCAAACAATGCCATTCATTTGCAGTTTAGTGTTGGTTTTTGAACATTTATAGAATTTTGCCAAAATACTTGTTGTATGGTCTCTCCTGGATTTTCTGGGTTTTTTTGTTTTGTTTTGTTTTGGTTTTAATGAAGCTGTTTGGTCCAGAGCAATACAGTCTTTAACAACAGGCATTAAGTCCTTCAATTGCTCTGTAGAAGAGCTTTTCCAGTGCTGACAGGGAATGATTGAACTAAATTTGATATTGTAGCCTACAGGATGATCCCTAATCTGTTTTCCAATGATAAAGGGTTACCTTGACTGTCTTTTGTTGATCAGCATTCATCAGTCCAATGTTAACCTTCTACATACTCCAGAAGGCTATAGACTTCTATTTGTATTATTTCTAGCAAAATCATTGTTCTAGGAATACCTTGCCTACAATCCCTTTTCTTATGACCTTCTTTACCACAATTGAAACATGTGACATTTTGATTTTTTTTAAACTCCTAGCAAAGTATCATCATGTGTATGATCCAATATTAGCTGTATTTTCATAATCCATTCATCTATGGGTGCAGATCTTGCCCTTTTAGTCCTAATTATTCTTTGGCATTTTAGAACATTAAAAAGCCAAAGATTTGATTAATAGTTGTCTAACTTCTGCATCTTATGCTATTCTACTTACAGATAAAGTTAATTTTTGCAAAAAAAGTCAATGAAGTCTTCTTTTGGGTCCTATATAATTTAAAAAATTACCCCGTCCACTTTCCTGATTGTTCAGCCTTGTCCCAAGCATTCAAAGCTGCTAGACAGCATAGGGCCAACGTGTTGTCTTCAGAGCCAAACTGTCAGTATATTGGCCTTCCCTGAGTAGAGTTCATTGTTCTATGACTCTAGCTTTTCACCATCTTTTCCACTGTAACTGAGCTTCTAATGCTGTAACTAAATCTCTGCAGTCAAGAAAATAATTGTGTTCTGAATTGCCCATGAATTTAACACCTGCCTCACATTGTGTGAATGCATACCATGTGAAACAACAACTTTGTTAAATCTCCTCAAATCTAACATTTCTACAGGATTCCACTTAATACCAGCACTACTTAGGGTGCCTATCATCTGTTGGTCATTCTTGTATGGTGACAGGATAAGCTGCAGTTTGTTTTCTAATAACCTTGGGCTATGTTTCTTCAGTTTTATGCATTGGTGCAGTAGGTTCTTGTTTAAATTCCTCTTTCTGTGTCTAAATAGTTTTCTCATTTTCATTAGTAGGCCTTTCTAAGACTTACATCTTATTAATAGTAAGTATTTCTAAGGCTTGTGTCTTATCAGTCATTTTTTTCATATTTAGCACAATTATAAAACTATTTGTTGAATATAAAATATTAATTACCAAACTGAAAATTATTATAATTAACAACATGTGAATCCCAGCTAAGTTGGCTTTCCCTTCATGTTTTTTTTTCCGTTTTCAAGTCATCAAATATTGCACCATACACAGTCCTAATTCCTTTCATTGTAATATTCCCTATTTTTTTAGAAATACTCTTATTTACATATCCATCCCCCATTCTCTCGCCCTCCCATCAACCCATGCTTCCCACTGATACCCCAACCCACCCCCCCCCACGCACTCCCTGGAATTGTGAGGCTCTCCATGGGTGATCACCAAAATCCATTACATTACATTACATTACATCATTCTGGGGAGGGCCCAGGCCCTCCTTTCCATATCTGGGCTGCAATAGTATCCCTCCATAAGGAATGGGCTTCCAAAATCTATTTGTGAACTAGGAATAAATACGGGCTCCACTGTTAGAGGTTCCATAGACTGCCTTGGCCTCCTAGCTGGCATTCACTTGCAGAGGGCGTGGTTTGGTTCAATGCTGGTTTCCCCAATTTATGACTAGAGTCTGTGTGTTCTCATTAGGTAACGTCAACTGTTTCTGCGGGTATCTAAGGCACTTTCTTGGTTCATTAGCTTGTCTCTCCTCCCTCTCTGCAACTGAGCGTGGCTCAGTGTTTAGATGTGGGTGCCTGTTTCTGCTTCAATCAGCTACTGGGTCAAGGCTCAAGGAATAATAACCCAAGTAGTTATAGGGGAAGGGTATCAAAGGCTGCATCTCCACCACTGCCTAGATCCCCAGGTAGGGTGAGGCCTTCAATGGTGGATCTCCAGTGACTGTCATTTCATGCAGGGCAAAGCCTAGGCCTTCACCCAAAAGTCCTGCCTGAGAGAGCATCCCATATTGTGGCATGGGCGCTCAAATTCTATTTGTACGCCAGGGATAAATGCTACCCAAGGCCCCATAGATTACCTAGACCTCCTCAATGACACCCACCTTCAGCGAGTCTGGGTCAGTCCCTTGCATTCCACATAGTCATCAATCTGCAACCCACTTTTTAATTGGATTGTTTGGTGTTTTGGTAGCAAACTTCTTGAGTTCTTTGTATATTTTGGAAATCAGGCCTTCAGTTGCTGAAGATTTTTTCCCATATTGTCTTGCTGACTATGTCTTTGCCTTATAGAAGCTTCTCAGTTTCAGGAGGTCCCATTTATTATTTGTGAGTCTCAATGTCTATGCTACTGGTTTTATGATCAGGAAGCAATTTATTCAAGGAATTCAAAGAATTCATTCAGGAAGCAATACATTCAATGTTGCCTCCAAATTTCTCTTCGAAGAGGTTCAATATGTCTGGATTTATGTTGAGATCTTTGATCGATTTGGATTTAAGTTTTGTGCATGGTGATAGATATGGATCTATCTGCAATTTTCTATATGTCCACATTCAGCTATACCAGCACAATTTATTGAAGATGTTTTATTTCTTTCCATTGTATAGCTTTAGCTTCTTTTTAAAAAATCAGGTGTTCCTAGGTGTGTGGGTTAATATAAGTGTTTTAAATTTGATTCCATTGGTTTACCTGTCTATTTTCATGCCAATACAAACTTGTTTTCAGGACTATAGCTCTATAATAGGGTTGTTTGGCTATCCTGGGTCCTTTGTTTTCTATATAAAGTTGATTATTTTTCTTTCAAGGTCTGTGATGAATTGTGCCTGTATTTAGATGGGGATTAACTCTGTAGATTTCTTTTGGCAAGATTGCCATTTTTTCCTATGTTGATCCTGTCTATCCAAGAGCACGGGAGATCTTTTCATTTTCTGGTATCTTTTTAATTTCTTTCTTTAAATACTAAAAATTATTGCTATACAGGTCTTTCACTTGTTTGAATACCGTTATCCCCAGATAGTTTATGTTGTTTGTGGCTATTTTAAAGGGTGATGCTTCTCTGATTTCTTTCTCAGCCTGATTATTGCCTGTATGTAATAGGGCTAAACACTAATGACAACTCATGCTGGAGAGGATGTGGAGAGAGGGGAACACTCCTCCTCTGCTGGTGGGAGTACCAATTCATACAGCCACTTTGGAAATCACTATGGAGATGCTTAAGCAAAATGGTAATCAGTCTACCACAAGATCCAGCAATTCCACTCTTAGACATATACCCAAAAGATGCGCATTCATACAACACGGACATCTGTTTCACTATGTTCATAGCAGCATTTTTGTAATAGCCAGAAACTGGAAGCAATCTAGATGCCCCTCAACTGAAGAGTGGATAGAGAAAATGTGGTACAATTACACAATGGAGTATACTACTCAATGTTAAAAAACAATGGAATCTTGAAATTTGCAGGCAAATGGATGGCACTAGAAGAAATCATCCTGAGTGAGGTAGCCCAGTCACTAAAGGACAAACATGGTATGCACTCACTCATGTATGGATTTTAGACATGAAGCAGGGAAGTGTTAGCCTACAACCCCACCACCAGAGAGTCTGGGAAACAGGGAGGGCCCTAAGAGAGATATGCATGGTACCCCAGAGAAGAGGAATGGGACAGGATCTCCTAAATGGACTGAGAGCATGGGGGAGGGGAGACAGAGCTGAGAAAAAGTGAGGGGAGAAAATAAGGGGAGAGGAGTACATGGAGGATTAGGAAAGTTGAGTCAGGGGAAGAATAGAGGAGAACAGGATGAAAGATAGCATAATAGATGAACTCATTTGAGGAGACATCTGGAACTAGTGAGATTTCCACAGATCTACAAGAATAACACCAACTGGCAGTCTAAGCAATAGTAGAGAGACTATCTTAAATGTCCTTCCCCATTAACGAGATTCATGACTACCTTGTATGCCATGAATGGGCTAGAGCCTTCATGAAGTGGCTGATAGAAGCAGAGGTAGACACCCACAGCTAAACACTGAACTGAACTCCTGGAACCCAGTTGGAGAGTGGCAGGAGTGATGAGCAAAGGGGTTATGACTTGGCAGTTGAAACCCACAGAAACAGCTGACCTGAACAAGGGGGAGCTCATGGACATCAGACTGATGGCACAAAGGCCAGCATGGGACTGATCCAGACCCCCTGAACATAGAAGTCAGTGAGTTGGTCTTGGCAATCTTTGGGGCCTCAGGTAGTAGATCAGTATTTATCCCTGACATCCCAGAGGTCTTTGGGAGCCCATTCCACATGGAGACATGCTCTCTCAACCTGTACATATGAGGGAGGGCCTAGGCCCTGCCCAGAATGATATTACAGACTTTGGAGTTCCTCCATGAAGGGACTCAACCTCCCTGGAGAGTGGAATGGGATTGGATGGGTGGTTGGGGGAGTTGGTGAGGGCCAGAGGAGGAGGGGAGGGAGAAGGAGCTGGGATTGACATGTGAAGTAAGCTTTTTTCTAATTTAAATAAAAAAGAGATTGCTGATACACTTAGGGATTGTAAAGACAGATATGTCTGAAGTGAATTTGCTGATACAAGGCCTTTCCTGGATATTTTAAAATCCTAGATATCAAACACACAAGCATCTCTTTGCTTTCCTTCAAGTCAAATGACAGAATGATTCATTAATTTTTGCTAATTGTATGCCAATTTTGAGGAGACCTGATAATCTCCAATAAAAATGATAACAGCTTTGTATTTTCTTTCCCACTCTTTCTCTTTTGTCTATATGCACAGGACTGGGCCATTTTGGGATTGTCTTATTCTGTGTGAACTGCCAGAATACTTGAAAATATATGTATACAGCATGATATTTGTGACAATTCTTAATTCTGGCAAGTCCAAGTTCAAGGTTCTGGCACGTGGCCTGTATGTTCTTGGATTCTCACACTAATGCAGAAGAAGAAGGGAGATAAACTTTTCAGGAAGCTCTTTCTTTCTTTCTTTGTTTCATTCTCTCTTTCTCTCTCTCTTGCTTTCTTTTTTGCTTTTTTGAGTGAGGGTTCATTGTGTACCCCTTGATGTCCTGGAATTTCTCTGTAGACCAGGATAGTTTCCAACTCACAGAGATCCTCCTGTCTCTGACTTCTGAGTACTGGGGTTAAAGGCATGCACTACCACTGTCCTTCATGAGTCTCTTTTATACGTTTTTTTCATTCTACTCCTGAGGGTGAAGCCTTATTGACTAAGAAGCTCTCCTTGGTACTAACTTAAAGATCAGAGGTTTGCACATCACTCAATTGCTTGCCTTCTGTGATTAAATCTGTGCTTTATTTCCAGATGTGTGGTTTCATTTTGCAGAAATACGAGTTTTGTTCCACATTCTCTTTTCAGTGAAAAGAGATATAGCGAACTTTATATTCTCATAAAGGTACCCAAGAGTGATCACCTCCCTATTTCTTTTTTTCCATTGCACAACTCCACAGAGGCAATAGTCTTCCATGTGAAATATTTGATGCAGGAGTATAGGGAACTCATTCCTGACTAGTCTGCTCTTCTCTCTTTATCTCACCTTTTCTAGTCTTGCACTAAGGTTTTAATTCCAAACAATCATTTTTACCTTTATAAGAATCTCCATCCTTATGGACCCATAATTGTAGCACATTCACACTCCAAATGCAATGTTTTATATATGTTTCTAAATCATCCTTTCATGTCTTTTCATTTGAAATATCTGGATTTTCTAAATCTACATATAGAGTCTTCCCAGCTTGTTGTGGGTTGTTTATGGGTTTCTATTACTCCAAACTCTTTGTCCTATTTGTATGAAGCTGCTCATGAATATGTTCTATCACTCTGGTAACAGAGATTTTCCCAAGAATAATGATATTTATTTGGCAATAGCAGCAAAAATTCACACATCATAGTAAAGTGCAGATCTCTTTAAGGAAGCCCTTGAAAGAAAATCTTGATTAGCCAAACAAGAGAGAATTAGACAAG
Source organism: Mesocricetus auratus (assembly GCF_017639785.1). Classification (NCBI taxonomy): domain Eukaryota; kingdom Metazoa; phylum Chordata; class Mammalia; order Rodentia; family Cricetidae; genus Mesocricetus; species Mesocricetus auratus. Next base: position 18,004,495 of record NW_024429193.1, read on the forward strand.
TGACACGGTTGCATAGACACCTTGGTAACCTCAGTTTAAGTACTACTGTTGAGCACCATGTTGGAATGATTGTAATACAAAAGAATATTAAAATGTACTTGGTTACACAAAACTGTGCATACATGTGAGGTGTGCAAAGCATGGGCTGAGAGGAGAGCGAGAATGCCTTGGAGACTGGAGAAAGTCCTTGAAGGAATCCTTCTCTCAGGCAGCATTTAGGAGCCCTCCCTTCCAAAAGCTTCCCATTCTAATTTTGTCTGGAAAGATTTCATCTTGCTTAGATCCTGGAACACTTTAGAGATTATTTAAGATTTGGCTTCTCTTCTGTTGAATTTTTCTGGTTTTCTATCATTTTTACTGATTTAATACCAACTAAATTGCCCCCCACTCAAAAATATCTTATCTTCAGAGGAGCTAGAACTGAGTATATCATTTTTTTCCATTTGCCTATTTTGGCTTCTTAGACATAATTCCATAATCATGTATATAATTCTAGATTTTCTTGTAATATAATAACATTTCTCACTAGGAAACGCCATTCTTCAAACTGCTTAGTATACTGTTGTTACTTATTTGGTATGCATGGCTCTCAAGTTCTTCCTATCAAATCAAAGTTGATTTTTATTTTCCCTTATTTTTAATACCTTATTATTAATGATGATTAAATTAGAAGTTAATTTCTCACAGTTCCTTAACTGCATCCAATGCATATTTTATACCCTAGCCCTTTCTTTTTTTTTTTTTTTTTTAGTAGGATTTTTTTTCCCAGTTGAGTGTTTTTTATTGTGCTAGCATGCTGAGGCAGCATGGCCAAGTGGTTAACATTTCAGCCGTCAAGGTCACACAGTGTCAAAGAAGGTCCCAGCATTACCACCTACCAGTCATGAGACCCTTAAGAAGTTTTTATGCAGTATTCTTTTTTTTTTTCAGTTTAAATTTAGATAAGAATCAAGGTTGCTTCACAAGTCAGTTCCAGGTACCTCTCCCATTCCCTCCCTTCCTCCCGTGCCCTCCCCCCCCCCCCGTTATCATCTCATTTCTCCAGGGAGGGTGAGGCCCTCCATGGGGGTGTCCATAGTGTGTCATTTCATATAGGGCAGGGCCTAGACCCTTTCCCAAGAGTTCTGGGTGAGAGTACACCTCACATTGTTCTATTGGAGTCCAAAGTCCATGTGTATACTTGGGATGGGTACTGATCTGCTGCCCAAGGCTCAATAGATTCCCTAGGCCTCTTCACTGACACCCAGATTCAGGGGGTCTTGATCAGTCCCATGCTGGCTTCCCAGGCTAATGCCTGGGATTCAAGAGTTAACCTTTGTCTGGTCAGCTGTTTCTGGGGTTAAACCAGCCCAGTCTTAATCCCTTTGATCATCAGTCCTCCCTCTCTGTTACTGGCTTTCTTGAGTTCAGCTCAGTACTTAACCAAGGGAGTCTGCCTCTTCTTCGATCAGCCACTAAATAAAGTTTCTGTTTCCCAGACTCTCTGGCCATAGGATTGTAGGCTGGCACTCCCCAGATCTATGTCTAAAATCCATATATGAGAGAGTACATGCCATGTTTCTCTTTTTGTGACTGGGTTACCTCACTCAGGATGGTTTCTTCTAGTGTCATCCATTTGCCTGCGAATCTCATGATTCCATTATTTTTTTCTGCTGAATAGTACTCCATTGTGTAGATGTACCACATTTTCTCTATCCACTCTTCAGGTGAGGGACATCTAAGTTGCTTCCACGTTCTGGCAATTACAAATAAAGCTGCTATGAACATAGTGGAATAGACCTCTTTGTTGTATGAATGGGCATCTTTTGGATATATGCCTAAGAGTGGAGTTGCTGGGTCTTGTGGTAGGTTGATTCCCATTTTTCTGAGGAATCTCCACACTGATTTCCAAAGTGGCTGAACCAGTTGGCACTCCCACCAGCAATGGAGGAGTGTCCCCCTTTCACCACATCCTCTCCAGCATAAATTGTCATTGGTGTTTTTGATTTTAGCCATTCTGACAGGGGTGAGATGGTATCTGAGAGTTGTTTTGATTTGCATTTCCCGGATGGCTAAGGATGTTGAGCACTTTCTCAAGTGCCTCTCAGCCATTTTAGACTCCTCTATTGAAAACTCTCTATTTAATTCTGCAGCCCACTTTTTAATAGGGTCCTTTGGTGTTTTGGAGACATGCTTCTTGAGTTCTTTGTAAATTTTGGAGATCAACCCTCTGTCAGATGTGGGATTAGTGAATATTTTTCCCATTCTGTGGGCTGCCTTTTTGTCTTGCTGACTGTGTCCTTTGCCTTACAGAAGCTTCTCAGTTTCAGTAGGTCCCATTTATTAATTGTTGATCTTACTGCCTGTGCTACTGGTGTTATGTTCAGGAAGCTGTCTCCTGTACCAATTCTTTCAAGGGTACCACCCACTTTCTCTTCTAAGAGGTTCAGTGTGGCTGGATTTATGTTGAGGTCTTTGATCCATTTGGACTTAAGTTTTGTGCATGGCGATAGACATGGATCGATCTGCATTCTTCTACATGCCAGTCTCCAATTATGCCAGCACCATTTGCTGAAGATGCTTTCTTTATTCCATTGTATATTTTTAGCTTCTTTGTCAAAGATCAGATGTTCGTACGTGTGTGGGTTAATACCCGGGTTTTCAATTCGATTCCATTGGTCTACCTGTATATTTTTGTGCCAATACCAAACTGTTTTCAGGACTATAGCTCTATAATAGAGCTTGAGGTCAGGGATGGTGATGCCTCCGGACGTTGCCTTGTTGAACAGGGTTGTTTTGGCTATCCTGGGTCTTTTGTTTTTCCATACAAAATTGATTATTGTTCTTTCAAGGTCTGTGAAGAACTGTGCTGGGATTTTAATGGGGATTGCATTGAATCTGTAGATTGCTTTTGGCAGGATTGCCATTTTTACTACATTGATCCTACCTATCCAAGAGCATGGGAGATCTTTCCATTTTCTGAGGGCTTCTTTAATTTCTTTCTTTAAAGATTCAAAGTTCTTACGATACAGGTCTTTCACTTGTTTGGTTAGCGTTACCCCAAGGTATTTTATGTTGTTTGTGGCAATTGTAAAGGGTGATGTTTCTCTGATTTCTTTTCAGCCCTTTTATCATCTGTATATAGTAGGGCTACTGATTTTCTTGAGTTGATCTTGTAGACTGCCACTTTGCTGAAGGTGTTAATCAGCTGTAAGAGTTTCCTGGTAGAGTTCTTTGGGTCATTGATGTAAACTATCATATCGTCTGCAAAGAGTGAAAGTTTGACCTCTTCCTTCCCAATTTGTATCCCCTTGATCCCCCTTTGTTGTCGTATGGCAATAGCTAGGACTTCAAGTACCATGTTGAAAAGGTATGGAGAGAGTGGACAGCCTTGTTTTGTTCCTGATTTTAGAGGAATTGCATTGAGTTTCTGTCCATTTAGTTTGACGTTGGCTGTTGGTTTACTGTATATAGCTTTTATTATGTTTAAGTATGTCCCTGTTATCCCATATCTCTCCAAGACCTTTAACATGAAGGGGTGTTGGATTTTGTCAAAGGTTTTTTCAGCATCTAGTGAGATGATCATGTGATTTTTGTTTTTCAGCTTGTTTATATGGTGGATTACGTTGATGGATTTTCGTATGTTGAACCATCCCTGCATTCCTGGGATGAAACCTACTTGATCGTGGTGAATGATTGTTTTGATGTGTTCTTGGATCCGATTTGCCAGTATTTTAGTGAGTATTTTTGCATTAGTGTTCATGAGGGATATTGGTCTGAAGTTGTCTTTCTTAGTTGTATCTTTGTGTGGCTTGGGGATCAAGGTTATTGGAGCCTCATAGAAAGAGTTTGTCAAAGACCCTTCTGCTTCTATTGTGTGGAACACTTTGAGAAGAATTGGTATAAGCTGTTCTTTGAATTTCTGGTAGAATTCTGCACTAAGGCCATCTGGACCTGGACTTTTTTTGGTTGGGAGACTTTTGATGACAGCTTCTATTTCCATAGGGGTTATAGGTCTATTTAAATTGCTTATCTGTTCTTGATTTAGTTTTGGCAAATGATAGCTGTCCAGGAAGTCATCCATTTCCTTTAAATTTTCGAATTTTGTGGAGTACAGGTTTTCAAAGTATGACCTAATGATTCTCTGGATTTCTTCAGAGTCTGTTGTTATGTCCCCCTTTCCATGTCTGATTTTGTTAATTTGCGTGTTAACTCTCTGCTGTTTGGTAAGTTTGGACAAAGGTTTGTCTATCTTGTTGATTTTCTCAAAGAACCAACTCTTCATTGCGTTGATTCTTTGTATTGTTTTCCTGGTTTCTACTTTATTGATTTCAGCCCTCAATTTGATTATTTCCTGGCATCTACTCTTCCTGGGGGACTTTGCTTCTTTGTGTTCTAGAGCTTTCAGCTGTGATGTTAATTCTCTGGTATAACTGTTCTCCTGTTTCTTCATGTGAGCATTTAGTGCTATGAACTTCCCCTGTAGCACTGCTTTCAAAGTGTCCCATAGGTTTGGGTATGTTGTGTCTTCATTCTCATTGAATTCGAGGAAGTCTTTAATTTCTTTTTTTATTTCCTCTTTGACCCAGGGATGGTGCAGTTGAGCATTATTCAATTTCCATGAGTTTGTAGGTTTTCTGCAATTTGTGTTGTTGTTGAATTCTAATTTTAAAGCATGGTGGTCTGATAAGATGCATGGAGTTATTCCAATTTTTTTGTAGCTGCTGAGGTTTGATATGTTGCCAAGTATGTGGTCGATTTTTGAGAAGGTTCCATGTGGTGGTGAGAAGAAGGTATATTCTTTTTTATGTGGATGAAATGTTCTATAGATATCTGTTAATCCCAGTTAGGTCATTACTTCTATTAGCCCTTTTGCTTCTTTGTTGAGTTTCTGTTTGGTATTCCTGTCTAGTGGTGAGAGTGGTGTGTTGAAATCTCCCACTATAACTGTGTGGGGCTTTAGATGAGATTTAAGTTCTAATAATGTATTTTTAACAAATGTGGCTGCCTTTGTATTTGGGGCATAGATGTTCTGAATAGACACTTCCTCTTGGTGGGTTTCACCTGTGATGAGTATGTAATGACCTCCTTCATCTCTTTTGATTGATTTTATTTTAAAGTCTAGTTTGTTAGATATTAGGATTGCTACCCCGGCTTGTTTCTTGGGTCCATTCGATTGAAAAATTTTTTCCCAACCTTTAATTCTCAGGTAATGTCTGTCTTTAGGGGTGAGGTGTGTGCCCTGTATGGAGCAGAAGGAAGGGTTCTGTCTTCGAATCCAATCTGCTAATCTGTGTCTTTTTATGGGTGAGTTAAGGCCATTAATATTGAGGGATATTAATGACCAATGATTGCTCATCCTTCTTCGATTTGCGATGGTTGTTGTTGGTGGAATTATGTGTGGAATTTCACCCCTTTTTTTCTTTTGGCTGTTGGTAGAGAGAGATTCTCAAATGCTTATGTTTTTCTGGTTGTAGTTAGCTTCCTTGGGTTGGAGTTTTCCTTCCAAAATTTTCTGTAGGGCTGGGTTAGTGGACACATATTGCTTGAATCTAGTTTTGTCATGGAATATATTGTTTTCTCCGTCTATAGTGATTGAGAGCTTTGCCGGGTATAGTAGTCTGAGCTGGCATCCGTTGTCTCTTAGTGTAGGTAGAATATCTATCCAGGACCTTCTGGCTTTCAGCGTTTCCATGGAGAAATCAGGTGTAATTCTGATAGGTCTGCCTTTATATGTTACTTGATCTTTTTCCTTAGCTGCTCTTAATATTCTTTCTTTATTCTGTATGTTTGGGGTCTTGATTATTATGTGGCGAGGGGATTTTTTTTGTGGTCCACTCTATTTGGTGTTCTGTAGGCTTCTTGTACCTTCATTGGCATGTCTTTCTTAAGGTTGGGAAAGTTTTCTTCTATGATTTTGTTGAATATGCCTTCTACCCCTTTGAGGTGGATTTCTTCTCCTTCTTCTATACCTATTATTCTTAGGTTTGGTCTTTTCATGGTGTCCCATATTTCCTGGATGTTTTGGGTTAAGGATTTGTTGGATTTAAGGTTTTCTTTGGTTGATAAATCCATTTCTCCTAGCATATCTTCAACACTTGAGATTCTCTCTTCCATCTCTTCTATTCTGTTGGTAATGCTTGTATTGGTAGTGCCTGTCTGTTTGTCCAGCTTTTCTATTTTCTGCCTTTCTTCAGATTGTGTTTTTTTTAATGACTCTATTTCAGTTTTCAACCCTTGCAGTGTTTGCATTGCTTCTTGCAATTTTCTGTTTATGTGTTCGTCCGTTTGTTGCCTTTTATGAATTTTTTGGTTTGTTCTTTCTTCCATTTCTTGCATTTTTTGGTTTGTTTTTTGTTCCATTTCTCGCATTTTGTGCTTTGTTTCTTCTTCCATTTCCTGCCTTTTTTGGTTTGTTTCTTCTTCCATTTTTTTCATTTTTTGCTTTGTTTTTTCTACCATTTCTTGCATTTTTTGCTTTGTTTCTTCTTCCATTTCCTGCCTTTTTTGGTATGATTCTTCTTCCAATTCTTGCATTTTTTGCTTTGTTTTTCTTCCATTTCTTGCATTTTTTGCTTCATTTCTTCTTCCATTTTCTGCCCTTTTTGGTTTGTTTTTTCTTCCAATTCTTGCATTTTTTGGTTTGTTTTTTCTTCCATTTCGTTGAGGGATTTTCCAATATCCTCTTTTAGGGCCTCTATCATTTTCATGAAAGTACTTTTAAGGTCGTTCTCTTCTGCTTCGTCCGCATTGGAATGTTGGGGTCTTGCTGGTGTGGAGTCTCTAGAATCTGGCGGTGTCATATTTGTTTTTCTGTTGCTGACTGTGTTTTTGTATTGTCTCTTTCCCATCTCTTCTTCTAGTGGGTACAGAAAGAGCCCCTTACTGGTCTGGGGACCAGCGTTCCCTTTTGGTGGGTGCTAGCAAGTCCAATAATCTGGTGGTTCTTCTATTCCTTGTCCGAATGCTGGTCCCGTGGGTGGAGAAGAAGAACCGGAATCTGGGGCGCTTATCCTCTTACCTGGTCCCCTGGACCCTATGCTGGGTCCTGTTGTACTTGATCCAGAACAGCTACTCCCCTGGTCTCCCTGGGTCCTCTGGTTTCCTGGTCTCGTTGGTGGGAGAGAAGACCTGGGGTCTGGGTGCTTGGCTCCCGCCGGGATTGGGAGCTCTGTGCAGTTCCCAGGGGATCTGCAGGCACTGGAGCACAGGCCGGGAAGCCGGCCTGTTTACCTGATGCTGCTGGAAGAACCGCTGCTTCGCTGGTCTCCCAGCCTCCTCTCCTTTCCTCGTCTCGTTGGTGTGAGCGAAGATCCGGAGTCTGGGGTGCTTGGCTCCCACCGGGATTGGGAGCTCTGTGCAGGTCCCAGGCTATCTGCAGGCACTGGAGCACAGGCCGGGAAGCCGGCCTGTTTACCTGATGCTGCTGGAAGAACCGCTGCTTCGCTGGTCTCCCAGCCTCCTCTCCTTTCCTGGTCTCGTTGGTGTGAGCGAAGATCCGGAGTCTGGGGTGCTTGGCTCCCGCCGGGATTGGGAACTCTGTGCAGGTCCCAGGCGATCTGCAGGCACTGGAGCACAGGCCGGGAAGCCGGCCTCTTTACCTGATGCTGCAGGAAGAACCGCCGCTTCCCTGGACTCCCAGCCTCCTCTCCTTTCCTGGTCTCGTTGGTGGGAGAGAAGACCTGGGGTCTGGGTGCTTGGCTCCTGCCGGGATTGGGAGCTCTGTGCAGTTCCCAGGGGATCTGCAGGCACTGGAGCACAGGCCTGGAAGCCGGCCTGTTTACCTGATGCTGCTGGAAGAACCGCTGCTTCCCTGGACTCCCAGCCTCCTCTCCTTTCCTGGTCTCGTTGGTGTGAGCGAAGATCCGGAGTCTGGGGTGCTTGGCTCCCGCCGGGATTGGGAGCTCTGTGCAGGTCCCAGGCGATCTGCAGGCACTGGAGCACAGGCCGGGAAGCCGGCCTCTTTACCTGATGCTGCTGGAAGACCCTAGCCCTTTCTTATATTGCTCTTACCTCATCTATACTCACTTTTTAATTTCCCAAATTCATTAAATTTTTTTTATTTTCCAGTTTAAATTTAGATAAGAAACGAGGTTGCTTCACAAGTCAGTTCCAGGTCCCTCTCCCATTCCCTCCCCTCCTCCCGTGCCCTTCCCCCATCCCCCCCTCATTATCCCCTCATTCCCCCAGGGAGGGTGAGGCCCTCCATGGGGGTGTCCATAGTCTGTCATTTCATATAGGGCAGGGCCTAGACCCTTCCCCAAGAGTTCAGGGTGAGAGTGCACCTCACATTGTTCTATGGGAGTCCAAAGTCCTTGTGTATAATTGGGATGGGTACTGATCTGCTGCCCAAGGCTCAATAGGTTCCCTAGGCCTCCTCACTGACACCCAGATTCCGGGGGTCTTGATCAGTCCCATGCTGGATTCCCAGGCTGATGCCTGGGATTCAAGAGTTAAGCTTTATCTGGTCAGCTGTTTCTGGGGGTTAAACCAACCCAGTCTTAATCCCTTTGATCATCAGTCCTCCCTCCCTGTTACTGACTTTCTTGAGTTCAGCTCAGTACTTAACCAAGGGAGTCTGCCTCTTCTTCGATCAGCCACTAAATGAAGTTTCTGTTTCCCAGACTCTCTGGCCATAGGGTTGTAGGTTGGCACTCCCCAGATCTATGTCTAAAATCCATATATGAGACAGTACATGCCATGTTTCTCTTTTTGTGACTGGGTTACCTCACTCAGGATGGTTTCTTCTAGTGTCATCCATTTGCCTGCGAATCTCATGATTCCATTATTTTTTTCTGCTGAATAGTACTCCATTGTATAGATGTACCACATTTTCTCTATCCACTCTTCAGCTGAGTGACATCTAGGTTGCTTCCAAGTTTTGGCTATTACAAATAAAGCTGCTATGAACATAGAGGAACAGACATCTTTGTTGTATGAATGGGCATCTTTTGGATATATGCCTAAGAGTGGAGTTGCTGGGTCTTGTGGTAGGCTTATTCCCATTTTTCTGAGGAATCTCCATACTGATTTCCAAAGTGGCTGAACCAGTTGGCACTGCCACCAGCAATGGAGGAGTGTTCCCCTTTCTCCACATCCTCTCCAGCATAAATTGTCTTTGGTGTTTTTGATTTTAGCTATTCTGACAGGAGTGAGATGGTATCTCAGAGTTGTTTTTATTTGCATTTCCCAGATGGCTAAGGATGTTGAGCACTTTCTCAAGTGCCTCTCAGCCATTTTAGACTCCTCTATTGAAAACTCTCTATTTATTTCTGCAGCCCACTTTTTAATAGGGTCCTTTGGTGTTTTGGAGACTTGCTTCTTGAGTTCTTTGTAAATTTTGGAGATCAACCCTCTGTCAGATGTGGGATTAGTGAATATTTTTCCCATTCTGTGGGCTGCCTTTTTGTCTTGCTGACTGTGTCCTTTGCCTTACAGAAGCTTCTCAGTTTCAGTAGGTCCCATTTATTAATTGTTGATCTCACTGTCTGTGCTACTGGTGTTATGTTCAGGAAGCTGTCTCCTGTACCAATTCGTTCAAGGGTACCACCCACTTTCTCTTCTAAGCGGTTCAGTGTGGCTGGATTTATGTTGAGGTCTTTGATCCATTTGGACTTAAGTTTTGTGCATGGCGATAAACATGGATCGATCCGCATTCTTCTACATGCCACTCTCCAATTATGCCAGCACCATTTGTTGAAGATGCTTTCTTTATTCCATTGTATATTTTTAGCTTCTTTGTCAAAGATCAGATGTTCATACGTGTGTGGGTTAATATCAGGGTTTCCAATTTAATTCCATTTGTCTACCTGTCTATTTTTGTGCCAATACCAAGCTGTTTTCAGGACTATAGCTCTATAATAGAGCTTGAGGTCAGGGATGGTGATGCCTCCGGACGTTGCCTTGTTGAACAGGGTTGTTTTGGCTATCCTGGGTCTTTTGTTTTTCCATACAAAATTGATTATTGTTCTTTCAAGGTCTGTGAAGAATTGTGCTGGGATTTTAATGGGGATTGCATTGAATCTGTAGATTGCTTTTGGCAGGATTGCCATTTTTACTACATTGATCCTACGTATCCAAGAGCATGGGAGATCTTTCCATTTTCTGAGGGCTTCTTTAATTTATTTCTTTAAAGATTCAAAGTTCTTATGATACAGGTCTTTCACTTGTTTGGTTAGTGTTACCCCAAGGTATTTTATGTTGTTTGTGGCAACTGTAAAGGGTGATATTTCCCTGATTTCTCTTTCAGCCCTTTTAACATCTGTATATAATAGGGCTACTGATTTTCTTGAGTTGATCTTGTAGCCTGACACTTTGCTGAAGGTGTTAATCAGCTGTAAGAGTTCCCTGGTAGAGTTCTTTGGGTCATTGATGTAAACTATCATATTGTCTGCAAACAGTGAAAGTTTGACCTCCTCCTTCCCAATTTGTATCCCCTTGATCCCCCTGTGTTGTCGTTTGGAAATAGCTAGAAGTTCAAGTACCATGTTGAAAAGGTATGAGGAGAGTTGACAGCCTTGTTTTGTTCCTGATTTTAGAGGAATTGCATTGAGTTTCTGTCCATTTAGTTTGATGTTGGCTGTTGGTTTACTGTATATAGCTTTTATTATGTTTAAGTATGTCCCTATTATCCCAGATCTCTCCAAGACCTTTATCATGAAGGTTTGTTGGATTTTGTCACAGGCTTTTTCAGCGTCTAACGAGATGATCATGTGATTTTTGTTTTTCAGCTTGTTTATATGGTGGATTACGTTGATGGATTTTTGTATGTTGAACCATCCCTGCATCCCTGGGATGAAACCTACTTGATCGTGGTGAATGATTGTTTTGATGTGTTCTTGGATCCGATTTGCCAGTATTTTATTGAGTATTTTTGCACCAATGTTCATGAAGGATATTGGTCTGAAGTTCTCTTTCTTAGTTGTATCTTTGTGTGGCTTGGGGATCAAGGTTATTGGAGCCTCATAGAAAGAGTTTGTCAAAGACCCTTCTGCTTCTATTGTGTGGAACACTTTGAGAAGAATTGGTATAAGCTGTTCTTTGAATTTCTGGTAGAATTCTGCACTAAGGCCATCTGGACCTGGACTTTTTTTGGTTGGGAGACTTTTGATGACAGCTTCTATTTCCATAGGGGTTATAGGTCTATTTAAATTGCTTATCTGTTCTTGATTTAGTTTTGGCAAATGATAGCTGTCCAGGAAGTCATCCATTTCCTTTAAATTTTCGAATTTTGTGGAGTACAGGTTTTCAAAGTATGACCTAATGATTCTCTGGATTTCTTCAGAGTCTGTTGTTATGTCCCCCTTTCCATGTCTGATTTTGTTAATTTGCGTGTTAACTCTCTGCTGTTTGGTAAGTTTGGACAAAGGTTTGTCTATCTTGTTGATTTTCTCAAAGAACCAACTCTTCATTGCGTTGATTCTTTGTATTGTTTTCCTGGTTTCTACTTTATTGATTTCAGCCCTCAATTTGATTATTTCCTGGCATCTACTCTTCCTGGGGGACTTTGCTTCTTTGTGTTCTAAACCTTTCAGCTGTGATATTAATTCTCTAGTATAACTGTTCTCCTGTTTTTCATGTGAGCACTTAGTGCTATGAACTTCCCCCGTAGCACTGCTTTCAAAGTGTCCCATAGGTTTGGTTATGTTGTGTCTTCATTCTCATTGAATTCGAGGAAGTCTTTAATTTCTTTTTTTATTTCCTCTTTGACCCAGGGATGGTACAGTTGAGGATTATTCAATTTCCATGAGTTTGTAGGTTTTCTGCAATTTGTGTTGTTGTTGAATCCTAATTTTAAAGCATGGTGGTCTGATAAGATTCATGGAGTTATTCCAAATTTTGTAGCTGCTGAGGTTTGATATGTTGCCAAGTATGGAACCTTCTCGATTTTTTAGAAGGTTCCATGTGGTGGTGAGAAGAAGGTATATTCTTTTTTATGTGGATGAAATGTTCTATAGATATCTGTTAATCCCAGTTGGGTCATTACTTCTATTAGACCCTTTGCTTCTTTGTTGAGTTTCTGTCTGATATTCCTGTCTAGTGGTGAGAGTGGTGTGTTGAAATCTCCCACTATAACTGTGAGGGGCTTTAGATGAGATTTAAGTTCTAATAATGTTTCTTTAACGAATGTGGATGCCTTTGTATTTGGGGCATAGATGTTCAGGAAAGACACTTCATCTTGGTGGGTTTCACCTGTGATGAGTATGTAATGACCTCCTTCATCTCTTTTGATTGATTTTATTTTAAAGTCTAGTTTGTTAGATATTAGGATTGCTACCCCTGCTTGTTTCTTGGGTCCATTCGATTGAAAAAAATTTTTCCCAACCTTTAACTCTCAGGTAATGTCTGTCTTTGAGGGTGAGGTGTGTTTCTTGTATGCAGCAGAAGGAAGGGTTCTGTCTTCGAATCCATTCTGCTAGTCTGTGTCTTTTTATGGGTGAGTTAAGGCCATTAATATTGAGGGATATTAAAGACCATTGATTGCTCATCCTTCTTTGATTTGCGATGGTTGTTGTTGGTGGAATTATGTGTGGAATTTCACCCCTTTGTTCTTTTGGCTGTTGGTAGAGAGGGATTGTCTAATGCTTATGTTTTTCTGGTTGTAGTTAGATTCCTTGTGTTGGAGTTTTCCTTCCAAAATTTTCTGTATGGCTGGGTTAGTGGACACAAATTGCTTGAATCTAGTTTTGTCATGGAATATCTTGTTTTCTCCGTCTATAGTGATTGAGAGCTTTGCCGGGTATAGTAGTCTGGGCTGGCATCCATGGTCTCTTAGTGTAGGTAGAATATCTATCCAGGACCTTCTGGCTTTCAGAGTTTCCATGGAGAAATCAGGTGTAATTCTGATAGGTCTGCCTTTATATGTTACTTGACCTTTTTCCTTAGCTGCTCTTAATATTCTTTCTTTATTCTGTATATTTGTGGTCTTGATTATTATGTGGCGAGAGCATTTTTTTTGTGGTCCACTCTATTTGGTGTTCTGTAGGCTTCTTGTACCTTCATTGGCATGCCTTTCTTAAGGTTGGGAAAGTTTTCTTCTATGATTTTGTTGAATATGCCTTCTACCCCTTTGAGGTGGATTTCTTCTCCTTCTTCTATACCTATTATTCTTAGGTTTGGTCTTTTCATGGTGTCCCATATTTCCTGGATGTTTTGGGTTAAGGATTTGTTGGATTTAAGGTTTTCTTTGGTTGATAAATCCATTTCTCCTAGTGTATCTTCAACACTTGAGATTCTGTCTTCCATCTCTTCTATTCTGTTGGTAATGCTTGTATTGGTAGTGCATGACTGTTTGTCCAGCTTTTCTATTTTCTGCCTTTCTTCAGATTGTGTTTTTTTTAAAGTCTCTATTTCAGTTTTCAACCCTTGCAGTGTTTGCATTGCTTCTTGCAATTTTCTGTTTATGTGTTCGTCCGTTTGTTGCCTTTTATGAATTTTTTGGTTTGTTCTTTCTTCCATTTCTTGCATTTTTTGGTTTGTTTTTTGTTCCATTTCTCGCATTTTGTGCTTTGTTTCTTCTTCCATTTCCTGCCTTTTTTGGTATGTTTCTTCTTCCAATTCTTTCATTTTTTGCTTTGTTTTTTCTTCCATTCCTTGCATTTTTTGCTTCATTTCTTCTTCCATTTCCTGCCTTTTTTGGTTTGTTTTTTCTTCCAATTCTTGCATCTTTTGGTTTGTTTTTTCTTCCATTTCTTGCATCTTTTGGTTTGTTTTTTCTTCCATTTCTTTGAGGGATTTTCCTATATCCTCTTTTAGGGCCTCTATCATTTTTATGAAAGTGCTTTTAAGGTCGTTCTCTTCTGCTTCGTTTGCATTGGAATGTTGGGGTCTTGCTGGTGTGGAGTCTTTAGAATCTGGCGGTGTCATATTTGTTTTTCTGTTGCTGACTGTGTTTTTGTATTGTCTCTTTCCCATCTCTTCTTCTAGTGGGTGCAGAAAGAGCCCCTTACTGGTCTGGGGACCAGAGTTCCCTTTTGGTGGGTGCTAGCAAGTCCAATAATGTGGTGGTTCTTCTATTCCTTGTCCAAATGCTGGTCCCGTGGGTGGAGAAGAACAGGAATCTGGGGCGCTTGGCCTCCTACCTGGTCCCCTGGACCGTATGCTGGGTCCTGTTGTACCTGATCTGGAACAGCTACTCCCCTGGTCTCCCTGGCTCCTCTGGTTTCCTGGTCTAGGTGGTGGGAGAGAAGACCTGGAGTCTGGGGTGCTTGGCTCCCGCTGGGATTGGGAGCTCTGTGCAGTTCCCAGGCGATCTGCAGGCACTGGAACACAGGCCGGGAAGCCGTCCTGTTTACCTGATGCTGCCGGAGGAACAGCTGCTTCCCTGGACTCCCAGCCTCCTCTGGTTTCCTGGTCTCGTTGGTGGGAGAGAAGATCTGGAGTCTGTGGTACTTGGCTCCCGCCGGGATTGGGAGCTGTATGCAGTTCCCAGGCGAACTGCAAGTACTGGAACGCAGGCCGGGAAGCCGGCCTGTTTACCTGATGCTGCCGGAGGAACAGCTCTTCATTAAATTTTTATCATTGCTATTTTGGTTTAACCTGTGTGATCTATGTAACCTTTGAATTTGGAATTCACAACAAACCTAATGGGGTCTCCAGCAATTGCAAAACTCAAGTCAATGACTTGTTCTTCCTTGTAACTGTTGTAGGATATACTGCAGCAGTATTGGCTGTGTCCTTGGAGTCCATCCTCCATTCATGACGATCTTTTTGAAGTGCTTATTCTTAAGCTGATATAGTGTAGTCATGTCTGGTTGTTGAGAGTTCATGACTGCAATGTATGCATTGCTCTAATGAAGTGATTTGTCTGTCCTTCTCATCTTCTAGCTCTTAAATTCTTTGAATCTTAGAGTTAATGTTGTAATTGTCCTTTCAGAACTGATCAGGTAAATGCAGTTATTCTAAACACTGTGGGTATCCATGAGTCTCAAGATTCACTATAGATCTCATGGAAGAGAAGTTTCTCAGATTAAGGAACAGAGTGGTGGTTCTCTACAAGTATAAACATGTATTTGGAAGACTGGTCTATAGTATTTTGCTTACTAAACAACAGATTAATAATGCCCAAAGCCTATGATCCCCTCCATCATGGGATCAAGAATTACGATACCATAGCAGGCAACAATTCTTCCCTATGGAGTGAGCCTCAAGTCCTAGAGATGTAGGTTAAACAATAATATTCATGCCACTATTGTGCAAGTGACCAAATATGGCTTGACAGGTAGATATTGAAAA
Source organism: Mesocricetus auratus (assembly GCF_017639785.1). NCBI lineage: Eukaryota > Metazoa > Chordata > Mammalia > Rodentia > Cricetidae > Mesocricetus > Mesocricetus auratus. Next base: position 18,019,708 of record NW_024429193.1, read on the forward strand.
TGCTAAGGTTCACAGCCAGGTAAGAACACTAAAGCTAATTATGTTTTCTAGCAGCTGGTATTATTGTTATTATTATTATTATTACTATTATTATTAGTAGTAGTAGTAGCAGCAGTAGTAGTTATTTTACTATTTTATTATACAGTGTGTGTGTGCGCATTCATACACACCCCCACATGTCCCTATTATTGCATGTATATGGAGGACCAAAGATCAATCTTAAACCTCAGTTCTTCTTTTTATCATGGATCCTGGATTTGAACCCAGATTCTAAGGCTAACTAGGTAAGTACTTTTGGTCACTGAATGTTCTCACTGCCTCCATTTATGAAAAATTGTATATGCAAATTTCAGAAACCATTTTAGCCACAGGGTTTTTTAAATACTTTGTTTCTGTGATAGTTTAACTGGTCTTATTTCTACTTCAAAAAGGATTATGGTGTACTCTGTTTTTTATATGTTGTTTTTATTTTTTATTGATTTACAAATAATAGTTTATCCTACAGATGAATTAGCTAAAATACACATTTAAAATAGACATTATTATTTTTAAATATTTTTGATTTTAGAAGCACTCTTATTTACATATCAGTTCCCCCATTCCCTCACCTTCCCATCCTCCCATGCGCCCCACTGACTCCCCAACCCACCCCCCACAAACTCCCCAGGGATAGTGAGGCCCTCCATACATGACAATCAAAGTCCATCACATCATTTGGGGGAGGGCCCAGGCCTTCCTTCCCTTATTTGGGCTGCAATTGTATCTGTCCATATGGAATGGGATCCTAAATAACATTTGTGCTCTAAAGATAGACACTGGCTCCACCCACTATTAGAGGTCCCATAGACTACCCTGGTCTCCTTGCTGGCACCCACATTCAGAGGGCTTTGTTTGATCCAATGATGGTTCCCCAGGTTTAAGACTAGAGTCTCCATGCTCTCACTAGTTCAGGTTTCTGCAGGCTTTTTCATTCCCATCTTGGCTCCTTTGCTCATTCTTCCTTCCTCTGGATTTGAGAAGTATGGCTCAATATTTAGCTGTGGGTGCATGTTTCTGCTTTGAACAGCTACTGGATGAAGGCTCTAGGAGTGTCAGCCAAGGTAGTCATTAATCTCTTTATAGGAAAAGACATCAAAGGCAGCCTCTTTACCACTGCCTAGATTCTTAGTTGGGGTCATCCCTGTGGATCCCCTATCATTTCCCCTGTGCCAGACCTCTCTCCACCAAAACATCAAACAATCCAATTAAAAAGTGGGATTCAGAGCTAAATAGAGAATTCTCAATAGAGGAATCCAAAATAGCTGGAAAGCACTTAAGAAAATGCCCAACATCCTTAGCCATCAGGAAAATACAACTCAAAACAACTCTGAGATGCTATCATTACAGTATATATATAGCACAGCATGAAAACCAAGTGCATGCTCTCTTGGTCTGTTGCTTTTTAAGAGGAACAAGCAGAAGTTCCTGATCTGGACTTGCTGAAAAAATCATGTATACTTCACCTTTTCCTATGAAAAAATGTGAAGATTGTAGATACCCTTAAAAAGGAAATTAAAATTTCCCTTAAATAAATCAAGAAAAAGAGTAACAAAAAAGGGAAGAAATCAATAAATCTTCTAAAGAAAGTCAAGAAAAGCAGTCAAGTCAAGGAAACACTTCAAGACTTGAAAATTGAAATAGAGGCAAGAAAGAAAACACAAATCAAGGAAATGCTGGGTAAACATCCAGCAACTACAGTTGCATGCATAACCAACAGGATTCAAGAGATGGAAGAGAGATTCTAAAGCTCTGAAGATAAGATCGAGGAAATAGATTCATCTGACAAAGAAAGCATTAAAGCCAAGAAAACCATAACACAAAATGTCCATGAGATCTGGGATACTGTGAAGAGACCAAACCTAAGAAAAATAAGGCTTGAAGAAGAATACCAACTCAAATATACTCAACCATGTAACAGAAGGAAATTTTCCCAACCTAAAGAAGGAAATGTCTATAAATATACAAGAAGCTTAGAGAACACCAAATAGACTGAACAAAAAAATAAGTCCCCTCACCACATAATAATTAAAACACAAAATATACAGAATAAAAATAATATTAAGAGCTTCAAAGGAAAAAGAGCAAGAAAATGCAAAGACAGACCCATCGGAATAACCCCCAAATTCTCAACGGAGATGCTGAAAGCCAAAATGTCCTGGGCAGATGTTATGAAGACACTAAGAGACCACAAATGCCAACCCAAATTTTTGATTACCATAGATGAAGAAGACATAATATTCCATGACAGGATAAAATTTAAACTGTACGTTTCCACAAATCAAGCCCTACAGAAAACACTAGACGGAAAATTTCAACCCAAGGAATTGAGGAGTACCAAGAAAACACAGGCAATAGATAATCCCACACAAGAAAATCCTAAAGAAGGGAAACCCATACACTCATTACCACCAAAAAATAACAGGAATGAATAATCCCTGGTCATTAGTATTCCCACATAAAGGAGTTGTAGAAATCCCACACAAGTGAATTATCAAAACACCTGAAAGATTTAGAACAAAAGGAAGTAAACTCACACAGTAGGACTACATTAGAGGAAATAATCAAACTGCGGGCAGAATTCAATGAATTAGAATAAAGGGAACAATTAAAAGAATCAATGAAGCAAAGAATTGGTTCTTTAACAAAATCAACAATATAGACAATCAGTTACCCCAACAACCAAAGGCACAGAGAAAATATCCAAATTAACAAAATAAGAAAGGAATAGGGGTACATAGAAACTTACATTGAAAAATTACAGAGAATCATCAGGTCATGCTTCAAAAATCTGCACTCCACCAAATTAGAAAATTTAAAAGAAATGGACTATTTTCTGGGTAGATTCTACATACCAAAATTAAATCAAGACCAGATAAACCATTTAAATAGATGTATACCCTCTAAGGAAATAGAAGCAGTCATTAAAAGTCTCCCAACCAAAGAAAGGCCAGGACCAGATGAATTATACCACAATTTCAAGAAAGAGCTAATTCTAATACTTCTGAAATTGTTCCATACAATGGAAACAGAAAGAACAATGCCAAACTCCTTTTATGAGGTTCAGTTACCCTGAAACCCAAACCACACAAAGATGAAACAAAGAAAGAGATCAATCTCCCTCATGAATATTAATGAAAAAATACTCAATAAAACACTGGCAAACCAAGTCCAAGAATATTTTAGAAAAATTATTCACCATGGCCATGTATGCTTCATCACAGAGGTATAGGGTTGATTCAACATACTGAAACCTTTCAATGTTATTTACCATATAAATAAACTGAAAGAAAAAAATCAAACACATGGTCATCTCATTAGATACTGAAAAAAGTCTTTGATAAAATTCAATGCACATTCATGGTATAGGTCTTGGAGATATCAGGGATACAAGGAACATACCTAAACATAATAAAAGCAATTTACAGTGAGCAGCTGGCCAACTTCAAATTAAAAAATGAGAAATTCAAAGAGATTCCACTACAATCAGGAACAAGACAAAGCTGTCCTCTCTTTTCATATCTATTCAATGTAGTGTTCAAGTTCTAACTACAGTAATAAGACATTAAAAGGAGGTCTAGGAGATAGGAATTGGAAAGGAAGAAGTCAATATACTACTGTTTTTAGATGGTATAATAGTATATATAAGTTACAACAAAATATCTACTCAGGAACTCCTAAAACTGATAAACACCTTTAATACTATTGTGTGACACAAGGTTAACTAAAAAAAAAACAGTATCCCTATTATATAATCGATAAACGGACTGAGTAAACTTGAGAAAAACATCATCCTTTACAATAGCCATGAATATAAAATGTCTTGGGTAACTCTAACTGAAAAAATGAAACATCTGTCTGACAAGAACTTTAAATATCTAAAGAAAGAAATAAAGAAGATGCCAGAAAATGTAAATATGTCCCATGCTATTGAATAAGTAGGATCAATATAATTAAAATGACAGTTTATTTAAAGCAATCTACAGATTCAATGCAATCCCCATCAAAATCCCAGCAATTTTTCACAGACCTTAATAGAACACTACTCAACTTCACATGAAAAAAAACTAAAATAGCTAAAACAGTCCTGTACAATAAATGACATTCAAGAGGCATCACCATCCCTGACTTCAAACTGTACTATAGACCTATTGTAATAAACCAGCTAGGTATTGGCATAAAAACAGACCAGTGTAATAAAATTGAAGGCCCTGACATTAATGCACACATCTATGAACACCTTATCTTTGACAAAGAAGCCAGAATGGTTCAATGGAAAAGGAAAAGCATCTTTAACAAATTGTGCTGGCATAACTAAATGTCAACATCTAGAAGACTGCAAATATATCCATATTTATCACCATGCACAAAACTCAAGTCCAAGTGGATTAAGGACCTCAAAATAAATTGAGTTACATTGATCCTGATAGAAGAGAAAGTGGGAAGCAGCCTTAAATGCACTGGAATAGGAGACTACTTCATATATATAGCACCAGTAGCACAGACACTGAGAGCAACAATTAAAATAAATGAAACTTTCTGAAACTGAAAACCTTATGTGAAACAAAGAGCACTGTAAAGATGACAAAATGGCAGCCTATGGAATGTGAGAAGACGTAAACCAAACCCACATCTGACATTGCACTGATCTGCAAGATATTTAAAGAACTCAAGATGCTAGATATCAACTTACCCACCAATATGATTAAAAAATGGGGTGCAGACCTAAACAGAGATTTATTTTTTGTCTGACTTTATCAGTTACTCTTTTAAATTTAAATTAAAACAATCTTATTTTATATACCAATTCCAGTTCTCTCTCCCTCACATCTTCCCATTCCCCCCAACCATCTCTATAACCCACCCCCATCCACTCAACAGAAGAATCTGAAATGGCAGAGAAACACCTAAAGAAGTGTGCAACATTCTTAGCAATATGAAAATGCAAATTAAAATGACTCTGAGATCTTAAACCGGAAGAAAGGCTAAGATCAAAACCACAAATGAAAACTTATGCTGGACATGATGTTGAACAAGGAGAATACCCCTACATTGATGGTGGGAGTGTAAACTTTTACAGCTACTTTGGAACTCAATATAGTGGTTTCTTAGAAAATTGTGAATCAGTCTACATCAAGACCCAGCTATACATCTCTTAGGCATACAGCCAAATAATACTTAAATATATCACAATTACACTAGCTCAACTATGTTCTTAGCAGCATTATTTGTAATAGCTAGACTTGCCACTCAACCAAAGAATGCATAAAGAAACATGGTACATTTAAAAAATGAAGTATTACTCAGCTATTAAGAAAAATGGCATCAGGAAATTTGAAGGCAAACAGATAGGATTAGAAAAACATCATCCAGGGAGAGATGACCAGGCCTGGAAAGATAAGCATGGTATGTACTCACTCATATGTGGGTGTTACTTACAAAGTAAAGGCTAACTATGCCATAATTCACATAACTAGAGAGGCTAGGTAACAAGAAGTCCTAAGGCAGGGGTGAGGGGTGGGGAAGAAGGGAATGTGTGACCCACTGGTCTCCCTGGAAAAGGAAAATAGAAGAGACCTCCTGGGTGGACTGGGTACAGGTGGGGATGATGACTTGAGAGATAGAGTTAAGGGGTGAATGAAGGGAAAAAGTAGTGAAAGAGATCATTGGAAATGGAGGGCATTGGGGATTAGGTAGAAACCTGACGCAGGGAAATGTCTATGAATCTGTAAGTATGATCCCAGTTAAGAATCCTAACTATAGTGAATAGTTAGCCTGAACTGGCCAATTCTGGTGATCAGATTGGTGACTACCCCAATTTTCCTCAGAGAGCCTTCATCCATTATCTGATGGAAACAGATTCAGAGACCAACGTCCAATCATTAGCTTGAGCTCAGGGAATCCTTCTGAAGATAGGAAGGAAAGATTGTAGGAGCCAGAGGAGTCAAGCGTATCACAAGAAAAACCACCACATAAACACAATCACCTAACCTGACTCATAGGAACTCAGAGTCAGAACCAACAACTAGGGAGCCTACATGGGAATGACCTAGGCCTTCTACAAATATAAAACAGTTGGGTACCTTAGTCTACTTGTAGGACTCCTAAGAATGGGAGCAGACACTGTCCCTAATCCTTTGACTGGCTCTTGGTAACCTATTGCTTATACTACATTGCCTTGCCTTACCTTAGTACATGGGGAAGTGCCTCATTTTACCACAACTTGATATGCCATGCTTTTGTTGATACCAATGAGAGGCCATCGGGCCCTTCTAAACCAAAGAAGAGAAGGCATGGAATGAATGGGGGCAGAGGGCAGATAAGAGTAAGGAATGGGATAAGAGGAGGGAGGGAAGATGAGATCCAGATGTCAAGTAAGTAAATAAATTAACCTTTTTTTAAAGAAAGGGGGCATTTTTTTCTCAGAATTTTAGAGGGTTCAGTATGTGGTCACTAGGTTCTATTGCAAGAAGTCCCACAAAGAGGCAGGATTATCACAGCAGAAGGGTGTAATAAAATACTAAGATACACACTTCAAGGGTGTCAGGAAGCTGGGGCTGTAAAGAAGGATCTCAAGACATGAAACACCTTTAAAATCATGACCGTAGTATCCTACATTCATCAAATCATCTCTGTCTGCTGTAACATATTCAAATAGGTGTGTCAATGGGTAACCACGCTTATGAAATTAGCTAGTAATAAGTCACATGGGTACCTTTTATATCCAAATCAATGTGGCATTATAGATAAACTTATTTCCAATTCACATTGGTTCAACAAAGCAGAAGAGACACAATGTCCTATGTGATTGGTAAGGGATACATAGACAGAGTCTCCTCCTAATTTATTATTACCTTTATCTCATATAACCCTATGACTTGAATTTTGCTGGGGTTATATTCTATTTCAGCTTGGATAAATAAAGGAAAGGGAAAACTCATTCAAGAAGACTTCTTTAACTCAGACGAGAAGGTAAGGAGTACTATTCAGACAGGCTTCTTGTGGTGAGCTGACAGACTAGAAATCAAAATACAAAAGCTCTCTTAGAAACTCAAGTTGAAGCTAAATTTACACTTTCTCCTACACATCTCTTACCCCTATTGTCCATGTTTAAATCTATGCAAGTTTTTCTTAATAAATACAAACTTTACTTAAAATTGTGAGGACAAAGATATTCTGGATATATATAAACAGAGTAGAATCATAAATGTCACTGTTGGTATGAGGGGACATTGAACTCAAGCCCAGTACATTAAGCAGGACAAAGATTTTTGTTATTTAATGATAAAGGGTACACACTGAGAAAAATCTATAGTCATAAAAATTTATGCAGCAAGAAAAGTACCAGGAAAATCTATAAATATCAAAGAACAGAGAAACTGTATAAAAATTTACTTTATTGTGCCTAATAATATAAAATCTCCTTCAGAATTGGATAAATAAACAAAAAAGTTAGTTGAAAAATATACTCAATGTGTCTATTTCAGTAGATAGACACAGATACTTAGGTTCTAGAGACAGATTTTGCTTTTATTCTTATTTTTTAAATTTTTTTTTAAATAGAAACATTACCTTTAATAGAACAAAACTTTCCATCAGACACCATAAAAGTCAGAGAACAACAAAACATCTTTAAAATGCTAAGAACAAAGAACATCTCAGACAAAAATTTAATACACAAATATATTTCAGCATGAGTGCTTGTATGCATGTATGTATGTGCACCACAAGCATGCAGTGTCTGTGGAGAGCAGAAGAGGTAATGGATGCCCTAGAAGTGAAGTTACAGAGTTGTGAGTTGTCCTATGGGTGTTGGGAACCAAGCCTAGATTCTCTGCAGGGTTAGCAAGTGCTCTTAACCAAACCTGCCTTTGGATTCCTCAGACACCTGAACTCAGGCCTCCCCACCTAGCTCTCTCTCTCTCTCTCTCTCTCTCTCTCTCTCTCTATATATATATATATGTGTGTGTGTGTGTGTGTGTGTGTGTGTGTGTGTGTGTGTACATGTACATGTATATATATGAAAATAATGAAAATAAGTAAACAGAAAGGCATCCAAGCATAGGCACATAGCAAGCTAGAGAGTGAGTCAGAGAGAAGCATTCTTACATGGTTTCTGCCTCGAGCCGCTGTCCTGACTTCTCTCAACATTGGGTTGTAACCTGGAAGTTATCAGCCAAACAAACCCTTTCCTCCTCAAATCGGTTTTTGGTTGGACTATTTTACCACAGCAAACAGAGCTCAAACTACAACACACAGTGAGTACACTGACCTTTGGGATCAAGGAAGGGATTCTCTGTAAATTAAGGCCTGCATGGTCTATAAAATGAGCTCCAGGTTAGTCAGAGCTACATAGCAGGACACACACAGACTAGAGTATTAAATGTAATAAATTTTTTGAGGCATGGTCTCTTTGTGTGTCTTTGACTGGCCTGGAATCACTAAATAAGCCAGGCTGACCTTGAATTCAGAGATTTGCCTATCTCTGCCTTCTAAGGGCTGGGATTGAAGGTGTACATCACCATTCCTAGCCAAATATAATAATTTTAAAATAAACAAATCTCTTATGTTTTTCTTTTAATTTCTTTCAGTGCTGTGATAGAACCTAGGCCTCAAGCATGCTAGCCATATCTACTACCAGCAAGCTCCAACCCCAGTGTTTCAAACTCCAAATACCATCTATTTTCCTGGCCCAATCCAACTACATTTCTTGAGAAATAGACAGCTTGAAGGAAAGATGAATAAAAATATTAAATGTCCAACTCAACACAAATTGTCACAGCTCAAGATTTGAAGGTAAAACTGGTTATGGCCTAACCCAAGCTCAAGAACTTTGAAAGTAAGTCCCTCCAACCCTCTTCTTCACAGAAGGGTACCAGATGACAATAGATGTCTTCCAGAGTGGCAGGCTACTTCCTATTTGTATTTTCTAGGATTTCCTTTGTCTTAAGCCACTGGGCCACCGTGAGGAGGAGTTGTGTGCCGGGGTCTATAAGGACAGGCTTCTGGGAGAGACCAAGACTGGGAAGAGGCAAGGGCTTATACTCACTCAATGGACCCTCCCCTGACCTTACTGTGGCGCTGGAGTGTAGATGGCTCTTGAGTGCTGGTCCTGACCCCTGCCAAGGGAACTGGGCTTGTGTGTTCCTGCCTAGTGAGTCACTGGCTACAGGCCATGTGAATTCCCAGGTGTGCCTAACATGGCTCCAGTCACCTGAGGGTAGGCCCCTGAAGCATGTCACAGGTGCAGGCTGTCAGCCACAAGCATACTGAGCTGTCAGCACAGAGGCCCAGGGATATCAAGAGCCAAAGGGGCCTGTGTGAAACTGAGTCTAATTGACCCTTTTTTTCTGGGGGAGGGGGTTCCATAAGGCTTTCTCTGTGGCTTTGGAGGCTGTCCTGGAACTAGCTCTTGTAGACCAGGCTGGTCTTGAACTCACAGAGATCTGCCTGCCTCCGCCTCTGCCTCTTGAGTGCTGGGATTAAAGGAGTGCGCCACCAATGCCTGGCAACCCTTTCTTTTGTGAAATGGAGAAGAGACAGGTCATAGGGAGACTTAACCTCAATACTAGAAAGCCCTATGACTCGGTTTTAAATCCCAGGTGCGGATTTTCTTAATACAGAGACCCAGGGCTGAGGCTGTCCAGAACACAAGCCTCATTTCCCAGCATCAAGCGAAGACACGTGTGGCCAATGGAAACTAAAAAACTGTTTGGTAGGTGGTTTCTTTTTTTTTTTCTTTTTTTCTTTTTCTTTTTTTTTTGGTTTTACAAGACAGGGTTTCTCTGTATTGTTTTAGAGGCTGTCGGTCCAGGCTGGCCTCGAACTCATGGAGATCCGCCTGCCTCTGCCTCCCCAGTGCTGGGATTAAAGGCATGCGCCACCACCGCCCAGCCCTGGTGGGTGGTTTCTTTTTTTTTTTCACATATGTATTATTTATATTTTTTTATTTATTTTATTTTCCAGTTTAAATTTAGATAAGAATCAAGGTTGCTTCACAAGTCAGTTCCAGGTCCCTCTCCCATTCCCTCCCTTCCTCCCGTGCCCTCCCCTCTCCCCCCCCCTTATCCTCTCATTTCTCCAGGGAGGGTGAGGCCCTCCATGGGGGTGTCCATATTGTGTCATTTCATATAGGGCAGGGCCTAGACCCTTTCCCGAGAGTTCTGGGTGAGAGTGCACCTCACATTGTTCTATTGGAGTCCAAAGTCCGTGTGTATACTTGGGATGGGTACTGATCTGCTGCCCAAGGCTCAATAGATTCCCTAGGCCTCTTCACTGACACCCAGATTGACCAAAATATCTTTTCCAGAAAATATTCTTATAAATCATAAAATGATCTGTACAATTCTGTGAAGTGTATTTCTTAACAGAATAAATAAAACAACTCTAGGAATGAAACAATGTAAAATAATAAGAATCAAGGGAAGGCTTGTATAATTTACCTACAAGGTGGGCAAATACAGAGGTTCTTAAAGACATTAGACATTTTAAGGGTTCATTTGTCAAGATGTTGGAATACCAACTTCAGAGTGACACATCACTAAATCTTATGTTTTCTCGTAGAAAGAGAGTAGAATATAGGTTGCTGGCCCAGTTTGGGTTCTTGAAACAATTTTTCTTCCGTAGCATATGGAATAGGCAGTTGTCAGCCTAGAGTTTGTTCTGGGACAGAGAAGGGAACTTTAGCTAATCAAGGTTCATACAGATTTGGCAACTTGGTCCTTGTCCTCTATCTAGGGGGCCCAAATAGGTATTGGGTGAGTCCACTGTGCACAGAAAAAGGAATACGTTTGGGATTTCTGGGATGATCCAATGAGAAGAACTCAATGTTGTCTCCCGTCTGCCCCCTCTGAGTCACTGAAATAAGACCATGACCACAGCAGCAAGGGGCTACACATCCCTGAGGAAAAAAAATGTCTTATGTGAAACTGTAGGAGACATAGTTGTTGTTCACAGGACATCTAATATCCTGTATCTAAAACCACCCATTTTAGATTGAGTTTGTCAGACAGGCCAAGCCATAAATTAGAACAAGCCTTGTGTTACCTCATTGCAGCCTGTCCTTAAGAAAATTCTAGTTTATTAACCTCATTATGCTATATGCCTCTCCGGAGCATGTAAACCAAGGTTTACGGTTTACATTATTCACTTATTTCCCTCATGAAAGTTTTTAAAATTTATCTACCAAAGGGGAGAGATGTCTGTTTGTTTGCCTATTTCTAGAATGATTCCAAGTGTAGGCTTCATATAGCACACCAAGTTAAGCACAAACATGTCATACTCAAGCAGTCTATCATGTAAGCCTTATATTTATGAGTTAAGTAGAGGAGCTAAGAGCACTTGAGTGCAAGTATTCATTAAAACATTTAGGTGTTAATGTTTTAATGCTTTGCTGGCCAATTAAAACTAACCAATCAGTTAAATCTAGTTAGCAAACTGCTTTTTCCTTACCTCAGTGTAAGGTAAAAAGTGGCGAGTCCCTGTAGTAACAAGGTGCACAATAATCTCCCCTCAGTGAATAACTAGGCATCTGAGGAGCAAGGACTGAGAACCTTAGCAGTTAAGAAAGCAAAAAGGACCACACACTTAACTTAGCCTCAAGGATCTTAGATAACAAAAGTGCCTGAAGGAAAATAATTGCAATGTTTTACCTAGATGAAAGCTGGGTGGGACAAGACATTTAAACTTTGTGTACTAGAGGCATTTGTGTAGTAATTAGAAAACTGAATTCATAAAGACTTAGAACAGAAAGCCTGACTCACTAAATGCTCATAATATCTTAGTACTAAATGCAGAAGAGGTGAATTTCTAAAGTTTTAGAACAAAGGATGTTTTAGCAAGCTTAGGAAGGCATGAATGAAACAGGAAATTTAAGATGCACATAAGAATTTAAGACAATCATTTTGCTACCTCTCTCTCCAAAACTATTTGGTCTGTCCCCAAAATAATAGGACCTATTGTTCATATTCTCTCAGAACAAGTTGATATTAATTTGTTATGCCTTCCCAAAATATAATTCCTTAAAATGCTTATTCCTATCTAATGAAAAGCTTGTTGAATGTCAATTTAATTTGGTTATATTTCATCATAAAATCAGATGGTACCTAATTCTCATTTTTTCACTTGATCACAATAACATCTTTAAAAGAAAATGTCTAAAGGTAAGATGAAGAAATGAGAGGGGAACTAAATTAACATGAATTATAAACAGCATTTATAATGAAATTCACCTACTAATGGCATTGAATGTTTGTCAGTTGATCGATCATATGTTATGCCTCTCTACTTAAATTACAAATTCAGGCAGAGACAGAGAAAAATGCTGCCTTCAAGGGATTCTATTCACACTCAAGAGAATACTGTAAAAGTCAGTCCATGTGACTATCAAAAGAGGAAAGATAAAGCTAAACGTTCCTTATAGATCCACAATGGCAATAGGGGAAGTTATTGCTTTCACAAATAATTTCAAAATAAGTGGTGAAGAATGAAACATACTTTTGTGCTGTAAAGTGCAAGACAAAGGTGGTTTAATTTAACCCTGGAAGCATGTCAATGTGAAAGAAGAATTATGCGTGCACTTGCCACCAGGTGCTCCCCTTCCCAAGGGGAGAGGAGTGAGTGTGCCCATTTGAATCATATCATTGTGGTGTTAGCACAGTTACACTTAGAACTAGAACAAAACTGAATAGAAATTGCAATAGCATTGGCCTTCTGGAGGGTTAGAGAGGCTGTGCCTTCAGCAGGTTGGCAATTTGTCACTTCAGCCTCTTCATGAACTATCAACCTCATTACCATGGTTCACTGCACAGTCTGCCCTTGGGATTCTAGTACTAATAGCATGTAGAAGGGGATGAGCCTTGTGGTCTCAACTACTTCCTTATTGATTCACTTAATATATGCCATCTTATTACTACCTAAAAAGGATGATATATTACACAGAGAAAAGCTCCAAAACTATCTACAATCAACTAAAGCAAGGAGAAAACCAAGAAAGGGATTTTGTCTGTAGGAACATCAGAGAGCTAGAATTAGTGGAAAGAACAAGGGTGAATACATTTGTGTGGCAGCTATCTTTTATTTATCTTGTTGTGTGTTGCCATACATCGGCCAATAATCACTGATACTGTTCATTAAGTAGAGCTACTAAATGAAATAGCACTCAGGGATATTTGTAAGTCACAGGCAAAGACACAGAACTAGGGTGTTTGAAGGGCTTATATTTACCCTCCACAGCCAAGAATAAGCACAACATAATAAATGTGTTGAAAAGATTTTCAACAGTGTCAATGAGAATAGATGGCACTAATTCATTCTAAATCTCCTAGCTAGTAGGGACACATGGAAATATATTGATGTGTTAGTAGACATACTTTTCTCCATTACACTCAGATCTCACAAATTAAACTTGTAATGAAAGTCTTTATATGAAGTCTCAGCTCATGTATTAGAAAGTGCCTAGTCATTGAAGAAATTTTTCCTCATTCAGTCTAATGGATTGAACTGTCCTACCTGCTTCATACATCAAAAGATCAATTTCAGTGAATACATCTATGTGCATGTTTAATTGAAAGGCTATAAGATTAGGATCTTATCATTGTGTGATTTTTACTTTATTCATTGAGGATACACAAGCAATAACTTTTTGAAAATGTTAAATTACTTTGATTTCTGCTTAACCATATTGTATAATATAGATTCTGCTGTTTTAACTGATAGTGCCTAGCTTTTTCAGCTATTCATACTTCAACTAATTAAATTTAAATACAGTATAAAATGCCATTTCTTGGCCATATTAATCACTTTTGAATGGTTAAGACATGTGACCCAGGACATTATATGGCATGGGTTTACAAGATTTTCAACAAAAGTTATGCTGGCTAGCAATGCTGCTAAGTACATCTTCTGCTTGCTCTCAATAAAGCCTCAATATAGCTGAGAAAAAAATGAAGTGGATTAAATATGCATAAAATTTAAATTTTCATAAAGTTACACTTTCTTCCTGGCATCAGTCACTCACTATATTTTTGACACTAACATCTAAAAATATTTTGCATTTAGCACATATTTAAATTACTCTTGGTGAACATTTGTAAAATCACTAAAATGTGGCTTTCAAATTTGATCATGCAAATGTCCCTTTTCACATGAAAATGTGGATTGAAGCAGTTAACATTTTTGGTAGAAGTTAGACACCTTTTGTTGTGACTGTAATTATAAATAGTTTTGCCACCAGTTATCGTGCATCTGAGCCTAACATGAGGTAGGGTGGACTTTTCTGCAGTGCTGGGCTTTCAATAATTTGAATTATTTGCAAAATGCCTGATAATGCTTGCAGACAGGGCTTCCTTAGACTCAGAGAGTGATTAAAATGTTCCTCAGCATGAAGATTTATAGCACAGTCCTGATCCTAAGGTCATTTATATGGAAGAGCAAATTGATGAGATGACAGGTGAGTAAGACCCCTCTTATAGGATACTAAGCTAATTTTTCCTGATAGTCTTAAAGATTCTGCAACTTTTCCTTTGCTTAAGCTTTCTTTGGGCTGAAGTTTATTTGTGTGCATGCATACATGTGCGTTTTAAGATAAGCCAAATCCATATTTCAGTCACAAAAGAAATGAAAGGTTTGAAACCATATGAAAAGTGGCTCAGCATAGCTGGAGGCTACCTGAAGTCTTAGGAGGGCTTGGATAAAAATATTGCTAACACAGTTTGACAGAATTTTGAAGATGGAAATTGCATTGGAACTTTTGAACCCAAGCTTTGTTCCTTCTGACTGTCCCCTTTGGTGCTAGCTACAATGCTAAGGACGGTAGATAATTCTATGCTGATGCAGAGGTGCTCATTTTTTCATGTCATGTATTTTCTTGGTTTCAAGAATTGTTGCTGATAATTTGTTGCTGTCCCCATTCTTTACTATTACCTTTAGATTGTACTATCTTAATTTATCTTTTCTATCACCTGGCTGAAGATATCAAAAGAGGCCTGCTGTATGTGAACTACTGTTTCTAAGTGTTGTGTTCTCTGCTATTCACAATCACTTCAAGTTAAAAAAAGAATGACTTTTAGTTTATCATCCAAGATTCCCCCAAACTTTTGCCAGACTTTATTTCTCCTTTATAAACCCCATATATTCATTCGATTTATCAAATCATTACATACCCTAGATATTAAAATCGTCACACTTCTATTTCACTAGAGAGCCTCTGTCTAGAACACCTTTCTCAAAATAACCTTCATCCTTGAAAATGGCACAAAACTGTCACTCTGTTATCAACCAGTTGATACAAGGTTCTACATTCTCAGAGGAAGCCAGCATAGCATAACATTTGTGCAGATTCTAAAATAGAGAGCTTGCACTTTAAGACTGGCTATGCTAGGGATTAGATAATCCTTATGTGAACTTAAGTACATCCTTTCAAGCTTTATGGAGACCTCAGATTAATTATCCATGCAATTTCAAACCTTACTTCAAAGCACAATTGTGAAGATTTTGTGTTGTTAATCTATGTAAAAGCTCGAGACAGTTCTTATGGCCCAGTCAGCTGTAACAAAAGTACTTGAAAACAATAATTTTTTGTTATTAATGAGTTTCCTTTCCCCTCACAGCATTTAGTCCAAATATGCATGGTTAAGCTACTGATAACAAAATCTCAGTACTGCCGCAAAGTGCATATTTCAAAATTTCCTTTAATTTTGTGACTCTTAAGCAATAATGATGATTCATTAGTAAAACATAATTTACTCTAAAATGTCAGCAGGTTCCTTTTAGTATGTGGAGTGCTAACAAGAGCTTGAAAAATAATATAAAAGCTATAAGGATAAGAGGAATAAACTCAGAAGAGAGTAAAGACAAAGTTTCAGTCATGAATTAGTAAGGAAAAGTAATAGCACAGACTGACATCCTTCTTAATAAAATACACTATGAGGCAGAAAACATTTTAAATTTGTTAAACAGGATACTGTCTCATTATTTATAGATAATATAATGTATGGATAATGGTTTTTTTAGTTGAAGTATGAAATAATGGAGATAATTATTAAAAGTTCTGTACAGTGACTAAGTAGAAATACCCCTAACCACATAGTTTTCCTGAGTGTAAGCAATTAAAACTAGAAAATTAGAAGAGAAAATAATTAAAAATGGTGCATTTCTTATACATCAGAAGTTATTTTAATCTACTGAAATCATGCTATGCTAGATTTACTATGTGTAAATTTATTTTCCTTTTAAGCATTATGAGAAAATCTTATTTATTAGTAAGAAATAATGATAATTTCCAAACTGAAAGTCCTCACTGATTGATTATTCAGTGTGACAATAATAGTTGATTTTTAAATTTTGGCATTTCTTGGTACTCAAATGTTTGATTGTGCAAGTGCATGGTGGTCTAAAAATTTTGAGAGTTGCTAGTGTTTATCAGTAGTTTACATTTTACCAAATATATGTAGTTCATTCATTTTTAATGACATAACTGCCTTATACACGACCTTTTAAGTTCATAATATTTGCAGTAGTGGACTTTCTCCTCACAAACGGCTCAGTGAGGCATCAGTTATATCCAATCTCACCTTCAATTGTCTTTCTATGATGCCATGTCTGTCTCCTGGATTCCTTTCTCAACTGGGTTACTTTAGGTTCTGAGAATAAGGGAAATGGACTGCAAATTGAGGGCAACAGAAGCAGAGCAGTTGCTTTTTCCATATTCATGCTCCTGTCAGTTGCTTTTCTCCAACAAAGAACAATTAGAATTTGAACCAATTTTTTTGGCATCCTCAACTATGACAGCTGAGAGACAGAAGTAGTTAGCAACACTTTCTTGGTGACCCAAATACTGGATATAAAAATATGCCATCTATTATATTGATGGCTGAGACAAAAGAAAAATGTTACTTTATTTCTTAGATTTTTTTGGACAACTAGAATAATCAAAAGAGATAGCTCCGTTGAGCTGGTAAGCATACTCTGTCCCAAATTAAATTTAGCTATGAGTGAACATTTCTAACTAAATTCTTTTATTGTCAAATACATGTAACTTAAATAAAAGCATGCCAGATTTAATTAGAAGCCGTTTTTCCTATATTTTTGAAACATAGATTCATTTAAACCCTATCTAAAGAAATAATAATTATGAACAATTATTAACATGATTCTAAGTATCAGATAGAATCCTGAATCGCTTATGGGCTTTCATCTGCAATCTAACTCAGAATTTTGAGAGGTAACTACCCCTCTCTCTTTTCTAAAAATTTTACCTAGGCCTAGGGCTAGGGCTAGAGATATCATCAATCTTTATCCCATTCATATTGTTTTCTTACTTATTAGCTCAATCACATATAATTCCAATTTTTCATTCACCACTTATGGAATAAAGCTAACTCCAATAATTTTCTATTCTATTTTCTTCCTTATTTATATGCAAAATATGGAAACTTAGTAATAGTTGCAACCCACAAACTGTCCTTTCCTGAAATAAGGCTGATGACTGTACTTTAGAACATGGTAAATAACAAGAGTTTACATACTACAAAATATCATATAACTTCCCCAAATTTGTTTCCTTTTTCTGGGGTTTAATTTTATATTTCCATTAAATATAAAAAGGTCTTTTTAAAAAATAGTTTGAATAGAACAAAATAACAGCCTGATAAAACGATTATAAGGAAGAGGAAGGCCATCCCTATTGCATTTAGTTCCTTTCTCTTTCTATTCTACAATGGAGGTGGAGAAATGATGCTGTCCTCTTAACCAATAGGATACATGTAGCATTTACACTTTCCCTTGGGATGTAAAGCATTTATTGGTGCATTCACACACACACACACACACACACACACACACACACACAAATGGCAAGATGAAGTTGCCAGTGCTCCAGTCTTTTCTTCACTCTCTGTGCCTTTTAGTATAGCAGATCTCAGCTATATGAATAATAACACGAACACTGAAGGCAATGCAAAATGTTTTCTTTGTCTTTAAAATAGTTTGAGGCTGTGTTTGGCTTTCTGAATTAAAAATGGATTATCTATTTATATGCAATTGAGATATAACTGCAATTTTAATCTCACTGCACTTTCAAATGCTCAAAGCCAATTGTGCTAAAAATACAGCAAACATACTTTGATAGTGATATGTTACTACGTTTTCCCTTAGCACATTGAAATTTTGAAAACATTATATAATTTCTGGAAGTCTCTAATTTTTAAGTGCTTTTTTCAATTTCATGGCTGTTCCCAAATGAATAGGCTCTTTTTTAGCTACACAAAAGGGACTACTCCATTTGACCCCCGAGGTGATCAGAGCCTCACATGGAAGAGTTCATTACCTGCAGCTTGGCATGAATAATGATGAATGCTATTAGTCATTATAAAAAATTTCAGTAGCTTTCAAAACTCAATCCACAATATTTGATTCAGTGACCTCCTGTGACAGAAAGCCCCACAGGCTAACGGCACACAGTGCTTTGAATGATTTTTTTCATTTATCCTTTATTAACAAGCCATTAAATTCAAATGCATTAGAGGACAATATACATAACAAAAGCCACTGGTAGAAGCATTAGTGACTTCCTGAATGTATACTCTTGATTGAGTATAAAACAATTATCATTGTTTCCTGAATATATCTTACTAGGAATATTATGTTTTTCTATGCATTATACAAAGTTTCCCTAAAATAAGTCTTTTATCAATGATGTGTTATGTCACACCTGGACTTCCTATGAAGGTTTACAGACTGCTCCAGTTTGGGGAATTACTAGAGTCTCAATTCCTAAGTTTTCTAATTGTGTCATGATAGTGTGAGTGAATTAGGTATTTATTTCAAATGTGCCTTTTGGAATGTGGTCTAACTATTGGGTCAGTGATTTTTCTTGGAAATAGTATCAAGATTTCCTTGAAAGCTAATACTCTTGCACTTGAAACCACAGAAGCAGCCTACATGGAATTGACTGGACTCTGCTAAGTCCTTGAGACACACAGAGCCTAAAGTATAGCAGCCAGCCTATCTACATGTGTCTGCCAAGCTTCCCTCCCAATACAGACCTAACAGAGATTGCACATGTGGTTTTGAGGCCAGTGAGCTTCTAGGTGGCTTGTAGCATGATAAAACAATAAGCTGGTAAGTAAGCCATGGAGCACAGACCACTTTAGACTTATCCATAAGAGGTTGTGTGTTATTTAAATCATCCAAATTAATCAGTATCAACTTAAAATAGAATTAGGCAATACTCAAAAATGTAACATTAATACATAGCTTTATACATGAATATGAGAACTTTGCTTTTTCTTGAAATTGATAGATCTGAGAGTAAAACTTCTTGAAACTACAAAAGATTTTAATGAAATATAGTTTCTAGTAATCAAAGCTAAACATAAACCTTTAATTCACCTACATGTAAGTGTTTCCTAGTCATTCAGTTCTTATTTTATGTCAAATGATTTGGAAGCATCCTTTACAGCAATGCAATGCATAGAAAGCTGCCTCTTAAAATCATTGACATAACCCAAATTGTAATTTGTTTTGTGTTTATGGAAGTTCTGAAGTTATTGTGCTACTTTTTTCTATGGAGGCTTTTTCATACTTTAGGAAGAAAACAAACCAATCTACTCTCTATTATTTGCCTTAAGATATAAGTAACAAAATGTTTGAAAGAACATTTGCATGTATGTAAATGTGTACAAGGTTACAGTTTCCTTTGAGACTAGTTTCTTATCAAATAGTTTAAGGAAACCCCTACTTTTTTTCTCTGCTACAATAAAAATACTCATTTTAATTAAAAACAATGGGAAATGTACTGGGTAATCAGATTAATGGAACTTTGTAATTTTGTGTTGCTGCTATTGGATTTAAGTACTTTTGACATGAACATAATGAATTCGTTTTGGTCAACATCTTACAACCCCACAACAAAACCTTTTTGATTTAGCATTCTGAATCTCACTTTTGCTTTTCAAAGCAAGGTTTTATGGAACATTCCATATCTTGCTTTTGAACACATTGCCACCAGTGGAGTTAATTATGGCAGCTCTGATGCTACCATCGAAATTATCTTTAAATTGAGTTCAAAGTGATTTGAGGAAGACTGACTTATACTTGGACTGACAAAGCTTCTAGAGAAAATGAGTTATTCTTCTAATTGACTAGTCCTGCCTTGTCCTTCTTTCATTTCTCCCTTCTTCCAATCCTCTTTTCAAATAGCATTTTAAAACAGCCACTCTGTGTATCCTTAGTCTAACTTATTCCTCTAATGTCCTGTTCAATGGCATTACCACAGAGAATTTCTTGACATGACATTCTATGCTTGTGTCAAATCCCTTTGTCACAACAACATGCTAGGATGGTATATTGCTTCTTACATGCACTCCAGTGAGAGTGTTAGCTTCTTTTATTCCCCACACCATCATAAAATAATGTCTTGTGGATAAGAAACAATGAGTAAATGTTTTTAAAATTGAATTAATGTTTCACAGAGTCTAACATTTGCCACAAATAAAAATTTTATAGTGATGACTATGAGTCATCTGTACTTTATGACAAGAAAAGTTAGAAAGTAAGTAGATTTCCTTCTGACTTTTCTTTTCTATTCTGTATTCTCCTAAGCAAAATATAGGTGTCTCACACTTTTACCATTCCTCTGTGACTTCTTTCTATAAGAATTGATGTCTAATTAATATAAATGCTGTTATCATCTTACCTGAGGAGACCAACATGTAGTATTCAAGGCAGAAGCAGCATGATTTTCATTTTCTAGCATCTTCTCTTTTAAGTGTGTATTTGTGGTAAGTAATATGATGGTTATTTGTACGCTTGTAACTGGCTAAATGTATTCCTGGGTTTGGCATCGTTGATCTCGGGTAAAAGAGGGCCAGAGAGTCCTTTGAAACTTTTCTTCAGAAAATCAATTTTGAGAAAAAAGTATTTTAATGTACCACTTTAAGCTCAAATTTGCTGTACAGTTTTTGTCCAAAAGGGAAGAACAGATTATCCACAGATGAGCACACATACACTTTGTGCTGCCCCAGAAATGAATGATGGTCTTTATAGGGTTGTATAGCAAATGGCAAAAAACAGGATTAGACAAAGCCCTTACTTCTTAGACTTGCCTCTCTTTCCCCCACACTGGGTACATAGTGATTACTTTATTTTTGGTGACACTTTTTGAAAATATTTGTTCCGTGAGAGTGTACATAGGAAGTGTGCTTTGGGAGAAACTCTTGTAGCTCAGAGGTGATTCTGGACTCTTTGAGGATGAACAATAGCTGGGAAGGAGGAAGGTGACTTGGACAGGTGACAAGGCTGTAGGCATGTGTTTAGCTATCTCTGCATTCCTGGACTGAGGCCAACTTAATCTCAGAAAATGATCTTTTTGGTTTTGATATGTTCTTGATTTGGTTTACACACATTTGTTGAATTTTCTACATCTATGTTCATCAGGAAACTGACCCTTGTCTAATGACCCTAAAAGGGTAAGAATGTGGTAATTTGTGATGAGATATTAAACTGAATAATAAATAAGTAGATACACATTCATTCAAATGTATACGCTTGTGTGTTTAAAAGTACATATAACATTATAGAAATGAAAGGAAATTCATTCACACATATGTTATATGAATGTCATCTCTGATTTAAAATTTCATGATGTAAATTTTGTGTTTTTTTACACTCATTTTTATTTCATATTCTATGAAACAAAAACTTATATGTGTATGATCTGTATCTGTTCCAGATGCTTCAAGAATGTATTTCATATGGAAATAGTATATGGGTAAACAAGTGATTTTCTTAGTTTTTCATTCTTATGTTGTGTATTCTAGAGCAGGAAGCATAAAGAATTTGGAGAGTCCTATCATTTGAAAGAATAAAATGGAATCAATTTCCCATAAAGGTAATAAATACTATAATATTTTCTTTTTAATTACCGTCATATTTTCTGTCCTGGACAATGCTTGAATGACAATGATAAGTGGCTAAATGGGCTTTAAAATAGCTTGGTCTACTCTTAATCCCAAATGAATGATCATGTGACTTCATATTAGACATTTTGTGTTTTTGAAGTTATCTACAGTTCTTAAGCCTCAATTCAGATGCCTCTATCTTTCTTCACTTAAATTTTATTTTCTTCTGTTATTTTTCATTTGTTTTTATTTATTTGTCTTATTTTTGAAACAATATTCCAAAGGAGAGATATCTAATAGCAGAATTTGCAAGTATCCCAGAATTCTTTGGTCTCCTCACTATTGTTCTTGAATTGTTACTTGAGGACAAAGTAATTGAAGCTTATGAATCTTCTGCTTATCTTCCACTCCCTGAGTATGGCTTTACTTCTTTTATGATAATGTTTTATGCATTGGCTTTTCACATAGTGGACAATAGCCAACATTGATGTCTTTTCTGATCGATCAAACCAGCTTTCTTTGTTGGTCAGTGGCAACAGAACCAGAGATTTTGCTCACATCACTGTCAGACACACTATTGCTGAAGTTTTAGATAATATATTTTTATTTCTGTTTTAGACTAATTTGGAGATTGGAAGGAAGCTATAAATGTGTGTTTTGTAAAGCTTCCTGCCATAAACTATTAGGTATAGAGGCAAAGTTTTATTAAAATTACTGCAGGAAGTCACTTGACAATTCTCATGCATTTCATGCCTTAAAGTTCGGTATTTATAAAGCAGAAGGAAGTTTCTTAGTGAAGGATGAAACATCCCCATAATTGATTCCACCCTGGAGATTTCCCATCCTTAAATCTGCCAGTCTTTAGCTTTTTAGCAAGGATTAATTTTGCCTGTATCTTTGGAAATCCAACATAGATATAGTACATTCAGAAGTGTATATGTATGACTCTTTTTCTGTTCTTAGTAAACATTCCCTCTCTGTACAATTCTCAGGAAGTGTATTACTTTAATGTTCTTTCTTCCTCATTATCTCTTTCCTAGTAACTATGGCTCTATAAGGTTTCTATAAGGTAGTATTACTTGTTGATGGGCATTGTGCCACACTTTCCTTTTAAGAATATTATCTCCTGCTCTCTCTCTCTCTCTCTCTCTCTCTCTCTCTCTATATATATATATATATATATATATATATATATATATATATATATAATTTGTTCATGATTAGTTTAACTCTCATGGAGTTAAATCACAATGTGACTTCATATTTAATTCTCTGTGATCAATTGATAACAAACTTTTTTTTCCATCTGATAATTTCATTCTTCTTGTAAATATAAACATGGATTATATGGAGAAATCTAAAAACCAAACCAAAGCAAAACAAAAAGGCAAAGCAAAACCCAAACCCAAGACCTGGAATTTGTGCCATTCAAACCAAATTCCTGTCTCAAGACAAAGTGGAAAAGCACACATTGAAAACCTTCACCCGTTACTCTGATGAGTCACCAGGATATGGATTTTTTGAAAGGTTAGGAACATCATCATCATATTCTACTGCTTCCTCCACTATATGATGTGTTCCTGTCCTGACCTGAGCTAGGGTGTAGAGGGATATTACTGTCACTTGGTGACTTCCTTAGTCTATGCTGAGATTGCACATAAGCAACCATGCAGAATTCTTATTGGTGGAAACATTCTAAAAGTTAAAAACAAGAGCTAATTCTGCCAAGAAGTTACCATTTTCAGAAGGACAGAGATAACCAGTAATTCTAACTAGTAACTCTATAAATTGGCAAAACTAATAAATGGTAAACAGAGCTTAAAATATCTGAATCCTAGGGAGATAGTTCACCCAGGGAAATGTTTGCCTCCCATGGCTATAATTTGGGTTTAATCCCCAATGCCACACAAAATAAATATTCTCACAGTTCAACTCCAGATTGTACTTGTTTTTATCAGAGAAGAATTTTATTCCATTGTAGTTTTACAAGGGTCTTTTGTGCAGATATTAATTAATATCTGTTACTGGTCATATTGACATGTTATAGGGAACATGTTAGTTGAAGCACATGCAGAAACCAAAGCAACAAGATTAAACGGTGTGTCAGGTCTGTTATTGTGAACATACGGAAAGCTGAACATTTCAAATGTCCACAGACTCAAAACAGGGTTTTTCCTCCTCAAGGTCTGAGTTTGCATATAGTTCACTGATATTTTTCAAAATATTCATAAAATCAGGGTGTTGGGAGAGCAAAGTATCCTTGTAGAACTACAATATTGTGTTTAATTGTGAAGCCTGAAGTCAATATTTATATTATAGAAGATGAAAGAAACCAAAGCAAATATGATACCAACTAGTTTTGTTCATTCTCTTCAGAAACATGGTATGTGTAGACTATCAGCTATTATTAGAAAATTCATGATTATATTCCTGTTACATATACTGTAACAAGCTAGCACATTTCAATGAAGAATCACTTTGAATAGCAACATGAGAAGCAGGACTTTGGAATAAGAAAAAGGAAAAAGATATTTCACTATACTGAAAACACTTTCCATGGTAGGCAGGTAGTTGTAAGGTGGTTGAAAAAAAGGAATAGATAAACCATCTTGGAGTTATGGTGGTGGTTGGAGGGGGACTCAGGTTTGATTATTACCTTATGAGAATTCAGTTTACACTCTGATTGAAGAGATATTTACTTAAGGTAGTTGGGGAGGCCTTTTTTGACATTCTAGTTTTAATGATGATTCTGCCAGTAAATGCTGTCTGAGAAAGCACCATGTAGGAGGCTCATTGGTGATTGGTTTAGTTTAGAATCTGATGGTGTAAGTAGCTGGACAAGGGGAGAAACTAAGCTGCAGGGTCTGTTCCAGCAAGCCTTCACAAGGCTGGAGCTGAGAAGGATTGCTACTGCGTGTCATGCAGCAATGACTGGACCTTTGATCTTTGGTTGTGGTTTATAATGGAGTGAAGAAGTCCTTTCAGTTTAGAGAATTCTTTCAAGGACAGCAGTGCAGGCCTTTATTAATTAATTAGTTTGTTTGTTTATTTTGACAGTTCCATTTCTCGAAGGTGACCTTAGTGGTTGATTCCAGTGCTGTATTTTTTTCTCTGTTGTGGTAATGGTTGTGAGCACTAGTACTAACTCAATTAAAAACTTAAGTTCACTAAAACAAAGTGTCTCAGGATGGAGCAGATGACTTGTCTGAATAAAAATGATCCACAGTAACTCTGATGATCATTCAGGTATACGAACCACTGATCCAAAGGGCATAAGCTACTCTTACAGAGACTCAGAAGTAATTATTCTTTTCTTCCATAACTACACAGTAATCTCACATAGTATACACTAGCCCTTAATAGGCAGAGCAGAGGGATGAACAAAGAAATCACATTTCCAAAGCTCTTTACTCAACGAAAGGGCAGCTAGGCATTTTAAGTGTGCTCCACATTATAGAAGAACAAAGGGATTAAGCACAATGGAAACCCATTAAATTACTAATGCATTCAGGAGAAATTAAAGGTTATGTTCTGCCGATTACAGAATAGACACAGAGATTCATAAAATGGTGTTAATCTATAAAATGTTCATATAGATACATAATGATCTATCTGAGTGTGCAGATGGAATAAATAAAATTAATTTATGATTTTGCAATGTGGGAATGTCTTTAGCTGTGGAAATGCCTGATTTATCTGTGGAATTTTCAATATAATGTTTGAGAACAGATATCCACAGTTTTTATACGTTGAAAACACATGTAATAGGAGAGTTTATTTGAAATTTGGGACTGTTGCACTGAAACTGTTGGAAAGGTGTCTTATGTTAACTGCTTTCTGAGGGGACATGTTTGTATTTGATCTTCATTATTGCAGGTTTGGGGGCAGTATTCTTTTTCCTCAAACTGTTATCTTAAATGCCTATAGATATTTTTTCTAGAAATGTATTTTCTATTTTCTACATTTTGTAACCCCTCACTGTGGATTTCCAGTGCTGTGGTAAGGACTTTTACAGACTAGAGTCCATTGGAATTCGGTTATTGCTGAATAAAGAGAGGAGGCCCTACCTATGAAAGTAACAAGAGACTCACAGCCATTTTTCTCAGACCTGGGATCACTGGGTGTTGCACACAAGAGTAATTTGCAACTCTGGAAAGCTAAGCAATTCCAAAGCTTTAGCACCTGTGGTCATGCCAGTTGCTTTATGAAATACTCCAAATCAGATATTTGTGCAGTGGGAGGAAACAGGGCTTGAACCATATGGTGTCTTCCCTTTCTGGATTAGGTAGGATCCAGTTCTAGTGTTTTGGCAAAATCTATGCTGGACTTATACCTTTTCTATTTTGTAGAGGCTTCAACTCCTCACCTGAAATCAACCTCCCTATTAAAACATACAGCACCCACTTTCCTCTTTCTTGTAATGTAGCTGGAGTAAGGAGGCAGTCATTTTGAAGGTATCAAGACTGAATAAATTTAGAGTACTTAAGGAATCCTGAGTTCAGCCTTGAACAGCCAGTGTAAATTCTCCTGAAAGAGGTGAAGGCAACTAAAACATTGAGAAAAAATGCTTTCTGAAGTGCTTTCTTACACATGAAGACAACATTTGAAAAAGACAGATTTTGTTTGGTAATCACTGACATGTAGAACATGAGCAAAAAAGTGATCTTATTTCTAAGAAAAGGATAATGAAGGCTTCCTGTGCTATTTATATAAGGCATCATGCTTGGCAAAGATGCTTAAACATTCCTTTAGAAAGGTAGTTATGGCAAAGCTAGTTGGTAGAATAAAGAATGTCTAAACAATTTTTGTGAACTTAATAAGTTTCTTAAGAAATTATTTTTAGCATATTTCTAAGCCTAGTTTTAAGAGCAATCAATGAAAATATTTAGAAGATTAGAATTTTTCTTTATTTTTTTATTTAACTTTTTTCACGTTTCACTCTGAGTTACATCCCTCTCCCTCCCCTCCTCCCCCACCCTCCAATCCTCCCAACCCTTTACCCCCACTACATCTCCCCTTCTCTCCCCAAGGAGGGCAAGGGCTTCCATGAGGGATTTTCAGAGTCTGTCACATCATCCCAGGAAGAGTCTAGGTTCTTCCTCATATGTACAGACTGAGAAAGCATCCCTCCACATGGCATGGGCTCCCAGAGTCCCTCTGCATGCCAGGAATAAATACAGTTCTACTCTCCAAGGTCCCACAGATTGCCAAGGCCTCCTCTCTGTCACCCAGGTTTGGTGGAAGGGATGTCTGGATTACTCCCATGCTGACCCCTCAGTCATCAGTCTGGGGTCCATGTGTTCCCCCTTGTTTAAGTCAGCTGCATCTGTGGGTTTCGCCAGCCTTATCTTGATTCCTTTGGTTATCACTCCTCTTTGCAACTCGGTTCCAGGAGTTCATTTCGGTTCCCAGCTATGGCTGTCTGCCTCTGCCTCCATCAACCACTAGATGAGAGTTCTAGGATGGCATATAAATTAGTCATCATTCTCATTATCATGGGAGGGCATTTAAGGAAGCCTTAATGTAAGTTGATATCATTTTTGTACATCTTTGAAGATCTCACTAGTGCCAGATTTCTCCTCCAAATTATACTGGCTCCCTCTTTTATGGTATCTCCCATCCTTTTCTCCTCTATTCTTAACCTGGCTCAATCTTCCCTCTCTCCCATGTCCTCCTCTCCCCTCCTCTTTTCTCCCATCTCCTTCTGTCCTCCCCTACTATTCCCCCAAACCAATTAGGAGACCTCATCCCATAACCTTTCTCTAGGTTACCATGCATATCTCTCTTAGGGTCCTCCCTACACCCCAGACTCTCTGGCGGTATGATTGTGGGCTGGCAATGCCCTGCTGCATGTCTAAAATCCATATATGAGTGAGTACATACCATGCTTGTATTTTTGTTACCTCACTCAGGAGAGTTTCTTCTAGTACCATCCATTTGCCAGCAAATTTCAAGATTCCATTTTTTTTCTACTGAGTAGTAATCCATACTCTATACACTCTTTAGTTGAGAGGCATCTAGGTTCTTTCCAGGTTCTTGCTATTACAATTAATGCTGCTATGAACATAGTTGAGCAGATGTCTTTATTGTATGAGGGTACATCTTTTGGGTATATGCCTAAGAGAGGAATTGCTGGATCTTGTGGTAGACTGATTTCCATTTTCCTGAGGAATCGCCGTACCAACCTCCAAAGTAGCTGCACAAGTTGGCATTCCTTCCAGCAGTGAAGGAGTGTACCTCTTTCTCCACATCCTCTCCAGCATAAGGAAAAAGACCCATATAACAAGAACTTTGAGTCTTTAAAGAAAGAAATTAAAGAAGATACCAGAAAATAGAAAGATCACCCATGCTCTTGGATAGGTAGGATCAACATAGTAATAATGGCAATCTTACCAAAAGCAATCTACAGATTCAATGCAATCCCTATGAAAATACCAGCACAATTTTTCACTGACCTTAAAAGGACAATCCTCAACTTTATATGGAAAAACAAAAGATCCAGGGTAGCCAAGGCAATCCTATACATTAAAGGAACTTCTGGAGGCATCACCATCCCTGACTTCAAGCTCTATTATAGAGCTATAGTCCTGAAAACAGCTTGGTATTGGCACACAAACAGACAGGTAGACCGCTGAAATAGAATAGAAGACCTTGATATCAACCCACACACCTTTGAACACCTGATATTTGACAAAGAAGCTAAAACTACACAATGGAAAAAAGAAAGCATCTTCAACAAATGGTGCTGGAGTAACTGGATGCTGGCATGTAAAACATAACAGATAGATCCATATCTATCACAATGTATGAAACTTAAGTCCAAATGGATCAAAGACCTCAACATAAATCCAGCCACACTGAATCTCTTAGAGGAGAAAGTGGGAAGGATCCTTGAACAAATTGTTACAGGACACTGCTTTCTGAATAATACCAGTAGCACAGACACTGAGATCGACAACTAATAAATGGGACCTTCTGAAACTGATGAGCTTCTGCAGGGCAAAGGACACAGTCAACAAGACAAAAGTGACAGCCCACAGAATGGGAAAAGATATTCACAAACCCCATATCTGACAGAGGGCTGATCTCCAAAATTTAAAATGAACTCAATAAGCAAGTCTCCAGAACACCAAAGGATCCAATTAAAAAGTGGGTACAGAACTAAATAGAGAATTCTCAATAGAGGGGTCCAAAATGGCCAAGAGACACTTGAGAAAGTGCAACATCCTTAGCCATTATGGAAATGTAAATCAAAACAACTCTGAGATACCATCTCACTCCCATCAGAATGGCTAAAATAAAAAACAGTAATGACAGTTTATGCTGGAGAGAAGACTAGAATTTTATATAAATTTGTGACATTAGAAAACAGGCAAGGGAATCTAACAATGTTAGGATAATTCTCAGGTTGTCTTCTTTTTCCTTTAGTTTATGATATTACAGAGTCCAGAGAGATTATTGTTTGAATTTTGAATTATGGTCTCTTCTTGGGCTGGTGATAAAAGATAGTCTATGAAAAGCAGTAGCAATGACCTACAATGCCCAGTCAAACACATCACCACAAGGGCAAACAACTCATATTCTACAGTATACTGTTGGCTGAGATATAATGTTCTGTTGCCTCAGAGCATTAAACACATTTTCTAGTCAAAATGTGTTTACTGGGATGTAACCCCATTGTAAGTTGAAGAGAAGCTATAGTCTTGAAATAGCTATAGTCACTGTCGTTATCATGGTCAACATTTTAAGACGCTCTTGTACAGGAGAAGCGTTGTGGTGTCCTTCTAAATCACATTCCCACATCAGCTTATATAAGCTTTATATGGATACACACTAGTGAACAAAGGCTCAGAGAAAGGATTCCTGCCATCCCAACTTGGGTGTTGCAAATGCAAGGGACCTTCACAAGGTTAAACATGTTCTCAGTCTGAGCATCTGGTATTGTGTCTCTTAGCAGAAGAAAGACAAGTGTTGACGACAGGTTAACTGGTATCGACAGGTATATGACCCTGAGGACACCAGGCCAAAAGAAAAGGGTGTTGAATAGACTTTTGTCCAATCACATCTAGTTTGGTTATATTTTAATGAAAATTCTCCAAACAAACAAACAAAAAGAGACTTTTCAAAGCTTGTCCTCCCTTCCTCTCTTTATGCCCCTCTCTCTCTCCTGAATTTTCTATTCAATAGCACATCTCTGGTATTAAAATCCCAGTGGAAATGACACTAACAACACTCTGAAAAATGGTAAAAATTGTGACTAAGAACAGATATTTTTAAAATATGTTTCTCTCTGTGTCACTGGGGTACAAAAGTAGCTACCACCTGGGAATTTACTTTGTGAATCAAGTTTTCCAGAGTGCAGCATTGCTCTCAAGTTCCCAGAAAGTGGCCACTGCTTATATGATCTGGGACTGTGATATTGTACATGACACTCCTTCCTGGGACTCTGATCTCCCCTGGGAGTAGGGAGAGGAACTTCCTGTGTACATAGTGTTATTAGAAATATGAGAGACCACAAAGATTTTCCATGGGTTAATGACCCACTGAAGAATTCCATACATACTTTGCATAAGGTGGGTTGGATGAAAGAGTTGTACTTACTTAGCCTTAAACTAAAATGTTCCCTTTCTTTTTGATGTAATATGAATTTCCCTAAATGGCTGTTAATTCCTTGAATTGCAAAATAAACTGTAATCTTTTTTGTTTTCAGGTCTGATGGAAAACCTAGAACTTTATATTTGTTTTTTTGACTACTCACTAACTAAAATGGAAATCTCTGACACTTTGCTCTTTTAAATGTTGCAGTATACTTGAGATGCAAGACTGAATCTTAGCTGGAAAATGTGATTGTAATAGTCAGCATTCACATATTCACACATTTTGTTGTAGTCACCAAGTTATAAGGCATGACTTTGGAATCAGGGAGATTTCCATATTTAAACATAACGGATATGAGAAAGTTAATATTCAGAGATGAGAGATTACTATGAGATATGACACAGTCTTATGCAATTGCAGGTGTTTCTGATGGTATTTTGGTTCCAGGTTCCGGTTTCTTCACTAATCTGGTACATTCAGTTGATTGTGAGTATCCTCAGATATTTTTTCTGTCCTGGCAGGGTTTTTTTTTGTATTACATTGTCACTGGATTAAATAATTTCTTCTTCTTTTAAACTGAAAGAATCTGCAGGAGAGAACAAGGCATCACATCATAAGTACACACAATAGTATAGGAGTATAATTATGATTAGCAAGATGAGTAGCTTGTAAAAGGTGTAAAAAGCAAATAAGTGGTGATAATCTGGCTAGGGGGCACTAAGAAAATGAGAGGACTGAATGGAATTCAGAGAGTAAGATAACAGAAAAAATACTTGACAAGTATTATGTATTTAAAAAAAGTATTTACGTGTTTTTTAATGAGGATACAGACTAGAAAGAGCAGAGTTGACCACTGGTCTGGTTTAACAAAATAATTACATTTCTATAACTCTTAAGAAAAACTCTAAGCAGTTGATAGATAACCAATAGGGACAGAGAAGACCAAAATAAGCAGCATTTCATGTAACATAAGAATATTTAATTTTCCTGCATTGGTCTCTTTGTATGCATTCAGTGAGAAAAGTGAGCATACCCTCCCCACATTTTATTTTCATTCTTTGCTTTGTATTGCAGGCGAATGTTTTTGAACATTAGAATGGAAGCTAAAGACAGTTCTCTTGAGAAGAGAACATTTTAGTTTTTAATGCAAACCAATTTAGCTCTACACAATACAGTTGGAGACAAGGTGTTTCTATTTCAGTGAAGGTGTTGGGAAGACGGAGAGTGTACTAGACTTTGTGGTAAATAGCTTCAGTCACTGTAAGTCATAGCTGAAGGACAGCACACACATTTATGTGGGATGGAAAGTGCCATTAGTCACACATCCATCTTTTCAGTGACTGTGAGAACAATCCCCATTAGCAACATCAGTTTTGAATAATAAGGGGAAAATGTATGTATGTCCTTGGAGGTTCAATAATACTGAATACAATACATGTGAAATTTGTAGGTTCCCAGGAAAATTAATTACCCCTTTCAAACCCTACAATTTGATAGAATATTGCATTTCTTTCTAGCAAGGCATGTTAAACTACTTTTTTTTCTGACCACAAAACATAAATAAGAAAATGAACTGAAAGAGAAAGCATGTGGAAACCAGTTAACACCACCTACATAAGTTAATTTCTATAAATGAACAGATAAAGGAAGGAAGAAGTGTTTTCTACTATGCCCTTGCAATGCTGTGTCTCCCATATGGTACACAGCTCTCCTGTGCTACTTTTTGTTAAGGCTGTGGACTCTGGCTTTTGTTTTTGTTTGTTTTGTTTATTTTTGCTTTGTTTTTGAAACAGGGTTTCTCTGTATTGTTTTGGAGGCTATCCTAGAACAAACTCTGTAGACCAAGCTGGCCTCCAACTCACAGAGATCTGTCTGCCTCTGCCTCCCAAGTGCTGGGATTAAAGGCATATGCCAACAATGCTCAGTGTTTGTTTACTTTTTAAGTTTATGTTTTTGATGTAGAGTTTCTCTGTATGGCCCTGGCTGTCCTCGAACTCATTCTGTAAACCAGACTGGCCTCAAACTCAGAGAACCTTCTGCCTCTGCCTCCTGATTTCTGGGACTGTGGTTTTGGGTGCTTATATAATTAACATATACATATATAGTAATATGTACACATGTATGTATATAATCCACATACCAAAGTTATCTGTTTTGTGCCTAGGCAGCCCCCATGACTGTGGAATTACACTGACCCAGCAGAGAAGCTCAGTCTAGAAGTCAGGGGAGGGGTATTTACATTACTGAGTTTGAAATTCAATAGACAGAGATATCTGGTTTTCAGTGACCATACAACAGACAGTTCTAAGAACTGATCCCAGCACATTTGTAATCCCCATTAGCATTGCTTTCCTGCTTCTCTCTTCCTCTTCCCCCCTTTCCTTCTGCATTCCTGATAGCTCCTTTCTAATGCAATAATTACATCAAGGTTCTTTTCTCAAGTTAATTGCTAAGGACCCTAGATAAGATAGTAGTGCTTTGCATGTTAATCTCACTGGTATTTCTTTGTGAGTGTGCAGGCAAAATAAAAATCTGCAAGATTTTACTGAGGACCACAAAACAAATTTTAACTTGTAATAATGGTATATTTCACTTTGTATTTTATATTTATACAGAATTACAGCTCACATAAGTATTGTCAAATGAATCAGTCATTAAGAATTTTCTGAATCACAGAAAACCAATTACTCTTATCACTTTATGCTTGTTTATATTATTCATAAGTATGTAATCATCACCTATGTAAATCAACACCATCACTCAATTAAATAGGCTAAATCAAAGAAATTGGTAGGATGAAGGAGTTTATTCAAAGCAAGGATAGCAGTTGCTTTAAATGCAATAAATATCTTAGCATGAGAAGCTGTATTTATTCATAAATGTCACACATCATTTGAATTTTCATTTTGTGGGAAATTTCCTAAGGAAAATGTGAAAGAAATCAGTGCCTAAAATGGACAAAATAAAATCATTCCTCATGAAGTGATTGGGAAGTGGTTCAGTCGGTAATGTGTTTCCTGAACAAGCATGATATGGGGGCCTCTAGAATTCTTCAAAAACCAGGTGTGTTTGGTACACACCTGCATTCCTAACACAGGAGAGATGGAGACAGGATGATCATTAGGCTTACTGGCCAGCCAGTCCTGTGGAGCCACAGGGTTTAACACCAGTGAGAAACCCAATCCAAAAACTAAGGTGGAGAATATTCACAACTTCTGACATGGTGCACTTGCCTCCACACAAGTGTGCACAGCCATGAAGATTCACTCACACATACAAAAATAACATTCATCACGAGTTCAATGCTATCAACTTCTTTTATTATATGTACAAAAAGTTGCAATTAGTAACGAGAAAGAATTTGAAAGGAAAGTCTGCATGACTTACGTAATTATGTGAAAACATTCAGAAATTACAAGTTACATTTAAAGGTAATTGTTGAAAATATATTTTTTCTAAAATGAAAGTTTTTATAATGGAGGAAATTCTAGAATAAGATTGCATGTTTTTCTTATTTACAGTAGTTACTAATATTAGATGAAATTCAGGTAGTTATAATTAACCCTTTAAGAGCAGAAGAGTGAGGGAAGTGTGCTACATCTAGCATGCTGGATGGCCTCCACATTTGAGCTGCTCTGAAGTATTTCTCATTGTGACAGGGAAGTTGTGCCCTCCCACATGTCTCAGACAACCAATTTGCACCTTTTCTTCACCAATCCTCCTCTATGTACAGTACACTATTCCTTTAAAGACGCAGAACTGAAAGTTAAATGAAGTGTAATGTGCAAGGAAACGTCTATAATTTCTTAATCTAGCTCCTGGGGAAAATGCTATGTTCACACTGAAGATTTTGAAGATAAATCTAAGTTATGGATGCATATATGAGAATTAAGCTTTGAGTAACCGCTTTATGTTTTTTTTTTTTTTTAGTAAAAACTGTTGTATTTGTTGTAGGACAACATCACATGAGAACTCTTGTGTCCAAAACTTCTAGGTATAAAACATATGTTGATTGACTCCAGTGACAATGTTGCCTAGCAGATTTCTAGAGATTACTAATATTAACTGAGGGAAGGTGATTTATTCTTTCTAGAATTTTATCTTCCAGTTGCAACCATGCTGCCCCATTGTGTAGAATCTCCTATTTTGTTAATGTTCTCCATTTTTCCATAGTACACGGTTCCACTTTTTGCATGCTGCTGAGAACTAGAACACAGAGATATTTCCACAGTTTGAATACTGTGACAGATAGTGTTACAGTGATCCCATCTTCTTTTGGATAAATTCCCACAAGAGCAATTGCAAATTATAGTGTAATTCTATTTTCATGTTTAGAAACCTCAATTTTGTTTTTCCACAGTAGCTGTATCATTTCACAAGTCTATCAATAGTTTGCAAAGATTCCAATTTCTTTGAATATTTTACTAACACTTCTTGTCATCTATCTTTTTCTGATAATAGCCATCCTGACTGGTGTGAGGATGAATCTTATTGTGGTTTTGATTTACATTTCCCCAGACACAACTGATAATGAATATTTTTACACATACCTGCTGTTCTTTTCTATAGCTTCCTTGGAGACAAAATACTTAGGCCTTTTAAAATCAGGTGATTAGGTGGTTTATTTTCTCTTGAGGTACAGCAGTTAGTCATATATCTAAAAGATTAACCTTTTAATCAATACTTGGTCTACCCATATTTCCTCCCACATTGCAGGTTGTCATTTAACCATGTTCAGTGTTTCCTTTGTTGTACAGAAAGTTTTAGCTTGATACAATTTTACTTGTGATTTTGTTTCTTGGGATTTTGTTGTCATAAAAACATTATTAAAATAAAAATAGCAATATTAGGAAAATTTATTATGATAAACATCCATATACACAAAGGATGACATATGCAACATAACTTGCATACTAGGCAAGATTACATAGTATCAAGCAAGCCATATATATATATATATATATATATCATATATATATCATAAGATCATAGGGAGAAAAAGAGAAAATCAATAAAATGAATAGATGCTTATTTGATGACGTAAGTATTGACAGATGTAGGTAGACAGAGCTTTCCCCCTCCAAAAAAAATATAGAGAGAAGACACAGCGAGTCCAGCTTCAGGAAAGACATCAGCCCTTCCAAGACCCCAACCCCAGCGAGTACAGCTTCAGGAGACCTGCTCACACAGCAAAGAAGTCAACAATTCCAAGACCCCAACCCCATTGAGACCAGCTTCAGGAAAGACATCAGCCCTACCAGGACCCAAACTCCGTGTCAGCATCCCCAGCTTCAGCTGCAGGAAGGAAGGAGACCAGTGGAGATGGAAAGACCCCACCAGCACCCACTGAAAGAAGAGATGGGAAGAAGACAGAATAAGAGATCACTCAGCATTAGAAACACCAACATGACCCCACCAGAATCCAGGGATCCAACACCAGCAAGACCTGAAAAGCACTACATAGATGAAGAAGAGGAGACAAACCTTAAAAATTATTTCATGAAGATGATGGAGACCCTCAAAGAAGAAACGAGGAAATCCCTTAAAGAAATTGTAGAAAAAACAAACAAGAAAATCCATGAAATGGGGTAAAAATTCAAGAAATAAACAAATCTCTCAAAGAATCTAAAGAGCACCAAGAAAGAACAACCAAAAAAATTAAGGAAACAACTCAAACAGTTGAAGGATTGAAAGCTGAAATAGAAACGATAAAGAAAACACAGAATGAAGGGATGCTGGAAATCGAAAAGCTGGGTAAACGATCAGGAACTACAGATGCAAGTATCACCAATAGAATACAAGAGATAGAAGAGAGAATCTCAGGTGTTGAAGACTCATTAGAGGATATAGAGTCGTCAACCAAAGAAAATCTCAAAACCAACAAATCCTTAACACAAAATATCCAGGAAATATGGGACACCGTGAAGAAGTCAAACCTGAGAATAATAGGTATAGAAGAAGGTGAAGAAATTCAACTTAAAGGTACAAAAAACATATTCAACAAAATCATAGAAGAAATCTTCCCTAACCTAAAGAAAGATATGCCTATGAAAGTACAAGAATCTTACAGAACACCAAATAGACTCGACCAGAAAAAGAAGTCACCTTGCCATATAAAAATCAAAACATCAAACCTACAGAGTAAAGAGAAAATATTAAGAGCAGCTAAAGAAAAAGGCCAAGTACCATACAAAGGCAGACCTATACGAATTATCCCTGACTTCTCAATGGAAACAATGAAAGCCAGAAGATCCTGGACAGATGTCCTACAAACGCTAAGGGAACAAGGATGCCAGCCCAGACTACTATATCCAGCAA
This sequence comes from Mesocricetus auratus, assembly GCF_017639785.1. Lineage (NCBI taxonomy): Eukaryota > Metazoa > Chordata > Mammalia > Rodentia > Cricetidae > Mesocricetus > Mesocricetus auratus. The sequence goes on from NW_024429193.1 coordinate 18,056,559, forward strand.
AGCTCTCAATCACCATAGATGGAGAAAACAAAATATTCCATGACAAAGCCAGATTTAAACAATACGTATCCATGAATCCAGCTCTACAGAAAATGCTAGAAGGAAAACCTAGAGCCAAGGAAGATAACTACATTCACAAAGACACAGGCAATATATAATCACACTTTACAAAACACCAAAAGAAAAAGGAAGGAGAAACTACACAAAATAACTTCACTAACAATAAATCAAGCACAAACAAGGATCACCAATCAATGGTCATTAATATCCCTCAATGTCAACGACCTCAACTTGCCTATAAAAAGACACAGACTAGCAGAATGGATACGAAGAGAGAACCCTTCCTTCTGCTGCATACAAGAAGCACATCTCAACATCAAAGACAGACGTTATCTCAGAGTAAGGGGTTGGGAAAAGATCTTCCAATCAAACGCTCCCAAAAAACAAGCGGGTGTAGCAATCCTAATATCTAACAAATTAGACTTCAAATTAAAATCAATCAAAAGAGATGAAGAAGGACACTTCATATTCATCAAAGGAAAAATACATCAAGACAAAATCTCAATTTTAAACATCTACGCCCCAAATACAAAGGCACCTACATTCATGAAAGAAACACTACTAAAGCTCAAAATGCACATAAAATCTCACACACTAATAGTAGGAGACTTCAACACTCCGCTCTCACCGCTAGACAGGACATCCAGACAGAAACTTAACAAAGGAACAAAAGAACTAATAGAAGTTATGACACAACTGGGTTTAACAGACATCTATAGAACATTCCACCCAAATACAAAGGGATATACCTTCTTCTCGGCACCACATGGAACCTTCTCTAAAATTGACCACATAATAGGAAACATAGCAAATCTCCACAGATACAAAAAAATTGGAATAACCCCCTGCATCTTATCAGACCACCATGCATTAACATTAGAATTCAACAATAACACAAATCGCAGAAACCCTACAAATTCATGGAGATTGAACAATGCACAATTGCACCATCCCTGGGTAAAGGAACAAATAAAGAAAGAAATTAAAGGCTTCCTCGATTTCTATGAGAATGAAGACACAACATACACAAACTTATGGGACACTTTGAAAGCAGTGCTGAGAGGAAAGTTTATAGCACTAAGTGCCCACATGAAAAAACCGGAGAACAGTCATAATAGAGAATTAATAGCACAGCTGAATGTTCTAGAACAAAAAGAAGCAAACTCCCCCAAGAGGAGCAGATGCCAGGAAATAATCAAATTGAGGGCTGAAATCAATCAAGTAGAAACCAGAAAAACACTGAGAAGAATCAATGAAACAAAGAGTTGGTTCTTTGAGAAAATCAACAAAATAGATAAACCTCTGTCCAAACTAACCAAAAGACAGAGGGAGAGCATGCTAATTAACAAAATCAGGGATGAAAAGGGGGACATAACAACAGACTCTGAGGAAATCAAGAGAATCATCAGGGCATACTTTGAAAATCTGTACTCCACAAAATTTGAAAATTTAAAGGAAATGGACCATTTCCTGGATAGATATCACTTGCCAAAACTAAATCAAGAACAGATAAACAATCTAAACAGACCTATAACCCCTCATGAAATAGAAACAGTCTCCCAAACAAAAAAATCCCAGGCCCAGATGGCTTCAGTGCAGAATTCTACCAGAAATTCAAAGAAGAGCTCATTCCAATACTCGTCAAAGTATTCCACACAATAGAAGCAGGAGGCTCACTGCCAAACTCTTTCTACGAGGCTACAATTACCTTGATACCCAAGCCACACAAAGACACAACTAAGAAAGAGAACTATAGACCAATTTCCCTCATGAACATTGATGCAAAAATACTCAATAAAATACTCGCAAACCGGATTCAAGAACACATCAGAAAAATCATCCACCATGATCAAGTAGGCTTCATCCCAGGAATGCAGGGATGGTTCAACATTAGAAAATCTATCAATGTAATCCACCATATTAACAATCTGCGAAAGAAAAACCACATGATCATCTCACTACATGCTGAAAAAGCCTTTGACAAAATCCAGCACCCCTTCATGATAAAGGTCCTAGAGAGATCAGGGATAACAGGAACGTACCTGAATATAATAAAAGCAATATACAGTAAACCAACTGCTAACATCAAACTAAATGGAGAGAAACTCAAAGCAATTCCTCTAAAATCAGGAACAAGACAAGGCTGTCCACTCTCTCCATATCTCTTCAATATTGTACTTGAAGTTTTAGCTACAGCAATAAGACAACAAAAGGAGATAAAGGGGATACAAATAGGAAAAGAAGAAGTCAAACTTTCACTATTTGCAGATGATATGATAGTTTACATAAGTGACCCAAAAAACTCCGCAAGATTACTCCTAGAGCTGATAAACACCTTCAGCCATGTGGCATGATACAAGGTAAACTCAAAAAAATCAGTGGCCCTATTATATACAGATGATGAAATGACTGAGAAAGAAATGAGAGAAACATCACCCTTTACAATAGCCAAAAACAGCATCAAATATCTGGGGATAATGTTAACCAAGGAAATTAAAGACCTGTATATCAAGAACTTTGTGTCTTTAAAGAAAGAAATCAAAGAAGATACCAGAAAATGGAAAGATCTCCCATGCTCTTGGATTGGTAGGATCAACATAATAAAAATGGCAATCTTGCCAAAAGCAGTCTACAGATTCAATGCAATCCCTATCAAAATTCCATCACAATTCTTCAAGGACTTGGAAAGAACATTAATCAACTTTATATGGAAAAACAAAAGGCCCAGGATAGCTAAAACATCCCTATACAATAAAGGAACTTCAGGAGGCATCACCATACCTGACTTCAAGCTCTATTATAGAGCTATAGTCCTGAAAACAGCTTGGTATTGGCACAAAAATAGGCAGGTAGACCAATGGAACCGAATCGAAAGCTCTAATTTTAAGCCACACACCTATGAACACTTGATTTTTGACAAAGAAGCTAAAACTGTACAATGGAAAAAAGAAAGCATCTTCAACAAATGGTGCTGGCATAACTGGGTACTGGTATGCAGAAGATTGCAGATAGATCCATGTTTATCGCCTTACACAAAACTTAAGTCCAAATGGATCAAAGATCTCAACATAAATCCAGCCACACTGAAACTTTTAGAAGAGAAAGTGGGAGATACTCTTCAACGAGTTGGTACAGGAGACCACTTCCTAAACATAACACCAGTGGCACAGGCACTGAGATCGACAATTAACAAATGGGACCTTCTGAAACTAAAAAGCTTCTGTAAGGCAAAGGACACAGTCAAAAAGTCAAAAAGGCAGGCCACAGAATGGGAAAAGATATTCACTAACCCTACATCTGACAGAGGGCTAATCTCCAAAATTTACAAAGAACTCAAGAAACAAGTCTCCAAAACACCAAAGGATCCAATTAAAACGTGGGGTACAGAGCTAAATAGAGAATTCTCAGTAGAAGAGGCTAAAATGGCCAAGAGACACTTAAGAAAGTGGTCAACATCCTTAGCCATCAGGGAAATGCAAATCAAAACAACTCTGAGATACCATCTTACTCCTGTCAGAATGGCTAAAATCAAAAACACCGAAGACAATTTATGCTGGAGAGGATGTGGAGAGAGAGGAACACTCCTCCACTGCTGGTGGGAGTGCCGACTCATACAGCCTCTTTGGAAATCAGTATGGAGATTCCTCAGGAAAACGGGAATTAATATACCACTAGACCCAGCAATTCCACTCTTAGGCATATATCCAAATGAGGCAAGTTCATACAAGGGCATCTGCACCACTATGTTCATAGCAGCATTATTTGTAATAGCCAGAACCTGGAAGCAACCTAGATGCCCCTCAACTGAAGAGTGGATAGAGAAAATGTGGTACATTTACACAATGGAGTATTACTCAGCAGAAAAAAACAATGGAATCTTGAAATTCGCAGGGAAATGGATAGCACTGGAAGAAACCATCCTGAGTGAGGTAACCCAGTCGCAAAAAGACAAACATGGTATGTACTCACTCATATATGGATTTTAGACATGGATCAGGATAGTGCCAGTCTGCACTTCCACTGATAGAGAGTCTGGGAAACAGGAAAGAACCTAAAAGATATGCATATATGCATAGTACCCAAGAGAAGAAGATTGAGACAAGATCCCCTGAATGGATGGGGAACACGGGGAGGGGTGGTGGGGAGTGGGACCTGGGAAGAAGAGAGGGGGAGAAGAGGAAGAGAGTTGGTCATGGGGGAACAGGAAGTTGAGGGGGTGGGGATAGAATAGGGGGAAGAGGGAATCATAGGATCGATTACAGATCAGGCACCAGAGCGACCTCGAGTGATCTAAAGGGATAACACCAATTGGCAAGCTAAGCAATAGTGGAGAGACCACCTCGAATGCCCATTCCTGATAATGAACTTCATGTCTATAACCATCCGGGAGCCTTCATCCTGTGACTGATGGAAGCAGAGGCAAACACACAATCACTGAACTGAAACCAAGGAACCCAGTGACAGAGAGAGAGGAGTGATGTGCAAATTGGCAAAGAATGGGCTGGCAAAACCAGCAGAGACAGCTGATCTGAACAGGGGAGAGCTCTTGGACCCCAGACCGACAGTGGGGAGGCCAGCATGGGACTTATCTGGACCCCCCAAATGTGAGTGTCAGCGAGAAGGCCTGGGCAACCTATGGGGCCCTGAGTTGTGGATCAGTGTCTATCCCTGGTATACAAACAGTCTTCGTGTGCCTATAGCACAAAGAGGGATGCTCTCTCAGCCTGGACTCTTAGGGGAGTGCCTGGACCCTACCCAGAGTAAAATGACAGACTCTAGATATCCCCTATGTGGAAGGATTTGGCAATAGGGTGGAAGGGAGGGGGGAAAAGGGAGTGCGGGAGGAGGGGAGGGAGAGGGAACTGGGATTGACATGTAAAACAAGCTATTTAAAATTAAAATAAAAAATGATAAAAAAAGTGAGGAGGTTGCAAATTAACCCACAGAAATAAAAATCAGAGTCACTTGTGTTTTATATAACTGTGATAATGACAGTATTAAAGTATGCTTTCATGAACCACATGTATGCACTTCACTGACATACAAGGAAGTTGTGAGGGCTAACAATATTGCAGGAGAAAATAATTTGAGCAAGGCTCACAGAGAGTGTGCTCTCTACATGAATGCCTTAACTACACAGTGAGTGACTTCTAAAATAATGACTGCCCAGTTGCTCAACTAGGATGGACTCTCCTCTATAGAAAGTAAAACCCAACTGTAATTAAAATAGTTCTTTCATTCCCTCCCAGCATGGAGCCTCCTACCAGGACAAAATATGAATGTTTTCCATACAGCTTAGGCCTCTTGATGAGATTTCATTGATCTTAATGTTCCTGGTTTAGAAACAGTTGGCAGCCATGAAGCTCTTTGTACATCTCTACTACGGGAGGAACCTGTGTGGGACTAGGACCTTGTATTCAGTGGTTTCCAACACAGTCTTTTTCAAAGGCTGACATGGAGTAGGTTTTGCAGGATCTGAGGCTCATGCATTTTTCTGTTCTCATTGTGGTGAAGAAATGTTCCAGCTAAGGTTGCCTCATGCCATCATTCATCTCTGACCTTGTCATCTTTGAGAAAGCACCAATATCTCTTTCCTAATAAATAGACCCTTTGAAATTTATAAGAAAAAAATATCAAAGGTGGACATGTATATCAGAATCAGTTCTCAGGAGAAGCTATTGTGAACACCAGAAAAGGGATCAGAAATTATAGGCAAGGTCCCTGGATGGTGTGGGGAAGAGTCAGTCACTGTGTACAGGACTCCAAAGAGTAGCTCTAAATCTGTGCATTCTAATATGCTCTGGGTGTTCACAGAAGTTGCTCATACACCGAAGCTCTGCTTGTGTCTAACATTTCAAACATCTCTCTAACTTTTGGGATTATGCAGATTTTGAAGTTCAGTAGTTGACTTCAGTGACTGTGATAGGAGTCTAGTAATATAAAATGAGCATTCCTGAAAAAGAATAGGAATTCTTCAAATTTTTACATCTGATCTGATAGGTGGCACACTCTCTAGATATGTAGCAAAATGCATATTATTCTTATGGCAGCGAATGGCAGTGTTTGAAATCATTTAAGTCATGTGACAGTATGAAAATTTTATGAAAAATTATTGTGTCATAAAAATGGATAATTTGATAAAATGAGTGAATTATTATAAATACACAATCCATTAAGACTAAATCTTGTAGGGAAACGATGGGTGGAAATTCTGCAATAAATGTGGAATCAGCAATGTAAAACTTTTCAAGAACAATTTCCAGAGTTAAGTGTCTCCTAAAAATATTCTTCATTTGAATGTTACTGAAAGACAATTATATCGAAGAAAAATTTTCTTAGTCAGAAACTTTAATAATCAAATCAAAGGAAACTTAAAAAAGAAAAATGTGTTAATTTGGAAACTTTGTTAATTTATTTAAAGAAAAGATTTCATAGTCACCAAATTTTTATGTAAGCCAATAATTAATGCTGAATGTAGTTGAACACTACCAATAAGAAATCAACAGAAACATGCGATTGAATGCTTATGTGGAAGCACTGTGTATTTCCAAATGTGAAGTGGCCATTAGAATTATATAAATGTTAGTTTGTGGTAATCAATTAGAGGTATGTGGCTTTAATTCTGGAGATATTCATATTTTTATGGTAGCATGCTCGGTGTTCTTATGAAGTTCAATTATTATCAGTGTGTACTGTAATTCAAAAGTTCACACTGTATTGATTCATATTTGTACTAAAGTGATTGAATTATTTCTTTAATCTGGTCAAAATTAGTCAATCATTTATGACTTCTGGTAATGTGGTATGGATTTTTCCTTATTTCTATACTGATGCTAAATATATTTCGCTAGCCAATGGCAAACATGTTGCATCATTTGGCTATAAAAATCAATTATGTCTCTGTGAAATGCAAAGGGTACAGATACTACCTTGAGCATCCATTAGGCCTTTTAGGCCGTCTGATTTGTAAAAAATTACCAAAATATTTACTATTCTACAGTTCACAGTGACAGGTAAATATTACAGCTGTATCTTTTTAAACATCAGTTCTTATTTATAGTGATATATCTTATGTAATTATTCAAAGAATAATATATCAGTACAGATGTAAGGTATATTTCAGCTAAGCTATTTCTTCCTGAGGACATAAGAAGTATCTTGCTTATGTGTAATAAAGAGAGCTCCAAAGTAATAGAGTCCAGAAAACCTGAAGAACAGAGGCAGCAGGTGAGTTCTGCACTGAGTGTGTGTAATAAGAGAGAGCATTATTTGGGGGAATTCAAATGAAATTCTAAAAATTATTGAACAAATATTTTTATTTAAAAATCTTCCATGAGGTTTTTAATAATGTCTCTTAAAAGGTAATTCTCTCCCAGAATATTTGTTTCCTATCTCTGAACAATTGAGTTTCTTGCTATGCGGTCTATCATTGTCCTTATCTATCTAACATCTATCAGATATCTATCTGTAGCCTACTTAATCTACTACCTAAATTATATGGTAATATAAGCCAAATTAATAGTGACTATTAACTTTCTTCAATGTGCCCTATACTGAAGTTAACTTGAAAAATCACTTTTAATGTTGCCATGGCACATGCAGACATTAATGCACATGGTCATTTCAGGAGTAAGTCTACAACATAAATTTTGAGATCACTTTATTGTCTTTCACCTTTAGCTTTAGCTATGACATAATCAGTCACTTAAGATTTGTAAAGATAAAAATTGAGCTGGAGTTATTTCAAAGCTATTATTAAAAAAAACCTACTTGGAATTCTAATTTGTTTTCAAAATAGTCAGAGCATACTTTTTTGTCTGGTAAGTAAAATTTTAGTTGATATACTAAAATTTATAATTTTTAAAGAAGCATGTTTTTCAGTTGTTGACTGCTCATATCTAAAGAGTGATTCCCCCCAAAATAATAGTTATTTTAAATTCATGCAAGCAAAATATACTAAGAGTATTAGTATGCACTTACTCCATTTGAAATACTTAATCACTAGTGTCTTTTAAGCCATGCCACTCTTTTCCACTTCTGTTACACAAGCAGCATGTGGATTACATCCAGTGGTACTACTGCAGAATTCAGTCATGAAATCTCTTATGTAGCCACTATGACCTTTACTCAGCCCACCCACTAATAGCTCAATCCCACGCTTGTCTCTTTCTGCCACTTTTGCCATTGTTTACCGACCTATTTGAAAGCCTGTGTGCTCTCAATGAAAGTCTCTTTGTGTAAGTTATTATTCATTTTGTACTGCCTTGGTTTGGATGTTTGTGTGGCACTGCCAGTTTATATATTCAAACCAAATATCTGGGTGCCATGTGGTCTTTGTACCTTGGAAGTATGTTCAGTAAGTTTGTACTTTTGGCGAATAAGCACACTGAAGGTGGTCAATATGGGGATTGTAGAGATATGTAAGAAACAAGTTCTGACCCAAAGACACTAAGCACAAGAAAGGTCAATAACATGCTAGTATGATGTGTTGAGTTTGGAAAACAAACCTCAACATTTTATAAAAGACAAAACAAAAAATAGATGTGATTTTAAAATACAGTGGTTCATTGGAGCATTTACATAAAGTACAGGAGAGTTTGCTGCTGAAAGGTTTCACTTTTCTGAAGTATATTGTAACTGCTTGTGAAAACTAGCAACTTAAATACTTATAAATCTTGGTGTTAAAAACCTTTAAACATCCATAAAAAGGAACTAGGAAAATGCTTTTTATCTCCTAAGACAGTAAGAATCTAAGCTCTTGTGATGACACATTTCACTTTGTTTATTGTCCATTGTGTGCTGTCATTTCATTCATCAAGTCTTTTAGCTTGGCATTCAGTCATTGCTTGACACATGTATGTATGAATATGCATCTAAACTTATTTTATTTCTCTGTCTCTGTCTTTCTCTGCTTCTCTTTGTCTGTGCCTGTCCCCCTGCCACCACACACACACTACAAAGTTGTACTCAGCCACGAACAGTATGCTACAATTACCTGAGGACAATGTCTCCAGTATTGCATAGCATGTAGGCAGTTTTACCCTTGTTATTATATTAAGTGTATTATCATAAATTAACAGGTGAGTATACGATTAAAATATATTGTGACCCATGCTAATCTAAGAAAGAATATTTTAAAGAGGTTCTGGGTCAGATGTTGTATTTGTGAAATGATCTTTGGTGAAAAGAGTTTGAGAAAAAAAATGTATCAGTATAAGTGAGGATTCCATACCAAGGTGACCTTATCAGCAAGACTCAGGGAGATTTATATCTTCCCAAAGAACTCTGCATTGAGAAACATAAAAAAGAAATTTTCTATGCATAAAGGGGGTTTCTTTTAGAAGGATAAATAAGGGTACTATTATTATTTCTAAGGAGCCTGTTTACTAATAAGGTAGGAGGCCTGGACAATCTATGGGGCCTCTGTTAGTGGATCAGGATTTATCTCTAGTATATGAATGGACTTTTGGAGCCTATTCCACAAAGAGGGATACTCTCTCAGCCTAGACACATGGCCCTGCACATGATAAGACAGACTGAAGATTCTCCATGGAAGGCCTCACCCTTCCTGAAGAGTAGAAAGGAGATAGGAGAGGGGATGCATGGGGGTAGGGAAGAAGAAGAGGGAGAGGGAACTGGGATTGACTTGTAAAACAAGCTTGTTTCTAATTTAATTAAAAAATGTATTCCAAATGACAAAGTAATATGGGTGCTGCTTAGATTTTGTCTACTTGACATACATTATAGTAAATTGAGAAGAGGGAACCTCAGTTGAGGATTTTCCTTCATTATATTTTTCTATGAAGCATTTTCTTGGTTAGTGATTGGTGAGAGAGTTCCAAGGCCACTGCTAGGGATGCCACATTTGGGCAGGTTAGTCCTGAGTTGTGTAAGAAATCTAGCTGATCAATCCATGATAAGGAAGGTTGAAAGACACCATACATTGCTTCAGCTCTTGTGTAATTACCTTCAAATATGGAATGTAACATCACAGTGTGAGGCAAGCAATCTCTCTCCTGCCTTGAGATGGTTTGAGTCAGTGTTTCATCATAGTAACAGAAAGGCTGACCAATACAGTATGCGTTAGTTGGCTTTGCTTTCCCTAAATACAAATATATTATGCATGTAAATTTTGCAGAGCTTCACATATATCACAGTTGTGGACACTCAAGGTCATTTCTTTGAAATTAGCTTGGGTCTAGTGAAGATTTCATTGTTGATGAAAGGAACATGTAGAAGAATACAGCACCAAAGAGAAATCTAGTTGATATCTTGGTTTAGGTTCACTCATAAGTACTCACTTTTTCAGGAGCATAGAGGTTCCATGAGAGCTTCTACAATCCTTCCTTAGGGTATCTCTGCAGGAAACCCTAAAAGTCCACACTGACACTACGTGACCACTCAAAAGTCAAGCCTGCAGCACATCATGGGGCATCTATATCAAAACCTCATCATGGCAGTACCAAAAGAACATTAGGAGTGTTTCTTATTTTTAACATAATTTCTTTATTGAATTTTTGAGAATTTCACATCATGTACCCCAATTCCACTCCCCTCCCAGTCCTTCCATATCCTCCCCTCCCCCTGCAGCATCCTCCCAATGAAAATTTAAAAATCAAACCAATCAAAACAAAAAACAAGCAATCAAACAAAAACAAAAAGAAAAGAAAAGTACAACAACAACTAAAATCAGAAAAAAATGAACAAATAGACCTCCTTACTCCCCCATCTTTCCTGCTTCTTCAAGACCTATTCATTCTTCTTGGTGACACTGGGAGCTTCAGTGTGTCACAAAGAATCCCTCTTTGTCCAATCAGTTTTACTTGTAAATGTTCATTTCTATAAGTCATTGGTCTCATTCAAGGTCTTGGTTTCTGGTACAGTATTGTCACTGGATCCTCATGGAAACTCCTGTCAGATATTCCACAGTTACCCCAAGTCATGGAGATAATACAGTTATGATAGCACAAGATCAGTTCCTTCTCAAGAAACAGTAGCAGGTCCTAGATGAGGTAGGTGCTAGGGTGGGACAACCCCTAGCCCTAGTTGTAGTCTTGGGGGTAGTAGGACTGGTCAGTCCAGGCCACCAGGGCCAAACCCTTTAGGCAAGGGGAAGAGCCAGCTTCCCTGTGCACATGCCATCAGGGTCAGCTTTCCCCCACCAGTTGTGAGGGGTTACAGTATCTTCCTGAATACAGGGTGCAGAGAGGCAGCTTTTCCGTGACGGTCAGGGCCAACTTTCTTGTTGCATCATCTATTGGGGCAGAGCCAACTATCACAGGGCCAGTGAAAAGCAGGGCCAGCTCAGCATGGCCCTCTGATCCCATTATTCACAGTTGCCATTGGCCCCCTGAAGCAACATGGACCATAGACATCAACACAGACCCCAGCTGCAGAAGGACCATGGACCCAGGGACACCCCTTGGCAACAACTGGGACTCAGACAACATTCTGGCTCCAGCTAGAAAAACAGGTCACTCAGATCAGATGGGTTCTGGTTACAGAATGCCTCTTGGATACCAACAAGGCCACAAGTTGCTTCCCTGACCCGGGGCTTCACAGACCAAGGCTATAGTGGGACCATGGACCCAGACATGGTCCTCTCCAGCAGCTGTAATGTCACCATTGCCTCAGGTGAAAGTGAAGGCCACTCAGATCAGAATGGCCCTAACAGCAGTGGAGCCCTCAGCCACTAACATGGTCCCAGATTATTGGGCATCCATATGGCCTTTGATGGTAACAAGAACCTCAGACATTAACACCGACCCTGGCTGTAACAAGGTCATGAACCCAGACATGTCCCACTGCTGAAGCTCTATCTATCCTGCACATCAGTGTGGCTTTGAGTAACAATACAGGCCACTCAGATTTGCATGGCCCCAACTACAGGATGTCCCTCTACCACCAACATGGATTCAGGTGGCTGACCTGTCCAAGGCTCCACAAGGCTCTCAGTAGCAACATGAGCACAGGCTTCAACACTGTCCCTGACTGCAGTAGGGCACTGACCCAGACATGTTCCTTGGTAGCAGCCTGGGAATGGAAGTCACCATGGCCCCAGGTGACAGCTCAGTTCACCCAGCCTGGCGTGACCTGGTGGCAGCTCATCCCTCAGACACTGACAAGGCTGTATGTGGCAGGGCAGACCCCAGGGATCCACAGGATCCTCTTGGCAACAGAAGCCAAGTACATCAACACAAACCTTGACTGTTGTAGGGCCACAAACTGAGACATGGCCTCATATGAATGCACAATAATTGATAAATAGGAGGAATTAGAGAGGCAGGAAATATTGGAAGTTCACCATTAGAGAAGTGTGTATTAGAACATCGGGAAAGGATAACATCCTCTTTCAGTTTACCATACTAAATAGCACTGGGAAAAGAAATATTCACATTGCAATGAGATGAAATTAATTCAGACATCCTAAGTACAAGACCATTCTAGGCCTGCCAATAAGTGTGACAAAGAAACTGAAAAAAGGGTCATCCCCAAAGATTCAAGCCCAGGAAGACCTGGACACTTTTCAAACTAAGTGAAATGTGGATTGTAAAAGGACAAGGAAACAAAAACAGAAACCAAAAACTAAAAGTCTTCCTTGCTATGGTGCTTTCCTCTGCTTGATTGGTCAGGAATGATGATGCCATTTGTCATGATCACATCAGCTGCTGGGTTAGATGCTTTAGAAGAGCTGACAGCATCA